>NC_058092.1:121705000-122955000 GCF_020171115.1 Neogale vison | reverse complement strand
CCTAACCTTTCCCCTGAACCTAACCCTGACCCTGACCCTAACCCTAACAATAACCCTAACCCAAACCTAACCCTGACCCTGAACCCAACGATGCCTCTAAACCAAAACCTGACGCTGACGCTAAATTTGACCCTGTCCCTGACCTTCACCCTGACCCTGACACTGACCCTGACACTAAACGTACCCTCACCCTAACACTGACCCAGATCCTGACCCTAACACTAAGCCTGACCATGACTGTGAGCCTGAACCAGACTGTGATCCTGACCCTAAACATAACCATAAACGTAAACCTGACCCTGGCCCTAACACGGGCCATGACCCGAAACCTAACGCAGAACATAATCCAAACACTAACCCCTAACACTAACCCTGACCCTGACCCAAACCCTGACTAAACCTAACCATCAACTTAACTCAAACCCTAACCCTATCCTCCCATGATGTTTGCCTGGAGGATGAGAGCTCCTCAGATCCTTGGGGAGAGCTACCTACCCCATCCCATGTGGGGACATGACCTCGGACATCACCAGACAGCTAGAGGCATATTGTTTGAGCGCTCGCATACACAGACACAAACACACAGACACACAGACACACAGACACAAACACACACACCCCACTCTGCCGAGCTAGGGGTCAGAGGTGGACACCAAGGAAAAGTGGTGGGTAAAAAGGGTGAAAGAAGAAAGAGGTTGGAGACAGCTCGGCCATGGGGTCAGGGGCAACAGGACTCCTGGCCAGGACTGAGATTCAAAGCATGGGGAGTGGAGACAGGACGAGCTGATGGTCAAGGGGTCCCCAAGGGGCCCAGGAGCTTTGCAAGGGCACTGGGTGGGGACAGTGTCTGGGGTCTGGTGTCCATCACCACCCTGGACTACTAGAAGAAGGAAAAGGCAACCACCCTGTGTGGACAGAGCCACAACACCGAAAGCCTCCCCTTCATCTTGTTTCCACGTATCCAGGTACCCACATTCCATAGAAAACCACCCTACGCAACTCATTTCTGAGCACAGCATGAATGAAACGACATGTTCTTGTGCTGTCTACCGAAGGCCAGAGAATGCAGGCAGTGGAGATCTCGCCCCCCAGACAAGGCCCTCACGGGGCAGGTCATGTCAGGCTTCCCTGACTTCTCTTGCCCTTTTGGCAAAAAGTATCGCAGGTGACACCGGGGAGATCAGAGTCAGAGAGTTCCACAACTTCTGATTGACCCGTGTAACCATAGGTCTCCTCCACATGAGTATGTGATGCGTGTGTGTGTGTGTGTGTGTGTGTGTGTGTGTGTAAAAAGAGCTCATCAGGGGTGGAGATGCCCCGAGCAGGAGCAGGCTTATGAGGGGTCCGATGCCTGGTTGGCAGGTCATATTCAAGCCCCAGGTTAAGGCAGGCTATGTGGGAGCGGGTGTGGGGGCTGCTCCCTTTTGCCCAGGGTTTATCCTGAGACCCTGCAGTGACGGGTCAATGACCCAGGTTAGGCATAACACTAAGACTAAGCACTGACCCTGACCCTTACCCTGACCCTGACTGTGAGCCTGACCCAAAACCTAACCCTAACCCTGACCCTGACCCTGACTGAGATCCTGACCCGACACCTAACACTAAATCTAAGCCTGATGCTGACCCTGATCCGGACGCTGAACCTAAACCTATCCTGACCTTACTCTAACCCTTATTCATCCCTAAATGTGACTCTGACTCTGACCCTAATTATTACACTGACCCTAACCAAATTCTAACACTAACCCTAACAATGACCGATCTTTGAGCCTGACCCTAAACGTAACCATAAAGGAAACCATAACCCTGCCCCTAATAAGGACACTGAACCTAAACCCAATGCTGACCTTAACCCTAACACTAACCCCTACCCTAACTCAAACCCTAACCCTGACCCTACGCTGTATAACCCTAACACTAATCATAACCCTACTGCTAACCTTAACCCTAACCAAAAACTCAAACCGTTCCCCTGAAATTAAGCCTGACCCTGAACCGAAACTTGACCCTAAAACACAGCCTGACAATGACCCTATACTGACCCTGGCCCTGACCTTCACCCTTACCCTGACCCTGACACTGACTCTAAACCTAACCCTGACACTAACACTGACACAAAACTAACCCTGCCCCTGACCAGAAACTGGACCCTAAAACAAAGCCTCACCCTGACCATAAATCTAACCCTGGCCCAAAACTTCACAGTGACCCTGACCCTGACCCTGACACTAATCCAAAGCTTGACCCTGACCTAAGCCTGACCCTAACCCTAACCCTGAACGTGACTGTGAGCCTGACCCTAACCGTAATTCTAAAGGTAACCCTAACCTTGACCTAATACCGACCTTGAACCTAAACCTAATGCTGATGCTAACCCTAACACTAACCCCTACCCTAACCCAAACCCTAAACCTGTCCTTAACACTGTCTAACCCTAACCCTAACCATAACCCTACTTCTAACCCTAATCCTAAACCCAAACACAAACCTTTCCCCTAAACCTAACCCTGACACTGAACCGAACATTGACCCTAAACCAAATCCTGTCCCTGACCATAAACTGGACCCTGGCCCAGATCTTCACCTGACCCTGACCCTAATCCTAACCCTGACAATAGCACTGACCCAAAACTAACTCTGTCGCTGACCAGAACGTGGACCCTAAACCAAAACCAGATCCTGATCATAAACCTGAGAATGGCCCTGAACTTCACCCTGACCCTGACCCAGACTCTGAACATAAACCGAAACCTGACCCTAACAGTGACCCTGACACTGACCCTAACACTAACCCTGACACAGACTGTGAGTCTGACCCTAATTCTAACCCTAAACGTAACCATGACCCTGACACTAAACGGGCCGTGATGCAAAAAATAACGATGACCCTAAACTGCAACTAACCTTTAACCCTAACGCTGACCCTGACTCTAACCTGGTCTAACCCTAACGCTCAAACTAACTCTAAATCTCACCCTAACCCTATCCTTTAACCCTATCCCTGACCCTGACAATAGCCATGACCCTGAACTTTGCCTAAACCTGTCCCAGATCCTAACCTTGACCCTAAACCAAACCCTAACCCTGACCCTAACACAATCTAACCCTAACCTTAACCATAACCCTACTTCTAACCCTAACCCTAACACCAAACCCTAACCATTCCCCTGAACCTAACCCTGACTATGACCCTAACACTAACACTGACCCAAACCTAACCCTGACCCTGACCTGAAACTTGCCCTTAAACCAAAACGTGACGCTGACCCTAAATCTGACCCTGTCCCTGATCTTCACCCTGACCCTGACACGGACCCTGACCCTACAACTAACCCTCACCCTAACACTGACCCATTCCTGACCCTAACACTAACCCAGACCCTGACTGTAAGCCAGACCCTAAACCTAACCATAAACGTAAACCTGACCCTGACCCTATCATGGGCCATGACCCAAAACCTAACGCTGACCCTAACCATAACACTAACCCCTAACCCTAACCCTGACCCTGACCCAAACCCTGAAAACCCAACCCTCAACCTAACTGAATCCTAACCCTAACCCTGTCATGCGATTTGCTTGGAGGATGAGAGCTCCTCAGATCCTTGGGAGAGCTACCCACCACATCCTGTGTGGGAACATGACCTCGGACATCCTCAGACAGCTAGACTCATGTGTTTGAGCGCTCGCATGAACAGACACACACACACACACACACACACACACACACACACACACACTCAAACACACCCCTCTCTACCCAGCTAGGGGTCAGAGGTGGACACCAAGGGAAAATGGTGGGTAAAAAGGGTGAACGAAGAAAGAGGTTGGAGACAGCTCGGCCATGGGGTGAGGGGCATCAGGGCTCGTGGCCAGGACCGAGATTTATAGCATGGGAAGGGGAGACAGGATGGGTTGATGGTCAAGGGGTGCCCAAGGGGCCCAGGGGCTTTGCAAGGGCACTGGGTGAGGACAGTGTCTGGGTTCTGGTGTCCATCACCACCCTGGACTACTGGAAGTAGGAAGAGGTAACCACCCTCTGTGGACAGAGCTACAACCCCAAAGGCCTCCCCTTACTCTTCTATCAGTGGGGCCATAGAGACAGGGTGTCCATAGTCTCCCACAGGCTTGTAGAAGAGCTTGTTGGCCTTGCATCTCTATCTGACACCCACTGTGCTCCCAGTCTTGGGTAAAAGCTTTCTACTCCCTCGAGGTCCTTCTGATCAGAAGAGAGCCTGGAGGCTTGGGGGGCTGACATTGTGAGCTTGCAGAATGTGGCAGAGCACTAGGCCCCTGGCCTGGGGACCAAGGTCAGGACCCTTCTTGTTGTAGCCTCAGAGTCCCCATTGGGAAGAGATTCGAGAGTCAGTGCTCTGCTCAGGGTGAGAAGGCCTTACTTACCAAGGAACCAAGCACCAGCACAGGAGAGGGAAACAGGGACAAGGGAAACACCGGAGGGTTTGCCCATCATCCCTGGAGCCCACAGATCCTGCTCCTGTGAGACACACACAAAAAAAGACAGACGCAGACGCAGACACAGAGACAAAGACAAAGAAAGAGACAGAGACAGACACTGAACACAGGAGAGAGGGAACCAGCAGAAGTGCCAGATTTTCCTCCATCAGCATGGAAATGACAGCCAAACATTTTGTCCCTGTATTAGTCCCACGGGCCATCCATCCTAGGAGGATGGATGCGGGAATGCCCGCGGACCACAGTGGGGGCTGCCCAGTGAATGGGAGCAGACGAGACCCTTGGATCTCAGCCAAATGGAATTCCCATTTGGACACAGACACATGTCTGTGTCCACAAGGTCAGAAGCCATGCACTGTAACCTTGCCACGGGGTATGGGATTCAGGCAGGAGGATGGTGGTATTGCTGGATCCCAGAGCAGATCCAGGCCTCTCGGGGCTATGTCCAATTCCCCCGCCCATCCCTAGGCACACCCGTCCCTTGCCAAGTGTGTGGACCAGACTCCTGGCAGAGCGGGGATGGAACACATGGAAAGGGCCTACCTCTCATGGCATCCCCAGAAGAAGAAGCTAGAACACCTCCACTGTGCAGACGGGGAGACTGAGGAGGCCGTGACAGCGACAGGATGTGTGTGGGCTCACAGTCCTGGGCAGGAGCAGGAGCCCTGTCTGTACCCAGCTCTGTGCCCTCCCAGCGGAGACAATAGCTGCACTCAGGACTCCCAGGTCTTGGGTGGAGGCTGTATGTGGGTCACTGGAAGGACAGGGCATGGGGTGGAGTGTGAGCCTTGAGCAGCTGGGGGAGGGGATCCCTCAGGGAGCGCTGGATGGGAGCAGGAAGTCCGGTAAGAAGCCCCCAGGCAGTGGCGACCTTACTTTCCTGACGACAGAGACCAACAGAATTGGAGCCCACGCATCCAGGTACCCACATTCCATAGAAAACCACCCTGCACAGCTCATTTCTGGGCACATCATGAAGGAAATGACATTTTCTAGTGCTGTCTACCGAAGTCCAGAGAATGCAGGCAGAGGAGAGCTTGCCCCCTAGACAAGTCCCCTCACTGAGCAGATCATGTCAGGCTTCCCTGACTTCTCTGTCCCTTTTGGCATAAAGAACCGCAAGGTGACACCCGGGGGCTCAGAGTCAGAGACTCTCACACCTTCTTTTTTTTTTTTTTCAATTTATTTATTTTCAGAAAAACAGTATTCATTATTTTTTCACCACACCCAGTGCTCCATGCTAGCTGTGCCCTCTATAATACCCACCACCTGGTACCCCAACCTCCCACCCCCCCGCCACTTCAAACCCCTCAGATTGTTTTTCAGAGTCCATAGTCTCTCATGGTTCATCTCCCCTTCCAATTTACCCAAAAGCACATACCCTCCCCAATGTTCATAACCCTACCCCCCTTCTCCCAACCCCCCTCCCCCCAGCAACCCACAGTTTGTTTCGTGAGATTAAGAGTCACTTATGGTTTGTCTCCCTCCCTATCCCATCTTGTTTCATGGATTCTTCTCCTACCCACTTAAGCCCCCATGTTGCATCACCACTTCCTCATATCAGGGAGATCATATGATAGTTGTCTTTCTCCGCTTGACTTATTTCGCTAAGCATGATACGCTCTAGTTCCATCCATGTTGTCGCAAATGGCAAGATTTCGTTTCTTTTCATGGCTGCATAGTATTCCATTGTGTATATATACCACATCTTCTTGATCCATTCATCTGTTGATGGACATCTAGGTTCTTTCCATAGTTTGGCTATTGTGGACATTGCTGCTATAAACATTCGGGTGCACGTGCCCCTTTGGATCACTACGTTTTTATCTTTAGGGTAAATTCCCAGTAGTGCAATTGCTGGGTCATAGGGCAGTTCTATTTTCAACATTTTGAGGAACCTCCATGCTGTTCTCCAGAGTGGTTGCACCAGCTTGCATTCCCACCAACAGTGTAGGAGGGTTCCCCTTTCTCTGCATCCTCGCCAGCATCTGTCATTTCCTGACTTGTTGATTTTAGCCATTCTGACTGGTGTGAGGTGATATCTCATTGTGGTTTTGATTTGTATTTCCCTGATGCCGAGTGATATGGAGCACTTTTTCATGTGTCTGTTGGCCATCTGGATGTCTTCTTTGCAGAAACGTCTGTTCATGTCCTCTGCCCATTTCTTGATTGGATTATTTGTTCTTTGGGTGTTGAGTTTGTTAAGTTCTTTATAGATTTTGGACACTAGTCCTTTATCTGATATGTCGTTTGCAAATATCTTCTCGCATTCTGTCAGTTGTCTTTTGGTTTTGTTAACTGTTTCCTTTGCTGTGCAAAAGCTTTTGATTTTGATGAAATCCCAAAAGTTAATTTTTTCCCTTGCTTCCCTTGCCTTTGGCGATGTTCCTAGGAAGATGTTGCTGCGGCTGAGGTCGAATAGGTTGCTTCCTGTGCTCTCCTCAAGGATTTTGATGGATTCCTTTCTCACATTGAGGTCCTTTATCCATTTAGAATCTATTTTTGTGTGTGGTGTAAGGAAATGGTCCAATTTCATTTTTCTGCACGTGGCTGTCCAATTTTCCCAACACCATTAATTGAAGAGGCTGTCTTTTTTCCATTGGACATTCTTTCCTGCTTTGTCGAAGATTAGTTGACCATAGAGTTGAGGGTCTATTTCTGGGCTCTCTATTCTGTTCCATTGGTCTATGTGTCTGTTTTTGTGCCAGTACCATGCTGTCTTGATGATGACAGCTTTGTAATAAAGCTTGAAGTCTGAAATTGTGATGCCACCAACTTTGGCTTTGTTTTTCAATATCCCTTTGGCTATTCGAGGTCTTTTCTGGTTCCATATAAATTTTAAAATTATTTGTTCCATTTCTTTGAAAAAGATGGATGGTACTTTGATAGGAATTGCATTAAATGTGTAGATTGCTTTAGGTAGCATAGACATTTTCACAATATTTATTCTTCCAATCCAGGAGCATGGAACATTTTTCCATTTCTTTGTGTCTTCCTCAACTTCTTTCATGAGTACTTTATAGTTTTCTGAGTATAGATTATTAGCCTCTTTGGTTAGGTTTATTCCTAGGTATCTTATGGTTTGGGGTGCAATTGTAAATGGGATTGACTCCTTAATTTCTCTTTCTTCTGTCTTGTTGGTGTAGAGAAATGCAACTGATTTCTGTGCATTGATCTTATATCCTGACACTTTACTGAATTCCTGTGTAAGTTCTAGCAGTTTTGGAGTAGAGTCTTTTGGGTTTTCCACATAGAGTATCATATCATCTGCGAAGAGTGATAATTTGACTTCTTCTTTGCCGATTTGGATGCCTTTAATTTCCTTTTGTTGTCTGATTGCTGAGGCTAGGACTTCTAGTACTACGTTGAATAGCAGTGGTGATAATGGACATCCCTGCCATGTTCCTGACCTTAGTGGAAAAGCTTTCAGTTTTTCTCCATTGAGAATGATATTTGCAGTGGGTTTTTGAAAGATGGCTTTGATGATATTGAGGTATGTGCCCTCTATCCCTACACTTTGAAGGGTTTTGATCAGGAAGGGATGCTGTACTTTGTCAAATGCTTTTTAAGCATCTATTGAGAGTATCATATGGTTTTTGTTCTTTCTTTTATTGATGTGTTGTATCACATTGACTGATTTGCGGATGTTGAACCAACCTTGCAGCCCTGGGATAAATCCCACTTGGTCGTGGTGAATAATCCTTTTAATGTACTGTTGAATTCTATTGGCTAGTATTTTGGTGAGAATTTTTGCATCTGTGTACATCAAGGATATTGGTCTATAGCTCTCTTTTTTGATGGGATCCTTGTCTGGTTTTGGGATCAAGGTGATGCTGGCCTCATAAAATGAGTTTGGGAGTTTTCCTTCCATTTCTATTTTTTGGAACAGTTTCAGGAGAATAGGAATTAGTTCTTCTTTAAATGTTTTGTAGAATTCCACCGGGAAGCCATCTGGCCCTGGGCTTTTGTTTGTTTGGAGATTTTTAATGACTGTTTGAATCTCCTTACTGGTTATGGGTCTGTTCAGGCTTTCTATTTCTTCCTGGTTCAATTTTGGTAGTTTATATGTTTCTAGGAATGCATCCATTTCTTCCAGATTGTCAAATTTGTTGGCGTAGAGCTGCTCATAGTATGTTCTTATAATAGTTTGTATTTCTTTGGTGTTAGTTGTGATCTCTCCTCTTTCATTCATGATTTTATTTATTTGGGTCCTTTCTCTTTTCTTTTTGATAAGTCTGGCCAAGGGTTTATCAATTTTATTAATTCTTTCAAAGAACCAGCTCCTAGTTTGGTTGATTTGTTCTATTGTTTTTTTGGTTTCT
This sequence comes from Neogale vison, assembly GCF_020171115.1. NCBI lineage: Eukaryota > Metazoa > Chordata > Mammalia > Carnivora > Mustelidae > Neogale > Neogale vison. Next base: position 122,946,205 of record NC_058092.1, on the reverse strand, counting down.
ATTTCATTGATTTCTGCTCTGATCTTTATGATTTCTCTTCTCCTGCTGGGCTTAGGGTTTCTTTCTTGTTCTTTCTCCAGCTCCTTTAGGTGTAGGGTTAGGTTGTGTACCTGAGACCTTTCTTGTTTCTTGAGAAAAGCTTGTACCGCTATATATTTTCCTCTCAGGACTGCCTTTGTTGTGTCCCACAGATTTTGAACCGTTGTATTTTCATTATCATTTGTTTCCATGATTTTTTTCAATTCTTCTTTAATTTCCCGGTTGACCCATTCATTCTTTAGAGGGATGCTGTTTAGTCTCCATGTATTTGTGTTCTTTCCAGACTTCCTCTTGTGGTTGAGTTCTAGCTTAAGAGCATTGTGGTCTGAAAATATGCAGGGAATGATCCCAATCTTTGGATACCGGTTGAGTCCTGATTTAGGACCGAGGATGTGATCTATTCTGGAGAATGTTCCATGTGCACTAGAGAAGAATGTGTATTCTGCTGCTTTGGGATGAAATGTTCCGAATATATCTGTGATGTCCATCTCATCCAGTGTATCATTTAAGGCCTTTATTTCCCTGTTGATCTTTTGCTTGCATGATCTGTCCATTTCAGTGAGGGGAGTGTTAAAGTCCCCTACTTTTATTGTATTATTGTTGATGTGTTTCTTTGATTTTGTTATTAATTGGTTTATATGGTTTGCTGCGCCCACGTTGGGGGCATAGATATTTAAAATTGTTAGATCTTCTTGTTGGACAGACCCTTTGAGTATGATATAGTGTCCTTCCTCATCTCTTATTATAGTCTTTGGCTTAAAATCTAATTGATCTGATATAAGGATTGCCACTCCTGCTTTTTTCTGATGTCCATTAGCATGGTAAATTCTTTTCCACCCCCTCACTTTAAGTCTGGAGGTGTCTTCGAGTTTAAAATGAGTTTCTTGGAGGCAACATATAGATGGGTTTTGTTTTTTTATCCATTCTGATACCCTGTGTCTTTTGATTGGGGCATTTAGCCCATTAACATTCAGGGTAACTATTGAGAGATATGATTTTAGTGCCATTGTATTGCCTGTAAGGTGACTGTTACTGTATATTGCCTCTGCTCCTTTCTGATCTACCACTTGTAGGCTCTCTCTTTGCTTAGAGGACCCCTTTCAGTATTTCCTGTAGAGCTGGTTTGGTGTTTGCAAATTCTTTCAGTTTTTGTTTGTCCTGGAAACTTTTAATCTCTCCTTCTATTTTCAATGATAGCCTAGCTGGATATAGTATTCTTGGCTGCATGTTTTTCTCGTTTAGTGCTCTGAAAATGTCATGCCAGCTCTTTCTGGCCTGCCAGGTCTCTGTGGATAAGTCAGCTGCCAATCTAATACTTTTACCATTGTATGTTACAGACTTCTTTTCCCGGGCTGCTTTCAGGATTTTCTCTTTGTCACTAAGGCTTGTAAATTTTACTATTAGGTGACGGGGTGTGGGCCTATTCTTATTGATTTTGAGGGGCGTTCTCTGAACCTCCTGAATTTTGATGCTTGTTCCCTTTGCCATATTGGGGAAATTCTCCCCAATAATTCTCTCCAGTATACCTTCTGCTCCCCTCTCTCTTTCTTCTTCTTCTGGAATCCCAATTATTCTAATGGTGTTTCGTCTTATGGTGTCACTTATCTCTCGAATTATCCCCTCATGGTCCAGTAGCTCTTTGTCCCTCTTTTGCTCAGCTTCTTTATTCTCTGTCATTTGGTCTTCTATATCGCTAAGTCTTTCTTCTGCCTCATTTATCCTAGCAGTGAGAGCCTCCATTTTTGATTGAACTTCATTATTAGCTTTTTTGATTCCAACTTGGTTAGATTTTAGTTCTTTTATTTCTCCAGAAAGGGCTTTTATATCTCTGGAGAGGGTTTCTCTAATATCTTCCATGCCTTTTTCAAGCCCGGCTATAACCTTGAGAATTGTCATTTTGAACTCTAGATCTGACATATTACCAATGTCTGTATTGATTAGGTCCCTAGCCTTCGGTACTGCCTCTTGTTCTTTTTTTTGTTTTGAATTTTTCCGCCTTGTCATTTTGTCCAGCTAAGAGTATATGAAGGAGCAAGTAAAATACTAAAAGGGTGGCAACAATCCCAGGAGAATATGCTTTAAACCAAATCAGAAGATATGCCAAATCGTGAGGGGGGATTTCTCCCCCCTCACGATTGGGTGAGGGATCTCCTCTGATTGGGATCTCCTTTGATTGGGATCTCCCAATCTCTTCTTATTGGGATCTCTTCTGATTTGGGGATAAAAAGAGGTTCAAAAAGAAAGAAAGAAAAAAAATAAAAAAAGAATTTAAAAAAAGAGATTGAATTAAAAATTCAATCAAGAATTTAAAAAAAAATTAAGAAAAAAAAAGATTGAAGAGATTATGATCTCTTCTGATTTGGGGATAAAAAGAGGTTCAGAAAGAAAGAAAAAAAAGAATTAAAAAAAAGAAAATGAAATAAGTATAAAAAAGCAAAAATATATATATATTAGATAATCTAGTTCAAAAACGTTAAAAAAGAAAAGGGTAAAAGTTATAAAAAATTTTAGCAGAAGAAGAGAAAAAAATGAAAAAGAAAAAAAATTAAATGAAATGCAAGACTAAAAAGTCACAGGCAGAAAGCCATGAGTTCCGTGGTTTGTTTTCTCCTCCTCTGGAATTCTGCTGCTCTCTCCTTGGTACTGAAACTGCACTCCTTGGTAGGTGAACTTGGTCTTGCCTGGATTTCTTGTTGATCTTCTGGGGGAGGGGCCTGGTGTAGTGATTCTCAAGTGTCTTTACCCCAGGAGGAATTACACCGCCCTTACCTGGGGCCGGGCTGAGTGACCTGCTCGGCTTTGCTTTCAGGAGCTTTTGTTCCCTGAGCGCTTTCCGTAGAGTTCCGGAGGATGGGAATACAAATGGCGGCCTCCTGGTCTCTGGCCCGGAGGAGCCGAGAGCCCGGGGCCCCGCTCCCCTGTGCGCCCTCAGCAAACAGCTCCTAGTAACTCGCGTCTGCCTAACCTCCGGCCGCGCTCCGAGCTCACCGAGCTTGCGACCGGTTCAAGGTAACCCCGAGCTGCGAGCTTACTGTCGGCTCTGTCTCTGCAGCCGGCTTTCCCGTTCCAATATCCGCAAGCTCTGTGACACTCAGACACCCCCGATCCTTCTGTGACCCCGCGGGACTTGAGGTCACGCCGACCCCGTGTGGGCTTCGCCCCGGTTTAGCCTCTGGAGCGATGTCCCTCAGCGGAGCAGACTTTTAAAAGTCCTGATTTTGTGCTCCGTTGCTCCGCCGCTTGCCGGGAGCCGGCCCCTCCCCCTGGGGTCTATCTTCCCGTCGCTTTGGATTCACTTCTCCGCCAGTCCTACCTTTCAGAAAGTGGTTGTTTTTCTGTTTTTAGAATTGCTGTTCCTCTTCTCTTCGATCTGCCGATGGATTTGCAGGTGTTTGAAATCTTTAGATAAGCTCTCTAGCTGATCTCTTGCTAGCTGAGGTAGTCTCAGCCTGTTACTTCTCCGCCATCTTGACTCCTCTCTCACACCTTCTGATTGACCCGTGTAGCCGTAGGTCTCCTCCACGTGTGTGTGTGTGTGTGTGTGTGTGTGTGTAAAGAGAACTCATCAGGGGTGGAGATGCCCTGAGCAGGAGCAGGCTTATGAGGGGGCCGATGCCTGGTTGGCAGGTCATGTTCACGCCCCAGGTTAAGGCAGGCTAGGTGGAAGCAGGTGTGGGGGCTGCATCATTTTGCCCAGGGCTTATCCTGAGACTCTGCAGGGACTGGTCAATGACGCAGGTGCAGGTCTAACCCTAAAACTAACCCCTGACCCTGACCTTGACCCTGACCCTGACTGTGAGCGTGACCCAAAACCTAACCCTAGCCGTGACCCTGACCCTGACCGATATCCTGACCTAAATTCTAACGCTAAATCTAAGCCTGAGGCTGACCCTGATCCAGACCCTGAACCTAAACCTAACCTGACATTACTCTAACCCTGACTCATCTCTAACCGTGACTATGACTCTGACCCTAATCATTACCCTGACCCTAACCAAATCCTATCACTAACCCTAACACTTACCGATCTTTGAGCCTGACCCTAACCGTAACCATACAAGTAACCCTAACTCTGCCCCTAATAAGTACCCTAAACCTAAACATAATGCTGACCCTAACGCTAACACTAACCCTTACCCAAATTCAAACAATAACCCTTACCCTACACTGTCTAACCCTATCACTAAACATAACCCTACTGCTAAACCTAACCCTAACCAACAACTCAAACAGTTCCCCTGAAACTAAACCTGACCCTGACCTGAAACTTGACCCTAAAGCACAGCCTGACCATGACCCTAAACTGACTCTGGCCCTGACCTTCACCCTGACCATGACCCTGACCCTGATTCTAAACCTAACCCTGACCCTAACACTGACGCAAAACTAACCATGCCCCTGACCGAACCTGGACCCTAAACCAAAGCCTCACCCTGACCCTAAATCTGACCCTGGCCCTGACCTTCACCCTGGCCATGACCATGACCTTGATTCTAAACCTAACCCTGACCCTAACACTGACCCAAAACTAACCCTGCCCCTGACCCGAACCAGGACCCTAAATCAAAGCCTCACCCTGACCCTAAACCTGGCCCTGCCCCTGATCTTCACCCTGACCCTGACCCTGACCCTGACTCTGAACCTAATCCTAAGCCTGACCCTGACCTAAGCCTGACACTAACCAAAACCCTTACCATGACTGTGAGCCTAACCCTAACTGTAATCCAAAAGGTAACCCTAACCTTGACCTAATACCGACCGCTAACCTAAACTTAATGCTGACGCTAACCCTAACACTAACCCATACCCTAACGCAAACCCTAACCCTGACCTTATCGCTGTCTAACCCTAACCCTAACCATAACCCTACTTCTAACCCTAATGCTAACCCCAAACACAAACCTTTCCCCTAAACCTAACCCTGACACTGAACCGAACATTGACCCTAAACCAAATCCTGTCCCTGACCATACACCGGACCTTGGCCCAGACCTTCACCTGACCCTGACCCTAAACCTAACGCTGACAACAGCACTGACCCAAAACTAACCCTGTCCCTGACCTGAACGTGGACCCTAATTCACAACCAGATCCTGACCCTAAACCTGACCATGGCCCTGACTTTCACCCTGACCCTGACCCAGACCCTGACCATAAACCTAAACCTGACCCTAACAGTGAACCTGACCCTGACCCTAACACTAAACCTGAGCCTGACTGTGAGTCTGACCCTAACTCTAACCCTAAACGTAACCCTGACCCTGACCCTAACACGGGCCATGATGTGAAACATAACGATGACCCTAACCCTACAACTAACCCCTAACCCTAAGGCTGACACTGACCCTAACCCTGTCTAACCCTAAACCCTCAAACTAACTCTAATTCTTACCCTAACCCTATCCATTAACACTAAACCTGACCCTATCCTTGACTCTGACCATAACCCAAACCCTGAACTTTGCCAAAACTTGACTCTGATCCTAACCTTGACCCTAAACAGAAACCTGACACAGACCATAAACCGAACCCAAGCTCTGACCCTAACCCTGACCCTAATACTGACAATGACGCTGACCATAAACCTAAATCTGACCCTGACCATGAGCTTGACCAGTACCCTAAACCTAACGCTAACCCTGATCCGGACCCTAATCATAACACAGAATCTAAACGTAAAGCTGACTTTATCCTAACAATGACCCTAATCCTGATGCTGACCCTGACCCTAACACTGAACATGAACCTAATCCTAACCCTGACCCTGACTTTTACTCTGACACTAACCCTAACCTTGACACAAACTGTGAGCCTGACCATAAACCTAACCCTGAACCTAACACTAACCCTGACCACTACCCTAAGCCTAATGATAACCCTGACCCTAACAATGTCTAACCCTAACCGTGACCCAAACTCGAACCCTAAACTTAACCCTAACCCTAAAACTAAACGAAAACTCTGACCCTCAACCTGACTGTGAGCCTGACCCAAAACCTAACCAGCCCTGACGCTGACCGTGACCCTGACCATGAGCCTGACTCGAACTCTAAGCCTAATCCAAAGCCTAACGCTGACCCAGATTCAGACCCTGAACCTAAACCTAACCCTGAACTTACACTAACCCTGACATAGACCCTAAACCCTGACCCTGACCTAAACTTGACGATAACCCTAAACCTCACCATGACTGTGAGCCTGATCCTAACCCTAACCCTAAATGTAACCCTAAACACTGACCCAAATACGGACCCAAACTTAAAACTAACGCTTACACTAACGGTAAAACTAAACCCTACCGTAACTGAAACCCTAACCTGACCCTAACACAGTCTAACCCTAAACCTAATATTACCCTACTTCTAACCCTACCCCTAACACCAAACCCTAACCTTTCCCCTGAACCTAACCCTAAACCTGACCCAAACCTAACCCTGAACCTGACCTGAACCATGCCCCTAAATCAAAACCTGACACTGACCCTAAATCTGACCCTGTCCCTGACCTTCACCCTGACCCTGACACTGACTCTGACCATAAACCTAACCCTCACCCTAACACTGACCCAGACACGGACCCTAACACTAACCCTGACCTTGACGGTGAGCCTGATCCTAAACCTAACCATAAACGTAAACCTGACCCTGACCCTAACAAGGGCCATGACCCGAAACCTAACGCTGACCCTAATCCTAACACTAACCCCTAACCCTAAACCTGACCCTGACCCAAACCCTGTGTAAATCTAACCATCAACCTAACTCTAACACTAACCCTAAACCTCCCATAAGATTTGCCTGGAGGAGGAGGGTTTCTCAGATCCTTGGGGAGAGCTACCCACCCCACCTCATGTGGGGACATGACCTCGGACATCCCCAGACAGCTAGAGGCATATGTGTTTGAGCGCTGACATGCAGACACACACACACACACACACACACACACACATCCCGCTCTGCCCAGGTAGGGGTCAGAGGTGGACACCAAGGGAAAATGGTGGGTAAAAAGGATGAAAGAAGAAAGAGGTTGGAGACAGCTCGGTCATGGGGTCAGGGGCATCAGGACTCCTGGACAGGATCGAGATCCAAAGCATGGGGAGGAGAGACAAGACGGGCTGATGGTCAAGGGGTCTCCAAGGAGCCCAGGGGTTTTGAAAGGGCACTGGGTGGGAACAGTGTCTGGAGTATGGTGTCCATCACCACCCTGGACTACTGGAAGTGGGAACAGGTAACCACACTGTGTGGACAGGGTTACAACTCTGAAGACCTACCCTTACTCTTCTATCAATGGGCCCATAGAGATATGGTGTTCCTAGTCTCCCACAAGCTTGTAGAAGAGCCTGTTGGCCTTGAATCTCTATCTCTGACCAACTGTGCTCCCAGTCTTGGGTACATGTTTTCTACTCTCTCGAGGTCCTTCTGAGCAGAAGACAGCCTGGAGGCTCGGGGGGCTGACATTATGAGCTTGTAGAATGTGGCAGAGCACTAGGCCCCTGGCCTGGGGACCAAAGTCAGGACCCTCCTTGTTGCAGCATCAGGGTCCCCATTGGGAAGAATTTGAAGAGTCAGTACTCTGCTCAGGGTGAGAAGGCCTTACTTAGCAAGGAACCAAGCACCAGCACAGGAGAGGGAAACAGGGACGAGGGAGACACCGGAGGATTCGTCCATCAGCCCTGGAGCCCACAGATCCTGCTCCTGTGAGACACACAAAAACAGAGACAGACGCAGACGCAGACACAGAGACAAAGACAAAGACAGAGACAGAGACAGACACTGAACACAGGAGAGAGGGAACCAGCAGAAGTGCCAGATTTTCCTCCATCAGCTTGGAAATGACAGCCAAACCTTTTGTCCCCTTATAAGTCCCATGGGCCATCCATCCTAGGAGGACGGATCCGGGAATGCCCGCGGACCACTGTGGGGGTTGGCCAGTACATGGACGCAGACGAGGCCCTTGGACCTCAACCTAATGGATGTCCCAAGAAGTCTGTGTCCACAAGGTTGGAAGCCATCCACTGCAACCTTGCCACGGGGGATGGGATACAGGCAGAAGTAGGGTCGTTTTGATGGATCCAGGAGCAGATCCAGGCATCTCTGGGCTATGTTCCATTCCCCCGCCCATCCCCAGGCACACCCATGCCTTGCCAAGTGTGTGCACCAGACTCCTGGGAGAGCAGGGATGGAACGCATGGAGAGGGCCAACCCCTGATGGCATCCCCAGAAGAAGAAGCCAGAACAACCCCAAAGTGCAGACGGGGAGACTGAGGAGGCCCTGAGAGCCACAGGATGTGTGCGGGCTCACAGTCCTGGGCAGGAGCAGGAGCCTGGTCGGAACCCAGCTCTGTGCCCTCCCAGCGGAGACAACAGCTGCACCCAAGCCTCCCAGTTCTTGGGAGGGGGCTGTGTGTGGGTCACTGGATGGACAGGGCATGGGGTGGTGTGTGAGCCTTGAGCAGTTGGGGGAGGGGGCGCCCTCAGGGAGAGCAGATGGGATGGATGGGAGCAGAAAGTCCGGGAATGAGCCCCAAGGCAGTGGTGACCTTACTTTCCTGACGACAGAGCCCCACGGAATTGGAACCCAGGTATCCAGGCACCCACATTCCAGTGAAAACCACCCTGACCAGGTCATTTCTGGGCACAGCCTGAAGGAAACGACATGTTCTTGTGCTGTCTACCGAAGCCCAGAGAATGCAGGCAGAGGAGAGATCACCCGCCAGACAAGTCCCCTCACTGGGCAGGTCATGTCAGGCTTCCCCGACATCTCTTGCCCTTTTGACAAAAAATCGCAAGCTGACACCGGGGGGGCTCAGAGTCAGAGAGTCCCACACTTTCTGATTGACCCATGTACCTATAGGTATCCACCCCGTGTGTATGTGTGTGTGTGTGTGTGTGTGTAAAGAGAGCTCATCGGGGGTGGAGGTGCCCCGAGCAGGAGCAGACTTATGAAGGGTCTGATGCCTGATTGGCAGGTCATGTTCACTACCCAGGTTAAGGCAGGCTAGGTGGGAGTATGTGTGCTGACTGCACCCTTTTGCCCAGGGTTTATCCTTAGATCGTGCAGGGACTGGTCAATGACCCAGGTGTGGCGCAAACCCTAATACTAACCTCTGACGCTAACCCTAACCCTAACCCTAACCCTAATTCTGACCCAGACCGTGAGCCTGACCAGACCCCTAACCCTAAAGCTAACCCTGATCCTGACCTAATCATAACGCAGAATCTAAAATAAAGCTGACCTTATCCTAACAATGACCCTAACCCCGACCCTGATCCTGACCCTAACACTGAACCTGACCCTAATCCTAACCATGACCCTGACCCTTACTCTGACACTAAACCTAACCATGACACTGACTGTGAGCCTGACCATAAACCTAACCCTGATCCTAACCCTAACCCTGACCCCTACACAAAGCCTAACGATAACCCTGACCCTAACAATGTCTCACCCTAACACTGACCCTAACTCTAACCCTAACCTTAACCCGAACCCTAATACTAACCGAAAGTTCTGACCTTGAACCTTTCTGTGAGCCTGACCCCTAACCTAACCAGCCCTGACGCTGACCCTGACCCAGACCATGAACCTGACCCGAACCCTAAACTAAACCAAAGCCTAACGCTGACCCTAATTCGGACCCTGAACCCAAACCTAACCCTGACTTTACACTAACCCTGACTTAGACCCTAAAAGACCCTGACCCTGATATAACCTTGACCATAACCATAACCCTCACCATGACGGTGAGTCTGACCCTAACTCTAACCCTAAACGTAACCCTAACCCTGACCCTAACTCGGGCCATGATGCAAAACATAACGATGACCCTAACCCTACAACTAGCCCCTAACACTAACGCTGACCCTGACCCAACACGGTCTAACCCTAACCCTCAAACTAACTCTAATTCTCACCCTAACCCTATACTTTAACCCTAACCCTGACGCTATTCCAGACCCTGACTATAACCCTAACCCTAAACTTTGCCTAAACTTGACCCTGATCCGAAAGTTGACCCTAAACAGAACCCTGATCCTGACCCTAAACCGAACCCTGGAACTGACCCTAAACCGAACCCTGGAACTGACCCTAAACCTTACTCTAACAGTGACACTGACACTGACCATAAACCTAACTCTGACACAGACCGTGAGGCTGACAAGAACCCTAAGCCTAAAGCTAACACTGAACCTGACCCTAATCATAACCCAGAATATAAATGTAAAGCTGACCTTATACTAACCATGACCCTAAACCTGACCCTGATTCTGACCCTAACACTGAACCTGACCCTAATCCTAACCCTGACCATGACTCTAAATCTGACAATAACCCTAACCCTGACACAGACTGTGAGCCTGACCATAAACCTAACCCTGAACCTAAACCTAACCCTGACCCCTACCCTAAGCCTAACGATATCCCTGACCCTAACAATATCTAACCCTAACCCTGACCCTAACTCTAACCCTGACATTAACTCTAACTGTAAAACAAACCGAAAAACCTGAACATGAACCTGACTGTGAGCCTGACCCAACATAACCAGCCCTGACACTCACCCTGAACCTGACCATGAGGCAGACCCTAACCCTTAACTAAACAAAAGCCTAAAGCTGACCCTGACTCAGACCCTGAATTTAACCAAACCCTGACCATACACTAACCTGGACTCAGAACCTAACCGAGAGCCTGAACCTGACCTAAACCCTAACCCTGACCATGACAGTGAGTCTGAACCTTAACGTAATCCTAAATGTAACCCTAAACGCTGACCCTAATACGGACCCAGAACCTAAAACTAACGCTGACCCTAATGGTAAAAATAAACCCTAGCCTAACCCAAACCCTAACCCTGAACCTAACACAGTCTAACCCTAATCCTAAACATAACCCTAATTCTAACCCTAACCCTAACACCAAATCCTAACGTTTCCCCTGAACCTAAACCTGACCCTGACCCTAACACCAACCCTAAGCATGACCCAAACCTAAACCTGACCCTGACCTGCACCTTGCCCATAAACCCAAACCTGACCGTGACCCTAAATCTGACCCTGTCCCTGATCTTCACACAGACCCTGACACTGACCCTGATCCTAATCCTAACCCACACCCTAACACTGACCCAGACTCTGACCCTCACACTTACCCTGACCCTGACTGTGAGCCGGACCCTAAACCTAACCATAAACGTAAACCTGACCGTGACCAAAACACGGGCCATAGCCCAAAACATAACGCTGACCCTAACCCTAACACAAACCCCTAACATTAACCCTGACCCTGACCCAAACCTGGACTAAACCAAACCCTCAACCTAACTCTAACCCTACCCCTAACCCTCCCATGAGCATTGCCTGGAGGATGAGAGCTCCTCAGATGCTTGGGAAGAGCTACCCACCCCATCCCATGTGGGGACATGACATCGGACATCCCGAGAAAACTAGAGACATATAAGTTTGAGCTCACGCATGCACAGACACACACACACACACACACACACACACACACCCCGCTCTGCCCAGCTAGGGATGAGAGGTGGACATCAAGGGAAAATGATGGGTAAAAAGGGTAAAAGAAGAAAGAAATTGGAGACAGCTCGGCCATGGGATCAGGGGCATCAGGACTCTTGGCCAGGATCGAGATCCAAAGCAAGGGGAGTGGAGACAGGACGAGCTGATGGTCAAGGGGTCCCGAAGGGGACCACGGGCTTTGCAAAGGCACTGGGTGGGGACTGTGTCTGGGGTCTGGTGTCCATCACCACCCTGGACTACTGGAAGTAGGAAGAGGTAACCACCCTGTGTGGACAGAGCCACAACACCGAAGGTCTCCCCTTACACTTCTATCAATGGGGCCATAGAGACAGGGTGTCCCTAGACTCCCCAAGGCTCGTAGAAGAGCGTGTTGGCCTTGAATCTCTATCCGAGACCCACTGTGCTCCCAGTCTTGGGTACATGCTTTCTACTCCCTCGAGGTCCTTCTGAGCAGAAGACAGCCTGGAGGCTCGGGGGCTGACATTGTGAGCTTGCAGAATGTGGCAGAGCACTAGGCCTCTGGCCTGGGGACCAAGGTTAGGACCCTCCTTGTTGCAGCTTCAGGGTCCCCATTGTGAAGAGGTTCCAGAGTCAGTGCTCTGCTCAGGGTGAGAAGACCTTACTTAGTAAGGAACCAAGCACCAGCACAGGAGAGGGAAACAGGACAAGGGAGACACCGGCGGTTTCGTCCATCAACCCTGAGGCCCACAGATCCTGCTCCTGTGAGACAAACAAAAACAGAGACAGACGCAGACAAAGAGACAAAGACAAACACAAAGACAAAGACAAAGACAGAGACAGACACTGAACAAAGGAGAGAGGGAACCAGCAGAAGTGCCAGATGTTCCTCCATTAGCTTGGAAATGACAGCCAAATATTTTGTCTCCTTATCAGTCCCACGGGCCATCCCTCCTAGGAGGACGGATGCGGAAATGCCCGGGGACCACTGTGGGTCTGGCCAGTACATGGGCGCAGACGAGGCCCTTGGACCTCAACCTAATGGATGTCCCAAGAAGTCTGTGTCCACAAGGTCAGAAACCATGCACTGCAACCTTGCCACGTGGGATGGGATACAGGCAGGAGGAGGTTGGATTTGCTGGATCTCAGAGAAGATCCAGGCCTCTCTGGACTATGTTCCATTCCCCGCCCATCCTCAGGCACACCAGTGCCTTCCCAAGTGTGTGAACCAGAGTCTGGGAGACCGGGGATGGAACTCATGGAGAGGGCCTACCGCTGATTGCATACCCTGAAGAAGAAGCCAGAACACCCCCAAATTGCAGACGGGGAGACTGAGGAGGCCCTGAGAGCCACAGGATGTGTGCGGGCTCACAGTCCTGGGCAGGAGCAAGAGCCTGGTCGGAACCCAGCTCTGTGCCCTCCCAGCGGAGACGACAGCTTCACCCAGGCCTCCCAGCAGTGGGGGGAGGCTGTGTGTGGGTCACTGGATGGACAGGGCATGGGGTGGAGTGTGAGCCCTGAGAAGCTGGGGTAGGGACGCACTCAGGGAGCTCTGGATGGGAGCAGCAAATCCGGAAAGGAGCCCCCAGGCATGGTGAACTTACCTCCATGAAGACAGAGCCCAACGGAATTGGAACCCACCTATCCAGGCACCTACATTCCAGAGAAAACCACCCTGCCCAGCTCATTTCTGGGCACAGCCTGAAGGACATGACATGTTCTTGTGCTGTCTATTGAAGCCCAGAGAATGCAGGCAGAGGAGAGCTCACCCGCCAGACATGTCCCCTCACTGGGCAGGTCATGTCAGGCCTCCCTGACGCCTCTGGCCGTATTGGCAAAAAGAATCACAAGGTGACACCGAGGGGCTCAGGTCAGAGAGTCCCACACCTTCTGATTGACCCGTGTAGCCCTAGGTCTCATGCCCGTGTGTGTGTGTGTGTGTGTGTGTAAAGAGAGGTCATCGGGGTGGAGATGCCCAGAGCACGAGCAAGCTTATGAGGGGTCCGATGCCTGGTTGGCAGGTCATGTTCACGCCCCAGGTTAAGGCAGGCTAGGTGGGAGTGGATGTGGGGGCGGCAACCTTTTGCCCAGGGTTTATCGTGAGACCCTGAAGGGACTGGTCAATGACCCAGTTGCGGGGCTAACCCTAACACTAACCCCTGACCCTAACCCTGACAGTGATGCTGACACAAAACCTAACACTAGCCCTGACCTGACTCTGACGATGACCGAGATCCTGACACAAACCCTAATCCTAAAACTAAGCCTGATGTAAATCCTGATCCAGAACCTGATCCTAAACCTAACCTGACCTACTCAACCCTGACTCATCTATAACCGTGACCCTGACTCTGACCCTAATCATAACCCTGACCCTAACCCAATCCTGACCCTAACCCTAACAGTGAACGAACTTTGAGCCTAACCTTAACCGTAGCCCTAAAGGTAACCCTAACCCTGACCCTAATAAGGAACCTGAACCTAAACCTAATGCTCACCCTAACCCTAACAGTAACCCTTACCCAATCCAACCCCTAACCTTGACACTACGCTGTCTAAACCTAAAACTAAACATAACCCTACTGCTAACCCTAACCCTAACCAAAAACTCAAACTGTTCCCCTGAAACTAACCCTGACCCTGAACCGAAATTTGACCCTAAAACAAAGCCTGAACCTGACTCTAAACTGACCCTGGCCCTGACCTTCACTTTTACCCTAACCCGGACCCAGACTCTAAACCAACTCTGACCCTAAAACTGACCCAAAACTAACCCTGCCCCTGATCCGAACCTGGATCCTAAATCAAAGCCTCACCCTGACCCTAAATCTGACCCTGGCCTTGACCTTCACCCTGACCCTAATCCTAAGGCTGACCCTGACCTAAGCCTGTGTCTAACACTAAACCTGACCATGACTGTGAGCCCGACCCTAACCGTACTCGTAAAGTTAACCCTAACCCTGACCTAATAATGACCCTGAAACTAAACCTAATACTGATGCTAACCCAAACACTAACCCCTACCCTAAACCAAACCCTAACCCTGACCTTAACGTTGTCTAACCATAACCCTAACCATAATTTCTAACCCTAATCCTAAACCCAACCCCAAACCTTTCCCCTAAACCTAACCCTGACTCTGAACTGACGATTGACCCTAAACCAAATCCTGACCCTGACCATAAACCTGACCCAGGCCCAGACCATCACCTAACCCTGACCCTAAACCTAACCCTGGCAATAGCACTGACCCAAAACTAACCTTGTCCCTGAGCTGAATGTGGACCCTAAACCAAAACCAGATCCTGACGCTAAACCTGACACTGGCCCAGACTTTTACACTGACCCTGACCCAGACCCTGACCATAAACCTAAACCTGACTCTAACAGTGAACCTGACCCTGACCCTAACACTAACCCTGACCCTGACTGTGAGTCTGACCCTAACTCTAACCCTAAACGTATCACTGACCTTTCGCTAACACGGGCCATGACGCAAAACATAACGATGACCCTAACCCTACAACTAGCCCCTAACCCTAATGCTGACCCTGACCCAACCCGGTCTAACCCTAACCCTCAAACTAACTCTAATTCTCACCCTAACCCCATACTTTAACCCTAACCCTGACCCTATCCCTGACACTGACCAAAACCCTCACCCTAACCTTTGCCTAAACTTGACCCTGATCCGAAAGTTGACCTTAAACAGAACCCTGACCCTGACCCTATACCAAAAACTGGCCCTGATCCTAAACCTTACTCTACCACTGACACTGACACTGACCAGAAACCTAACTCTGACCCAGACCGTGTGCCTGACCAGAACCCTAACCCTAAAGCTAACCCTGATCCTGACTGTAATCATAACCCAGAATCTAAACGTAAAGTTGACCTTATCCTAAACATGACCCTAACCCTGACCCTGACACTGACCATAACACTGAACCTGACCCAAATCCTAACCCTGACCCTGACCCTTACTCTGACACTAACCCTAACCCTGACACTGACGGTGAGCCTGACCATAAATCTAACCCTGAACCTAACACTAACAATGACCCCTACCCTAAGTCTAATGATATTCCAGACCCTGCAATGTCTAACCCTAACCCTGACACTAACTCTAACCCTGACATTAACTCAAACCCTTAAACTATCCGAAAACCCTGATAATAACCCTGACTGTGAGCATGACCTACCTAACCAGCACGGACACTAACGCTGACCCCGACCATGAGCCAGACCAGAACACTAAACTAAACCAAAGCCTAAGGCCAACCCTGATTTGGACCCTGCACTTAAACCTAACCCTGACCTTACACTAACCATGATTAAGACCCAAACCGAGAGCCTGACCATGACAAAACCTTGACCCTAACCCTAAACCTGACCTTGACTGTGAGCCTGACACACAAAAAAACAATAAATGTAACCCTAAACACTGACCCTAATACGGACCCAGAAACTAACACTAACACTGACCCTAAAGGTAAAACTAAACCCTATCCTAACCAAAACACTAACCTTGACCCTAACACAGTCTAACACTAACCCTAACCATAAAGCTACTTCTAACACTAACCCTAACACCAAACCCTAACCTTACCCTGATCCTAACACTGATCCTAACCCAAACCCTAACCCTAACCATAACCCTGACCCAAACATAACTCTCATCCTGACACGAACCTTGCCCCTTAACCAAAACCTGACCCTGACCAAAACTCTGACCCTGACCCTGACCTTCATCCTGACCCTGACCCTGACCCTAATCCTAAACTAGACGCAGTCCTAAACCTGACCCTAACCCTAACCCTACCCTAACCCTAAACCGAACTCTGACCCTGATCGTGAGCCTGACCAGAACTCTAACCCAAAGCTAAACATGATCCTGACTATAATCATAACCCAGAATATAAACGTAAAGCTGACCTTATCCTAACCATAACCCTAAACCTGACCTTGACCCTGACGCTAACACTGAACCTGACCCTATTCCTAACCCTGACCCTGACCCTTAATCTGACACAAACCCTAACCCTGACACTGACTGTGAGCCTGACCATAAACCTAACCCTAACCTAACCCTAACCCTGACTCCAGCCTTAAGCCTAACGATAACCCTGACCCTAACAATGTCGAACCCTAACCCTGACACTCACTCTAACCCTAACATTAACCCTAACCCTAAATCTCACCGAAAAACCTGCCCCTGCCCCTGACTGTGAACCTGACCCAAACCTAATCATCCCTGATCCTCACCATGATCCTGATCATGAGCCAGAACCCGAACCCGAAACTAAACCAAAGCCTAACGCTGACACTGATTCGGACCCTGAACTTAAACCTAACCCAGACCTTACACTAACCCTGACTCAGACCCTAACCGAGAGTTTGACCCTGACCTAAACGTGACCCTAACCCGAACCCTGACTTGACTGTGAGCCTGAACCTAAACCTAACCCTAAATGTAACCCTAAACCCTGACCCTTATATGGACCAGAACCTAAAACTAAAGCTGACCCTAACGGTAAAACTAAACCCTACCCTAACCCAAACCCTAACCCTGACACTAACTCAGTCTAATGCTTACCCTAACCATAACCCTACTTCTAACACTAACACTAACACCAAACACTAACCTTACCCTGAACCTAACCCTGACTCTAACACTAACCCTAATCCTGACCCAAACATAACCCTCATCCTGACACGAACCTTCCCTCTAAACCAAAACCTGACCCTGATCCAAAATCGGACCCTGTCCCTGAACTTCACCCTGACCCGGACACTGACCCTGACACTAAACCTAACACTCACCCTAACACTAACCCAGAACCTGACCCTCACACTAACCCTGACCCTGACAGTGAGCCAGACCCTAAGACTAACCATAAACGTAAAGCTGACCCTGACCCTAACACGGGCCATGACGCAAAACCTAACGCTGACTCTAACCCTAACACAAACCCCTAACTGTAACCCTGACCCTGACCCAAACCCTGTCTAATCCTAACTCTCAACCTAACTCTAACCCTACCCCTAACCCTCCCATGAGGTTTGCCTGGAGGATGAGAGCTCCTCAGATCCTTGGGGAGAGCTAATCACCCCATCCCATGTGGGGACATAACCTGGGACATCACAAGACAGATAGAGGCATATGTGTTTGAGCGCTCCCATAACACACACACACACACACACACACACACACACACACACCCATCTCTGCCCAGCGAGGGGTCAGAGGTGGACACCAAGGGAAAATGGTGGGTAAAAAGGGGGAAAGAAGAAAGAAATTGGAGACAGCTCGGCCATGGGGTCAGTGGCATTAGGACTCCTGGCCGGGACCGATATCCAAAGCATGGGGAGTGGAGACAGGACAAGATGATGGTCAAGGGGTTCCCAAGGCGACCAAGGGCTTTACAAGGGCACTGGGTGGGGACAGTGTCTGGGGTCTGGTGTCCATCACCACCCTGGACTACTGGAAGTGGGAAGAGGTAACCACCCTGTGTGGACAGAGCTACAACACCGAAGGCCTCCCCTTACTCTTCTATCAATGGGGCCATAGAGACAGGGTGTCCATAGTCTCCCACAGGCTTGTAAAAGAGCCTGTTGGCCTTGAATCTCTATCCGAGACCCACTGTACTCCCAGTCTTGGGTACGAGCTTTCTACTCCCTCGAGGTCCTTCTGAGCAGAAGAAAGCCTGGAGGCTCGGGGGGCTGACATTGTGAGCTTGCAGAATGTGGCAGTGCACTAGGCCCCCGGCCTGGAGACCAAGGTCAGGAACTTCCTTCTTGCAGCTTCAGGGTCCACATTGGGAAGAGGTTCCAGAGTCCATGTTCTGCTCAGGGTGAGAAGGCCTTACTTAGCAAGGAACCAAGCACCAGCACAGGAGAGGGAAACAGGGACAAGGGAGACAACGGTGGTTCCGTCCATCAGCCCTGGAGCACACAGATCCTGCTCCTGTGAGACACACCAAAACAGAGACAGAACCTGAAACAGAGACAAAGACAAAGACAAAGACAGAGACAAACAGTGAACACAGGAGAGAAAGAACCAGCAGAAGTGCCAGACTCCTCCATCAGCTTGGAAATGACAGCCAAACATTTGTCCCATTATCAGTCCCATGGGCCATCCCTCCTAGGAGGACGGATGCGGGAATGCCCGCGGACCACCAGGGGGGAGGGCCAGTACATGGGTGCAGACGAGGCCCTTGGACCTCAACCTAATGGAAGTCCCGGGAAGTCTGTGTCCACAAGGTCAGAAACCATGCACGGCAACCTTGCCACGGGGGATGAGATACAGGCAGGAGGAGGGTGGTTTTGCTGGATCCCAGCGGAGATCCAGGCCTCTCTGGGCTATATTCCATTCCCCCGCCCATTACCAAGCAAACCCGTGCCTTGCCAAGTGTGTGCACCAGACTCCTGGGAGACAGGGATGTAACGCATGGAGAGGGCCTACCCCTAATTTCATCCCCTGAAGAAGAAGCCAGAACACCCACAATGTGCAGACGGGGAGACTGAGAGGCCCTGAGAGTCACAGGATGTGTCCGGGCTCACAGTCCTGGGCAGGAGAAGGAACACGGTCTAACCCCAGCTATGTTACCCTCACAGCGGAGACAACAGCTGCACCCAGGCCTCCCAGGGGTTGGGGGCAGGCTGTGTGTGGGTCACTGGATGGATAGGGCATGGGGTGGAGTGTGAGCCCTGAACCGCTGGGGTAGGGGCGCCCTCAGGGAGCTCGGGATGGGAGCAGGAAGTCCGGTAAGGAGCCCTCAGGCAGTGGTGACCCTCCTTCCCTGACGACAGAGCCCAACGAATTGGAACCCACGTATCCAGGCACCCACATTCCAGTGAAAGCCACCCTGCCCAGCTCATTTCTGGGCACAGCCTGAAGGAAGCGACATGTTCTTGTGCTGTCTACCGAAGCCCAGAGAATGCAGGCAGAGGAGAGCTCGCCCGCCAGACAAGTCCCCTCACTGGGCAGGTCATATCAGGCCTCCCCGACGCCTCTGACCGTATTGGCAAAAAGAATCGCAAGGTGAAAGCGAGGGGCTCAAGTCACAGAGTCCCACACCTTCTGATTGACCCGTGCTACCCTAGGACTCCTCAGCGTGTGTGTGTGTGTGTTTGTAAAGAGAGCTCATCAGGGGTGGAGATGTCCCGAGCAGGAGCAGGCTTATGAGGGGTCCGATACCTGGTTGGCAGGTCATGTTCACGCCCCAGATTAAGGTAGACTAGCTGGGAGCGGGTGTGCCGCTGCACCGTTTTGCCCAGGGTTTATCCTGAGAACCTGAAGGGATTGGTCAATGACCCAGGGGCGGGTGTAAACCGAACACTAA
Organism: Neogale vison; assembly: GCF_020171115.1. Lineage (NCBI taxonomy): Eukaryota > Metazoa > Chordata > Mammalia > Carnivora > Mustelidae > Neogale > Neogale vison. The sequence goes on along the minus strand of NC_058092.1, from coordinate 122,926,326 downwards.
CCCCTGACCCTGACCCTGACCCTGACCCTGACACTGACTGTGAGCATGACCCAAAAGGGAACCGTAGACCTGACCCTGACTCTGACCCTGACCCAGATCCTGACCCAGATCCTGACCCAAACCCTAATCCTAAATCTAAGCCTGATGCTGACCCTGATCTAGACCCTCATCCTAAACCTAACCTGACCTACTCTAACCCTGACTCATCCCTAACTGTGACCTTGACTCTGACCCTAACCATAACCCTGAACCTAACAAAATCCTGACTCTAATGCTAACACTGACCGTACTTTGAGCCTGACCTTAACCGTAACCCTAAAGCTAACCCTAACCCTGACCCTAATAAGGACCCTTAACCTAAACCTAATGCTGACCCTAACCCTAACACTAACCCCTACCCAACCAAACCCCTAACCCTGACACTATGCTGTCTAACCTTAAAACTATGGTGTAAGACTAAACATAACCCTACTGCTAACCCTAAACCGAACCAAAAACTCAAACTGTTCCCCTGAAAATAACCCTGACCCTGAACCGAAATTTGAACCTCAAACAAAGCCTGACCCTGACCCTAAACTGAATCTGGCCCTGACCTTCACTGTGACTCTGACCCTGACCCTGACTCTAACCTAACCCTGACACTAACACTGACCCAAACATAACCCTGCCCCTGTCCCGAACCTGGACCCGAAACCAAAGCCTCACCCTGATCCTAAATCGGACGCTGGCACTGACCTTCACCCTGACCCTGACCCTGACCCTAATCCTAAGCCTGACCCAGTCCTAAGCCTCACCCTAACCTTAACACTGACCCTAACGTTAACCCTAACTCTGACCCTGATCGTGAGCCTGACCAGAACCCTAACCCAAAGCTAACCATGATCCTGACTATAATCATAATCCAGATCTAAACGTAAAGCTGACCTTATACTAACCATGACCCAAATCCTGACCATGACCCTGACCCTAACACTGAACCTGACCCTAATCCTCACCCTGACCCTGACACTTACTCTGAAACAAAACCTAACCCTGACATTGACTGTAAGCCTGACCATAAACCTAACCCTAACCTAACCCTAAACTTGACCCCTACCTTAAGCCTAACGATAACCCTGACCCTAACAATGTCTACCCCTAACCCTGACCCTCACTCTAACCCTAACATTAACCCTAACCCTAAATCTCACCGAAAACCCTGACCCTGACCCTGACTGTGAACCTGATCCAAACCTAACCATCCCTGAACCTCACCATGACCCTGACCATGAGCCAGACCCTACCCTAACCTAAACCAAAGCCAAACGCTGACACTGATTCGGAACCTGAACTTAAACCTAACCCTGACCTTACACTAACCCTGACTCAGACCCTAACTGAGAGTCTGACCCTGACCTAATCATTACCCTAACCTGAACAATGACCTTGACTCTGATCCTGACCCTAAACCTAACGTTAAATGTAACCCTAAACGCTGACCCTTATATGGACCCAGAACCTAAAACTAATGCTAACCCTAATGGTAAAACTAAACCCGACCCTAACCCAAACCCTAACCCTGAACCTAACACAGTCTAACGCTAACCCTAACCATAACTCTACTTCTAATACTAACCCTAACACCAAACCCTAACCTTACCCTTAACCTAAACTGACCCTAACCCTAACCCTAACCCAGACCCAAACATAACCCTCATCCTGACACGAACCTTGCCCCTAAACCAAAACCTGACCCTGATCCAAAATCTGACCCTATTCCTGAACTTCCCCTGGCCCTGACACTGACCCTGACCCTAAAACAAACCGTCACCCTAACACTGACCCAGAACCTGAACCTTACACTAACCCTGAGCCATAACCTGACGCTCACACTATACCTGACCCAAACTGTGAGCCAGACCCTAAATCTAACCATAAACGTAAAGCTGACCCTGACCCTAATATGGGCCATGACCCGAAACCTAATGCTGAGCCTAACCCTAACTCAAACCCCTAATCGTAACCCTGACCGTGACCCAAACCGTGCCTAAACCTAACTCTCAACCTAACACTAACCAGACCCCTAACCCTCCCATGAGGTTTGCCTGGAGGATGAGAGCTCCTCAGATCTTTGAGTTGAGCTACTCACCCCATCCCATGTGGGGACATAACCTGGGACATCACCAGACAGATAGAGGCATATGTGTTTGAGCGCTCCCATGCACACACACACACACACACACACACACACACACCCCGCTCTGCACAGCTAGGGGATAGAGGTGGACACCAAGGGAAAATGGTGGGTAAAAAGGGTGAAAGAAGAAAGAGGTTGGAGACAGCTCGGCGATGGGGTCAGGGGCATCAGGACTCCTGGCCAGGACAGAGATCTAAAGCATGGGGAGTGGAGAGAGGACGAGTTGATGGTCAACGAGTACCCATGAAGCCCAAGGGCTTAACAAGGGCACTGAGTGGGGACAGTGTCTGGAGTCTGGTGTCCATCACCACCCTAGACTACTGGAAGTAGGAAGAGGTAACCACCCTGTGTGGACAGAGCTACAACACCGAAGGCCTCCCCTTACTCTTCTATCAATGGGGCCATAGAGACAGGGTGTCCATAGTCTCCCACAGGCTTGTAAAAGAGCCTGTTGGCCTTGAATCTCTATCCGAGACCCACTGTACTCCCAGTCTCGGGTACATGCTTTCTACTCCCTCGAGGTCCTTCTGAACAGAAGACAGCCTGGAGGCTCGGGGGGCTGACATAGTGAGCTTGCAAAATGTGGCAGAGCACTAGGCCCCTGCCCTGGGGACCAAGGTCAGGACCCTCCTTGTTGCAGCTTCAGGGTTCCCATTGGGAAGAGGTTCCAGAGTCTGTGCTCTGCTCAGGGTGACAAGGCCTTACTTACCATGGAACCAAGCACCAGCACAGGAGAGGGAAATAGGGACAAGGGAGTAAACGGCGGTTTCGTCCATCACCCCTGGAGCCCACAGATCCTGCTCCTGTGAGACACAACGAAGCAGAGACAGACCCTGACACAGAGACAAAGACAAAGACAAAGACAGAGATAGACATTGAACACAGGAAGAAAAGAACCAGCAGAAGTGCCAGATGTTCCTCCATCAGCTTGGAAATGACAGCCAAACATTTTGTCCCCTTATCTGTCCCACGGGCCATCCCTCCTAGAAGGACGGATGCGGGAATGCCCGCGGACCACTATGGGGGCTGGCCAGTACATGGGCTCAGACCAGGCCCTTGGACCTCAACCTAATGGAAGTCCCGGGAAGTCTGTGTCCACAAGGTCAGAAACCATGTACTGCAACCTTGCAATGGGGGATGGGATACAGGGAGGAGGAGGGTGGTTTTGCTAGATCCCAGTGGAGATCCAGGCCACTCTGGGCTATAATCCATTCCAGGCCCATCAACAAGCACACCCATGCTTTGGCAAGTGTGTGCACCAGACTCCTGGGAGAGCGGGGATGGAACGCATGGAGAGGGCCTACCCTTGATAGCATCCCCTGAAGAAGATGCCAGAAACCCCCAATGTGCAGACGGGAAGACTGAGGAGGCCCTGAGAGTCACAGGATGTGTCCGGGCTCACAGTCCTGGGCAGGAGCAGGAACCCGGTCTAACCCCAGCTCTGTTCCCTCCCAGCGGAGACAACAGCTACACCCAGGCCTCTCAGGGGTTGGGGGGAGGCTGTGTGGGTCACTTGATGGACAGGGCATGGGGTGGAGTGTGAGCCCTGAACCGCTGGGGTAGGGGTGCCCTCAGGGAGCTCTTGATGGGAGCAGGAAGTCCGGTAAGTAGCCCCTAGGCAGTGGTGACATTACTTCCCTGACGACAGAGCCCAATGGAATTGGAACACACATATCGAGGAACCCACATTCCAGAGAAAACCACCCTGCCCAGCTCATTTCTGGGCACAGCCTGAAGGAAGCGACATGTTCTTGTGCTGTCTACCAAAGCCCAGAGAATGCAGGTAGAGGAGAGCTCACCCGCCAGACATGTCCCCTCACTGGGCAGGTCATGTCAGGCCTCCCTGACGCCTCTGGCCGTATTGGCAAAAAGAATCAATAGGTGAAACCGAGGGGCTAAGAGTCAGAGTTCAAATCTTCTGATTGACCCGTGTAGCCAAGGTCTCCTCCGTGTGTGTGTGTGTGTGTGTGTGTGTGTGTGTGTGTGTGTGTTTAAAGAGAGCTTCTCGGGGGTGGAGATGTCCCGAGCCGGGGCAGGCTTATGAGGGATATGATGCCCCAGGTTAAGGAAGGCTAGCTGGAAGCGGGTGTGCCACTGCACCCTTTTGCCCAGGGTTTATCCTGAAACCCTGAAGGGATTGGTCAATGATCCAGGTGCGGGGCTTTCCCTAACACTAACCCCTGACGCTGACCCTGAACCTGAGCCTGACCCTTACTCTGAGCCTGACCTAAAACCTAACCCTAGCCCTGACGCTGACTCTGACCCTGACCGAGATCCTGACACAAACCCTAATCCTAAATCTTAGCCTGATGATGACCCTGATTAAGATGCTGATCCTAATCATAACCTGACCTACTCTAACCCTGACTCATCCCTAACCGTGACCCTGACTCTGACCCTAATCATAACGCTGACTCTAACCAAACCCTGACACTAAGTGTAACACTGACCGTTCTTTGAGCCTGAACTTAACCGTAAACCTAAAGGTAACCTTAACCCTGACCCTAAGAAGGACCCTTAACCTAAACCTAACGCTGACCCTAACCCTAACACAACCCCTACCCAATCCAACCCCGAACCCTGACACTATGCTGTCTAACCCTAAAACTAAACATAACCCAACAGCTAACCCTAACCCTAACCCTAACCCTAACCAAGAACTCAAACCGTTACCCTGAAACTAACCCTGACCCTGAAACAAAATTTGACCCTAAAACAAAGCCTGACCCTGACCCTAAACTGACTCTGGCCCTGACCTTCACTGTGACTCTGAACCTGACCCTGACTCTAAACCTAACGCTGACCCTAACACTGACCAAAACTAACCCTGCCCCTGTCCCGAACCTGGACCCGAAACCAAAGCCTCACCCTGACCCTAAATCGGACCCTGGCACTGACCTTCACCCTGAGCCAGACCCTGACCCTAATCCTAAGCCTGACCCAGTCCTAAGCCTCACCCTAACCTTAACACTGACCCTAAAGTTAACCCTAACTCTGACCCTGATCGTGAGCCTGACCAGAACCCTAACCCAAAGCTAACCATGATCCTGACTATAATCATAACCCAGAATCTAAATGTAAAGCTGACCTTATACTAACCATGACCCAATCCTGACCATGACCCTGACCCTAACACTGAACCTGACCCTAATCCTCACCCTGACCCTGACACTTACTCTGACACAAAACCTAACCCTGACACTGACTGTGAGCCAGACCATAAACCTAACCCTAACCTAACCCTAACCTTGACCCCTACCTTAAGCCTAACGATAACCCTGACCCTAACAATGTCTACCCCTAACCCTGACCCTCACTCTAACCCTAACATTAACCCTAACCCTAAATCTCACCGAAAACCCTGACCCTGACCCTGACTGTGAACCTGACCCAAACCTAACCAGCCCTGAACCTCACCATGACCCTGACCATGAGCCAGACCTGACCCTAACCTAAACCAAAGCCAAACGCTGACACTGATTCGGAACCTGAACTTAAACCTAACCCTGACCTTACACTAACCCTGACTCAGACCCTAACTGAGAGTCTGATCCTGACCTAACCTTGAACCTAACCAGAACCCTGACCTTGATTGTGAGCCTGACCCTAAACCTAAAGCTAAATGTAACCCTAAACCCGGACCATATACGGACCCAGAACCTAAAACTAATGCTGACCCTAATGGTAAAACTAAACCCGACCCTAACCCAAACCCTAACCCTGACACTAACACAGTCTAAAGCTAAACCTAACCATAACCCTACTTCTAACACTAACACCAAACCCTAACCTTAACCTGAACCTAACCCTGAACCTAACCCTAACCCTAGCCCTAAACCGGACCCAAACATAACCCTTATCCTGACACGAAACTTGCCCCTAAATCAAAACCTGACCCTGACCCAAAATCTGACCCTATCCCTGACCTTCACCTGGCCCTGACACTGACTCTGACCCTAAACATAACTCTCACCCTAACTCTGACCCAGAACCAGACCCTCTCACTATCGAGACCCTGAATGTGAGCCAGACCCTAAATATAACCATAAATGTAAAGCTGACCCTGACCCTAACACGGGCCATTACCCGAAACCTAACGCTGACACTAACACAAACCCCTAACCTTAACCCTGACACTGACCCAAACCCTGTCTAAACCTAACTCTCAACCTAACTCTAACCCTGCCCCTAACCCTCCCATGAGGATTGCCTGGAAGATGAGAGCTCCTCAAATCCTTGGGGAGAGCTACTCACCCCATTCCATGTGGGGACATAATCTCGGACATCACCAGAGAGATAGAGGCATATGTGTTTGAGCGCTCCCATGTAGAGACACAAACACACACACCCACACCCACACCCACACCCACATACACACACACACCCCTCTGCCCAGCTCGGGGTCAGATGTGGACACCAAGGGAAAATGGTGGGTAAAAAGGGGGAAAGGAGAAAAAGTTTGGAGACAGCTCGGCCATGCGGTCAGGGGCATCAGGACTGCTGGCCAGGACCGAGATCCAAAGCATGGGGAGTGGAGAGAGGACGAGCTGATGGGCAACGGGTCCCCAAGGGGCCCAAGGGATTTGCAAGGGCACTGTGTGGGGACAGTGTCTGGGGTCTGGTGTCCATCACAACCCTGGACTACTGGAAGTAGGAAGAGGTAACCACCCTCTGTGGACAGAGCAACAACACAGAAGGCCTCCCCTTACTCTTCTATCAATGGGGCCATAGAGACTGGGTGTCCCTAGTTTCCCAGAGGCCTGTAAAAGAGCCTGTTGGCCTTGAATCTCTATCTGAGACCCACTGTGCTCCCAGTCTTGGGACTCCCTCGAGGTCATTCTGAGCAGAAGACAGCCTGGAGGCTCGGGGGGCTGACATTGTGAGCTTACAGAATGTGGCAGAGCCCTAGGACCCTGGCCTGCGGACCAAGGTCAGGACCCTCCTTGATGCAGCTTCAGGGTCCCCATTGGGAAGAGGTTCCAGAGTCCGTGCTCTGCTCAGGGTGACAAGGCCTTACTTACCAAGGAACAAAGCACCAGCAGAGGAGAGGGAAACAGGGACAAGGGAGACAATGGCAGTTTCGTCCATCAGCCCTGGAGCCCACTGATCCTGCTCTTGTGAGACACACCATAACAGAGACAGACCCTGACACAGAGACAAAGACAAAGACAAAGACAGAGACAGACACTGAACACAGGAGAGAAAGAACCAGCAGAAGTGCCAGAATTTCCTCCATCAGCTTGGAAATGACAGCCAAACATTTTGTCACCTTATCATTCCCACGGGCCATCCCTCCTAGGAGGACGGATGCAGGAATGCGCGCGGACCACTCTGGGGGCTGGCCAGTACATGTGCACAGACGAGGCCCTTGGACCTCAACCTAATGGAAGTCCCAGGAAGTCTGTTTCCACAAGGTCAGAAGCCATGCACTGAAACTTTGCAACGAGGGATGGGATACAGGCAGGAGGAGGGTGGTTTTCCTGGATCCCACAGGAGATCCAGGCCTCTCTGGGCTATATTCCATTCCCCCGCCCATCACCAAGCACACCAGTGCCTTGACAAATGTGTGCACCAGACTCCTGAGAGCGGGAATGGAACGCATGGAAAGGGCCTACCCTGGTGGCATCCCCTGAAGAAGAAGCCAAACACCCCCACTGTGCAGACGGGGAGACTGAGGAGGCCCTGAGAGTCACAGGATGTGTCCGGGCTCATAGTCCTGGACAGGAGCAGGAATCCTGTCAAACCCCAGCTCTGTTCCCTCCCAGCGGAGACAACAGCTGCACCCAGGCCTCCCAGGGGTTGGGGGGAGGCTGTGTGTGGGTCACTGGATGGACAGGGCATGGGATGGAGTTTGAGCCCTGAGCAGCAGGGGTAGAGGCGCCCTCAGGGAGCTCTGGATGGGAGCAGGAAGTCTGGTAAGGAGCCCCCAGGCAGTGGTGACCTTACTTCCCTGACGACAGAGCCCAACGGAATTGGAACCCACGTATCCAGGCACCCACATTCCAGAGAAAACCACCCTGCCCAGCTCATTTCTGGGCACAGCCTGAAGGAACCGACATGTTCTTGTGCTGTCTTCTGAAGCCCAGAGAATGCAGGCAGAGGAGAGCTCGCCCGCCAGACAAGTCCCCTCACCGGGACGGTCATGTCAGGCCTCCCTGACGCCTGTGGCTGTATTGGCAAAAAGAATCGCATGGGGAAACCGAGGGGTTCAGAGTCAGAGTCCAAAACCATCTGATTGAACCCCGTAGCCCTAGGTCTCCTCCCCGTGTGTGTGTGTGTGTGTGTGTGTGTGTAAAGAGAGATCATCGAAGGTGGAGATGTCCCGAGCAGGAGCAGGCTTATGAGGGGTCCAATACCTGGTTGGCAGGTCATGTTCATGCCCCAGGTTAAGGCAGGCTAGCTGGGAGCGGGTGTGCCGCTGCACCCTTTTGCCCAGGGTTTATCATGAGACCCTAAAGGGACTGGTCAATGACCCAGCTGCGGGGCTAACCCTAACACTAACACCTGACCCTAACCCTGACTGTGAGCCTGACCCAAAACCTAACCCTAGCCCTGACCCTGACTCTAACCCTCACCGAGATCCTGACCCAAACTCTAATCCTATATCTAAGCCTGATGCTGACCCTGAACCCGACCCTGATCCTAAAGTTAACCTGTCCTACTCTAACCCTGACTCATCCCTAACCGTGACCCTGACTCTCACCATCATCAGACCATAATAACCCTGACCCTAACCAAATCCTGGCCCTAACCATAACACTGACCGTACTTTGAGTCTGACCTTATCCATAAGACTAAAGGTAACCCTAACGCTGACCCTAATAAGGACCCTTAACCTAAACCTAACGCTGACACTAACCCTAACACTAACCCCTACCCAATCCAACCCCTAACCCTGACACTATGCTGTCTAACCCTAAAACTAAACATAACCCTACTGCTAACCCTAACCCTAACCAAAAACTGAAACCGTTCCCCTGAAACAAACCCTGACCATGAAACGAAATTTGATCCTAAAACAAAGCGTGACCCTGACACTAAATTGTCTCTGGCTCTGAACTTCTTTGACTCTGATCCTGACCCTGACTCTAAACCTAACCCTGACCCTAACACTGACCCAAAACTAATCCTGCCCCTGCCGAGAACCTGGACCCGAAACCAAAGACTCACCCCGACTCTAAATTGGACCCTGTCCCTGACCTTCACCCTGACCCTGACCCTATTCCTAAGCCTGACCCAGTCCTATGCCTGACCCTAACCCTAACCCTAACTCAGACATAGACCGTGAACCTGACCAGTACCCTAAACCAAAGCGATCCATGATCCTGACTATAATCAACCCAGAATCTAAACGTAAAGCTGACCTTATCCTAACCATGACCCTAACCCTGACCTTGACCCTGACCCTAACTCTGATCCTGACCCTAATCCTAACCCTGACCCTGACCCTTACTCTGACACAAACCTCACCCTGACACTGACTGAGAGCCTGACCATACCTAACCCTAACCTAACCCTAACCCTGACCCCTACCTTAAGACTAACGTTAACCCTGACTTAACAATATCTAACCCTAACCCTGACCCTCACTCTAACCTTAACATTAACCCTAACCCTAAATCTCACCAAAAACTCTGATCCTGACACTAAATGTGATCCAGACCCAAACCTAACCAGCCTTGAACCTCACCATGACCCTGAACATGAGCCAGGCCCGACCCTAACCTAAACCAAAGACTAATGCTGACACTGATTCGGACCCTGAACTTAAACCTAACCCTGACCTTACACTAAACCTGACTCAGACCCTAACCGAGAGTCTGACCCTGACCTAATCTTGACCCTAACCCGAACCCTGTCCTTGACTGTGAGCCTGACCCTAAACCTAACGCTATATGTAACCCTAAACCCTGACCCTTATACGAACCCAGAACCTAAAACTAATGCTGACCCTAATGGTAAAACTAAACCCTACCCTAACCCAAACCCTAACCCTGACCCCAAAACAGTCTAACACTAACCCTAACCATAACCCTATTTCTAAAGCTAACCCTAACACAAAACCCTAACCTTACCCTGAACCTAACCCTGACCCGAACCTTAACCCTAACCCTAACCCTGACCCAAACATAACCTCATCCTGACACGAACCTTGCCCCTAAACCAAAACCTGACCCTGACCAAAAATCTGACCCTGTCCCTGACCTTCAACTGACCCATACACTGACTCTTACCCTGACCTTGACTGTGAGCCTGACCCAAAACCTAACCCTAGCCCTGACCCTGACTCTGACCCTGACCGATATCCTGACCCAAACCCTAAGCCTAAATCTAAGCCTGAGGCTGATACTGATCCAGACCCTGATCCTAAACCTAACCTGACCTACTCTAACCCTGACTCATCCCTAACCGTGACCCTGACTCTGACCCTAATCATAACCCTGACCCTACTAAATCCTGACCCTAACCCTAACACTGACCGAACTTTGAGCCTGACCTTAACCGTAACCCTAAAGTTAACTCTAATCCTGACCCTAATAAGGACCCTTAACCTAAACCTATCGGTGACCCTAACCCTAACACTAACCCCTACCCAATCCAACCCCTAACCCTGACACTATGCTGTCTAACCCTAAACTAAACTTAACCCATCTGCTAAGCCTAACCCTAAACAAAAACTCAAACCATTCCCATGAAACAAACCCTCACCCTGAACCGTAATTTGACCCTAAAACTAAGCCTCACCCAGACCCTAAACTGACTGACCCAGACCTTCACTTTGACTCTGAAACTGACCCTGACTCTAAACCTAACCCTGACCCTAACACTGACCCCAAATTAACCATGTCCCAGTCCTGAACCTGGACCCGAAACCAAAGCCTCACCCTGGCCCTAAATCAGACCCTGGCCCTGACCTTCAACTGACCCTGACCCTGACCCTAATCCTAAGCCTGACCCAGTACTAAGTGTGACCCTAACCCTAACCCTGACCCTAACCCTAACCCTAACTCTGACCCGGACCGTGAGCCTGACTAGAACCCTAACCCAAAGCTAAACATGATCCTGACTACAATCATAACCCAGAATCTAAACGTAAAGCAGACCTTATCCTAACCATGACCCTAACCCTGACCTTGACCCTGACCCTAACACTGAACCTGACCCTAATTCTAACCCTGACCCTGACCCTTACTTAGACACAAACCCTAACCCTGACAGTAACTGTGAGCCTGACCATAAACCTAACCGTAACCTAACCCTAATCCTGACCCCTACCTTCAGCCTAAATTTAACCCTGACCCTAACAATGTCTAACCATAACCCTAACCTTCTCTAACCCTAACATTAACCCTAACACTAAATCTCACCGATAGCCCTGACCCTGACCCTGAATGTGAACCTGACCCAAACCTAACCAGCCCTGAACTTCAACATGACCCTGACGATGAGCCAGACCCGACCGTAACCTAAACGAAAGCCCAATGCTGACACTGACCCTGAACTTAAACATAACACTGACCTTACACTAACCCTGACTCAGACCCTAAATGAGAGTCTGAACAAGACTTAAACTTGACCCTAACCTGAACCCTGACCTTGACTGTGAGCCTGACCCTAAAACTAACCATAAATGTAACCCTAAACCCTGACCCTTATACGGACCCAGAACCTAAAATTAATGCTGACCCTAATGGTAAAACTAAAACGTACCCTAACCCAAATCCTAACCCTGACCCTAACACAGTCTAAAGCTAACCCTAACCATAACCCTACTTCTAACACTAACCCTGACCCAAACATAACCCTCATCCTGACACGAACCTTGCCCCTAAACCAAAACCTGACACTGACCCAAAATCTGACACTGTCCCTGACCTTCACCTGACCCTGACACTGACCCTGACCCTAAACCCAACCCTCACACTAACCCTGACCCTGACTGTGAGCCAGACCCTAAATCTAACTATAAACGTAAAGCTGATGCTGACCCTAACAAGGACCATGACACGAAACCCTAACCCTAACACAAACCCATAACCTTAACCCAGACCCTGAACCAAACCCTGTCTAACTCTAACTCTCAAACTAACTGTAACCCTACCCCGAACACTCCCATGCGGTTTGCATGGAGGATGAGAGCTCCTCAGATCCTTGGGGAGAGCTACTCACCCCATCCCATGTGGGGACATAACCTCGGACATCACCAGACAGATAGAGGCATATGTGTTTGAGCGCTCCCATGCACACACACACACACACACAAACACACACACACACACACACCGCACAGCCCAGTTAGGGGTCAGAGGTGGACACCAAGGGAAAATGGTGGGTAAAAAGGGTGAAAGAAGAAAGAGGTTGGAAACAGCTCGGCCATGGGGTTATGGACATCAGGACTCCTGGCCCGGAACGAGATCCAAAGCATTTGGAGTGGAGACAGGACAAGATGATGGTCAAGGCATCCCCAAGGGGCCCAAGGGCTTTGAAAGGGCACTGGGTGGGGACGGTGTCTGGGGTCTGGTGTCCATCACCACCATGGACTACTGGAAGTAGGAAGAGGTAACCACACTGTGTGGACAGAGCTACAACACCGAAGGCCTCCCCTTACTCTAATATCAATGGGGCCATAGAGACAGGGTGTCCCTAGTCTCCCACAGGCTTGTAAGAGCCTGTTGGCCTTGAATTTCTATCCAAGATGCACTGTGCTCCCAGTCTTGGGTACATGCTTTCTACTCCCTCGAGGTCCTTCTGAGCAGAAGACAGCCTGGAGGCTCGGGGGGCTGACATTGTGAGCTTGCAGAATGTGGCAGAGCACTAGGTCCCTGGCCTGGGGACCAAGTTCAGGACACTCCTTGTTGCAGTTTCAACGTCTCCATAGGGAAGAGGTTCCAGTGTCTGTGCTCTGCTCAGGGTGAGAAGGCCTTACTTAGCAAGGAACCAAGCACCAGCACAGAAGAGGGAAACAGGGACAAGGGAGACAACGGCTGTTTCGTCCATTAGCCCTGGAGCCCACAGATCCTGCTCCTGTGAGACACACCAAAACAGAGACAGACCCTGACACGGAGACAAAGACAAAGACAAAGACAGAGACACACAGTGAACACAAGAGAAAGAACCAGCAGAATTGCCAGAATTTCCTCCATCAGCTTGGAAATGACAGCCAAATATTTTGTGCCCTTATCTGTCCCACGGGCCATCCCTCCTAGGAGAACGGATGCGGGAATGCCTGCGGACCACTATGGGGGCTGGCCAGTACATGGGCGCAGACGAGGCCCTTGGACCTCAACCTAATGGAAGTCCCGGGAAGTCTGTGTCCACAAGGTCAGAAGCCATGCACTGCAATCTTGCCACGGGGGATGGGATACAGGCAGCAGGAGGGTGGTTTTGCTAGATCCCAGCAGCGATCCAGGCCTCTGTGGGCTATATTCCATTCACCCTCTCATCACCAAGCACACCCGTGCATGCCAAATGTGTGAACCAGACTCCTGGGAGAGCGAAGATGGAACACATGGAGATGGCCTACCCCTGATGGCATCCCCTGAAGAAGATGCCAGAACACCCCCAATGTGCAGATGGGGAGACTGAGGAGACCCTGAGAGTCACAGGATGTGACCGGGCTCACAGTCCTGGGCAGGAGCAGGAACCGGGTCTAACCCCAGCTCAGTTCCCTCCCAGCGGAGACAATAGCTCCACCCAGGCCTCCCAGGGTTTGGGGGGAGGCTGTGTGTGGGTCACTGGATGGACAAGGCATGGGGTGCAGTATGAGCCCTGAGCAGTTGGGGTAAGGGCGCCCTCACAGAGCTCTGGATGGGAGCAGGAAGTCCGGTAAGGAGCCCGCAGGCAGTGGTGACCTTACTTCCCTGACGACAGAGCCCAACGGAATTGGAACCCACGTATCCAGGCACCCACATTCCAGAGAAAACCACCCTGCCCAGCTCATTTCTGGGCACAGCCTGAAGGAAGCGACATGTTCTTGTGCTGTCTACCGAAGCCCAGAGAATGCAGGCAGAGGAGAGCTCGCCCGCCAGACAAGTCCCCTCACTGGGCAGGTCATGTCAGGCCTCCCTGACGCCTCTGGCCGTATTGGTAAAACGAATCGCAAGGTGAAACTGAGGGGTTCAGAGTCAGAGTCCCAAACCTTCTGATTGACCCGTGTAGCCCTAGGTTTCCTCCCCGTGTGTGTGTGTGTGTGTGTGTGTGTGTGTGTGGGGTTATCCTGAGATCCTGAAGGGACTGGTCAATGACCCAGGTGCGGGACTAACACTAACATTAACCAGTGACTCTGACCCTGACCCTGACCCTGACTGTGAGCCTGATCCAAAACCTAACCCTAGCCCTGACCCTGACTCTGACCCTGACCGAGATCCTGACCCAAACCCTAATCCTAAATCTAAGCCTGATGCTGACCCTGATCCAGACCCTGATCCTAAATCTAACCTGAACTACTGAAACCCTGACTCATCCCTAACCATGACCATGACTCTGACCCTAATCATAACCCTGACCATAACCAAATCCTGACCCTAACCCTAACACTGACCGTATTTTGATCCTGAACTTAAACGTAATCCTAACGGGAACCCTAAGCTGACCCTAATAAGGAAACTTAACGTAAACCTAACGCTGACCCTAACTCTAACACTAACACCTACCCAATCCAACACCGAACCCTGACACTATGCTGTCTAACCCTAAAACTAAACATAACCCTACTGCTAACCCTAACCCTAACCAAAAACTCAAACCGTTCCCCTGAAACTAACCGTGACCCTGAACCGAAATTTGACTCTAAAACAAAGCCTGACCCTGACCCTAAACTGACCCTGGCCCTGACCTTCTCTTTGACTCTGACCCCGATCCTGACTCTAAACCAAACCCTGACCTTAACACTGACCCAAAACTCACCCTGCCCCTTTCCCGAACCTGGACCCGAAACCAAAGCCTCACCCTGACCCTAAATTGGACCCTGGCCCGGACCTTCACCTTACCCTGACCCTGACACTAATCCTAAGCCTGACCCAGTCCTAAGCCTGACCCTAACCGTAACCCTGACCCAACCCTAACCCTAACTCAGACACGGACCGTGAGCCTGACCAGAACCCTAACCCAAAGCTAACCATGATCCTGACTATAATCATATCCCAGAATATAAACGTAAAGCTGACCTTATCCTAACCATGATTCTAACCCTGACATTGACCCTGACCCTAACACTGAACCTGACCCTAATCCTTACCCTGACCCTTAATCTGACACTAACCCTAACCCTGACACTGACTGTGAGCCTGACCATAAACTTAACACTAACCTAACCCTAACCCTGACCACTACCTTAAGCCTAAAGATAACCCTGACCCTAACAATGTCTAACCCTAATCATGACCCTCACTCTAACCCTAAAGTTAACCTTAACCCTAAATCTCACCGAAAACCCTGACCCAGACCCTGACTGTGAACCTGACCCAAACCTAACCAGCCCTGAACCTCACCATGACCTTGACCATGAGCCATTCCGACCCTATCCAAAACCAAAGCCTAACGCTGACACTGATTTGGACCCTGAACTTAAACCTAAGCCTGACCTTACACTAACCCTGACTCAGACCCTAACCGAGAGTCTGACCCTGACCCAAACTTGGCCCTAACCTGAACCCTGACATTGCCTGTGAGCCTGACCCTAAACATAACGCTAAATGTAACCCTAAACCCTGACCCTTATACGAACCCAGAACCTAAAACTAATGCTGACCCTAATGGTAAAACTAAACCCTACCCTAACACAAAGCCTAACCCTGACCCTAACAAAGTCTAACGCTAACCCTAACCATAACCCTACTTCTAACACTATCCCTAACACCAACACTAACCTTACGCTGAACCTAACCCTGAACCTAACCCTAACCCTAACCCTGACCCAAACATAACCCTCATTCTGACACGAAACTTGCCCGTAAACCAAAACCTGACCCTGACCCAAAATCAGACCCTGTCCCTGAACTTCACCTGACCCTGACACTGACCCTGACCCTAAACATAACCCTCACCCTAACACTGACCGAGAACCTGACCCTCACACTAACCCTGACCCTGACTGTAAGCCAGACCCTAAATCTAACCATAAACATAAAGCTGACACAGATCCTAACACGGGCCATGACCCGAAACGTAATGCTGACCCTAACCCTAACACAAACCCCTAACCCTAACCCTGACCCTGACCCAAAACCTGCCTAAACCTAACTCTCAACCTAACACTAACCAGACCCCTAACCCTCCCATGAGGTTTTCCTGGAGGATGAGAGCTCCTCAGATCTTTGGGTTGAGTTACTCACCCATCCCATGTGGGGACATAACTTCCGACATCACCAGACAGATAGAGGCGTGTTTGAGCACTCACACGCACACACACACACACACACACACACACACACACACAACATGTTCTGCCCAGCTAGGGGTCAGAGGTGGATACCAAGGGAAAATGGTGGGTAAAAAGGGTGAAAGAAGAAAGAGGTTGGAGAGAGCAAGGCCATGGGGTCAGGGGTCAAGACTCCTGGCCAGGACCAAGATCCAAAGCATGGGGAGGGGAGACAGGATGAGCTGAGGGTCAAGGGGTCCCCAAGGGGCCCAAGGGCTTTGCAAGGGCACTGGGTGGACAGTGTCTGGGGTCTGGTGTCCATCACCACCCTGGACTACTGGAAGTAGGAAGAGGTAACCACCCTGTGTGGACAGAGCTACAACACCGAAGGCCTCCCCTTACTCTTCTATCAATGGGTCCAAAGAGACAGGGTGTCCCTAGTCTCCCACAGACTTGTAAAAGAGGCTGTTGGCCTTGAATCTCTATCCAAGACCCAATGTGCTCCCAGTCTTGGGTACATGCTTTCTACTCCCTCGAGGTCCTTATGAGCAGAAGACAGCCTGGAGTCTCGGGGGGCGGACACTGTGAGCTTGCAGAATGTGGCAGAGCACTAGGCCCCTGGCCTGGGGACCAAGGTCAGGACGCTCCTTGTTGCCACTTCAGGGTTCCCATTGGGAAGAGGTTCCAGAGTCCGTGCTCTGCTTAGGGCGAGAAGGCCTTACATACCAAGGAACCAAGCACCAGCACAGGAGAGGGAAACAGGGACAAGGGAGACAACGGCGGTTTCGTCCATTAGCCCTGGAGCCCACAGATCCTGCTCCTGTGAGACACACCAAAACAGAGACAGACCCTGACACAGAGACAAAGACAAACACAAAGACAGAGACAGACACTGAACACAGGAGAGAAAGAACCAGTAGAAGTGCCAGACATTCCTCCATCAGATTGGAAATGACAGCCAAACATTTTGTCACCTTATCATTCCCACGGGCCATCCCTCCTAGGAGGACGGATGCGGGAATGCCCACGGACCACTATAGGGGCTGGCCAGTACATGGGCGCAGACGAGGCCCTTGGACCTCAACCTAATGGAATTCCTGGGAAGTCTGTGTCCACAAGATCAGAAGCCATGCACTGCAACCTTGCCACGTGGGATGGGATACAGGCAGTAGGAGGGTTGTTTTGTTGGATCCCAGCGCAGATCCAGGCCTCTGTGTGCTATATTCCATTCCCCTGCTCAGGACCAAGCACACCCGTACCCTACCAAGTGTGTGCACCAGACTCCTGGGAGAGCGGGGATGGAACGCTTGGTGATGGCCTACCTCTGAAGGCATTCTTTGAGGAAGAAGCCAGAACACCCCCAATGTGCATATGGGGAGACTGAGGAGGCCCTGAGAGTCACAGGATGTGTCCTGGCTCACAGTCCTGGGCAGGAACAGGAACCCGGTCTAACCCCAGCCTTGTTCCCTCGCAACGCAGAAAACAGCTACACCCAGGCCTCCCAGGGTTTGAGGGGAGGCTGTGTGTGGGTCACTGGATGGATAGTGCATGGGGTGGAGTGTGAGCCCTGAGCAGCTGGGGTAGGGGCACCTTCAGGGAGCTCTGGATGGGAGCAGGAAGTCCGGTAAGGAGCCCTCAGGCAGTGGTGACCTTACATCCCTGATGACAGAGCCCAACGGAATTGGAACCCACGTATCCAGGCACCCACATTCCAGAGAAAACCACCCTGCCCAGCTCATTTCTGGGCATAGCCTGAAGGAAACGACATGTCCTTGTGCTGTCTACCGAAGCCCAGAGAATGCAGGGAGAGGAAAGCTCGCCCGCCAGAAAAGTCCCCTCTCTGGGCAGGTCATGTCAGGCCTCCCTGACGCCTCTGGCCATATTGGCATAAAGAATCAATAGGTGAAACCGAGGGGTTCTGAGTCAGAGTCGCAAACATTCTGATTGACCCGTGTAGCCCTAGATCTCCGCCCCGTGTGTGTGTGTGTGTGTGTGTGTGTGTTTGTGTTTGTTTGTGTGTGTGTGTGTGTGTGTGTGTAAAGAGAGCTCATCAGAGGTGGAGATGTCCCAAGCAGGAGCAGGCTTATGAGGGGTCCGATGCCTGGTTGGTAGGTCATGTTCACGCCCCAGGTTAAGGCAGGCTAGCTGGGAGCGGGTGTGCGGCTACACCCTTTTGCCCAGGGTTTATCCTGAGTCCCTGAAGGGACTGGTCATTGACCCAGTTGCGGGGCTAACAATAACACTAATCCCTGAACTGACCTTGACCCTGACCCTGATTGTAAGCCTGATCTAAAACCTAACCCTAGCCCTTACCTGACTCTGATCCTGACCAAGATCCTTACCCAAACCCTAATCTAAAATCTAAGCCTGATGCTGACCCTGAACCAGACCCTGATCCTAAACCTAACCTGACCTACTCTAACCCTGACTCATCCCTAACCGTGACCCTGACTCTGATCATATCATAACCCTGACCATAACCAAATCCTGACCCTAACCCTAAATCTGTACTTTGAGCTGACCTTAACCGTAACCCTAAAGTTAACTCTAAACCTGACCCTAGTAAGGACCCGTAACCTAAACCTAACGCTGACCCTAACCCTAACACTAACCCCTACCCAATCCAACCCTTAACCCTGACACTATGCTGTCTAACCCTAAAACTAAACATAACCCTACAGCTAACCTTAACCCTAACCAAAAATTCAAACCATTACCCTGAAACTAAACCTGTCCCTGAACTGAAATTTGACCCTAAAACAAAGCCTGACCCTGACCGTAAACTTACTGTGGCCCTGATCTTCACTTGGACTCTGACCCTGACCCAGACTCTAAACCTAACCCTGACCCTAACACTGACCCAAAATTAACACTGCCCCTGTCCCGAACCTGCACCCGAAACCAAAGCCTCAACCTGAACCTAAATGCGACCCTGGCCCTGAACTTCACCCTGACCCTGACACTAACCCTAATATTAAGCCTGACCCAGTCCTAAGCTTGACCCTAACCCTAAGCCTGACCCTCACCCTAACCCTAACTCAGACCCAGACGGTGAGCCTGATCAGAATCCTAACCCAAAGTTAAACATGATCCTGAATATAATCATAAACCAGAATCTAAACGTAAAGCAGACTTTATCCTAATCATGACCGTAACCCAGACCTTGACCCTGACACTAACACAGAACCTGACCCTAATCCTAATCATGACCCTGACCCTTACTCAGACACAAACCCTAACCCTGACACTGACTGTGAGCCTGACCATAAACCTAACACTAACCTAAACCTAACCCTAACCCTAACCCTAACCCTAACCCTAACACTAACCCTAACCCTGACCCTTACTAGACACAAACCCTAGCCCTGACACTGACTGTGAGCCTGACCATAATCCTAACCCTAACCTAACCCTAACCCTGACCCCTACCTTAAGCCTAACGATAACCCTGACCCTAACAATGTCTAACCCTAACCCTGACCCTCACTCTAACCCTAACATTAACCCTAACCCTAAATCTCAACGAAAACCCTGAGCCTGAACCTTGATGTGAACCAAACCCAAACCTAACCAGGCCTGAATCTCACCATGACCCTGACCATGAGCCAGACCCAACCCTAATCTAAACAAAAACAAACGCTGACACTGATTCGGACCTTGAACTTAAATCTAACCTACCTTACACTAACCCTGACTCAGACCTTAAACGAGAGACTGACTCTGACCTAACCTTGACCCTAATACGAACCCGGACCCTGACTGTGCGCCTGACCCTAAACCTAACCCTAAATGAAACCCTAAACCCTGACCCTTATACGGACCCAGAACCTAAAACCAATGCTGACCCTAATGGTAAAATTAAACAGACACTTCTCCAATCAAGACATACAAATGGCTATCAGACACATGAAAAAATGCTCATCATCATTAGCCCTCAGGGAGATTCAAATTAAAACCACATTGAGATATCACCTTACACCAGTTAGAATGGCCAAAATTAACAAAACAGGAAACAACATGTGTTGGAGAGGATGTGGAGAAAGGGGAACCCTCTTACACTGTTGGTGGGAATGCAAGTTGGTGCAGCCTCTTTGGAGAACAGTGTGGAGATTCCTCAAGAAATTAAAAATAGAGCTTCCCTACGACCCTGCAATTGCACTCCTGGGTATTTACCCCAAAGATACAGATGTCGTGAAAAGAAGGGCCATCTGTACCCCAATGTTTATAGCAGCAATGGCCACAGTCGCCAAACTATGGAAAGAACCAAGATGCCCTTCAACGGATGAATGGATAAGGAAGATGTGGTCCATATACACTATGGAGTATTATGCCTCCATCAGAAAGGACGAATATCCAACTTTTGTAGCAACATGGACGGGACTGGAAGAGATTATGCTGAGTGAAATCAGTCAAGCAGAGAGAGTCAATTATCATATGGTTTCACTCATTTGTGGAGCATAACCAATAGCATGGAGGACAAGGGGCGTTAGAGAGTAGTAGGGAATTTGGGTAAATTGGAAGGGGAGGTGAACCATGAGAGACTATGGACTCTGAAAAACAGTCTGAGGGGTTTGAAGTGGCGGGGGGGAGGGAGGTTGGGGTACCAGGTGGTGGGTATTATAGAGGGCACAGCTTGCATGGAGCACTGGGTGTGGTGAAAAAATAATGAATACTGTTTTTCTGAAAATAAATAAATTGGGAAAAAAAAAAAAAAAACCTTACCCTAAACCAAACCCTAACACTGACCCTACCACAGTCTAACGCTAACCCTAATGATAACCCTACTTATAACAATAACACTAACACCAAACCTTAACCTTACCCTGAACCTACCCTGACCCTAACCCTAACCCTAACCCTGACCAAACATAACCCTCATCCTGACACAAACCTTGCCCCTAAACCAAATATGACTCTGACCGAAAATCTGAAACTGTCCCTGACCTTCACCTGACCCTGACACTGACCCTGACCCTAAACCTAACCCTCACCCTAATACTGTCCCAGAACCTGACCCTCACACTAACCCTGACCCTGACTGTGAGCCAGACCCTAAATCTAACCATAAACGTAAAGCTGACCCTGACCATAACACGGGCCATGACCAGAAACCTAACGCTGACCCTAACCCTAACACAAACCCCTAACCCTAACCCTGACCCTGACCCAAACCCTGACTAAACCTAACTCTCAACCTAACTCTAACCGTACCCATAACCCTCCCACGAGGTTTGCCTGGAGGATGAGAGCTCCTCAGATCCTTGGGGAGAGCTAATCACCCCATCCCATGTGGGGACATAACCTCGGACATCACCAGTCAGATAGAGGCATATGTGTTTGAGCGCTCCCATGCACAGACACACACACTCACTCACACACACACACACACACACCCCGCTCTGCCCAGCTAGGGGTCAGAGGTGGACACCAAGGGAAAATGGTGGATAAAAAGGGTGAAAGAAAAAAGAGGTTTGAGACAGCTCGGCCATGGGTTCAGGGGCATCAGGACTGCTGGCCAGGACCGAGATCCAAAGCATGGGGAGTGGAAACAGGATGAGCTGATGGTCAAGGGGTCCCCAAGGGGCCCAAGGGCTTTGCAAGGGCACTGGGTAGGGACAGTTTCTGGGGTCTGATGTCCAAGACCACCCTGGACTACAGGAAGTAGGAAGAGGTAACCACCCTGTGTGGACAGAGCTACAAAACCGAAGGCCTCCCCGTACTTTTCTATCAATGGGGCCATAGAGACAGGGTGTCCCTAGTCTCCCACTGGCTTGTAAAAGAGCCTGTTGGCCTTGAATCCCTACCCGAGACCCACTGTGCTCCCAGTCTTGGGTATATGCTTTCTACTCCCTCGAAGTCCTTCTGAGCAGAAGACAGCCTGGAGGCTCGGGGGGCTGACATTGTGAGATGCAGAATGTGGCAGAGCACTAGGCCCCTGGCCTGGGGACCAAGGTCAGGACCCTCCTTATTGCAGCTTCAGGGTCCACATTGGGAAGAAGTTCCAGAGTCCGTGCTCTGCTCAGGTTGAGAAGGCCTTACTTACCAAGGAACCAAGCACCAGCACAGGAGAGGGAAACAGGGACAAGGGAGACAACGGCAGTTTCGTCCATCAGCCGTGGAGCCCACAGATCCTGCTCCTGTGAGACACACCAAAGCAGACACAGACCCTGACAAAGAGACAAAGACAAAGACAAAGACAAAGACAGAGACAGACCCTGAACACAGGAGAGAAAGAACCAGCAGAAATACCAGACTTTCCTCCATCAGCTTGGAAATGACAGCCAAATATTTTGTCCCCTTATCAGTCCCACGGGCCATCCCTCCTAAGAGGATGCATGCAGGAATGCCCATGCAACACTATGGGGGATGGCCAGTACATGGGCGCAGACGAGGCCCTTGGATCTCAACCAAATGGAAGTCCCGGGAAGTCTGTGTCCACAAGGTCAGAAGCCATGCACTGCAACCTTGCCACGGGGGATGGTATACAGGCAGGAGGAGAGTGGTTTTGCTTTATCCCAGTGGAGTTCCAGGCCTCTGTGGGCTATATACCATTCCCCCGCGATCAACAAGCACACCCGTGCCTTGGCAAGTGTGTGAACCAGACTCCTGGGAAAGCGGGGATGGAACGCATGGTGAGGGCCTACCTCTGATGGCATCCCCTGAAGAAGAAGCCAGAACACCCCCAATGTGCAGACGGGGAGACTGAGGAGGCCCTGAGAGTCACAGGATGTGTCCGGGCTCACAGTCCTGCGCAGGAACAGGAATCCGGTCTTACGCCAGCTCTGTTCCCTCCCAGCGGGGACAACAGCTGCACCTAGTCCTCCCAGGGGTTAGTCCTCCCTGCTGCGTGTGGGTCACTGGATAGACAGGGCATGGGGTGGAGTGACAGCCCTGAGTAGCTGCGGTAGGGGCGCCCTCAGGGAGCTCTGAATGGGAGCAGGAAGTCCGGTAAGAAGCACACAGGCAGTGGTGACCTTACTTCCCTGATGACAGAGCCCAACGGAATTGGAACGAACGTATCCAGGCACCCACATTCCAGAGAAAACCACCCTGCCCAGCTCATTTCTGGGCACAACCTGAAGGAAGCAACATGTTCTTGTGCTGTCTACTGGAGCCCAGAGAATGCAGGCAGAGGAGAGCTTGCCCGCCAGACAAGTCCCCTCTCTGGGCAGGTCATGTCAGGCCTCCCTGACGCGTCCGGCCGTATTGGCAAAGAGAATCAATAGGTGAAACCAAGGGGTTCAGAGTCAGAGCCCCAACCCTTCTGATTGACCCGTGTAGACCTAGTTCTCCTCCCCGTGTGTGTGTGTGTGTGTGTGTGTGTAAAGAGAGCTCATCGAGGGTGGAGATGTCCCGAGCAGGACCAGGCATATGAGGTGTCCGATGCCTGGTTGGCAGGTCATGTTCACGCCCCAAGTTAAGGCAGGCTAGCTGGGAGGAAGTGTGCCGTTGCACCCTTTTGCCCAGGGTTTATCCTGAGACCCTGAAGGGACTGGTCAATGACCTAGTTGCGGGGCTAACCCTAACACAAACCCCTGACCCTGACCCTGACCCTGACTGTGAGCCTGACCCAAAACCTAATTCTAGCCCTGAATCTGACTCTGACTCTGACAGAGATCCTGACCCAAAACCTAATGCTAACTCTAAGCCTGATGCTGACCCTGATCCAGACCCTCATCCTAAACCTAACCTGACCTACTCTAACCCTGACTCATCCCTAAACGTGACCCTGACTCTGACCCTAATCATAACCGTGAACCTAACCAAATCCTGACCCTAACCCTAAATCTGACCGTACTTTGAGCCTGACCTTAACCGTAACCCTAAAGGTAACCCTGACCCTGACCCTAATAAGGACACTTAACTTAAACCTAACGCTGACCCTAACCCTAACACTAACCCCTACCCAACCTAACCCCTAACGCTGACACTATGTTGTCTAACCCTAAAACTAAACATACCCCTACTGCTAACACTAACCCTAACCAAAAATTCAAACCCTTCCCCTGAAACAAACCCTGACCCTGAACCGAAATTTGACCCTAAAACAAAGCCTGACCCTGACCCTAAACTGACTCTTGCCCTGACCTTCACTTTGACTCTGACCGTGACCCTGAATCTAAACCAAACGCTGACCCTAACACAAGTTCCAAACTAAACCTGCCCCTGTCCCGAACCTGGACCCTAAAGCAAAGCCTCACCCTGACCCTAAATCTGACCCTGGCCCTGACTTTCACCCTGACACTGACCCTGAGCCTAACCCTAAGCCTGACCAAGTCCTAATTTGACCCTAACCCTAACCCTGACCCTACCCTAACCCTAATTCTGACCCAGATCGGGAGCCTGAGCAGAACCCTCACCCAAAGCTAACCATGATCCTGACTATAATCATAACCCAGAATCTAAACATAAGCTGACCTTTTCAAAACCATGACCCAAAACCTGATGTTCACCTTGACCCTAACACTGAACCTGACCCTAATCCTAACCCTGACCCTGACCCTTAATCTGACACAAACCCTGACACTGACTGTGAGCCTGACCATAAACCTAACCCTAACCTAAAGCTAAACCTGACCACTACCTTAAGCCTAAAGATAACCCTGACCCTAACAATGTCTAACCTTAACCCTGACCTCACTCTAACCCTAACATTAACCCTAACCCTAAATTTAACCAAAAACCCTGACCCTGACCCTGACTGTGAACCTGACCCAAACCTAACCATCCCTGATCCTCACCATTACCCTGACCATGAGCCAGACCCAAACCCTAACCTAAACCAATGCCTAACGCTGACTCTGATTCGGAACCTGAACTTAAACCTAAACCTGACCTAACATTAACCCTGACTCCGACCCTAACGGAGAGTCTGACCTAAACTTGACCCTAAATCAAACCCTGACCTAGACTGTGAGCCTGACCCTAAATCTAACCCTAAATGTAACCCTAAACTCTGACCCTTATACGGACCCAGAACCTAAAACTAATGATGACCGTAATGGTAAAACTAAACCTTACCCTAACCCAAAAACTAACCCTGACCATAACACAGTCTAACGCTAACCCTAAACCTAACCCTACTTCTAACACTAACCCTAACATCAAACCCTAACCTTACCCTGAACCTAACCCTGCGACTAACCCTAACCCAAATCCTAACCTGACCCAAACATAACATTCATCCTGACACGAACCTTGCTCCTACACCAAAACCTGACCCTAACCCAAAATCTGACCCTGTCCCTGAATTTCACCCTGACACTGACACTGACCCTGACCCTAAACCTAACCCTCACCCTAACACTGACCCAGAACCTGACCCTCACACTAACCCTGACCCTGACTGTGATCCAGACCCTAAATCTAACCATAAACGTAAAGCTGACCCTGCCCCTAACACGGGCAATGACCTGAAACCTAACGTTGACACTAAACCTAACAGAAACCCCTAACCGTAACCCTGACCCTGACCCAAACCCTGTCTAAGCCTAACTCTCAACCTAACTCTAACCCAACCCCTAACCCTCCCATGAGGTTTGCCTGGAGGATGAGAGCTCCTCAGATCCTTGGGGAGAGCTACTCACCCCATTCCATGTGGAGACATAAACTCGGACATCACCAGACAGATAGAGGCATATGTGTTTGAGCGCTCCCATGCACACACACACACACACACACACACACACACACACTCACACACCACGATCTGACCAGCTAGGGGACAGAAGTGGACACCAAGGGAAAATGGTGGGTAAAAAGTGTGAAAGAAGAAAGAGGTTGGAGACAGCACGGCCATGGGGTCAGGGACATCAGGACTCCTGGCCAGGACCAAGATCCAAAGCATGGGGAGTGGAGACAGGACGAGCTAATGGTCAAGGGGTCCCCAAGGGGCCCAAGGGCTTTGCAAGGGCACTGGGTGGGGACAGTGTAGGGGGTCTGGTGACCATCACCACCCTGGACTATTGGAAGGAGGAAGAGGTAACCACCCTGTGTAGACAGGGCTACAACACCGATGGCATCCCCTTACACTTCTATCAATGAGACCATAGAGACAGGGTGTCCCTAGTCTCCCACAGACTTGTAAAAGAGCCTGTTGGCCTTGAATCTCTATCCGAGACCCACTGTGCTCCCAGTCTTGGGTACATGCTTTCTACTCCCTCGAGGTCCTTCTGAGAAGAAGACAGCCTGGAGACTTGGGGGCTGACATTGTGAGCTTGCAGAATGATGCAGAGCACTAGGCCCCTGGCCTGGGGACCAAGGTCAGGACCCTCCTTGTTGCAGCATCAGGGTCCCCATTGAGAAGAGGTTCCAGTCCGTGCTCTGCTCAGGGTGAGAAGGCCTTACTTACCAAGGAACCAAGCACGAGCACAGGAGAGAGAAACAGGGACAAGGGAGACAACGGTGGTTTCGTCCATCAACCCTGGAGCCCACACATCCTGCTCCTGTGAGAAAAACCAAAACAAACACAGACCCTGACACAGAGACAAAGACAAAGACAGAGACAGACACTGAATACAGGAGAGAAAGAACCAGCAGAACTGCCAGACATTCCTCCATCAGCTTGGAAATGACAGCCAACCATTTTGTCCCCTTATCAGTCCCACAGGCCATACCTCCTAGGAGGACGGATGCGGGAATGCCCGCGCCACTATGGGGACTGGCCAGTACATGGGTGCAGACGAGACCCTTGGACCTCAACCTAATGGAAGTCCCGGAAAGTCTGTTTCCACAAGGTCAGAAGCCATGGACTGCAACCTTGCCACAGGGGATGGGATACAGGCAGGAGGAGGGGGGCTTTGCTAGATCCCACAGTAGATCCAGGCCTCTCTGGGCTATCTTCCATTCCCCGGGCATCACAAAGCACACCCGTGCCTTAGCAATTGTGTGCACCAGACTCCTGGGAGTGCGGGGATGGAACGCATGGAGAGGGCCTACCAAGGTGGCATCCCCTGAAGTCGAAGCCAGAACACTCCCAATGTGCAGACGGGGAGACTGAGGAGGCCTTGAGAGTCACAGGATGTGTCCGGGCTCACATTCCTGGGCAGGAACAGGAACCCGGTCTGAACCCAGCTCCGTTCCGTCCCAGCGGAGACAACAGCTGCACCCAGGCCTCCCAGGGGTTGGGGGGAGGCTGTGTGTGGGTCACTGGATGGACAGGACTTGGGGTGGAGTGTGAGCCCGAAGCAGCTGGGGTAGGGGCGCCCTCAGCGAGCTCTGGATGGGAGCAGGAAGTCCGGTAAGGAGCCCCCAGGCGTGGTGACCTTACTTCCCTGACGACAGAACCCAACGGAATTGGAACCCAGGTATCGAGGCACCCACATTCCAGAGGAAACCACCCTGCCCAGCTCATTTCTGGGCACAGCCTGAAGGAAACGACATGTTCTTGTGCTATCTACCGAAGCCCAGAGAATGCAGGCAGAGAAGAGCTCAACCGCCAGACAAGTCCCCTCACTGCGCAGGTCATGTCAGGAATCCCCGATGCCTCTGGCTGTATTGACAAAAAGAATCAAAAGGTGACACCGAGGGGCTCAGAGACAGAGAGTCCCACAACTTCTGATTGCCCCGTGTAGCCCAAGATCCTCTCCCCATTTGTGTGTGTTTGTGTGTGTAAAGAGAGCTCATTAGGGGTGGAGATGTCCCGAGCAGGAGCAAGCTTATGAGGGGGCCTATGCCTGGTTGGCAGGTCATGTTCACGCCCCAGGTTAAGGCAGGCTAGCAGGGAGCGGGTGTTCCACTGCACCCTTTTACCCAGGGTTTATCCTGAAATCCTGAAGGGACTGGTCAATGACCCAGGTGCGGGGCTATCCCTAACACAACACCTGACCCTGACCCTGACCCTGACCCTGACTGTGAGCATGACCCAAAACCTAACCCTAGCCCTGACCCTGACTCTGACCCTGATTGAGATCCTGACCAAAACCCTAATCCTAAATCTAAGCCTAATGCTGACCCTGATCCAGACCCTGATCCTGAACCTAACCTGACCTACTCTAACCCTGACTCATCCCTAACCGTGACCCTGACTCTGACCTTAATCATAACCCTGACCCTAACAAAATCCTAACCCTAACCCTAACTCTGACCGTTCTTTAGCCTGACCTTAACTGTAACCCTAAAGGTAACCCTAATCCTGACCCTAATAAGGACCCTTAACTTAAACCTAACGCTGACCCTAACCCTAACACTAACCCCTACCCAACCCAACCCCTAACACTGACACTATGCTGTCTAACCCTAAAACTAAACATAACTCTACTGCTAACCCTAACCCTAACCAAAAATTCAAACCGTTCCCTTGAACCTAACCCTGACCATGAACCGAAATTTGACCCTAAAACAAAGCCTGACCCTGACCGTAAACTTACTCTGGCGCTGAACTTCACTTTGACACTGACCCTGACCCTGAATCTAAACCTAACCCTGACCTTGACACTGACACAAAACTAACACTGCCCCAGTCCCGAACCTGGACCCGAAACCAAAGCCTCACCCTGACCCTAAATTGGAACCTGGCCCTGACCTTCACACTGACCCTGACCATAATCCTAAGCCTGACCCAGTCCTATGTGACCCTAAACCTAACCCTGACCCTAAACCTAACCCTAACTCAGACCCAGACCGTGAGCCTGACCAGAACCCTAACCCAAAGCTAACCATGATCCTGACTATAATCAAAACCAAGAATCTAATCGTAAAGCAGACATTATCCTAACCATGACCCTACCCCTGACCTTGACCCTGACCCTAACACTAAACCTGACCCTAATCCTAACCCTGACCCTGACCCTTAATCTGACACAAACCCTAACCCTGACACTGACTGTGAGCCTGACCATAAACCTAAACCTAACCTAACCCTAACCCTGACCCCTACCTTAAGCCGAATGGTAACCCTGACCCTAAAAATGTCTACCCCTAACCCTGACCCTCACTCTAACCCTAACATTAACCCTAACCCTAAATCTCACTGAAAATCCTGACCCTGACCCTGACTGTGAACCTGACCCAAACCTAAACAGCCCTGAACCTCACCATGATCCTGACCATGAGCCAGACCAGACCCTATCCTAAACCAAAGCCTAACACTGACACAGATTTGGACCCTGAACTCAAACCTAACCCTGACCTTACACTAACCCTGACTCAGACCCTAACTGAGTGTCTGACCCTGACCTAACCTTGACCCTAAACTGAAACCTGACCTTGACTGTGAGCCTGACCCTAAACCTAATGCTAAATATAACCCTAAACTCTGACCCTTAACGTACCCATAACCTAAAACTAATGCTGACCCTAATGGTAACACTAAAACACTCTAACCCTAACCCTGACCCTAACACAGTCTAACGCTAACACTAAACATAACCCTAATTCTAACACTAACCCGAACACCAAACCATAACCTTACCCAGAACTTAACCCTGAAACTAACCCTATTCCTAACCCTAACCCTGGCCCAAACATAACCCTCATCCTGACACAAACCTTGCCCCTAAACCAAAACCTGACCCTGACCCAAAATCTGACCCTGTCCCTACCTTCACCAAACCCTGACAATGACCCTGACCCTAAACCTAACCCTCACCCTAACACTGTCTCAGAACCTGACCCTCACACTAACCCTGACCCTGACTGTGAGCCAGACCCTAAATCTAACCATAAACGTAAAGCTGACCCTGACCCTAACACGGGCCATGACCTGAATCCTAACGCTGACCCTAACCCTAACACAAACCCCTAACCCTAACCGTGACCCTGACCCAAAACCTGACTAAAACTAACTCTCAACCTAACTCTAACCAGACCCCTAATACTCCCATGAGGTTTGCCTGGAGGATGAGAGCTCCTCAGATCCTTGGGGAGAGCTACTCACCCCATTCCATGTGGAGACAGAACCTCGGACATCACCAGACAGAGGCATATGTGTTTGAGCGCTCCCATGCACAGACACACACACACACATACACACACACACACACACACACACACACACACATTCACACACACAGACCGCTCTAACCAGCTAGGGTTCAGAGGTGGACACCAAAGGAAAATGGTGTGTAAAAAGGGTGAAAGAAGAAAGAGGTTGAAGACAACTCGGCCATGGGGTCAGGGGCATCAGGACTCCTGGCCAGGACCGAGAGCCAAAACATGGGGAGTGGAGAGAGGATGAGCTGATGGTCAAGGGGTACCAAAGGGGCCCAAGGGCTTTGCAAGGGCACTGGGTGGGGACAGTGCCTGGGGTCTGGTGTCTATCACCACCCTGTACTACTTGAAGTAGGAAGAGGTAACCACCCTGTGTGGACAGAGCTACAACACTGACGGCCTCCCCTTACTCTTCTATCAATGGGGCCATAGAGACAGGGTGTCCCTAGTCTCCCACAGGCTTGTAAAAGCGCCTGTTGGCCTTGAATCTCTATCCGAGACCCACTGTGCTCCCAGTCTTGGGTACATGCTTTGAACTCCCTCGAAGTCCTTCTGAGCAGAAGACAGCCTGGAGGCTCGGGGGGCTGACATTGTGAGCTTGCAGAATGTGGCAGAGCACTAGGCCCCTGGCCTGGGGACCAAGGTCAGGACCCTCTTTCTTGCTGCTTCAGGGTCCCCATTGGGAAGAGGTTCCAGAGTCCATGCTCTGCTTAGGGCGAGAAGGCCTTACTTACCAAGGAACCAAGCACCAGCACAGGAGAGGGAAACAGGGACAAGGGAGACACCGGCGGTTTCACCCTTCAGCCCTGGAGCCCACAGATCCTGCTCCTGTGAGTCACACCAAAACAGAGACAAACGCAGACACAGAGACAAAGACAAAGACAACGACAGAGACAGACACTGAACACAGGAGAGAAAGAACCAGCAGAAGTGCCAGTCTTTCCTCCATCAGCTTGGAAATGACAGCCAAACATTTTGTCCCCTTATCAGTACCACAGGCCATCCATCCTAGCAAGATGGATGCGAGATAGCCCGCGGACTACTGTGGGGGATGGCCAGTCTATGCGCGCAGACGTGGCCCTTGGACCTCAACCTAATGGATGTCCCGGGAAGTCTGTGTCCACAAGGTCTGAAGCCATGACACTGCAACCTTGCCACGGGGGATGGGATACAGGCAGGAGAAGGGTGGATTTGCTGGATCCCAGAGCAGATCGAGGCTTCTCTGGGCTATGTTCCATTCACCCGCCCATCCACAGGAACATCCATGCCTTGGCAAGTGTGTGCACCAGACTCCTGGGAGAGCGGCGATGGAACGCATGGAGAGGGCCGACCCCTGAAGGCATGCCCAGAAGAAAATGCCAGAACACCGCCAATGTGCAGACGCGGAGACTGAGGAGGCCCTGAGAGCCACAGGATGTTTACAGTCTCACAGTCCTGGGCGGGAGCAGTAGCAGGAGCCCGGTCTGAACCCAGCTCTGTGCCCTCCCTGCAGAGACAACAGCAGCACCCAGGCCACCCAGGGGTTGGCGGGAGGCTGTGTGTGGGTCACTGGATGGACAGGGCATGTGGTGGAGTGTGAGCCCTGAGTAGCTGTGGGAGGGGTGCCCTCAGGGATCTCAGGATGGGAGCAGGAAGTCCCATAAGCATCCCCCAGGCATTGTTGATCTTACACCCTGACGACAGAGCCCAACGGAATTGGAACCCACGTATCCAGGAACCCACATTCCAGAGAAAACCACCCTGCCCAGCTCATTTCTGGGAACAGCCTGAAGGAAACGACAGGTTCTTGTGCTGTCTACTGAAGCGAGGAGAATGCAGGCAGAGGAGAGCTTGCCCGCCAGACAGTTCCCCTCACTGGAGGTCATGTCAGGCTTCCCCGTCACCTCTGGCCCTTTTGGCAAAATAATTGCAAGTTGACACCGAGGGGCTCAGAGTCAGAGAATCCCACACTTTCTGACTGACCCGTTAGCCCTAGGAATCCTTCCCAAATGTGTGTGTGTGTGTGTGTGTGTGTGTGTATGTGTGTGTGTAAATAGAGATCATCGGAGGTGGAGATGCCCTCAGGAGGAGCAGGCTTATAAGGGGACTGATGCCTGGTTGGCAGGTCATGTTCACACCCCAGGTTAGAGCAGTCTAGGTGGGAGCGAATGTGGGGGCTGCACCAATTTGCCCAGGGTTTATCCTGAGACCCTTGAGGGATGGGTCAATGACCCAGTTGCGGGGCTAACCCTAATACTAACCCCTGACACTGACGCTGACTGTGAGCCAGACCCAAAACTTAAACCTAGCTGTGATCCTGTCTCTGACACTTACCGAGACACTGACCCAAACCCTAATCATAAATCTAAGCCTGATGCTGACCCTGATCCAGACCCTGAACCTAAACCTAACCTGACCTTACTCTAACCTTGACTCATCCATAACCGTTACCCTGACTCTGACCCTAATCATAGCCCTGACCCTAAAAAATTCCTGAACCTAATCCTAACACTGACCCAACTTTGATCCTAACCTTAACCGTAACCCTAAAGGTAATCCTAACCCTGACCCTAATAAGGACCCTGAACCTAAACCTAACGCTGAACCTAACACTAACACTACGCACTACCCAACCTAACCCCAACCCTGACACTACGCTGTCTAACCCTAAAATTAAACATAACTCTACTGCTAACCCTAACCCTAATCAAAAACACAAACAGTTCCCCTGGAACTAACCCTGACCCTGAACCAAAATTTGACCCTAAAACAAAGCCTGACTCTGACCCTAAACTGACTCTGGCCCTGAACTTCACTTTGACCCTGACCCTGACCCTGACTCTAAACCTAACCCTGACCCTAAAACAGACCAAAAACTAACCTTCCCCCATCCTGAACCTGGACCGAAACCAAAGCCTCACCCTGACCCAAAATCGGACCCTAACCCTAACCCTAATCCTAACCCTGACCCTGAAAGTGACTCTAAACCTAACCCTGACTCTAACACTGACCCAAAACTACCCCTACCACTGAAGCGAAGCTGGACCCTACCAAAGATGCACCCGGACCCTTTATCTGACCGTGGCCCTGACCTTCACCCTGACCCTGACCCTGACCTTAATTCAAAGCCTGACACAGTCCTAAGCTTGACCCTAACCCTAACCCTGACCGTGAATGTGTTCCCAACCCTAACCGTAATCCTAAAGGTAACCCTATTCCTGATCTAATACTGACCATGAACCTAAAGCTAATGCTGAGGCTATCCCTAACACTAAACCCTACCCAAACCCAAACCCTAACCCACAAATTTACGCTGTCTAACTCTAACCATAACCTACTTCTAACCCTAATCCTAACTCCAAACCCAAACCTTTCCCCTAAACCTAACCCTGACACAGAACCGAACATTGACCCTAAACCAAATCCTGACCCTGACCATAAACCAGACCCCAGCACAGACCTTCACCTGACCCTGACCCTAAACCTAACCCTGACAATAGCACTGACCCAAAACTAACCCTGTCCTTGAGCTGAACGTGGACCCTAAACCAAAACCAAAACCTGACCCTAAACCTGACACTGGCCCTGAACTTCACCCTGACCCTGACCCAGACCCTGAACATAAACCTAAACCTGACCCTAACGGTGACCCTACACTGACCCTAACACTAACCCTGAAGCTCACTGTGATTCTGACCCTAACTGTAACCCTAAAAGTAACCCTGACCCTGACCCTGACATGGACCATGACACAAAACTTAACAATGATTCTAACCCTACAACTAACCCATAAAACTAACGCTGACCCTGACCCTAAACCAGTCTAACCCTAATCCTCAAACTAACTCTAATTCTCACCCTAACCCCATACTTTAACCCTAACCCTGAACCTATCCCTGAATCTGACGTGACCCTTACCCTGAACTTTGCCAAAACTTGACCCTGATCCGAATATTGACCCTAAACAGAACCCTAGCCCTGACCCTAAACTGAACCCTGGCCCTGACCTTAAACCTGACCCTAATACTTTCACTGACACTGATCATAAACGTAACTCTGACCCAGACCGTGAGCCTGACCAAAACACTAATAACCCTAATGCTAAACTAAGTCATGACCCTAATCATAACCAAGAATCTAAACATAAAGCAGGCCTTATCCTAACCATGACCCTAATCCTGACCTTGACCCTAACCGTAACACAGAACATGACACCAAACCTATCCCTGACCCTGACCCTTATTCTGACATTAACCCTAACCCTGACACTGACTGTGAGCCTGAACAAAAACCTAACCCTGAACCTAACCCTAACCCTGATCCCTACGCTACGCCTAACGATAACCCTGAACCTAACAATGTCTAACCCTAACCCTGAGCCTAACTCGAACCCTAAACTTAACAATAAGCCTAAAACTAACTGAAAACACTGACCTTGACTCTGACTGTGAGCCTGACCATAAACCTAACCCTAACCCTAAGCCTAACCCTAACTCTAACCCTAAGTTTAACCCTAACCCTAACCCTAACCCTAAACCTGACCATGACAGTGAGCCTGACCCTAACCGTAAACCTAAATGTAACCCTAAATGCTATTCCTAGTACGGGCCCAGGACCTAAAATTAATGCTGATCCTAATGGTAAAACAAAACCCTACCGTAACCCAAACCCTAACGCTGATCCTAACAAGTCTAACACTAACCCTAACCGTAACCGTACTTCTAACCTTAACCCTAAAACCAAACCCTAACCTTTCCCCTGAACCTAACCTTCTCCCCGACCCTAACCATAAACCTAAACCTGACCAAACCTAACTCTGACACTGACCCAAACCTTGCCAATAAAACAAATCCTGAATATGACACTAAATCTATCCCTGTTCATGACCTTCACCCTGAACCTAACACTGACGCTGACCCTAAACCTAACCCTCACCCTAACACTGACCCAGACCCTGACCCTCCCACTAACATTGACACTGCCTGTGCGCCTGACACTAAACCTAACCATAAACTTAAACATGAACCTGACCCAACCAGGGGCAATGACAGGAAACCTAAGGCTGACCCTAACCCTAACACTAACCCCTAACCCTAACCCTGACCCAGAACCAAACCCTGTCTAAACGTAACCTTCAAACTAACACTAAATCTAACCCTGACCGTCCCATGAGGTTTGCCTGCAGGGTGAGAGCTCCTCAGATCCTTGGGGAGAGCTACCCACCCTTTCCCATGTGGGGACATGACCTCGGACATCCCCAGACAGCAAGAGGCATATGTGTTTGAGAGATCGCATGCACACACACACACACACACACACACACACACAAACACACACACACACACCCAGCTCTGCCCAGCGAAGGGTCAGAGGTGGACACCAAGGGAAAATGGTGGGTAAAAACGGTGAAAGAAGAAAGAGGTTGGAGACCGCTTGGCCATGGGGTCAGGGGCATCAGGACTCCTGGCCAGGAACGAAATCCAAAGGCGGGGGAGGGGAGACAGGATGGGCTGATGGTCAAGGGGTCCCCAAGGGGACCAGGGGCTTTCAAAGGGCACTGGGTGGGGACAGTGTTTGGGGTCTGGTGTCCATCACCACCCAGGACTACGGGAGGTTGGAAGAGGTAACCAACCTGTGTGAACAAAGCAACAACACTGAAGGCCTCCCCTTATTCTTCTATCAATGGGGCCATAGAGACAGGGTGTCCCTAGTCTCCCACAGGCTTGTAGAAGAGCCTGTTTTTGGCCTTGAATCTCTATCTGACACCCACTGTGCTCCCAGTCTTGGGTAAATGCATTCTAAACCCTCGAGGTCCTTCTGAGCAGAAGACAGCCTGGAGGCTTGGGGGCTGACATTGTGAGCTTGCAGAATGATGCAGAGCACTAGGCCCCTGGCCTGGGGACCAAGGTAAGGACCCTCCTTGTGGCAACCTCAGGGTCCCCATTGCGAAGAGGTTCCAGAGTCAGTGTTCTGCTCAGGGTGAGAAGGCCTTCCTTACCAAGGAACCAAGCACCAGCACAGGAGAGGGAAACAGGGACAAGGGAGACACCGGCGGTTTCGCCCATCAGCCCTGGAGCCCACAGATCCTGCTCCTGTGAGACACACAAATACAGAGACAGACGCAGACACAGAGACAAGAACAAAGGCATAGACAGAGATAGACACTGAACACAGGAGAGAGGGAACAAGCAGAACTGCCAACTTTCCTCCATCAGCTTGGAAATGACAGCCAAACATTATGTCCCCTTATCAGTCCCACGGGCGACCTATCCTAGGAGGACGGATGCAGGAATGCCCGCGGACCACTATGGGGGCTGGCCAGTACATGGGCGCAGACGAGGCCCTTGGACCTCAACCTAATGGATGTCCCAGGAAGTCTGTGTCCACGAGGTCAGAAGCCATGCACTGCAACCTTGCCATGTGGGATGGGATACAGGGAGGAGGAGGGTGGTTTTGCTCGATCCCAGAGAAGATCCAGGCCTCTCTGGGCTATGTTTCTTTCCCCTGCCCATCCCTAGGCACACCAGTGCCTTGCCAAGTGTGTGCACCAGACTCCTGGGAGAGCGGGGATGGAACGCATGGAGAGGGCTTACCCCTGAAGGCGTTCCCAGAAGAAGATGCCAGAAACCCCCAATGTGCAGACGGGGAGACCAAGGAGGTCCTGAGAGCCACAGGATGTGTGCGGGCTCACAGTCCTGGGCAGGAGCAGGAGCCTGGTCTGAACCCAGCTCTGTGCCCTCCCTGCAGAGACAACAGCAGCACCCAGGGCTCCCAGGGGTTTCGGGGAGGCTGTGTGTGGGTCACTGGATGGACAGGGCATGGGGTGGAGTGTGAGCCCTGAGCAGCTGTGGGAGGGGTGCCCTCAGGGATCTCTGGATGGGAGCAGTAAGTCCCGTAAGGAGCCCCCAGGCAGGGTTGACCTTACTTCCCTGACGACAGAACCCAACGGAATTGGAACCCACATTCCAGAGAAAACCACACTGCCCAGCTCACTTCTCGGCACAGTCTGAAGGAAACGACATGTTCTTGTGCTGTCTAACGAAGCCCAGAGAGTGCAGGCAGAGGAGAGCTCGCCCGCCAGACAAGTTCCCTCACTGGGCAGGTCATGTCAGGCTTACCCGTCGCCTCTGGCCCTTTTGGCAAAATATTCGCAAGGTGAAACCAAGGGGCTCAGAGTCAGAGAATCTCACACATTGTGACTGACCCATGTAGACCTAGGACTCCTCTCCGTGTATGTGTCTGTGTGTGTGTGTGTGTGTGTGTGTGTGTGTGTGTGTGTAAAGAGAGATCATCAGGGATGGAGATGCCCTGAGCAGGAGCAGGCTTATGAGGGATCTGATGCCTGGTTGGCAGGTCATGATCATGCCCCAGGATAGGGCAGACTAGGTGGGAGCGAATGTGGGGGCTGGACCCTTTTGCCAGGGTATATCCTGAGACCATGCAGGGAAGGGTCAATGACCCAAGTGTGGGGCTAACCCTAATACTAACCCCTGACCCTGACCCTGGCCCCTGACCCTGACCCTGGCCCTGAGCCTGACCCAAAACCTAACCCTAGCCCTGACACTTTCTCTGACCGAGATCCTACCAAAAACCCTAATCATAAATCTAAGCCTGATGCTGACCATGATCCAGACCCTGAACCTAAACCTAACCTGACCTTACTCTAACCCTGACACATCCCTAACCATTTCCCTGACTCTGAACCTAATCATAACCCTGACCCTAACCAAATCCTAAACCTAACCGTAACACTGACCCAACTTTGAGCCTGACCTTAACCGTAACCCTAAAAGGTAACCCTAACCCTGACCCTATAAGGACCCTGAACCTAAACCTAACGCTGACCCTAACCCTAACACTAACCCTACCCAACCCAAACACTAAACATGACACTACGCTGTCTAACTCTAAAACTAAACATAACTTTACTGCTAACACTAAACCTAACCAAAAACTCAAACCATTCCCCTGAAACTAACCATGACCCAGAACCAAAATTTGACCCTAAAACATAGCCTGACCCTGACCCTAAACATACTCTGGCCCTGACCTTCACTTTGACCCTGACCTGACTATAAACCTAACCCTGACTCTAACACTGACCCAAAATTAACCCTGCCCCTGACCCGAACCTGGACCCTAAGCCAAAACCTCTTCATGACCTTTATCTGACACTGGCCCTGACCTTCACCCTGACCCTGACCCTGACCCTAATTCAAAGCCTGACACAGTCCTAAGCCTGACCCTGACCCAACCCTAAACCTGACCGTGTCTGTGTTCCCGACCCTAAACGCAATCCTTAAGGTAACCCTATCCCTGATCTAATACCAACCATGATCCTAAACCTAATGCTGAGGCTAAACCTAATACTAAACCCTACCCTAACCCAAAACTTAACCCTAACCTTAAGGCTGTCTAACCCTAACCCTAACCATATCCCTACTTCTAACCCTAAGCCCAACTCCAAACACAAACCTTTCACCTAAATCTAATCCTGAAACTGAACCGTATATTGACCCTAAACCAAATCCTGACCATAAACCGGACCCCGGCCGAGACCTTCACCTGACCTTGACCCTAAACCTAACCCTAACAATAGCACTGACCCAAAAGTAAACCTGTCCTTGAGCTGAACGTGGACCCTAAACCAAAACCAGATCCTGACCCTAAACCTGACACTGGCTCTGAACTTCACTCTGACCCTGACCCAGACCCTGAACATAAACCTAAACCTGACCCTAACGGTGACCCTACCCTGACCCTAACACTAACCCTGAAGCTGACTGTGATTCTGACCCTAACTGTAACCCTAAAAGTAACCCTGACCCTGACATGGACCATGACACAAAACAAAACAATGATTCTAATCCTACAACTAACCCATAAAACTAACGCTGACCCTGACCCTAAACCAGTCTAACCCTAATCCTCAAACTAACTCTAATTCTCACCCTAACCCCATACTTTAACCCTAACCCTGAACCTATCCCTGAATCTGACTTGACCCTAACCCTGAACTTTGCCAAAACTTGACCCTGATCCGAATCTTGACCCTAAACAGAACCCTGGTCCTGACCCTAAACTGAACCTGGCCCTGACCCTAAACCTGACCCTAATACTTTCATTGACACTGAACATACACCTAACTCTAACCCAGACCGTGAGCCTGACCAGAACACTAAACCTAATGCTAAATTAAGTCATGACCCTAATCATAACCCAGAATCTAAACATAAAGCAGGCCTTATCCTAACCATGACCCTAATCCTGACCTTGACCCTAACTGTGACACTGAACATGACACCAAACCTATCCCTGACCATGACCCTTACTATGAAACTAACCCTAACTCTGACACTGACTGTGAGCTGACCATAAACCTAACCCTGAACCTAACCCTAACCCTGACCCATACGCTACGCCTAACGGTAACCATGACCCTAACAATGTCTAACCCTAACCCTGAACCTAACTCTAACCATAACCTTAACCCAGGCCTAAAACTAACTGAAAACACTGACCCTGACTCTGACTGTGAGCCTGACATAAACCTAACACTAACCCTAACATTAACCCTAACCATAAATCTAACCCTAAGCTTAACCCTAACCCTAACCCTAACCCTAACCATGACCATGACTGTGAGCCTGACCCTAATCCTAACCCTAAATGTAACCCTACATGCTGACCCTAGTATGGACCCAGTACCTAAAATTAATGCTGCTCCTAACGGTAAAACAACACCCTACCGTAACCCAAACCGTAACGCTGACCCTAACACAGTCTAACCCTAACCCTAACCGTAACCGTACTTCTAACCCTAAACCTAAAACCAAGCCCTAACGTTTCCCCTGAACCTAACCCTCTCCCTGACCCTAACCATAACCCTAAACCGGACCAAACCTAACTCTGACACTGACCCAAAACTTGCCAATAAAACAAATCCTGAATATGACCCTAAATCTATCCCTGTCCATGACCTTCACCCTGAACCTAACACTGACACTGACCCTAAACCTAACCCTCACCCTAACACTGACCCAGACCCTGACCCTCCCACTAACACTGACCCTGCCTGTGCGCCTGACACTAAAGCTAATCATAAACTTAAACCTGAACCTGACCATAAAAGGGGCCATGACCCGAAACCTAACGCTGACCC
Source organism: Neogale vison (assembly GCF_020171115.1). Lineage (NCBI taxonomy): Eukaryota > Metazoa > Chordata > Mammalia > Carnivora > Mustelidae > Neogale > Neogale vison. Next base: position 122,885,721 of record NC_058092.1, on the reverse strand, counting down.
TAACCCTAACACTAACCCCTAAATCGAACCCTGACCCTGAACCAAACCCTGTCTGAACGTAACCCTCAACCTAACTCTAAACCTAACCCTAACCCTCCCATGAGGTTTGCCTGCAGGATGAGAGCTCCTCAGATCCTTGGGGAGAGCTAACCACCCTTTCCCATGTGGGGACATGACCTCGGACATCCCCAGACAGCAAGAGACATATGTGTTTGAGAGATCGCATGCACACACACACACACACACACACACACACACACAGCTCTGCCCAGCGAGGGGTCAGAGGTGGACACCAAGGGAAAATGGTGGGTAAAAACGGTGAAAGAAAAAAGAGGTTGGAGACAGCTCGGCCATGGGGTCAGGGGCATCAGGACTCCTGGCCAGGAACGAAATCCAAAGGCGGGGGAGGGGAGACAGGATGGGATGATGGTCAAGGGGTCCCCAAAGGGACCAGGGGCTCAGCAAGGGCACTGGGTATGGACAGTGTTTGGGGTCTGGTGTCCATCACCACCCTGGACAACGGGAGGTTGGAAGAGGCAACCAACCTGTGTGAACAAAGCAACAACACTGAAGGCCTCCCCTTATTCTTCTATCAATGGGGCCATAGAGACAGGGTGTCCCTATTCTCCCACAGGCTTGTAGAAGAGCCTTTTAGTCTAGAATCTCTATCCGAGACCGACTGTGCTCCCAGTCTTGGGTAAATGCTTTCTAATCCCTCGAGGTCCTTCTGAGCAGAAGACAGCCTGGAGGTTCAGGGGCTGACATTGTGAGCTTGCAGAATGATGCAGAGCACTAGGCCCCTGGCCTGGGGACCAAGGTCAGGACCCTCCTTGTGGCAGCCTCAGGGTCCCCATTGGGAAGAGGTTCCAGAGTCAGTGCTCTGCTCAGGGTGAGAAGGCCTTACTTACCAAGGAACCAAGCACCAGAACAGGAGAGGGAAACAGGGACAAGGGAGACACCGGCGGTTTCGCCCATCAGCCCTGGAGCCCACAGATCCTGCTCCTGTGAGACACACAAATACAGAGACAGACGCAGACACAGAGACAAGGACAAAAGCATAGACAGAGATAGACACTGAACACAGGAGAGAGGGAACAAGCAGAACTGCCAACTTTCCTCCATCAGCTTGGAAATGACAACCAAACATTATGTCCCCTTATCAGTCCCAAGGGCCATCTATCCTAGGAGGACGGATGCGGGAATGCCCGCGGACGACTATGGGGGCTGGCCAGTACATGGGCGCAGACGAGGCCCTTGGACCTCAATCTAATGGATGTCCCAGGAAGTCTGTGTCCACGAGGTCAGAAGCCATGCACTGCAACCTTGCCATGTGGGATGGGATACAGGGAGGAGGAGGGTGGTTTTGCTCAATCCCAGAGAAGATCCAGGCCTCTCTGGGCTATGTTTCTTTCCCCTGCCCATCCCTAGGCACACCCGTGCCTTGCCAAGTGTGTGCACCAGACTCCTGGGAGAGCGGGGATGGAACGCATGGAGAGGGCTTACCCCTGAAGGCGTTCCCAGAAGAAGATGCCAGAAACCCCCAATGTGCAGACGGGGAGACCAAGGAGGTCCTGAGAGCCACAGGATGTGTGCGGGCTCACAGTCCTGGGCAGGAGCAGGAGCCTGGTCTGAACCCAGCTCTGTGCCCTCCCTGCAGAGACAACAGCAGCACCCAGGGCTCCCAGGGGTTTCGGGGAGGCTGTGTGTGGGTCACTGGATGGACAGGGCATGGGGTGGAGTGTGAGCCCTGAGCAGCTGTGGGAGGGGTGCCCTCAGGGATCTCTGGATGGGAGCAGTAAGTCCCGTAAGGAGCCCCCAGGCAGGGTTGACCTTACTTCCCTGACGACAGAACCCAACGGAATTGGAACCCACATTCCAGAGAAAACCACACAGCCCAGCTCACTTCTCGGCACAGTCTGAAGGAAACGACATGTTCTTGTGCTGTCTAACGAAGCCCAGAGAGTGCAGGCAGTGGAGAGCTCGCCCGCCAGACAAGTTCCCTCACTGGGCAGGTCATGTCAGGCTTACCCGTCGCCTCTGGCCCTTTTGGCAAAATAATCGCAAGGTGAAACCGAGGGGCTCTGAGTCAGGGAATCTCACACCTTCTGATTGAGCCCTTTAGACCTAGGAGTCCTCCTCGTGTGTGTGTCTCTCTCTGTGTGTGTGTGTGTGTGTGTGTGTGTGTGTGTGTGTGTGTGTAAAGAGAGATCATCGGGGATGGAGATGCCCTGAGAAGGAGCAGGCTTATGAGGTATCCGATGCCTGGTTTGCAGGTCATGATCATGCCCCAGTTTAGGGCAGACTAGGTGGAAGCGAATGTGGGGGCTGGGCGCTTTTGCCAGGGTATATCCTTAGACCATGCAGGGAAGGGTCAATGAACCAAGTGTGGGGCTAAACCTAATACTAACCCCTGACCCTGACCCTGGCCCTGACCCTGACTTTGAGCCAGACCCAAAACTTAAACCTAACCGTGACAATACTCTGACCCCTACCGAGATACTGACCCAAAACCTAATCATAAATCTAAGCCTGATGCTGACCCTGATCCAGACCCTGAACCTAAACCTAACCTGACATTACTCTAACCCTGACTCATCCATAACCGTGACCCTGACTCTGACCCTAATCATAACCCTGACCCTAACCAAATCCTGACCCTAATCCTAACACTGACCAAACTTTGAGCCTAACCTTAACCGTAACCCTAAAGGTAATCCTAACCCTGACCCTAATAGGACACTGAACCTCAAACTAACTCTGACCCTAACCCTAGCACTAACCCCTACCCAAAACAACGGCAACCGTGACACTACGCTGTCTAACCCTAAAACTTAACATAACCCTACTGCTAACCCTAACCCTAACTAAAAACTCAAACGGTTCCCCTGGAACTAAACCTGACCGTAAACCGAAATTTGAACCTATAACAGCCTGACCCTGACTCTAAACGGACTCTGGCCCTGACCTTCACTTTGACCCTGACAATGCCCTGACTCTAAACCTAACCCTGACCCTAAGACTGACCCAAAACTAACCCTGCCCCGTCCCGAACCTGGACCCTAAACCAAAGCCTCACCCTGAACCTTTATCTGACCCTGGCCCTGACCTTCACACTGACTCTGACCCTGACCCTAATTCAAAGCCTGACACCCTCCTAAGCTTGACCCTAACCCCAACTCTGACCGTGAATGTGTTCCCAACCTTAACTGTAATCCTAAAGTTAACCCTATCCCTGATCTAATACCGACCATGAACCTAAACCTAATGCTGAGGCTAACCCTATCACTAAACCCTACCCTAACCCAAACCCTAACCCAGACCTTTACGCTGTCTAACTCTAACCATAACCCTACTTCTAACCCTAATCCTAACTCCAAACCCAAACCTTTCCCCTAAACCTAACCCTGACACTGAACCGAACATTGACCCTAAACCAAATCCTGACCCTGACCATAAACCAGACCCCGGCCCAGACCTTCACCTGACCCTGACCCTAAAACTAACCCTGACAATAGCACTTACCCAAAACTAAAACTGTCCTTGAGCTGAACGTGGACCCTAAACCAAAACCAGATCCTGACCCTAAACCTGACACTGGCCCTGACCTTCACACTGACCCTGACCCAGACCCTGACCATAAACCTAAGCCTGATTCTAACGGTGACCCTGACCATGACCCAAACACTAACCCTGAAGCTGACTGTGATTCTGACCCTAACTGTAACCTTAAACGTAACCCTGACCCAGACCCTGACATGGACCATGACACAAAGCATAACAAGACCCTAACACTACAACTAACCCCTAAACCTAATGCTGACCCTGACCCTAAACCGTTCCAACCCTAATCCTCAAACTAACTCCAATACTCACCCTAACCCCATACTTAAACCTAACCCTGAACCTATCCCTGAATCAGACCTGAACCTAACCCTGAACTATGCCGAAACTTGACACTTATCCGAACCTTGACCCTAAACAGAACCCTGGCCCAGACCCTAAACAGAACCCTTGCCCTGACCTAAACCTGACCCTAATACTTTCACTGACACTGACCATAAACCTAAATCTGACCCAGACCGTGAGCGTGTCCAGAACACTAACCCTAATGCTAAATTAGTCCTGACCCTAATCATAACCCAGAATCTAAACATAAACCAGACCTTACCCTGACCTTGACCATAACCCTGACTTTGAACCTGACCCTAACACTGAACCTGACACCAAACCTATCCCAGACCCTGACCCTTATTCTGACACTAACCCTAACCCTGACACTGACTGTGAGCCTGACCATAAACCTAACCCTGAACCTAAACCTAACCCTGAACCCTACCCTACGCCTAACGATAATCCTGAACCTAACAATGTCTAACTCTAACACTGAACCTAACTCTAATCCTGACCTTAACCCTAAGCCTAAAACTAACTGAAAACTCTGACCCTGACTATGACTGTGAGCCTGACCATAACCTAACACTATCCCTAGCCCTAACCCTAACTCTAACCCTAACCCTAAACCTGACCATGACTTTGAGCCTGACCCTACCCTAACCCAAAATGTAACTCAAAATGATGACCCTAGTATGGACCCAGAACCTAAAACTAATGCTGACCCTGACGGTAAAACGAAACCCTACCCTAACCCAAACTCTAATGCTGACCCTAACACAATCTAACCCTAACCCGACCATAACCGTACTTCTAACCCTAACCCTAAAACCAAACCCTAAACTTTCCCCTGAACCTAAACCTCTCCCTGACCCTAACCCTAACCCTAATCCTAAACCTGACCAAACCTAACTCTGACACTGACCCGAACCTTGCAAATAAATAAATCCTGAATATGACCCTAAATATATCCCTGTCCATGAGCTTCATCCTGAACCTAACACTGACGCTGACCCTAAACCTAACCCTCACCCTAACACTGACCCTGCCTGTGCGCGTGACACTAAACCTAACCATAAAATTAAACCTGAACCTGACCCTAGCAGGCGCCATGACCTGAAACCTAACACTGACCCTAACCCTAACACTAACCCCTAACCCTAAATCTGACCCAGACCCAAACCCTGTCTAAACGTAACCCAAAACCAAACTCTAACCCTAACCCTAACCATCCCATGAGGTTTCCTGCAGGATGAGAGTTCCTCAGATCCTTGGGGAGAACTACCCACCCTTTCCCATGTGGGGACATGACCTCGGACATCCCCAGACAGCAAGAGGCATATGTCTTTGAGCGCTCGCATGCACACACAACACACACACACACACACACACACACAAACACACACACGCACACACCCATCTCTGCCCAGCGAGGGGTCAGAGGTGGACACCATGGGAAAATGGTGGGTAAAAAGGGTGAAAGAAGAAAGAGGTTGGAGACAGCTCGGCCATGGGGTCAGGGGCATCAGGACTCCTGGCCAGGAATGAAATCCAAAGGCGGGGAGGGGAGACAGGATGGGATGATGGTCAAGGGGTCCCCAAGGGGACCAGGGATTCAGCAAGGGCACTGGGTAGGGACAGTGTTTGGGGTTTGGTGTCCAGCACCACCCTGGACTACTGGAGGTGGGAAGAGGTAACCAACCTGTGTGAACAAAGCAACAACACTGAAGGCCTCCCCTTACTCTTTTATCAATGGGGCCATAGAGACAGGGTGTCCCTAGTCTCCCACAGGCTTGTAGAAGAGCATGTAGGCCTTGAATCTCTATCCGAGACCCACTGTGCTCCTAGTCTTGGGTAAATGCTTTCTAATCCCTCGAGGTCCTTCTGAGCAGAAGACAGGCTGGAGGCTTGGGGGTTTAACATTGTGAGCTTGCAGAATGATGAAGAGCATTAGGCCCCTGGCCTGGGGACCAAGGTCAGTACCCTCCTTGTTGCAGCTTCAGGATCCCCTTTGGGAAGAGGTTCCAGAGTCCGTGCTCTGCTCAGGGTGAGAAGGCCTTACTCAGCACGGAAGCAAGCACCAGCACAGGAGAGGGAAACAGGGACAACCTAGGGCCCAACGGAATTGGAACGCACGTATCCAGGCACCCACATTCCAGATAAAACCACCCTGCCCAGCTCATTTCTGGGAACAGCCTGAAGGAAACGACAGGTTCTTCTGCTGTCTACCGAAGCCCAGAGAATGCAGGCAGAGGAGAGCTCGCCCGCCAGACAAGTTCCCTCACTGGGCAGGTCATGTAGGCTTCCCCGTCGCCTCTGGCCCATTGGCAAAATAATCGCGAGGTGACACCGAGTGGCTCAGATTCAGAGAATCCCACACCTTCTGATTGACCCGTGTAGCCCTAGGACTCCTCCCCGAGTGTGTGTGTGTGTGTGTGTGTGTGTGTGTGTGTGTGTAAAGAGAGATCATCGGGTGTGGTGATGCCCTGAGCAGGAGCAGGCTTATGAGGGGACTGATGCCTGGTTGGCAGGTCATGTTCACGCCCCAAGTTAGGGCAGACTGGTGGGAGCGAATGTGGGGGCTGCACCCTTTTGCCCACGGTTTATCCTGAGACCCTACAGGCACGGGTCAATGCCCCAGTTGCGGGGCTAAGCCTAATACTCACCCTTGACACTGACCCAGAACCTGAACCTGACTTTGAGCTAGACCCAAAACTTAAACCTAGCCGTGACCCTACTCTGACCCTTACCTAGATACTGACCCAAACCCTAATCATAAATCTAAGCCTGATGCTGACCCGGATCCAGACCCTGAACCTAAACCTAACGTGACCTTACTCTAACCGTAACTCATCCATAACCGTGACCCTGACTCTGACCCTAATCATAACCCTGACCCTAACAAAATCCTGACCCTAATCCTAAGACTGACCAAACCTTGAGCCTAACCTCAACCATAACCCTAAAGGTAATCCTAACCCTGACCCTAATAGGACCCTGAAACTCAAACTAACGCTGACCCTAACCCTAACACTACGCTGTCTAACCCTAAGACTAAACATATCCCTACTGCTATCCCTAAACCTAACCAAAAACTCAAACGGCTCCCATGGAAATAAACCTGACCCTGAACCGAAATTTGACCCTAAAACAAAGCCTGACCCTGACCCTAAACTGACTCTGGCCCTGACCTTCACTTAGACTCTGAACATGACCCTGACTCTAAAACTAACCCTGAACTTAACACTGACCCAAAACTAACCCTGCCCCCGTCCCGAACCTGGACCCTAAACCAAAGCCTCACCCTGACCCTTTATCTGACCCTGGCCCTGACTTTCACAGTGATCCTGACCCTGTCCATAATCCAAAGCCTGACACCTTCCTAAGCTTGACCCTAAGCCTAACCCTGACCGTGAATATGATACCAACCCTAAGCGTAATCCTAAAGTTAACCCTATCCCTGATCTAATACCGACCATGAACCTAAACCTAATGCTGAGGCTAACCCTAACAATAAACCCTACCCTAACCCAAACCCTAACCCAGACCTTTACACTGTCTAACTCTAACCATAACCCTACTTCTAACCCTAATCCTAACTCCAAACACAAACCTTTCCCCTAAACCTAACCCTGACACTGAACCGAACATTGACCCTAAACCAATCCTGACCCTGACCATACACCAGAACCCGGCCCAGACCTTCACCTGATCCTGACCCTAAACCTAACCCTGACAATAGCACTGACCAAAAACTAACCCTGTCCTTGAGCGGAACGTGGACCCTAAACCAAAACCAGATCCTGACCCTAAACCTGACACTGGCCCTGAACTTCACCCTGACCCTGACCCAGACCCTGACCATAAACCTAAACCTGACCTTAGCGGTGACCCTGACCCTGACCCAAACCCGAACCCTGAAGCTGACTGTAATTTTGACCCTAACTGTAACCTTAAACGTAACCCTGACCCTGACCCTGACATGGACCATGACACAAAACATAACAATGACCCTAACCCTACTACTAACCCTATAACTAACGCTGACCCTGACCCTAAACCGGTCCAACCCTAATCCTCAAACTAACTCCAATACTCACCCTAAACCGGTCCAACCCTAATCCTCAAACTAACTCCAATACTCACCCTAACCCCATACTTTCAATCTAACCCTAAACCTATCCCTGAATCTGACCTGAACCTAACCCTGAACTATGCCGAAACTTGACACTTATCCGAACCTTGACCCTAAACAGAACCCTGGCCCAGACCCTAAACAGAACCCTGGCCCTCACCTAAACCTGACCCTAATACTTTCACTGACACTGACCATAAAACTAACTCTGACCCAGACTGTGAGCGTGTCCAGAACACTAACCCTAATGTTAAATTAGTCCTGCCCCTAATCATAACCCTGAATCTAAACATAAAGCAGACCTTACACTAACCTTGACCCTAACCCTGACCTTGAACCTAACCCTAACACTGAACCTGACACCAAACCTATCCCAGACCCTGACCCTTATTCTGACACTAACCCTAACCCTGACACTGTCTTTGAGCCTGACCATAAACCTAACCCTGAATCTAAACCTAACCCTGACCCCTACCCTCCGCCTATCGATAATCCTGAACCTAACAATGTCTAACTCTAACCCTGAACCTAACTGTAATCCTTACGTTAACCCTAAGCCTAAAACTAACTGAAAACCCTGACCCGGACTCAGACTGTGAGCCTGACCAAAACCTAACCCTAACCCTAAACCTAACCCTAACCCTAACTCTAACCCTAACCTTAACCAAGACCTAAACCTAACCCTAACCCTAACCCTGACCATGACTGTGAGCCAGACCCTAACCCTAACCCTAAATGTAACCATAATGCAGACCCTAGTATGGACCCAGAACCTAATACTAATGCTGACCCTGACGGTAAAACGAAACCCTACCCTAACCCAAACCCTAACCCTGACCCTAACACAGTCTAACCCTAACCCTAACCATAACCGTACTTCTAACCCTAAACCTAAAACCAAACCCTAACCTTTCCCCTGAACCGAAACCTCTCCCTGACCCTAACCCTAACCCTAACCCTAAACCTGACCAAACCTAACTCTGACACTGACCCGAACCTTGCCAATACAACAAATCCTGAATATGACCCTAAATCTATCCCTGTCCATGAGCTTCACCCTGAACCTAAATCTGAGGCTGACCCTAAACCTAACCCTCACCCTAAGACTGACTCAAAACCTGACGCTCACACTAACACTGAACCTGCCTGTGTGCCTGACACTAAACCTAACCATAAACTTAAACCTGAACCTGACCCTACCAGGGGCCATGACCCGAAACGTAACGCTGACCTTAACCCTAACACTAACCCCTAACCCTAACCCTGACCCAGACCCAAACCCTGTCTAAACGTAACTCTCAACCTAACTCTAACCCTAACCCTACCCTCACATGAGGTTTGCCTGCAGGATGAGAGCTCCTCAGATCCTTGGGGAGAGCTACCCACCCTTTCCCATGTGGGGACATGACCTCGGACATCCCCAGACAGCAAGAGGCATATGTGTTTGAGCGCTCACATGCACACAAACACACACACACACACACACACACACACACACACACACATCTCTGCACAGCGAGGGGTCAGAGGTGGACACCAAGGGAAAATGGTGGGTAAAAAGGATGAAAGAAGAAAGAGGTTGGAGAAAGCTCGGCCATGGGGACAGCTGGCCATCAGGACTCCTGGCCAGGAACGAAATCCAAAGGCGGGGGAGGGGAGACAGAATGGGATGATGGTCAAGGGGTCCCCAAGGGGACCAGGGGCTCAGCAAGGGCACTGGGTAGGGACAATGTTTGGGGTCTGGTGTCCATCACCACCCTGGACTACTGGAGGTTGGAAGAGGTAACCAACCTGTGTGAACAAAGCAACAACACTGAAGGCCTCCCCTTACTACTTTATCAATGGGGCCATAGAGACAGGGTGTCCCTAGTCTCCCACAGGCTTGTAGAAGAGCCTGTAGGCCTTGAATCTCTATCCGTGACCCACTGTGCACCCAGTCTTGGATCAATGCTTTCTAATCCCTCAAGGTCCTTCTGAGCAGAAGACAGGCTGGAGGCTCGGGGGGCTGACATTGTGAGCTTGCAGACTGATGCAGAGCACTAGGCCCGTGGCCTGGGGACTAAGGTCAGGACACTCCTTGTAGCAGCTTCAGGGTCCCCTTTGGGAAGAGGTTCCAGAATCCGTGCTCTGCTCAGGGTGAGAAGGCCTTACTAAGCACGGAACCAAGCACCAGCACAGGAGAGGGAAACAGGGACAATGGAGAGTCGAACGGAATTGGAACGCACGTATCCAGGCACCCACATTCCAGAGAAAACCACCCTGCCCAGCTCATTTCTGGGAACAGCCTGAAGGAAACGACAGGTTCTTCTGCTGTCTACCGAAGCCCAGAGAATGCAGGCAGAGGAGAGCTCGCCCGCCAGACAAGTTCCCTCACTGGGCAGGTCATGTCAGGCTTCCCCGGCGCCTCTGGCACTTTTGGCAAAATAATCGCGAGGTGACACCGAGGGGCTCAGATTCAGAGAATCCCACACCTTCTGATTGACCCGTGTAGCCCTAGGACTCCTCCCCGAGTGTGTGTGTGTGTGTGTGTGTGTTTGTGTGTGTGTGTGTAAAGAGAGATCATCTGGGGTATAGATGCCCTGAGCAGGAGCAGGCTTATGAGGGGACTGATGCCTGGTTGGCAGGTCATGTTCACGCCCCAAGTTAGGGCAGACTGGTGGGAGCAAATGTGCGGGCTGCACCCTTTTGCCCAGGGTTTATCCTGAGACCCTACAGGGACGAGTCAATAACCCAGTTGCGGGGCTAAGCCTAATAATAACCCCTGACCCTGACCCTGACCCTGACTGTGAGCCAGATCCAAAACTTAAACCGAGCCGTGACCTACTCTGACCCTTACCGAGATACTGACCCAAATCCTAATCATAAATCTAAGCCTTATGCTGACCCTGATCCAGACCCTGAACATAAACCTAACCTGACCTTACTCTAACCGTGACTCATCCATAACCGTGACCCTGACTCTGACCCTAATCATAACCCTGACCCTAACAAAATCCTGACCCTAATCCTAACACTGACCAAACTTTGAGCCTAACCTTAACCGTAACCCTAAAGGTAATCCTAACCCTGACCCTAATAGGACCCTGAACCTCAAACTAACGCTGACCCTAACCCTAACACTAACCCCTACCCAAAACAACACCAACCCTGACACTACGATGTCTAACCCTAAAACTAAACATAATCCTACTGCTAACCCTAACCCAAACCAAAAACTCAAACGGCTCCCCTGGAACTAAACCTGTCCCTGAACCGAAATTTGACCCTAAAACAAAGCCTGACCCTGACCCTAAACTGACTCTGGCCCTGACCTTTACTTTGACCCTGAACCTGACCCTGATTCTAAACCTAACCCTGACCCTAACACTGACCCAAAACTAAACCTGCCCCCGTCCCGAACCTGGACCCTAAACCAAGGCCTCTCCCTGACCCTTTATCTGACGCTGGCCCTGCCCTTCACAGTGACCCTGACCCTCTACCTAATCCAAAGCCTGACACCCTCCTAAGCTTGACTCTAAGCCTAACCCTGACCGTGAATGTGTTCCCAATCCTAAGCGTAATCCTAAAGCTAACCCTATCCCTGATCTAATACCGACCATGAACCTAAACCTAATGCTGAGGCTAACCCTAACACTAAACCCTACCCTAACCCAAACCCTAACCCAGACCTTTACGCTGTCCAACTCTAACCATAACCCTACTTCTAACCCTAATCCTAACTCCAAACACAAACCTTTCCCCTAAACCTAACCCTGACACTGAACCGAACATTGACCCTAAACCAAATCCTGACCCTGACCATAAACCAGACCCTGGCCCAGACCTTCACCTGATCCTGACCCTAAACCTAACCCTGACAATAGCACTGACCCAAAACTAAACCTGTCCTTGAGCTGAACGTGGACCCTAAACCAAAACCAGATCCTGACCCTAAACCTGACACTGGCCCTGACCTTCACACTGACCCTGACCCAGACCCTGACCATAAACCTAAACCTGATTCTAAAGGTGACCGTGACCCTGACCCAAACACTAACCCTGAAGCTGACTGTGATTCTGACCCTAACTGTAACCTTAAACGTAACCCTGACCCTGACCCTGACATGGACCATGACACAAAACATAACAAGACCCTAACACTACAACTAACCCCTAAACCTAATGCTGACCCTGACCCTAAACCGGTCCAACCCTAATCTTCAAACTAACTCCAATACTCACCCTAACCCCATACTTTAAACCTAACCCTGAACCTATCCCAGAATCTGACCTGAACCTAACCCTGAACTGTGCCGAAACTCGACACTTATCCGAACCTTGACCCTAAACAGAACCCTGGCCCTGACACTAAACAGAACCCTGGCCCTCACCTAAACCTGACCCTAATACTTTCACTGACACTGACCATAAACCAAACTCTGACCCAGACCGTGAGCATATCCAGAACACTAACCCTAATGCTAAATTAGTCCTGACCTAATCATAACCCAGAATCTAAACATAAACCAGACCTTACCCTAACCTTGACCCTAACCCTGACATTGAACCTGACCCTAACACTGAACCTGACACCAAACCTATCCCTGACCCTGACCCTTATTCTGACACTAACCCTAACCCTGACACTGACTGTGAGCCTGACCATAAACCTAACCCTGAACCTAAACCTAACCCTGAACCCTACCCTATGCCTAACGATAATCCTGAACCTAACAATGTCTAACTCTAACATTCAACCTAACTCTAATCCTAACCTTAACCCTAAGCCTAAAACTAAATGAAAACCCTGACCCTGACTCTGACTGTGAGCCTGACCATATCCTAACCCTAACCCTAACCCTAACTCTAACCCTAAGCTTAACCCTAACCCTAACCCTAAACCTAACCCTAACCCTGACCATGACTGTGAGCCTGACCCTAACCCCAACCCTCAATGTAACCCTAATGCTGGCCATAGTATGGACCCAGAACCTAAAACTAATGCTGACCCTGACGGTAAAACGAATCCCTACCCTAACCCAAACTCTAACACTGACGCTACCACAGTCTTACCCTAACCCTAACCGTAACCTTACTTCCAACCCTAACCCTAAAACCAAACCCTAACCTTTCCCCTGAACCTAACCCTCTCCCTGACCCTAACCCTAACCCTAAACCTGACCAAACCTAACTCTGACACTGACCCGAACCTTGCCAATAAAACAAATCCTGAATATGACCCTAAATCTATCCCTGTCCATGAGCTTCACCCTGAACCTAACACTGACGCTGACACTAAACCTAACCCTCACCCTAAGACTGACTCAGAACCTGACGCTCACACTAACACTGACCCTGCCTGTGCGCCTGACACTAAACCTAACCATAAACTTAAACCTGAACCTGACCCTACCAGGGGCCATGACCCGAAACGTAACGCTGACCCTAACCCTAAAACTAACCCCTAACCCTAACCCTGACCCAGACCCAAACTCTGTCTAAACGTAACTCTCAACCTAACTCTAACCCTAACCCTAACCCTCACATGAGGTTTGCCTGCAGGAAGAGAGCTCCTCCGATCCTTGGGGAGAGCTACCCACCCTTTCCCATGTGGGGACATGACCTCGGACATCCCCAGACAGCAAGAGGCATATGAGTTTGAGTGCTCGCATGCACACAAACACATACACACACACACACACACACACAACATGCACGCACACATACATCACTGCAGAGTGAGGGGTCAGAGGTGGACACCATGGGAAAATGGTGGGTAAAAAGGGTGAAAGAAGAAAGAGGTTGGAGAAAGCTCGGCCATGGGGACAGCCATCAGGACTCCTGGCCAGGAACGACATCCATAGGCGGGGGAGGGGAGACAGAATGGGATGATGGTCAAGGGGTCCCCAAGGGGATCAGGGGCTCAGCAAGGGCACTGGGTAGGGACAATGTTTGGGGTCTGGTGTCCATCACCAACCTGGACTACTGGAGGTTGGAAGAGGTAACCAACCTGTGTGAACAAAGCAACAACACTGAAGGCCTCCCCTTACTATTTTATCAATGGGGCCATAGAGACAGGGTGTCCCTAGTCTCCCACAGGCTTGTAGAAGAGCCTGTAGGACTTGAATCTCTATCCGAGACCCACTGTGCACCCAGTCTTGGATCAATGCTTTCTAATCCCTCAAGGTCCTTCTGAGCAGAAGACAGGCTGGAGGCTCGGGGGGCTGACATTGTGAGCTTGCAGACTGATGCAGAGCACTAGGCCCGTGGCCTGGGGACCAAGGTCAGGACACTCCTTGTTGCAGCTTCAGGGTCCCCTTTGGGAAGAGGTTCCAGAATCCGTGCTCTGCTCAGGTGAGAAGGCCTTACTAAGCACGGAACCAAGCACCAGCACAGGAGAGGGAAACAGGGACAATGGAGAGTCGAACGGAATTGGAACGCACGTATCCAGGCACCCACATTCCAGAGAAAACCACCCTGCCCAGCTCATTTCTGGGAACAGCCTGAAGGAAACGACAGGTTCTTCTGCTGTCTACCGAAGCCCAGAGAATGCAGGCAGAGGAGAGCTCGCCCGCCAGACAAGTTACCTCACTGGGCAGGTCATGTCAGGCTTCCCCGGCGCCTCTGGCACTTTTGGCAAAATAATCGCGAGGTGACACCGAGGGGCTCAGATTCAGAGAATCCCACACCTTCTGATTGACCCGTGTAGCCCTAGGACTCCTCCCCGAGTGTGTGTGTGTGTGTGTGTGTGTGTTTGTGTGTGTGTGTGTAAAGAGAGATCATCTGGGGTATAGATGCCCTGAGCAGGAGCAGGCTTATGAGGGGACTGATGCCTGGTTGGCAGGTCATGTTCATGCCCCAAGTTAGGGCAGACTGGTGGGAGCGAATGTGGGGGAGCACCCATTTGCCCAGGGTTTATCCTGAGACCATACAGGGACGGGTCAATAACCCAGTTGCGGGGCTAAGCCTAATAATAAACCCTGACCCTGACCCTGACCCTACTGTGAGCCAGATCCAAAACTTAAACCTAGCCGTGACCTACTCTGACCCTTACCGAGATACTGACCCAAATCCTAATCATAAATCTAAGCCTGATGCTGACCCTGATCCAGACCCTGAACCTAAACCTAACCTGACCTTACTCTAACCGTGACTCATCCATAACCGTGACCTTGACTCTGACCCTACTCATAACCCTGACCCTAACCAAATCCTGACCCTAATCCTAACACTGACCAAACTTTGAGCCTAACCTTAACAGTAACCCTAAAGGTAATCCTAACCCTGACCCTAATAGGACCCTGAACCTCAAACTAACGCTGACCCTAACCCTAACACTAACCCCTACCCAAAACAACACCAACCCTGACACTACGATGTCTAACCCTAAAACTAAACATAACCCTACTGCTAACCCTAACCCTAACCAAAAACTCAAACGGCTCCCCTGGAACTAAACTTGACCCTGAACCGAAATTTTGACCCTAATCAAAGCCTGACCCTGACCCTAAACTGACTCTGGCCCTGACCTTTACTTTGACACTGACCCTGACCCTGACTCTGACTGTGAGCCTGACCATATCCTAACCCTAACCCTAACTCTAACCCTAAGCTTAACCCTAACCCTAACCCTAACCCTAACCCTGACCATGACTGTGAGCCTGACCCTAACCATAACCCTAAATGTAACCCTAAATGCTGGCCATAGTATGGACCCAGAACCTAAAACTAATGCTGACCCTGACGGTAAAACGAAACCCTACCCTAACCCAAACTCTAACACTGACGCTACCGCAGTCTTACCCTAACCCTAACCGTAACCGTACTTCTAACCCTAACCCTAAAAACAAACCCTAACCTTTCCCCTGAACCTAACCCTCTCCCTGACCCTAACCCTAACCCTAACCCTAAACATGACCAAATCTTACTCTGATACTGACCCGAACCTTGCCAATAAAACAAATCCTGAATATGACCCTAAATCTATCCCTGTCCATAAGCTTCACCCTGAACCTAACACTGATGCTGACACTAAACCTCACCCTAAAACTGACGCAGAACCTGACACTCACACTAACACTGACCCTGCCTGTGCGCCTGACACTAAACCTAACCATAATCTTAAACCTGAACCTGACCCTACCAGGGGCCATGACCCGAAACGTAATGCTGACAATAACCCTAACACTAACCCCTAATCCTAACCCTGACCCAGACCCAAACCCTGTCTAAACGTAACTCTCAACCTAACTCTAACCCTAACCCTAACCCTCACATGAGGTTTGCCTGCAGATTGAGAGCTCCTCAGATCCTTGGGGAGAGCTACCCACCCTTTCCCATGTGGGGACATGACCTCGGACATCCCCAGACAGCAAGAGGCATATGTGTTTGAGCGCTCACATGCACACAAACACACACACACACAGACACACACACACACACACACACGCACACACACATCTCTGCCCAGCGAGGGGTCAGAGGTGGACACGATGAGAAAATGGTGGGTAAAAAGAGTGAAAGAAGAAAGAGGTTGGAGACAGCTCGGCCATGTGGACAGCTGGCCATCAGGACTCCTGGCCAGGAACGAAATCCAAAGGCGGGGGAGGGGAGACAGAATGGGATGATGGTCAAGAGGTCCCCAAGGGGACCACGGGCTCAGCAAGGGCACTGGGTAGGGACAGTGTTTGGGGTCTGGTGTCCATCACCACCCTGGACTACTGGAGATTGGAAGAGGTAACCAACCTGTGTGAACAAAGCAACAACACTGAAGGCCTCCCCTTACTATTTTATCAATGGGGCCATAGAGACAGGGTGTCCCTAGTCTCCCACAGGCTTGTAGAAGAGCCTGTAGGACTTGAATCTCTATCCGAGAACCACTGTGCACCCAGTCTTGGATCAAAGCTTTCTAATCCCTCAAGGTCATTCTGAGCAGAAGACAGGCTGGAGGCTCAGGGGGCTGACATTGTGAGCTTGCAGACTGATGCAGAGCACTAGGCCCGTGGCCTGGGGACCAAGGTCAGGACACTCCTTTTTGCAGCTTCAGGGTCCCCTTTGGGAAGAGGTTCCAGAATCCGTGCTCTGCTCAGGGTGAGAAGGCCTTACTAAACACGGAACCAAGCACCAGCACAGGAGAGGGAAACAGGGACAATGGAGAGTCGAACAGAATTGGAACACACGTATCCAGGCACCCACATTCCAGAGAAAACCACCCTGCCCAGCTCATTTCTGGGAACAGCCTGAAGGAAACGACAGGTTCTTCTGCTGTCTACCGAAGCCCAGAGAATGCAGGCAGAGGAGAGCTCGCCCGCCAGACAAGTTCCCTCACTGGGCAGGTCATGTAGGCTTCCCTGTCGCCTCTGGCCCATTGGCAAAATAATCGCGAGGTGACACCGAGGGGCTCAGATTCAGAGAATCCCACACCTTCTGATTGACCCGTGTAGCCCTAGGACTCCTCCCCGTGTGTGTGTGTGTGTGTGTGTGTGTGTGTGTGTGTGTGTAAAGAGAGATCATCTGGGGTATAGATGCCCTGAGCAGGAGCAGGCTTATGAGGGGACTGATACCTGGTTGGCAAGTCATGTTCACGCCCCAAGTTAGGGCAGACTGGTGGGAGCGAATGTGGGGACTGCACCCTTTTGCTCAGGGTTTATCCTGAGACCCTACAGGCACGGGTCAATGACCCAGTTGCGGGGCTAAGCCTAATAATAACCCCTGACCCTTACCCTGACATTGACTGTGAGCCAGATCCAAAACTTAAACCTAGCCGTGACCTACTCTGACCCTTACCGAGATACTGACCCAAATCCTAATCATAAATCTAAGCCTGATGCTGACCCTGATCCAGACCCTGAACCTAAACCTAACCTGACCTTACTCTAACCGTGACTCATCCATAACCGTGACCCTGACTCTGACCCTAATCATAACCCTGAACCTAACCAAATCCTGACCCTAATCCTAACACTGACCAAACTTTGAGCCTAACCTTAACCGTAACCCTAAAGGTAATCCTAACCCTGACCCTAATAGGACCCTGAACCTCAAACTAACGCTGACCCTAACCCTAACACTAACCCCTACCCAAAAAAACACCAACCCTGACACTACGATGTCTAACCCTAAAACTAAACATAATCCTACTGCTAACCCTAACCCAAACCAAAAACTCAAACGGCTCCCCTGGAACTAAACCTGTCCCTGAACCGAAATTTGACCCTAAAACAAAGCCTGACCCTGACCCTAAACTGACTCTGGCCCTGACCTTTACTTTGACCCTGAACCTGACCCTGATTCTAAACCTAACCCTGACCCTAACACTGACCCAAAACTAAACCTGCCCCCGTCCCGAACCTGGACCCTAAACCAAGGCCTCTCCCTGACCCTTTATCTGACCCTGGCCCTGCCCTTCACAGTGACCCTGACCCTCTACCTAATCCAAAGCCTGACACCCTCCTAAGCTTGACTCTAAGCCTAACCCTGACCGTGAATGTGTTCCCAATCCTAAGCGTAATCCTAAAGCTAACCCTATCCCTGATCTAATACCGACCATGAACCTAAACCTAATGCTGAGGCTAACCCTAACACTAAACCCTACCCTAACCCAAACCCTAACCCAGACCTTTACGCTGTCCAACTCTAACCATAACCCTACTTCTAACCCTAATCCTAACTCCAAACACAAACCTTTCCCCTAAACCTAACCCTGACATTGAACCGAACATTGACCCTAAACCAAATCCTGACCCTGACCATAAACCAGACCCCGGCCCAGACCTTCACCTGATCCTGACCCTAAACCTAACCCTGACAATAGCACTGACCCAAAACTAAACCTGTCCTTGAGCTGAACGTGGACCCTAAACCAAAACCAGATCCTGACCCTAAACCTGACACTGGCCCTGACCTTCACACTGACCCTGACCCAGACCCTGACCATAAACCTAAACCTGATTCTAACGGTGACCCTGACCCTGACCCAAACACTAACCCTGAAGCTGACTGTGATTCTGACCCTAACTGTAACCTTAAACGTTACCCTGACCCTGACCCTGACCCTGACATGGACCATGACACAAAACATAACAAGACCCTAACACTACAACTAACCCCTAAACCTAATGCTGACCCTGACCCTAAACCGGTCCAACCCTAATCCTCAAACTAACTCTAATACTCACCCTAACCCATACTTTAAACCTAACCCTGAACCTATCCCTGAATCTGACCTGAACCTAACGCTGAACTATGCCGAAACTTGACATTATCCAAACCTTGACCCTAAACAGAACCCTGGCCCTGACACTAAACAGAACCCTGGCCCTCACCTAAACCTGACCCTAATACTTTCACTGACACTGACCATAAACCAAACTCTGACCCAGACCGTGAGCATATCCAGAACACTAACCCTAATGCTAAATTAGTCCTGACCCTAATCATAACCCAGAATCTAAACATAAACCAGACCTTACCCTAACCTTGACCCTAACCCTGACCTTGAACCTGACCCTAACACTGAACCTGACACCAAACCTATCCCTGACCCTGACCCTTATTCTGACACTAACCCTTACCCTGACACTGACTGTGAGCCTGACCATAAACCTAACCCTGAACCTAAACCTAACCCTGAAACCTACCCTATGCCTAACAATAATCCTGAACCTAACAATGTCTAATCTAACCTTCAACCTAACTCTAATCCTAACCTTAACCCTAAGCCTAAAACTAAATGAAAACCCTGACCCTGACTCTGACTGTGAGCCTGACCATATCCTAAACCTAAACCTAACCCTAACTCTAACCCTAAGCTTAACCCTAACCCTAACCCTAAACCTAACCCTGACCATGATGTGAGCCTGACCCTAACCCCAACCCTAAATGTAACCCTAATGCTGGCCATAGTATGGACCCAGTACCTAAAACTAATGCTGACCCTGATGGTAAAACAAAACCCTACCCTAACCCAAACTCTCACCATGACGCTACCACAGTCTTACCCTAACCCTAACCGTAACCTTACTTCTAACCCTAACCCTAAAACCAAACCCTAACTTTTCCCCTGAACCTAATCCTCTCCCTGACCCTAACCCTAACCCTAACCCTAACCCTAAACCTGACCAAACCTAACTCTGACACTGACCCGAACCTTGCCAATAAAACAAATCCTGAATATGACCCTAAATTTATCCCTGTCCATGAGCTTCAACCTGAACCTAACACTGACGCTGACACTAAACCTAACCCTCACCCTAAGACTGACTCAGAACCTGACGCTCACACTAACACTGACCCTGCCTGTGCGCCTGACACTAAACCTAACCATAAACTTAAACCTGTACCTGACCATACCAGGGGCCATGACACAAACGTAACGCTGACCCTAACCCTAAAACTAACCCCTAACCCTAACCCTGACCCAGACCCAAACCCTGTCTAAAAGTAACCCTCAAACTAACTCTAACCCTATCCCTAACCCAGCCATGAGGTTTGCCTGCAGGATGAGAGGCCCTCAGATACATGGGGAGAGCTACCCACCGTTTCCCATGTGGGGACATGACCTCGGTCATCCCCAGACAGCAAGAGGCATATGAGTTTGAGTGCTCGCATGCACACAAACACATACACACACACACACACACACACACACACACACACACACACACACAACACGCACGCACACATACATCACTGCAGAGTGAGGGGTCAGAGGTGGACACCATGGGAAAATGGTGGGTAAAAAGGGTGAAAGAAGAAAGAGGTTGGAGAAAGCTCGGCCATGGGGACAGCTGGCCATCAGGACTCCTGGCCAGGAACGAAATCCAAAGGCGGGGGAGGGGAGACAGAATGGGATGATGGTCAAGGGGTCCCCAAGGGGACCAGGGGCTCAGCAAGGGCACTGGGTAGGGACTGTGCTTGGGGTCTGGTGTCCATCACCACCCTGGACTACTGGAGATTGGAAGAGGTAACCAACCTGTGTTAACAAAGCAACAACACTGAAGGCATCCCCTTTCTCTTATATCAATGGGGCCATAGAGACAGGGTGTCCCTAGTCTCCCACAGGCTTGTAGAAGGGCCTGTAAGCCTTGAATCTCTATCCGAGACCCACTGTGCTCCCAGTCTTGGGTAAATGCTTTCTAATCCCTCGAGGTCCTTCTGAGCAAAAGACAGGCTGGTGGCTCTGGGGGGCTGACATTGTGAGCTTGCAGAATGATGCAGAGCACTAGGACCCTGGCCTGGGGACCAAGGTCAGGACCCTCCTTGTTGCAGCTTCAGGGTCCCATTTGGGAAGAGGTTCCAGAGTCTGTGCTCTGCTCAGGGTGAGAAGGCCTTACTAACCACGGAACCAAGCACCAGCACAGGAGAGGGAAACAGGGAAAATGGAGAGCCCAACGGAATAGGAATGCACGTATCCAGTCACCCACATTCCAGAGAAAACCACCCTGCCCAGCTCATTTCTGGGAACAGCCTGAAGGAAACGACAGGTTCTTCTGCTGTCTACCGAAGCCCAGAGAATGCAGGCAGAGGAGAATTCACCCGCCAGACAAGTTCCCTCACTGGGCAGGTCATGTCAGGCTTCCCCGGCGCCTCTGGCCCTTTTGGCCAAATAATCGCGAGGTGAAACCTGGGGCTCAGATTCAGAGAATCCCACAACTTCTTATTGACCCGTGTAGCCCTAGGACTCCTCCCCGAGTGTGTGTGTGTGTGTGTGTGTGTGTGTGTGTATAAAGAGAGATCATCGGGGGTGGAGATGCCCTGAGCAGGAGCAGGCTTATGAGCGGACTGATGCCTGGTTGGCAGATCATGTTCACGCCCCACGTTAGGGCAGACTGGTGGGAGCGAATGTGGGGGCTGCACCCTTTTGCTCAGGGTTTATCCTGAGACCCTACAGGGACGGGTCAATGACCCAGTTGCGGGTCTAAGCCTAATACAAACCCCTTACCCTGACCCTGACCCTGACTGTGAGCTGGACCCAAATCTTAAACTGAGCCGTCACCTACTCTGACCCTTACCGAGATACTGACCCAAACCCTAATCATAAATCTAAGCCTGATGCTGACCCGGATCCAGACCCTGAACCTAAACCTAACATGACCTTACTCTAACCCTGACGCATCCATAACCGTGACCCTGACTCTGACCCTAATCATAACCCTGACCCTATCCAAATCTAGACCCTAATCCTAACACTGACCAAACTTTGGCCTAAACTTAACCATAACCCTAAAGGTAATCCTAACCCTGACCCTAATAGGACCCTGAACCTCAAACTAACGATGACCCTAACCCTAACACTACGCTGTCTAACCCTAAGACTAAACATATCCCTACTGCTAACCCTAACCCTAAACAAAAACTCAAATGGTTCCCCTGGAACTAAACCTGACCCTGAACCGAAATTTGTCCCTAAAACAAAGCCTGACCCTGACCCTAAACTGACTCTTGACCTGACTTTTACTTTGACCCTGACCCTGACCCTGACTCTAACCCTAACCCTGACCCTAACACTGACCTAAAACTAACCCTGCCCCCGTCCCGAACCTGGACCCTAAACCAAAGCCTCACCCTGAACCTTTATCTGATCCTGGCCCTGACCTTCACAGTGACCCTGACCCTCTCCCTAATCCAAAGCCTGACACCCTCCTAAGCTTGACCCTAAGCCTAACCCTGCCCGTGAATGTGTTCCCAACCCTAACTGTAATCCTAAAGCTAACCCTATCCTGATCTAATACTGACCATGTACCTAAACCTAATGCTGAGGCTAACCCTAACACTAAACCCTACCCTAACCCAAACCCTAACCCAGACCTTTACGCTGTCCAACTCTAACCATAACCCTACTTCTAACCCTAATCCTAACTCCAAACCCAAACCTTTCCCCTAAACCTAACCCTGACACTGAACCGAACATTGATCCTAAACCAAATCCTGACCGTGACCATAAACCAGACCCCGGCCCAGACCTTCACCTGACCCTGAACCTAAACCTAACCCTGACAATAGCACTGACCAAAAACTAACCCTGTCCTTGAGCTGAACGTGGACCCTAAACCAAAACCAGATCCTGACCCTAAACATGACACTGGCCCTGAACTTCACCCTGACCCTGACCCAGACCCTGACCATAAACCTAAACCTGACCCTAACGGTGACCCTGACCCTGACCCAAACACTAACCCTGAAGCTAACTGTGATTCTGACCCTAACTGTAACCTTAAATGTAACCCTGACCCTGACCCTGACCCTGACATGGACTATGACACAAAATATAACAATGACCCTAACCCTACAACTAACCCCTAAACCTAACCTTGACACTGACCCTAAACCGGTCCAACCCTAATCCTCAAACTAACTCCAATACTCACCCTAACCCCATACTTTCAACCTAACCCTGAACCTATCCCTGAACCTGACCTGAACCTAACCCTGAACTACGCCGAAACTTGACACTTATCTGAACTTTGACCCTAAACAGAACCCTGGCCCTGACACTAAACAGAACCCTGGCCCTCACCTAAACCTGACCCTAATACTTTCACTGACACTGACCATAAACCTAACTCTGACCCAGACTGTGAGCGTGTCCAGAACACTAACCCTAATGCTAAATTTGTCCTGACCCTAAACATAACCCTGAATCTAAACATAAAGTAGACCTAACCCTAACCTTGACCATAACCCTGACCTTGAACCTGACCCTAACACTGAACCTGACACCAAACCTATCCCTGACCCTGACCCTTATTCTGACACTAACCCTAACCCTGACACTGACTGTGAGCCTGACCATAAACCTAACCCTGAATCTAAACCTAACCCTGACCCCTACCCTACGCCTATCGATAATCCTGAACCTAACAATGTCTAACTCTAAACCTGAACCTAACTGTAATCCTAACGTTAACCCTAAGCCTAAAACTAACTGAAAACCCTGACCCGGACTCAGACTGTGAGCCTGACCAAAACCTAACCCTAACCCTAACCCTAACCCTAACTCTAACCCTAACCTTAACCCAGACCCTAAACCTAACACTAACCCTAAACCTGACCATGACTGTGAGCCTGACGCTAACCCTAAACCTAAATGAAACCCTAAATGCTGACCCTAGTATGGACCCACAACCTAAAATTAATGCTGACCCTGATGGTAAAACAAACCCTACCCTAACCCAAACACTAACCCTGACCCTAACACAGTCTAACCCTAACCCTAACCGTAACTGTACTTCTAACCCTAACCCTAAAACCAAACCTTAAACTTTCTTCTGAACCTAAACCTCTCCTTGACCCTAACCCTAACCCTAACCCTAAACCTGACCAAACCTAACTCTGACACTGACCCGAAACTTGCCAATAAAATAAATCCTGAATATGACCCTAAATCTATCCCTGTCCATGAGCTTCACCCTGAACCTAACTCTGAGGCTGACCCTAAACCTAACCCTCACCCTAAGACTGACGCAGAACCTGATGCTCACACTAACACTGACCCTGCCTGTGTGACTCACACTAAACCTAACCATAAGCTTAAACCTGTACCTGACCCTACCAGGAGCCAAGACCCGAAACGTTAACACTGACCTTAACCTTAACACTAACCCCTAACCCTAGCCCTGACCCAGACCCAAACCCTGTCTAAACGTAACTCTCAACCTAACTCTAACCCGAACCCTAACCCTCCCATGAGGTTTGCCTGCAGGATAAGAGCTCCTCAGATCCTTGGGGAGAGCTACCCACCCTTTCCCATGTGGGGACATGACCTCGGACATCCCCAGACAGCAAGAGGCATATGTGTTTGAGCGCTCACATGCACACAAACACACACACACACACACACACACACACACCCATCTCTGCCCCGCGAGGGGTCAGAGGTGGACACCATGGGAAAATGGTGGGTAAAAAGGGTGAAAGAAGAAAGAGGTTGGAGACAGCTCGGCCATGTGGACAGCTGGCAACCAGGACTCCTGGCCAGGAACGAAACCCAAAGGCGGGGGAGGGGAGACAGAATGGGATGATGGTCAAGGGGTCCCCAAGGGGACCAGGGGCTCAGCAAGGGTACTGGGTAGGGACAGTGATTGGGGTCTGGTGTCCATCACCACCCTGGACTACTGGAGGTGGGAAGAGGTAACCAACCTGTGTGAACAAAGCAACAACACTGAAGGCCTCCCCTTACTACTTTATCAATGGGGCCATAGAGACAGGGTGTCCCTAGTCTCCCACAGGCTTGTAGAAGAGCCTGTAGGACTTGAATCTCTATCCGAGAACCACTGTGCACCCAGTCTTGGATCAATGATTTCTAATCCCTCGAGGTCCTTCTGGGCAGAAGACAGGCTGGAGGCTCGGGGGGCTGACATAGTGAGCTTGCAGAATGATGCAGAGCACTGGGCCCGTGGCCTGGGGACCAAGGTCAGGACACTCCTTGTTGTAGCTTCAGGGTTGCCTTTGGGAAGAGGTTCCAGAATCCATGCTCTGCTCAGGTGAGAAGGCCTAACTAAGCACGGAACCAAGCACCAGCACAGGAGAGTGAAACAGGGACAATGGAGAGTCAAACGGAATTGGAACGCACGTATACAGGCACCCACATTCCAGAGAAAACCACCCTGCCCAGCTCATTTCTGGGAACAGCCTGAAGGAAACGACAGGTTCTTCTGCTGTCTACCGAAGCCCAGAGAATGCAGGCAGAGGAGAGCTCGCCCGCCAGACAAGTTCCCTCACTGGGCAGGTCATGTAAGGCTTCTCCAGCGCCTCTGGCCCTTTTGGCATAATAATCGCGAGGTGACCCCGAGGGGCTCAGATTCAGAGAATCTCACAACTACTAATTGACCCGTGTAGCCCTAGGACTCCTCCCCGAGTGTGTGTGTGTCTGTGTGTGTGTGTGTGTGTGTGTAAAGAGAGATCATCGGGGGTGGAGATGCCCTGAGCAGGAGCAGGCTTATGAGGGGACTGATGCCTGGTTGGCAGGTCATGTTCACGCCCCAAGTTAGGGCAGACTGGTGGGAGCGAATGTGGGGGCTGCACCCTTTTGCCCAGGGTTTATCCTGAGACCCTACAGGGGCGGGTCAATGACCCAGTTGCGGGTCTAAGCCTAATACAAACCCCTTACCCTGACCCTGACCCTGACTGTGAGCCAGACCTAAATCTTAAATGAGCCGTCACCTACTTTGACCCTTACCGAGATAGTGACCCAAACCCTAATCATAAATCTAAGCCTGATGCTGACCCGGATCCAGACCCTGAACCTAAACCTAACCTGACATTACTCTAACCCTGACGCATCCATAACCATGACCCTGACTCTGACCCTAATCATAACCCTGACCCTAACCAAATCTAGACCCTAATCCTAACACTGACCAAACATTGAGCCTAACCTTAACCGTAACCCTAAAGGTAATCCTAACCCTGACCCTAATATGACCCTGAACCTCAAACTAACGCTGACCCTAACCCTAACACTACACTGTCTAACCCTAAGATTAAACATATCCCTACTGCTAACCCTAACCCTAAACAAAAACTCAAATGGTTCCCCTGGAATTAAACCTGACCCTGAACCGAAATTTGACCCTAAAACAAAGCCTAACCCAGACCCTAAACTGACTCTTGACCTGACCTTTACTTTGACCCTGACCCTGACCCTGACTCTAAACCTAACCCTGACCCTAACACTGACCCAAACCTAACCCTGCCCCCGTCCCGAACCTGGACCCTAAACCAAAGCCTCACCCTGAACCTTTATGTGATCACAAAAACGCTGACCCTTACCCTAACCCAGTCTTACCCTAACCCTCAAAGTAACCCTATTCTCACCCTAACCCCATAATTTAACCCTAACCCTATTTCTGATTCTGATCTAACCTTGACCCTTAACTTTGCCTTCACTTAACCCTGTTCTGAACCTTGAACCTAAACAGAATCCTGGCCCTCACCCTAAGCCTAACCCTGGACCTGACCCTAAACCTGACCCTAACACTGACATTGACGCTGACCTTAAACCTAACTCTGACCCAGTCCGTGAGCCTGACCAGAAACCTAAACCTAATGCTAACCTGGTCCTGACCCTAATCATAACCCAGAATCTAAACGTAAAGCTGACCTTATCCTAACCATGACCCTAACACTGACACTGACCCTTACACTGAACCTCACCCTAATCCTAACCCTGACCCTGACCATTACTCTGACACTAACCCTAACCCTGACACCGACTGTGAGCCTGACCATAAACCTAAACCTGAACCTAACACTAACCCTGACCCCTACCCTAAGCCTAACGATAACCCTCACCCTAACAATGTCTAAACCTAAACCTGACCCTAACTCTACACCTAACCTTAACCCTAAGCCAAAAACTAACCGAAAACCCTGACCCTAACCCTGACTATGAGTGTGACCCAAACCATAAGCAGCCCTGACCCTGACCCAGACCCTGACCATGAACCAGACCGAACCCTAACCTAAACCAAAGCCTAACGCTGACCCTGATTCGGACCCTGAACATAAACCTATCCCTGACCTTACACTAACCCTGACTCAGACCCTAACCGAAAGCGTGACCCTGACCTAAACTTGAATCTACCCCTAACCCTGACCATGACTGTGAGCCTAACCCTTACCATAACCCTAAATGTAACCGTAAATGCTGACCCTAGTACGGACCAGAACCTAAAACTAATGCTGACCCTAATGGTGAAACGAAACCCTACCCTAACCCAAACCCTAACCCTGAACCTAACACAGTCTAACCCTAACCCTAACCGTAACCGTACTTGTAACACTAACCCTAAAACCAAACCCTAACCTTTCCCCTGAACCTAACCCTCTCCCTGACCCTAACCCTAACCCTAACCCTGACCCAAACCAAACCCTGACCCTGAACCGAAACTTGCCCCTAAACCATACCTGACATTGAACCTAAATCAGACCCCGTCCCTGACCGTCACCCTTACCCTGACACAAACCCTGACCCTAAACCTAACCCGCACCCTAATACTGACCCAGGCCCTGACACTCACACCAACCCTGACCCTGACTGTGAGCCTGATTCTAAACCTAATCATACATGTAAACCTGACCCTGACCCTAACACGGGCCATGACCCGAAAACTAACGTTGACACTAACCCTAACACTAAACCATAACCCTAACCCTGACCCAAACCCTGTCTAAACCTAACCCTCAACTAACTCTAACCCTAACCCTAATCCTCCCATGAGGTTTGCATGGAGGATGAGAGCTTCTCAGATCCTTGGGGAGAGCTACCCACCCCATCCCATGTGGGGACATGACTTCAGACATCCCCAGATAGCTAGAGGCATATGTGTTTGAGCGCTCGCATGCAAGACACACATACACACACACACACACACACACACACACACACACACACACACACACCGCTCTGCCCAGCTAGGGTTCAGAGGTGGACACTAAGGGAAAATGGTGGGTAAAAAGGGTGAAAGAAGAAAGAGGTGGGAGATAGCTCGGCCATGGGGTCAGGGGCATCAGGACTCCTAACCAGGACCAAGATCCAAAGCATGGGGCGGGAGACAGGACGGGCTGATGGTCTAGGGGTCCCCAAGGGGACCAGGGGCTTTGCAAGGGCACTGGGTAAGGACAGTGTCTGGGGTCTGGTGTCCATAACCACCCTGGACTACTGGAAGTAGGAAGAGGTAACCACCCTGTGTGGACAGAGCTACAACACCGAAAGCCTCCCCTTACTCTTCTATCAATGGGGCCATAGAGACAGGGTGTCCCTAGTCTCCCACAGGCTTGTAGAAGAGCCTGTTGGCCTTGAATCTCTATCCGAGACCCACTGTGCTCCCAGTCTTCGGTACATGCTTTCTACTCCCTCTAGGTCCTTCTGAGCAGAAGACAGCCTGGAGGCTCGGGGGACTGACATTATGAGCTTGCAGAATGTGGCAGAGCACTAGGCCCCTGCCCTGGGGACCAAGGTCAGGACCCTCCTTGTGGCAGCCTCAGGGTCCCCATTGGGAAGAGTTTCCAGAGTCCGTGCTCTGCTCAGGGTGAGAAGGCCTTACTTAGCAAGGATCCAATCACCAGCACAGGAGAGGGAAACAGGGACAAGGGAGACACCGGCGGTTTCACCCATCAGCCCTGGAGCCCACAGATCCTACTCCGGTGAGACACACACGAACAGAGACAGACGCAGACGCAGACACAGAGACAAAGACAAAGACAGAGACAGAGACAGACACTGAACACAGGAGAGAGGGAACCAGCAGAACTGCCAGACTTTCCTCCATCAGCTTGGAAATCACAGACAAACATTTTGTCCCCTTATCAGTCCCACGGGCCATCCATCCTCGGAGGACGGATCCAGGAATGCCCGTGGACCACTGTGGGGGCTGGCCAGTACATGGGAGCAGACGAGGCCCTTGGACCTCAACCTAATGGAAGTCCCGGGAAGTCTGTGTCCACAAGGACAGAAGCCATGCACTGCTACCTTGTCACGGTGGATGGGATTCAGGCAGGAGGAGGGTGGTTTTGCTGGATCCCAGAGCAGATCCAGGACTCTCTGGGCTATGTTCCATTCCCCCGCTCATCCCCAGGCACACCCGTGCCTTGGCAAGTGTGTGCACCAGACTCCTGTGAGAACGGGGATGGAACTCATGGAGAGGACCTACCCCTGATGGCATCCCCAGAAGAAGAAGCCAGAACACCCGCCATGTCCAGTCAGGGAGGCTGAGGAGGCCCTGAGAGCCACAGGGTGTGTGCGGGTTCACAGTCCTGGGCAGGAGCAGGAGCCCGGCCTGAACCCAGCTCGGTGCCCTCCCAGCGGGGACAACAGCTGCACCCAGGGCTCCCAGGGATTGGGGGCAGTCTGTGTTGGTATCACTGCATGGACAGGCATGGGGTGGAGTGTTTGCCTTGAGCAGCTGGGGGAGGGGAGCCCTCAGGGAAGTGTGGTGAAAGCAGGAAGTCCGTTAATGAGCCCCCAGGCATTTGGCTCAGGTCATGATCCCAGCGTCCTGGGATCGAGTCCCTCATCGGGCTCCTTGCTCAGCAGGGAGCCTGCTGCTCCCTCTGCCTCTGCCTGCCATTCTGTCTGCCTGTGCTCGCTCTCTCCCTCTCTCTCTCTGATAAATAAATAAAATCTTTAAAAAAAAAAGGAGCCCTCAGGCAGTGGTGACCTCACTTCCTGACGACAGAGCCCAACAGAATTGGAACCCACATATCCAGGCACCCACATTCCAGAGAAAACACCCCAGGCCAGCTCATTTCTGGGCACATCCTGAAAAAAGCGACATGTCCTTGTGCTGTCTACTGAAGCCTAGAGAATGCTAGCAGAGGAGAGCTCACCCGCCAGACACGCCCCCTCACTGGGCAGGTCATGTCAGACTTTCCCCATGCCTCTGCCCTTTGGCTAAAAGAATCAAAAGGTGACACCGGGGGGCTCAGAGTCAGAGAGTCCCACACCTTCTGATCAACCCGTGTAGTCCTAGGTCTTCTCCCAGTGTGTGTGTGTGTGTGTGTGTGTGTGTGTAAAGAGAGTTCATCAGGGATGGAGTCGCCCCGAGCAGGA
The DNA here is from genome assembly GCF_020171115.1 of Neogale vison. Taxonomy (NCBI): domain Eukaryota; kingdom Metazoa; phylum Chordata; class Mammalia; order Carnivora; family Mustelidae; genus Neogale; species Neogale vison. The sequence goes on along the minus strand of NC_058092.1, from coordinate 122,855,164 downwards.
TTAGGCTGATGAGGGGTCAGATGCCTGGTGGGCAGGTCATCTTCACACCGCAGGTTAAATTTGGCTAGGTGGGATCGGGTGTGGGGGCTGCACTCTTCTGCCCAGGGTTTATCCTAAGACCCTGCAGGGACGGGTCAATGACCCAGGTGCGGGTCTAACCCTAACACTAAGCCCTAAACCTGACACTGACACTGACTGTGAGCCTGACCCAAAACCTAACCGTAGGCCTGACCCTGACCTTGACGCTGACCGAGATCCTGACCTGGACCCTAATCCTAAATCTTAGCCTGATGCTGACCCTGATCCGGACCTGAACCTAAACATAACCCTGACCTTACCCTAACCCTGACTCATCCGTAACCGTGACCCTGACCGTGGCCCTAATCCTAACCCTGACCCTGACCTAACCCTGATCTTAACCCTAAACCTGACCATGACTGTGAGCCTGACCCTAACACTAACCTTAAAGGTAAGCCTAACCCTGACCCTATTACGGAACCTGAACCTAAACCTAACGCTGATCCAAACCTTAACACTAACCCCTACCCTAAACCAAACCCTAACCCTGTCCCTAATGCTGTCTAATCCTAACCCTAAACATAACCCTACTTCTAATTTTACACCTAACCCCAAGCCCAAGTCATTCCCCTGAACCTAACCCTGACCCTGAACCGAAAATTGACCCTAAACCAAAGCCTGACCCTGGCCCTAAACCTGATCCTGGCCCTGACCTTCACCCTGACCCTTACCCTGACCCGGACCCTAAACCTAACCCTGACCCTAACACTGACCCAAATCTAACCCTGTCCCTAACTCGAACCTGGTCCCTATACCAAAGTCTGACGCTGACCCTCAACCTGACCCTGGCCCTGACCTTCACCCTGACCTTGACTTTGACCCAGACACTAAACTTAATCCTGACCCTCACAGTGACCTTGACCCTGACAGTGACTTGACCCTAACCCTAATACTGAAACAGACCCTAACATGGGCCCTGACCAAAAACCTAATGCTGACCTTAACCCTAACACTAACCCCTAACCAAAACCCTGACCCTGACCCTAACACAGAATAAACCTAATCCTCAACCTAATTCTAACCCTAACCCTAACCAGAAATTTTAACACTGACCGTGACAGTATCCTTGACCCTGTCCATAACCTTAACCCTGAACTTTGCCTATACCTGACCCTGAACCTAAACTTGACTCTAAACAGAAACCTTACCCTGACCCTAAACCGAACCCTGGCCCTGACCCGAACGCTGACCCTAAAGCTTACCCTGACCCTACCGTAATCCTAACTCTGACCCAGACCGTGAGTCTGACCAGAACCGTAAACCTAAAGCTAACCCTGATCCTACCGTAATCCTAACCCAGAACCTAAACGTAAAGCTGACCTTACCCTAACCAAGACTCTAACCCTGACCCAGACCCTGACACCACCACAGAAACCGAACCTAATCTAAACCCTGACCCTGACCCTTACTCTGACACAAACCCTAACCCTGAAGAGGATGTGAGCCTGACCGCAAACCTAACCCTGAATCTAAACCTATCCCTGACCCCTACCTTAACCCTAATGCTAACCCTGACCCTAATGACGTCTAACCCTAATCCTGACCTAACACTAACCCTAAACGTAACCCTAATCCTAACACTAACCCTAACCCTGACCAGGACCAGGACTGTGAGACTGACCCAAACCATAATCCTAGCCATAACCCTGACCCTGTCCCAGATCATGATCCTGGCCTGAACACTAAGCCTAAACCTAAGCCTGACGCTGACCCTGATCCACCCTGAACCTAAACCTAACACTGACCCTACCCTAACCATGACTGATCCCTAACCATGACCCTGACCTTGACTCTAATCCTAACCCTCACCCTGACGTAACCATGACCCTAACCCTAACCCTGACAGTGACAGTGAGCTGACCCTAACCCTAACCCTAAAGGTAACCCTAACCCTGATCCTAATATGGACCCTGAACCTATACCTAACACTGACCCTAACCCTAACATTAACCCCTAACCTAACCCAAACCTTAACCCTTACCCTAATACTGTCTGACCCTAACCCTAACCATAACCCCACTTCTAACCCACACCCTAACACAAAACCCAAACGTTTCCCCTGAACCTAACCCTGACCCTGACCCTGAACCAAACCTTGACCCTAAACAAAAGCCTGACACTGACCCTCAACCTGAACCTGGGCCTGACCTTCACCCTGACCCTGAACCTAACCCTGACCCTAAGAGTGACCCTGACCCTCACCCTAACCCTAACCCTGACACTGACAGTGACCCTGACCTTAACCCTAACCCTAAATGTAACCCTGACCTGACCCTAACACAGGCCCTGACCCGAAACGTAAAGCTGACCCTAACACTAACACAAACCCCTAACCATAACCCTGACTCTGACCCTAACCCGGTCTAAACCTAACCCTCAAACTAACACTAACCCTAACACTAACCCCAAATTTAATCCGAACCCAGACCCTAAAACTGACCCTGACCATAACCTTCTGCCTGAACTTAGCCTAAACCTGACCCTGAACGTAACCTTGACCCTAAAGAGAAGCCTGACCCTGACCAAACCATAACGCCAAATTTAACCCTAACCCAGAAGCTATCACTGACCCTGACCATAACCTTATCCCTGAACTCTGCCTATGTCTGACCCTGAAAGTAACCTTGACCCTAAACAGAAGCCTGACCCTGACCCTAAACCGAATCCAGGCACTGACCTTAACCCTGACCCTAAAACTGACCCTGATCTGGACCGCAAACCTACTCTGACCCAGACCGTGAGTCGGACCAGAATCCTAAACCTAAAGTTAACCCTGATGCTGACCCTAATCCTAACACAGAACCTAAACATAAAGCTGACCATGCCCTAACCATGACGCTAAACCTGACCCTGACCCTAATCCTAACACTGTACCTGACCCTAATCTTAAACCTGACCCTTACTCTGGCACTAACCGTAACCCTGACACTGACTGTGAGCCTGACCCTAAACCTAACCCTAACCCTACCCTAAACCTAATACCAACTCTGACCCTAACGATGTCTAACACAAAACCTGACACTAACTCTAACCCTACCCTTAAGCCTAACCGTAACACTAACCCCTACCCTAACCCAAACCCGAACCATGACCCTAACTCTGTCTAACCCTAACACTAACCATAACCCTACTTCTAACCCTAACCCTAACCCTAAACCCAAACCTTTCCCCTGAACCTAACCCTGACCATGACCTTAACACTAACCCTAACCCTGAACCAAACCTAACCCTGACCCTGACCTGAACCTTGCCCGAACCAAAACCTGACCCTGACCCTAAATCTGAACCTGGCCCTGAACTTCATCCTGACCCTGACCCTGACACTAAACTGAACCCTGATCCTAACACTGACCCTAACACTGACCCTGACCCTAACCTTAAACCTAAACCGAACCCTGGCCCTGACCCTAACACTAACCCTGGCCCTGACCCTGACCTTGTCTCTGAACATAACCCTGGCCCTAACCCTAACTCTAACCTTAACCCTGACCGTGAACCTGACCCTCACCCTAACCCAAACCCCTAAGACAAACCCTAACCTTCCCTGTCCTCCTTCCCACCCACTGACTCAAGCCAGGGCTAAATCTAAGGACAGGCTGGACCTCTTCTCAGGGAACAACCAGGAAACCAAGCGGGGGAGAGAGAAGTGGAAGGGGCCCACTGATTTCCCTGCCCTGACTTGGCCTCCACTGATGTCTCCAAGTCCTCTGGCTCAACCCCACCTTGAGCGGGACCCTGGGAGGGATTCTGAATTCTAGGCCAGCTGGGTGGGGAGTACTCGATGACCATTGCATCCCCAGATGTCCAACCTGCCTGGCCATGTACCCTGAGCCTTGCTTCCCAGAATAGGCATGGTTTCGGTGCTCAGAAGACTATGGGGCCACAGACCACCTGGCAGCAGTGAGGGACCATGGGGGATCAGTCGGGAACAGTGCCATGGTTGCATACACATCCACCACAAGGCTGGGTAATGGTACAGGTGCTGTGTACATGTCTCCTGTGCACACCTGGCCCTCTCGGAATGGAGGTCTTTGAGCCTGGTGCACCAGTTAGGGGTCAGAGGCGGAGACATCCTGGGAAAATGGTGGGTAACAAGGGGGAAAGAAGAAAGAGGTTGGAAACAGCTCAGCCATGGGGTCAGGGGCATCAAGACTCCTGGCCAGGACCAAGATCCAAAGCATGGGGAGGGGAGACGGGATGGGCTGATGGTCAAGGGATCCCCAAGGGGCCCAGGGGCTTTGCAAGGGCACTGGGTGGGGACAGTGTCTGGGGCATGGTTTCCATCACCACCCTGGACTACTGGAAGTAGGAAGAGGTAACCACCCAGTGTGGACAGGGCTACAACACTGAAGGCCTCCCCTAACACTTATATCAATGGGGCCATAGAGACAGGGTGTCCCTAGTCTCCCAAAGGCTTGTAGAAGATCCTATTGCCCTGAATCTCTATTCGATACCCACTGTGCTCCCAGGCTTGGGAAAATGCTTTCTACTCCCTCAAGGTCCTTCTGAGCAGAAGACAGCCTGGAGGTTCGGTGGGCTGATATTGTGGGCTTGCAGAATGTGCAGAGCACTAGGCCCCTGGCCTGGGGACCAAGGTCAGGACCCTCCTTGTGGCAGCCTCAGGATCCCCATTGGGAAGAGGTTCCAGAGTCAGTGTTCTGCTCAGGGTGAGAAGGCCTTACATAGCAAGGAACCAATCACCAGCACAGGAGAGGGAAACAGGGACAAGGGAGACTTCGGAGGTTTCTTCCATCAGCCCTGGAGCCCACAGATCCTGCTCCTGTGAGACACACAAAAACAGAGACAGACGCAGACACAGAGACAAAGACAAAGACAGAGACAGAGACAGACACTGAACACAGGAGAGAGGTAACCAGCAGAAGTCCCAGACTTTCCTCCATCAGCATGGAAATGACAATCAAACATTTTTTCCCCTTTTCAGTCCCACGGGCCATTCACCCTTGGAGGATGGATTCGGGAATGCCCGGGGACCACTGTGGGGGCTGGCCAGCACATGGGTGCAGACAACGCGCTTGGACCTCAACCTAATGGAAGCCCCGGGAAGTCTGTGTGACCAAGGTCAGAGGCCATGCACTTGCAACCTTGCCACGGGGCAGGAGGAGGGTGGCTTTGCCTAGATCCCAAAGCATATCCAAGCCTCTCTGGGCTATGTTCCATTCCCCTGCCCAGCCCCAGGCTCTCAGGTGCCTTGCCAACTGTGTGTACATGCCTCCTGGGAGAGCGGGGATAGAACGTATGGAGAGGTCCTACCCCTGATGACATCCCCAGAAGAAGAAGCCAGAATACCCCCAATGTGCAGACAGGGAGATTGGGGAGGCCCTGAGAGCCAAAGGGTGTGTGCGGGATCACAGTCCTGGGCAGGAGCAGGAGCCCGGTCTGAACCCAGTTCTGTGCACCCCAGCAGGGACAACAGCTGCACCGAGGCCTCTCAGGGACTGAGGGGAGGATGTGTGGGGGTCACTGGATAGGCAGGGCATGGGGTGGAGGGTGAGCCTTGAGCAGCTGGGGGAGGGGCGCCCTCAGAGAGTTCGAGTGGGAACAGGAAGTCCGGTAAGGAGCCCCCAGGCAGTGGTGACCTCACTTCCCTGATGACAGAGCCCAGCAGAATTGGAACCCACGTATACAGGCACCCACATTCCAGAGAAAACCACGCTGCCCAGCTCATTTCTGGGAACATCCTGAAGGAAGCGACATGTTCTTGTGCTGTCTACCGAAGCCCAGAGGATGCAGGCAGAGGAGAGCTTGCCCGCCAGACACGCCCCCTCACTGGGCAGGTCATGTCAGGGTTCCCCGATGCCTCTGGCCCTTTGGCAAAAAGAATCAACGCGCCGGTGACACCGGGGGGCTCAGAGTCAGAGAGTCCCAAACCTTCTGATCGACCTGTGTGGGCTTCGGTCTTCTCGCCGTATTTGTGTGTGTGTGTGTGTGTGTGTGTGTGTAAAGAGAGCTCATCTAGTTGGAGACTACCCGAGCAGAAGCAGGCTGATAAGGGGTCAGGTGAAGCCTGGCTAGGTGGGATATGGTGGGGGGGCCACACTCTTCTGCCCAGGTTTATCAAGAGACCCTGCAGTGATGGGTCAATGACCCAGGTGCGGGGCTAACCAAAACACTAACACCTAACCATGACCTTGACCCTGACTGTGAGCCTGACTCAAACCCTAACCCTAGGCGTGACCCTGACCCTGTCGCTGACAGTGATCCTGAACTGAACCCTAAGACTAAACCTAAGCCTGACGCTGACCATTATCCGGACCCTGAACCTAAACCTAACCCTGACCTTACCCTAACACTGCTCATCCGTAACTCTGACCCTGACCCTGACCCTAATCCTAAACCTGACCCTGACCTAACCATGACTCTAACCCTAACCCTGACCGTGACTGTGAGCATGAAACTAACACTAACCCTAAAGGTAACTCTAAACCTGACCCTAATACAAACCCTGACCTAAATCTATTCTGACTTACCACTTACCACTAACGCCTACGCTAACTCCAACTCCAAACCTAACACTTACCCTAACACTGTATAAGCCTAACCCTAACCATAATCATACTTCTAACCCTAAACCTAACCAAACCTTTCCTCTGAAACTATCCCTGACCCTGATATGAAACTTGACCCTAAACCAAAGCCTAACCATGACCCTAAACCTGAACCTGACACTGGCCTTCACCCTGACCCTGACCCTGAACCTAAACCTAACCCTGACCCTAACAGTGAACCTGACCCTAACACTAACCCTGACCGTGACTGCGAGCCTGACCCTAACCCTAACCCTAAATATAACCCTGACCCTGACCCTAACACGGGACCTGACCCAAAACCTAACGATGACACTAACCCTAACACAAACCCCTAACCCTAACCCTGACCCTGACCCTAAGCCGGTCTAATCCTAACCCTCAACCTAACTCTAACTCTAACCCAAAACCCAAAATTTAACACTAACTCTGACCCTGTCCCTGACCCTGACCATAAACCTAACCCTGAACTTTGCCTAAACCTGATGCTGATCTTAACCCTGAATCTGACCCTAAACCTAACCATGACCCTTTCTCTGACACTAACAATGACACTGAATGTGAGCCTGACCTTAAACCTAACCCTGAACCTGACCCTAAAACTAACCTAACTCTAACACTAATCCCTAACCCTAACCCTGACCACCACCCTAACCCTGTCTAATCCTAAACCTCAAGCTAACTCTATCCCTGACCCTAACCCCAAACTTTAACCCTAACTGTGACCCTATCCCTGACCCTGACCATAAACCTAACCCTGAACTTTGTCTACACCTAACCCTGACCCGAACCTTGACCCTAAACAGAACCCTGACATTAACCCTAAATAGAACCCTGGCCCTGACCCTAACCGTGACCCTAACACGGACCCTGACCATAAACCTAACTCTGACCCAGACCCTGAGCCTGACCTGAACACTAACCGTAAAGCTAACCCTGATCCTGACCCTAATCCTAACCCAGAACCTAAACGTAAAGCTGACCTCACCCTAACCATGACACTAACAATGACCCTGACCCAAATCCTAACACTGAACCAGACCCTAATCCTAACCCTGACCCTTACTCTGAAACTAACCCTAACCCTGACAGTGATGTGAGCCTGACACTAAACCTAACCCTGAACCTAACCCTATCCCTGACCACATGCTAAACCTATTGCTAACCCTGACCCTAACGATGTCTAACCCTAACCCTGACCCTAACTCTAACCTTAAACTTAACCCTAACCCTAACACTAACACCTAACCCAGACCCTGAACTTGATTGTGAGCCGACCCATATCCAAATCCTAGGACTGACCCTGACCCTGACAGTGAGCCTGAAACTAACCCTAACCCTAACACTAACCCTAACCCTGACCCAGACTGTGAACCTGACCCAAACCCTAAACATAAACCTAACCCGAATCCTGAACCTAATCCTAACCCAGAACCTAAACCTAACCCTGACTTACCCTAACCATGACCCTAACCCTGACCCTGAGCAGAACCTAACACTGAACCGGACCCTAATCTTAACCCTGAACTTAACCCTGACACTGACCCTAACCCTACGCTAACCCTGACCATAATACGTCTAACCCTAGCCATGACTCTAACTCTAAGCCAACCCCTAACCGTAACCCTAACACTAACACTTAACCCGGACACGGACCCTGACTGTTAGCCTGACCCAAACCCTAATCCTAGCCCTGACCATGACCCTGACCGAGATCCTGACCTAAACCCTAACCCTAAACCCAAGCCAGACGCTGACCCTGATCCAGACACTAACCTAAACCCAACACTGACCTTACCCTTACCCTGACTCATCCCTAACCGTGACCCTGACCGTAACCCTAATCTAAACCTGACGCTGACCTAAACCTGACCATAACCCTAAACCTGACTGTGACTGTGAGCCTGAACCTAACACTAACCTTAAAGGTTTACCAAATCCTGACCCTAATATAGACCCTGAAACTAAACCTAAAGCTGACCCTAACCCCAAAAATGACCCCTACCCTAACCCAAATCCTAACCCTGAACGTAACGCTGTCTAACCCTAACCCTAACCATAATCCTACTTCTAACCCTAACCCTAACCAAAACACAAATTGTTCCCCTGAACCTAACCCAGACCCTGAACTGAAACTTGACCCTAAACCAAAGCCTGACCCTGACCCTAAACCTAACTCTGATCCTAACACTGACCTAAATCAAAACCTCTCCCTGACCCGAACCTGGACCCTAAACCAAAGCCTGACCCTGACCATCAACCTGACCCTGGCCCTGACCCTAAACCTAACCCTGACCCTAACAGTGACTCTGACCCCAACTCTACCCTAACGCTAACCATAACCCTAATGACGTCTAACCCTGACCCTGACCCTAACTCTAACCCTATACCTACACCTAACCCTAACACTAACACCTAAACCTGACCTTGACACTGACGGTGAGCCTGACCCAAACCCTAAACCTAGACTTGACCCTGACCCTGACCACCACCCTGACAGTGATCCTGATCCGAACCATAGCCTTACCTAAGCCTGACACTGACCCTGATCTGGACCCTGAACCTAAACCTAACCCTGAACTTACACTAACCCTGACTCATCCTGAACCGTAACCCTGATCCTGATTCTAATCCTAGCCCTGACCATGACCTAATCCTGACTCTAACCCTAACACTGACCGTGACTATGAGCCCGACCCTAACACTAACCCTAAATGTAACACTAAACCTGACCCTAATACGGACCCTGAACCTAAACCTAATGCTGACACTAACCCTAACACTAACCCCTACACTAACTCAAACCCTAACCCTTACCCTAACACTGTCTAACCCTAACCCTAAACATAATCCTACTTCTAACCCTAACTCTAACCCCAAACCCAAACCTTTCCCCTGAACCTAACCCTGACCCTGAACCAAACCTCGACCCTAACAAAATCCTGACCCTGACCCTAAACCTGACCCTGGCACTGACCTTCACCCTTACCCTGACCCTGACCCTAAACCAAACCCTGACCTTAATAGTGACCCTGACCCTGACCCTAAAACTAAACCTGACCCTGACTGTGAGCCTGACCCTAAACCTAACCCTAAATGTAACCCTGACCCTGAACCTAGCACGGGCACTGACCCGAAAACTAACGCTGACACTAACGCTAACATTAACCCCTAACCCTAACCATGACCCTGAACCGAAACTTGACCCTAAACCAAAGCCTGACCCTGACCCTAAACCTAACCGTGACACTAACACGGACCCAAATCTAACCCTGTCCCTGACCCGAACCTGGACCTTAACCAAAGCCTGACCCTGACCCTCAACATTACCCTGGCCCTGTCCTTCACCCTGACTCTGAACCTGACCCCAAACCTAACCCTGACCCTAATATTGACCGTAACCCTGACTCTAACAGTAACCTTGACCATGACTGTGATCATCACTCTAACCCTAACTCTAAACATAACCCTGACCCAGACCCTAACACGGGCCCTGACCCATAACCTAATGCTTACCCTAACCCTAACACTAACCCCTAACCCTAACCCTGACCCTGACCCTAACCCGGTCTATCCCTAACCCTCAACCTAACTCTAACATTGACCTTAACACCAAAATTTATCCCCAACCGCGACCCTATCCCTAACCCTAACCATAAACCTAACTCTTAACTTTGCCTAAACCTGACCCTGACCCTAACCTTGACCCTAAACACAACCATGACACTGACCCTAAACAGAACCCTGGCCCTGACCCTACTGCTGACCCGAACGCTGATTCTGATAATGACTCTTAACCTCACTCTGAACCAGAATTTGAGCCGGACCAGAACCCTAACCCTAAAGCTAACCCTGATCCTGACCCTAATCCTAACCCAGAACCTAAACGTAAAGCTGACCTTTCCTAAACCATGACCCACACCCTGACCCTGACCCTGATCCCAACATTGAACCAGACCCTAATCCTAACCCTGATCCTTACTCTGACACTAACCCTAACCCTGACACTGATGTGAACCAGACCCTAAACCTAACCCTGAACCTAACCCTATCCCTGACCCCAAACCATAACCCTAGCCTTGACAATGACCTTGGCCATGACCCTGACCATTATTCTGACCCGAATGCTAACCCTAAATCTAAGCCTGATGCTGAACCTGATCCGGACCCTGAACCTAAACCTATCCCTAACCTTACCCTAACCATGACTCATCCCTAACTGTGATCCTGATCCTGACCTAACCCTGACCCAAACACTAAACTTGACCCTGACTGTGAGACTGACCCTAACCCTAACCCTAAATGTAACCCTGACCCTGACCTTAACTCGGGTCGGACCCGAAACCTAAAGCTAACCCTAACCCTAACACTAACCCTTAATCCTAAACCTGACCCTGACCCTAACCCGGTCTAACCCTAACCCTCAACCTAACTCTAACCCTAATCTGACCCTAATCCTAAACCTGACACTAATCCTAAACCATAAATCCATAACCCTACTTCTAACCCTAACCCTAACCCCAAACCCAAAACTTTCCCCTGAACCTAACCCGGACCCTGGCCCTAATCCTAATACTGACACTGACCCTTACTCTGACACTACCCTACCCTGACACTGAAGGTGAACCTGACCATAAACCTAACCCTGAACCTGACACTAATTCTAACCCAGAACCTAAATGTAAAGCTGACCTTACCCTAACCATGACCCTAATCCTGACCCGGACCATGACCCTGACCCTAACACTGATCATGACGCTAATCCTAACCCTGACCCTGACCTTACTCTGACACTAACCCTAACACTGCCACTGACTGTGAGCCTGACCCTAAACGTAACCCAGAACCTAACCCTCACACTGACCCCTACCTTAACCCGAAGGCTAATCCTGACCCTAACAATGTCTAACCCTAACCCTGACCCTTACTCTAACCCTAACCTTAATTCTAACCCTAACACTAACCCCTAACCCTGACGTGGATCTTGACTGTGGGCCTGACCCACACCCTAATCATAGCCGGCACACTACCATGACCCTGGCCATGAGCCAGACCCGAACCATAACCCTAAACCTAAGCCTGGGGCTGACCCTGATCTGGACCCTGGACCTAAACCTAAACCTACCTTACCCTAACCCTGACCCAGACCCTAACCGTGACCCTGAACTGGACCTAACCCTGACCCAAAACCTAAACCTGACCATACTGTGAGCCTGACCCTAACCCTAACCCTAAAGGTAACCCTTACCCTGACCCTAATAGGGACCCAGAACGTAAACATAACGCTGACCCTCTCGGTAACACTAAACACTACCCTAACCCAAACCCTAACCCTGACCCTAACGCTGTCTAACCCTAACCCTAACCATAACCGTACTACTAACCCTAACCCTAACACCAAACCCAAACCTTTCCCCTGAACTTAACCCTGAAACTGAACCGAAACTTGATCCTAAACCAAAGCCTGACCCTGACACTAAAACCAAACCTGGCCCTGACCTTCAACCTGACCCTGACCCTGAACCTAAACCTAACCCTGACCCTAACACTGACCCAAATCTAACCCTGTCCCTGACCCGAACCTGGACCCTAAACCAAAGCCTGACCCTGACCATAAAACTGAACCTGGCCCTGACCTACACACTGTCCCTGACACTGACCCTGACCCTAAACTTAACCCTGAACCTAACAGTGACCCTGAACCTGACCCTAGAACTAACCCTGACCCTAGCACTAACCCTGACCCTGTGAGCCTGACCCTAACCCTAACACTAAAAGTAACCCTAACCCTGACCCTAACCTTAATACGGTCTAAGCCTATCCCTCAACATAACTCTAACCCTAACCCTAACCCAAAACTTACACGCTAACTCTGACCCTATATCTGACCCTAACCATAACCCAAACCACGAACTTTGCCCAAACCTGACCCTGATCCTAAACTTGACCCTAAACAGAACCCTGACCCTAACCCAAAACTGAACCCTGGCTCTGACCTAGCCCTGATCCTAACACTGACCCTGAAGCTGGCCATAAACCTAAATCTGACCCAGACCGTGAGCCTGACCAGAACCTTAACCCTAAAACTAACCTTGATCCTGACCCTAATCCTAACCCAGAACCTAAACGTAAAGCTGACCTTACCCTAAACTTGACCCTAACCCTGACGTTGACACTGACCCTAACACTGAACCTGACCCTAAAACTAACCCTGACACTGACCTTTAATCTGATACAAACCCTTACCCAGACACTGACTGTGATCCTGACCCTAAACCTTACCCTGAACCTAACCCTAACCCTGACCCCTACCCTAACCCTAACCTTAACCCTGACCCTAAAGATGTCTAACCCTAACCTTACCCTAACCTAACACTAACCCCTAACTCTGACCCTGACTGTGAGCCTGACCCAAACCCTAATCCTAGCCCTGACCCTGACCCTCACCCACTAAATCAGCCTGATATCAGAATTATACACGTCTGGATCTGTACTGGAGCAGACGACGCCAGTGGGCAGGTAAAGCAGAGTGGGAAAGTCGGACTGATATCGGAAGATAAACAAACAGGCGAGGGAGCCACCAGAGGTGACCTGTTGGAAAGTAATATCCCAATATGAGAGGGCCCTGCGCCTGGGGACCAGTATTAACTCGGGAGTCTGGTAGAAAGCACTCAAAAAGAGCAAAGGATCACCGGGGGGGAAATTGCGGGAATCGGGGTGTTAGGGTCGGGGCTTAAGTCCCCAGACCCAGGACAGCCACCCCTGGCACAGAGCCAGAGAGAGTGTGACAGAGAAACCAGAACCACCAGAGGTCCCTGAACCACCAGCGGTCCCTGAACCACCAGCTCGCCTGAGAGTGCATGGCGCCCGGCTCCCTTGAAGGGCTGGGAGCCTCGCCAGCCAACAGAAGCACAGCCTTTTTGCAGTCCCCACACAAGCGCCCTGCCGTGTCATCAGAGTCCGAGTCCTGCCTGGCGCCCTCCCGAGAGAGGTGAACAGAAACGCCAGTCGGGTGCTCTCCGGAAAGACCAGGCACTCCCAGCCCAGGCCAGCGGGAAAATCTCAGTGTGTGATCGCTGCTTCTCTGGCGGTCTAGAGCTGCCCAGACAGCTGCCGCTGCCATGGTATTGGGTACAAGCAAAAAATCCTGAGTCCCCGGTGACCGCGACAGGGAACCTGCTCTGCCAGCTGCCAAGGGGGGATTTATATTGGCTCTGCAGCCAGACTGAGGCTTCTCTCTGAGAGGGAGGTCCGGGTGCAGTTTGCTTTCCTCTAAACCTACAAAAACCATCAAAAGCAGTCAAGGCGAGAGATAAAAACAAAACTGAACAAATATAAAAACCTCCAGAGAACAAAACCCTGAAAAAAACAGTTTCCTCAGATCCCACCCCCTTGAGGGGGGCGGGAGGACTTAGCTGAGAGAACTTCAGGGACTGAAAACCCATGTGGCAGATCCCTCCCCCAGACAACCAACTGGGAAAGGAAAAAAAAAATGACAAGAGAACAACCACCACTACTTCATAGTTTTTATTATTAATTCGATCCCACTATTCTGGTTCATTTTTTATATGGTTAATTTTTTATTATTATATAGATAATTTTTAACCTATTTACCATCACAGTGAGATGTGCAGTACATCAAATTCCATAATAACCTTCTCACCTGAACTTTTTGATACATACACCTGTGTTTTCCTTTTGCATTTCTATTAAATTTTTTTTTTAGTTTAAGTTTAGTTTATTCTTTTTTTAATTTTTACTTTCTAATATTCATATAGATTTAAACTTCAAGGTAATCCCATTTCCCCAATCAATGCCACCCCTATAGGTAAACCAACTCCTAATCCCCCCTTATCTTAGGAAACTTGAGTCCTTTAACAAAGATATCAAGATACATCCAGGACGAATCAAAACAAACTTCCTCACTCACACTGAGAATTTACAACCACTCTCCCATCTTTTTCTTCCACCATTATTTCTGGGTTTTGTGTTTGTCCTGATAGTATATAAATCTTACACTCTTCTTTTTGACGAGGTTCTTCCTTTATTTGCGTATATATATATATATATTTTTTTCTCTTGTCATATACTTTTATCAGTCTTTTTGTTTGTCTGTGTCTGTTTGTATACTTCGTAAATCTTACCTTGGGGCCCATTTGGGCGAAACCTTCTCTTTTATCTCACCTTTCTTTCCTGTCTCTATCCCTCTATCTTTCTTTCTTTTCCTTTTCTTTTTCCTCTCATTTGAGTGGGGAACCCTGATTGCTCAGAAGCATTCCACAGTGCACCTTGACTGCACAACAGTTGATACACCCAGCTACACCCGTTCAGGCATCTCTCACCAAAATAACTAGGAGGAGGAATGCCCAACAGAAGAAAAATAGAGAGGATGGCCTTTCTGCAACAGAGCTGATGGGTATCAACATATACAATATATTGGAAAGAGAATTCAGGCTAACAATTATCCAAGCAATAGCTAGGTTGGAGAAAGTCATGGAAGATCAAACGGAATTGATTAGGGCCGAACTGAAAACGACCAGAGATCATATTTTCAATATTAGGGAAGAGCTGGAAGCTAGCAGAGATGAACTTCACAATGCTCTCAATGAGTTCCAATCTAATCTAAATTCTCTCAACACTAGAGTAACTGAGACAGAAGATAGAATTAGTGATCTGGAGGACAAACAGATACAGAGAAAGGATCAGGAGGAAGCCTGGAACAAACATCTTAGAAGCCACGGAAACAGAATCAGGGAGATAAATGATGCCACGAAACGTTCCAATGTCAGAATTATTGGAATCCCTGAAGGGGAGGAGAAAGAAAGAAGTCTAGAAGATATAGTGGAATGAGTTCTTCATGAAAATTTTCCCAATCTCGTGAATGGAATCAGAGTTTATGTACTAGAGGCAGAAAGGTTTCCCCCCATGATTAGAGATTCTCGAAAGTCCTGGAGACACCTAATAGTAAGGATGAAGAATTATAATTGTAGGCAGAACCTCCTGATAGCAGCTAGGACAAAGAAGATCCTTAGGTAGAGAGGAAAGCCCATCAGAATAATGTCAGACCTGTCCACAGAGACCTGGAAAGCCATAAAGGGCTGGAAAGATATATTCAGGGCACTGAATGAGAAGAACATGCAGCCAAGAATACTTTATTCAGCAAGAGTGACATTCAAAATGGATGGTGAGATAAAGAGTTTCCAAGACCGGCAAGGCTAATAAGACTATGCAACCACCAAGGCGATACTGCAGGAAATATTAAGGGGGCTTATTTAAAGGAGGAAAAAGCCCAAGAATAGCATTGAACAGAAATATAGAGACAATCTACACAAAGAAAGACTTCAAAGGTAACACGATGTCAATAAAAACCTATCTATCAATAATCACCCTCAATGTGAGTGGCCTAAATGCACCCATAAAACGGCACAGGGTTGCAGATTGGATAAAACGACAGGACTCATCCATATGTTGTCTACAAGAGACACATTTTGAACCTCAAGATACACCCAGACTGAAAGTGAAGGGATGGAGAAGCATCTTTCATGCCAATGAGCCTCAAAAGAAGGCTGGGGTAGTGATTCTCATATCAGACAAATTCGATTTTAAACTAAAGACTGTATTCAGAGACACAGAAGGACACTACATCATTCTTAAAGGGACAATCCACCAATATGGTTTAACAATTGTAAATATCTATGCCCCCAATATGGGAGCAGCCAATTACAGAAAAATACTGTTAAACAATATAAAGAGTCCTATTGATATGAATACACTAATCGTTGGAGATCTTAACAAGCCTCTCTCAGAAACAGACAGATCATCGAAGCAGAAAATCAGTAAATAAACAAGAGCATTGAATGACACATTGGACCAGATGGACCTCATAGATATATACAGAACATTCCACCCTAAAACAGCAGAATACTCATTCTTCTCAAGTGCACATGGAACTTTCTCCAGAATAGACCACATACTGGGTCACAAATCAGGACTCAACGAAACTAAAGACTGAGATTATTCCCTGCATATTCTCAGATCACAATGCTTTGAAACTGAAGCTCAATCACAAGGCAAAGTTCCAAAGGAACTCAAACACCTGGAAGCTAAAGACCACCTTGCTTAAGAATGCTTGGATCATAGTTTGGCTATTGTGGACATTGCTGCTATAAACATTCGGGTGCACGTGCCCCTTTGGATCACTACGTTTGTATCTTTAGGGTAAATACCCAGAAGTGCAATTGCTGAGTCATAGGGCAGTTTTATTTTCAACATTTTGAGGAACCTCCATGCTGTTTTCCAGAGTGGTTGCACCAGCTTGCATTCCCACCAACAGTGTAGGAGGGTTCCCCTTTCTCTGCATCCTCACCAGCATCTGTCATTCCCTGAACCTAGATGTCCATCAACAGATGAATGGATAAGGAAGATGTGGTATATATACACAATGGAATACTATGCAGCCATCAAAAGAAACGAAATCTTGCCATTTGCGACAACATGGATGGAACTAGAGCGTATCATGCTTAGCGAAATAAGTCAAGTGGAGAAAGACAACTATCATATGATCTCCCTGATATGAGGAAGTGGTGATGCAACATGGGGGCTTAAGTGGGTAGGAAAAGAAAACATGAAAAAAGATGGGATAGGGAGGGAGATAAACCATAAGTGACTCTTAATCTCACGAAACAAACTGAGGGTTGCTGGGGGAAGGGGGGTTGGGTGAAGGGGGGTAGGGTTATGGACATTGGGGAGGGTATGTGCTCTTGGGTAAATTGGAAGGGGAGGTGAACCATGAGAGACTATGGACTCTGAAAAACAATCTGAGGGGTTTGAAGTGGTGGGGAGGTGGGAGGTTGGGGTACCAGGTGGTGGGTATTATAGAGGGCATGGCTGGCATGAAGCACTGGGTGTGGAGAAAAAATAATGAATACTGTTTTTCTGAAAATAAATAAATTGGGAAAAAAATTTAAAAAAAAGAATGCTTGGATCAACCAGGAGATCAAAGAAGAGCTGAAGTAATTCATGGAAACCAATGAGAATAAAGACACTTCAATCCAAAACCTATGGGATACAGCAAAGGCAGTCCTAAGGGAGAAATACATAGCCATCCAAGCCTCCCTCAAAAAAATTGAAAAATCCAGAGCACAGCAGCTGTCTCTACACCCTAAAGAACTGTGGAATCAACAACAAATCAAAGTAACTCCACACATAAGAAGGGAAATCATCAAGATTAAAACTGAAATCAATGAGATAGAAACCAGAGATGCAGTAGAACGTATCAATGAAACTAGAATCTGGTTTTTTCAAAGAATCAATAAGATAGATAAACCACTGGTGACACTAATTCAAAAGAAAAGAGAGAAAGATCAAACACATAAAATTATGAATGAAAGAGCAGGGATCACAACAAACACCAAGGAAGTAGAAACAATCATCAGAAGTTATTATCAACAGTTATAGGCCAATAAGCTAAGCAACCTAGATGAAATGGAAGCATTCCTGGAAAACTATAAACTCCCAAAATTGATCCAGGAAGAAATTGACAACCTGATTAGACCAATATCTAGTAACTAGATTGAAGCGGTGATCAAAAACCTCCCAAAAAACAAGAACCCAGGACCTATTGGATTCCCTGGGGAATTCTACCAAACTTTCAAAGGAGAAATAACACCTATTCTCCTGAAGCTGTTTCAAAAAATTGAAGCAGAAGGAAAACTTCCTGAATATTTCTATGAAGCCAGCATTACCCTGAACCCCAAACCAGGCAAAGACCCTACCAAAAAGGAGAATTTCAGAACAATATCACTGATGAATATGGATGCTAAGATTCTCAACAAGATCCTAGAAAACAAGATCCAACAGCACATTAAAAAGATTATCCACTATGACCAGGTGGGATTCATCCCTGGGCTACAAGGATGGTTCAACATTCCCAAATCAATCAATGTGATACAACAAATTAATAAGAGAAGAGAGAAGAACCACATAGTCCTCTTAATTGATGCAGAAAAAGCTTTTGACAAAATCCAACATCTTTTCCTGATTAAAACGCTTCAAAGTATAGGGATAGAGGGAACATTCCTGAACTTCATCCAATCCATCTATAGAAGACCCACAGCAAATATCATCCTCAATGGGAAAAAGCTTGCAGCCTTCCCATTGAGATCAGGAACACGACAAGGATGCCCACTCTCACCACTCTTGTTCAACATACTATTAGAAGTCCTAGCAACAGCTATCAGACAACAAAGAGAAATAAAAGGTATCCAAATTGGTAATGAAGAAGTCAAACTCTCTCTCTTTGCAGATGACATGATTCTTTATATGGAAAACCCAAAAGACTTCTCCCCCAAACTACTAGAACTCATACAGCAATTCAGCAATGTGGCAGGATGCAAAGTCAATATACGGAACTCAGTGGCTTTCTTGTACACTGACAATGAAAATACAGAAAGAAAAATTAGAGAATCGATTCCATTTACTATAGCACCAAGAACCATAAGATACCTGGGAATAAACGTAACCAAAGAGGTAAAGAATCTGTACTTGAGGCACTAGAGAACACTTATGAAAGAAATTGAAGAAGACACAAAAAGATGGAAGACCATTCCATGCTCTTGGATCGGAATAATAAACACTGTTAAAATGTCTATACTGCCTAGAGCAATCTATACTTGTAATGCTATTCCGATCAAAATTCCACCAGTATTCTTCAAAGAGCTGGAGCAAATAATCCTAAAATTTGTATGGAATCAGAAGAGACCCCGAATCACTAAGGAAATGTAGAAAAACAAAAATGAAAAGGGGGTATCACGTTACTTAATTTCAAGCTTTACTACAAAGCTGTGATCACCAGGACAGCATGGTACTGGCATAAAAACAGACACATAGACCAGTGGAACAGAGTAGAGAGCCCAGATATGGACCCTCAACACTACAGTCAAATAATCTTTGACAAAACAGGAAAAAATATACAGTGGAGAAAAGACAGTCTCTTCAATAAATGGTGCTGGGAAAGCTGGGAAGCAATATGTAGAAGAATGAAACTCGATCACTCTCTTACACCATACACAAAGTTAAACTCAAAATGGATAAAAGACCTCAACATGAGACAGGAATCCATCAGAATCCTGGAGGAGAACGCAGACAGTAATCTTTCGATATCAGCCACAGCAACTTCTTTCCCAAGATTTGTCTCCAAAGGCAAAGGAAACAAAAGGGAAGATGAACTTTTGGGAGTTCATCAAAATCAAAACCTTCTGCACAGCAAAGGAAACAGTCAAGAAAACAAAGAGGCACCCGATGGAATGGGAGAAGATACTTGCAAATGACAGTACAGAAAAAAGGTTGATATCCAGGATCTATAATGAACTCCTCAAACTCAACACACACAAAACAGACAATCATATCAAAAACATGGGCAGAAGATATGGACAGACACTTCTCCAATGAAGACATACAAATGGCTATCAGACACATGAAAAAATGTTCATCATCACTAGCCATCAGGGAGATTCAAGTTAAAACTACATTGAGATATCACCTTACACCAGTTAGAATGGCCCAAATCAGCAAGACAGGAAACAACATGTGTTGGAGAGGATGTGGAGAAAGGGGACCCCTCTTACATTGTTGGTGGGAATGCAAATTGGTGCAGCCTTTTTGGAGAACAGTGTGGAGATTCCTCAAGAAATTAAAAATAGAACTTCCCTATGACCCTGACATTGCACTCCTGGGTATTTACCCCAAAGATACAGATGTAGTGAAAAAAAGGGCCATCTGTACCCCAATGGTTATAGCAGCAATAGCTATGGTCGCCAAACTGTGGAAAGAACCAAGATGTCCTTCAATGGACGAATGGATAAGGAAGATGTGGTCCATATACACTATGGGGTATTATGCCTCCATCATAAAGGACGAAACCCAACTTTTGTAGCAACATGGACGGGACTGGAAGAGATTATGCTGAGTGAAATAAGTCAAGCAGAGAGAGTCAATTATCATATGGTTTCACTTATTTGTGGATCATAACAAATAGCATGGAGGACATGGGGAGATAGAGAGGAGAAGGGAATCTGGGTAAATTGGAAGGGGAGGTGAACCATGAGAGACTATGGACTCTGAAAAACAATCTGAGGGTTTTGAAGGGGCTGGGGGTGGGAGGTTGTGGTTCCAGGTGGTGGGTATTATAAAGCGCACGGATTGCATGTAGCACTGGGTGTGGTGCAAAAATAATGAATACTGTTATGCTGAAAATAAAAAATAAATTAAAAAAAAACATGGAAAAAAAGAAATATGTTTTCATTCATCTATACTGAATCTTCAGTGATATGGAATTCCTACAGGAGATGTGCACTCTACTTCCTCATGTCTTCTCTACTCTATGTGAGTGACCTTCTTACTGACTCTCTTGATTTTGGCTGAGATGATGATCCCAGCATTGTGCGATCAATCCCTGTGTCATGCTCTACGAAGCGTGTGACACCTGCCCAGTGTCTCCCTCTCTCTCTCTCACACCTCCCCCTCAAAATAAATAAATAAATAAATAAATAAATAAATAAATAAATAAAGCATGTCCACTCAGAGATCCATTTGTAAAAATGCCCAATATTCTTTACTCTAGTTTACTGGCCCTAAAAAGAATGTGTTGACAGAAAACACTATTTTGGAGAGAATGTCCATTTATATGATAACCCTGCAATAACTCAGGATTCTGCTAACAGAAGCCACCTGAAGTTCAGATGTTTCGTTTGGAGCAGGGACTTGCAGAACCTTCTCCATATGTGCCACTAAGTAGTTTTCCCCAAGCAACAAACTCTAGATATTCTGGCTAAGGGTACATTTTCAATTTAATAAAAAAGAAGAGGGTATCTTTGCCTCCAGAAGAAAGATAGAAGCCAGCAAAAGAGGCCCCCAAGTCAAGCCCTGAACCTCAACCCAGGCGGAAGTTTCAGAACCAGGACAACTTACTGCTGTATTGCACATCCATCAGGGAGATGACAGGGGTCACACTCCTGTATGTGTTGCACTTGAATCTACACTGAAGAGACAGAGGCCGGATACATTGGATGCTGCCAAGGAGGCCAAGTGTCCTGATCCTTGAGGCACCACCTGTAAAAACAGAGATAGCATTTAGCTGTGGTGTCAGGACCCATACTCGGGAAGACACAATGTCATACAAAACTGAAAGCATGCTCCTCCCTTACAACAGAGAGCACAAGCTCAAAGAGGCCAAAACCACAGGAACCTGAAATTGTTGAAAGACTTAGCATTGCTGCTGGTAGACCTTCAAATAATACAAGCATGGTAAATTGGCTACCAGGAGTTCCATGATATCTATTCCAGTCCCAAGCAGGAGGATGTTTGCCAGGTGATGGCCCAGAGGTCACTCACCATTTGCAACTAGTGACGAGAGTCTAAGTAAAGTTCCTGCTGCACCAAGAACCCGAACAGGAGATCTGTAGAAACCTTATTTCAACTGCATTTTGCATGATCATCCTCGGGTTTCTTACTTCTCTTTGAAAGTTCTTTCACTTTTGACAAGCATTCTCATTAATCTACCCTGTAACTTCAGTGACACAGAACTCCCATAGGAGATGTGCATATACTCTACCTTCTCAGTGTCCTTTCTACTCTACATTAGTGACTCTGTTAGTCTGTCTTTCTTTCTTTTTTCACAACTCTATTTGTCTGAAATGAGCCTCTGGTCTTTCATTTCTAAGACACGCCTCTCATGGACCCTGGAACTCAAAAGAAGAAATAAAAAAACCAACAACTAATCACCATCCAAAACGAATGTAAAGTATACCTTGGAGATTGAAGATTGTTTCACTCCTAACCAGCGACTATTCTACTGACCCAAAGGGCAAGCCCTCCAACAACCAGCTTCTAGAGGATTCTGGGACAATTTGCGGTATAGTTCTTATAGGATTTTCCCAAACAGAATACACTGCCAGCCTCCAAGGTGAGGTCCCCAAACCTGATTGTGAATTAAATAGATTCAGAGCTTCACAGGACACATTGTGAGGCACAGAAATGCCTGGCAGTGGTGACAGTGGGTACCAGTCAACATAGGTGATGGATTCCAATTCAACTGATTTAGGATGGTTTCTTAGATGCAAGAAGGCAGCCGCAAGCACACTTGGTTTCTTATCATCTATTCTAACTAAGCCTGGCAGGCATAGTGATGGACCATTCCATACAGATTTTGAAAAGCTGCGTTGCTGGAACTTTTCATGAGGAATCTCTAGAGTGAAATTTCAGTAGTGTGTCTAAGCCAAAGCCAACCAAGATACTCCCATCAGACTTGACTGCAATACCTGTCAATTTGGGTTGATTCCTCTTCTTGAGGTCCCCCAAATATCCTGAGGTTCCTATACCTGCCAACAAGTAACTTTCCCTACTCATCTGGCAAGGTTCCTGGGCACTGTGTCATCGAGGTGTGAAGCCTCTATTTCCTAGGGGCTCCACAAAGCCACCCTTAATTCCTGAAAATTGTCTGGTCATTATCTGAGTCTAATATATGTTACTCTCAAATTGGATATTTCACGCAATCCTTTGGTAAAATAACCAGTGTTTCCAGCGGTGTCCTGTTACAAGAAAAAGGTACTTGTGCTGAACCTACGCCAATAATCCTAAGAACCTTGGAAGAAAGAATTCTCCCTGAGAGTTTCTGAATGATGGAGGGTTCAGAGAGGGAGAGAAGTTAAATGCTCCCATTTGCTCACAAAGAAATATTTCATCACATTTCTGTAGATCATGGATACTTTCTGATACAGTTTCCCTCAACCTGGAAGAATAAAGATTAAAGAACCAGCAATGTTTCAAACAAGAGACACAAAGGTAGGCTCATCTTCCTCAACTCACTCAGTCCCCCCCCTTATTAATTCTTGTTTGGCTTGAATGCAGCTTTTCCATGAGTTCTGCAAATCTGTACCCAGTTGAGTTTGAGGATTTTCATGACCAGACACTAAGACACCATGAGACACATCACCGTGTAAAGTCACAATCATTTAGTGGTAGAGTAGGAATGAAAGGCCTGTGGACACACGCATAATGAGATATATTTTCACCAAACATTGAAGGCAAGACATCAGCATGGAAGCAGAGAGGCCACAAGACCTGCATCTCAGTCCCTAGGGCATGGCCTGTCCATGAGTTTCCATATCTTCAAGCCAAACACACTCATATCTTCTGAGCTAAGGGTTCTGCTTCTAGAATTTTCTCCCAAGGAGAAAACCAGAGGGGTTGTAAAGGATTTGCAACAGTGTTCATGGAGGCTTCCTGGATGATGGTGACACCATGCCTAGCCCGAGGCCCACAAAACTGTTTAGTGCCCACTTTGTATCCACCATGGTCAGGCAGGTCTAGCCCTTTCTCCCCTGGATGCACAGCACACCCTCTCCTGGTGTCCACCAGGCCACTCAGCCTCTGTGTTCCATGTCCTTGATGGATCTCTTTGGAAGATGGTAATCTGCATAGGCATGGAAGGAGCAAATATACTCCTTCTCAACCTTACTCCCTCGTTGCACCCATCCAAGGTTTGTGCAGGGGGAGCAGAGCTGCAGGGACATGCAGATGGGATTCTTCTTCTGCGGAGCTTCCAAGAATCCCCTTGCACAGAGTCTGAGCCTTACTGCTTAGCAGGATATTTTGGTCTCTAACCCCACCACCCACCCAAGCCACAAGGCAGCATTCCACCTGCCAGCCTCCATAGAAAGAACTCCTGCACCCTAGCTAGCTTCCCTTCATCCAACGCCCAAGTGCTGACTGAGGCATTCGAAAGGAGACTAGATTAGGAGACACACACACTCTACCCAGGTGCCTGACTGTGCTCCACACCACACCTTCTACTTCAGGGTTGTGGTGATGGCAGAATACCCGCTGTGTGCTTATTGCCCTGAGACATTCCAACCCTCCATGTGTCACAGAGTGCAGAGCCGGGCTTCAGCCCTCCTGTGATCTGGCTGTCTGATGTGGCTGCCTGGGCCTGACCACCTCCCTCCCTGAATCCAGTCCTTTCCTATGAGCATATGCCTGGGCCCTGAAACACTGGCTCTCTCCTGGTGCCTCAGGCCCTGGTTGCAGGCCGTCAACAGTCAGTTGAGGATCCACAGACTCTGGCTTGCTGGACCTGTTCTCCCATAAACCCAACCATCATGGTGACCAATGTGGACCCAAGTGACATATAGGACTTCAGCCCCCACCTTCCTGCTCAACCTCAGGGGGCACTTCTAAAGCAAGGCACATCAGACCCAAATACCTGCTCCCAGCCCCCTCCCCAGCAGCCAAATAACCCCTAGGAAGAGATGTATAGGGAAGCCAACACATTCTACAATCTAGGCTTTGCATATCACTCAGCCTCTCATGGTATACAGTTGAATCAGAGAAGGATTCAGCACAACAGAACAAACAACACTTGAGTTGTGAGCAAATGTGTTTCTCCCAGGGTGGCAACATTTCCAGATACCCTGCAGTCAGACTGGTTGTCAGCCTACCTGTGCTACAGTAAGAGCCCTGCTCTGGCATTGATGAGCAAGCCACAGACCAAGAGTACCTCTGCAGGTAAATAGGCCCAAATGTATCCTGGATCCTTTCATTTTGTTGTTTTGATTTTGCTCCAAAGTCCAGGGAGATATCTCTGGGCATGGATAGGGCTCTCCATTCAAGAGCACAGGAGGTAAATAAGCCATATGTTCCCCTCAACACCACTCCTGTGTTAGGCCAGGTCAAGCTACTACCTGTGTGCTACCCTGTGACATCAGCAGGGCCAATGCACAGCCTGATCCCTGGATGTGGAGAGAACAGGGATGCAGTCCTTGAACCACACATTCTGAAGCCAGAACTCTAAGTGATCAAGGCATTTGGGCAGGTTGTAGCACAGAAACTGGCAGGCATCATGCTGTTTTGAAAGCCACCCAGGCTCCTGTCAGCCTCAGAGAGGGGGTCCAGTGCCTGATCTGCACTCCAGACTGCCCCTGCTCTTTCCTGACTCAGACCTAAGCTGGAACCCCTGTGGTCCCTCCAAGGTCAGGTGGCATAAAAAGGACCTAGAGTGTTTGGGGTGGCCCTGGGAAGGGAACCCACTGATGCAGATCCCAGAATGAGAATGGAGGACATGGCAGGGGCTCACTGATATGGGAATCCACAGCAGATTACTGTGGGATGAGGGAGCCCAGTGTCTGTGGAGGGTGTTCACATCACTGCCTCAACAGCTGTGTCCCTGGTAAATGACTGAATCTGTCTGTGCCCCACATCTTCTATAGAACTGGGCCTCACAGCCTTTTGTCCCCCATAATTGGGTGAGGAGAAACCAAGACAATGAACAATAAGCACTTCACCAGTGCTTGCAAAAGAAGCGGCATCCATGAAGACATCTCTCCCTAGCATCGCTTGGTAGAAAACGTGTTTTAGAAACCCTGGCTCAGCTGGTCATGTCGTTTTTTTTTTTTTTTCCAATTTATTTATTTTCAAAAAACAGTATTCATTATTTTTTCACCACACCCACTGCTCCATGCAAGCTGTGCCCTCTATAATACCCACCACCTGGTACCCCAACCTCCCAACCCCCCGCCACTTCAAACCCCTCAGACTGTTTTTCAGAGTCCATAGTCTCTCGTGGTTCATCTCCCCTTCCAATTTACCCCAAAGCACATACCCTCCCCAATGTCCATAACCCTACCCCCCATCTCCCAACCCCCCTCCCCCCAGCAACCCACAGTTTGTTTCGTGAGATTAAGAGTCACTTATGGTTTGTCTCCCTCCCTATCCCATCTTGTTTCATGGATTCTTTTCCTACCCACTTAAGCCCCCATGTTGCATCACCACTTCCTCATATCAGGGAGATCATATGATAGTTGTCTTTCTCCGCTTGACTTATTTTGCTAAGCATGATACGCTCTAGTTCCATCCATGTTGTCGCAAATGGCAAGATTTTGTTCCTTTTGATGGCTGCATAGTATTCCATTGTGTATATATACCACATCTTCTTGATCCATTCATCTGTTGATGGACATCTAGGTTCTTTCCATAGTTTGGCTATTGTGGACATTGCTGCTATAAACATTCGGGTGCACGTGCCCCTTTGGATCACTACGTTTGTATCTTTAGGGTAAATTCCCAGTAGTGCAATTGCTGGGTCATAGGGCAGTTCTATTTTCAACATTTTGAGGAATCTCCATGCTGTTTTCCAGAGGGGTTGCACCAGCTTACATTCCCACCAGCAGTGTAGGAGGGTTCCCCTTTCTCCGCATCCTCGCCAGCATCTGTCATTTCCTGACTTGTTGATTTTAGCCATTCTGACTGGTGTGAGGTGATATCTCATTGTGGTTTTGATTTGTATTTCCCTGATGCCGAGTGATATGGAGCACTTTTTCATGTGTCTGTTGGCCATCTGGATGTCTTCTTGGCAGAAACGTCTGTTCATGTCCTCTGCCCATTTCTTGATTGGATTATTTGTTCTTTGGGTGTTGAGTTTGTTAAGTTCTTTATAGATTTTAGACACTAGTCCTTTATCTGATATGTCGTTTGCAAATATCTTCTCCCATTCTGTCAGTTGTCTTTTGGTTTTGTTAACTGTTTCCTTTGCTGTGCAAAAGCTTTTGTATTTGATGAAATCCCAAAAATTCATTTTTGCCCTTGCTTCCCTTGCCTTTGGCGATGTTCCTAGGAAGATGTTGCTGCGGCTGAGGTCGAAGAGGTTGCTGCCTGTGTTCTCCTCAAGGATTTTGATGGATTGCTTTCTCACATTGAGGTCCTTAATCCATTTTGAATCTATTTTTGTGTGTGGTGTAAGGAAATGGTCCAATTTCATTTTTCTGCACGTGGCTGTCCAATTTTCCCAACACCATTTATTGAAGAGGCTGTCTTTTTTCCATTGGACATTCTTTCCTGCTTTGTCGAAGATTAGTTGACCATAGAGTTGAGGGTCTATTTCTGGGCTCTCTATTCTGTTCCATTGGCCTATGTGTCTGTTTTTGTGCCAGTACCATGCTGTCTTGATGATGACAGCTTTGTAATAAAGCTTGAAGTCCGGAATTGTGATGCCACCAACTTTGGATTTGTTTTTCAATATCCCTTTGGCTACTCGAGGTCTTTTCTGGTTCCATATAAATTTTAAAATTATTTGTTCCATTTCTTTGAAAAAGATGGATGGTACTTTGATAGGAATTGCATTATATGTGTAGATTGCTTTAGGTAGCATAGACATTTTCACAATATTTATTCTTCCAATCCAGGAGCATGGAACATTTTTCCATTTCTTTGTGTCTTCCTCAGTTTCTTTCATGAGTACTTTATAGTTTTCTGAGTATAGATTCTTAGCCTCTTTGGTTAGGTTTATTCCTAGGTATCTTATGGTTTGTGGTGCAATTTTAAATGGGATTGACTCCTTAATTTCTCTTTCTTCTTTCTTGTTGTTGGTGTAGAGAAGTGCAACTGATTTCTGTGCATTGATCTTATATCCTGACACTTTACTGAATTCCTGTATAAGTTCTAGCAGTTTTGGAGTGGAGTCTCTTGGGTTTTCCACATAGAGTATCATATCATCTGCGAAGAGTGATAATTTGACTTCTTCTTTGCCGATTTGGATGCCTTTAATTTCCTTTTGTTGTCTGATTGCTGAGGCTAGGACTTCTAGTACTATGTTGAATAGCAGTGGTGATAATGGACATCCCTGCTGTGTTCCTGACCTTAGTGGAAAAGCTTTCAGTTTTTCTCCATTGAGAATGATATTTGCAGTGGGTTTTTCATAGATGGCTTTGATGATATTGAGGTATGTGCCCTCTATCCCTACACTTTGAAGGGTTTTGATCAGGAAGGGATGCTGCACTTTGTCAAATGCTATTTCAGCTTCTATTGAGAGTATCATATGGTTCTTGTTCTTTCTTTTATTGATTTGTTGTATCACATTGACTAATTTGCGGATGTTGAACCAACCTTGCAGCCCTGGAATAAATCCCACTTGGTCGTGGTGAATAATCCTTTTAATGTACTGTTGAATCCTATTGGATAGTACTTTGGTGAGAATTTTTGCATCCGTGTTCATCAAGGATATTGGTCTATAGCTCTCTTTTTTGATGGGATCCTTGTCTGGTTTTGGGATCAAGGTGATGCTGGCCTCATAAAATGAGTTTGGGAGTTTTCCTTCCATTTCTATTTTTTGGAACAGTTTCAGGAGAATAGGAATTAGTTCCTCTTTAAATGTTTGGTAGAATTCCCCCGGGAAGCCATCTGGCCCTGGGCTTTTCTTTGTTTGGAGATTTTTAATGACTGTTTCAATCTCCTTACTGGTTATGGGTCTGTTCAGGCTTTCTATTTCTTCCTGGTTCAATTTTGGTAGTTTATATGTTTCTGGGAATGCATCCATTTCTTCCAGATTGTCAAATTTGTTGGCGTAGAGTTGCTCATAGTATGTTCTTATAATAGTTTGTATTTCTTTGGTGTTAGTTGTGATCTCTCCTCTTTCATTCATGATTTTATTTATTTGGGTCCTTTCTCTTTTCTTTTTGATAAGTCTGGCCAAGGGTTTATCAATTTTATTAATTCTTTCAAAGAACCAGCTCCTAGTTTGGTTGATTTGTTCTATTGTTTTTTTGGTTTCTATTTCATTGATTTCTGCTCTGATCTTTATGATTTCTCTTCTCCTGCTGGGCTTAGGGTTTCTTTCTTGTTCTTTCTCCAGCTCCTTTAGGTGTAGGGTTAGGTTGTGTACCTGAGACCTTTCTTGTTTCTTGAGAAAAGCTTGTACCGCTATATATTTTCCTCTCAGGACTGCCTTTGTTGTGTCCCACAGATTTTGAACTGTTGTATTTTCATTATCATTTGTTTCCATGATTTTTTTGAATTCTTCTTTAATTTCCCGGTTGACCCATTCATTCTTTAGAAGGATGCTGTTTAGTCTCCATGTATTTGTGTTCTTTCCAAACTTCCTCTTGTGGTTGAGTTCTAGCTTAAGAGCATTGTGGTCTGAAAATATGCAGGGAATGATCCCAATCTTTTGATACCGGTTGAGTCCTGATTTAGGACCGAGGATGTGATCTATTCTGGAGAATGTTCCATGTGCACTAGAGAAGAATGTGTATTCTGTTGCTCTGGGATGAAATGTTCTGAATATATCTGTGATGTCCATCTCATCCAGTGTATCGTTTAAGGCCTTTATTTCCCTGTTGATCTTTTGCTTGCATGATCTGTCCATTTCAGTGAGGGGAGTGTTAAAGTCCCCTACTATTATTGTATTATTGTTGATGTGTTTCTTTGATTTTGTTATTAATTGTTTTATATAGTTGGCTGCGCCCACGTTGGGGGCATAGATATTTAAAATTGTTAGATCTTCTTGTTGGACAGACACTTTGAGTATGATATAGTGTCCTTCCTCATCTCTTATTATAGTCTTTGGCTTAAAATCTAAGTGATCTGATATAAGGATTGCCACTCCTGCTTTTTTCTGATGTCCATTAGCATGGTAAATTCTTTTCCACCCCCTCACTTTAAGTCTGGAGGTGTCTTCGGGTTTAAAATGGGTTTCTTGGAGGCAACATATAGATGGGTTTTGTTTTTTTATCCATTCTGATACCCTGTGTCTTTTGATTGGGGCATTTAGCCCATTAACATTCAGGGTAACTATTGAGAGATATGATTTTAGTGCCATTGTATTGCCTGTAAGGTGACTGTTACTGTATATTGTCTCTGTTCCTTTCTGATCTACCACTCGTAGGCTCTCTCTTTGCTTAGAGGACCCCTTTCAGTATTTCCTGTAGAGCTGGTTTGGTGTTTTCAAATTCTTTCAGTTTTTGTTTGTCCTGGAAGCTTTTAATCTCTCCTTCTATTTTCATTGATAGCCTAGCTGGATATAGTATTCTTGGCTGCATGTTTTTCTCGTTTAGTGCTCTGAAAATGTCATGCCAGCTCTTTCTGGCCTGCCAGGTCTCTGTGGATAAGTCAGCTGCCAATCTAATACTTTTACCATTGTATGTTACAGACTTCTTTTCCCGGGCTGCTTTCAGGATTTTCTCTTTGTCACTAAGGCTTGTAAATTTTACTATTAGGTGACGGGGTGTGGGCCTATTCTTATTGATTTTGAGGGGCGTTCTCTGAACCTCCTGAATTTTGATGCTCGTTCCCTTTGCCATATTGGGGAAATTCTCCCCAATAATTCTCTCCAGTATACCTTCTGCTCCCGTCTCTCTTTCTTCTTCTTCTGGAATCCCAATTATTCTAATGTTGTTTCGTCTTATGGCGTCACTTATCTCTCGAATTCTCTCCTCATGGTCCAGTAGCTGTTTGTCCCTCTTTTGCTCAGCTTCTTTATTCTCTGTCATTTGGTCTTCTATATCGCTAATTCTTTCTTCTGCCTCATTTATCCTAGCAGTGAGAGCCTCCATTTTTGATTGAACTTCATTAATAGCTTTTTTGATTTCAACTTGGTTGGATTTTAGTTCTTTTATTTCTCCAGAAAGGGCTTTTATATCTCTGGAGAGGGTTTCTCTAATATCTTCCATGCCTTTTTCAAGCCCGGCTATAACCTTGAGAATTGTCATTTTGAACTCTAGATCTGACATATTACCAATGTCTGTATTGATTAGGTCCCTAGCCTTCGGTACTGCCTCTTGTTCTTTTTTTTTGTTGTGAATTTTTCCGCCTTGTCATTTTGTCCAGCTAAGAGTATATGAAGGAGCAAGTAAAATACTAAAAGGGTGGCAACAATCCCAGGATAATATGCTTTAACCAAATCAGAAGAGATCCCAAATCATGCGGGGGGATTTCTCCCCCCTCACGATTGGGTGAGGGATCTCCTCTGATAGGGATCTCCTTTGATTGGGATCTCCCAATCTCTTCTGATTGGGATCTCTTCTAATTTGGGGATAAAGAGAGGTTCAAAAAGAAAGAAAGAAAAAAAAGAAAAAAAGAATTATAAAAAAGAGATTGAATTAAAAATTCAATCAAGAATTTAAAAGAGAATTAAGAAAAAAAAGATTGAAGAGATTAGGATCTCTTCTGATTTGGGGATAAAAAAAGGTTCAAAAAGAAAGAAAGAAAAAAAAGAATTAAAAAAAAGAAAATGAATAAACAAAAGTATAAAAAAGAAAAATATATATATTAGATAATCTAGTTAAAAAACGTTAAAAGCGAAAAGGGTAAAAGTTATAAAAAATTTTAGCAGAAGAAGAGAAAAAAGATGAAAAAGAAAAAAATTAAATTAACTGCAAGACTGAAAAATCACAGGCAGAAAGCCATGAGTTCCGTGGTTTGTTTTCTCCTCCTCTGGAATTCTGCTGCTCTCTCCTTGGTATTGAAACTGCACTCCTTGGTAAGTGAACTTGGTCTTGCCTGGATTTCTTGTTGATCTTCTGGGGGAGGGGCCTGGTGTAGTGATTCTCAAGTGTCTTTGCCCCAGGCGGAATTACACCGCCCTTACCAGGGGCCGGGCTGAGTGATCTGCTCAGCTTTGCTTTCAGGAGCTTTTGTTCCCTGAGCACTTTCCGTAGAGTTCCGGAGGACGGGAATACAAATGGCGGCCTCCTGGTCTCCGGCCCGGAGGAGCCGAGAGCCCGGGGCCCCGCTCCCCTGTGCGCCCTCAGTGAACAGCTCCCAGTAACTCGCGTCTGCCCAACCTCCGGCCGCGCTCCGAGCTCACCAAGCTTGCGACCGGTTCAAGGCAACTCCAAGCTGCGAGCTTACTGTCGGCTCTGTCTCTGCAGCCGGCTTTCCCGTTCCAATATCCGCAAGCTCTGTGACACTCGGACACCCCCGATGCTTCTGTGAAACCGCAGGACCTGAGGTCACGCCGACCCCGTGTGGGCTTCGCCCCGGTTTAGCCTCCGGAGCGATGTCCCTCAGCGGAACAGACTTTTAGAAGTCCTGATTTTGTGCTCCGTTGCTCCGCCGCTTGCCGGGAGCCGGCCCCTCCCCCCGTGGTCTATCTTCCCGTCGCTTTGGATTCACTTCTCCGCCAGTCCTACCTTTCAGAAAGTGGTTGTTTTTCTGTTTCTAGAATTGCTGTTCTTCTTCTCCTCGATCTGCCGATGGATTTGCAGGTGTTTGCAATCTTTAGATAAGCTCTCTAGCTGATCTCCTGCTAGCTGAGGTAGTCTCAGCCTGCTACTTCTCCGCCATCTTGACTCCTCCTGGTCTTGTCGTTTTGAACATCAGAGAAAAAGCACATGGCTTCAGGAAGCCTCCCTCCAACATGGTGACTCAGAGCCACCCTGATCCAGTTAGACAACCTCCTCTCCAGGGACATTTCTGCCAGTCTGGTAAATATCACACTGTATAGTCACACTACCCTGCAAGCTCTGCCCCAGGAATCTGTGGATCCATCAAGTTTGTGGCTCCCAATTGGGCCCAGCTGTCCACCCCGTGTCACCAGGACAGTGGACCTGGACCTGTGGCCTTACCTCGCTTGTCGGTGGTGATGATGGTGGCCTCTAGGGGCTCCCCAAGCCCTGCCTCATCTTGTTCAACAGTCTGAAGATGTACACTGACTCTGGAACCAGCTCAGTGGCTGTGAATCGTCCCACCATGGCACCCATCTCCACTGTGGTGGACATGCTGTATTTGTTGTTGGCCAGGCAGTAGATGATCTGATATCCTGTGGGTGGGACAGGAGGACCATGCATCAGTCTCATCATCCCCTTGAACCCCACATTCCCACCACCCTGCCACCACCACTCTGCCGTGTCCTCCTCCTCTGCCAGCATCTGAGAGGAATGGCACAGCCAAATTGGCAAATGGAGCCTCTTTGTTCTGGGCCTCTGTGACTCTCATTCCCCTTCATCCAACCCACCACCAAGATGTGGAAACAGTTTCATCTTTAGTGATTCAATACTTACATCAAACACCAGTACTTATCATATCAGCAATTTAAAATATCCCAAAAAACCAAGTTCCAGAAACAGATGCATTTCGTGCTAAATTCTACCATTCAGGGAAAAATTCATAGCAGTCATTTGCCCACTTCTACAAAAACTAGAAGAGAAAGCTTCTAAACTCATTTTCTGAGGCCAACATTACCCTAATGCAAAAATAAACGAATGTAAAAATAAACGAGGACCCCCCAAGAAAAGAGTCTTACAGTCCAATATCCCTGATGACCATATATGCAAAAATGTTCAACAAAATACTAGCAACTCAAGTTCACCAATATGCTGAGAAAATCATATACTATGATCAAGTGGGATCTTGCAGGAATGCAATGATGCTTTACAGGTACACACTGACCAAAGTGATACAGCACATTAAGAAAATAAAGAATAAAAATGATGTGATCAACTTGAGATCCAGGAAAGCATTTGACATACCTTAATATCCGTTTGCAATCAAAATTCTCAACAGTGTGTAGACCAGGAACATACCACAACACAGAAAAGGGCATATATGGGGTGCTTGGGTGGCTCAGGGGGTCAAAGCCTCTCCCTTAAGCTCAGGTCATTATCCCAGGTTCCTGGGATCAAGCACCACATCAGGTTCTCTGATCAGCAGGGAGCCTGCTCCTTCCTCTCTCTGCCTACTTGTGATCTCTCTCTCTCAAATCAATCAATCAAATCAAATTAAATAAATAATGAATAAATAAAATAAATAAAAATTAAATTAAATTAAATTAAATAAATAGAATAAAATAAAATAAATATATTTTTTAAAAGGCCATATATGACAACCACACTGATTACATCACATCCAATAGTGAAAAGTTTTAGCTGTTTCTGTTTCCTCTAAGATCACCTCAGTTAGGAACATTGCCTATCTTTCCTTGCCACTTTTGTTGAACACAATATTGAAAATCCAAGGCAGAACAATTATGCAAGAAGATAATCAGAAGGCATCAAAACTGGAAAAAAAGAAGTAAAATGGTCACTACTTGCAGATGATATAGAGTATAAGGAAAACCTAAAAGAAGCCATTGAAAAATTGTTCAAACTATGACTAAATTCAGTAAGGGGGCAGGATAAAATATCACTACCCCCAAAATCTGCTGTTTCTATATGGTAATAACAAATCATCAGAAAATTAGGAAGATAATCCCACCTGAAGTTACACGAAAAAGAATGAAACACCCAGGAATATATTTCACCAAGAGGTAAAGTCTTGTATGATGGAAACGACAAGACGGGAAGGAAAGAAACTGAAGGCAACACACAAACCAAGAGACACCGCATATTCATGGATGAGAAAAACTAATAATGGTAAAATGTCCATACTTCTCTAAGCCAACTACAGTTTCATTGCAATTCCTGTCAAAATTCTAAGGACATTTTTCACAGAAAGAGAAGAAAGTTTCTAAAAATTTGTATGATGCCACAAAAGACTCTGAATACCAGAGCAATCTAGAGAAAGAAGAACCACACTAAAGGCATCGTGCTTGCTCATTTCAGACTAATGACAAAGCTAGAGTAATCTAAACAATCTAGCATTGTCATAACAACAGACACACACATCACCAGGAGAGAGCCCTGAAGTAAACACACACATCTATGGTCCGGGACCTTATAACAAAGGAGCTAAGAATAAACAAAGGGGAAAAAGAGTCTCTTTTATCAATGGTGCTGGCAAGACTGGAGAGCCACATGCAAAAGAACAAAACAACACCATTCTCTTACAACATATGCAAAAATTAACTAAAAATGGGTCAAACAATTGAATATAAGTCCTGGAACTATAAAACCTGTAGCAGAAAACACAGGGTTTGGAAGGCCCTTGATGAAAGGTCTTGGTAGTGGTGCTTTTAAGCGGATACAAAAGTAAAAATAAACGAAGAAGCAAAGTGTGGGCCTACATCTAATTATACAACATCCAAACATCAAAGGAAACCATCAACAAAATAAAATGGTAACCTAAGGTAAAACATTTGTAAATTATATATCCAGTCAGGGGTTAATATTCAAACTATAAAGAACTCATGCAACTCAACAACAAAACAAAATAAAACACACAAAAGCACCAAAACCCCCACAAGTTATCTAGTGTATCACCCCACAAGTTATCTAGTGTATTAGGAGAAGTTCCAAATAGACATTTTCCTAAAGAAGACATACAGATGTTCTACTTGAACATGAAAAGATGCTCATCATTAATCATCAGGGAAATGCAAATCAAACCAGAATGAGGCCCTACTTCATACCTGTCAGAAGGGCCATTATCAAAAACAGGAGAAATAGCAAGTTTTGGTAAAGATGTGGAGTAGAGGAAAACTCTACTCCATCATTACGGGGAGTATAAATGGGTGCGGCCATTATGGAAAACAGTATGGAAGTTCCTCAAAAAAATGAGAAATAGAGCAACCAAAGGAACAAGGAGTTCCCTTTCTGAGTATTTATCTGAAGGGAATGAAAACACTAATTCACAAAGGTATATTCACCCCTGTGTACACTGCAGGATTATTTACAACAGTGAAAATAAAGAAACAACCTAAATGCCATCAGTGGATGAATGAATAAAGAAATTGTAGTTGATAAACACAGTGGAATTCTACTCAGCCATAATAAAGGATGAAATCTTTTGATTTACAATATCATTGCCCTTGAAAGCATTATGCTAAATAAAACAGGCCAGACAGAAAGACAAATACTAGAAATCACTTACATGTAGAACCTTAGAACAAAACCAAAACAAAAATGTGAGCTCACAGACAGAACGGATGGGGTCTGGAAGAAGTTTGGGGTTGGAGCTGGGAGAAATGGGTGAAGTAGTAAAAAGGGAAAAAGAAAACAAACCCAAATATAGGATCTTTTTTTTTCAATTAAGTAATCTGTACCCCCAACATGACTCAAACTCATAACCTGGAGATCAAAAGTCAAACACTCCACCGACCCTGCCAGCCAGGGTCCTGGAATTGTCGCATCTTTCGATACTCAGGGTATGGAGAAAGGGGGAACTAATTTAATTTATGGTATTTTGAGGGCTAGGTATTTTTTGGTAAATGTACAAATGAAAGAACACATTCTTTAGGATCACACACTCAGGACTGTATCTAGTTCTAATATTTATCATGACACTGAGAAAGTAACTTGCCTTTTTAATTTAATTATTTATTTGAGAGACAGAGAAGGGGGGACATAAGCAGGGGAAGGGACAGAGGGAGATGGAGAAGAAGACTCCCCCCTGAGCAGGGAGTCTGAACTGGGGTTTGATCCCAGGAACCTGGAATTATGTCCTGAGCCAAAGGCAAGCTTCAACAACTGAACCACCCCAGTGTCCCTTCTTAACCTCTTTACTGCCTGTTTCCCCACCTCTGAGGATATTACGAATATTTGATTTTAGAACAGCTTCTATTTTTTTTTGAATTTATTTATTTTCAGAAAAACAGTATTCATTATTTTTTTCACCACACCCAGTGCTCCATGCAAGCTGTGCCCTCTATAATACACACCACCTGGTACCCCAACCTCCCACCCCCCCACCACTTCAAACCCCTCAGATTGTTTTTCAGAGTCCATAGTCTCTCATGGTTCATCTCCCCTTCCAATTTACCCCAAAGCACATACCCTCCCCAATGTCCATAACCCTACCCCCCATCTCCCAACCCCCCTCCCCCCAGCAACCCACAGTTTGTTTCGTGAGATTAAGAGTCACTTATGGTTTGTCTCCCTCCCTATCCCATCTTGTTTAATGGATTCTTCTCCTACCCACTTAAGCCCGCATGTTGCATCACCACTCCCTCATATTAGGGAGATCATATGATATTTGTCTTTCTCCGCTTGACTTATTTTGCTAAGCATGATACGCTCTAGTTCCATCCATGTTGTCGCAAATGGCAAGATTTCGTTTCTTTTGATGGCTGCATAGTATTCCATTGTGTATATATACCACATCTTCTTGATCCATTCATCTGTTGATGGACATCTAGGTTCTTTCCATAGTTTGGCTATTGTGGACATTGCTGCTATAAACATTCGGGTGCACGTGCCCCTTTGGATCACTACGTTTGTATCTTTAGGGTAAATTCCCAGTTGTGCAATTGCTGGGTCATAGGGCAGTTCTATTTTCAACATTTTGAGGAATCTCCATGCTGTTTTCCAGAGGGGTTGCACCAGATTGCATTCCCCCCAACAGTGTAGGAGGGTTCCCCTTTCTCCGCATCCTCGCCAGCATCTGTCATTTCCTGACTTGTTGATTTTAGCCATTCTGACTGGTGTGAGGTGATATCTCATTGTGGTTTTGATTTGTATTTCCCTGATGCCGAGTGATATGGAGCACTTTTTCATGTGTCTGTTGGCCATCTGGATGTCTTCTTTGCAGAAACGTCTGTTCATGTCCTCTGCCCATTTCTTGATTGGATTATTTGTTTTTTGGGTGTTGAGTTTGTTAAGTTCTTTATAGATTTTGGACACTAGTCCTTTATCTGATATGTCATTTGCAAATATCTTCTCCCATTCTGTCAGTTGTCTTTTGGTTTTGTTAACTGTTTCCTTTGCTGTGCAAAAGCTTTTGATTTTGATGAAATCCCAAAAGTTCATTTTTGCCCTTACTTCCCTTGCCTTTGGCGATGTTCCTAGGAAGATGTTGCTGCGGCTGAGGTCGAAGAGGTTGCTGCCTGTGTTCTCCTCAAGGATTTTGATGGATTGCTTTCTCACATTGAGGTCCTTAATCCATTTTGAATCTATTTTTGTGTGTGGTGTAAGGAAATGGTCCAAATTCATTTTTCTGCACGTGGCTGTCCAATTTTCCCAACACCATTTATTGAAGAGGCTGTCTTTTTTCCATTGGACATTCTTTCCTGCTTTGTCGAAGATTAGTTGACCATAGAGTTGAGGGTCTATTTCTGGGCTCTCTATTTGTTCCATTGGTCTATGTGTCTGTTTTTGTGCCAGTACCATGCTGTCTTGATGATGACAGCTTTGTAATAAAGCTTGAAGTCTGGAATTGTGATGCCACCAACTTTGGCTTTCTTTTTCAATATCCCTTTGGCTATTTGAGGTCTTTTCTGGTTCCATATAAATTTTAAAATTATTTGTTCCATTTCTTTGAAAAAGATGGATGGTACTTTGATAGGAATTGCATTATATGTGTAGATTGCTTTAGGTAGCATAGACATTTTCACAATATTTATTCTTCCAATCCAGGAGCATGGAACATTTTTCCATTTCTTTGTGTCTTCCTCAATTTCTTTCATGAGTACTTTATAGTTTTCTGAGTATAGATTCTTAGCCTCTTTGGTTAGGTTTATTCATAGGTATCTTATGGTTTGTGGTGCAATTGGAAATGGGATTGACTCCTTAATTTCTCTTTCTTCTGTCTTGTTGTTGGTGTAGAGAAATGCAACTGATTTCTGTGCATTGATCTTATATCCTGACACTTTACTGAATTCCTGTATAAGTTCTAGCAGTTTTGGAGTGGAGTCTCTTGGGTTTTCCACATAGAGTATCATATCATCTGCGAAGAGTGATAATTTGACTTCTTCTTTGCCGATTTGGATGCCTTTAATTTCCTTTTGTTGTCTGATTGCTGAGGCTAGGACTTCTAGTACTATGTTGAATAGCAGTGGTGATAATGGACATCCCTGCTGTGTTCCTGACCTTAGTGGAAAAGCTTTCAGTTTTTCTCCATTGAGAATGATATTTGCAGTGGGTTTTTCATAGATGGCTTTGATGATATTGAGGTATGTGCCCTCTATCCCTTCACTTTGAAGGGTTTTGATCAGGAAGGGATGCTGTACTTTGTCAAATGCTTTTTCAGCATCTATTGAGAGTATCATATGGTTCTTGTTCTTTCTTTTATTGATGTGTTGTATCACATTGACTGATTTGCGGATGTTGAACCAACCTTGTAGCCCTGGGATAAATCCCACTTGGTCGTGGTGAATAATCCTTTTAATGTACTGTTGAATCCTATTGGATAGTACTTTGGTGAGAATTTTTGCATCCGTGTTCATCAAGGATATTGGTCTATAGCTCTCTTTTTTGATGGGATCCTTGTCTGGTTTTGGGATCAAGGTGATGCTGGCCTCATAAAATGAGTTTGGGAGTTTTCCTTCCATTTCTATTTTTTGGAACAGTTTCAGGAGAATAGGAATTAGTTCTTCTTTAAATGTTTGTTAGAATTCCCCCGGGAAGCCATCTGGCCCTGGGCTTTTGTTTGTTTGGAGATTTTTAATGACTGTTTCCATCTCTTTACTGGTTATGGGTCTGTTCAGGCTTTCTATTTCTTCCTGGTTCAATTTTGGAAGTTTATATGTTTCTGGGAATGCATCCATTTCTAACAGATTGTCAAATTTGTTGGCGTAGAGTTGCTCATAGTATGTTCTTATAATAGTTTGTATTTCTTTGATGTTAGTTGTGATCTCTCCTCTTTCATTCATGATTTTATTTATTTGGGTCCTTTCTCTTTTCTTTTTGATAAGTCTGGCCAAGGGTTTATCAATTTTATTAATTCTGTCAAAGAACCAGCTCCTAGTTTGGTTGATTTGTTCTATTGTTTTTTTGGTTTCTATTTCATTGATTTCTGCTCTGATCTTTATGATTTCTCTTCTCCTGCTGGGCTTAGGGTTTCTTTCTTGTTCTTTCTCCAGCTCCTTTAGGTGTAGGGTTAGGTTGTGTACCTGAGACCTTTCTTGTTTCTTGAGAAAAGCTTGTACCGCTATATATTTTCCTCTCAGGACTGCCTTTGTTGTGTCCCACAGATTTTGAACTGTTGTATTTTCATTATCATTTGTTTCCATGATTTTTTTGAATTCTTCTTTAATTTCCCGGTTGACCCATTCATTCTTTAGAAGGATGCTGTTTAGACTCCATGTATTTGTGTTCTTTCCAGACTTCCTCTTGTGGTTGAGTTCTAGCTTAAGAGCATTGTGGTCTGAAAATATGCAGGGAATGATCCCAATCTTTTGATACCGGTTGAGTCCTGATTTAGGACCGAGGATGTGATCTATTCTGGAGAATGTTCCATGTGCACTAGAGAAGAATGTGTATTCTGTTGCTCTGGGATGAAATGTTCTGAATATATCTGTGATGTCCATCTCATCCAGTGTATCGTTTAAGGCCTTTATTTCCCTGTTGATCTTTTGCTTGCATGATCTGTCCATTTCAGTGAGGGGAGTGTTAAAGTCCCCTACTATTATTGTATTATTGTTGATGTGTTTCTTTGATTTTGTTATTAATTGTTTTATATAGTTGGCTGCGCCCATGTTGGGGGCATAGATATTTAAAATTGTTAGATCTTCTTGTTGGACAGACACTTTGAGTATGATATAGTGTCCTTCCTCATCTCTTATTATAGTCTTTGGCTTAAAATCTAAGTGATCTGATATAAGGATTGCCACTCCTGCTTTTTTCTGATGTCCATTAGCATGGTAAATTCTTTTCCACCCCCTCACTTTAAGTCTGGAGGTGTCTTCGGGTTTAAAATGGGTTTCTTGGAGGCAACATATAGATGGGTTTTGTTTTTTTATCCATTCTGATACCCTGTGTCTTTTGATTGGGGCATTTAGCCCATTAACATTCAGGGTAACTATTGAGAGATATGATTTTAGTGCCATTGTATTGCCTGTAAGGTGACTGTTACTGTATATTGTCTCTGTTCCTTTCTGATCTACCACTTGTAGGCTCTCTCTTTCCTTAGAGGACCCCTTTCAGTATTTCCTGTAGAGCTGGTTTGGTGTTTTCAAATTCTTTCAGTTTTTGTTTGTCCTGGAAGCTTTTAATCTCTCCTTCTATTTTCATTGATAGCCTAGCTGGATATAGTATTCTTGGCTGCATGTTTTTCTCGTTTAGTGCTCTGAAAATGTCATGCCAGCTCTTTCTGGCCTGCCAGGTCTCTGTGGATAAGTCAGCTGCCAATCTAATACTTTTACCATTGTATGTTACAGACTTCTTTTCCCGGGCTGCTTTCAGGATTTTCTCTTTGTCACTAAGGCTTGTAAATTTTACTATTAGGTGACGGGGTGTGGGCCTATTCTTATTGATTTTGAGGGGCATTCTCTGAACCTCCTGAATTTTGATGCTCGTTCCCTTTGCCATATTGGGGAAATTCTCCCCAATAATTCTCTCCAGTATACCTTCTGCTCCCGTCTCTCTTTCTTCTTCTTCTGGAATCCCAATTATTCTAATGTTGTTTCGTCTTATGGTGTCACTTATCTCTCGAATTCTCTCCTCATGGTCCAGTAGCTGTTTGTCCCTCTTTTGCTCAGCTTCTTTATTCTCTGCCATTTGGTCTTCTATATCGCTAATTCTTTCTTCTGCCTCATTTATCCTAGCAGTGAGAGCCTCCATTTTTGATTGAACTTCATTAATAGCTTTTTTGATTTCAACTTGGTTGGATTTTAGTTCTTTTATTTCTCCAGAAAGGGCTTTTATATCTCTGGAGAGGGTTTCTCTAATATCTTCCATGCCTTTTTCAAGCCCGGCTATAACCTTGAGAACTGTCATTTTGAACTCTAGATCTGACATATTACCAATGTCTGTATTGATTAGGTCCCTAGCCTTTGGTACTGCCTCTTGTTCTTTTTTTTGTTGTGAATTTTTCCGCCTTGTCATTTTGTCCAGCTAAGAGTATGTGAAGGAGCAAGTAAAATACTAAAAGGGTGGCAACAATCCCAGGAAAATATGCTTTAACCAAATCAGAAGAGATCCCAAATCGTGAGGGGGGATTTCTCCTCCCCTCACGATTGGGTGAGGGATCTCCTCTGATTGGGATCTCCTTTGATTGGGATCTCCCAATCTCTTCTGATTGGGATCTCTTCTGATTTGGGGATAAAGAGAGGTTCAAAAAGAAAGAAAGAAAAAAAAGAAAAAAAGAATTAAAAAAAAGAGATTGAATTAAAAATTCAATCAAGAATTTAAAAAAGAATTAAGAAAAAAAAAGATTGAAGAGATTAGGATCTCTTCTGATTTGGGGATAAAAATGTTCAAAAAGAAAGAAAGAAAAAAAAGAAAAAAAAAGAATTAAAAAAAAGAAAATGAATAAAGAAAAGCATAAAAAAGAAAAATATATATATTAGATAATCTAGTTCAAAAACGTTAAAAAAGAAAAGGGTAAAAGTTATAAAAATTTTTAGCAGAAGAAGAGAAAAAAAATGAAAAAGAAAAAAATTAAATTAACTGCAAGACTAAAAAATCACAGGCAGAAAGCCATGAGTTCTGTGGTTTGTTTTCTCCTCCTCTGGAATTCTGCTGCTCTCTCCTTGGTATTGAAACTGCACTCCTTGGTAGGTGAACTTGGTCTTGCCTGGATTTCTTGTTGATCTTCTGGGGGCGGGGCCTGTTGTAGTGATTCTCAAGTGTCTTTGCCCCAGGCGGAATTACACCACCCTTACCAGGGGCCGGGCTGAGTGATCTGCTTGGCTTTGCTTTCAGGAGCTTTTGTTCCCTGAGTGCTTTCCGTAGAGTTCCGGAGGACGGGAACACAAATGGTGGCCTCCTGGTCTCCGGCCCGGAGGAGCCGAGAGCCCGGGGCCCTGCTCCCCTGTGCGCCCTCAGCGAACAGCTCCTAGTAACTCGCGTCTGCCTAACCTCCGGCCGCGCTCCGAGCTCACCGAGCCTGCGACCGGTTCAAGGCAACTCCGAGCTGCGAGCTTACTTTTGGCTCTGTCTCTGCAGCCGGCTTTCCCGTTCCAATACCCGCAAGCTCTGCGACACTCAGACACCCCGATCCTTCTGTGACCCCACGGGACCTGAGGTCACGCCGACCCCGTTTGGGCTTTGCCCCGGTTTAGCCTCCGGAGCGATGTCCCTCAGCAGAGCAGACTGATTTTGTGCTCCATTGCTCCGCCGATTGCCGGGAGCCGGCCCCTCCCCCCGGGGTCTATCTTCCCGTCGCTTTGGATTCACTTCTCCGCCAGTCCTACCTTTCAGAAAGTGGTTGTTTTTCTGTTTCTAGA
The DNA here is from genome assembly GCF_020171115.1 of Neogale vison. Classification (NCBI taxonomy): domain Eukaryota; kingdom Metazoa; phylum Chordata; class Mammalia; order Carnivora; family Mustelidae; genus Neogale; species Neogale vison. Next base: position 122,811,739 of record NC_058092.1, on the reverse strand, counting down.
ATTGCTGTTCTTCTTTTCTTCGATCTGCCGATGGATTTGCAGGTGTTTGCAGTCTTTAGATAAGCTCTTAGCTGATCTCCTGCTAGCTGAGGTAGTCTCAGCCTGCTACTTCTCCGCCATCTTGACTCCTCCCCCAGAACAGCTTCTATTTTTAATTTAATAATAGTTTTTAGATTTGAATGAAATAGAGGTCACTTAGAATAATACGTTTGAGAGTAGGCCCTCAAAAATGTTTTTTAAAAATCTTATTCTGGGGGTATCTGGGTGGCACAGTCAGTTAAACAGCTGACTCTTGATTTGGGGTCAAATCAAGTTCCCAACTTCTGGGAGAGAGCCCCACACCAGGCTCCACACTCAGCGGGGACTGTGCTGGAGGATTCCCTCTCTCCCTCTGACTCTCCCCTCTCTAGCATATGCTTGTACATGCAATCTCTTTCTGTCTTTACAATAAATAAATATGTCTTAAAAAATCTAATCTTGAACATTTGGTGGTTGTATAATCATTTGCATTATTGGGCAGTATCTCCTAGTTTACAAAGCACTTTTATACATACTTTCTTAATGGAGTCAGGATATGGTCCTGGGAGAAGAATTTATTGTGTTTACTTATATAGGAAAATAAAGAAAACCAGACTTAGAGGAGGGCTGTGCTTTGCTCATGACTGCAGAGCTAAAAGATGATCTTCTGATTTTCAGTCCAATGGAGAAAGAAAAAAAAATCCAGACACTGTAACAAGAGCCAATGAAGGGCACTAGAAACTGAAAATGGAATTAATGCAGTAAGATGATGCAATAACTATAAATATTTACCCACCCAGCAGTGGAGCAACTAAATACGGAGAGCATATATGAACAGACCTAAGAGAAGCAATCAGCACTAATACCATAGGGAACTTTAATACCTCACTCTTCTCTCAATGATACACCATGCAGACAGAAGATCACAAAGGAAACATCAGCCTCAGACAACCCGTTACTTAGATGGACTTGACAGATACACACAGAACCCTCCATCCAAAAGCAGCACATGGAATTCACTTCTCTCAAGTGCACCTAGAACATTTGCCAGCATAGGTCATATGTGAGGCCACAAGACAAGTCAATAAACTCCAGAAGCCTAGGATTTCCCCAAATGATGAGTGAAACCAAATCGACCGTCTTTTCCAAACCCAGTGGTATAGAACTAGAAATCAATTACAAGAAGAAAACTGGAAATTCATAAACACAGAGACTAAACAACATGCTACTGAACAACCAATTGAATTCATGGGCAAACTGAAATAGGAATACAGAAATACTTTGATACAAATGAAAAAATAATACAATCTAACAAAAGTTATGGAATGCAGTAAAATGGGTTCTAAAATGGGGCACCTGATTAGTCAGTGTAGCACTGTGACTCTTGATCTTGTGGTTTTGGGTTTCAACCCCACGCTGGGCATAGAGATCGCTTTAATTTTTTGAAGATGTCATTTATTTATTTGACACAGAGGGAGAGAGAGACAGACTGAGCAAAGTGGAAGGAGCAGCAGGCAGTAGAAGAGGGTGAGAGTGGCTCCCCATGCTAACCAGAGAGCTGATGCAGTGCTCAATTCCAGGACCCTAAATACATGACCTGAGCCAAAGTCCAATGCCTAACAGAATGAGCCCCACAGGTAACCCTTAGAGCTAACTTTAAAAAAAAGTGGTTCTAAGAAGGAAGTTTATAGTGATACAGGCCTAACTCAAGAAACAAGAAACATCTCAAATAAACAACCTAACTTGATATACCTCGAGGAAACAGAAAAAGAACAAATGAAGTCCAACGTTAGTAGAACAAAGGAAGGAACACATCGGAACTGAAATAAGTGAAATAAAGACTAAAAAACAACAGAAAGATTTAAAGAATAAATAAATAAAACAACAAGAACAGCAGATCAACAAAGAGCTGGGTCTTTGAAAAGAACAAAGCTGATAGAGTCTCAGCCAGACTCAAGCTAACAAAAAAGAAAGAGGACTCATCCTCAGAAATGAAAGAGATGTTCCCTGATACCATAGATATGCAAAGGCTCATAAGAAAGTCCTATGAACAATCACACCCCAACAAGATGGATAATCCCAAAGAAAATGATACATTCCCAGAAACATACAACCTGCCAAGACTGAATCCTGAAGAAACAGAAATTCTGAACAGACCAATGCCCATTAGGGAGATTAAATAAGAAACCAAAAACTTCCAACAAGCAAAAGTCCAGGACCCCATGGTTTCACCGGTGAATTCTATGAATCATTCACCGGAAAAAAAGAAAAAATGAATACCAATCCTTCTCCAACTCTGCCAGAAAAACAAGAGGAAGGAATGCTCCCCACCTCATTTTATGAGGTTAGCATGGCCCTTATCAAAACCTCCCAATGTGCCCCAAGAAAACGTCAGACTAGTATGTGTCATAAATATAAACATAAAAATTGTCCCACAAATCAAACTAATTTGTGCCGCATTCACAAAACGAAGGATCAGCATCATAGAACCATTTCAACATATGCAGAAAAAGCATTTGTAGCACTGCTATCAAATCACTGCCCCCCCATCTGAGCTTCTGCTGCCTGGCTGGTCCCCACACACCATACCACGGCCACCCCACTGTGCCATCCCCCCACTGCCACCCTGCTGCACCCCACACACCCGCCTCTGTCCCTTCCACCCCCGATTGCTGACAGGACGCTGCCACCAGTGCTGCCACCCTCCACCGTGCTACTCCACAGCAGTGCCCCTTTGTCCCACAACAGCTAACCCTCGCCATAGCTTCCCTGCTGCCCTGTGTGTTGCAACAGATGCCCTGCTCTGTCACCCCAAGTGGCCCTACCACTCCCTTGTGCACTCCCAGGACTCTGCCACCCTGCTGCGCCACACTCCAGTGCTTCTACTGGCCTGTGCCTGTGTTTCCAACAACACCACCACTGATAACGTGGTCACCCTGCTGCTCCTGCCCGTCTCCACCGCCCCACCCTGCCCCCAAGCAATGCCATGCCAGTCAGGCAGCTGCTGCCCCGCTGGTCCCTCCCAACCACATCCGGGCAAATCCCTCCCCGCTTCGCCTCCAGGTCTGCTGCCATCCAACTGAATTTCCTTAAGTCACTGCCTTTCTCAAGTCACTGCTGCCTCAGCCCCTCATTGCCATTTCTTCACTGCATACTGTCCCCTTGCTGCCGCAGCTGTGCAGGGCACCTGCCCTGCCCACACAGATATTAACCTGATGCTCTTGCCCTGCTGGTCCCAAAAAACACCCCCGAAATGCTACCGCCTGTCGTGCCCCCATCCCTGCTCCAGTGCCTCCAGATTCCCTCCCCGTTGACCTGCTGCTGCCGCCCCACTCGTCCCAGCTTTCTCCCAATGCTGCTCCATCCTGGGTGCCCCCGCCTCGTGACCCGGCCGTCTGCAGCACACCCCTCATTGTGTCCACATTACCACCACTGCTGTTGCTAAGCTTCTATCCTGTGCCCCAGGCCACAGCTGACCTTCACTGTCCAGTCCCCACTGACATGCATTAAGGCCCTACCACGCCCTTCATGCCTTTCCTGTGCAGTTGCTGTGCCACAGCCTCCCAGCTGGTTCTGTCCCTCCCTTCACCCCACGCCACCATCCACCTGCCACCCCCCATGAACCCGTGCAATCCTGCTTTCCCACCCCGCCCACCACCATGCTCATTACTGTCCTGCTGCCCCACCACATTGCTGCCACCATCCCTCTATGCTCTCCCCGCACCTCTACCCTGCTGGGTGCCCCACACCCCCACTACCAATCCCCCGCCCTCACTGTCATTGCCCTCTTACCACCACCCTGTTTCAGATCTGCTGCCGCCCTGTGTCTCAGTCTTGCCCTATGTCCTGCTGCCGCCCTGTCTTCCATTGCTGCTGGTCTTCATAGATCAGCCCTATGCAGCCCTGCCCTGTTGACTTGCATGGCTGCCCCACCTGCCACGCTGCCCCCATGCTGTTCTATCCACCCCTCCCCGCAGTTACCATTTAGTGCTACCCCTGTACCCCACTCCGGAGCCTTCCGATTCCCTACCCCTGTTGCCACGCTGCTGCCACCCCACGAGTCCTACTCCACCTTTCCCGCACTTGTACCAACAAGCTGCCCCCACAACATGAGCCGCTCCCATCGCGCTGCACCGCCGTTCACTGTGCCCCCACTTACAACCACCATTGCCTCTCCGCTGCTCTCCTGGGTCCCCGGTGCTTCTGCTATCAGTGGTGCCACCCTGTAGACATGCACCAAGCCCAGAAAATCCAGGCCCTTGCTTCACTGCCCGACCCACCACACCACTGCCCCACATTGTTGGCAGGCACTATTAGCAGGCCCAGTAAGCCAGCCAAGCTGTCACTGTGCGGCTTCCGCAGGACTGGTTCCACACTCCCTACCCTGCCCTGCCCTGCCGCCTATATTCCATCCCAACAGGTGCCACACAGCTGCCCCACTCCGGTGTCACGCAGCTTCCCATTACCTCAAGAAGCTTCCCCTCCCTGTACCAGTGCTGCCTGGTGACACCCCCAGTCCCTCCCCCGCTGGCCCCGCCAGTTAGAACAGACTGTTGTAACCTCTCTGCCACCTCCTCACCCCCATGGAGCTTAGCAGCCTTGCCTGCCACACCATGACACTGACGCCCCGCTGATGCCAGGCTGGTCCCTCCCCTCCACCCACCATGACTGAGTACATATTTCCCCCTACACTGCTCCACTGCCTCACCGCAGACAAGCGCATTACTGCTTCGCACGCCCGCCCCCCTGCCCCCCTCACGCTGCCACCATCTTTCTGCCCCCCACATCTACCCTTGCCACCCTGCTGTGCCCCCCCACATACCTCTTTACCACTGCTGCCGCCACTCCACTGTTGCCCTGTGTCCCAGCCTCTATTGTGCTTAGGTGCCCCACCACCTTGACGTAAACAAAGGGCCCGCCCACCACGCCTGCCCCACTGATGCTGCCCCGCCCACTTTACATGTACTATGGGCCCATCCCCCTTGCCTGCCCCACTGATGCTTCCCCACCCTCTTTACGTGTACTATGGGCCCACCCCCCATGCCTGCCCCACTGATGCTTCCCGTCCCCTTGATATGTATGATGGACCCGCATACCCCGCCCTCCTAACTACTGTTACCCCCGAACCCATTGACGTGCACGCTGGCCCCGCCAACTACGCCCTCCTTGACCCCACGATGGCCCCACCTCCTTGACCTGCACGATGGCCCCGCCCACCACACCCACCCCGCCACTGCTGCCCCAACCCTAGCCGTGCACAATGCGCCCGCCCACCACGCCATCCTAACTGCTGCTGCACTGCTGCCTGGGGCTGCTCCCACCCTCTCACCGCCTCTGTGGCCGCCTAGATTCCACCCATGCTCCACAGGTGCCACACAGCTCCCACTGCTCCCAAGGCCACTACTGTCAGCCCCCATCCCTGCTTCTGGTGACCCCTGCTCCCTCCCCTGTGATCCCGTCCCCCTTCCTCAGTGTTGTCTGCTGCCTGCCAACTCCTCAGGCCCATGCAGCCCTGCCAACCGTGCCATGACCTTGACGTCCCGCTGATGCCCGGCTGGTCTGCCTCCCCCCCACAAGCCACGACTGCCTAACGGCTTCCCCCTCCCCCTGCTCCATTGCCTCCCCGCTGCCAGGTGCATTACCACGCTACTTCCACCCTGAATATCTGCCCCCCTACCCACGCAGCTCACATTGCTACTGCCACATGCACCCCTGCCACCCTGCTGTGTCCCTCACACTGCCCGCCTTACCTCAGCTTCAGGGGCTCTGTGGCTGCCCTGTGCCCCTGGTCTCTGCCAAGCTTCGGCGCCCCACCCCCTTCACGTGCAGGATGATCCCACCCACCACGCCCTCCTAACTGCTCCTGCCCCGCACCCTTGACCGGCACAATGGGCCCGCCCACCACGCCCTCCTAACTGTTGCTGCCCCGCCCCCATGACATGCACAATGGCCCTGCTCACCACGCTCACCTAACTGTTGCTGCCCCTCCCCTATGACGTGCACAATGGGCCCTCCCTCCATGCTCACATAACTGTTGCTACCCCACCCCCATGACGTGCACTATGGGCCCGCCCAGCACGCTCACATAACTGTTGCTGCCCTGCCCCCATGACATGCACAATCGGCCCGCCCACCACGCTCACCTAACTCTTGCTGCCCCTCCCCCATCATGTGCACAGGGGCCTGCCCACCATGCTCTAATTACCGTTGCAGCCCAGCCCCTTTGATGTGTGCTGTGGGCCCGCCCACTATGCCCGCCTAAGTGCTGCTGCCCAGCCCCCATGACTTACACAATGGGCACGCCCACCACGCCCTCCTAACTGCTGCTGCCCCACCCCCATGACGTGCACTCTGGGCCCGCCCACCACACCCGCCCCGCTGCTACTGCTGCTGAGTCTCTACCTCAGGGCTGGCCCCACCCCCACTCCCGGTTGCTGCTGCCTAGATTCCACCCACCCCAACAGTCACTGCAGGGTTGCCCCACTTGGCTTTCACACAACTGCCTCACCATGGGAGAGCCACAGCTCCCTGTGCCACGACCGCCTGGCTGTCCCATCACCTGCCTCTGGTGACCCCTGCTCTCTCACCCATGGGTCCGCCCCCCCTACCATAGGGTCATCACCTGGCTGCCACCTCCTCCCACTTGGGCAGCCCCACAGCCCCACCTACTACCCCATGCCCTGATGGCCCCATTGCCCCACTGAGTTGCCCTTGATACCCGCTGCCAAACCCCGCCCCCCACAGCTACCATAGCTCAGGGTTTTGCTGTGCCACTGCACATCCCCCGATCGCCACTGCAGTCCTCCCCAACTACTCTCCACGTCGCCCCTTCTTGCCACCCTGACTCCGCCCCCCTTCCCCGCCACACCGCCCGCTGCCTGGTGCTGCTGCCAGTGATTACAAGGCAACTGCCCCTTCCTTGGTTGCCCTGCTGCTGCTGCTGCCTTGCCCCACCACCATGAGACCTCCGCCCTGCTGGTCATGCCCGCCCCCCACAATTAACCCCCTTTCCAGCACTGTCCTGCTTCACACCCCCCACTCTGCTGCTGACCCACTGTGCCCTGCCAATGCCACTGCCACCCCACTGCACCTCCCCAATGCCGCCGTGACCGTGACCCAGTGACAGTGACATTGCTTCCCCGCTCACCGCCCCCTTTGCCCCTGCTGCCTCACTGCACCCCTCAGGTTTCTGCCTTCCCTCCCCACTGCTGCTTCTCACTCCTCCACTGTCACGTCCCCCATGCAGACACTCAGTACCACCCTATGCTGCCCAGGAGCTGCCTGACTGTTCTGACATTACTGGCATGCCCTGGAAATCATCTGTGGGAGACCGGCCCTAAGAGAATTTCTGCATAGGGACTGGCACCAGGTGTGTTCTGGAAGTGGGTTGGTGGTATAGGCACGGGGGTAAATCCCAAGAAGGAAAATAGCATAATTATGTTACCTGTTAAAATAGCCTAAAGAGCTAAATTTAACGTGCTTTTAATGTCTCCTTCTTTTCAATACAGTGACTTTAGTCCTCATATTGTGCACCTGAAAATAATATAATCTCAAGTTAGCTAAGTGGAATTAAAATCAAAACTGTAAAAAAGATAAATACAAATCTTTTAACATCATGCATCGATTGACATACAGACATTAAAGGAACAGTTTGCATAATAAAATGTGTATATGTGTCTAGGTGCTCTTTCTCAACAAAGACTAGTCAAAATCATGGAAAAGGTGAGTTTTATTTTTCTTCAGAATCACTCACTGTTCTGGGCTTTCATGTATAGTGTACATACATATGAACAAGCTTTTCTCAAAAACTAAAAGAAAAAAAAAAGCTCCAATAACCAGCACTAGATGTTCACTGTAGAATTGCACGAACAGAAATACCCTCATTAGCATTGTAGTATGAGAAGACCTTGGGTTATACTCATTAGAGAAATAAGTGTCAAGTGAAATACATCTCTGCCTCACGGAGGGCTCCTTGGTGGGTTTCGTGAGCGAGCTCTCGGAATGCTGGGCCAGGCACTGGGGGGCGGCCCTGCAGACGTGTGACTCCCAAAGCGAGTTTGCAAGGCGTTTTCTGGCCAATTCTCACGAGCGTTCTGCCCAAACCGGGATCGGTTTGAATTGATCGTGACAATTGGCCGGCGTTGGGCAGCCCTGCAGACCGCGCTGCTCTCCATGGCCCAGGGCCGTTTCTCGCCCGGATCATGGCGCAGCCGCCCAGAAAATTGGCAAAAACGTCGCGGCACACCAGGAGGCCCCGGCGCTGGGGAGCGTTCCTGGAGCAGAGTTGATGGACGAGTGGCGGCCCGGCCTACGCTTCTGACTTTAGGGAGGATTGGGCGCCCAAGGATGGGGCTGACCTCAGTGGGGGCACGTAGGTTTCCATCGCTCTGAGGTTGTCTGAAGCGCCGAAAGGCACCGTTGGCACCGGTGTGGGAGGGGGAGTCGTGGCCACGGGACTCAGGTTTCCCCAGATGGACGCACGGAGGGACAGGAACCCAGAAGCAGATGGCTGGGTAGCAGGCAAAACTGCGAGCGGGGGCTTCGTGGAGGGTCAGGCACCATGGAACAGCACCAGGGAGTGGACCGTGCAGGAGGATTAGCTGTAGGCGTCGGCCTCGCCACAGCCTGTTTCACGGAGGGCTTCGTGGCGGGGTTGGAGCGTGATGGCTCGCAATGGCACGCCAGTCCCGGGGGCGGGGGGGGACAGCCGTGCAGAAATGTGGCGCCCGAAGCGAGTTCGCCAGGCGTTTTCCTGCCAATTATCACAAGCGTACTGCCCAAACCAGGATCGGTTTGGGCAGAATGCTCGTGAGAATTGGCCGGCGATGGGCGGTCCTATGGACCGCCCTGCTCTCCGTGCCCCAGGGCCCCTTCTCTCCCAGGGCATGCTGCTGCCCCCGGAAAATGCATGGAAAGGACCAGGCCCACCAGGGGGCGCCGGCGCAGGGGAGCGTTCCCAGAGCAGAGTTGACGGAGGAGTGGCGTAAGGGCTTTCGCCTCCATCTTTTCGGGCTGATGAGGCACCCAAGGATGCGGCTGTCCGCAGTTGGGTCATGCAGGTTTCTCGTTCTCCGAGGCTTGTCCGAAGCGCCAGTATGCACCATTGGGGCCAGGGTGGGAGGGGGAGGTGAGGCCGCGGGACTCAGGATTCCCCAGATGGAGGCACAGAGGGACAGGACCCAGGAAGCCGAAGACTGGGAAGCCGGTGAAATATCGAGCCCGAGTTTCGGGGCAGCCCGGGCCCCATGAGACGGCGCTAAGTAGAGGATACCAGCGCCGAGGAGCAGGAGGCGTCGGAATCACCGCAGCCTGCCTCCTGGAAGGCTTCCTGGCGAGGTTCCTGCGCAAAGGCTCGCGATGCCAGGCCAGGCCCGGGGGGGGCGGCCGTACAGACATGCTGCACCTGAAGCGAGTTCGCCGGGCGTTTTCCGGCCAATTCTCACGAGCGTTCTGCCAAAACCGGGATCGGTTTGGCCAGAACGCTGGTGAGAATTCACCGGTGTTTGGTAGCCTGGCGGACCGGCCTGCTCTCCATAGCCCAGGGCCGTTTCTCACCTGGAGCATGGGGTGGCCGCCCCGAAAATGCGCGAAAACGTCTCGGCCCACCCAGAGGCCCCGGCGCTGGGGAGCGTTCCCGGAGCAGAGATGAACGACGTGTGGCAGCCGGGCCTACGCTTCCGGCTTTAGGGAGGATCGTGTGCCCAAGGATGGGGCTGACCTCAGTGGGGGCACGCAGGTTTCTCTCGCTCTGAGGTTGTCCGAAGCGCCGAAAGGCACCGTTGGCGCCAGGGAGGGAAGGGGAGGTGTGGCCGCGGGATGCAGGGATCCCCAGATGGAGGCACCGAGGGACAGGAACCCAGAAGCAGACGACTGGGTAACAGGCGAAACTGCGAGCCCTGGCTTCGTGGCAGGCCAGGCCACATGTAACAGCGCCAGGGCAGGACCCCCGCAGAAGGATTAGCAGGAGGCGTCGGCCTTGCCACAGCCTGCCTCGCGGAGGGCTTCCTGGCGGGATTGGAACGGGATGGCTCGCAATGGCACGCCAGGCCCGGGGGGCGGCCTGTCATAAGTGCGGAGCCTGAAGCGATTAAGCTGGGTGTTTTCCTGCCAATTCTCACGAGCGTTCTGATCGGTTTGGGCAGAACGCTCGTGAGAATAGGCCGAGTTGAGCAGTCCTGCGGACCACCCTGCTCTCCGTTCTCAGGGCCCCTTCTCTCCCAGGGCATGCTGCGGCCCCCAGAAAATGCCGGCATCGTCGGCGCCCACCAGGGGGCGCCAGCGCAGGGGAGCGTTCCCAAAGCAGAGTTGACAGACGAGTGGAGGCAGGGCATGCGCCTCCGTCTTTTTGGGCTGATGGGGCACCCAAGGATGGGGCTGTCCGCAGTTGGGTCATGCAGGTTTCTCTCTCTCCGAGGCTTGTCCAAAGCGCCGATATGTACCATCGGGGCCGGGATGGGAGGGGGAGGCGAGGCCGGGGGACTCAGGATTCCCCCGATGGAGGCACAGAGGGACACGACCCCGGAAGCCGAATGCTGGAAAGAAGGTGAAATATCGTGGCCACCGTTTCACAGCCTTGCGGACTGCCCTGCTCTCCATGGCCCAAGGCCGTTTCTCGCCCGGAGCATGGGGCGGCCGACTGGAATGCGCGAAAACGTCGCGGCCCACCCGGAGGCCCCAGCACTGGGGAGCGTTCCCGGAGCAGAGTTGAATGACGGGTGGCGGCCGGGCCTATGCATCTGACTTTAGGGAGGATCGGGCGCCCAAGGATGGTGCTGACCTCAGTGGGGGCACGCAGGTTTCTCTCACTCTATGGTTGTCCAAAGCGAAGAAAGGCACCATTGGCGCCGGTGTGGTAGGGGGAGCGTGGCCACGGGACTCAGGGTTCCCCAGATGGAGGCACCTTGGGACAGGAACCCAGAAGCAGATGGCTGGGTAGCAGGCGAAACTGCGAGCCCGGGCTTCATGGCCGGCCAAGCCCCATGGAACAGCGCCAGGGAGAGGACCCCCGCAGGAGGATTAGCAGGAGGCGTTGGCTGCGCCAGAGCCGGCCTCGAGGAGGGCTTCCTGGCGGGGTTAGAGGGCGATGGCTCACAATGGCACGCCAGGCCCGGGGGGGCCGCCGTGAAGAGGTGCGGCGCCCGAAGAGAGTTCGCCGGGCGTTTTCCTGCCAAGTCTCACGAGCGTTCTGCCCAAACAAGGATCGGTTTGGAAAGAACGCTCGTGAGAATTAGCCGGCGTTGGGCAGTCCTGCGGACCTCCCTGCTCTCCGTGGCCCAGGGCCCCTTCTCTCCCAGGGCATGCTGCGGCCCCCGGAAAATGCCGGAATCGCCGGGGCCCAACCAGTGGGCGCTGGCGTATGGGAGCGTTCCCAGAGCAGAGTTGGCGGACGAGTGGCGGCAGGTCATGCACCTCCGTCTTTTCGGGCTGATGGGGCACCCAAGGATGGGGCTGTCCGCAGTTGGGTCATGCAGGTTTCTCTCTCTCTGAGGCTTGTCCGAAGCGCCAATATGCACCATTGGGGCCGGGATGGGAGGGGGGGGCGAGGCCGCGGGACTCAGGATTCCCCCGATGGAGGCAGAGAGGGACACGACCATGGAAGCCGAAGCCTGGGAAGCATGTGAAATATCAAGCCCGAGTCTCGGGGCTGCCCTGGCCCCATGGGACGGCTCTAAGTATGGGACATCAGCGCTGAGGAGCAGGGGGCGTCGGCCTCGCCTCAGCCTGCCTTGCTGAGGACTTCCTGGTAAGGTTCGTGCGCGAGTGCTCGCGATGCCAGGACAAGTCCCGGGGGGCTGACCTGTGCAAGAGCTGCGCCCAAAACGAGTTTGCCGCACGTTCTCCGGCCAATCCTCACGAGGGTTCTGACCAAACAGGGATTGGTTTGGGCAGAACGCTCTTGAGAATTGGCCGGCGTTTGGCAGTCCTGAGGACCGTCCAGCTCTCCGTGGCCCAGGAACCATTCTTGCACAGGGCATGCTGCGGCCGCCTGAAAACCCGAGGAAACGACGCGGCCCACCAGGGAGCGCCGGTGCAGGGGAGCGGTCCCATAGCAGAGTTGAGCGGCGGGTGGCGGCAGGGCTTGCGCCTCCGTCTTTTCTGGCTGATGGGTAGCCCAAGGATGGTTCTGTCCTCAGTTGGGTCATGCAGGTTTCTCTCGCTCCGAAGCTTCTCCGAAGCGCTGAAATGCACCATTGACGGTGGGGTGAGGCAGAGGCATTGCCATGGAACTCACGATTCCCAAGATGGAGGAACAGAGGGACAGGACCCCGGAAGCGGAAGGCTTAGAAGCCAGTGAAATTTCGAGCCCGAGTCTCGGGGCAGCCCTGGCCCCATGGGACTTCGCCAAGTAGGGGACCCCCGCCGGCCAAGAAGCAGGAGGCATCGGCCCCGCCACAGTCTGCCTCGCGGAGGGCTCCTTGGCAGGGTTCGTGAGCGAGCTCTCGCGATGCCGGGCCAGGCCCTGGGTAGCGGCCCTCAGACCTGTGAAACCCGAAGTGAGTTCACAAGGCGTTTTCCGGCCAATTCTCACAAGTGTTCTACCCAAACAGGGATCGGTCTGGGCAGAACGCTCGTGAGAATTGGTCGGCGTTTCGCAGCCTTGCGGCCTGCCCTGCTCTCCATGGCCCTGGGCCGTTTGTCCACCGGAGCATGGGGCGGCTGCCCGGAAAATGCGTGAAAACGTCGCGGCCCACCCGGAGACCCCGGCGCTGGGGAGCGTTCCCGGAGCAGACATGAAGAACGGGTGGCGGCTGGGCCTACGCTTCCGACTTTAAGGAGGATCAGGTGCCCAAGGATTGCGCTGAACTCAGTGGGGGCACGCAGGCTTCTCTCACTCTGAGGTTGTCCGAAGTGCCGAAAGGCACCATTGGCGCCAGTGTGGGAGGTGGAGGTGTGGGCGCGGGACGCAGGGATCCGCAGATGGAGGCACCGAGGGACAGGAACCCAGAAGCAGACGGCTGGGTAGCAGGCGAAACTGCGAACCCGGGTCTTATGGTGGGCCTGGCCCCATGGAACAGCGCCAGGGAGAGGACCCCCACAAGAAGATTAGCAGGAGGCATCAGCCTCGCCACAGTCTGCCTCGTGGAGGGTTTCCTGGCGGGGTTGGGGCGCGATGGCTCGCAATGGCATGCCAGGCCCGGGGTGGGGGGCAGCAGTGCAGAAATGCGGAGCCCGAAGCGAGTTGGCCGGGTGTTTTCCGGCCAATTTTCATGAGCGTTCTGCCCAAACCAGGGTCGGTTTGGGCAGAACGCTCATGAGAAAAGGCCAGGGTTGGGTAGTCCTGCGGACCACTCTGCTCCCCGTGGCCCAGGGACCCTTCTCTCCAGGGCATGCTGCGGTCCCCAGAAAATGCCAGCATCGCCGGGGCCCACAGGGGGCGCCGGTGCAGGGGAGCGTTCCCAGGGCAGAGTTGACTGACGAGTGGCGGCAGAGCATGCGCCTCCGTCTTTTCGGGCTGATGGGGCACCCAATGATGGGGTTCTCCGCAGGTGTGTCATGCAGGTTTCTCTCTCTCCCAGGCTTGTCCGAAGCACCGGTATGAACCATTGGGGCCAGGATGGGAGGAGGAGGTGAGGCCGCAGACTCAGGATTCCCCCGATGGAGGCACAGAGGGACACGACCCCAGAAGCCGAAGGCTGGGAAGCAGGAGAAATATCGAGCCCGAGTCTCGGGGCAGCCCTGGCCCCATGGGACGGCACTAAGTAGGGGACACTAGCGCCGAGTAGCAGGAGGCGTCGGCCTCGCCTCAGCCTGCCTCGCGGAGGGCTTCCTGGCGAGGTTCCTGCGCGACTGCTCGCAATGCCAGGACAAGCCCCGGCGGGCGGACCGGCGGTCGATCTATCCCGTAGCCAGTTCGCCGGGGGTTTTCCGGCCAATTCTCACGAGCGTTCATCCCAAACCGGGATTGGTTTGTGCAGAAAAATAGTGAGAATTGGCCGGCGATGGGCAGTCCTGTGGGCCGCCCGGCCCTCCGTGGCTCAGGGCCCCTTCTCACCCAGTGTATGCTGTGGCCGCCTGGAAAACGGGAGGAAACGATGCGGCTCATCAGGGGGCACCGGCGCAAAGGTGCTTTCTTGGAGCAGAGTTGAGCGGCGGGTGGGGTAGGCTATGCGCCTCTGTCTTTTCGGGCTGAAGGGGTATCCAAGATGTGGCTGTCCTCAGTTGTGTAATGCAGGTTTCTCTCGCTTCAAGGCTTGTCCGAAGCGCCGAAATGCACCGTTTGCTCCGGGGCATGAGGCGGAGGCGTTGTCACGGAACTCAGGATTCCCAAGCTGGAGGCACAGAGGGACAGGATCCCGGAAGCGGAAGGCTGGGAAGCCGGCGAAATTTCGAGCCCGAGTCTCGGGACAGCCCTGGCCCCATGGGACTGCGCCAAATAGCGGACCCCCGCCTGCCGAGAAGCAGTAGGCATCGGCTTCGCTGAAGTCTGCCGCGCGGAGGGCTCCTTGGCGGGCTTCGTGAGCGAGCTCTTGCCATGCCGGGCCAGGCCAGGCCCTGGGGGTGGCCCTGCAGACGTGTGACACCCGAAACGAGTTCGCATGGCGTTTTCCGGCCAATTCTCACGGGATCGTTTTGGGCAGAACCCTCGTGGGAATTGGCCGGCGTTGGGCAGCCCTGCGGAACGCCCTGCTCTCCATGTCCCAGGGCCCTTACTCGCCCCTAGCTTGGGGCGGCCGCCTGGAAAATGCGCGAAAACGTCGCGGCCCATCCGGACGCCCCGGCGCTGGGGAGCGTTCCCGGAGCGGAGTTGAAGGACGGGTGGCGGCCGGGCCTACGTTTCCGACTTTAGGGAGGATCGTGTGATCAAGGATGGGGCTGACCTCAATGGGGGCAGGCAGGTTTCTCTCGCTCTGAGGTTGTCCGAAGCGCCGAAAGGCACCGTTGGTGGCAATGTGGGAGGGGGAGGCGTGGCACCAGGACTCAGGGTTCCCCAGATGGAGGCACCGAGGGACAGGAACCCAGAAGCAGACGGCCAGATGGCAGGCGAGACTGCGAGGCCGGGCTTCGTGGCCGGCAAGGCCTCATGGAACAGCGCCAGGGAGAGGAACCCCGCAGGAGCATTATCAGGAGGCGTCGGCCTCGACACAGCCGGCCTCGCAGAAGGCTTCCTAGCGGGGTTGGAGCGCGATGGCTCGCAAAGGAACGCCAGGCCCGGGGGGGGGCGGCCGTGCAGAAGTGCAGCACCTGAAGCGAGTTCGCCGGGCATTTTCCTGCCAGTTCTCACGAGCGTTCTGCCCAAACAGGATCGGTTTGGGCAGAACGCTCGTGAGAATTGGCCGGCGTAGGGCAGTCCTGCGGACCTCCCTGCTCTCCGTGGCCCAGGGCCCCTTCTCTCCCAGGGCATGCTGCGGCCCCCGGAAAATGCCGGAATCGCCGGGGCCCACCAGGGGGTGCCGGCACAGGGGAACGATCCCAGAGCAGAGTTGACCGACGATTGGCGGCAGGGGATGCGCCTCCATCTTTTCGGGCTAATGGGGCACCCAAGGATGTGGCTGTCCACATTTTGTTCATTTAGGTTTCTCTCTCTCCGAGGCTGGACCAAAGCGCCCATATGCACCATTGGGGCCCGAATGGGAGGGGTAGGCGTGGCCGAGGGACTCAGGTTCCCCAGATGGAGGCACAGAGGGACAGGACCCGGGAAGCTGAATGCAGGGAAGCAGGTGAAATATGGGGCCCGAGTCTCGGGGCAGCCCTGGCCCCATGGGACGGCGCTAAGTATGGGAAACCAGCGCCGAGGAGCAGGAGGCGTCGGCCTCGCCTCAGCCTGCCTCGCGGAGGGCTTCCTGGCGTGGTTTGTGTACGAGCCCCTGTGATGCCTGGACAAGCCCCGGGGGGAGGCGGACCTGCGCACGAGCTAGCCGGAAGCCAGATCGCAGGGCGTTTTCCGGCCAATTCTCACGAGCGTTCTACCCAAACTGGGGTTGGTTTGGGCAGAACGCTCGTGAGAATTGGCCAGCGATGGGCAGACCTGCGGACCGCACGGCTCTCCCTGGCCCAGGACCCCTTCTCTCCCAGGTCATGCTGCGGCCCCCGGAAAATGCCTGAAATGCCGGGGCCCACCAGTGGGCGCTGGCACAGGGGAGCGTCCCAGAGCAGAGTTGACATACGAGTGGCGGCACAGCATATGCCTCCGTCTTTTCGGGCTGATGGGGCACCCAAGGATGGGGCTGTCCGCAGTTGTGTCATGCAGGTTTCTCTCTCTCCAAGGCTTGATCGAAGCGCCGATATGCACCATTGGGGCTGGGATGGGAGGGGTAGGCGTGGCCTAGAGACTCAGGATTCCCCAGATGCAGGCACAGAGGGACACGACCCCGGAGCCGAAGGCTGGGACCAGGTAAAATATCAAGCCCGAGTCTCGGGGCAGCCCTGGCCCCATGGGACGGCGCTAAGTAGGGGACACCAGCGCCGAGGAGCAGGAGGCGTCGGCCTTGCCTCAGCCTGCCTCGCGGAGGGCTTCCAGGTGAGGTTCGTGCGCGAGCACTCGCGATGCCAGGACATGTCCCGGGGGGCTGACCTGCGGAAGAGCTGCGCCCGAAGCGAGTTCGCCGCGCGTTTACCGGCCAATTCTCACGAGCGTTCTGCCTATACCGGGATCGGTTGGGGCAGAACGATCGTGATAATTGGCCGGCGTTGGGGAACCCTGCGGACCGCCGGGCTCTCCGTGGCCCAGGGACCCTTCTTGCCCAGGGCATGCTGCGGCCGCCTGAAAACCGGAGGAAACGACGCGGCCTCTCCAGAGGGCACCGGCGCACGGGAGCGTTCCCGGAGCAGAGTATCAGGGCGGGTGGGGACAGGGCATGCGCCTTCCGTCTTTTTAGGCTGATGGAGCGCCCAAGGATGGCGCTGTCCTCAATTGGGTCATGCAGGTCTCTCTCGCTTCAAGGCTTGTCCAAAATGCCGAAATGCACCGTTTGCGCCGGGGCGTGAGGCGGAGGCGTTGCCACGGAACTCAGGATTCCCAAGAGGTAGTCACAGAGGGACAGGACCCCGGAAGCGGAAGGCTGGGAACCTGGCGAAATTTCGAGCCCGAGTCTCGGGGCAGCCCTGGCCCCATGGGACTGCGCCAAGTAGGGGACCCCCGCCGGCCGAGAAGCAGGAGGCATCGGCCTCGCCGCAGACTGCCTCACAGAGGGCTCCTTGGCGGGGTTCGTGAGCGAGTTCTCACGATGCTGGGCCATGCCCTGGGTGGCGGCCCTGCAGATGTGTGACGCCGGAAGCAAATTCGCAAGGCGTTTTCTGGTCAATTCTCACGAGCGTTCTGCATAAACCGGTATCGGTTTGGGCAGAACGCTCGTGAGAATTGGCTGGCGTTTCACAGCCCTGCGGACTGCCCTGCTCTCCATGGCCCAGGGCCGGTTCTGGCCCGGAGCATGGGGCGGCCGCCCGGAATGCGCGAAAAATTCGCGGCCCACCAGGAGGCCCCAGCACTGGGGAGCGTTCCCGGAGCAGAGTTGAAAGACAAGTGGCGGCTGGGCCTACGCTTCTGACTTTAGGGAGGATCGGGCGCCCAAGGACGGGTTTGACCTCAGTGGGGGCACGCGTGTTTCTCTCACTCTGAGGTTGTCCGAAGCGCAGAAATGCACCGTTGGTGGCAATGTGGGAGGGGAGGCGTGGCCCCGGGACTCAGGGTTCCCCCGATGGAGGCACTGAGGGACAGGAACCTAGAAGCAGACGGCCAGGTAGCAGGCGAGACTGCGAGGCCGGGCTTCGTGGCGGGCCAGGCCTCATGGAACAGCGCCAGGGAGAGGACCCCTGCAGGAGGATTAGCAGGAGGCGTCGGCCTCGCCACAGCCTGCCTCGCGGAGGGCTTCCTGGCGGGGTGGGAGCGCGATGGCTCGCAATGGCACGCCAGGCACGGGGGGGCGGCCGTGTAGAAGTGCGGGGCCCGAAGCGAGTTTGCCGGGCTTTCTCCTGCCAATTCTCATGAGCGTTCTGCCAGGATCATTTTGGGCAGAACGCTCGTGAGAACAGGCCGGCGTTGGGCAGTCCTGTGGACCTCCCTTCTCTCCGTGGCCCAGGGCCCCTTCTCTCCCAGGGCATGCTGTGACCCCCGGAAAATGCCGGAATCGCCGGGGCCCAGCAAGGGGTGCTGGCGCAGGGGAGCGATCCCAGAGCAGAGTTAACGGACGAGTAACGGCAGGGCATGCGCCTCCATCTTTTCGGGCTGATGGGGCACCCAAGGATGGGGTTGTCCCCATTTGGTTCATTTAGGTTTCCCTCTCTCCGAGGCTTGTCCAAAGCGCCGATATGCACCATTGGGGCCGGGATGGGAGGGGGAAGCGTGGCTGAGGGACTCAGGATTCCCCAGATGGAGGCACAGAGTGACACGACCCCGGAAGCTGAAGGCTGGGAAGCAGGTGAAATATCAAGCCCGAGTCACGGGGCAGCCCTGGCCCCATGGGATGGCGCTAAGTAGGTGACACCAGCGCCGAGGAGCAGGAGGCGTCGACCTCGCCTCAGCCAGCCTCGCGAAGGGCTTCCTGGCGAGGTTCGTGTGCGAGCGTTCGCCATGCCAGTATAAGTCCTGGGGGGCTGATCTGCAGACGAGCTGCGCCTGAAACGAGTTTGCCGCGCTTTTTCCGGCCAATCCTCACTAGGGTTCTGACTAAACTGGGATTAGTTTGGGCAGAACGCTCGAGAGAATTGGCTGGCATTGGGCAGCCCTGCGGACCGCCCGGCTCTCCGTGGCCCAGGGACCCTTCTTGCCCAGGGCATGCTGTGGCCGCCGGAAATCGCGAGGAAACGACGCGGCCCACCAGGGTGCGCCGGCGCATGGGAGGGTTCCCGGAGCAGAGTTGAGCGGCGGGTGGGGGCAAGGCGTGCGCCTCCCTCTTTTCAGGCTGATGGGGCGCACAAGGATGAGGCTGTCCTCAGTTGGGTCATGCAGGTTTCTCTCGCTCCAAGGCTTGTCCAAAGCGCCGAAATGCACCGTAGGCGCCGGGGAGTGAGGCGGAGAGTTGCCACGGGACTCAGGATTTCCAAGATGGAGGCACAGAGGGACAGGACCCGGCAGCAGAAGGCTGGGAAGCCGGAGAAATTTTGAGCCCGAGTCTCGGGGCAGCCCTGGCCCCATGGGACTGCGCCAACTAGGGGACCTCCGCCAGCCGAGAAGCAGGAGGCACCGGCCTCGCCGCAGTCTGCCTCGCGGACGGCTTCTTGGTGGTGTTCATGAGCGAGTTCTCGTGATGGCGGGCCAGGCCCTGGGGGGCGGCCCGGCAGACCTGTGACACCCGAAGCGCGTTCGCAAGGCATTTTCCAGCCAATTCTCACGAGCGTTCTGCCCAAACCAGGATCGGTTTGGGCAGAACGCTCGTGAGAATTGGCCAGCGATGGGCGGCCCTGCGGACCACCCTGATCTCCATGGCCCAGGGCTGTTTCTCTCCCAGAGCTTGGGGCGGCCACCCGGAAAATGCGCGAAAACGTCGCGGCACACCCAGAGGCCCCAGCGCTGGGAAGCGTTCCCGGACCAGAGTTGAAGGACGGGTGGCGGCCGGACCTACGTTTCCGACTTTAGGGAGTATCGTGTGCCCAATGATGGGGCTGACCTCAGTGGGGGCACACAGGTTTCTCTCGCGCTGAGGTTGGCCCAAGCACCAAAAGGCACTGTTGGTGGCAATGTAGGAGGGGGAGGCGTGGCCACAGGACTCAGGGTTCCCCAGATGGAGGCACCGAGGGACAGGAACCCAGAAGCAGACGGCTGGGTAGCAGGCAAAACTGCGAGCCCGGACTTCGTGGCGGGCCAGGCCCCATGGAACAGGGCCAGGGAGAGCACCCCCGCAAGCGGATTATCGGGAGGCGTCGGCCTCGCAACAGCCTGCCTCACAGAGGGCTTCCTGGCGGGATTGGAGCGGGATGGCTCGTAATGGCACGCCAGGCCCGGGGGGGAGGCCGTGCAGAAGTGCGGCGCCCGAAGAGAGTTCGCCGGGCTTTTTCCGGCCAATTCTCACGAGCGTTCTGCCCAAACCAGGAACGGTTTGGGCAAAACGCTCGTGAGAATTGGCCTGCGTGGGCGGTCCTGAGGACCACACTGCTCTCAGTGGCCCAGGGCCCCTTCTCTCCCAGGGCATGCTGAGCCCCTGAAAATGCATGGAATTTACCGGGCCCTCATCGGGGCACTGGCGCAGGCGCAGGGGAGCGTTCCCAGAGCAGAGTTGATGGACGAGTGGTGGAAGGGCGTTCGCCTACGTCTATTTGGACTTATGAGGCACCCAAGGATGCGGCTGTCCGCCGTTGGGCCATGCAGGTTTCTCTCTCTCCAAGGCTTGTCCAAAGCGCCAATATGCACCATTGAGGCTGGGGTGGGAGGGGGAGGCGAGGCCGCGGGACTCAGGATTCCCCAGATGGAGGCACAAAGGGACAGGACACTGGAAGCCGAAGACTGGGAAGCCAGTGAAATATCGAGCCCGAGTCTCGGGTCAGCCCGGGCCCCATGGGATGGCGCAAGTAGGGGTCACCCGCGCCGAGGAGCAGGAGGCATCGGCCTCGCCGCATCGTGCCTCGCGGAGGTCTTCCTGGCGAGGTTCGTGGACGAGCGCTGGCGCTGCCAGGCCAGGCCCCAGGGGGCGGGCCTGCAGATGTGATGCGCCCGTAGCGAGTTCGCCGGGCTTTTTCCGGCCAATTCTCACGAGTGTTCTGCCCAAAGCGATCCCGGTTTGGGCAGAACTTTCGTGATAATTGGCCGGCGTTGGGCAGCCCTGTGGACCGCCCGGCTCTCCGTGGCCCAGGGACCCTTCTTGCCCAGGGCATGCTGCGGCCTCCAGCAAAACCGAGGAAACGACGCGGCCCACCAGGGGGCGCCGGAGCACGGGAGCATTCCGAGAGCACAGTTGAGCGGCGGGTGGGGGCAGGGCGTGCGCCTCCCTCTTTTCGGGCTGATGGGGCGCCCAAGGATGAGGCTGTCCTCAGTTGGGTCATGCAGGTTTCTCTCGCTCCGAGGCTTGTCCGAAGCGCCGAAATGCACAGTAGGCGCTGGGGCATGAGGCGTAGGCGTTGCCACGGGACTCAGGATTTCCAAGATGGAGGCACAGAGTGACAGGACCCGGCAGCGGAAGGCTGGGAAGCCGGCGAAATTTTGAACCCGAGTCTCGGGGCAGCCCTGGCCCCATGGGACTGCGCCAACTAGGGGACCCCCGCCAGTCGCGAAGCAGGAGGCATCGTCCTCGCCGCAGTGTGCCACGCGGAGGGCTTCTTGGTGTGGTTCATGAGCGAGCTCTCACGATGCCGGGCCAGGCCCTGGGGGGCGGCCCTGCAGACCTGTGACACCCGAAGTGAGTTCGCAAGGCGTTTTCCAGCCAATTCTCACGAGCGTTCTGCCCAAACCGGGATCGGGGCAGAAAGAGAATTGGCCGGCTGTGGGCTGCCCTGCGGACCGCTCTGATCTCCATGGCCCAGGGCCGTTTCTTGCCCGGAGCTTGGGGCGGCCGCCCAGAAAATGCGCGAAAACGTCGCGGCCCACCTGGAAGCCCCGCCGCTGGGAAGCATTCCTAGACCAGCATTGAAGGATGGGTGGTGGCCGGGCCTTCGCTTCCGACTTTAGGGAGGATCGGGTGCCCAAGGATGGGGCTGACCTCAGTGGGGGCACACAGGTTTCTCTCTTTCTGAGGTTGGCCGAAGCGCCGAACGGCACCGTTGGTGGCAATGTAGGAGGGGGAGGCGTGGCCACGGGACTCAGCGTTCCCCAGATGGAGGCACCGAGGGACAGGAACCCAGAAGCAGACGGCTGGGTAGCGGGGTAACTGCGAGCCCGGGCTTCATGTCAGGCCAGGCCCCATGGAACAGGGCCAGGGAGAGGACCCCCACAGGAGGATTAGCAGGAGGCATCGGCCTCGCCACAGCCTGCCTCGCGGAGGGCTTCCTGGCGGGATTGGAGCGGATGGCTCGCAATGGCATGCCAGGCCCGGGGGGGGCGGCCGTGCAGAAGTGCGGCGCCCGAAGCGAGTTCGCCGGGCGTTTTCCTGCCAGTTCTCATGAGCGTACTGCCCAAACCAGGATCGTTTTGGGCAGAACGCTCGTGAGAATTGGCCGGCGTTGGGTAGTCCTGCGGACCTCGCTGCTCTCCGTGGCCCAGGGCCCCTTCTCTCCCAGGGCATGGTGCGGCCCCCGGAAAATGCCGGAATCGCCGGGGCCCACCAAGGGGCCCTGGCGCAAGGGAGCGATCCCAGAGCAGAGTTGATGGACGAGTGTCGGCAGAGCATGCGCCTCCGTCTTTTCGGTCTGATGGGGCACCCAAGGATGTGGCTGTCCCCATTTGGTTCATTTAGGTTTCTCTCTCTCCAAGGCTTGTCCGAAGCGCCGATATGCACCATTGGGGCCGGAATGGGTGGTGGAAGCGTGGCCAAGGGACTCAGGATTCCACAGATGGAGGCACAGAGGGACACGACCCCGGAAGCCGAAGGCTGGGACGCAGGTGAAATATCAAGCCCGATTCTTGGGGCAGCCCTGGCCCCATGGGACGGCGCTAAGTAGGGGACACCAGCGCCGAGGAGTAGGAGGCGTCGGCCTCGCCGCATCGTGCCTCACGGTGGGCTTCTTGGTAAGGTTCATGCCTGAGCGCTGGTGATGCCAGGCCAGGCCCCAGGGGGCGGGCCTGCAGATGTGCTGCGCCCATAGCGAGGTCGCCGGGCGTTTTCCGGCCAATTCTCACGAGCGTTCTGCCCAAACCGGGATCGGTTTTGGCAGAACTATCGTGATAAATGGCCGGCGTTGGGGAGCCCTGCGGACCGCCTGGCTCTCCGTGGCCCAGAGACCCTTCTTCCCCAGTGCATGCTGCGGCCGCCTGAAAACCTGAGGAAACGACGCGGTCCACAAGGGGGCGCCGGCGCACGGGAGCGTTCCCGGAGCAGAGTTGCAGGGCGGGTGGCGGCAGGGCGTGCGCCTTTGTCTTTTCGGGCTGATGGGTATCCCATGATGTGCCTGTCCTCAGTTGAGCCATGCAGGTTTCTCTCGCTCCGAGGCTTGTCCGATGCTCCGAAATGCACCATTGGCGCCGGGGTGTGAGGCGGAGGCATTGCCACGGAACTCAGGATTCCCAAGTTGGAGGCACAGACGGACAGGAACCCAGAAGCGGAAGGCTGGGAAGCTGGGGAAATTTTGAGCCCGAGTCTCGGGGCAGCCCCGGCCCCATGGGACTGCGCCAAGTAGGGGACCCCCGCCGGCCGAGACGCAGGAGGCATGGGCCTCGCCTCAGTCTGCCCTGCGGAGGACTCCTTTGTGGGGTTCGTGAGCGAGCTCTCTTGAAGCCGGGCCAGGCCCTGGGGGGGGGGGCAGCAGTCGTGTGACACCCGAAGCGAGATCGCAAGGCGTTTTCCGGCCAATTCTCACGAGCGTCCCGGTTTGGGCAGAACGCTCGTGAGAACTGACTGGCGTTTGGCATCCCTGCGGACCGCCCTGCTCTCCGTGGCCCAGGGCCGTTTCTCGCCGGAGCATGTGTCGGCCGCCCGGAAAACGTGCGAAAACGTTGTGGCCCACCTGGAGGCCCCGGCGCTGTGGAGCGTTCCCAGAGCAGAGTTGAAGGACGGGTGGTGGCCGGGCCTACGCTTCCGACTTTAGGGAGGATCAGGCGTTCAAGGATGGGGCTGACCTCAGTGGGGGCATGCAGGTTTCTCTTGCTGTGAGGTTGTCCCAAGAGCCGAAAGGCACCGTTGGCGCCAGTGTGGGAGGGGGAGGCGTGGCCACGGGACTCAGGGCTCCCCAGATGGAGGCACCGAGGAACAGTAACCCAGAAGCAGACGGCTGGGTAGCAGGCGATACTGCGAGCCCGGGCTTCGTGGCGGGCCAGGCCCCATGGAACAGCGCCAGGGAGAGGACCCCCGCAGGAGGATTAGCAGGAGGCGTGGGCCTCGCCACAGCCTGCCTCGCGGAGGGCTTCCTGGCGGGGTTGGTCGCGATGGCTGGCAATGGCACGCCAGGCCCGGGGGGGGCGGCGGGGAGGAGGCGGCCGTGCAGAAGTGCGGCGCCTGAAGCGATTTCGCCAGGCGTTTTCCTGCCAATTCTCACAAGCGTTCTGCCCAAATCTGGATCAGTTTGGGCAGAGCGCTCGTGAGAATTGGCCGGCGTTGGGCAGTCCTGTGGACCGCCCTGCTCTCTGTGGCCCAGGGCCCCTTCTCTCCCAGGGCATGCTTCTGCCCCCGGAAAAAACACGGAATCCACCGGGCCCACCAGGGTGCGCCAGCCCAGCGGAGCGTTCCCGGAGCAGAGCTGACTGACGAGTGGGGGCAGCGCATGCGCCTCCGTCTTTTCGGGCTGATGGGGTGCCCTAGGATGGGGCTGTCCTCAGTTGGGCCATGCAGGTTTCTCTCGCTCCGAGGCTTGTCCGAAGCGCCGAAATGCACCGTTACCGCCGGGGCAGGAGGCGGAGGCGGAGGCATTGCCACGGGACTCGGGATTCCCCAGATGGAGGCACAGAGGGACAGGACCCCGGAAGCAGAAGGCTGGGAAGCAGGCGAAATTTCGAGCCCGAGTCTCGGAGCAGCCCTGGCCCCATGGAATGGCGCCAATTAGGGTACCCCCGCAGGCCGAGAAGCAGGAGGCATTGGCCTCGCCACAGTCTGCCTAGCGGATGGTTCATTGGCGGGTTTCGTGAGCGAGCTCTCGCGATGCCGGGGCAGGCCCCGGGGGGCGGCCCTGCAGATGTGTCACTCCCGAAGCGAGTTCGCAAGGCGTTTTCCGGCCAATTCTCCCGAGCGTTCTGCCCAAACCGATCCCGGTTTGGGCAGAACGCTCGTGAGAATTGGCCGGCGTTGGGCAGCCCTGCGGACCGCCTTGCTCTCCATGGCCTAGGGCCCTTTCTCGCCCAGGGCATGCTGCGGCCAGCCGGTAAACGCATGGAAATGACGCGGCCCATCCGGGGGCGCCGGCTCACGGGAGCTTTCCCGGAGCAGAGTTGAAAGACGCGTGGCGGCAGGGCGTGTGCCTCCGGCTTTTCGGGCCGATGAGGCACCCAAGGATGGGGTTGTCCTCAGTTGGGTCATTCAGATTTCTCTCGTTCCGAGACTTTTCCGAAGCACCGAAATGCATCGTTGGCGAAGTGGTGGGAGGGGGAGGCGTGGTCGGGTATCAGGATTCCCCAGATGGAGGCACAGAGGGACAGGACCCCGGAAGCGGTAGGCTGGGCAGCAGGCGAAAATTCGAGCCCGAGTCTCGGGGCAGCCCTGGCCCCAAGGGACGGCACCAAGGACGGGACACCTGCAGGCCGAGGAGCTGGAGGTGTCGGCCTCGCCTCAGCCTGCCTCGCGGAGGTCTTCCAGCGAGGTTTGTGCGCCAGCGCTCTTGATGCCGGGCCAGGCCCAGTGGGGCAGCCCGGCAGACGTGCTGCGCCCGAAGCGAG
Organism: Neogale vison; assembly: GCF_020171115.1. Lineage (NCBI taxonomy): Eukaryota > Metazoa > Chordata > Mammalia > Carnivora > Mustelidae > Neogale > Neogale vison. Next base: position 122,786,397 of record NC_058092.1, on the reverse strand, counting down.
TTCGCCAGGCTTTTTCCGGCCAATTCTCATGCGCGTTCTGCCCAAACCAGGATCGGATCGGCTGTTCTTCTTGCTCCTTGACAGTGAAGAGAGAAGGAGCCGTGGAGCATGATCTAGAGGCTAGTCATGCAGGCTGCACACACGTTGGTGCTGAAGCATGAGAAGGGAGAGATAGAAGTAACAAAGTGCTGCCAGAAGGCAGAGAAAGAATTCCTAGTTTTAGAGCTTATCAACTCCAACAGAGGAGCAGACACCATGTTTTCCTATCAGCAAGAGAGTGTAAGGGGTTAAGTAGTCCAAGTAGGGCCAGAGAAGACAGGGAAACCTCCCTGAAACAAATGGTGTTTCGGCAGCTGCTTGGGAATATTCCCTATGGTCTCTGTCCCGAGTTAGACCAACCCCAGTTGGCTCCAGTTATAGCCATTTACACAGGAAATGAGCTCCATGGCTAATTCAGATGGGCTGGGTACACAGCCCTAGGCTCAGGGGACACACAACACAAAAACACAACTCGCTGGTGCGCTTCAGGCGGCTCCGTGGCTAATCGAATGGGCTGGGTAATCAGCCCTAGGTGCACTTCCAGCTGCCCCGAGGCTACCCAGATGGGCTGAGTAAACAGCCCCAGACAGGGGTCCAGAAGACGTCTCCCACCGGCCTACTGGCAGCCTTATATTGCGTCTGCCAGGAATATTTGCAAGTTCCAACCTCAGACTTCCGGAAACAGATTCAGATTATGAATCCAAGAATGACAGACAATACAGAGACAGAGAAGGAGACAGAGGCAGAGACAGAGCTGGCTCACTTACTGATCGGTTTTCAGCAACCCGTTGACTAGGCATCTGATGGGTCTGGGGGCGGCTATCCCATATGCTATGCCCAAATTCTGAGACCCTCCAAAGACGTCCACCAGAGTCCAGAGTCAAAGCCAAACAGCAAGGGTCGTTTATTACGAGTTTGAACCCGGACCTCAGCGCACTCGTTGCCGGTGACGCTAAGACGTCCCGAGCTCAGGATCACAACACCTTTTATACACTATTTTTGGGGAGGTAGAGACAGCATACATCATAGTATCTTGTAACAAATCACCACATACCACGGGAAAATCAAAAAGGAACACTATAATATGACTGGCACGCTACAGAGCGGGAAAAGACTGGGAACAGATTATTGGTTAGGTCAAAGGGCTGTCATTCTTCAAACTGCTTAGTTGGCACCACTAAGGTATGTGTCACCTCAGGATGGGCCAGAGTCTTCCTGTCAAGCCATGGGGTGTCAGATGGTTCTTATCTCTTGCACCCAGAGCTGGGTGGGGGGTCCGAGAGCAGTCATTTTGTCACGTCCAATTCTGGGTGGGGGTTTCTCTGGCGCCCGATGGCTGTTATCTCTCGGCCCAGAGCCGGGTGGGGGTCTGGGAGCAGCCACTCTGCCAGGTTCAATTCTGGGCGGGGGTTGTGTGGTTATAGAGTGCCTATAGAAAGTCTGCTGGTATTTTTCCACCTCCTCATGGGTTAGCAAGCGAAGGCACAGAAGCAGAAATAGCGGTAATGGTCATAATTTTATTCCCTAAGCATCTCATATACAAAACACAAAAATTACATGGTGGGCAAATACAGGGAAGGAGAATACATCCATAGGGTTCCAGCCAGTATAAACTGCTGCTTGGGGTTTGAGGCTGGTTATTCCACCGGAACTGCTGCTGGATTGAGCCCTTCAGGAACCACAGGAGTATGGGCAAGACCCCGCTGGACTACCAGGTCTGGCAAAGGGGCTGACATCTCAGGAGAGTAAAGTAGAGCCCTGACTACCACCTGCCCAGGGGAGGTGGTGTTACTATTCTTGCTGAGGGATGAGCTCCAGCACCACGGATGGGATGGGCCAGCTTTTTCTCTGATGATACTGCAGACGCCACATTGATAGTGGACCGAGTTCCTGAGGTCATTCAGGATCCTGCTTTGGGCCTAGTTTATGGTTCCATGAAGATACAGTATCATCAGCATGATTGACTTCCCATGTACCTTCGAAATAAAGGAAAGTTTTCCCACCATTCCATTCTGGCTGTGTCCAAGAACGAGTCCCTTGGAGTTCTCCCTGACTAAAGACCATGGGGGCAGGCATGTGAGACTACTCATTCCTTTCAGCCCAACTGCACTTTATGGAGGCTTGCTCAGTGTGGCCCACCCAGTCAACTCCACAGGCCTACATCAGTCAGCCCAGCCCTTCTCACTGTCAGCCTCTTGCTCTGTGGGCTCAAGCTGATGCAGCTATAAGAGCAGAAGCTGGGCATGGTGCTCCAAATCTGAGGCTGGCATATTGAGCCCCAGGTATAGCAGAAACATATTCAGGCTGGGAAATTCTGGGGGCTGGACCAAATCCTTAGGCTGTTGTTCTTGCCATGTGTTCAAGATGGACAAGATGGCCATGGGGATAGACAGTTGGACAGAGGAGTCAAAGGACTGGGAACCATCCCAAACCAATATCCCAGGGAACCCCTGTGCGATCCTGGGTCCCTGGGCTTCCAGATCCTGTCAGAGACCAGTCCTAGTCCTTGTCCACTTGTGATCTGGCAGTAATGCCTGAAACAGGCCTGGTCTCAGATAACAGGTTGGCAAAAAACCTTTATGAGTGTAAGTCCTTGATCAACAGTGTGATCATTTCTGTCCTTCTCGGGGGAGCTGGACACACACTTCAGTCTGTCTCCTTGCCCACTTGCCACTTGAATTCAACTGCATAGACCCAGCGAGGGGTGGTGTCTGGCCCCTTAATTACCCTCACTTCTCACACCACTGTTCTGTGAGGATCCAACCTAGGAAAGAACAAAGGGACTCTGTCTCTAGCCAAGCCTTCCCAATACCCTCCCAATACCTCAAGCATTAGCTCCTGTGCCCAACTGCTGCCTCTTTCACTAGGTACCACGAGTAAGTCTCCTTCCACTGACACTAGTCTCCCACAGGGTGTGCAACGTTTGGTCTCCTGACCACCTTGTGAGTACCCAGTGTACAGGGTCTAACAGATTGCGGAGTGTATGGTTCCCACAGCCTCTCTTCTGGGTCCTAGGATTGAAAGAGAGTTAAGGATTGGAGTGGAATGCATTCTGAATGACTCAGTTAGGGGCTAAAGCTGTCCCACAACCCCATATGCTCTGGCACAGTGCCCAAACCCACAGCTGCCCTGGGCCCTTTCCTTTATCCAGAAGAAACTCTTGGACGTTTATCCTTAAGGAGGAATCACAGATTTGTGGGATGAGGGTCCAAGAGTCCTTCCAACTCCCAGTCCCCTGACTGCTCTGGAGGAGGGAGGAGGTCTACATCAGCTGAAGCTCACTCACATATGCCATTGCTCTTGCAATCTGATGACCCCATCATAACTGGATAAAATGCAAGCATATCTAGAGGAGGCCAGGGAGCATCACATGAAATGTCCTGTGGTTGCTACCTGTCATTGTGTCCAGTGTCACTGTCTGACCCCTGACTAGTCTGGAGCCCAGGGTGCTGTCTTCCCTGTGCAGGGTTCACAGTCAGCAATCAGAGGAGACCCTGTGCTGAGTGGGGCTTCCTGAATGCTTCCTAAATGAAACGGCCCTACCTAGCCCATCACAGATATCTTTGTGGACCTGGACCCACTGCTTACCCCTGGGGGCCCCTGCTGTCATTTCTTCTAGGCACAGACCCCAGATAGAGTCTCAAATATCCTTTTAAATGGCCAAACAGCCAGGATCAACACCATGATGATAGTGAGCCATAAGGCAGTAGCTTCATTATGACAAGCAGAGAAATGTTAAATGAGTACAAATGAGCGCACAGCCCCAGGAGCCCATCTGAATTTTCCCTTCAAAAGCCCAGTGAGTCCTTAAAATAACTCTGTCCCAGTCTAAGGAGAAAACTGATGCTTAGGAAGTTTTGGGACATTTCCAAACTCACAATGAGGCCGTGACAAAATCCCACTGGGCAGTTAGGGACAGAGTGCTCACCTTGAAAACGGGAGGTCCAGCACATCTTAGGTGGTGGCAAAGTCTCAGTATGAAACCAGGAATATGTCAACATAGCTGAGGTCTTTTATGACTGGCACCAGATGAGTTGTTTGCTGCTCCAGCAGGTTGGCCCCATTGGTTTGTAGCACATGGGTCTCACTCCTCTTCATTGATGAGCCATTTTTCCCCTTTGTCAGGGCCGCCTCCGGCTGGGAAAGTCCCCACCATTACAAGATGGCGCTTTGCTCACTGCCAGCAAAATACGCTGCAAGTAGACAACGAACGTTCTGGTGAAGCTCGCCTAAAGGAAGACATAGTCATTGGCTGTTTCAAATTTAATCAGCATAGTAACAGGACTCTCATTGGCTCTCCCCATTGCTTGGCCCCTTATTGGTCACCTTGCTCGATGATTGGTCATGTAAACATATATAAGTGTGTAGACTTGCGGAAATAAAGAGAGAAAATACATCTGAACCGGGGCTTCTTATCCTTGCGGGTTGAGGGCGACAAGTGGTGCCGAGACCCGGGAATAGTTAACGAGTAAGTAAACCTTGCAAGGAGAAAAACCTCAGATAAGCGGGGAAGGGACCACGATTAAAGTGGTGGGAATCTTGTACAAGACCGCAACAAGAAGCGGGGCGGCCATAGAGCCGGGATTTCACAAGACCGCAATAAGAAGCGGGGCGGCCATAGAGCCGGGATTTTCTTATCGAAACCGCAGGTAAGTGGGGACATTAGCCAAGTTCAAAAGTGGAAATTCCGCCATAAATCGGGGAGTAAAGGCCACGTTCAAAAGTGGGAATTCCGCGGTAAAGCGGGGAGTAAAGGTCAACTGAAGTATATGCGTGTAAAAAGTTAATGTGCTAATTAGTGTCTTTAACGTCTGCGTCTGTTGTCTGTGTGTTCATAATGGGATCTGAAGTATCTAAAGTGCGGTTGGAAGGGTCTTTAAAAGACCTGCTGAAAGCCAATTGTACTCCACTAAAAGCAAAAATTGCTCTGGCCTTTTTGAATACAGTGGAAAAGGCGGCTCCATGGTTCCTAGATGACCCATGTTCCTATCCCAGTTTCCATTCCAGAGGACAAGTTACCGGTGGTGCTATCCAGAAAGAAGAGAGATTTTGGTATCACAGTCACCGTTGTGACAGCATTGGTTATATCTACAGCAGCTGCCATGGCAGCAGCAGTCTCGCTTGCTGCAACTATACCCACTGTGGAAGCTGTGAACACCCTTGCAGAAGGAACGGCAGCTGCCCTTCAAACACAGACTCAGATCAATGCACATCTGCAAGCAGGAATCCTGATAGTCAACCAGAGAGTGGATTTGGTTCAAGAACAAGTGGACATATTGGGGGCCCTATTGGGACTGAGATGTATAGCACCCTTCCCGGCAATTTGTGTAACTCCCATAGCCTATACTAATATGAGTGACTTACAGAATGTCTCCCAACAGCTCTCCCAGTATTTGCAGGGAGCTTGGTCTGACAATTTTCACAATTTCACATGAATCCTTCTGGCTGAGATAACTCGAGTAAATAGTACGCGTGTGCAACCAGCTTCCCTCCCAGAGCTATTTCAAACATTCAGCAATATGTTCCAGTTCACCAAACAATGGGCTGGCACAATTTGTCTTCTTGTCCTCATTCTTATTGGCATTCTGCTTCTATTCAGAAACGTTTGCCAATGGAGAACACAGCAGCGAGAGCAGAGCCAAGCTATAGTACAAGCCCTTATGTCAACAGAGGCTGGGACATCTCCCCAGATATGGCTAAGCATGCTAGATTTGTAGTCAAAGACGGGTAAGATCAGTAGAGAAACATACCAACCTAAGACAAGACAGAGATCATGGATATCTTGTGTCTGATGATGGGTAAGGATGTTTTCTGCTACTGACGACCTAAGACAGGCACGATCTCTGCCATAAAACAAAAAAGGGGGAGATGTCGGGGCCGCCTCCAGCTGGGAAAGTCCCCACCATTACAAGATGGCGCTTGGCTCACTGCCAGCAAAATACGCTGCAAGTAAACAAAGAACGTTCTGGTGAAGCTCGCCTAAAGGAGAACATAGTCATTGGCTGTTTCAAATTTAATCAGCATAGTAACAGGACTCTCATTGGCTCTCCCCATTGTTTGGCCCCTTATTGGTCACCTTGCTCGCTGATTGGTCATGTAAATGTATATAAGTATGTAGACTTGCAGAAATAAAGAGAGAAGATACATCTGAACTGGGGCTTCTTGTCATCCTTGCGGGTCAAGGGCGACACCCCTTAGGTGAAAAGGAGGAACCATGAGGCAGTGCTATAACTCCCATGAGGTTTAGGAGTTGAAGCCCAGACCAACCCCCCAAGATCCCAGTGACTTATGGCAAGAGGTGTAACAAGAGGGCCCACAGACATTAAAATATTCATGTGACTGGGTGGTTCCTTGGCTGAATCCCAAGAGTCATGGTTTTGCATTGGGCTGCATACATAAGGCACAGTCTGCTTGCAGATTCTGTCTCTCTTATCAGGTGGAGACAAGATGGCAGAGAAGTAGAAGGTGCTGTTTCAACAGGTCCCCTAAAGTGAGCTGATGATCTACCAAAGAACTCTAATCACCCATGAAATCAGGCTGAGATTAGAATTATACACTTCTGGATCTCTAAGGAGGGATAAGATGCCAGTGGACAGGTAAAGTGGAGTGGAAATTTCAGGCAGATATTGGGAGAAAAACAAAAGTGGGAGGGATCCTTCAGAAGTGATCCATTAGAAAGTAATACCCCAATACGAGAGTGCCTGTGATTGGGGACCAGAATTAACTTGGAATCCGGTTGCAAGCACTCAAAAAGAGGAAAAGGTCTTAAGGGGAATTTGGTGGATTCAGGCAGTTAGGAACAGGGACTTAATCCCTGTTAGGAACAGGGACTCAGGATGACCACCACTGGTGCTGAGCCAGAGAGAGTGTAGCGAAGAAGCCAGGCCTTGGTGTCTGAGCTGCTGGTGCACATGAGTATGTGTGGGTGGTGGTGCATGTGAAACAGTCTGTTGTGGATGCCAGTTACTGCACTCTAAAACCTTAGCCCTTTGAACTCTGCACGCACACAGTAGCTCCAGCAACAAAAACCTCTCCCCTAAGAGAGGTATGCACAAGCACTAAACAGTGCTCTCTAGGACCCAGAGATTCTGAACACTCCCAGTTCAGACCAGAGTGAAAAACTCAGTGTGCTATCTCTGGTTGAGACCTCTCTGGAGGTCTGGACCTGCCAGAGAGTAGTGGTGGAGGCAGCTGCTGGAAGCCAGCTCTCTGGACTAGTACTTTTCGTGCTTTTGGGTAAAATTGGGAGTTCCTCTGATCCCTGAGACCGTGGCTTGGGACATGCCCTATGGCAGCAGAGGGGAAATTTATGTGCTCTGGAGCACCCAGAGGGAAACAGACTGAGGCTTCTCTCTGAGACAGAGGTGTGGGTGCAGTTTGATTTTCTCTAAACCTCCAAAGAACCGCCAAAAGCCACCAAAGAGAGAAAAAAAAATCAAAACAAAAAGCCCCAAAACTCCAGAGAACAAAAGCCTAAAAAACCTGTTTCCACAAAGCTCAGACACTTGATGGGGGTATGAGGATTCAACTCTAGCAAGACTGACAGTAAAATCAAGAGGCTGGCCCCTCCCTCAGAAAGCCAACCAAAAAATAAAAACAAAAACAAGAAGACAAACACCACTACTTCATAGATACAACATTTATTTTTAATTCATTCCCACTATTCTCATTCAATTTTTAAAAATATTTTAACCTATTTGCCATCACAATGAGAGGTTAAGTACAAGTTCCATAATAACTTCTTAAATTGAACTTCTTTGATACATTACCTGTGTTTTTCTTGTTCTTTCCTATTTTTTATTTTATTTATTTATTTTTTTAACTTTCATATAGAGATATGCTTCAAGGTAATCTCCTTTCCCCAATCAATGCTACCAATATATATATATATATATATATATATATATATATATATATATATATATATATATATCAGCTTAATTCACCTTTATCTCAGGAAAGTTGAGTCCTTTAACAAAGATATCAATATAAAGAGAATTTATAACCACCCTCCCATCTTTTCTTCCTTCACTCTTTCTGTGTATTTTTTTTTTTACTCTGGTAGTATATAAATCTTATACTCGGGGTTCGTTTTGGCTGTGTTTTTTTTTTTTTTTCCTTGTCATTTTTTTTTTCTTTCTGTTTGTCTGTTTCGGTTTGTGTACTTTATAAATCTTACCTTTGGGGCCCATTCAGGTTGCCTCTACTCTTTTTTTTTAATTTTTTTCCCTCTCTCACTCTCCCTCATTTTTCTTTTTCTTTATTTTTGGTGCAGACACCCTAATAGCTCAGGAATGTTCCACAGTGCACATTGCCTGCACCAAGGTTGATATATTCAGTTCCACATCCCTTCAGCCAATTCTCATCAAAATACTAGGAAGAGGAATGCCCAACAGAGGAACAATTCGGAGACTGTGCCCTCTCCATCAGAGATATTGGATATGGACGTAAACAGTATGTGAAAAGGGAATTTGGGCTAACAATTATTCAGGCAATGGCTAGGTTGGAGAAATCCTTGGATGACAAAATGGAATTGATTAGAGCAGAAGTGAAAGCAACCAGGGATGATGTTAACAATGCTCTCAATGAGTTCCAATCTAATCTAAATTCTGTAACAGCAAGGGTATTTGAGGAAGAAGATATAATTAGTGATCTAGAGGACAAACTGATAGAGAAAAAGGATCAGGAGGAAGCCTGGAACAAACAGCTTAGAAGCCATGAAAACAGAATTATGGAAATAAAGGATGACATGAAACATTCCAACATCAGAATTATTGGAATCCTCGAGGAGGAGGAGAAAGAAAGAAGACTAGGGATATAGTTGAACAAATTCACTATGAAAATTATCCCAACTTGGAGAATGGAACTAGCATTCGTGTCCTAGAGGCAGAAAGTACTCCCCCACCATGATCATAGAATCTAGAAAGACCTCGAGGCAGCTTATTGTGAAAATGATAAATCATAATCGTAGACAGGAGCTCTTGAAAGCTGCTAGGGGAAGAGATTATTACATTCTTACAAGAGAGTAACACCCATTAGAATAACATCAGAACTGTCCAGAGAAACCTGGTGACCCAGAAAGGGCTGGCAAGATGTATTCAGGGCACTAAATGAGAAGAACATGCAGTGCAGAATGCTTTAACCAGCAAGACTGACATTCAAAATGGATGGAGAGATAAAGAGCTTCCATGAACAGCATAGTTCAAAAGAGTGTGTGACCACCAAGCTGGCACTAAAAGAAATATTAAGGGGGGTTCTATAAGAAAGTAAAAATCCTAAGAATATCTTTGAACAGAAATATATGGAGACAATCTACAGAAACAAAGACTTCACAGATAACATGATGTCAATAAAAACGTATCTTTCAATAATCACTCTCAATGTGAATGGCCTAAATGCACCCATAAAATGGCACAGACTTGGAGATTAGATAAAACAACAGGACCAAAAAAAAAAAACCCAGGACCCATCTACATGTTATCTACAAGAGACCCATTTTGTACTTAAGAAGACGTCCAGACTGAAAGTGAAGGGATGAAGAAGCATCTTTCATGCCAATGGGCATCAAAAGAAGGTTGAGGTAATGATTCTCATATCAGATAAATTAGATTTTAAACTAAAGACTTTTGTTAGAGATACAGAAGGACACTACATCATTCCTAAATGGTCTATCCACCAAGAAGAACTAATAATTGTAAATATTCATGCCCCCAATATGGGAACAGCCAACTACATAAGACAACTGTTAATCAAGATATAAAGTCATACTGATATAAATACATTAATAGTAGGAGATCTTAACATGCCACTCTCAGTAATAGATCATCCAAGCAGATAATCAATAAAGATTGGACGACTGCCTTCGGCTCAGGTCATGATCCCGGAGTCCCGGGATCGAGTCCCGCATCAGGCTCCCAGCTCCATGGGGAGTCTGCTTCACTCTCTGACCTTCTCCTTGCTCATGCTCTCTCTCACTGTCTATCTCTCAAATAAATAAATAAATAAAATATTTAAAAAAAAAAAAAAAAGAAACAAGAGCAGTGAATAACACATTGGATCCAATGGACCTCATAGATATATACACAATATTCCACCCTCAAACAACAGCATACATATTCTTCTCAAGTGCACTTGGAACCTTCTCCAGAATAGATCACATTCTGTGTCAGAAATCAGGACTCAACCAATACGAAAAGATTGAGATTATCCCTGCATATTCTCAGACCACAATGTTTTGAAACTGGAGCTCAACCATAAGGAAAAGTTGTGGAATTCAACCACCTGGAAACTGAAGACCACCTTGCTTAAGAATGCTTGGATCAACCAGAAAATCAAAGAAGAACCAACTTTTCAGCATCCCATAGGTTCTGAACCAATGTGTTTTCATTTTGATTACTTGGAAAGAAGTGTTTAAGTTCTTATTTAATTTCCTGTCTCATGCAATCATTCCCTGGCAGGATGCTCTTGATCTCCAAATGTTTGAATTCCTTCCAAAATTCTTTTTTTTCTTTTTTGACAACATTGCATGTATTTTTTTCAATTTATTTATTTTCAGAAAAACAGTATTCATTATTTTTTCACCACACCCATTGCTCCATGCAATCCGTGCCCTCTATAATACCCACCACCTGGTACCCCAACCTCCCAATGCCCCGCCACTTCAAATCCCTCAGATTGTTTTTCAGAGTCCATAGTCTCTCGTGATTCACCTCCCCTTCCCATTTACCCCTCTCTAACAGGGGTAAGAGGGGTACTTCTCCTCTCTAACACCCCTTGTCCTCCATGATATTTGTTATGCTCCACAAATAAGTGAAACCATATGATAATTGACTCTCTCTGCTTGACTTATTTCACTCAGCATAATCTCTTCCAGTCCCGTCCATGTTGCTACAAAAGTTGGGTATTCATCCTTTCTGATGGAGGCATAATACTCCATGGTGTATATGGACCACATCTTCCTTATCCATTCATCCGTTGAAGGGCATCTTGGTTCTTCCCATAGTTTGGCGACTGTGGCCATTGCTGCTATAAACATTGGGGTACAGATGGCCCTTCTTTTCACGACATCTGTACTTTGGGGTAAATACCCAGGAGTGCAATTGCAGGGTCATAGGGAAGCTCTATTTTTAATTTCTTGAGGAATCTCCACACTGTTCTCCAAAGAGGCTGCACCAACTTGCATTTCCACCAACAGTGTAAGAGGGTTCCCCTTTCTCCACATCCTCTCCAACACATGTTGTTTCCTGTTTTGTTAACAAAATTCCTTTTTTTTGATGGGGTTCCAGTTTCAAAGAATTATTGTCTGAAAAATGCAGGGGAAAATCTCAGAATATTGGTATTGGTTGAGACCTGATTTGATCTCTGTATGTGATTCTTTAAAAAAAAATCTGATTATGTAATGTTAATCACCATACAGCACATCATTAGTTTTTGACGTAGAGTTCTTAGACTCATGGTTTAAGTATAACAATGTTATATACATTATATATATGTCCATTCAGTACATGCCCTCCTTAATAACCACCAGCAGCCTCATCAATCTCCCCAACGCCTTCCCCTCTAAAACCATGTTTTTTTGAGTTTACATTCTCTTGTGGTTCATCTCCCCATCCAATTCCCTTATCTTCCACTTTCCCTTTTTTCTCCTAATGTGCTCCATGTTATTCCTTATTTTCTACAACTATGTAAAATCATATGATAATTGACTTTCTCTGCTTGACACCTTATAATCAGAATAATTTCCTCCAGTCCCTTCCATGTTGATTCAAAAGTGGGATATTCCTCCTTTCTGATAGCTCAGTAATATTTCATTGTATAATTCCATTGTGTATAAGGACCACATCGTTTTTAATGATTTGTCTGTTTAAAGGCACCCTGAACCCTTCCACAGTTTGTCTATTGTGACCATTACTGCTATGAATATTGGGGTACAGGTGACCCTTCTTTTCAATACATCTGTATCTTTGGTGTAAATACCCAGTAGTGCAATTGTTGTGTCATAGGTAGCTCTATGTTTAACGTTCTGAGGACTCTTCTGAAATGCCTGTGGCTTCTGTGAATCTACAAATCTATGTCTCTACCTCCCTTATTACCTGTAGTAGTGATCTACCTGTCATCACACTGCTAAATAAAGAAATTCACGTCATGGGAGTTCCAAATGTCCCTAAAGACATGCAGTCTTGAGGCAGAAGGGAAGAAGGAATGGTGGACAATGGCCCTTGTCCCGGCCTTTTGAATATTTTCTCCCCAAAGCAAAAATATCAGATTTGGGAAGGTAGTGTGTGAGATAACTCTTCCATATCCAGCCTTTGCTGCGCCTTTGGGCTATAGGGCATCACAGGATAGCATCTGCCAAGACCAGCACCAGACCCATCCTGCCTTCTCCACTGTTGTTTGACACCCACACCTTAGGGTTCTGGGGTCTGCCTCTAGACTGCGTCTGTCCCTGCCCTTGTATCCTCTCCCCAAACCTGCCTTCTCCTGCCTCCTGCTCACACAATCACCTCCTACAAACGTTGCCCTCATTTTCAGAATAAAGGAATGGGAACTGAAGGGGTGAGCAGCTCTGATGTGCCAGTCAGTGAAGGGGCTTGATGTTTGTGGAACCGTCAGTACAGCGAGCATGGTTTGATCAGGTAATCACGGGAGTTTCTGAGTGCTAGGAGCACAAAAGCAACCCATGATCCCCTTGCACTTAAGTGACCTGGACTCTTCCAGACTCTACATTGGCTCCTAGAAGCAGTACCCTCAAATTAGCTCAGAAATCATCCATCTTATGTTTGTATGCCTCCCATTTTCCAAGTTCCCTTGAAGTTTATCTTGACCCCCAGAGGAAACTTCCTCATAGTTCCCATCTGTGTATTCCCAGGTGCTATGGGCACACTCTTATTACTGAGCTCAGCCCAGGAGCCACAGCTCTAGGCACTTCCCCTACAATCTCAGTTGGAGTCAAATGTAGACACCAGATGACTGGCATTTGCACCACACCTACACTCCCACTCCACATCCCTGCAGCTAAGATGGACCATAGCCCAGAAGGGGCCATCCAGGAATCTCACCTCCCAACTCCATTTTGACCCCAGTGTCCAATTTATCAGAAGATCAGTACTGACTTCTGGAAGTGGCCCTATTCTTCATACCCATACAGACCCTAGTGTCTCCAAGGTGCACCTGTTACCACCTCTCTCCCATTGCACCTTACTCTGTGCATACACCCATGCAACTAATGCAAACAGTGTGAATCCCACATTTCTCCCCAATTCCTGCAGTGCTTCTTTGGTCAGAATGAATCCTGCAGCCTGGCCACTCATGCCATTCTGTCTCCTGCTCTGACCCCAAATCTACTCACCCAGATAAAGAAAATCTTACCCTGCCTCTGGAGTCATTCTACCCTTCTTGCATGATCTTGTCACGTTTGTTCTTCCAAGGACTGCATCACAGATGAATCTGTCCTGGATAAACAGCTGTTTTCCTGGCCACGGTCTGAAGCCATAACATCAGGAGCCAAACTCAAATTTAGCAAAAATCTGAAAAATTGTAATCTGCCAATGCTTTATGCAGAAATACTTGTGATCAGACACATAGATTGTTTATTCCTTCTAAGCAGAAGGTGCTGAACTCTGGTTCCCTGCTTTGGTTCTAAAGATTAGTATGTCTGAACAAGTTGTTGAGGACAGGTAGGTTATACTCAATGCCAACTCTGCATGCTTAACCAACATATTTTCAGAGCCATGGAGACCCTAACCTCAGGAAAATATTAAGGATTATAAGGGATAGTAGTGGTTCTAAAACAGCCTGCCCTTTGCAATCACCCAGGGGTTGTTTTTTGTAAACCAGTTATTTAGAAATAATAATGTTTGTGTTTTTTTTTTAATTTTTTATTTTAAAAGCTTTATTTGGCTATTTTTCAAATTCATACTGTATCATCAATCGGGGAGATGTACACCTATTCCCCAACTACCCTTCTATGCCATAGTGGGTGGGTGCATAAACATTAACACTTGGGCACTGCGTGTAAGGCAGAAATAACCAGGAAGACCCTCATTTGAATGAAGAATGTCTCCACCTCATGGATCTAAGCCTGCCTCTCAGTGCATTTCTTCACTTCCTTCTTTAAGGCCTCCACCTCTCCTTTGAGGATATAACATTTCTCCTTCAGCTAGAAGATTTCAACCCCAATGACTCCACAGTATTCATGGTCTGGGTGTCCTCCACAATTTCCTCCCATCACCCCTCTTCATTTCATGCCATAAGTTTGAGAAAAAGTCTTCAAACCGTTGTCCTGTTTCAATTCCTAGGGCATGATGTAGTTTTATTCTCAGGAGGAGAATTCCCCCAAAATGAATATTACACAGATAGGAGGCCCAAAAGACCTCAGGCTGAAGGACATCAAAAATAAAAAGAGACTCAAATGCTTACTTTTCTGCAGAGGTGAAAAGCATATCACCATAGATTTTGGGGGCAAGTTTGTATCCCAGTAGCTTCTTAGTCCCATGCTGTCCTGGGATGGAGGGCTCATAGTTTGGAGGCTCCCAGGTCTTCATGGCCGCATCGGACAAATTGGTGCAGTGATGAGCAGGTTTGGAGGTCTCATAATCTGACGCCAGCTGGAAAGCCGATTGTTTGTGCTGTACTCTGGGAAGAAGGAAGGATGTGTGTCCAAGGAAACATGCTGAACTTGCTGTCCATTTGCCTTCTTGGCCTAGTGTAGATCTTCATTGTTGGTCTCGAGGTCCAAGGGGACACAGTGAAATTGCTGTCCAGGTGCCTGGTAGGCCTGTCAGACAGCTCAGTTATTGGTCTCCAGATCCAAGGACATATGGTCAACCCACATTCACAATACCCGCTTGGTCTAGCACACAGCTGATTTTTTGGTCTACTGGACCAATTGCCCATGGTAAGCCTGTATCAACGTTCTTAGCTGCTTGAACACAGAGTTTAGTTGATGGTTTTGAGGACCAAGAGCCCATGGCGCACCTGCTTACCAGGTGCCTACGTGGCATATCAGACAGCTGGGTTTGTCTCAAGGTCCAAGGGCACATGGTGATCTTGCTGCCCAGCTGTCTGATTGGCCTATCAGACAGCTCAATTTTTGGTCTACTGTCCAATGGGCACATAGTGAGCCCACTACGTATTTGTCTGCTTGGCCTGGGGCAGAATTGTGTGTTTCTTATTGCCATTAAAGAACACAGTGTGAGCCTGCTATCCAGGTGCCTTCTTGGCCTAGCAATGTGCTGTGTTGTTTCAGATAAAAGGGTACATGGTGATCCCACTTTCAAGGTATGTGCTTGGTCTTACTGAGGGTTCCTTATTGGTCACCAAGTCCAAGGTCTCATGGTAAGCCTGCCGTCCAAGTTGCTGCTTGACCTAACAGTGAGCTGTGTTGTTGGTCTTGAGGTCCTGCCAACATGCCAGTATAGCCCATCACAATGCAGTTGTCATTCTCCAGGTCCAAGAACACATGTGAAGCCTGTTGCCAAGGAGTCCAGTTTGCCAAGAAAAGTGCTGAGTTGTGGGTCTCCAGGTCCAGGATCACATGATGAGCCTCCTGTCTGGATGTCTGCTTGTCCTTCCAAGCTCTCCTTTCTTGGCCTCAACTTCCAAGGTCACTGGTTTAGCCCACTATCAAGGTGCCTGCTTAACCCACCAGACAGTTCAGTTATTGGCCTGCTGGTCCAAGGGCACTTGGTGAGCCTTTTGTCAAGGTGCCTCCTTGGCCAGGCAAATAGCTGAGTTGTTGGTCTCAATGTCCTAGGGCACATGGTAAGCCACATGTCTTTATGTCTGTTTGGCTTATTGGTCCCTTTTTGGTCTCCAGGTCTAAGGGCACATTGTGCAGCAGCAGTCAAGGTCGTTCTTGGCCTAGTAGAGACCTGATTTTGTGGTTTCCAGGTCCATGGACCCATGTTGAGCCAGTTTGAAGTCACCTGCTTGGCTTATCACAGAGCTGCATTTTTGGTCTCCAGGTCCAAGGGCACATGGTTAGCCCACTGTCAACATGCCTGCTTTACCCATGAGGCAGCTCAGCTTTTGGTTTTCAGATCCAAGGGCACATGGTAAGCCAAATGTCATGGTGCCAGCTTGGCCTAGCAAAGATATGAGTTGTTGGTTTCTAGGTCTAAGGGCACATGGTGAGGCTCAAGTCCAGTTATCTGCTTGGCCTAGCCTGGAGCTCGTTTCTTGGGCTCAATATCCAAGGGACTATGGTGAGCCCACTGTCATGGTGACTGCTTAGCTTACTAGACAGCTCACTTATCAGTCTCCAGGTCCAAGGGCACATGGTGGTCCTGATGCCCAGGTGCCTGCTTAGTGTAATAGAGAGATTTGTTAGTCTCCATATCAATGGGAACATGGTGAGATGTCTCTTCAAGATGCCTGCATGACATAGCAGACATCTGAGTTGTTGGTCTCCTGGTCCAAGGACACATGGTGAGTCTAGTGTCCAGATGTCTGCTTGGCCTAGAGGAAAGCTGAGTATTTGTCCACTGGGTACAAAGGCCCATGGTAATTCTTCTGTTTCATTGAATCCTTTTACCAATACCAGCTGGGACGCAGGACCCATTGTTTCGTGGAATTTAGCAAGCCTGTTCTCTGGAATTCCCTGCCTTGTGCTGAACTGGGCTGGCCAGCTTGTGGTATGTAGGTTCCTTGTCCACCCAGCTTCTGTGTGACTCATCTGCCCAGTGTCAAATGGAATCAGAAACCTCCCAGTCTTTGGGTTCCTGGGAGGTGCTCTGTCTTGAGTTCTGAATGTCTCTTTGTTAGGTTGTGTTTGAGGATTGATGGTCTGTGGGCTCTGGGTTAGCCAGGTTTCTGGGGAATTATTTTTTCCACTGCTGAGTTGTTTCTGACAGTCCATGGACTGCGGGCCAGTGTTCCAAGGACTAACACTGCATACATAGATGTGGTGATTCTTTTTCCTAGTACCTACTTGTTTGTTAAATGTCCTCTCTGCCTGATATCTCCAGATATTCCACACATTGTGCACATCTGGGTTGGCTGGAGTTCAGAGTACTCATGTGCCCTGTGCTGAGCCAGGTTGGAGGGTTTCAGAGTAGTAATGTTCCCAATATTCCTTCAGAACATGGACTCAGCTTTCCTGTACTGAAGACGCATATGAGCCCAGGGGTGTGGGGCCCAACTGGCAGAGAATCCATGGCACTCTGATAGCCCAACTTGTTGTGGCCCAAAGCCATCATCTCTACTCAACCTGGATATTCAAGCATCTTTCCCAGATTTTAGCTCAAATCCCTGACTGCGGAGGAACGTGAAGCACAAGAGTACTCCTCCTTCCTGAAGGCTGGAAGCCTGGCTGTTGAGATAGGTGTCCAACCTTCAGAGTGGGAACCAGCTGCATGGCCCATGAGACCACTGCCATTCATGGGAGCCACTCTGGGAACAAACTTGCATTGTTACACTCAGCGAGTGGCTGCTTTCAAACAAAACCCTTCGGTAGCTGGACCAGGAGCCTGGAGAGCACATGTACCACCCTAGGGCCAAACACTCACCCTCCTAGGTGTTTTCCAGGAGCCCACACCCAGAACCTGTCTCTGGAATCCCTCTTTTGGGGGTTCCCTGAGACGGAAAACTGCATTGTTCCCCTCTCCCAGAGACAACAAACTCTTGCGAGCTGAGCAAAATCCTCAGAACCGAAGTATCTCCCATTGCCCATGAAGCCAACCACACATTTGGCGAAAGTCCAGGATAGCAATGCAGACAGAAAAGCCTGACTACCGCCTCCATGATACCTTAACTTCAGTACAGTATGAGCTACCAACAGGGCCTGCAGATCAGGCCTGTGATCACCTCAGCCCTCAATCTAACCCTTGCTCACGTTTGCAGATTTCTTTCTTTTTTTATTTATTTATTTATTTCCAATTTATTTATTTTCAGAAAAACAGTATTCATTATTTTTTCACCACACCCAGTGCTCCATGCAAGCCGTGCCCTCTATAATACCCACCACCTGCGTTTGCAGATTTCTGTCCCAAAGCCCTGGCCCACATGCCCATCAGGATGGGGCCTCTGGAGACACAACAGACGACTTTGCCTACACACCCGAAGGAAACTCTGCCCTTCACAGTTGCCCAACCCTGAAGATTAGGAGCAAAGTACAAAGCCCGTGAGACCACCTCAATTCCGACAAAAATTCTCGACCCAAGGGCTCATTCTGCCACACAATGAGCCCCTGCCTCCAGGCAGACATCCAAGTCAAAGGCCCTGAGCCAGAAGATTGAACCTGACACGCCTCTAGGACTTTTATCAATGCCCTAGCTTAGATTTTCATGTGCCTGTCCCCAGTGGCACGTTCTTCAATACCAACTTATATTCCAACATGTGGTCCCTGAGCCACACAACAGAACCCATCCTGTCGCTTAAGGATATCTTGCTCTTGGTAGCTGTGTCCAAGACTCAGTGTAAGAGAATCCTGCATGGCCCCTGAACGCCCCAACATTCTAACGTCTCCGTGGATACAAACCAGCATTGTGATCCAACAGCTTGAAACTCCATGATATGAAACTCCATGTCAACACTAGTGACTTTGAACTTCACCCCAGTGTCACCAGTATGAAACTGCCATTTCTTCATCTGCAACGGGCACTGGAGGTGGGCTTTTCAGGCATCCATGCAGGAGTGCTCTGATCCCCAAACTTTCCACATGGGGGACCCTGGAGCCTACAAACGAGGTTCCACCAGTCCATTAGAAGGAAACCTTGATGTTTCGGGCATCGAAAGCCCCAGGGTGGGAAATCCTCCAAGGCTTCATGACGCCTCCTCTCCATTTGCTGGTCATCATAGACACAATCTCCAGTATGAGCAAACATCTGACATCCGCCCTTACTCAGGTGCTGGATGTCTCGAATCAGCTGCTGCACACTGGACGTGCCTTCTGCTTGTCACTGAATTTAACCATAGCTTGGGTTAACAATTCCATCCTCAACTTCTTGGTCCCCAAGCCCTCTTGATAGGGAATTCTGGAGCCACAATGCAACATTCTGCCTGCCCCACAGAAAGAAGAAGTGCCTGATGAGTCTGCCCAGAAACCCCACATCATGGCCCTGACAGCACCATAATATCATGGGCTCTAATACTCTGTCTCACACAGCCAGAGCCACGACCTCTAGGCAACAGAGTGGGCCCATTATCCTGCAGGTGGACCTGCCATGGCCCAAAGCCATAATATCTACAAAACCTGGATATTCAGGCATCTGTCCCCAGACCGTAGCTCAAATCCCTGCCTATGGGGGAACCTGAAGCACAGGATTATTCCTCCTTTCCAATGGCAGAAACCTGGCTGTTGAGATGGGTGTCTTATCCTCAGAGTGGGAACCAGCTGCATGGCCCATGAGACTAGGTCCACTCATGGGAGACGCCCTGGGCACAAACAGGCATTGTGACCCTCAGCATGAGCCTCCTATCAAACAAACATCCTCAGTAGCTAGACCAGGAGTGCACAGACTGGGCCTGCCAGGTCCCTAGGGCCAAATCCTCACCCTCGTTTGTGCTTTCCAGGTGCCCAGACCCAGAACCTGTCTCTCAAATCCCTATTTTGGGGGTCCCCTGAGACGAAAAACATCAGCCTTCCCTTCTCCGAGAGACACCAAACACTGGGAGCTGGGCAGAATCTCCAGAGAAGAAGAATATCACGTGGCCTCATGAAGCCACCCCTACCTTTTAGGACCATCCTGGACACACAATCCCGATAGAAAAGCCTGAGCTACCGCCTCCATGACACCTTAATTTCAATACACTATGAGCTGCCCTCAGGGCCTGCTGATCGGTCTTGTGAGCACCTCGGCCCTCACCCTAACACTGGTTCGCGTTTGCAACTTCTGTTCCCAAAGTCCTGGCCCACATGCTCTCCAGAATGGGGCCTCCAGTCTCACACCGGACGAGTGTGGCTACACTCCTGAAGGAAACTGCCCTTCACTGTTGCCCAAACCCTGAATATGAGAAGCAAAGTACAAAGCCTCTGAGCCCACCTCATTTTTGAAGAACGCTCTGGACCCAAATACGCATTCAGACATAAAAATACACCCTTGCCTCCACGCAGACATCCAAGTCAAAGGCCCTGAGTCAGAAGTTTGAACCTGACATGACTATAGGACTTCATCGATACCCTAGTTTGGATGTTTAGACTCCTGTCTGCAGAGGCTTTTTATTCAATACCAACTTATATTCCAGCATGTGTTCCTTGAACCACACAACAGAACCCCTGCTGTCCCCAGAAGGACACCTTTCTCTTGGTAGCTGTGTCCGTGTCTCAGTGTAGGAGAATCCTGCATGGCCCCTGACCACCAAAACATTCTAACTTCTCCCTGGATACAAACCAGCATTGTGATCCAAAAGCATGAAACTCCATGTCAACTCAGCCCTCTTAGTACTTTGTCCCAGAGTTACCAGATCGACCCTGCCATGTTCCTGAGCTGCAATGGTCAATGGATTTGTGCTTTCCAGTCATCTATGCGGGAGAGCACTGCTACCCAAACTTTCCATATGGGGCACACTGAAGCAAACAAACCAAACTCCACCTGTCCAGTAGAAGGAAACCTTGCTCTTTGGAGCATCTCACAAGCCGCAGAGTGGGAAATCTTCCATGGCCTCTTGACCCCCCACCACCATTGTCTGTCATCAGAGGCACAAAGTCCAGTGTAAGCAAACATCTGACATCTGCCCTTACACAGGTGCTGGATGTCTCAAATGAGCTGCTGCACACTGGAACAGCCTTCCGTTTGGCACTGAATGTAACCATAGCTTGTGTTTAAAATTCCATCCTCACCCTCCTGGTCCACAAGACCTCTTGATAGGGAATTCTGGAGCCACATCAAAGCATTCTGCCTGCCCCATAGAAAGAAGAAGGGCCTGGTGAGTCTTCCCAAAAACCCCACATGTGAATCAATCTGCTCGGCCCCCAAGGGAACCCTGATTATAGGCTCCCAGGCCACTACTGCTGTGTCTGACAGAGCCTGAGCCCCGACCTAGTGTTACCCACTCAGAGAGCGAGCCCCATATCCAGCATCTGATACCAGTCATGGCCCAAGGCCATCATCTCTACCCATCCTTGGTATTCAGTCACCTGTCCCTAGACTTTTGATGGAATCCCTGCCAATGGGGGAACCAGAAGCATAATAGAGAATCCCTCCCTCCCCATGACAGAAAATCTTGTGTTGGGATGGTTGTCCATCCCTCAGAGTGGGAGCCAGCAACATGGCCAATGAGACTACGCCCACTCCGGAGGGCCACCCTGGGCACAAACAGGCATTGTGACCATCACCCTGAGTATGCTTTCAAACAAGCACTCTCAGTGGCACCAGCAGAATCCCGCATTGCAGGCCAGGTACACCCCTATGCCGACATCCTAAGCCTTTTTGGGATTTTCCAGGCGCCCAGACCAAGATCCCGTCTCTGGAATCCCTGTTATGGGGAAGCCATATGATGGAATACAGCTCTCTTCCCTTCCCTGAAAAAGCCACTAAACTATGGGGAGCTGTCAGGATCCTTAGAGAGGAAAAAACTCCCATTGACCTATGAGGCCACAGCTGCATTCTGAGGCCATCCTGGACAAACATTCCAGATAGAAAAGCCTGTGCTACTGCCTTCCAGTCACCCTAATTTCAGTTCCTGACAAGCTGCTCTCCAGGTCTATGTATTTGGCCTGCAATCCCCTCCCCACTAATCCTAACCCAAATTTGTGTTTGCAGACTTCTCTCCCAAAACCATGGCTGTCATGCCATCCAGGAAGGTGTCTCTGGACCACACCAAGGACTGTGCCTGCCATCCCCAAGGAAACTGCCCATCATAGTTGCCCAAACCTCTCAAATTAGGAGATACTTGCTAGGTCCCTTAGCCCACCCCAAAACTGGCAGCCACTCTGGATGCAAATGCACAGTCTGAAACACCCTTATCACCTACATCCAGGCAGACAGCCAACTAATTGCTCCTGAGACAGAAGATAGAACCTGACATGCCCCTAGGACCTCATTGGAACCCTAGATTAGGTTTTCAGGCAACTGTCCTCAGAGGCCTGTTCTGGAAGACCAACTTATGATACAACATATGGGCCCTGGGACACACAACAGAACTTCTTCTGTCCCCAGAACCATACTGTGCTCTTCAACCTGTGCCAAACCCTCAGGGTAGGAGAAACCTGCCGGACACCTTAGCCACAAGCACATTCTAAAATCTTCCTGGTAACAAACCAGCATTGTGACCCATCTGTAAGAGAGTCCATGTCAACTCAAGGCCTTGATACTTCACCCAAGAGCCACTAAATGAACCTTCAGTGTACCTCACCTACAAAAGTCAATGGAGATTTGCTTTCCAGGCATCAATGATGGAGAGCTCTTCTACCCAAACTTTTCACATGGGAGACACTGAAACAAACAAACCAGACTCCACTGTTTGGAGCATCTCACAAGCCTCAGCGTGGGACATCCTCCATGGCCTCTTGAAGCCAAACCTCCATTTGTTGGTCTTCATAGACACAAACTCTAGTGTGAGCAAACATCTGACATCCGCCCTTACTCAGGTGCTGGATATATCGAAAAAGATACTTCACATTGGAAATGCGTTCCGTTTGGCACTGAATTGTATAGTAGCTTGTGTTTTCAATTCCATTCTCATCCTACTGCTCCCCAAGGCCTCTTGATATTGAATTCTGGAGCCGCAATGCAGCATTCTGCCTCCCCCATAGAAAGAAGTGGCTGGTTAGTCTGCCCAGAATCCCCACATGAGGATCAGTCTGCTCGGCCCTGGAGGGAACCCCGATTTATAGACTTCCCTGGACACTAGTGTTGTGTCTGACAGAGCCTGAACTCTGACCTAGTGTCGGTCACCAAGAGAGCAGGTCCCATATCTAGCATGTAGGACTGGTCATGGCCCAAGTCCATCATCTTTACCCATACTTGGTATTCTGGAACCTTTCCTCAGACTTTGCTGAAATCCTTCAAATGGGGGAACCTGAAGCACTATAGAGTACTACTCCTTCCCCATGAAAGGAAACCTGGCTGTTGGGATGGGTGTCCAGCCCTCAAAGTGGGAGCAAGGTACATGGCCAATGTGACCACGCCAACTCCTTAGGGCTGCCCAGGGCACAAACAGGCATTGTGACCCTCACCTGAGTATGCTTTCAAACAAACCCTCTCAGTTCCACCACAAGGTTCCCGCATTGCAGGCCTGATACGCCCCTAGGCCCAAATCCTAACCTTTGGTGAGATTTTCCAGGCGCCCAGACCCAGATCCCGTCTCTGGAATCCCTGTTTTGGGACATCTCTAAGATGGAAAACAACACTCTTCCTTCCCCAAAAAAGCCACCAGACTAAGGGGAGCTGCCAGGATCCTTAGAGAGGAAGTCTCCCATGGACCCTGAGACCTCAACTACATTCCGAGGTCATTCTGGACACACAACCAAGTTAGAAAAGTCTGTACTACCGTCTTCCAGTCACCCTAATTACAGTTTCTGACGAGCTGCCCCCCAGGTCTATGCATTGGGCCTGCTATAGCATCGTAACTAACCCGAACCCGAAACCAAATTTGTGTTTGCAGACTTCTCTCCCAAAACCATGGCTCACATGCCCTCCAGGAAGGGGTCACTCGATGTGCACCACAGGACTGTGGCTGCATTCCCTAAAGAAATTGTGCCTATCACATTTGCCCAAACCTTAAAGATTAAGAGAAACCTGTAAGGCCCCTGAGCCCACCCCAGTTTTGGCGACCACTCTGGATGCAAATGCGCAGTCTGAAACAACCTGATCAGCTACATTCAGGTAGACAGTCATGTCAATGATCCTGAGTCAGAAGATTGAACCTGACATGCCCTTAGACCTCATTGGAACCCTTGATTAGGTTTTCAGGCATCTGTCCTCAGGGGCCTATTCTGGAATACCAAGTTTTGATACAACATGTGGTCCCTGAGCCACACAACAGAACACTTCCTGTACCCAAGGTAACCATGCTCTTCGACCTGTGCCAAACCCTCAGAAGAGGAGAATCTTGCATCGCACCTTAGCTACCAGCACATTCTAAGATCTCCCTGGTAACAAACCAGCAGTGTGACACATCTGAAAGAGATTCCATGTTAACTCATGACCCTTGGTACCTCGCACCAGCCACCAGAATGAATCTACCACGTTCCCCAGCTGCAATGGAGAATGGAGGTGTGCTTTCCAGGCATCCATGTCGGAGAGCTTTGCTACCTAGAATTTCCACATGGGGGACCCTGGAGCAAACAAATCAGATTCCACCTATCCAGTACAAGGAAACTTACTGTTTGGAGCATCTCACAAGCCTCAGTGTGGGAAATCCTTTACGGCCTCTTGACGCCACCCTTCCATTTGTCATTCATCATAGACACAAATTCCAGTGTGCACAAACATTGGACAACCGCCCTGACTCAGGTGCTGGATCTCTAGAATCACCCACTGCACATTGGAACTGCCTTCTACTTGGCACTGTATTTAACCATAGCTTGTGTTTGCAATTCCATCTTCACCCTACTTGTCCCCAAGCCCTATTAATAGGGAATTCTGGGGGCACAATGCAGCATTTTGCCTGTCCCGTAGAAAGAAAAAGTGCCTGGTGAGTCTGCCCAGATCCTCCTCATGAGGATCCACCTGCATGGCCCTCGACAGTGCCCTAATATCATAGGCCACCATGGGCACAAAAGCTCTGTCTGACATAGCCTGATCCACGATCTCCAGTCGGCCACCTAGACATTGGGCCCCATATCCTGCAGGCCCCATATCCTGTCGTGGCCCGAAAGCATCATCTCTGCTCAACCTGGTTATTCAGGCATCTGTCCCCAGAACTTAGCTCAAATCCCTTCTTATGGAGGAAATTGAGGCACAAGTGTCCCCCTCTTTGCCGATGGCAGGAAATCTGGCCTGTGAAACGGGTGTCCAACCCTCAGAGTGGGAACCAGCTGCATGGGCCTTCAGATCATGGTCAATCATGGGAGACGCCCTGGGCACAAACAGGCATTGTGACTCTCAAAGTGAGCCTGCTTTCAAACAAACCCCCTCAGTAGCTCCACCAGGAGTCCACAGAGCAGGCCTACCAGGTTGCTACTGCCAAATATTCGCCCTCGTTGGTGTTTTCCAGGCACCCAGACCCAGAAACTGTCTCCGGAATCTCTCTTTTCCGCTTCCCCTGAGACTGAAAACAGCAGTCTTCCCTTCCCCCAGAGATACCAAACTCTGGGAGGTGGGAGGAATACCCAGAGAGGAAGAATCTCCCATGGCCCCATGAAGCCAACCCTACCTTTTGTGACCGTCTTGGACACAGAATCCAGACAAAATAGCCTGCACAACCCCTCCATGACACCTTAAGTTCAGTACACTATGAGCTGCCCTCAGGGCCTGCAGATCGGGACTGTGATCACCTCGGCCCTCACCCTAACCCTAGTTCGCCTTTGCAGATCTGTCCCCAAAGCCCTGGCCCACATGCCCTCCAGGATGGGGCCTCTGGTGCAACACCAGATGATTGTGCCAACCCTCCTGAAGGAGAGTCTTCACTTCACTTCACTTCATTGTTGCCCAAACCCTGAAGATTAAGAGCAAAGTAAATGCCCCTGAGCCCATGTCAATTTCAAAGGATGCACTGGACATAAATGTGCATTCTGACACACAATGAGCACCTGCCTCCAGGAAGACATCCAAGTCAAAGTCCATGAGTCAGAAGATTTGACCTGACATGCCCCTAGGACTTCGTTGATAGGCTAAATTAGATTTTCAGGTGCCAGCCCCAGAGGTCTGTTCTCCCATACCAACTTATATACCAACACGTGGTCCCTGAGCCACACTACAAAACCCCTCCTGTCCCCAGAAGGATACCTTGCTCTTGGTAGCTTTGTCCAAGACTCATGTAGGAGAATCCTGCATGGCCCCTGACCACCCCAACATTCTAACATCTCAATGGATACAAACCAGCATTGTGATCCAACAGCATGAAATTCCATGTCAACTCAGGCCAGAAGGAACTTTTCCCCAGAGCCACCAGATCGAACCTGCCATGTTCCTCATCTGCAGTGGTCAATGGAGGTGTGCTTTCCAGGCATCCAACCGGGAGACCTCTGTTACTCAAACTTTCCATATGGAGAATGGTGAAGCAAAAAAACCAGTCTTGCCCTGTCCAGTAGAAGGAATCGTTGCTGTTTGAAGCATCTCACAAGCCCCAGAGTGGGAAATACTCCATGGCCTCGTGATGCCACCCCTCCATTTGGTGGTCATCATAAACACATTCTCCAGTATGAGCAAACATCTGACATCTGCCTTACTCAGGTGCTGGATATCTCAAATCAGCCAGTACACACTGGAACTGCCTTTTGCTTGGCACTGAATTTAACTGTAACTTGTGTTTACAATTCCATCCTCACCCTCCTGGTCCCCAAGCCCTCTTGATAGGGAATTCTGGAGTCATAACACAGCATTCTTCATGCGCCACAGAAAGAAGAAGTGCCTGGTGAGACTTCCCAGAAACCCGACATGAGGATCCACCTGCCTTGCCCTTGATGGCACCCTAATATCATAGGCCACCAGGAGTACTCAGTCTCTGTCTGACACAGCCTGAGCCATGACCTCTAGTCTGGCATGCATACAGTGGGCCCGATAAACTGCTGGTGGGACCTGCCTTGGCCCAAAACCATCACATCTGCTCAACCTGGATATTCAGGCATCTCTCCCCAGACTATCGCTCAAATCCCTGACTAAAGGGGAACCTGATGCACAAGAGTACTCCTCATTCCAGATGGCAGGAAACCTGGCTGTTGAGATCGGTGTCCAACCCTCAAAGTGGGAAATAGCTGCAAGGCCCATGAGTCCACAGACACTCTTGTTAGTCACCCTGAGCACAAACAGGCATTGTGACCCTCAATGTAGCCTGCTTTGTAACAAACGCCCTTGGTAGCTAGATCAGGAGACGGCCGAGCGTGCCTGCCAGGTCACTAGTACCAAATGCTTACCCTAGTTCGTGTTTCATTGCGCCCAGGCACAGAACCTGTCTCTGGAATCCCACATTTGGGTGTTCCCTGAGACAGAAAACAGCAGTCTTCCCTTCCCCCAAGACACCAAACTCTTAGGATCTGGGCAGAATCCCCAGAGACGAAGAATCTCCCATGACCTCATGAAGCCACCCCTACCATTTGCAACCATCCTGGGCACACAATCCAGACAGAAAACCCTGTGCTAACGCCTCCAAGACACCTTAATTCCAGTACATGATGCATTGTCCTCAGGGCCTGCATATCGGGCCTGTGATCACTTCAGCTGTCACCCTAACCATCGTTCATGTTTGCAGATTTCTGGCCCCAAAGCCCTGGCCCACATGCCCTCCAGGATGGGGCCTCTGGAACCACATGAGACGATTGTGCCTACCCTCCTGAAGGAAACTCTGCCCTTCATTTTTGCCCAAACCCTGAAGATTAGGAGCAATATACAAAGTATCTGAGCCCACCTCAATTGCGAGGGAAACTCTGGACTGAAATGTGCATTCTGGCACACCATGAGCACCTGCCTCCAGGAAGACATCCAGGTCAAAGGCCCTGAGTCAGAAGATTGATCCTGACATGCCCCTAGGACTCCTTTGATACCATAGATTAGATTTTTAGGTGCCTGTCCCCAGAGGCTTTTTCTCCAATAACAACTTAAATTCCAACATGTGGTCCGTGAGCCACACAAGAGAATCCCTCCTGTCTCCAGTAGGATAGCTTGCTCTTGGTAGCTATGTCCAAGACTCTGTGTAGGAGAATCCTGCATGGCCCCTGGCCACCAAAACATTCTAACTTCTCCCTGGATACAAACCAGCATTGTGACCCAACAGCATGAAACTCCATGTCTACTCAAGCCACTTGGAACTTCGCCCCAGAGTCACCAGAAGGAACTTGCCATGTTCCTCAGCTGCAATGGTCAATGGAGGTGTGCTTTCCAGGCATCCATTTTAGAGAGCTCTGCTACCCAAACTTTCCATATGGGGTACGGTGGAGCAAACAAACCAGACTCGCCCTGTCCAGTACAAGGAATCCTTGCTGTTTGGAACATCTCACAAGCCCCAGTGTGGGAAATCCTCCATGGCCTCGTGACGCCACCCCTCCATTTGGTGGCCAACATAGACACAAAGTCCAGTGTAAGCAAACATCTTACATCAGCCCTTACTCAGGTGCTGGTATCTCGAAACAGCTGTTGCACACTGGAACTGCCTTTTACTTGGCACTTAATTTAACAGTAGCTTGTTTTTACAATTTTTTCGTCACCCTCCTCATCACCAAGCCTTCTTGACAGGGAATTCTGGAGACAAAATGCAGCATTCTGCCTACCCCACAGACAGAAGAAGTGCCTGGTGAGTCTGCCCAGAAGCCCCACATGTAGATCCACCTGCACAGCCCTCAATGTCACCCTAATATCATAGGCCACCATGGGCACTCAGGCTCAGTATGACACAGCCTTAGCCACGACCTCTAGTCAGCCACACAGACAGTTTGCTCCATATCCTGCAGGTGGTACCTGTTGTGGCCCGAAGCCTTCACATCTACTCAACCTGGTTACTCAGGCATCTCTCCCCAGACCATAGCTCAAATCCCTGCCTATGGGGGAAACTGAAGCACAGGAGTACTCCTCCTACCCGATGGCAGGAATCCTGGCTGTTTAGATGGGTGTCCAACCCTCAGCGTGGGAACCAGCTGCATGGCCCATGAGACCACAGTCACTCATGGGAGCTGCCTAGGGCACAAACAGGCATTGTGACTCTCAGTGTGAGTATGCTTTCAAACAAACCACCTTGGTAGCTGGACCAGGAGCACACAGGGCAAGCCTGCCAAGACCCTAGGGCCAAAACCTCACCCTCGATGTTTTCCAGATGCCCAGTCCCAGTACCTGTCTCTGGAATCCCTCTTTTGAAGGTCCTCTGAGACAGAAAACAGCAGTCTTCCCTTCCCCCCAGACACACCAAACTCTTGGGAGCTGGGAAGAATCCCCAGAGTCGAAGAATCTCCCATGGCCCCATGAAGAATTCTTTACATTTTGCGACTGTCCTAGACACAGAGTCCAGACAGAAAAGCAAGTGCTACGGCCTCCATGACACCTTAATTTCAGTACACTATGAGGTGCACTCACGCCATGCAGATTTGGCTTGGGATCACACCAGCCCTCACCCTAACCCTAGTTTGTGTTTGCAGATTTCTGTCCCCAAAACCCTGGCCCACGTACCCTCCAGGATGGGACTTCTGGTGCCACACCAGATGAGTGTGCTTACACTCCCAAAGAAAACTCTGCCCTTCACGTTTGCCAAAACCATGAATCTTAGGAGCAAAATACAAAGCACCTGAGCCCAGCTCAATTTCAAAGAACGCTCTGGACCCAAGTGCATATTCTGATACACAATGAGCACCTGCCTCCAGACAGACATCCAAGTAAAAGGCCCTGAGTCAGAAGATTGAACCGAACATGCCTCTAGGAATTCATTGATACCCTAGCTTGGGTTTTCGGTCTCCTGTACCCAGAGGCCTGTTCTCCAATACCAACTTGTATTTCAACATGTGGTCCCTCAGCCACACAACAGAACCCCTCTTGTCCCCAGAAGGATACCTTGCTCTTGGTAGCTGTGCCAAGACTCAATGCAGGAGAATCCTGTTTGACCCCGTGACAACCGTGACAACCCCAGGATTCTAACATCTCCCATAACGACCAACATTGTGACCCAACAGCATATAACTCCACGTCAACTCTGGCCTCTTGGAACTTCACCTCAGAGGCCCCAGATCAAACCTGCCATGTTCCTCAGCTGCAATGGTCAATGGAGTTTTGCTTTCAGGCATCCATGAGGGAGAACTCTACTACACAAACTTTCCATAATGTGGAACCTCTAACAAACAAACCAGACACCACCTGTCCACTAGAAGGAAGCATTGCTATTTGGAGCATCTCACAAGTCACACTGGGGGAGATCCTCCATGGTCTCATGACGCCAGCCTTCCATTTGGCAGTCATCATAGACACAAACTCCAGTGTGAGAAAACATCTGATATCCACCCTTACTCACGTGCTGGATATCTCGTATCAGCCGCTGCACCCTGGAACTGCCTTCTGCTTGTCACTGCATTTAACCATAGCTTGTGTTTACAATTCCATCCTCACCCTCCTTGTGCCCATGCCCTCTTGATACAGAATTCTTTTTTTTTTTTAAAGATTTTATTTGACACAGAGAGAGAAATCACAAGTAGGCAGAGAGAGAGGGGAGGAAGCAGGATCCCTGCGGAGAAGAGAGCCTGATGCAGGGATTGATCCCAGGACCTGAGATCATGACCTGAGCCGAAGGCAGAGGCTTTTACCCACTGAGCCACCCAGGCGCCCCTTGATACAGAATTCTTTAGCCACAATGCAGCATTCTGCCTCCCCCACAGAAAGAAGTGGTGTCTGGTGAGTCTTCCAAGAAACCCCACATTAAGATACACCAGCATGGCCCTCGATGGGACCATAATATCTTAGGCTGCCATGGGCACTCAGGCTCTGTCTGACACAGCCTGAGCTACGACCTTCAGTCAGCCACGCACACAGTGGACCTCATATACTGCATGTGGGACCTGCTGTGGCAAGAAGCCATCACATTTACTCAACTTGGTTATTCAGGCATCTCTACCCAGACCATAGCTCAAATCCCTGCCTATGGGGGAAATTGAAGTACAGGAGTACTCTTCCTTCCCGATGGTAGGAATCCTGGCTGTTGAGATGGGTGTCCAACCCTCAGAGTGGGAACCAGCTGCATGGCCCATGAGACCACAGTCACTCATGGGAGCCGCCCTGGGCATAAATAGGCATTGTGACCTTCAGCGTGAGCCTGATTTCGAACACACCTGCTTGATAGCTGGACCAGGAGCCTGCAGAGCAGGCCAGCCAGGTCCCTAGGGCAAAAACCTCACACTTGTTCATGTTTTCCAGGTGCCCAGACCCAGAAACTGTCTCTGGAATCCCTCTTTTGGTGGTCCCCTGAGATGGAAACAACAATCTTCACTTCCCCCAGAGACACCAAACTCTTGGGAGCTGGGTAGAATCCCCAGAGACGAAGAATCTCCCACGGCCCCATGAAGACTCCAATACATTTTGTGACCATGCTGGACACACTATCCAGACAGAAAATTCTGCGCTACTGCCTTCATGACTCCTTAATTTCAGTACACTATGAGCTGCCTTCAGGGCCTACAGATGGGTCCTGCAGATCACTTCGGCCCTCACTCTAACCCTAGTTTGCGTTTGCAGATTTCTGTCCCCAAAGCCCAGGCCCACATGCCCTCCAGGATGGGGTCTCTGGAGCCCCGGACAAATGTGCATACGTGTCCGAAGGAAACTCTGCCCTTCACTGTTGCAAAAACCCTGAAGATTAGGAGCAAAGTACAAAGCCCCTGAGCCCACCTCAATTTAAGGGAAAACTCTGGACCCAAATGCATCTTCTGACACACAATGAGGAGCTATCTTCAGGTAGACATGCAAGTCAAAGGCCCTGAGTCAGAAGATTGAACCTGACATGCCTCTAGGACTTCATCTATACCTGAACTTATGTTTTCAGGTGCCTGTCGCCAGAGACCTATTCTCCAATACCAACTTATATTCCAACATGTGGTCCTTGAGCCACACAACAGAACTTCTGTACCCAGAAGGATACATTGCTTTTGGTAGCTGTGTCCAAGACTCAGTGTAGGAGGATCCTGCATGGGCCCCTGACCACCCCCAACATTTTAACGTCTCCTTGGATGCAAACCAGCACTGTGATCCAACAGCATGAAACTCCATGTCAACTCAGGCCTCTTGGAACTTCGCCCTAGAAGCACGAGATCGAACCTGCCATGTTTCTCAGCTGCAAAGGTCAATGGAGTTGTGCTTTCCTGGCATCCATGTGAGATTGCTCTGCTACCCAAACTTTCCATATGAGGGACCCTGGAGCAAAGAACCCAGACTCCCCCTGTCCAGGAGAGGGAAACCTTGCTGTTTGGAGCATCTCACAAGCCCCAGCTTGGGTAATCCTCCATGGTCTCGGGATGCCACCACTCCATTTGTCAGTCTTCATAGACACAAACTCCAGCGTGAGCAAGCATCTGACATCCGCCCTTAGTCAGGTGCTGGATATCTCAAATCAGCCACTGCACACTGGAGCTGCCTACCGTCTGAGACTG
Organism: Neogale vison; assembly: GCF_020171115.1. NCBI lineage: Eukaryota > Metazoa > Chordata > Mammalia > Carnivora > Mustelidae > Neogale > Neogale vison. The sequence continues at coordinate 122,754,206 of NC_058092.1, read as the reverse complement.
ATTGAACCGTAGCTTGTGTTTACAATTCCATCATCAACCTCCTGGTCCACAAACCCACTTGATACGGAATTCTGGTGCCACAACGCAGCATTCTGCCTACCCCACAGAAAGAAGTCCTACCTGGTGATTCTGCCCAGAAACCCCACATGAGAATCCACCTGCACGGCCCTCGATGGCACTCTAATATCATGGGATGCAACGGGCACTCAGGCTCTGTCTGACACATCCTGAGCCACAACCTCCAGACAGCCATGCAGACAGTGGTCCCCGTATTCTGCAGGTGGGAAATGCCGTGACCCAAAACCGTCATCTCTACTAAACCTGGGTATTCAGGCCTCTCTCCCCAGACCGTAGCTCAAATCCCTGCCTATAGCGGAACCTGAAGCACAGAAGTACTCCTCCTTCCTGATGGCAGGAAACCTGGCTGTTGAGATGGGTGTCCAACACTCAGAGTGGGAACCAGCTACATGGCCCATGAGACCACGGCCACACGTGGGAGCCTCCTTGGGCACAAAGTGGCATTGTGACTCTCAGTGTGAGCCTACTTTCAAACAAACTCCTTCGGTAGCTGGACCAGCCTGCAGAGCGGACCTTCCAGGTTCCTAGGTCCAAATCCTCAACTTCATTCGTGTTCTCCATGTTCCCAGAACAAGGATCTGTCTCTGGAATCCCTCTTGTGGGTGTCCCCTGGGACGGTAAACAGCAGTCTTCCCTTGCCCCAGAGACACCAAACTCTTGGGAACTGGGCAGAATCCCCAGAGATGAGGAATCTCCCATGGCACCATGAAACACTCCTACATTTTGCAATTGTCCTGGACACACAATCCAGTCAGAAAAGTCTGTGTTACTGCCTCTATGACACCTTAATTTCAGTACAATATGAGATGCACTCAGGGCCTGGAGATCGGGCCTGTGATCACCTCGGCCCTCACCCTAACCCTAGTTCGTGTTTCCAGATTTCTGGCCCCAAAGCCATGGCCCACATGCCCTCAGGACGGGGCCTCTGGAGCCACACCAGACGACTCTGCCTACTGTCCCGAAGGAAACTCTATCCTCACTGTTGCCAAACTCCTGAATGTTAGGAGCAAAGTAAAAAGCACCTGAGCAGAGTACATTTTGAAGAACGCTCTGGACCCAAATGTGCATTCTGACACAAAATGAGACCCTGCCTCCAGGCAGACATCCAAGTCAAAGGCCTTGAGTCAGAAGATTGAACCTGACGTGCCTCTAGGACTTCATGGATACCAGAGCTTAGATTTTCAGGTGCCTATCCCCAGGGGCATGTTACCCAATACCAACTTATATTCCAACATATGGTCACTGAGCCACACTACAGAACCCCTCCTGTCCCCAGAAGTATACCTTGCTTTTGGTAGCTGTGTCCAAGTCACAGTGTAGGAGAATCCTTCTTGGCCCTCTGACCACACCAACATTCTAACTTCTCCATGGATTCCAACTAGCATTGGGATCCAACAGCATGAAACTCCATGTCAACTCAGGCTGCTTGGAACTTATCCCCAAAGCCACCAGATCGAACCTGCCATTTCCTCAACTGCAATGGACCATGGGGGTGTGCTTTCTAGGAATCGACATGGGAGAGCTCTGCTACCCAAACTTTCCATATGGGGGACCCCGTAGCAAGCAAACAAAAATCCCCCTGTCCAGGAAAAGGAAACATTGCTGTTTGGAGCATCTCAAAAGTCACATCATGGGAAATCCTCCATGGCCTCTTGTGCAACCCCTCCATTTGTCGGTCATCATAGACACAAACTACAGTGTGAGCAAACATCTGACATCCACCCTTACTCAGGTGCTGGATAGTTAGAATCAGCCTTCTGACTGGCACTGGATTGAACTGTAGTTTGTGTTTACCATTCCATCCTCACCCTCCTGGTCCCCAAAGACTCTTGATAGGAAATTCTGTTGCCATAATGCAGCAGCATTCTGCCTCTCCCAGAGAAAGAAGTACTTGGTGAGTCTGCCAAGAAAACCCACATGAGGATCCATCTTCATGACCCTTGACGGAACCCCAATATCATAGGCCACCGTGGGCACTCAGGCTCTGTCTGACACAGCCTGAGCCACGACCTCCATTCAGCCACGCAGACAGTGGGCCCCATATTCTGCAGGTGGGACCTGTTGTGGCCCAAAGCCATCACATCTACTAAACCTGGATATTCAGGCATCTCTCCACAGACCATAGCTCAAATCCCTGCCTATGGGGGAAACTGATGCCCAGGAGTACTCCTCCTTCCCAATGGCAGGAAACCTGGCTATTGGGATGGTTGTTGAACCCTCAGAGTGGGAACCAGCTGCGTGGCCTATGAGGCCACAGTCACTCACGGGAGCCGTCCTGGGCACAAAGAGACTGATGTGACCATCAGCCTGAGCATGCTTTCAAACAAGCCCTCTCAGTTGCACCACCAGGATCCCACATTGAAGGCCTGGTATGCCCCTAGTACCAAATACTAACCCTTGTTGGGATATTTCAGGGACACAGACCCAGATCCTGTTTCTGGAATCCCTGTTTTTGGTCACCCCTAAGATGGATAACAGCACTCTTCACTTCCCCAAAAAAGCCACTAAACTATTGGGAGCCGCTAGGACCCTAAGAGAGGAAAAATCTCCGTGTACCCGTGAGAAAACTTCTGCATTCCAAGGCCATCTGGGACAATAGTCCAGATATAAAAACTTGTGCTACTGCCTCACATCACCCTAATTACAGTTCCTGATGAACTGCCCTCCAGGTCTATGCAATGGGCCTGTGATCACATAGCCACAAACCCTAAGCCTAGTTTGTGTTTGCAGACGTCTCTCTCTATCATGGATCACATTCCCTCCAGGATGGTGTCTCTGGAGCCACACCACCGGACTTTGTCTGCCATACCCATGGAAACTTTGCCCAACCCACTTGCCCAAACCCTCCAGATTAGAAAAACCTGCAAGGCCCCTGAGGCCACCCCAATATTGGAGGCTGCTCTAGACACAAATGAGCAGTCTGAAACACCCTTAGTCCCTACATCTAGGCAGACAACAAGTCAATGGTCCGGAGTCAGAAGATTGAAACACACAGGCCCCTAGGACCTCATTGGAACCCCAATTAGGTTTTCATGTATCTGTCCTCAGAGGCCTGTTCTGGAATACCAACTTATGATACAACATGTGGTCCCTAAGCTACACAGCAGAAAAACTACTGTCCCCAGAAGGAAAAACGTGCTCTTGGACCTGTGTCAAATCCTGAAGTTAGGAGACTCCTGAATGGCTCTTTAGCCACCAGCACAGTCTAAGATCTCCCTGGTAACAAATAAGCATTGTAACCCCTGTGCAAGACATTCCACGTCAACTCAAGGCCTTGGTAATTCATGCCAGAGCCACCAGAACGAAACTGCTATGATCCTCAGCTGTGTGGTCCATTGAGATACGCTTTCTGGGCATCCATGCAAGAGAGCTCTGTTACCCAAATTTCCATATGGGGGACCCTGGAGCTAAAACTCCAAACTCCAACTGTCCGGTAGAAAGAAACCTTGCTGTTTGGAGCGTCTCACAAGCCTCAGCGTGGGAAATCCTCCATGGCCTCTGGATGCCAACCCTCCAATTGTCGGTCATCATAGGCACAAACTCCAGTGTGAGCAAGCATCTGACATACACCCTTACTCACATGCTGGATATCTCGCATAAGAAGCAGCCCTTTGGAACTGCCTTCTGCCTGGCACTGAATTTAACTGTAGCTTGTGTTTACAATTCTATCCTTACCCTACTGGTCCCCAAGCCCTCTTGATAGGGAATTCTGGAGCCACAACGTAGCATTCTACCTTCCTCATAAAAAGAAGAAGTGCCTGGTGAGTCTGCCCAGGAACCCCACATGAGGATCAATCTACTCCTGCCTTGAGGGAACCCTGATTAATAGACTGCCCTGGCCACTAGTGCTGTGTCTGACAGAGCCTGAGCCCCGACCTCATGTCAGCCTTCCAGAGAGCGGGGCCCGATTCCAGCATGTATGACCGTCCATGGCCCAAGGCCATCATCTCTACCCATCCTTGTTATTCAGGCATTTGTCAACAGAGCTTTTCTGGAATCCCTGCCAATGGGGGAACCAGAAGCACAATGGAGAACTCCTCCTTTCCCATGGCAGGAAACCTGGTTGTTGGAATGGGTGTCCAACTCTCAAAGTGGGCGCCAGCTGCATGGCCAATGAGACCACGCCCACTCCTGAGAGCCGCCCTGGGTACAAACTGGCATTGTGACACTCAGCCTGAGCATGCTTTCAAACAAGTCCTCTCAGTTACACCACCAGGATACCGCATTGCATTCCTTGGACACCCCTAGGCCCAAATCATAACCCTTGATTTGATTATCCAGGCGCCCAGACACAGAGCCTGTCTCTGGAATCCCTGTTTGGGGACACCTCTAAGATGGAAAACAGCACTCTTCCCTTTCTGGAAAAAGCCACCAAACTATCGGGAACTACCAGGATTCTTTGAGATGAAATATCTCTCATGGATTCATGAGACAACACCTGCATTCTGAGGCCTTTGTGGACACACAATCCAGATATAAAAGCCTGTGCGACCACCTAGAGTCACCCTAATTACAATTCCTGACAATCTGTCCTCCAGGTCTACGCACTGGGCTTGTGATCACATCGCCACTAACCCTAACCCAAGTTTGTGTTTGCAGACTTCTCTCTCAAAACCATGGCTCACATGCCCCCCCAGGATCTGGTCTCTGGAGCCACACCACAGGACTGTGTCTCCATCCCCAAGGAAACTTTAGCCGTCACAGTTGCCCAAACCCTAGAGATTAGGAGAAAATTAGGAGTAAATGTGAGTCTGAAACACCGTGATCACCTCCATCGAGGCAGACACCAAGTCAATGGTCCTGAGTCAGAAGATTGAAACTGACATGCCCCTAGGACATCATTGGAACCCTAGACTAGGTTCTCAGGCATCTGTCCTCAGAGGCCTGTTCTGGAATACCAACTTAGGATACAACATGTGTTCCCTGAGCCACACAATAGAACATCTCCTCTCCCTAGAAGGAAACTGTGCCCTTCGACCTGTGTCAAACCCTCAAGGTGTGAGAATCCTGCATGACCCCTTATCCACCAGCACATTCTAAGATCTCCTTGGTAACAAACTAGCATTAAGATCCATCATCAAGAAATGTGAAGTCTTCATGTGAAGTCAAGTGAATTCTCCAACCACATCACAGCATTCTGCCATCCCCATAGAAAGAAGTGCCTGGTGAGTCTGTCCCGAATCCCCACTTGAGGATCAATCTGCTTGGCCCTCGAGAGAACCCCAGTTTATAGGCTGTTTGGCCACTAGTTGTTTGTCTGAGAGCCTGAGCCCCGACCTAGTGACCTCCTCCCAGAGAGCGGGGCCCATACCCAGCATGTGATACTGGTCATGGCTCAAGTCCACCATCTCTACCCATCCTTGTTATTCAGGCATCTCTCCCCAGTCCTTTCCTGGAATCTCTGCAAATTGGGGTGTTAGGATCCATAATCAAAGGAGCAGGACTGATACAGAGTGAAGGTCAAGCAAAGCTATATTTCGTACCAAGCATCGAGAATCACACTGACTGATCAGGGCCTTCTCTTGCAAAGAGGTGACCCCTCCCAGGCTCACAGACTAACTTTTATAGAGGTAGTTTAGCCAAGCTATACACAGGTGGCCAGTGAGATTGCAGTACACAGAGAACACTGCACATGCATGGTATGTCTGCCTCACACAGAAAAAAAAAAAAAAAAGTTAAGTAACACACGTGTGCCCAACTGAATTTCAAGATATATATGCGTGACCCACTGATTGGATGTCTTCATCTGGCCTGACCCGCCCTTGTATCTAGGCTCTGTAATTAAGTTCCTCTGGGAGGGGCAGGGTCAATCTAAGTTTAGTGCATAGGCTCAATCTAAGCTCACTACATAAACACAAAATGACGCCCTCTGGCCAACCAGGCCCTTACATTCCCTCTTTTCTTCGGAGATTAGTCAAATCCTTGACTTTTCAGCCAGTTCTATGTTCTCTGCTTGTAAGGGGTTATATTGAGCATGTAAGTCTGTCATTTTTATAGCTCTAGTTTTCTTTTGTCCAAATGACACTAGTGCACAGTCGGCTGATGAGTTAGCCATTTACCACTTCATCTAATTTCCTACCTGTACTTTACATAAACAGGTAACAATAAGAGCAACAATAAACTCATAGTCTTTTGAGTCTTAGCTTTAGTCTGTGGTCAGCGGGGTCCATTGGCTGAGGCTTCCACCTCTGGGGGGCATCTACATCCTCAGCTCGTTTGATGTGACCCTCGTGAATCCAGGCCCTGATGCCTTCTACTTTTATTGCTGTGGGGGTGGTCATGATAACAGTAAATGGTTCCTTTCAGCGAGGCTCCAAGTTCCCCACTTGATAGCGACGTATGCAATCCAAGTCCTTGGGTTGGTAAGGATGTGGTTCCATCTCCAACTCCATCCAAGTGTGGGGAGCCCAGATCCTGGCATGGGCTTTTTTTTTTTTTTTTTAAGACAGACTGTAATGCCTACAGTGACTGGAGTACAGACTGATCAGTAATTTCTGCTAGGGCAACCTCTTGTAGTCGAGGACAGAGCGGGGTGGGGTGGTCTCCCAAACATTATTTGAAAATGGGGTCACCTTGTTTAGATAGGGTGTACATCGTGCACTGAGGAGGCGAAGGAAGGAGATCCAGCCATCCACTGCCAGTCTCCGGAATTGTTTTTGTCAAGGTCTCTTTAAGAGTCTGGTTCATTCTCTCTACTTGCCCGGAACTCTGGGGCCCATAGGCACAACATAGTTTCCAATTTGTGCCCACGGCCTTGACCAATGTCTGTGAGAGCCAAAAAATGCAGGGCCATTGTCTGACCAAATCGCGAAAGGCAGCCCAAACCTAGGAATTATTTCTTCTAGTAACATTTTTTTTTTTTTTTTGCCTATCACTCCTACTGTCTCACGTTTGGTACTTGGAATTGCTTGCTTATAAGTTTCTTGAGTTTGTATATCCCCAAATAAGTACCCTGATGTGTCTGGTCTATTATCTTCTTACCTAGTCTTCGAAGAAGAATTAAATTTCTCTTTTAGTCTTAGCCCAGTCTCCTTCATATTCTAATTTATCCCATTTTGGTAAATACTTTAAATCTTCCTCTGAATAGTCCAGTTTTTCTGGTAGGGCTAGAGCCGGGAGTGTAATCAGCTTTTGCACTGTTTCACAGGCTGCTTGCTTTGCAGCTTGATCTGCTAAGTGGTTTCCTTTTGAAATCAGATCAGTCCCCTTTTGGTGTCCTGGGCAATGTGGAAGGGCTTGGTAACATCTAGGATGGCCAATGCTGGGGCACTCATTAAGGCTGTTTGTAATTCCTAAAATGATCCTTCTGCCTCAGCTGTCCACTCTATCATAGTGAGCCCTCCTTTTGCCAGTTCGTAGAGAGGTCAGGCAAGCTCTTCAAACCACGGAATTCACAGCTTACAGCAGCACACTGTCCCAAGAAACACCCTCACTTTTTAGGATATGGTGGGGTGGGTGTATCGCTAAACCTAACCCTAACACTAACCCTAAAGCTAACCCTGGCCGGCACGTGGGCACAGAAGAGGCACATTGACCTCATCCTAATGGTAGCCCCAGGAAGTCTGTGTCACCAGGTCAGAAGCCATGCATTTCAACCTTGCCACAGGGGATGGAACACAGGCAGGAGGAGGGTGGCTTTGCCTCGATCCCAGAGCAGATCCAGGCCTCTTCGGGCTGTGTTACATTCCCCTGCCCAGCCCTAGGCACACCCGTGTCTAGCCGGGTGTGTGCACCAGCCTCCTGGGAGAGCGGGGATGGAATGCATGGAGAGGGCCTACCCCTGATGGCATACGTAGAATTGGAAGCCAGAACACCCCCAATGTGCAGATGGGGAGACTCGGGAGGCCCTGAGAGCCACAGGGTGTGTGCGGGCTCACAGTCCTGGGTAGGAGCAGGAGCCCAGTCTGAACCCAGGTCTGTGCCGTCCCAGAGGGGACAACAGCTGCACCCAGGCCTCCCAGGGGCTGGGGGGAGGCTGTGCAGGGGTCAGTGGATCGACAGGGCATGGGGTGGAGGGTGAGTCTTGAGCAGCTGGGGGAGGGGCGCACTCAGGGTACTCTGGTGGGAGCAGGAAGTACGGTAAGGAGCCCCCAGGCAGTGGTGACCTCACTTCCCAGAAGACAGAGCCCAACGGAATTGGAACCCACGATCCAGGCACCCACATTCCAGGCAAAACCACCCTGCCCAGCTCATTTCTGGGCACATCCTGAAGGAAGCGACATGATCTTGTGCTGTCTACCGAAGCCCAGAGGATGCAGGCAGAGGAGAGCTCGCCTGCCAGGCACGACCCTCACTGGGCAGGTCATGTCAGGCTTCCCCGATGCCTGTGGCCCTTTTGGCAAAAAGAATCAAAAGGTGACACCGGGGGGCTCAGAGTCAGAGAGTACCACACCTTCTGATCGACATGTGTATCCCTAGGTCTCCTCCCCGTGTGTGGTGTGTGTGTGTGTGTGTGTGTATGTGAGAGTGTGTTTGTAAAGAGAGCTCATTGGGGGTGGAGACGCCCCAAGCAGGAGCAGGCTGATGACGGGTCAGATGCCTGGTGGGCAGGTCATGTTCACGCCACAGGTTAAGGCTGGATAGGTGGGATCTGGTGTGGGGGCTACACCCTTCTGTCCAGGGCTTATCCTGAGACTCAGCAGGGACGGATCAATGACCCAGGTGGGAGGCTAATCCTAACACTAACCCCTAACACTGACACTGACCCTGACTGTGAGCCTGACCAAAACGCTAATCGTAGCCTTGACTCTGACCCTGACCCAGACCGTAATCATGACCCAAACACTAACCCTAAAACTAAGCCTGAAGCTGAACTTAATCCAGACCCTGAACCTAAACCTAACCCTGACATTACCTTAAAACTGACTCATCCCTAACTGTGACCCTAACCCTGACACTACCCTAACCCTGATCCTGATCTAACCATGACCCTAACGCTAAACCTGACCCCTACCTTAACCCTAATGCTAACCCTGACCCTAACGAAGTCTAACCCTAAACCTGACCCTAAACCGAACTCTAAACTTAACCCTAACCCTAACACTAACCCCTAACCCTGACCAGGACCCTGACTGTGAGCCTGACCTTAACCCTAATCCTTGACCCTGATCTTGAGCCTGACCAGAACCCAAACCCTAACCCTAAGCCTGATGCTTACCCTGATCTGGACCCTGAACCTAACCCTAATGCTGGCCTTAACCTAACCTTGACCCAGACACTAACCCAGACCCTGACCCTGACCCTGACCCTGACGTAATCCTGACCCTAACCCTAACCCTGAACGTGACAGTGAGCCTGACCCTAATCCTACCCCTAATGGTAACCCTAACCCTGACCCTAATACGGAACCACAACCTAAACCTAACTCTGAACCAAACCGTAACACTAACCCCTACCCTACCCAAACCCTAACCCTGACCCTAACGCTGTCTAATCATAACGCTAAACAAAACCCTACTTCTAACCGTAACACTAACACCAAACCCAAACCTTTCCCCTGAACCTATCCCTGACCCTAACCCTAACCCCAACCCTAACCCTGAACGAAACCTGACCCTGACCCTGACACGAACCTTGCCCCTAAACCAAAACCTGACTCTGACCCTAAATCTGAAACTGGATCTGACCTTCTCCCTGACCCTGACCCTGAACAAGACCCTAAACCTAACCCTCACCCTAACACTGACCATGACCATAACACTAACCCTGACTCTGACTGTGAGCCTGACCCTAAACATAACCCTAAACGTAAACCTGACCCTGACCCTAACACGAGACATGACCCAAAAACTAATACTGACACTAACCCTAACACTAACCCCTAACCCTAACCCTGACACTGACCCAAACTCTGTCTAATGCTAACCCTCAACCTAACTCTAACCCTAACCCTAAACCCTAAATTTAACCCTATCCTTGACACTATCCCTCACCCTGACCCTATCCCAAGTCTGAACTTTGCCTAACCCTGACCCGGACCCTAACCTTGAAACTAAACCGAACACTGACACTGACCCTAAACTGAACACTGGCCCTGACATTAAACCTGATCGTGGCCCTGACCCTAAACCTAAACCTGACCCTATCTCTAACTCTAACCCAAAACCTGACACTGACCCTGACCTTAACCCTATCTGTAACCCTCACCCTAACCCAAACCCCTAAACAAAACCCTAACCTTCCTTGTCCTTCTTCCCACCAAATGACTTAAGCCAGGGCTAAATCCAAGGACAGTCTGGACCTCTGTCACGGGGAACAATCAGGAAGACCAAGCAGTGGGAGAGAGAAGTTGAAGGGGCTCACTGATTTCGTGCCCTGACTTGGCCTCCACTGATGTCTCCAAGTGTTTTGGCTCAACTCCACCTTGAGCAGGACCCGGGGAGGGATTCTGAATTCCAGGCCAGCTGGGTGGGGGGTACTCGATGACCTTTGAATCCCCAGATGTCTAACCCGCCTGGCCATGCACCCTGAGCCTTGTTTCCCAGGATAGGCACGGTTCCGGTGCTCAGCAGACTTTGGGGACACAGAGCAACTGGCAGTGATGAGGGAACATGGGGGACCATTCGGGGATAGGGCCATGGTCCCATACACAACCACCACAAGGCTGGGTCATGGTACAGGTGCTGTGTGCAGGTCTCCAGTGCACACCATGCCCTCTCAGAATGGAGGTCTTTGTGCCTGGTGCACCTTTCCTCCGCCTCCACCTAAACCTGGAGGAACAGCCAGGTTCAAACATTTCCATGTCCTTCCCTCAGGGACAGTTGTTAATCGACAGTCAAGAGAGGCAGGGACTGGCCCAGGACAAAAGAAGGGAACAGAGTCCAAGGAGCAGAGCTTCCCTCCAGTCCTAGGCAAGCCCGGACCCTCCCATGAGGTTGGCTAGGAGGGTGAGAGCTTCTCAGATCCTTGGGGAGAGCTACCCACCCCATCCCATGTGGGGACATGACCTCGGACATCCCCAGACAGCTAGAGGCATATGTGTTTGAGCACTCACATGCACACACACATACATACATGCACACACACACACACACACACATACACCCCACTCTGCCCAGCTAGGGGTCAGAGGTGGACACCAAGGGAAAATGGTGGGTAAAAAGGGTGAAAGAAGAAAGAGGTTGGAGACAGCTCGGCCATGGGGTATGGGCATCAGAACTCATGGCCAGGACCGAGATCCAAAGCATGGGGAGTGGAGACAGGACGGGCTGATGGTCAAGGGGTCCCCAAGGGGCCCAGGGGAATTGCAAGGGCACTGGGAGGGAACAGTGTCCGGGGCCTGGTGTACATCATCACCCTGGACTACTGGAAGTAGGAAGAGGTAACCACCCTGTGTGGACAGGGCTACAACACCAAAGGCCTCCCCTTACTCTTCTATCAATGGGGCCATAGAGACAGGGTGTCCCTAGACTCCCACAGGCTTGTAGAAGAGCCTGTTGGCCTTGAATCTCTATCCGAGACCCACTGTGCTCCGTCTCAGGTAAATGTTTTCTACTCCCTCGAGGTCCTTCTGAGCAGAAGACAGCCTGGACGCTCGGGGGACTGACAATGTGAGCTTGCAGAATGTGGCAGAGCACTAGGCCCCTGGCCTGGGACCAAGGTCAGGACTCTCCTTGTTGCAGCCTCAGGGTCCCCATTGGGAAGAGGTTCCAGAGTCAGTGCTCTGCTCAGGGTGAGAAGGCTTTACATAGTAATGAACCAAGCACCAGCACAGGAGAGGAAAACAGGGACAAGGAAGACACCGGAGATTTCGCCCATCAGCCCTGGAGCCCACAGATCCTGCTCCTGTGAGACACACAAAAACAGAGACAGACGGAAACGCAGACACGGAGAGAAAGACAAAGACAGAGACAGACACTGAACACAGGAGACAGGGAACCAGCTGATGTGCCAGACTTTACTCAATCAGCTTGGAAATGACAGCCAAACATTTTGTCCCCTTCTCAGTCCCATGGGCCATCCACCCTGGGAGGATGGATTCAGAAATGCCCGGGGACCACTGTGGGGACTGGCCAGCATATGGGCGCAGACAAGGCCCTTGGACCTCAAATTATAGAATCCCTGGGAAGTCTGTGTCACCAAGGTAGAAGCCATGCACTGCAACCTTGCCACGGGGGATGGGACACAGGCAGGAGGAGGGTGGTTTTGCCTAGATCCCAGAGCAGATCCAGGCCTTTTTGGGCTGTGTTCCATTCCGCTGCCCAGCCCCAAGGTCACCCTGCCTTACCAAGTGTGTGCACCAGCCTCCTGGTAGAGGGGGTTGGAATGTATGGAGAGATTTTACCCCTGATGGCATCCCTAGAAGTAGAAGCCAGAAAACCCCCATAGTGCAGATGGGGAGACTGTGGAAGCCCTGAGAGCCACAGGGTGTTTTTGGGCTCACAGTCCTGGGCAGGAGCAGCAGCCCGGTCTGAACCCAACACTGTGCCCTCCCAGTGGGGATAACAGCTGCACCCAAGCCTCCCAGGGGCTGGGGGGAGGCTGTGTGTGGGTCACTGGATGGACAGGGCATGGGGTAGAGTGTGAGCCTTGAGAAGCTGGGGGAGGGGCATCCTCAGGGAGCTCTGGTGGGAGCAGGAAGACACTAACACTAATCCTGATCCTGATTGCGTGCCTGATCCTAAACTTAACCCTAAATGTAAACCTGACCCTGACCAACCACGGGCCATGACATGAAACTTAATGCTGACCCTAACCCTAATACTAATCCCTAACCATAACCCTGACGCAAACACTGTCTAAACCTAACCCTCAACCGAATTTTAACCCTAACCCTAACCACTAAATTTAACCTTATCCCTGACCCCATTCCTCACCCTGATCCTATCCCTAGCCCTTAACTTTGCCTAACACTGAACCTGAACCTAACATTGAACCTAAACCGAACCATGACCCTGACCCTAAACCCATCCCTGACCCTAACCCTGACCCTTACCCTAACTCTAACCCTAACCCTGACCCTGAACCTGACCCTGACCCTAACAGTAACCGTCACCCTAACCCAAACCCCTAAACCACACCCTAACCTTCCCTGCCTCCTTCCGACCCACTGACTCATGCCAGGGCTAAATCCAAGGACAGGCTGGACCTCTGTCCCAGGGAACAACCAGGAAGACCAAGCAGAGGGAGGGAGAAGTTGAAGTGGCCCACTGATTTCCCTGCCCTGACTTGTCTTCCACTGATGTATCCAAGTCCTCTGGCTCAACCCCACCTTGAGCAGGACCCTGGGAGGGATTCTGAATTCCAGGCTAGCTGGGTGGGGGGTACTCGATGACCTTTGCATCCCCAGATGTCCAACCCGCCTGGCCACGCACCCTGAGCCTTACTTCCCAGGATAGGTATGGTTCCGGTGATCAGCAGAGTTTGGGGTCACAGAGCACCTGGCAGAGGTGAGGGAACATGAGGGACCCGTCAAGGACAGCTCCATGATCGTGTACACATCCACCACAAGGCTGGGTTATGGTACAGGTGCTGTGTGCCTTGTCTCCTGTGCACACCTGGCCCTCTCGGAATGGAGGTCTTTGTGCCTGGTGCACTTATTCTCGACCTCCACCTACCCATGGAGGAACGCCCAGTTCAAGCATTTCCATGTCCATCGCTCAGGGACAGTTGAGAATCTGCGGTCAAGAGAGGCAGCTACTGGCCCAGGATAAAAGACAGGTACAGAGTCCAAGGAGCAGAGCTTCTCTCCAGTCCTAGGCAATCCCTGACTCTCCCATGAGGTTTGACTGGACGGTGAGAGCTCCTCAGATCCTTGGGGAGAGGGAACCACCCCATCACATGTGGGGACATGGCCTCAGGCATCCCCAGACAACCAGAGGCATATGTGTTTGAGCGACCGCATACACACACAAACACACACACACACACACACACACACACACACACACACACACCCCGATCAGCCCAGCTAGGGGTTGAAGGTGGAGAAACCCGGGGCAAATGGTGGGTAACAAGGGGGAAAGAAGAAAGAGGTAGGAGACAGCTTGGCCATGGGGTCAAGGGCATCAGGACTCCTGGCCAAGATTGAGTTCCAAAGCATGGGGAGGGGAGACAGGACGGGCTGATGGTCAAGGGGTCCCCAGGTGGCACAGGGGCTTTGCAAGGGCACTGGGTGGGGACAGTGTCTGGGGTCTGGGGTCAATCACCACCCAGGACTACTGGAAGTAGGAAGAGGTAACCAGCCTGTGTGGACAGAGCTACAACACCAAAGGTCTCCCCTTACTTTTCTATCAATGGGGCCATAGAGACAGGGTGTCCCTAGTCTTCCACAAGGTTGTAGAAGAATCTGTTGGCCCTGAATCTCGATCCCTGACCCACGGTGCTCCAAGTCTTGGGAAAAAGATTTCTACTCCCTCTAGGTCCTTCTGAGCAGAAGACAGCCAGGAGGCTTGGGGGGCTGAAATTGTGAGCTTGCAGAATGTGGCAGAGCACTAGGCCCCTGGCCTGGGGACCAAGGTCAGGACCCTCCTTGTTTCAGCCTCAGGGTACCCATTGGGAACAGGTTCCAGAGTCAGTGCTCTGCTCAGGGTGAGAAGGTCTTACTTAGCAAGGAACCAAGCACCAGCACAGAAGAGGGAAACTGGGACAAGGGAGACACCGGAGGTTTCGCCCTTCAGCCCTGGAGCCCACAGACCCTGCTCCTGTGAAACACACAAAAACAGAGACAGACGCAGATGCAGACACAGAGACAAAGACAAAGACAGAGACAGAGACAGACACTGAACACAGGAGAGAGGGAATCAGCAGAAGTGCCAGACATTCCTTCATCAGCTTGGAAATGACAAATATTTTTTCCCCTTCTCAGGCCCACGGGCCATTCAACCTGGGAGGACGGATTCGGGAATGACCGGGGACCTCTGTAGGGCCTGGCCAGCACATGGGTGAAGACGAGGCCCTTGGACCTCAACCTAATGGAAGCCCTGGGAACTCTGTGTCACCAAGGTCAGAAGCCATGCACTGCAACCTTGCCACGGGGGATGGGACACAGGCAGGAGGAGGGTGGCTTTGCCTGGATCCCAGAGCAGATCCAGGCCTCTCTGGGCTGTTTTCCATTCCCCAGCCCAGCCCCAGGCACACCCGTGCCTTGCCAAGTGTATGCACCAGCCTCCTGGGAGAGCGGGATGGAACGCATGGAGAGTGCCTACCCCTGATGGCATCCCTAGAAGTAGAAGTCAGAACACACCCAATGTGCAGACGGGGAGACTGGGGAAGTCCTGAGAACCACAGGGTGTGTGCGGGCTCACAGTCCTTGCAGGAGCAGGAGCCCGGTCTGAAACCAGATCTGTGCCCTCCCTGCAGGGAAAACAGCTGCACCCAGGCCTCCCAGTGGCTGGGGGGAGGCTGTGTGGGTGTCACTGGATGGAAAGGGCATGGGGTGGAGGGTGAGACTTGAGCAGGTTGAGGAGGGGCGCCCTCAGGGAGCTCTGGATGGGAGCAGGAAGTACGGTAAGGAGCCCCCAGGCAGTGGTGACCTCACTTCCCTGAAGACAGAGCCCAATGGAATTGGAACCCACGTATCCAGGCACCCACATTCCAGAGAAAACCACCCTGCCCAGCTCATTTCTGGCCACATCCTGAAGGAAGCTACATGTTCTTGTGCTGTCTACCGAAGCCCAGAGAATGCAGGCAGAGGAGAGCTCGCCCGCCAGACACGTCCCCTCAGTCGGCAGGTCATGCCAGGCTTCCCTGTTGCCTCTGGCCCTTTGGCAAATTGAACCAAAATGTGAAACCGGGGTGCTCAGAGTCAGAGAGTCCCAAACCTTCTGATCGACCTGTGTAGCCCTAGGTCTCCTCCCCGTGTGTGTGTGTGAGTGTGTGTGTGTGTGTGTGTGTGTGTGTGTGTGTGTGTCTTTAAAGGGAGCTCATCAGGGGTGGAGACGCCCCAAGCAAGATCAGGCTGATGAGGATTCAGATGTCTGGTGGGCAGATCATGTTCACACCCAGGTTAAGTCTGGCTAGGAGGGAGCTGGTGTGGGGGCTGCACCCTTCTGCCCAGGGTTTATCCTGAGACCCTGTAGGGATGGGTCATTGACCCAGGTGGTGGGCTAAACCTAACAATAACGCCTAATCCTAACACTGACCCTGAATGTGAGCCTGACCCAAACCCTAACCCAGTCGTGACCCTGAACATGACCGTGATCCTGACCCGAACCCTAACCCTAAACCTAAGCCTGACGCTGACCCTGATCCATATCATGAACCTAAACCTAACCCTGACCTTACTCTAAACCTGACTCATCCCTAACCGTGACTCTGACCCTGAGGTTAATCCTAACCCTGACTTGACCTAACCCTTACCATAACCCTATTCCCTGACTGTGACTGTGAGCCTGACCCAAACCCTAACCTTATGTAACCTTATCCCTGACACTAATACGAACGCAGAAACTAAACCTAGTGCTGACCCTAACAATAACACTACCCCCTAACCTAACCCAAACCCTAACCCTGATCCTAACGCTGTCTAACCATAACTGTAAGCATATCCCTACTTCTAACCCTAACCTGAACCCCAAACCAAAACTTTCCTCTGAATCTAACCCTGACCCTGACCCGAACCTGGACCCTAAACCGAAGCCTGACCCTGAGCATGAATGTGAACCTGACCCTGACATTCACCTGACCCTGTCACTGACCCTAAACGTAACCCTGACCTTAACAGTGATCCTGACCCTGATCCTCACACTAACCCTGACCGTGACTGTTTGCCTGACCCTAATCGTAACCCTAAAAGTAACCCTGTCCCAGACCCTAACAGGGGCCCTGACGCGAAACCTAATGCTGACCTTAACACTAACACTAACCCCTAACCATAACCCTGACCCTGAACCTAACCCGGTCTAACCCTAACCCTCAACCTAACTCTAATACTAACCCTAATCCCAAATTTTAACCCTGAAACTATCCCTGACCCTGACCATAACCCTAATACTGAACTTTGCCTGAACCTGGCCCTAAACCTAACACTGACCATAAAACTGACCCTGACCCTGAACGTAAACCTAACTCTGACCCAGACAGTGAGCCTGACCAGAACCCTAACCCTAACGCTAACCGTGATCCTGACCCTAATCATAACCCAGAATATAAAGGTAAAGCTGACCTTACCCTAGCCATGACCCTAAAACTGTCCCTGACTCTGACCCTTACTCTGACACTAACCCTAACCCTGACACTGACTGTGAGCCTGACCATAAACCTAACCCTGAACCTAACCTGGACCCTGACCCCGACCATAAGCCTAACGATAACCATGACGCTAACAATGTCTAACCCTAACCCTGACCCTAACTCTAAACCTAACCTTAACCCTAACCCTAAAACTAACCAAAAACCCTGACCCTGACCAGGAATGTGAGCCTGACCCAAAACCTAACCATCCCTGACCCTGACTCTGACCCTGACCATGAGCCTGACCCGAACTCTAACCCTAAACCAAAGCCTAAAGCTGACCCTGATATGGACCCTGAACATAAACCTAACCCTGACCTTACACTAACCCTGACTCAGACCCTAACCTAGACCCTGACCCTGACGTAACCTTGACCCTAACCCTAACCCTGACCATGACGGTGAGCCTGAACCTAACCCTAACCCTAAATGTAACCCTAAATGCTGACCCTAATATGGACCCAGAACCTAAACTAATGATGACCCTAACGGTAAAACTAAACACTACCCTAAGCCAAATCCTACTTCTAACCCTAACTGAGTCTAACCCTAACCATAACCATATTCCTACTTCTAACCCTAAACATAACACCAAACCCTAACCTTTCCCCGGAACCTAACCCTGATCCTGACCCTAACCCTAACAATAACCCTAACCCAAACCTAACCCTGACCCTGAACCCAACCATGCCTCTAAACCAAAACCTGACGCTGACCCTAAATTTGACCCTGTCCCTGACCTTCACCCTGACCCTGACACTGACCCTGACACTAAACGTACCCTCACCCTAACACTGAACCTAACACTAAGCCTGACCATGACTGTGAGCCTGAACCTGACTGTGAGCCTGACCCTAAACATAACCATAAACGTAAACCTGACCCTGGCCCTAACACGGGCCATGACCCGAAACCTAACGCAGAACATAACCCTAACACTAACCCCTAACCCTAACCCTGACCCTGACCCAAACCCTGTCTAAACCTAACCATCAACCTAACTGTAACCCTAACCCTATCCTCCCATGAATTTGCCTGGAGGATGAGAGCTCCTCAGATCCTTGGGGAGAGCTACCCACCCCATCCCTTGTGGCGACATGACCTCGGACATCACCAGAAAGCTAGAGGCATATTGTTTGAGCGCTCGCATACACAGACACTCACACACACACACACACACACACACACACACACACACTCACACACACCCCGCTCTGCCCAGCTAGGGGTCAGAGGTGGACACCAAGGAAAAATGGTGGGTAAAAAGGGTGAAAGAAGAAAGAGGTTGGAGATATCTCGGCCACGGGGTCAGGGGCAACAGGACTCCTGGCCAGGACTGAGATTCAAAGCATGGGGAGTGGAGAGAGGACGAGCTGATGATCAAGGGGTCCCCAAGGGGCCCAGGGGCTTTGCAAGGGCACTGGGTGGGGACAGTGTCTGGGGTCTGGTGTCCATCACCACCCTGGACTACTAGAAGAAGGAAAAGGCAACCACCCTGTGTGGACAGAGCTACAACACTGAAAGCCTCCCCTTCATCTTCTATCAATGGAGCCATAGAGACAGGGTGTCTCTAGTGTCCCACAGGCTTGTAGAAGAGCCTATTGGCCTTGAATCTCTATCTGAGACCCACTGTGCTCTCAGTCTTGTGTAAATGCTTTCTACTCCCTCGAGCTCCACCTGAGCAGAAGATAGCCTGGAGGTTCGGGGGGCTGACATTGTGAGAGTACAGAATGTGGCAGAACACTAGGCCCCTGGCCTGGGGACCAAAGTCAGGACCCTCCTTGTTGCAGCCTCAGGGTCCGTATTGGGAGGAGGTTCCAGAATCAGTGCTCTGCTCAGGGTGAGAAGGCCTTACTTAGCAAGGAACCAAGCACCAGCACAGGAGAGGGAAACAGGAACAAGGGAGACACTGGGGGTTTCGCCCTCAGCCCTGGAGCCCACAGATCCTGCTCCTGTGAGACACACAAAAACAGAGATAGACACAGACACAGACACAGAGACAGAGACAGAGACAAACACTGAACACAGGAGAGAGGGAACCAGCAGAAGTGCCCGGTTTTCCTCCATCAGCTTGGAAATGACAGCCAAACAATTTGTACCCTTATCAGTCCCACGGGCCATCCATCCTAGGAGGATGGATGCGGGAATGCCCGCGGACAACTATGCGAGCTGGCCAGTACATGGGCCCAGACGTGGCCCTTGGACTTCAAACTAATGGAAGTCACGGGAATTCTGTGTCCTAAAGGTCAGAAGCCATGCACTGCAACCTTGCCACGGTGGATGGGATTCAGGCAAGAGGAGGTGGTTTTGCTGGACCCCAGAGCAGATCCAGGCCGCTCTGGGCTATTTTCCATTCCCCCGCCCATCCCCAGGCACACTCATGACTTGCCAAGTGTGTGCACGAGACTCCGGGGAGACTGGGGATGGAACGCATGGAGAGGGCCTACCCCTGATGTCATCCCCAGAAGAAGAAGCCAGAACACCCCCAATGTGAAGACGGGGAGACTGAGGAGGACCTGAGAGACACAGGATGTGTGCGGGCTCACAGTCCAGGGCAGGAGCAGGAGCCCGGTCTGAACCAAGCTCTGTTCCCTCCCAGCGGAGAAAAAAGCTGTGCCCAGGCCTCCCAGGAGTTGTGGGGAGGCTGTGTGAGGTTCACTGGATGGACAGGGCATGGGGTGGAGTGTGAGCCTTGAGCAGCTGGGGGAGGGGCGCCCTCAGGGTGCTCTGGATGGGAGCAGGAAGTCCAGTAAGGAGCCCCCCAGGCAGTGGTGACCTTACTTCCCTGACAACAGAGCCCAATGGAATTGGAACCCACGTATCCAGGCACACACATTCCAGAGTAAACCACCCTGCCCAGCTCATTTCTGGGCACAGCCTGAAGGAAACAACATGTTCTTGTGCTGTCTACCTAAGCCCAGAGAATGCAGGCAGAGGAGAGCTCACCTGCCAGACAAGTCCCCTCACTGGGCAGGTCATGTCAGGCTTTGCCGATGCCTCTGGCCCTTTTGGCAAAAAGAATCGCAATGTGACACCGGGGGTCTCAGAGTCAGAGAGTCCCACACCTTCCGATTGACCCGAATACCCATAGGTCTCCTCCCCGTGTGTATGTGTTTGTGTGTCTATGTGTGTGTGTCTGTGTGGTTGTGTGTGTGTTTGTGTGTGTGTGTGTGTGTGTGTTTAAGAGACCTCATTGGGGATGGAGATACCCTGAGCAGGAGCAGGCTTATGAGGGGTCCGAAGTCTGGTTGGCAGGTCATGTTCACACCCCAGGTTAAGGCAGGCTATGTGAGAGCAGGTGTGGGGGCTGCTCCCTTTTGCCCAGGATTTATCCTGAGACCCTGCAGTGACGGGTCAATGACCCAGGTATGGGCATAACACTAAGACTAAACACTGAACCTGACCCTGACCCTGACCCTGACTGTGAGCCTGACCCAAAACCTAACCCTAGCCCTGACCCTGACCCTGACTGAGTTCCTGACCCGACACCTAACACTAAATCTAAGCCTGATGCTGACCCTGATCCGGACCCTGGCCCTAAACCTAACCTGACCTTACCCTAACCCTTACTCATCCCCAAAAGTGATTCTGACTCTGACCGTAATCATTACACTGACCCAAGCCAAATCCTAACACTAACCCTAACACTGACTGATATTTGAGCCTGACCCTAACTGTAACCCTAAAGGAAACCCTAACCCTGCCCCTAATAAGGACACTGAACCTAAACCTAACGCTGACCCTAACCCTAACACTAACCCCTACCCTAACTCAAACATTAACCCTGACCCTACGCTGTCTAAGCCTAACACTAAACATAACCCTAATGCTAACTTAACCCTAACCAAAAACTCAAACCGTTCCCCTGAAACTAAGCCTGACCCTGAACCGAAATTGACCCTAAAACACAGCCTGACCCTGACCCTAAACTGACTCTTGCCCTGACCTTCACCCTGACGCTGACCCTGACACGGATCCTAATCCTAAGCCTGACCCTAAAACTGACCCAAATCTAAACCTGCCCCTGACATGAACCTGGACCCTAAACCAAAGCCTCACACTGACCTTAAATCTGACCCTGGCCCTGACCTTCACCCTGACCCTGACCCTGACACTAATCCTAAGCCTGACCTGACCTAAGCCTGACCCTAACCCTAACCCTGAACGTGACTGTGAGCCTGACCCTAACCGTAATCCTAAAGGTAACCCTAACCCTGACCTAATACCGACCCTGAACCTAAACCTAATGCTGATGCTAACCCTAACACTAACCCCTACCATAACCTAAACCCTAAACATGTCCTTAACACTGTCTAACCCTAACCCTAACCATAACCCTACTTCTAACCCTAATCCTAACCTCAAACACAAACCTTTCCCCTAAACCTAACCCTGACACTGAACCGAACATTGACCCTAAACCAAATCCTGACCCTGACCATAAACCGGACCCTGGACCAGACCTTCACCTGACCCTGACCCTAAACTTGACCCTGACAATAGCACTGACCCAAAACTAACCCTGTCCCTGACCTGAACGTGGGCCCTAAACCAAAACCAGATCCTGACCCTAAACCTGACACTGGCCCTGACCTTCACCCTGATCCTGACCCAGACTCTGACCATAAACCGAAAGCTGACCCTAACGGTGACCCTGACCCTGACCCTAACACTAACCCTGCACCTGACTGTTAGTCTGACCCTAATTCTAACCCTAAATGTAACCCTAACCCTGACCCTAACACGGGCCATGATGCAAAAAATAACGATGACCCTAAACTACAACTAACCCCTAACCCTAACTCTGACCCAGACCCTAAACCGGTTTAACCCTAACGCTCAAACTAACTCTAATTCTTACCCTAACCCCATCCTTTAGCCCAAACCTGACCCTAGCCCTGACCCTTACCATAATACTAACCCTGAATTTTGCCTAAACCTGACCCTGATCCTAACCTTGACCCTAAACCGAACCCTGGCCCTGACCCTAAACCGAACCGTGGCGCTGACCCTAACACTGACCCTAACACTGACACTGACGATGACCATAATCTTAACTCTGACTCAGACCGTGAGCCTGACCAGAACCCTAACCCTAACCCTAAAGCTAAGCCTGATCCTGACCCTAATCATAACCCAAAAACTAAACGTAAAGCTGACCTTAACCTAACCATGACCCTAACCCTGACCCTGACACTGACCCTAACACTGAACCTGACCCTAATCCTAACCTTGACCCTGACCCTTACTCTGACCCTAACTCTAACCCTGACACTGCCTGTGAGCCTGACCAAACACCTAACCCTGAGCCTAACCCTAAACCTGACCCCTACCCTAAGCCTAACGATAACCCTGACCATAAAAATGTCTAACTGTAACCGTGATCCTACTCTAACCCTAACCTTAAACCTAACCCTAAAACCAACCGAAAACTCTGACCATGACCCTGACTTTGAACGTGACCCAAACCCTAACAAGCCCTGACGCTGACCCTGAACCTGACCATGAGCATGACCTGAACCGTAAGCCTAAACCAAAGCCTAACACTGACCCTGATTCAGATCCTGAACCTAAACCTAACCCTGACCTTACACTAACCCTGACTCAGACCCTAACCGAGACCCTGACCCTGACCTAAACTTGACACTAACCCAAACCCTGATCATAAGTGTGAGCCTGACCATAACCCTAACCCTAAATGTAACCCTACACGCTGACCTTAATACGGACCCAGAACCTAAAACTAATGCTGGCTCTAAGGTAAAACTAAACCCTAACCTAACACAAACCCTAACCCTGACCCTAACACAGTCTAACCCTAATCCTAACAATAACCTTACTTCTAACTCTAATCCTAACACCAAACCCTAACCTTTCCCCTGAACCTAACCCTGACCCTGACCCTAACCTTATCCCTGACCCAAACCTAACCCTGACCATGACCTGAACCTTGCCCTTAAACCAAAACGTGACGCTGACCCTAAATCTGACCCTGTCCCTGATCTTCACCCTGACCCTGACACGGACCCTGACCCTAAAACTAACCCTCAACCTAACACTGACCCATTCCTGACCCTAACACTAACCCTGACCCTGACTGTAAGGCAGACCCTAAACCTAACCATAAACGTAAACCTGACCCTGTCCCTATCACGGGCCATGACCCAAAACCTAACGCTGACCCTAAACATAACATTAACCCCTAACCCTAACCGTGACCCTGACCCAAACCCTGACTAAACCTAACCCTCAAGCTAACTGAACCCTAACCCTACCCTGTCATGTGGTTTGCTGGGAGGATGAGAGCTCCTCAGACCCTTGGGAGAGCTACCCACCCCATCCATGTGGGAACATGACCTTGGAAATCCTCAGACAGCTAGACTCATATGTGTTTGAGCACTCGCATGCACACACACACAGACACACACACACACACAGACATACACACACATACTGACACACACCCCGCAATACACAGCTAGGGGTCAGAGGTGCACACCTAGGGAAAATGGTGGGTAAAAAGGGTGAAAGAAGAAAGAGGTTGGAGACAGCTCGGCCATGGAGTCAGGGGCATCAGAACTCCTGGCGAGGACCGAGATCCATAGCATGGGGAGGGGAGACAGGATGGGCTGATGGTCAAGGGGTCCCTAAGGGGCCCAAGGGCTTTGCAAGGGCACTGGTGGGGACAGTGTCTGGGATCTGGCGTCCATCACCACCCTGGACTACTGGAAGAAGGAAGAGGTAACCACCCTATCAATGGGGCCATAGAGACAGGGTGTCCCTAGTCTCCCACAGGCTTGTAGAAGAGCCTGTTGGCCTTGAATCTCTATCTGAGACCCACTCTTCTCCCAGTCTTGGGTACATGCTTTCTACTCCCTCGAGGTCCTTCTGAGCAGAAGATAGCCTGGAGGCTTGGGGGGCTGACATTGTGAGCTTGCAGAATGTGGCAGAGTACTAGGCCCCTGGCTTGGGGATCAAGGTCAGGACCCTCCTTGTTGCAGCCTCAGGGTCTTCATTGGGAAGAGATTCCAGAGTCAGTGCTCTGCTCAGGGTGAGAAGGCCTTAAATAGCGTGGAACCAAGCACCAGCGCAGGAGAGGGAAACAGGGACAAGGGAGACACCGGGGGTTTCGCCCATCAGCCCTGGAGCCCACAGATCCTGCTCCTGTGAGACACACAAAAACAGAGACAGACGCAGACGCAGACACAGACACAGAGACAAAGACAAAGAAAAAGACAGAGACAGACACTGAACACCGGAGAGAGGGAACCAGCAGAAGTGCCAGACTTTCCTCCATCAGCATGGAAATGACAGCCAAACATTTTGTCCCCTTATAAGTCCCACGGGTCATCCATCCTAGGAGGATGGATGCGGGAATGCCCGCGGACCACTGTGGGGGCTGGCCAGTGAATGGGCGCAGACGAGGCCCTTGGATTTCAACCAAATGGAATTCCCGGGATGTCTGTGTCCACAAGGTCAGAAGCCATGCACTGCAACCTTGCCACGGGGGATGGGATTCAGGCAGGAGGAGGGTGGTTTTGCTGGTTCCCAGAGCAGATCCAGGCCTCTCGGGGCTATATTCCATTCTCCCACCCATCCTCAGGCACACCCTTGCCTTGCCAAGTGTGTGCACCAGACTCCTGGCCGAGCGGCAATGGAACACATGGAGAAAACCTACCTCTGATGGCTTCCCCAGAAGAAGAAGCCAGAACACCGCCAATGTGCAGACGGGGAGACTGAGGAGGCCCTGAGAGCCACAGGATATGTGCGGGCTCACAGTCCTGGGCAGGAGCAGGAGCCCGGTCTGAACCCAGCTCTGTGCCCTCCCAGCGGAGACAATAGCTGCACCCAGGCCTCCCAGGTCTTGGGGGGAGGCTGTGTGTGGGTCACTGGATGGACAGGGCATGGGGTGGAGTGTGAGCCTTGAGCAGCTGGGGGAGGGGCGCCCTCAGGGAGCGCTGGATGGGAGCAGAAAGTCCGGTAAGGAGCCCCCAGGCAGTGGTGACCTTACAATCCTGACGACAGAACCCAACGGAATTGGAACCCACGTATCCACGTACCCGCATTCCATAGAAAACTACCCTACGCAACTCATTTCTGAGCACAGCATGAAGGAAACGACATGTCCTTGTGCTCTCTACCGAAGCCCAGAGAATGCAGGCAGTGGTGATCTCGCCCCCCAGACAAGGCCCTAACTGGGCAGGTCATGTCAGGCTTCCCTGATTTCTCTGGCCCTTTTGGCAAAAAGTATCGCAGGTGACACTGGGGAGCTCAGAGTCAGAGAGTTCCACAACTTCTGATTGACCCGTGTACCCATAGGTCTCCTCCACATGTGTATGTGATGTGTGTGTGTGTGTGTGTGTGTGTGTGTGTAAAAAGAGCACATCAGGGGTGGAGATGCCCCGAGCAGGAGCAGGCCTATGAGGGGTCCGATGCCTGGTTGTCAGGTCATGTTCACGCCCCAGGTTAAGGCAGGCTATGTGGGAGCGGGTGTGGGGGCTGCTCCCCTTTGCCCAGGGTTTATCCTGAGACCCTGCAGTGATGGATCAATGACCCAGGTATGGGCATAACACTAAGACTAAACACTGAACCTGACCCTGACCCTGACCCTGACTGTGAGCCTGACCCAAAACCTAACCCTAGCCCTGACCCTGACCCTGACTGAGATCTTGACCCGACACCTAACACTAAATCTAAGTCTGATGCTGGCCCTGATCCGGACCCTGAACCTAAACCTATCCTGACCTTACTCTAACCCTTATTAATCCCCAAATGTGACTCTGACTCTGACCGTAATCATTACACTGACCCTAACCAAATACTAACACTAACACTAACAATGACCGATCTTTGAACCTGACCCTAACCGTAACCCTAAAGGAAACCCTAACCCTGGCCCTAATAAGGACACTGAACCTAAACCTAACGCTGACCCTAACCCTAACACTAACCCCTACCCTAACTCAAACCCTAACCCTGACCCTACGCTGTATAACCCTAACACTAATCATAACCCTACTGCTAAACTTAACCCTAACCAAAAACTCAAACCGTTCCCCTGAAACTAAGCCTGATCCTGAACCAAAACTTGACCCTAAAACACAGACTGACAATGACTCTAAACTGACTCTGGCCCTGACCTTCACCCTTACCCCGACCCTGACACTGACTCTAAACCTAACACTGACACTAACACTGACCCAAAACTAACCCTGCCCCTGACCTGAACCTGGACCCTAAAACAAAGCCTCACCCTGACAATAAATCTAACCCTGGCCCAAACCTTCACACTGACACTGACCCTGACCCTAATCCTAAGCTTGACCCTGACCTAAGCCTGACCCTGACCCTGACCCTGACCCTAAACCTGAACGTGACTGTGAGCCTGACCCTAACCGTAATTCTAAAGGTAACCCTAACCCTGACCTAATACCGACCTTGAACCTAAACCTAATGCTGATGCTAACCCTAACACTAACCCCTACCCTAACCCAAACCCTAAACATGTCCTTAACACTGTCTAACCCTAACCCTAACCATAACCCTACTTCTAACCCTAATCCTAACCCCAAACACAAACCTTTCCCCTAAACCTAACCCTGACACTGAACCGAACATTGACCCTAAACCAAATCATGTCCTTGACCATAAACTGGACCCTGGCCCAGACCTTCACCTGACCCTGACCCTAAACCTAACCCTGACAATAGCACTGACCCAAAACTAACTCTGTCGCTGACCAGAACGTGGACCCTAAACCAAAACCAGATCCTGACCATAAACCTGAGAATGGCCCTGAACTTCACCCTGACCCTGACCCAGACTCTGAACATAAACCGAAACCTGACCCTAACAGTGACCCTGACACTGACCCTAACACTAACCCTGACACAGACTGTGAGTCTGACCCTAATTCTAACCCTAAACGTAACCCTGACCCTGACACTAAACGGGCCGTGATGCAAAAAATAACGATGACCCTAAACTACAACTAACCTCTAACCCTAACGCTGACCCTGACTCTAACCTGGTCTAACCCTAACGCTCAAACTAACTCTAAATCTCACCCTAACCCTATCCTTTAACCCTATCCCTGATCCTGACAATAATCATAACCCTGAACTTTGCCTAAACCTGTCCCAGATCCTAACCTTGACTCTAACCGAAACCCTAACCCTGACCCTAACACAGTCTAACCCTAACCTTAACCATAACCCTACTTCTAACCCTAACCCTAACACCAAACCCTAACCTTTCCCCTGAACCTAACCCTGACTATGACCCTAACCCTAACCCTGACCCAAAACTAACCCTGACCCAGACCTGAAACTTGCCCATAAACCAAAACGTGACGCTGACCCTAAATCTCACCCTGTCCCTGATCTTCACCCTGACCCTGACACGGACCCTGACCCTAAAACTAACCCTCACCCTAACACTGACGCATTCCTGACCCTAACACTAACCCTGACCCTGACTGTAATCCAGACCCTAAACCTAACCATAAACATAAACCTGACCCTGTCGCTATCACGGGCCATGACCCAAAACCTAATGCTGACCCTAACCATAACACTAATCCCTAACCTAACCCTGACCTGACCCAAACCCTGACTAAACCTAACCCTCAACCTAACTGAACCCTAACCCTAACCCTGTCATGCGGTTTGCCTGGAGGATGAGAGCTCCTCAGATCCTTGGGAGAGCTACCCACCACATCCTGTGTGGGAACATGACCTCGGACATCCTCAGATGTGTTTGAGCGCTTGCATGCACAGACACGCACACACACACACATAAACACACACACTCACACACACACACACACACACACTCACACACACCCCGCTCTACATAGCTAGGGGACAGAGGTGGACACCAAGGGAAAATGGTGGGTAAAAAGGGTGAAAGAAGAAAGAGGTTGGAGACAGCTCGGCCATGGGGTGAGGGGCATCAGGGCTCGTGGCCAGACCGAGATTCATAGCATGGGAAGGGGAGACAGGACGAGCTGATGGTGAAGGGGTGCCCAAGGGGCCCAGGGGCTTTGCAAGGGCACTGGGTGGGGACAGTGTCTGGGGTCTGGTGTCCATCACCACCCTGGACTACTGGAAGTAGGAAGAGGTAACCACCCTATCAATGGGGCCATAGAGACAGGGTGTCCCTAGTCTCCCACAGGCTTGTAGAAGAGCCTGTTGGCCTTGAATCTCTATCTGAGACCCACTGTGCTCCCAGTCTTGGGTAAAAGCTTTCTACTCCCTCGAGGTCCTTCTGAGCAGAAGAGAGCCTGGAGGCTCGGGCGGCTGACATTGTGAGCTTGCAGAATGTGGCAGAGCACTAGGCCCCTGGCCTGGGACCAAGGTCAGGACCCTTCTTGTTGTAGCCTCAGAGTCCCCATTGGGAAGAGATTCGAGAGTCAGTGCTCTGCTCAGGGTGAGAAGGCCTTACTTACCAAGGAACCAAGCACCAGCACAGGAGAGGGAAACAGGGACAAGGGAAACACCGGAGGGTTTGCCCATCAGCCCTGGAGCCCACAGATCCTGCTCCTGTGAGACACACACAAAAAAAGATAGACGCAGACACAGACACAGAGACAAAGACAAAGACAGAGACAGAGACAGACACTGAACACAGGAGTGAGGGAACCAGCAGAAGTGCCAGACTTTCCTCCATCAGCATGGAAATGACAGCCAAATATTTTGTCCCTGTATCAGTCCCACAGGCCATCCATCCTAGGAGGATGGATGCGGGAATGCCCGCGGACCACTGTGGGGGCTGGCCAGTGAATGGGAGCAGACGAGGCCCTTGGACCTCAACCAAATGGAATTCCCATTTGGACACAGACACATGTCTGTGTCCACAAGGTCAGAAGCCATGCACTGCAACCTTGCCACCGGGGAGGGGATTCAGGCAGGAGGATGGTGGTTTTGCTGGATCCCAGAGCAGATCCAGGCCTCTCGGGGCTATGTCCAATTCCCCCGCCCATCCCCAGGCACACCGTCCCTTGCCAAGTGTGTGCACCAGACTCCTGGCAGAGCGGGGATGGAACACATGGAGAGGGCCTACCTCTGATGGCATCCCCAGAAGAAGAAGCCAGAACACCTCCAATGTGCAGACGGGGAGACTGAGGAGGCCGTGACAGCCACAGGATGTGTGCGGGCTCACAGTCCTGGGCAGGAGCAGGAGCCCTGTCTGTACCCAGCTCTGTGCCCTCCCAGCGGAGACAATAGCTGCACTCAGGCC
Organism: Neogale vison; assembly: GCF_020171115.1. Lineage (NCBI taxonomy): Eukaryota > Metazoa > Chordata > Mammalia > Carnivora > Mustelidae > Neogale > Neogale vison. The sequence continues at coordinate 122,724,716 of NC_058092.1, read as the reverse complement.
TCCCAGGTCTTGGGGGGAGGCTGTGTGTGGGTCACTGGATGGACAGGGCATGGGGTGGAGTGTGAGCCTTGAGCAGCTGGGGGAGGGGAGCCCTCAGGGAGCGCTGGATGGGAGCAGGAAGTCCGGTAAGAAGCCCCCAGGCAGTGGTGACCTTACAATCCTGAGGACAGAGACCAATGGAATTGGAACCCACGTATCCAGGTACCCACATTCCATAGAAAACCACCCTGCACAGCTCATTTCTGGGCACAGCATGAAGGAAATGACATTTTCTTGTGCTGTCTACCGAAGCCCAGAGAATGCAGGCAGAGGAGAGCTTGCCCCCTAGACAAGTCCCCTCACTGTGCAGATCATGTCAGGCTTCCCTGACGTCTCTGGCCCTTTTGGCAAAAAGAACCGCAAGGTAACACCCAGGGGCTCAGAGTCAGAGACTCTCACACCTTCTGACTGACCCGTGTAGCCGTAGGTCTCCTCCACGTGTGTGTGTGTGTGTGTGTGTGTGTGTGTGTGTAAAGAGAGCTCATCAGGGGTGGAGATGCCCTGAGCAGGAGCAGGCTTATGAAGGGTCCTTTGCCTGGTTGGCAGGTCATGTTCACGCCCCAGGTTAAGGCAGGCTAGGTGGAAGCAGGTGTGGGGGCTGCATCATTTTGCCCAGGGCTTATCCTGAGACTCTGCAGGCACTGGTCAATGACCCAGGTGCGGGTCTAACCCTAAAACTAACCCATGACCCTGACCTTGACACTGACCCTGAATGTGAGCCTGACCCAAAACCTAACCCTAGCCTTGACAATGACCCTGACCCTGACTGAGATCCTGACCCGAATTCTAACACTAAATCTAAGTCTGAGGCTGACCCTGATCCGGACCCTGAAGCTAAACCTAACCTAACATTACTCTAACCCTAACTCATCTCTAAACGTGTCTATGACTCTGACCCTAATCATTACCCTGACCCTAACCAAATCCTTTCACTAACCCTAACACTTACCGATCTTTGAGCCTGACCCTAACCGTAACCCTACAGGTAACCCTAACCCTGCCCCTAATAAGGACCCTAAACCTAAACCTAATGCTGACCCTAACACTAACACTAACCCTTACCCTAATTCAAACAATAACCCTTACCCTACACTGTCTAACCCTAACACTAAACATAACCCTACTGCTAACCCTAACCCTAACCAACAACTCAAACAGTTCCCCTGAAACTAACCATGACCCTGATCTGAAACTTGACCCTAAAACACAGCCTGACCATGACCCTAAACTGACTCTGGCCCTGATCTTCACCCTGACCATGACCCTGACCCTGATTCTAAACCTAACCCTGACCCTAACACTGACGCAAAACTAACCATTCCCCTGACCCGAACCTGGACCCTAAACCAAAGCCTCGCCCTGACCCTAAATCTGACCCTGGCCCTGACCTTCACCCTGACCATGACCATGACCCTGATTCTAAACCTAACCCTGACCCTAACACTGACCCAAAACTAACCCTGCCCCTGACCTGAACCTGGACCCTAAACCAAAGCCTCACCCTGACCCTTTATCTGACCCTGGGCCTGACCTTCACCCTGACCCTGACTCTGAACCTAATCCTAAGCCTGACCCTGACCTAAGCCTGACACTACCCCAACCCTTACCATGACTGTGAGCCTAACCCTACCTGTAATCCTAAAGGTAACCCTAACCTTGAACTAATACCGACCGTGAACCTAAACCTAATGCGGACACTAACTCTAACACTAACCCATACACTAACGCAAACCCAAACCCTGACCTTATTGCTGTCTAACCCTAACCCTAACCATAACCCTACTTCTAACTCTAATGCTAACCCCAAACACAAACCTTTCCCTTAAACCTAACCCTGACACTGAACCGAACATTGACCCTAAACCAAATCCTGTCCCTGACCATAAACCGGACCTTGGCCCAGACCTTCACCTGACCCTGACCCTAAACCTAACGCTGACAATAGCACTGACCCAAAACTAACCCTGTCCCTGACCTGAACGTGGACCCTAATTCAAAACCAGATCCTGACCCTAAACCTGACCTTGGCCCTGACTTTCACCCTGACCCTGACCCAGACCCTGACCATAAACCTAAACCTGACCCTAACAGTGAACCTGACCCTGACCCTAACACTAAACCTGAGCCTGACTGTGAGTCTGACCCTAACTCTAACCCTAAACGTAACCCTGACCCTGACCCTAACACGGGCCATGACACGAAACATAACAATGACCCTAACCCTACAACTAACCCCTAACCCTAACGCTGACACTGACCCTAACCCTGTCTAACCCTAAACCCTCAAACTAACTCTAATTCTTACCCTAACCCTCTCCGTTAACACTAAACAATACCCTATCCCTGACCCTGACCATAACCCAAACCCTGAACTTTGCCAAAACTTGACTCTGATCCTAACCTTGACCCTAAACAGAAACCTGACACAGACCATAAACCGAACCCAAGCTCTGACCCTAACCCTGACCCTAATACTGACACTGACGCTGACCATAAACCTATGTCTGACCCAAACCATGAGCTTGACCAGTACCCTAAACCTAACGCTAACCCTGATCCGGACCCTAATCATAACACAGAATCTAAACATAAAGCTGACCTTATCCTAACTATGACCCTAATCCTGACGCTGACCCTGACCCTAACACTGAACATGAACCTAATCCTAACCCTGACCCTGACTTTTACTCTGACACTAAACCTAACCTTGACACAAACTGTGAGCCTGACCATAAACCTAACCCTGAACCTAACCCTAACCCTGACCACTACCCTAAGCCTAATGATAACCCTGACCCTAACAATGTCTATCCCTAACTGTGACCCAAACTCGAACCCTAAACTTAATCCTAACCCTAAAACTAAACGAAAACTCTGACCCTGAACCTGACTGTGAGCCTGACCCAAAACCTAACCAGCCCTGACGCTGACCGTGACCCTGACCATGAACCTGACTCGAATTCTAAGCCTAATCCAAAGCCTAACGCTGACCCAGATTCAGACCCTGAACCTAAACCTAACCCTGAACTTACACTAACCCTGACTTAGACGCTAAACCCTGACCCTGACCTAACCTTGACCATAACCCTAAACCTCACCATGACTGTGAGCCTGATCCTAACCCTAACCCTAAATGTAACCCTAAACACTGACCCAAATACGGACACAAACTTAAAACTAACGCTGACACTAACGGTAAAACTAAACCCTACCATAACCGAAACCCTAACCTGACCCTAACACAGTCTAACCCTAAACCTAATATTACCCTACTTCTAACCCTACCCCTAACACCAAACCCTAACCTTTCCCCTGAACCTAACGCTGACCCGGACCCTAAACCTAACCCTAAACCTGACCCAAACCTAACCCTGAACCTGACCTGAACCATGCCCCTAAATCGAAACCTGACACTGACCCTAAATCTGACCCTGTCCCTGACCTTCACCCTGACCCTGACACTGACCCTGACCATAAACCTAACCCTCACCCTAACACTGACCCAGACACGGACCCTAACACTAACCCTGACCTTGACGGTGAGCCTGATCCTAAACCTAACCATAAACGTAAACCTGACCCTGACCCTAACAAGGGCCATGACCCGAAACCTAATGCTGACCCTAATCCTAACACTAACTCCTAACCCTAAACCTGACCGTGACCCAAACCCTGTCTAAACCTAACCATCAACCTAACTCTAACGCTAACCCTAAACCTCCCATAAGATTTGCCTGGAGGAGGAGAGCTTCTCAGATCCTTGGGGAGAGCTACCCACCCCATCTCATGTGGGGACATGACCTCGGACATCCCCAGACAGCTAGAGGCATATGTGTTTGAGCGCTGACATGCACACACACACACACACACACACACACACACAATCACACACATACACAAACACACACCCCGCTCTGCCCAGGTAGGGGTCAGAGGTGGACACCAAGGGAAAATGGTGGGTAAAATGGGTGAAAGAAGAAAGAGGTTGGAGACAGCTCGGTCATGGGGTCAGGGGCATCAGGACTCCTGGACAGGATCGAGATCCAAAGCATGGGGAGGGGAGACAAGACGGGCTGATGGTCAAGGGGTCCCCAAGGGGACCAGGGGTTTTGAAAGGGCACTGGGTGGGAACAGTGTCTGGAGTATGGTGTCCATCACCACCCTGGACTACTGGAAGTGGGAAGAGGTAAACACACTGTGTGGACAGGGTTACAACACTGAAGGCCTACCCTTACTCTTCTATCAATGGGCCCATAGAGATATGGTGTTCCTAGTCTCCCACAAGCTTGTAGAAGAGCCTGTTGGCCTTGAATCTCTATCTCTGACCAACTGTGCTTCCAGTCTTGGGTACATGTTTTCTACTCCCTAGAGGTCCTTCTGAGGAGAAGACAGCCTGGAGACTCGGGGGGGCTGATATTATGAGCTTGGAGAATGTGGCAGAGCACTAGGCCCCTGGCCTGGGGACCAAAGTCAGGACCCTCCTTGTTGCAGCATCAGGGTCCCCATTGGGAAGAAGTTGAAGAGTCAGTACTCTGCTCAGGGTGAGAAGGCCTTACTTAACAAGGAACCAAGCACCAGCACAGGAGAGGGAAACAGGGACAAGGGAGACACCGGAGGATTCGCCCATCAGCCCTGGAGCCCACAGATCCTGCTCCTGTGAGACACACAAAAACAGAGACAGACGCAGACGCAGACACAGAGACAAAGACAAAGACTGAGACAGAGACAGACACTGAACACAGGAGAGAGGGAACCAGCAGAAGTGCCAGATTTTCCTCCATCAGCTTGGAAATGACAGCCAAACATTTTGTCCCCTTATCATTCCCACGGGCCATCCATCGTAGGAGGACGGATCCGGGAATGCCCGCAGACCTCTGTGAGGGTTGGCCAGTACATGGACGCAGACGAGGCCCTTGGACCTCAACCTAATGGAAGTACCGGGAAGTCTGTGTCCACAAGTTTGGAAACCATGCACTGTAACCTTGCCACGGGTGATGGGATACAGGCAGAAGTAGGGTCGTTTTGATGGATCCAGGAGGAGATCCAGGCATCTCTGGGCTATGTTCCATTCCCCCGCCCATCCCCAGGCACACCCTTGCCTTGCCAAGTGTGTGCACCAGACTCCTGGGAGAGCAGGGATGGAACGCATGGAGAGGGCCAACCCCTGATGGCATCCCCAGAAGAAGAAGCCAGAACAACCCCAATGTCCAGACGGGGAGACTGAGGAGGCCCTGAGAGCCAAAGGATGTGTGCGGGCTCACAGTCCTGGGCAGGAGCAGGAGCCTGGTCGGAACCCAGCTCTGTGCCCTCCCAGCGGAGACAACAGCTGCACCCAAGCCTCCCAGTTCTTGGGGGGAGGCTGTGTGTGGGTCACTGGATGGACAGGGCATGGGGTGGTATGTGAGCCTTGAGCAGTTGGGGGAGGGGGCACCCTCAGGGAGAGCAGATGGGATGGATGGGAGCAGAATGTCCGGGAATGAGCCCCAAGGCAGTGGTGACCTTAGACAGAGCCCAACAGAATTGGAACCCACATATCCAGGCACCCACATTCCAGTGAAAACCACCCTGACCAGCTCATTTCTGGGCACAGCCTGAAGGAAATGACATGTTCTTGTGCTCTCTACCGAACCCAGAGAATGCAGGCAGAAGAGAGATCGCCCACCATACAAGTCCCCTCACTGGGCAGGTCATGTCAGGCTTCCCCGACGTCTCTTGCCCTTTTGGCAAAAAATCGCAAGGTGACACCGGGGGGGGGCTCAGAGTCAGAGAGTCCCACATTTCAGATTGACCCATGTACCTATAGGTATCCTCCCCGTGTGTATGTGTGTGTGTGTGTGTGTGTGCGCATGTGTGTGTGTGTGTGTGTGTGTGTGTGTGTAAAGAGAGCTCATTGGGGGTGGAGGTGCCCCGAGCAGGATCAGACTTATGAAGGGTCCGATGCCTGGTTGGCAGGTCATGTTCACGGCCCAGGTTAAGGCAGGCTAGGTGGGAGTGTGTGTGCTGACTGCACCCTTTTGCCCAGGGTTTATCCTTAGATCGTGCAGGGACTGGTCAATGACCCAGGTGTGGCGCAAACCCTAATACTAACCCCTGAACCTAACCCTAACCCTAACCCTAACCCTAACCCTAACCCTAATTCTGACCCAGACCGTGAGCCTGACCAGAAGCCTAACCCTTAAGCTAACACTGATCCTGACCTAATCATAACCCAGAATCTAAAATAAAGCTGACCTTATCCTCACCATGTCCCTGACCCTTACTCTGACACTAAACCTAACCATGACACTGACTGTGAGTCTGACCATAAACCTAACCCTGATCCTAACCCTAACCGTGACCCCTACCCAAAGCCTAACGATAACCCTGACCCTAACAATGTCTCACCCTAACACTGACCCTAACTCTAACCCTAACCTTAACCCGAACCCTAAAACTAACCGAAAGCTCTGACCCTGAACCTGACTGTGAGCCTGACCCACAACCTAACCAGCCCTGATGCTGACCCTGATCCAGACCATGAACCTGACCCGAACCCTAACCCTAACCCTAACCCTAAACCAAAGCCTAACGCTGACCCTAATTCGGACCCTGAACCCAAACCTAACCCTGACTTTACACTAACCCTGACTTAGACCCTAAAAGACCCTGACCCTGATATAACCTTGACCAAAACCCTAACCCTCTGCATGATGGTGAGTCTGACCCTAACTCGAACCCTAAACGTAACCCTAACCCTGACCCTAACTCGGGCCATGACGCGAAACATAACGATGACCCTAACCCTACAACTAGCCCCTAACCCTAACGTTGACCCTGACCCAACACGGTCTAACCCTAACCCTCAAACTAACTCTAATTCTCACCCTAACCCTATACTTTAACCCTAACCCTGGCGCTATTCCAGACCCTGACTATAACCCTAACCCTAAACTTTGCCTAAACTTGACCCTGATCCGAAAGATGACCCTAAATAGAACCCTGACCCTGACCCTAAACTGAACCCTGGAACTGACCCTAAACCTTACTCTAACACTGACACTGACACTGACCATAAACCTAACTCTGACCCAGACCGTGAGGCAGACAAGAACCCTAAGCCTAAAGCTAACACTGATCCTGACCCTAATCATAACCCAGAATATAAATGTAAAGCTGACCTTATACTAACCATAACCCTAAACCTGACCCTGATTCTGACCCTAACACTGAACCTGACCCTAATCCTAACCCTGACCCTGACTCTAAATCTGACAATAACCCTAACCCTGACACAGACTGTGAGCCTGACCATAAATCTAACCCTGAACCTAAACCTAACCCTGACCCCTACCCTAAGCCTAACGATATCCCTGACCCTAACAATATCTAACCCTAACCCTGACCCTAACTCTAACCCTGACATTAACTAGACCGTTAAACAAACCGAAAAACCTGAACCTGAACCTGACTGTGAGCCTGACCCAACATAACCAGCCCTGACACTCACCCTGAACCTGACCATGAGGCAGACCCTAACCCTTAACTAAACAAAAGCCTAAAGCTGACCCTGACTCAGACCCTGAATTTAACCAAACCCTGACCATACACTAACCCGGACTCAGAACCTAACCGAGAGCCTGAACATGACCTAAACCCTAACCCTGACCATGACTGTGAGGCTGAACCTTAACCTAATCCTAAATGTAACCCTAAATGCTGACCCTAATACGGACCCAGAACCTAAAACTAACGCTGACCCTAATGGTAAAAATAAACCCTAGCCTAACCCAAACCCTAACCCTGAACCTAATACAGTCTAACCCTAATCCTAAACATAACCCTAATTCTAACCCTAATCCTAACACCAAACCCTAACATTTCCCCTGAACCTAAACCTGACCCTGACCCTAACACCAACCCTAAGCATGACCCAAACCTAAACCTGACCCTGACCCGCACCTTGCCCGTAAACCCAAACCTGACACTGACCCTAAATCTGACCCTGTCCCTGATCTTCACACAGACCCTGACACTGACCCTGACCCTAATCCTAACCCTCACCCTAACACTGATCCAGACTCTGACCCTCACACTTACCCTGACCCTGACTGTGAGCCGGACCCTAAACCTAACCATAAACGTAAACCTGACCGTGACCAAAACACGGGCCATAACCCGAAACATAACGCTGACCCTAACCCTAACACGAACCCCTAACATTAACCCTGACCCTGACCCAAACCTGGACTAAACCTAACCCTCAACCTAACTCTAACCCTACCCCTAACCCTCCCATGAGCATTGCCTGGAGGATGAGAGCTCCTCAGATGCTTGGGAAGAGCTACCCAGCCCATGCCATGTGAGGACATGACATCGGACATCCCGAGAAAACTAGAGACATATGAGTTTGAGCTCATGCATGCACACGCATGCACACACACACACACACACACACACACACACACCCCGCTCTGCCCAGCTAGGGATGAGAGGTGGACATCAAGGGAAAATGATGGGTAAAAAGGGTGAAAGAAGAAAGAAATTGGAGACAGCTCGGCCATGGGGTCAGGGGCATCAGGACTCTTGGCCAGGACTGAGATCCAAAGCAAGGGGAGTGGAGACAGGACGAGCTGATGGTCAAGGGGTCCCCAAGGGGACCACGGGCTTTGCAAAGGCACTGGGTGGGGACTGTGTCTGGGGTCTGGTGTCCATCACCACCCTGGACTACTGCAAGTAGGAAGAGGTAACCACCCTGTGTGGACAGAGCTACAACACCGAAAGCATCCCCTTACACTTCTATCAATGGGGCCATAGAGACAGGGTGTTCCTAGACTCCCACAGGCTTGTAGAAGAGCCTGTTGGCCTTGAATCTCTATCCGAGATGGACTGTGCTCCCAGTCTTGGGTACATGCTTTCTACTCCCTCGAGGTCCTTCTGAGCAGAAGACAGCCTGGAGGCTCGGGGGCTGACATTGTGAGCTTGCAGAATGATGCAGAGCACTAGGACCCTGGCCTGGGGACCAAGGTCAGGACCCTCCTTGTTGCAGCTTCAGGGTCGCCATTGGGAAGAGGTTCCAGAGTCAGTGCTCTGCTCAGGGTGAGAAGGCCTTACTTAGCAAGGAACCAAGCACCAGCACAGGAGAGGGAAACAGGGACAAGGGAGACACCGGCGGTTTCGTCCATCAGCCCTGGAGCCCACAGATCCTGCTCCTGTGAGACACACAAAAACAGAGACAGACGCAGACAAAGAGACAAAGACAAAGACAGAGACAGACACAGAACAAGGAGAGAGGGAACCAGCAGAAGTGCCAGATGTTCCTCCATTAGCTTGGAAATGACAACCAAATATTTTGTCCCCTTATCAGTCCCACGGGCCATCCCTCCTAGGAGGACGCATGCAGAAAGGCCCGGGGACCACTGTGGGTCTGGCCAGTACATGGGCGCAGACAAGGCCCTTGGACCTCAACCTAATGGAAGTCCCGGGAAGTCTGTGTCCACAAGGTCAGAAACCATGCACTGCAACCTTGCCACGTAGGGATGGGATACAGGCAGGATGAGGGTGGATTTGCTGGATCTCAGAGCAGATCCAGGCCTCTCTGGACTATGTTCCATTCCCCGCCCATCCTCAGGCACACCAGTGCCTTCCCAAGTGTGTGAACCAGAGTCTGGGAGACCGGGGATGGAACTCATGGAGAGGGCCTACCGCTGATTGCATACCCTGAAGAAGAAGCCAGAACACCCCCAAATTGCAGACGGGGAGACTGAGGAGGCCCTGAGAGCCACAGGATGTGTGCGGGCTCACAGTTCTGGGCAGGAGCAGGAGCCTGGTCGGAACCCAGCTCTGTGCCCTCCCAGCGGAGACGACAGCTTCACCCAGGCCTCCCAGCGGTGGGGGGAGGCTGTGTGTGCGTCACTGGATGGACAGGGCATGGGGTGGAGTGTGAGCCCTGAGCAGCTGGGGTAGGGACGCACTCAGGGAGCTCTGGATGGGAGCAGCAAATCCGGGAAGGAGCCCCCAGGCATGGTGAACTTACCTCCATGAAGACAGAGCCCAACGGAATTGGAACCCACCTATCCAGGCACCTACATTCCAGAGAAAACCACCCTGCCCAGCTCATTTTTGGGCACAGCCTGAAGGACATGACATGTTCTTGTGCTGTCTATGAAGCCCAGAGAATGCAGGCAGATGAGAGCTCACCCGCCAGAAAACTCCCCTCACTGGGCAGGTCATGTCAGGCCTCCCTGACGCCTCTGGTCGTATTGGCAAAAAGAATCACAAGGTGACACCGAGGGGCTCAGGTCAGAGAGTCCCACAACTTCTGATTGACCCGTGTAGCCCTAGGTCTCCTGCCCGTGTGTGTGTGTGTGTGTGTGTGTGTGTGTGTGTGTGTAAAGAGAGGTCATCGGGGGTGGAGATGCCCCGAGCACGAGCAAGCTTATGAGGGGTCCGATGCCTGGTTGGCAGGTCATGTTCACGCCCCAGGTTAAGGCAGGCTAGGTGGGAGTGTGTTTGGGGGCGGCAACCTTTTGCCCAGGGCTTATCGTGAGACCCTGAAGGGACTGGTCAATGACCCAGTTGCGGGGCTAACCCTAACACTAACCCCTGACCCTGACCCTGATCCTGAGAGTGAGCCTGACACAAAACCTAACCCAAGCCGTGACCCTGACTCTGACCATGACCGAGATCCTGACCCAAACCCTAATCCTAAATCTAAGCCTGATGCTCACCCTGATCCAGACCCTGATCTTAAACCTAACCTGACCTACTCTAACCCTAACTCATCCCTAACCGTGACCCTGACTCTTATCCTGAACCTAACCCTAACACTGACCGAACTTTGAGCCTGACCTTAACCGTAACCCTAAAGGTAACCCTAACTCTGACCCTAATAATGAACCTGAACCTAAACCTAATGCTGACCCTAACCCTAACAGTAACCCCTACCCAATCCAACCCCTAACCTTGACACTACACTGTCTAACCCTAAAACTAAACATAACCCTACTGCTAACCCTAACCCTAACCAAAAACTCAAACTGTTCCCCTGAAACTAACCCTGACCCTGAACCGAAATTTGACCCTAAAACAAAGCCTGACCCTGACCCTAAACTGACCCTGGCCCTGACCTTCACTTTTACCCTAACCATGACCCTGACTCTAAACCAACCCTGACCCTAACACTGACCCAAAACTAACCCTGCCGCTGATCCGAACCTGGACCCTAAACCAAAGCCTCACCCTGACCATAAATCTGACCCTGGCCTTGACCTTCACCCTGACCCTAATCCTAAGGCTGACCCTGACCTAAGCCTGTCCCTAACACTAAACCTGACCGTGACTGTGAGCCTGACCCTAACCGTAATCCTAAAGTTAACCCTAACCCTGACCTAATACTGACCCTGAAACTAAACCTAATACTGACGCTAACCCAAACACTAACCCCTACCCTAAACCAAACCCTAACCCTGACCTTAATGCTGTCTAACCATAACCCTAACCATAACCCGACTTCTAACCCTAATCCTAAACCCAACCACAAACCTTTCCCCTAAACCTAACCCTGACTCTGAACTGACCATTGACCCTAAACCAAATCCTGACCCTGACCATAAACCTGACACAGGCCCAGACCATCACCTGACCCTGATCCTAAACCTAATCCTGACAGTAGCACTGACCCAAAACTAACCTTGTCCCTGAGCTGAATGTGGACCCTAAACCAAAACCAGATCCTGACGCTAAACCTGACACTGGCCCAGACTTTTACACTGACCCTGACCCAGACCCTGACTATAAACCTAATCCTGACTCTAACAGTGAACCTGACCCTGACCCTAACACTAACCCTGACCCTGACTGTGAGTCTGACCCTAACTCTAACCCTAAACGTATCACTGACCTTTCGCTAACACGGGCCATGACTCAAAACATAACGATGACCCTAACCCTACAACTAGCCCCTAGCCCTAATGCTGACCCTGACCCAACCCGGTCTAACCCTAACCCTCAAACTAACTCTAATTCTCACCCTAACCCCATACTTTAACCCTAACCCTGACCCTATCCCTGACACTGACCAAAACCCTCACCCTAACCTTTGCCTAAACTTGACCCTGATCTGAAAGTTGACCTTAAACAGAACCCTGACCCTGACCCTATACCAAACCCTGGCCCTGATCCTAAACCTTACTCTACCACTGACACTGACACTGACACTGACCAGAAACCTAACTCTGACCCAGACCGTGTGCCTGACCAGAACCCTAACCCTAAAGCTAACCCTGATCCTGACTGTAATCATAACCCAGAATCTAAACGTAAAGTTGACCTTATCCTAAACATGACCCTAACCCTGACCCTGACACTGACCATAACACTGAACCTGACCCAAATCCTAACCCTGACCCTTACTCTGACACTAACCCTAACCCTGACACTGACGGTGAGCCTGACCATAAACCTAACCTTGAACCTAACACTAACAATGACCCCTACCCTAAGTCTAACGATATTCCTGACCTTGCAATGTCTAACCATAACCCTGACACTAACTCTAACCCTGACATTAACTCTAACCCTAAAACTAGCCGAAAACCCTGATAATAACCCTGACTGTGAGCATGACCCAACCTAAACAGCATGGACACTCACGCTGACCCCGACCATGAGCCAGACCCGAACACTAAACTAAACCAAAGCCTAACGCCGACCCTGATTTGGACCCTGAACTTAAACCTAACCCTGACTTTACACTAACCGTGATTAAGACGCAAACCGAGAGCCTGACCCTGACAAAACCTTGACCCTAACCCTAAACCTGACCTTGACTGTGAGCCTGACCCTAAAAAAAACACTAAATGTAACCCTAAACGCTGACCCTAATACGGACCCAGATATTAAAACTAACGCTGACCCTAAAGGTAAAACTAAATCCTACCCTAACCCGAACACTAACCCTGACCCTAACACAGTCTAACGCTAACCCTAACCATAACGCTACTTCTAACACTAACCCTAACACCAAACCCTAACGTTACCCTGATCCTAACACTGATCCTAACCCAAACCCTAACCCTAACCCTAACCCTGACCCAAACATAATCCTCATCCTGACACGAACCTTGCCCCTAAACCAAAACCTGACCCTGACCCAAACTCTGACCCTGACCCTGACCTTCACCCTGACGCTGACTCTGACCCTAATCCTAAGCCAGACCAAGTCCTAAGCCTGACCCTAACCCTAACCCTGACCCTAACCGTAAACCGAACTCTGACCCTGATCGGGAGCCTGACCAGAACCCTAACCCAAAGCTAAACATGATCCTGACTATAATCATAACCCAGAGTTTAAACATAAAGCTGACCTTATCCTAACCATAACCCTAAACCTGACCTTGACACTGACGCTAACACTGAACCTGATCCTAATCCTAACCCTGACCCTGACCCTTAATATGACACAAACCCTAAACCTGACACTGACTGTGAGCCTGACCATAAACGAACCCTAACCTAACCCTAACCCTGACTCCTCCCTTAAGCCTAACGATAACCCTGACCCTAACAATGTCGAACCCTAACCCTGACAGTCACTCTAACCCTAACATTAACCCTAACCCTAAATCTCACCCAAAAACCTGCCCCTGACCCTGACTGTGAACCTGACCCAAACCTAACCAGCCCTGATCCTCACCATGATCCTGATCATGAGCCAGACCCGAACCAGAAACTAAACCAAAGCCTAACGCTGACACTGATTCGGACCCTGAACTTAAACCTAACTCGGACCTTACACTAACCCTGACTCAGACATTAACCGAGAATTTGACCCTGACCTAACCTTGACCCTAACCCGAACCCTGACCTTGACTGTGAGCCTGAACCTAAACCTAACCCTAAATGTAACCCTAAACCCTGACCCTTATATGGACCCAGAACCTAAAACTAAAGCTGAACCTAACGGTTAAACTAAACCCTACCCTAACCCAAACCCTAACCCTGACACTAAATCAGTCTAATGATAACCCTAACCATAACCCTACTTCTAACACTAACCCTAACACCAAACACTAACCTTACCCTGAACCTAACCCTGACCCTAACACTAACCCTAACCCTGACCCAAACATAATCCTCATCCTGACACGAACCTTGCCCGTAAACCAAAACCTGACCCTGACCCAAAATCTGACCCTGTCCCTGACCTTCACCTGGCCCTGACACTGACCCTGACCCTAAACATAACTCTCACCCTAACACTGACCCAGAACCTGACCCTCTAAAATCGAGACCCTGAATGTGAGCGTGACCCTAAATATAACCATAAACGTAAAGCTAACCCTGACCCTAACACGGGCTATTACCCAAAACTTAACGCTGACACTAACACAAACCCCTAACCTTAACCCTGACACTGACCGAAACCCTGTCTAAACCTAACTCTCAACCTAACTCTAACCCTGCCCCTAACACTCCCATGAGGATTGCCTGGAGGATGAGAGCTCCTCAGATCCTTGGGGAGAGTTACTCACCCCATCCCATGTGGGGACATAACCACGGACATCACCAGAGAGATAGAGGCATATGTGTTTGAGCGCTGACATGCAGACACACACACACACACACACACACACACACACACCCCGCTCTGCCCAGCTCGGGGTCAGATGTGGACACCAAGGGAAAATGGTGGGTAAAAAGGGTGAAAGAAGAAAAGGTTGGAGACAGCTCGCCCATGCGGTCAGGGGCATCAGGAACCTGGCCAGGACTGAGATCCAAAGCATGCGGAGTGGAGAGAGGACGAGCTGATGGTCAACGGGTCCCCAAGGGGCCCAAGGGCACTGAGTGGGGACAGTGTCTGGGGTCTGGTGTCCATCACAACCCTGGACTACTGGAAGTAGGAAGAGGTAACCACCCTGTGTGGACAGATCTACAACACCGAAGGCCTCCCTTTACTCTTCTATCAATGGGGCCATAGAGACAGAGTGTCCCTAGTTTCCCAGAGGCCTGTAAAAGAGCCTGTTGGCCTTGAATCACTATCCGAGACCCACTGTGTTCCCAGTCTTGGGACTCCCTCGAGGTCCTTCTGAGCAGAAGACAGCCTGGAGGCTCGGGGGACTGACATTGTGAGCTTACAGAATGTGGAAGAGCACTAGGCCCCTGGCCTGGGGACCAAGGTCAGGACCCTCCTTGATGCAGCTTCCGGGTCCCCATTGGGTAGAGGTTCCAGAGTCCGTGCTCTGCTCAGGGTGAGAAGGCCTTACTTACCAAGTAACAAAGCACCAGAACAGGAGAGGGAAACAGGGACGAGGGAGACAATGGCAGTTTCGTCCATCAGCCCTGGAGCCCACTGATCCTGCTCCTGTGAGACACACCATAACAGAGACAGACCCTGACACAGAAACAAAGACAAAGACAAAGACAGAGACAGAGACAGAGACAGAGACAGACACTGAACACAGGAGAGAAAGAACCAGCAGACGTGCCAGACTTTCCTCCATCAGCTTGGAAATGACAGTCAAACATTTTGTCCCCTTATTAGTCCCACGGGCCATCCCTCCTAGGAGGATGGATGCAGGAATGCCCACGGACCACTGTGGGGGCTGGCCAGTACATGTGCGCAGACGAGGCCCTTGGACCTCAACCTAATGGAAGTCCCGGGAAGTCTGTGTCCACAAGGTCAGAAGCCATGCACTGAAACTTTGCAACGGGGGATGGGATACAGGCAGGAGGAGGGTGGTTTTACCGGATCCCACAGGAGATCCAGGCCTCTCTGGGCTATATTCCATTCCCCCGCCCATCACCAAGCACACCAGTGCCTTGCCAAATGTGTGCACCAGACTCCTGGGAGAGCGGGAATGGAAGGTATGGAAAGGGCCTACCTCGGTGGCATCCCCTGAAGAAGAAGCCAGAACACCCCCAGTGTGCAGACGGGGAGACTGAGGAGGCCCTGAGAGTCACAGGATGTGTCCGGGCTCACAGTCCTGGGCAGGAACAGGAATCCGGTCTTACCCCAGCTCTCTTCCCTCCCAGCGGAGACAACAGCTGCACCCAGGCCTCCCAGGGGTTGGGGGAGGCTGTGTGTGGGTCACTGGATGGACAGGGCATGGGGTGGAGTTTGAACCCTGAGCAGCTGGGGTAGAGGCGCCCTCAGGGAGCTCTGGATGGGAGCAGGAAGTCCGGTAAGGAGCCCCAGTCAGTGGTGACCTTACTTCCTTCACGACAGAGCCCAACGGAATTGGAACCCCCATATCCAGGCACCCACATTCCAGAGAACACCACCCTTCCCAGCTCATTTCTGGGCACAGCCTGAAGGAAACGACATGTTCTTGTGCTGTCTTCTGAAGCCCAGAGAATGCAGGCAGAGGAGAGCTCGCCCGCCAGACAAGTCCCCTCACTGGGCAGGTCACGTCAGGCCTCCCTGAAGCCTGTGGCCGTATTGGCAAAAAGAATCGCATGGGGAAACTGAGGGGTTCAGAGTCAGAGTCCAAAACCATCTGATTGAATCCTGTAGACCTAGGTCTCCTCCCCGTGTGTGTGTGTGTGTGTGTGTGTGTGTAAAGAGAGATCATCGAAGGTGGAGATGTCCCGAGCAGGAGCAGGCTTATGAGGGGTCCGATACCTGGTTGGCAGGTCATGTTCACGCCCCAGGTTTAGGCAGGCTAGCTGGGAGCATGTGTGCCGCTGCACCATTTTGCCCAATGTTTATCCTGAGACCCTACAGGGACTGGTCAATGACCCAGGTGCGGGGCTAACCCTGACCTTCAACCCTGACCCAGACACAGACCCTTATCCTGATTCTGACTGTGAGCCTAAACCAAAAACTAACACTAGCCCTGACCCTGACTCTGACCCTGACCGAGATCCTGACACAAACCCTAATCTAAAACTAAGCCTGATGCTGACCCTGATCCTAAACCTAACCTGAGATACTCTAACCCTGACTCATCCTTAACTGTGACACTGACTCTGACTTTAATCATAACCCTGACCTTAACCAAATCCTGACCCTAACACTGTAAGTGACCGTACATCGAGACTGACCTTAACCGTAACCCTAAAGGAACCATAATCCTGACAATAACAAGGACCCTTAACTTAAACCTAACGCTGACCCTAACCCTAACACTAACCCCTACCCAATCCAACCAATAACCCTGACACTATGCTGTCTAATCCTAAAACTAAACATAACCCTACTTCTAACCCTAACCCTAACCAAAAACTCAAACCATTACCCTGAAACTAACCCAGACCCAGAACCGAAATTTGACCCTAAAACAAAGCCTGACCTGACCCTAAACTCACTTTGGCCTTGACCTTCACTTTGACTCTGACCCTGACCCTGTCTCTAAACCTAACCCTGACCCTAACACTGACCAAAAACTAACCCTGCCCCTGTCCCGAACCTGGACCCTAAACCAAAGCCTCACCCTGACCATAAATCTGACCGTGGATCTGACCTTCAACCCGACCATGACCCTGACCCTAATCCTAAGCCTGACCCAGTCCTAAGCCTGACCCTAACCCTAAACCTGACCCTAACCCTAACCCTAACTCTGACCTAGATCGTGAGCCTGACCAGAACGCTAACCCAAAGCTAACCTAGAAACTGACTATAATCATAACCCAGAATCTAAACGTAAAGCTGAACTTATCCTAACCATGGCCCTAACCCTGACCTTGACCCTGAACCTAACACTGAACCTGACCCTAATCCTAACCCTGACCCTTACTCTGACACAAACCCTAAACCTGACACTGACTGTGAGCCTGACCATAAACCTAACCCTAACCTAACCATA
Organism: Neogale vison; assembly: GCF_020171115.1. Lineage (NCBI taxonomy): Eukaryota > Metazoa > Chordata > Mammalia > Carnivora > Mustelidae > Neogale > Neogale vison. The sequence goes on along the minus strand of NC_058092.1, from coordinate 122,706,894 downwards.
ACCCGGACCCCTACGTTAAGCCTCACAATAACCCTGACCCTAACAATGTCTAACCCTAACCCTGACACTCACTCTAACCCTAGCATTAACCCTAACCCTCAATCTCACCGAAAACTCTGACCCTGACCTGACTGTGAACCTGACCCAAACCTAACCAGCCCTGAACCTCACCATGACCCTGACCCTGAGCCAGTCCCGATCCCAAACCTAAATCAAAGCCTAACGCTGACACGGATTCGGAACCTGAACATAAATCGAACCCTGACCTAACAATAACCATTACTCAGACCCTAACCGAGAGTCTGACCCTGACCTAACCTTGACCCTAACCCGAAACCTGACTTTGTCTGTGAGCCTGACACTAAACCTAACCCTAAAGGTAACCATATATCCGGACCCTTATATGGACCCAGAACCTAAAACTAATGCTGACCCTAGTGGTAAACTAAACCCTACCCTAATCCAAACCCTAACCCTGACCCTAACACGGTCTAACGCTAACCCTAAAAATAACCCTACTTCTAACACTAACCCTACCACCAAACCATAACCTTACCCTGAACCTAACCCTGACCCTAACCCTAACCCTAACCCTGACCCAAACATAACCCTCATCCTGACATGAACCTTGCCCCTAAATCAAAACCTGACCCTGACCCAAAATCGGACACTGTCCCTGACCTTCACCTGACCCTGACACTGACCCTGACACTAAACCTAACCCTCACCCTAACACTGACCCAGAACCTGACCCTCACACTAACCCTGACCCTGACTGTGAGCCAGACCCTAAATCTAACCATAAACGTAAAGCTGACCCTGAGCCTAAAACGGGCCATGACCCGAAACTTAAAGCTGACCCTAACCCTAACGCAAACCCCTAACCGTAACCCTGACCCTGATCCAAACCATGTAGAAACCTAACTCTCAACATAACTCTAACCCTACCCCTAACCAACCCATGAGGTTTGCCTTGAGGATGAGACCTCTCAGATCCATGGGGAGAGCTACTCACCCCATCCCATGTGGGGACATAACCTCAGACATCAACAGAGAGATAGAGGCATATGTTTTGAGCGCTCCCATGCACAAACACACAAACACACACACACAAAAACACACAAACACACACCCCGCTCGGCACAGCTAGGGGTCAGATGTGGACACCAAGGGAAAATGGAGGGTAAAAAGGGTGAAAGAAGAAAGAAGTTGGAGACAGCTCGGCCATGGGGTCAGGGGCATCAGGACTCCTGTCCAGGACCGAGATCCAAAGCATGGGGAGTGGAGACAGGACGAACTGAGGGTCAAGGGGTCCCCAAGGGGCCCAAGGGCTTTGCAAGGGCACAGGGTGGGGACAGTGTCTGGGGTCTGGTGTCCATCACCACCCTGGACTACTGGAAGTAGGAAGAGGTAACCACCCTGTGTGGACAGAGCTACAACACCAAAGGCCTCCCCTTACTCTTCTATCAATGGGGTCATAGAGACAGGGTGTCCCTAGTCTCCCACAGGCTTGTAAAAGAGCCTGTTGGCCTTGAATCTCTATCCAAGAACCACTGTGCTTCCAGTCTTGGGTACATGCTTACTACTCCCTCGAGGTCCTTCTGAGCAGAAGACAGCCTGGAGGCTCGGGCAGCTGACATTGTGAGCTTGCAGAATGTGGCAGAGCACTAGGCCCCTGCCCTGGGGACCAAAGTCAGGACCCTCCTTGTTGCAGCTTCAGGGTCCCCATTGGGAAGAGGTTCCAGAGTCCGTGCTCTGCTCTGGGTGAGAAGGCCTTTCTTACCAAGGAACCAAGCACCAGCACAGGAGAGGGAAACAGGGACAAGGAAGACAACGGCGGTTTCGTCCAGAAGCCCTGGAGCCCAGAGACACTGCTCCTGTGAGACACACCAAAACAGAGACAGACCCTGACACAGAGACAAAGACAAAGACAAAGGCAGAGACAGACACTGAACACAGAATATAAAGAACCAGCAGACGTGCCAGACTTTCCTCCATCAGCTTGGAAATGACAGCCAAATATATTGTCCCCTTATCAGTCCCACGGGCAATCCCTCCTAGGAGGACGGATGCGGGAATGCCCGCGGACCACTATGGGGGCTGGCCAGTACATGGGCACAGACGAGGACCTTGGAATTCAACCTAATGGAAGTCCCGGGAAATCTGTGTCCACAAGGTCAGAAGCCATGAACTGTAACCATGCCACGGGGGATGGGATACAGGCAGGAGGAGGGTGGTTTTGCTGGATCCCAGAGGAGATCCAGGCCTCTGTGGGTTATATTAGATACCCCCGCCCATCACCAAGCACACCCGTGCCTTGGCAAGTATGTTCACCCGACTCCTGGGAGAGCAGGGATGGAACATATGGAGAGGGCCTACCCCTGATGGCATCCACTGAAGAAGAAGCCAGAACAACCCCAATGTGTGGACGGGGGACTGAGGAGGCCCTGAGAGTCACAGGATGTGTCGGGGCTCACAGTCCTGGGCAAGAGCAGGAACCCGGGCTAACCCCAGTTCTATCCCTCCCAGCAGAGACAACAGCTGCACCCAGGCCTCCCAGGGGTTGGGGGGAGGCTGTGTGTGAGTCACTGGATGGACAGGGCATGTGGTGGAGAGTGAGCCCTGAGCAGTTGGGGTAGGGACGCCTTCAGGGAGCTCTGGATGGGAGCAGGAAGTCCGGTAAGGAGCCCCCAGTCAGTGGTGACCTTACTTCCCTCACGACAGAGCCCAACGGAATTGGAACCTGCGTATCCAGGCACCCACATTCCAGAGAAAACCACCCCGCCCAGCTCATTTCTGGGCACAGCCTGAAGGAAATGCCGTGTTCTAGTGCTTTCTACCGAAGCCCAGAGAATGCATGCAGAGGAGAGCTCGCCGCCAGACAAGTCCCCTCACTGGGCAGGTCCTGTCAGGCCACCCCGACGCCTCTGGACGTATTGGCAAAAAGAATCGCAAGGAGAAAGCGAGGGGCTCAGAGTCAGAGAGTCCCACAACTTCTGACAGACCCGTGTAACCCTAGGTCTACTCTCCGTGTGTGTGTGTGTGTGTGTGTGTGTGTGTGTGTGTGTAAAGAGAGCTCATCGGGGGTGGAGATGTCCGGAGTAGGAGAAGGCTTATGAGGGGTCCGATGCCTGGTAGGCAGGTCATGTTCACGCCCCAGGTTAAGGCAGGCTAGCTGAGAGCGGGTGTGCTGCTGCACCTTTTTGCCCAGGGTTTATCGTGAGACCCTAAAGGGACTGGTCAATGACCCAGGTGCGGGGCTAACCCTAACACTAACCCCTGACCCTGACCCTGACTGTGAGCCTGACCCAAAACCTAACCCTAGCCCTGACCCTGACTCTGACCCTGAACGAGATCCTGACCCAAACCCTAATCCTAAATCTAAGCCTGATGCTAACCCTGAACCAGACCCTGATCCTAAAGTTAACCTGACCTACTCTAACCCTGACTCATCCCTAACCGTGACCCTGACTCTCACCATAATCAGACCATAATAACCCTGACCCTAACAAAATCATGGCCCTAACATTAACACTGACCGTACATTGAGCCTGACCTTATCCATAACACTAAAGGTAACCCTAACCCTGACCCTAATAAGGACCCTTAACCTAAACCTAACGCTGACCCTAACCCTAACACTAACCCCTACCCAGTCCAACCCCTAACCCTGACACTATGCTGTCTAACCCTAAGACTAAACATAACCCTACTGCTAACCCTATCCCTAACCCTAACCAAAAACTCAAACCGTTACCCTGAAACAAACCCTGACCCTGAAACGAAATTTGACCCTAAAACAAAGCGTGACCCTGACACTAAATTGACTCTGGCCCTGAACTTCACTTTGACTCTGATCCTGACCCTGACTCTAAACCTAACCCTGACCCTAACACTGACCCAAAACTAATCCTGCCCCTGTCGAGAACCTGGACCCTAAAACAAAGCCTCACCCTGACCCTAAATCGGACCCTGGCCCTGACCTTCACCCTGACCCTGACCCTGACCCTATTCCTAAGCCTGACCCAGTCCTAAGCCTGACCCTAACCCTAACCCTGACCCTAAACCTAACCCTAACTCAGACATAGACCGTGAGCCTGACCAGTACCCTAAACCAAAGCGATCCATGATCCTGACTATAATCATAACCCAGAATCTAAACGTAAAGCAGACCTTATCCTAACCATGACCCTAACCCTGACCTTGACCCAGACCCTAACTCTGATCCTGACCCTAATCCTAACCCTGACCCTGACCCTTACTCTGACACAAACCTCACCCTGACACTGACTGAGAACCTGACCATAAACCTAACCCTAACCTAACCCTAACCCTGACCCCTACCTTAAGCCTAACGTTAACCCTGACTGTAATAATATCTAACCCTAACGCTGACCCTCACTCTAACCTTAACATTAACCCTAACCCTAAATCTCACCAAAAACGCTGGTCCTGACCCAAAATGTGAACCATACCCAAAGCTAACCAGCCCTGAACCTCACCATGACCGTGACCATGAGCCAGACCCGACTCTAACCTAAACCAAAGACTAATGCTGACACTGATTCGGACCCTGAACTTAAACTTAACCCTGATCTTACACTAAACCTGACTCAGACCCTAGGCGAGTATCTGACCCAGACCTAACCTTGACCCTAACCCGAGCTCTGACCTTGACTGTGAGCCTGACCCTAAACGTAACGCTAAATGTAACCCTAAACCCTGACCCTTATATGAACCCAGAACCTAAAACGAATGCTGACCCTAATGGTAAAACTAAACCCTACCCTAAACCAAACCCTAACCCTGACCCCAAAACAGTCTAACACTAACCCTAACCATAACCCTATTTCTAAAGCTAACCCTAACACAGAACCCTAACCTTACCCTGAACCTAACCCTGACCCGAACCTTAACCCTAACCCTAACCCTGACCCAAACATAACCCTCATCCTGACACGAACCTTGCCCCTAAACGAAAACCTGACCCTGACCCAAAATCTTACCCTGTCCCTGACCTTCAACTGACCCATACACTAACCCTTACCCTGACCTTGACTGTGAGCCTGACTCAAAACCTAACCCTAGCCCTGACCCTGACTCTGACCCTGACTGATATCCTGACCCAAACCCTAATCCTAAATCTAAGCCTGATGCTGACACTGATCCAGACCCTGATCCTAAACCTAACCTGAGCTACTCTAACCCTGACTTACCTCTACCGTGACCCTGACTCTGACCCTAATCATAACCCTGACCCTAACCAAATCCTGACCCTAACCCTAACACTGATCGTACTTTGAGCCTGACCTTAACCGTAACCCTAAAGGTAACCCTATCCCTGACCCTAATAAGGACCCTTAACCTAAACCTAACGCTGACCTTAACCCTAACACTAACCCCTACCCAATCCAACCCCTAACCCTGACAGTATGATGTCTAACCCTAAAACTAAACATAACCCTACTGCTAACCCTATCCCTAACCCTAACCAAAAACTCAAACTGTTCCGTGAAACTAACCCTGACCCTGAACCGAAATTTGACCCTAATACAAAGCCTGACCCTGACCGTAAACTGACTCTGGCCCTGCTCTTCACTTGGACTCTGACCCTGACCCTGACTCTAAACCTAACCCTGACCCTAACACTGACCCAAAATTAACCCTGCCCCTGTACCAAACCTGGACCTGAAACCAAAGCCTCACCCTGGCCCTAAATAGGACCCTGACCCTGACACTGACCCTATTCCTAAGCCTGACCCAGTCCTAAGCCTGACCCTAACCCTAACCCTGACCCTAACCCTAACCCTAACTCAGACCCAGACCGTGAGCCTGACCAGTACCCTAAACCAAAGCGATCTATGATCCAGAATCTAAACATAAAGCAGACCTTATCCTAACCATGACCCTAACCCTGACCTTGACCCGGACCCTAACTCTGATCCTGACCCTAATCCTAACCTTGGCCCTGACCCTTACTCTGACACAAACCTCACCCTGACACTGACTGAGAGCCTGACCATAAACCTAACCCTAACCTAACCCTAACCCTGACCACTACCTTAAGCCTAACGGTAACCCTGACCCTAACAATGTCTAACCCTAACCCTGACCCTCACTCTCACCCTAACATTAACCCTAAACCTAAATCTCACCGAAAAACCTGACCCTGACCCTGAATGTGAACCTGACACAAACCTAACCAGCCCTGAACCTCACCATGACCGTGACCATGAGCCAGACCCGACCCTAACCAAAACCAAAGACTAGACACAGATTTGGACCCTGAACTTAAACCTAACCCTGACCTTACACTAACCCTGACTCAGACCCTAAGTGGGTGTCTCACCCTGACCTAACCTTGACCCTAACCCGAACCCTGACCTTGACTGTGAGCCTGACCCTAAACGTAACGCTAAATGTAACCCTAAACCCTGACCCTTATATGAACCCAGAACCTAAAACGAATGCTGACCCTAATGGTAAAACTAAACCCTACCCTAAACCAAACCCTAACCCTGACCCTAGAACAGTCTAACACTAACCCTAACCATAACCCTATTTCTAAAGCTAACCCTAACACCAAACCCTAACCTTACCCTGAACCTAACCCTGACCCTAACCTTAACCCTAACCCTAACCCTGACCCAAACATAACCCTCATCCTGACACGAACCTTGCCCCTAAACGAAAACCTGACCCTGACCCAAAATCTGACCCTGTCCCTGACCTTCAACTGACCCATACACTAACCCTTACCCTGACCTTGATGGTGAGCCTGACCCAAAACCTAACCCTAGCCCTGACCCTGACTCTGACCCTGACTGAAATCGTGACCCAAACCCTAATCCTAAATCTAAGCCTGATGCTGACACTGATCCAGACCCTGATCCTAAACCTAACCTGACCTACTCTAACCCTGACTCATCCCTAACCGTGACCCTGACTCTGACTCTATTCATAACCCTGACCCTACTAAATCCTGACCCTAACCCTAACACTGACCGTACTTTGAGCCTGACCTTAACCGTAACCCTAAAGTTAACTCTAACCCTGACCCTAATAAGGACCCTTAACCTAAACCTATCACTGACCCTAACCCTAACACTAACCCCTACCCAATCCAACGCCTAACCCTGACACTATGCTGTCTAACCCTAAACTAAACTTAACCCATCTGCTAAGCCTAACCAAAAACAAAAACTCAAACCGTTCCCATGAAACAAACCCTCACCCTGAACCGTAATTTGACCCTAAAACTAAGCCTGACCCTGGGGGGGACAAGATGGCGGGGTACTAGGAAGAGGCATCTTTTCATCTGGTACCCCAAAGTGAGCTGATTACCTACCAAAGAACTCCGATCACCCATGAAATCAGCCTGAGATCAGAATTATACACTTCTGGATCTCTACAGGGGCAGAAGACGCCAGTGAGCAGGTAAAGTGGAATGGGAACAGCGGACTGATATCGGAAGATAAACAAAAGGGGGAGGAAGCCACCAGAGGCGACCGGTGCAAAAGTAATACCCCGATAGGAGCGAGAGTGCCCTGCGTCAGGGGACCAGCATTAACTTGGAGACTGGTTGAAAGCACTCCAAAAGAGCAAAGGATCGCGGGGGCAAATTGTGGGAATCGGGGCGGCTAGGGACAGGGGCTTAAGTCCCCGGTCCCAGACGGCCTCCCCGGCGCGGAGGCAGAGAGAGTGGAGAAACCGGCTCCTGGTCCCTAAGCCGCCAGCGTGCCACAGAGCGCGGGGGTTCCGGCTCCTGTGAGGGGATGGGAGCTGCGCCGGTCTGCAGAACGTGCACTAGACCTACCACAAAGCTTGAGATGCGCACGCACGTCCCTCCAGCTCTCCTTGGTTTCTAAGACCCGGGGGCGCTTCTTGACCCGCGCCATTGTTTCAAAGTCTAAGCCGCGTGCGCGCGAAACTCTTCCCCGGACAGAGGCGCGCAAAAGCCCAGCCTGCGGCTTACGGACCAGCGCCCCGTTCTCAGTGCCCCAGACTCGCGCCCGACCCACAGCCGCCTCTGAAAAGAGGTGCACGCAAGCCGGGCACTCCCAGCCCGGACCGGCGGCAAAATCTCAGTGTGCGATCACCGCTTGGAACCTCTCTGGCGGTCAGGAGCTCCCAGACAGCCGCCACTCCCTTGGCTTTGGGGACGAGCAAAAGATCCTGCGCCCCCAGGGTCTTTAACTTGGAACCTGCACTGCCAGCGTCCAAGGGGGAATTTATTCAGCTTCTGCACCCAGACTGAGGCTTCTCTCTGAGACGGAAATCAGAAAGTGTTCCAGGGTGCACCTTGACTGCACCAGAGTGGATACATCCAGCTACATCTGTTCAGTCTTCTCCCACCAAAAGGACTAGGAGGAGGAATGCCCAACAGAAGAAAAATACAGAGGATGGACCTTCTGCAACAGAGCTAACGGCTATCAACATAGACAATATGTCGGAAAGAGAATTCAGGCTAACAATTATCCAGGCAATAGCTAGGTTGGAGAAAGCCATGGATGACCAAACAGAATTGATTAGGGCTGAACTGAAAGCGACCAGAAAGGATGTTCACAATGTTAGGGCGGAGCTTAATGCTACCAGGGAGGAGGTCCACAATGCTCTCAATGAGTTCCAATCCAATCTAAACTCTCTCAAAGCTAGGGTAACTGAGACAGAAGATAGAATTAGTGATCTGGAAGACAAACAGATAGAGAGAAAGGATCAGGAGGAAGCCTGGAACAAACAGCTTAGATCCCACGAAAGCAGAATTAGGGAAATAAATGATGCCATGAAGCGTTCCAACGTCAGAATTATTGGAATTCCTGAAGGGGAGGAGAAAGAAAGAAGTCTAGAAGATATCGTGGAACAAGTCCGTAATGAAAATTTTCCGAATCTCGCGAATGAAACCAGCGTTCATGTATTAGAGGCTGAACGGTCTCCACCAAAGATTATACACTCCAAAAAAAATCACGACACCTGATAGTCAAATTGAGAAATTATAATTGTAGGTATAATCTCTTGAAAGCTGCCAGGGCAAAGAGGCTCCTTACTTACAGAGGGAAGCCCATCAGAATAACGTCAGACCTGTCCACAGAGACCTGGCAAGCCAGAAGAGGCTGGCAAGATATATTCAGGGCACTAAATGAGAAGAACATGCAGCCAAGAATACTTTATCCAGCAAGACTGACATTCAAAATGGATGGAGAGATAAAGAGTTTCCAAGACCGGCGAGGCTTAAAAGACTATGCAACCACCAAGCCGACATTGCAGGAAATATTAAGGGGGGTTCTATAAAAGAGGAAAAATCCCAAGAATAGCATTGAACAGAAATATAGAGACAGTCTACAGAAAGAAAGACTTCAAAGGTAACTCGATGTCAATAAAAACGTATCTATCAATAATCACTCTCAATGTGAATGGCCTAAAAGCACCCATAAAACGGCACAGGGTTGCAGATTGGATAAAACGACAGGACCCATCCATATGCTGTCTACAAGAGACCCATTTTGAACCTAAAGATACACGCAGACTGAAAGTGAAGGGGTGGAGAAGCATCTTTCATGCCAATGGGACTCAAAAGAAGGCTGGGGTAGTGATTCTCATATCAGATAAATTAGACTTCAAACTAAAGACTGTAGTCAGAGATACAGAAGGACACTACATAATCCTTAAAGGGACTATCCACCAAGATGATCTAACAATTGTAAATATCTATGCTCCCAATATGGGAGCAGCCAATTACTTAAGAAAACTGTTAATCAAGATAAAGAGTCATATTGTTATGTATACACTAATCGTAGGAGATCTTAACACGCCTCTTGCAGAATTAGACAGATCATCGAAGCAGAAAATCAATAAAGAAACAAGAGCATTGAATGACACATTGGACCAGATGGACCTCATAGATATATACAGAACATTCCACCCTAAAACAGCAGAAAACTCATTCTTCTCAAGTGCACACGGAACCTTCTCCAGAATAGACCAAATACTGGCTCACAAATCAGGACTCAGCCAATACCAAAAGACTGAGATTATTCCCTGCATATTCTCAGATCACAATGCTTTGAAACAGGAGCTCAATCACAAGGAAAAGTTCCGAAGGAACTCAAACACCTGGAAGCTAAAGACCACCTTGCTTAAGAATGCTTGGATCAACCAGGAGACCAAAGAAGAACTGAAACAATTCATGGAAACCAATGAGAATGAAGACACTTCGGTCCAAAACCTATGGGATACAGCAAAGGCGGTCCTAAGGGGAAAATATATAGCCATCCAAGCCTTGCTCAAAAAATTGAAAAATCCAGAACACACCAGCTGTCTCTACACCTTAAAGAACTGGAGGATCAACAACAAATCAAACCAACTCCACACATAAGAAGGGAAATCATCAAGATTAGAGCTGAGACCAATGAGGGAGAAACCAGAGATACAGTAGAACGTATCAATGAAACTAGAAGCTGGTTTTTTGAAAGAATCAATAAGATCGATAAGCCACTGGCTACACTAATCCGAAAGAAAAGAGAGAAATCCCAAATTCATAAAATTATGAATGAAAAGGGAGAGATCACAACTAACGCCAAGGAAGTAGAAACAATCATCAGAAGTTATTACGAACAGTTATATGCCAATAAGCTTAGCAACGTAGATGAAATGGATGCATTCCTGGAAAAATATAAACTACCAAAATTGAACCAGGAAGAAATCGACAACCTGAATAGACTGATATCTAACAACGAGATTGAATCAGTGATCAAAAACCTCCCAAAAAACAAGAGCCCAGGACCTGACGGATTCCCTGGGGAATTCTACCAAACCTTCCAAGAAGAAATAACACCTCTTCTCCTGAAGCTGTTTCAAAAAATTGAAGCAGAAGGAAAACTTCCAGACTCTTTCTATGAAGCCAGCATTACCCTGATCCCCAAACCAGGCAAGGTCCATACCAAAAAGGAGAATTTCAGACCAATATCACTGATGAATATGGATGCTAAGATTCTCAACAAGATCCTAGCCAACAGGATCCAACAACACATTAAAAAGATTATCCACCATGATCAGGTGGGATTCATCCCTGGGCTACAAGGATGGTTCAACATTCGTAAATCAATCAATGTGATACAACAAATTAATATGAGAGAAGAACCACATGGTCCTCTCAATTGAGGCAGAAAAAGCATTTGACAAAATCCAACATCCGTTCCTGATTAAAACACTTCAAAGTATAGGGATAGAGGGAACATTCCTGAACCTCATCAAATCTATCTATGAAAGACCCACAGCAAATATCATCCTCAATGGGAAAAAGCTTGCAGCCTTCCCATTGAGATCAGGAACAAAACAAGGATGCCCACTTTCACCACTCTTGTTCAACATAGTATAAGAAGTCCTAGCAACAGCAATCAGACAACAGAGAGAAATAAAAGGTACCAAATTGGTAATGAAGAAGTCAAACTCTCTCTCTTCGCAGATGACATGATTCTTTATATGGAAAACCCAAAAGACTCCACCCCAAACTACTAGAACTCATACAGCAATTCAGCAGCGTGGCAGGATACAAAGTCAATGTGCAGAAATCAGTGGCTTTCTTATACACTAACAATGAAAATACAGAAAGGGAAATTAGAGAATCGACTCCATTTACTATAGCACCAAGAACCATAAGATACCTGGGAATAAACCTAACTAAAGAGGTAAAGGATCTGTACTTGAGGAACTATAGAACACTCATGAAAGAAATTGAAGAAGACACAAAAAGATGGAAGACCATTCCATGCTCTTGGATCGGAAGAATAAACATTGTTAAAATGTCTATACTGCCTAGAACAATCTATACTTTTAATGCCATTCCGATCAAAATTCCACCGGCATTCTTCAAAGAGCTGGAGCAAATAATCCTAAAATTAGTATGGAATCAGAAGAGACCCCGAATCGCTAAGGAAATGTTGAAAAACAAAAATAAAGCTGGCGGCATCACCTTACCTGATTTCAAGCTTTATTACAAAGCTGTGATCACCAAGACAGCATGGTACTGGCATCAAAACAGACACATAGACCAGTGGAACAGAGTAGAGAGCCCTGATATGGACCCTCAACTCTATGGTCAATTAATCTTCGACAAAACAGGAAAAAATATACAGTGGAAAAAAGACAGTCTCTTCAATAAATGGTGCTGGGAAAACTGGACAGCTATATGTAGAAGAATGAAACTCGACCATTCTCTTACACAGTACACAAAGATCAACTCAAAATGGATAAAAGACCTCAACGTGAGACAGGAATCTATCAGAATCTTAGAAGAGAACATAGGCAGTAATCTCTTTGATATCAGCCACAGCAACTTCTTTCAAGATATTTCTCCAAAGACAAAGGAAACAAAAGCGAAAATAAACTTCTGGGACTTCATCAAAATCAAAAGCTTCTGCACAGCAAAGGAAACAGTCAAAAAAACAAAGAGGCAACCCACGGAATGGGAGAAGATATTTGCAAATGACAGTACAGACAAAAGGTTGATATCCAGGATCTATAATGAACTCCTCAAACTCAACCCACACGAAACAGACAAACACATCAAAAAATGGGCAGAAGATATGAACAGACACTTCTCCAACAAGACATACAAATGGCTATCAGACACATGAAAAAATGTTCATCATCATTAGCCCTCAGGGAGATTCAAATTAAAACCACATTGAGATATCACCTAACACCAGTTAGAATGGCCAAAATTAACAAAACAGGAAACAACATGTGTTAGAGAGGATGTGGAGAAAGGGGTACCCTCTTACACTGTTGGTGGGAATGCAAGTTGGTGCAGCCTCTTTGGAGAACAGTGTGGAGATTCCTCAAGAAATTAAAAATAGAGCTTCCCTACGACCTTGCAATTGCACTCGTGGGTATTTACCCCAAAGTACAGATGTCGTGAAAAGAAGGGCCATCTGTACCCCAATGTGTTTAGCAGCAATGGTCACAGTCGCCAAACTATGGAAAGAACCAAGATGCCCTTCAACGGATGAATGGATAAGGAAGATGTGGTCCATATACACTATGGAGTATTATGCCTCCATCAGAAAGGACGAATATCCAACTTTTGTAGCAACATGGACGGGACTGGAAGAGATTATGCTGAGTGAAATCAGTCAAGCAGAGAGAGTCAATTATCATATGGTTTCACTCATTTGTGGAGCATAACAATAGCATGGAGGACAAGGGGCGTTAGAGAGGAGTAGGGAATTTGGGTAAATTGGAAGGGGAGGTGAACCATGAGAGACTATGGACTCTGAAAAACAGTCTGAGGGGTTTGAAGTGGCGGGGGGGTGGGAGGTTGGGGTACCAGGTGGTGGGTATTATAGAGGGCACAGCTTGCATGGAGCACTGGGTGTGGTGTAAAAATAATGAATACTGTTTTTCTGAAAATAAATAAATTGGGGAAAAAAAAAAAAAACTAAGCCTGACCCTGACCCTAAACTGACTGGCCCTGACCTTCACTTTGACTCTGAACCTGATCCTGACTCTAAACCTAACCCTGACCCTAACACTGACCCAAAATTAACCATGTCCCTGTCCCGAACCTGGACCCGAATCCAAAGCCTCACCCTGACCCTAAATCGGACCCTGGCCCTGACCTTCACCTGACCCTGACCCAGACCCTAATCCTAAGCCTGCCCAGTACTAAATGTGACCCTAACCCTAACCCTGACCTAACCCTAACCCTAACTCTGACCCGGACCGTGAGCCTGACTAGAACCCTAACCCAAAGCTAACCATGATCCTGACTATAATCAAAATCCAGAATCTAAACGTAAACCAGACCTTATCCTAACCATGACCCTAACCCTGACCTTGACCCTGAACCTAACTCTGAACCTGACCCTAATTCTAACCCTGACCCTGACCCTTACTTAGACACAAACCCTAACCCTGACACTGACTGTGAGCCTGACCATAAACCTAACCGTAACCTAACCCTAATCCTGACCCCTACCTTAAGCCTAACTTTAACACTGACCCTAACAATGTCTAACCCTAACCCTGATCCTCACTCTAACCCTAACATTAACCCTAACCCTAAATCTCACTGATATCCCTGACCCTGACCTTGAAAGTGAACCTGACCCAAACCTAACCAGCCCTGAACTTCAACAGGACCCTGACCATGAGCCAGACACGACCCTAACCTAAACGAAAGCCTAACGCTGACACTGATTCGGACCCTGAACATAAACTTAACCCTGACCTTACACTAACCCTGACTCAGACCCTAATGAGAGTCTGAACAAGACTTAACTTGACCCTAACCCGAACCCTGAATTTGACTGTGAGCCTGACCCTAAAACTAACCATAAATATAACCCTAAATTCTGACCCTTATACGGACCCAGAACCTAAAATTAATGCTGACCCTAATGGCAAAACTAAAACCTACCCTAACCAAATCCTAACCCTGACCCTAACACAGTCTAATGCTAACCCTAACCATAACCCTACTTCTAACACTAACCCGAACTCCAAACCCTAACCTTATCCTGAACCTAACCCTGACCCTATCCCTAACCCTAACCCTGACCCAAACATAATACTCATCCTGACACGAACCTTGTCCATAAACCAAAACCTGACCCTGACCCAAAATCTGACCCTGTCCCTGACCTTCACCTGACACTGACACTGACCATGACCCTAAACCTAACCCTCACCCTAACACTGACCCAGATCCTGACCCTCACACTAACCCTGACCCTGACTGTGAGCCAGAACCTAAATCTAACTATAAACGTAAAGCTGACCCTGACCCTAACATGGGCCATGACACGAAACCCTAACCCTAACAAAAACCCATAACCTTCACCCAGACCCTGAACCAAACCCTGTCTAACTCTAACTCTCAAACTAACTCTAACCCTACCCCTAACACTCCCATGCGGTTTGCCTGGAGGATAAGAGCTCCTCAGATCCTTGGGGAGAGCTACTCACCCCATCCCATGTGGGGACATAACCTCGGACATCACCAGACAGATAGAGGCATAGGTGTTTGAGCACTCCCATGCACAGACACACAACACACACACACACACACACACACACACACACACACACATCCCGCTCAGCCCAGTTAGGTGTCAGAGGTGGACACCAAGGGAAAATGGTAGGTAAAAAGGGTGAAAGAAGAAAGAGGTTGGACAAGCTCGGCCATGGGGTTATGTGCATCAGGACTCCTGGCCAGGAACGAGATCCAAAGCATGGGGAGTGGAGACAGGACAAGCTGATGGTCAAGGGGTCCCCAAGGGGCCCAAGGGCTTTGCAAGGGTAATGGGTGGGGACAGTGTCTGGGGTCTGGTGTCCATCACCACCCTGGACTACTGGAAGTAGGAAGAGGTAACCACCCTGTGTGGACAGAGCTACAACACCGAAAGCCTCCCCTTACTATTCTATCAGTGGAGCCAAAGAGACAGGGTGTCCCTAGTCTCCCACAGGCTTGTAAAAGACCCTGTTAGCCTTGAATCTCTATCCGAGATGGACTGTGCTCCCAGTCTTGGGTATATGCTTTCTACTCCCTCGAGTTCCTTCTGAGCAGAAGACAGCCTGGAGTCTCGGGGGGCTGACACTGTGAGCTTGCACTAGGCCCCTGGCCTGGGGACCAAGGTCAGGACGCTCCTTGTTGCCGCTTCAGGGTCCCTATTGGGAAGAGGTTCCAGAGTCCGTGCTCTGCTTAGGGTGAGAAGGCCTTACTTACCAAGGAACCAAGTACCAGCACAGGAGAGGGAAACAGGGACAAGGGAGATAACCGCGGTTTCGTCCATCAGCCCTGGAGCCCACAGATCCTGCTCCTGTGAGACACACCAAAACAGAGACAGACCCTGACACAGAGACAAAGAAAAAGACAAAGACAGAGACAGACACTGAACACAGGAGAGAAAGAACCAGTAGAAGTGCCAGACATTCCTCCATCAGCTTGGAAATGACAGTCAAACATTTTGTCACCTTATCATTCCCACGAGCCATCCCTCATAGGAGGACTGATGCGGGAATGCCCACGGACCACTATGGGGGCTGGCCAGTACATGCGCGCAGACGAGGCCCTTGGATCTCAACCTAATGGAATTCCCGGGAAGTCTGTGTCCACAAGGTCAGAGGCCATGCACTGCAACCTTGCCACGATGGATGGGATACAGGCAGGAGGAGGGTGGTTTTGCTGGATCCCAGTGCAGATCCAGGCCTCTGTGTGCTATATTCCATTCCCCTGCTCAGGACCAAGTACACCCGTGCCTTACCAAATGTGTGCACCAGACTCCTGGGAGAGCGGGGGTGGAACACATGGAGATGGCCTACCCCTGATGACTTTCTTTGAGGAAGAAGCCAGAACACCCCCAATGTGCAGATGGGGAGACTGAGGAGGCCCTGAGAGTCACAGGATTTGTCCTGGCTCACAGTCCTGGGCAGGAGCAGGAACCCGGTCTAACCCCAGCCTTGTTCCCTCGCAGCGGAGACAACAGCTGCACCCAGGTCTCCCAGGGGTTGGTGGGAGGCTGTGTGGGTCACTGGATGGACGGGGCATGTGGTGGAGTATGAGCCCTGAGCAGCTGGGGTAGGGGCACCTTCAGGGAGCTCTGGATGGGAGCAGGAAGTCCGGTAAGGAGCCCTCAGGCAGTGGTGACCTTACATTCTTGATCACAGAGCCCAACGGAATTGGAACCAACGTATGCAGGCACCCACATTCCAGAGAAAACCACCCTGCCCAGCTCATTTCTGGGCACAGCCTGAAGGGAACGATATGTTCTTGTGCTGTCTACCGAAGCCCAGAGAATGCAGGCAGAGGAGAGCTCTCCCGCCAGACAAGTCCCCTCACTGGGCAGGTCATGTCAGGCCTCTCTGACGCCTCTGGCCGTATTGGCAAAAAGAATTGCAAGGTGAAACCGAGGGGTTTAGAGTCAGAGTCACAAACATTCTGATTGACCCGTGTAGCCCCAGATCTCCTCCCCGTGTGTGTTTGTGTGTGTGTGTGTGTGTGTGTGTTTGTGTGTGTGTAAAGAAAGCTCATCGGGGAAGGAGATGTCCCGAGCAGGAGCAGGCTTATGAGGGGGCCGATTCCTGGTTGGCAGGTCATGTTCACGCCCCAGGTTAAGGCAGGCTAGCAGGGAGTGGGTGTGACGCTGCACCCATTTTCCCAGGGTTTATCCTGAGACCCTGAAGGGACTGGTCAATGACCCAGTTGCGGGAAAAAACCTAACACTAACCCCTGACCCTGACCCTGACCCTGACCCTGACTGTGAGCCTGACCGAAAACCTAACCCTATCCCTGACCCTGACTCTGACCCTGACCGAGATCCTGACCCAAACCCTAATCATAAATCTAAGCCTGATGCTGACCCTGATCCAGACCCTGATCCTAAACCTAACCTGACCTACTCTAACCCTGACTCATCCCTAACCATGACCCTGACTCTGACCCTAATCAAAACACTGAACCTAATCAAATCCTGACCCAAACACTAACACTAACTGTACTTGGAGCCTGACCTTAACCATAACCCTAAAGGTAACCCTAACCCTGACCCTAATAAGGACTCTTAACCTAAACCTAACGCTGACCCTAACCCTCACACTAAGGCCTAACCAATCCAACCCTAACCCTGACACTATGGTGTCCTACCCTAAACTAAACATAACCCTACGCTAACCCTAACCCTAACCAAAAACTCAAACCGTTCCCCTGAAACTAACCCTGACCCTGAACCAAAATTTGACCCTAAAACAAAGCCTGACCCGGACCCTAAACTGACTCTGGCCCTGACCTTCACTTTGACTCTGACCCTGACCCTGACTCTAAACTTAACCCTGACCCTAACACTGACCCAAAACTAACCCTGCCCCTCTCCCGAACTTGGACCCGAAACCAAGCTTCACCCTGACGCTACATCGGAACCTGGCCCTGACCTTCACGCTGACCCTGACCCTGACCCTAATCCTAAGCCTGACATAGTCCTTAGTGTGACCCTAACCATAACCCTGACACTAAACCTAACCCTAACTCAGACCAAGACCGTGAGTCTGACCAGAACCCTAACCCAAAGCTAACCATGATCCTGACTATAATCATAACCGAGAATCTAAACGTAAAGCAGACCTTATCCTAACCATAACCCTAAACCTGACCTTGACCCTGAACCTAACACTGAACCTGAACCTAATCCTCACCCTGACCCTGAACCTTAATCAGACACAAACCCTAACCCTGACACTGACTGTGAGCCTGACCATAAACCTAACCCTAACCTAACCCTAACCCTGACCCCTACCTTAAGCCTAATGATAACACTGACCCAAACAATTTCTAACCCTAACCCTGACCCTCACTCTAACATTAACCTAACATTAACCCTAACCTTAAATCTCACCGAAAAACCTGACCCTGAACCTGACTGTGAACCTGACCCAACCCTAACCAGCCCTGAACCTCAACATGACACTGACCATGAGCCAGACCCGACCCTAACCTAAACCAAAGACTAACGCTGACACTGATTTGGACCCTGAACTTAAACCTAACCCTGACCTTACACTAATCCTGACTCAGTCCCTAACTGAGTGTCTGACGCTGACCTAATCTTGACACTAAGCAGAACCCTGACCGTGACTGTGAGCCTGACCCTAAAACTAACACTAAATGTAACCCTAAACCCTGAGCCTTATATGGACCCAGATCCTAAAACTAATACTGACCCTAATGGTAAAACTAAACCCTGCCCTAACCCAAACCCTAACCGTGACCCTAACACAGTCTAATGCTAACCCAAACCCTATCCGTGACCCTAACACATTCTAATGCTAACCCTAACCATAACTCTAGTTCTAACAATAACCCTAACACCAAAGAATAACCTTACCCTGAACCTAACCTTGACCCTAACCCTAACCCTGACCCAAACATAACCCTCTTCCTGACACGAACCTTGCCCCTAAACCAAAACCTGACCCTGACAAAAAATCTGACGGTGTCCCTGACCTTCACCTGACCCTGACACTAACCCTGTCCCTAAACCTAACCCTCACCCTAACACTGACGCAGAACATGACCCTCACACTAACGCTGACCCTGACTGTGATCCAGACCCTAAATCTAACCATAAACGTAAAGCTGACCCTGACCCTAACACGGGCCATGACCAGAAACCTAACGCTGAACCTAACCCTAACACAAACCCCTAACCATAACCCTGACCCTGACACAAAAACTGTCTAAACTGAACTCTCAACCTAACTCTAACCCTACCACTAATCCTCCCATGAGCTTTGCCTGGAGGATGAGAGCTCCTCAGATCCTTGGGGAGAGCTAATCACCCCATCCCATGTGGGGACATAACCTGGGACATCACAAGACAGATAGAGGCATATGTGTTTGAGCGCTCCCATAACACACACACACACACACACACACACACACACACACACACCCATCTCTGCCCAGCGAGGGGTCAGAGGTGGACACCAAGGGAAAATGGTGGGTAAAAAGGGTGAAAGAAGAAAGAGGTTGGAGACAGCTCGGCCATGCGGTCAGGGGCATCAGACCTCCTGGCCAGGACTGAGATCCAAAGCATGGGGAGTGGAGACAGGACGAGTTGATGGTGTAGGGGTCCCTAAGGGGCTCAAGAGCTTTGCAAGGGCACTGGGAGGGGACAGTGTCTGGGGTCTCGCATCCATCACAACCCTGGACTACTGGAAGTAGGAAAAGGTAACAACCCTGTGTGGACAGAGCTACAACACCGAAGGCCTCCCCTTACTCTTCTATCAATGGGGCCATAGAGACAGGGTGTCCATAGTCTCACACAGGCTTGTAAAAGAGCCTGTTGGCCTTGAATCTCTATCCGAGACCCACTGTGCTCCCAGTATTGGGTACATGCTTTCTACTCCCTCGAGGTCCTTCTGAGCAGAAGAAAGCCTGAGGGCTCGGGGGGCTGACATTGTGAGCTTGCAGTATGTGGCAGAGCACATGGCCCCTGGCCTGGGGACCAAGGTCAGGACTCTCCTTGTTGCAGCCTCAGGGTCCCCATTGGGAAGAGGTTCCAGAGTCCGTGCTCTGCTCAGGTTGAGAAGGCCTTACGTACCAAGGAATCAAGCACCAGCACAGGAGAGGGAAACAGGGACATAGGAGACAACGGCGGTTTCGTCCATCAGCCCTGGAGCCCACAGATCCTGCTCCTGTGAGACACACCAAAACAGAGACAGGCCCTGACACGGAGACAAAGACAAGGACAAAGACAGAGACAGACACTGAACACAGGAGAGAAAGAACCAGCAGATGTGCCAGACTTTCCTCCATCAGCTTGGAAATGACAACCAAACATTTTGTCCCATTTTCAGTCCCACGGGCCATCGCTCCTAGGAGGACGGATGCGGGAATGCCCGCGGACCTCTATGGAGGCTGGCCAGTACATGGGCGCAGACGAAACCATGGATTTCAACCTAATGGAAGTCCCGGAAAGTCTGGGTGCACAAGGTCAGAAGCCATGCACAACAACCTTGCCACGGGGGATGGAATACAGGCAGGAGGAGGGTGGTTTCGCTGGATCCCAGTGGAGATCCAGGCCTCTGTGGGCTATATTCCATTCCCCTGCTCATCACCAAGCACACCCGTTCCTAGGCAAGATTGTGCACCCAACTCCTGGGAGAGCGGGGATGGAACGCGTGGAGAGGGCCTACCCTTGATGGCATCCCCTGAAGAAGAAGCCAGAACACCCCCAATGTGCAGACGGGGAGACTGAGGAGGCCCTGAGAGTCACAGGATGTGTCCGGGCTCACAGTCCTGGGCAGGAGCAGAAACCCAGTCTAACCCCAGCTCTGTTCCATCCCAGCATAGACAACAGCTGCACCCAGGCCTCCTAGGATTTGGGGGGAGGCTGTGTGTGGGTCACTGGATGGACAGAGCATGGGGTGGAGTGTGATCCCTGAGTAGCTTGGTTAGGGCTCCCTCAGGGTGTTCTGGATGGGAGCAGGAAGTCCGGTAAGGAGCCCCCAGGCAGTGGTGACCTTACTTCCCTGACGACAGAGCCCAACGGAATTGGAACCCACATATCCAGGCACCCACATTCCAGAGAAAACCACCCTGCCCAGCTCATTTCTGGGCACAGCCTGAAGGAAGCGACATGATATTGTGCTTTCTATCGAAGCCCAGAGAATGCAGGCAGAGGAGAGCTCGCCCGCAAGACAAGTCGCCTCACTGGGTAGGTCATGTCAGGCCTCCCTGATGCTTCTGGCCGTATTGGCAAAAAGAATCGCAAGGTGAAACCGAGGGGTTCAGAGTCAGAGTCGCAAACCTTCTGATTGATCCGTGTAGCCCTAGATCTCCTCCCCGTGTGTGTGTGTGTGTGTGTGTGTGTGTGTGTGTAAAGAGAGCTCATCAGAGGTGGAGATGTGCCGAGCAAGAGCAGGCTTATGAGGGGTCCGATACCTGGTTGGCAGGTTATGTTCACGCCCCAGGTTAAGGCAGGCTAGCTGGGAGCGGGTGTGCCGCTGCACCCTTTTGCCCAGGGTTTATCCTGAGACCTGAAGGGACAGGTCAATGACCCAGGTTTGGGGCTAACACTAACACTAACCCCTGACCCCTACCCTGACACTGACCCTGACTGTGAGCCTGACCGAAAACCTAACCCCCTAGCCCTGACTCTAACTCTGACCCTGAACGAGATGCTGTCCCAAACCCTAATCCTAAATCTAAGCCTGATGCTGACCCTGATCCAGACCCTGATCCTAAAACTAACTTGACCTACTCTAACCATGACTCATCCCTAACCGTGACCCTGACTCTGACCCTAATCCTAACCCTGACCCTAACCAAATCCTGACCCTAACCCTGTAAGTGACCGTACTTTGAGCCTGACCTTAACCATAACCCCAAAGTTAATCCTAACCCTGACCCTAATAAGGAGCCTTAACCTAAACCTAATGCTGACCCTAACCCTAACACTAATCCCGACCCAACCCAACCCCTAACCCTGACACTATGGTGTCCTACCCTAAACTTAACATAACCCTAGTGCTAACCCTAACCCTAACCAAAAATTCAAACCATTCCCCTAAAACTAACCCTGACCCTGAACCAAAATTTAACTCTAAAACAAAGCCTGACCCTAACTATAAACTGACTCTGGCCCTGACCTTCACTTTGACTCTGACCCTGACCCTGACTCTAAACCTAACCCTGACCCTAAGACTGACACAAAACTAACCCTGCCCGTGTCCCGAACCTGGACCCGAAACCAAAGCCTCACGCTGACCCGAAATCGGACCCTGGCCCTGACCTTCATCCTGACCCTGACCCTGACCCTAATCCTAAGCCTGACCCAGTCCTATGCCTGACCCTAACCCTAACCCTGACCCTAACCCTAACCCTAACCCTAACTCTGACCCAGATCGTGAGCCTGACCAGAACCGTAACCCAAAGCTAAACATGATCCTGACTATAATCATAACCCAGAATCTAAACGTAAAGCTGACCTTATCCTAAGTCTGACCCTAACCCTGAACTTGACCATGACCCGAACACTGAACCTCACCCTAATCCTAACCCTGACACTGACCCTTTTTCTGACACAAACACTAACCTTGACATTGACTGTGAGCCTGACCATAAACCTAACCCTAACCTAACACTAACCCTGACCCCTACCTTAAGCCTAACGGTAACCCTGACCCTAACAATGTCTACCCCTAACCCTGGCCCTCACTCTAACCCTAACATTAACCCTAACCCTAAATCTCACCGAAAACCCTGACCCTGAACCTGACTGTGAACCTGACCCAAACCTAACAAGCCTTGAACCTCACCATGACCCTGACCATAAGCCAGACCCGACTCTAACCTAAACTAAAGCCTAACGCTGACACTGATTTGGACCCTGAACTTAAACCTAACCCTGACCTTACACTAATCCTGACTCAGACCCTAACCGAGTGTCTGACGCTGACCTAATCTTGACACTAAGCAGAACCCTGACGTTGACTGTGAGCCTGACCCTAAACCTAATCCTAAATGTAACCCTAAACCCTGACCCTTATATGGACCCAGATCCTAAAACTAATGCTGACCCTAATGGTAAAACTAAACCCTACCCGAACCCAAACCCTAACCCTGACCCTAACAAAGTCTAACGCTAACCCTACTTCGAACACTAACCCTAACACCAAACCCTAACCTTACCCTGAACCTAAACCTGACCCTAACCCTAACCCTAACCCTGACCCAAACATAATACTCATCCTGACACGAACCTTGCCCATAAACCAAAACCTGACCCTGACCCAAAATCGGACACTGTCCCTGACCTTCACCTGACACTGACACTAACCCTGAACCTAAACCTAACCCTCACCCTAACACTGACCCAGAACCTGACCCTCACACTAACCCTGACCCTGACTGTGAGCCAGACCCTAAATCTAAGCATAAACGTAAAGGTGACCCGGACCCTAACACGGGCCATGACCAGAAACCTAAGGCTAAACGTAACCCTAACATAAACCCCTAACCCTAACCCTGACCCTGACCCAAACCCTGTCTAAACCTAACTCTCAACCTAACTCTAACCCTACCTCCCATGAGGTTTGCCTGGAGGATGAGAGCTCCTCAGATCCTTGGGGAGAGCTAATCACCCCATCCCATGTGGGGACATAACCACGGACATCACCAGACAGGTAGAGGCATATGTGTTTGAGCGCTCCAATGCACAGACACACACACACACACACACACACACACACACACACCGCTCTGCCCAGCGAGGGGTCAGAGGTGGACACCAAGGGAAAATGGTGGGTAAAAAGGGTGAAAAAAGAAAGAGGTTGGAGACAGCTCGGCCATGCGGTCAGGGGCATCAGACCTCCTGGCCAGGACCGAGATCCAAAGCATGGGGAGTGGAGACAGGATGAGTTGATGGTCTAGGGGTCCCCATGGGGCCCAAGAGCTTTGCAAGGGCACTGGGTGGGGACAGTGTCTGGGGTCTGGTGTCCATCACCACCCTGGACTACTGGAAGTAGGAAGAGGTAACCACCCTCTGTGGACAGAGCTACAACAACGAAGGCCTCCCCTTTCTCTTCTATCAATGGGGCCATAGAGACAGGGTGTCCCTAGTCTCCCACAGGCTTGTAAAAGAGCCTGTTGGCCTTGAATCTCTATCTGAGACCCACTGTGCTCCCAGTTTTGGGTACATGCTTTCTACTCCCTCGAGGTCTTTATGAGCAGAAGACAGCCTGAGGGCTCGGGAGCTGACATTGTGAGCTTGCAAAATTTGGCAGAGCACTAGGACCCTGGTCTGGGGACCAAGGTCAGGACTCTCCTTGTTGCAGCTTCAGGGTCCCCATTGGGAAGAGGTTCCAGAGTCAGTGCTCTGCTTAGGGTGAGAATGCCTTACTTACTAAGGAACCAAGCACCATCACAGGAGAGGGAAACAGGGACAAGGAGACAACGGCGGTTTCATCCATCAGCCCTGCAGCCCACAGATCCTGCTCCTGTGAGTCACACCAAAACAGAGACAAACGCAGACACAGAGACAAAGACAACGACAGTGACAGACACTGAACACAGGAGAGAAAGAACCAGCAGAAGTGCCAGTCTTTCCTCCATCAGCTTGGAAATGACATGCAAACATTATGTCCCCTTATCAGTCCCACAGGCCATCCATCCTAGCAAGACAGATGCGAGATAGCCAGCGGACTACTGTGGGGGATGGCCAGTATATGTGCGCAGACGAGGCCCTTGGACCTCAACCTAATGGATGTCCCGGGAAGTCTGTGTCCACAAGGTCTGAAGCCATGCCACTGCAACCTTGCCACGGGGGATGGAATACAGGCAGGAGGAGGGTGGATTTGCTGGATCCAAGAGCAGATCGAGGCTTCTCTGAGTTATGTTCCGTTCGCCCACCCATCCACAGGAACATCCGTGCCTGGCAAGTGTGTACACCAGACTCCAGGGAGAGAGGCGATGGAACGCATGGAGAGGGTCGACCACTGAAGGCATGCCCAGAAGAAAATGCCAGAACACCCCAAATGTGCAGACACGGAGACTGAGGAGGCCCTGAGAGCCACAGGATGTTTGCAGGCTCACAGTACTGGGCGGGAGCAGGATCCCGGTCTGAACCCAGCTCTGTGCCCTCCCTGCAGAGACAACAGCAGCACCCAGGCCTCCCAGGGGTTCGGGGGAGGCTGTGTGTGGGTCACTGGATGGACAGGGCATGGGGTGGAGTGTGAGCCCTGAGCAGCTGTGGGAGGGGTGCCCTCAGGGATCTCAGAATGGGAGCAGGAAGTCCCGTAAGCATCCCCCAGGCATTGTTGATCTTACACCCTGACGACAGAGCCCAACGGAATTGGAACCCACTTATCCAGGAACCCACATTCCAGAGAAAACCACCCTGCCCAGCTCATATCTCGGCACAGCCTGAAGGAAACGACATGTTCTTGTGCTGTCTACTGAAGCGAGGAGAATGCAGGCAGAGGAGAGCTCGCCCGCCAGACAGGTCCCCTCACTGGAGGTCATGTCAGGCTTCCCCGTCGCCTCTGGCCCTTTTGGCAAAATAATTGCAAGTTGACACAGAAGGGCTCAGAGTCAGAGAATCCCACACATTCTGATTGACCCGTGTAACCCTAGGACTCCTCCCCGAATGTGTGTGTGTGTGTGTGTGTGTGTGTGTGTGTGTGTGTGTGTAAAGAGAGATCATTGGGGGTGGAGATGTCCTCATCAGGAGCAGACTTATAAGGGGACTGATGCCTGGTTGGCAGGTCATGTTCACACCCCAGGTTAGAGCAGACTAGGTGGAAGCGAATGTGGGGGCTGCAATATTTTGCCAAGGGTTTATCTGAGACCCTACAGGGACGGGTCAATGACCCAGTGGCGGGGCTAAGCCTAATACTAACCCCTGACCCTGAATCTGACCCTGACCCTGAATGTGAGCCAGACTCAAAACTTAAACCTAGACGTGATCCTGTCTCTGACCCTTACCGAGACACTGACCCATGCCCTAATCATAAATCTAAGCCTGATGCTGACCCTGATCCAGACCCTGAACCTAAACCTAACCTGACCTTACTCTAACCCTGACTCATCCCTAACTGTGACCCTGACTCTGACCCTAATCATAACCCTCACTCTAACCAAATCCTGAACCTAATCCTAACACTGACTAAACATTGAGCCTAACCTTAACCGTAACCCTAAAGGTAACCCTAACCCTGACCCTAATAAGGACCCTGAAGCTAAACCTAATGCTGAACCTAACCCTAACACTAACCACTACCCAACCCAACCCCAACCCTGACACTACGCTGTCTAACCCTAAAACTAAACATAACCCTACTGCTAACCCTAACCCTAAACAAAAACTCAAACGGTTCCTCTGGAACTAACCCTGACCCTGAACCAAAATTTGACCCTAAAACAAATCCTGACCCTGACGCTAAACTGACTCTGGCCATGACCTTCACTTAGACTCTGACCCTGACCCTGACTCTAAACCTAACCCTGACTCTACACTGACCCAAAACTAACCCTGCCCCTGAAGCGAACCTGGACCATACCAAAGCCTCACACTGACCCTTTATCTGACCCTGGCCCAGAACTTCACCCCGACCCTGACCCTGAACTTAATGCAAAGCCTGACACAGTCCTATGCTTGACCCTAACCCTAACCCTTACCGTGAAGCTGTTCCCAACCCTAACCGTAATCCTAAAGGTAACGCTATCCCTGATCTAATACCGACCATGAACCTAAACCTAATGCTGAGGCTATCCCTAACACTAAACCATACCCTAACCCAAACCCTAACCCAGACCTTTACGCTGTCTAACTCTAACCATAACCTACTTCTAACCCTAATCCTAACTCCAAACCCAAACCTTTCTCCTAAACCTAACCCTGACACAGAACCGAATATTGACCCTAAACCAAATCCTGACCCTGACCATAAACCAGACCCCAGCACAGACCTTCACCTGACCCTGACCCTAAACCTAACCCTGACAATAGCACTGACCCAAAACTAACCCTGTCCTTGAGCTGAACGTGGACCCAAAACCAAAACCAGATCCTGACCCTAAACCTGACACTGGCCCTGACCTTCACCCTGACCCTGACCCAGACCCTGACCATAAACCTAAACCTGACCCTAACGGTGACCCTGACCCTGACCCTAACACTAACCCTGAAGCTGACTGTGATTCTGACCCTAACTGTAACCCAAAAAGTAACCGTGACACTGACCCTGACATGGACCATGACACAAAACATAACAATGATCCTAAACCTACAACTAACCCATAAAACTAATGCTGACCCTGACCCTAAACCAGTCTAACCCTAATCCTCAAACTAACTCTAATTCTCACCCTAACCCCATACTTTAACCCTAACCCTGAACCTATCCCTGAATCTGACCTGACCCTAACCCTGAACTTTGCCAAAACTTGACCCTGATCCGAATCTTGACCCTAAACAGAACCCTGGCCCTGACCCTAAACAGAACCCTGGCCCTTACCCTAAACCTGACCCTAATACTTTCACTGACACTGACCATAATCCTAACTCTGACCCAGACCGTGAGCCTGACCAGAACACTAACCCTAATGCTAAACTAAGTCAGGACTCTAATCATAACCCAGAATCTAAACATAAAGCAGGCCTTACCCTAACCATGACCCTAATCCTGACCTTGACCCTAACCGTAACACTGAACATGACACCAAACCTATCCCTGACCCTGAAACTTACTCTGAAACTAACCCTAACCCTGACACTGACTGTGAGCCTGACCATAAACCTAACCCTGAACCTAACCCTAACCCTGACCCCTACCCTATGCCTAACGATAACCCTGACACTACCAATGTCTAACACTAACCCTGAACCTAACTCTAACCCTAACCTTAACCCAGGCCTAAAATGAACAGAAAACACTGACCCTGACTCTGACTGTGAGCCTGACCATGAACCTAACCCTAAACCTAACCCTAACCCTAACTCTAACCCTAAGCTTAACCCTAACCCTAACCCGAAAGCTAACCCTGACCATGACTGTGAGCCTGACCCTAACCATAAACCTAAATGTAACCCTAAATGCTGATCCTAAACGGGCCCGAACCTAAAATTAATGCTGATCCTAACGGTAAAACAAAACCCTACCGTAACCCAAACCCTAACGCTGACCCTAACACAGTCTAACCCTAACCCTAACCGTAACCGTACTTCTAACCCTAAACCTAAAACCAAACCCTAACCTTTCCCCTGAACCTAACCCTCTCCCTGACCCTAACCATAACCCTAAACCTGACCAAACCTAACTCTGACACTGACCCAAACCTTGCCAATAAAACAAATGCTGAATATGACTCTAAATCTATCCCTGTCCATGACCTTCACCCTGAACCTAACACTGACGCTGACCCTAAACCTAACCCTCACCCTAACACTGACCCAGACCCTGACCCTCCCACTAACACTAACCCTGCCTGTGTGCCTGACACTAAACCTAACCATAAACTTAAACCTGAGCCTGACCCTAAAAGGGGCCATGACCCGAAACCTAACGCTGACCCTAACCCTAACACTAACCCCTAACCCTAACCCTGACCCAGAACCAAACCCTGTCTAAACGTAACCCTCAACCTAACTCTAAACCTAACCCTACCCCTCCCATGAGGTTTCCTGCAGGATGAGAGCTCCTCAGATCCTTGGGGAGAGCTACCTACCCTTTCCCATGTGGGGACATGACCTCGGACATCCCCAGACAGCAAGAGGCAAATATGTTTGAGAGATCGAATGCACACACACACACACACACACACACAAACAGCGAAACACACACACACACACACTCACACACACACACACACACACACACACACACACACCCAGCTCTGCCCAGCGAGGGGTCAGAGATGGACACCAAGGGAAAATGGTGGGTAAAAACGGTGAAAGAAGAAAGATGTTGGAGACAGCTTGGCCATGGGGTCAGGGGCATCAGGACTCCTGGCCAGGAATGAAATCCAAAGGCGGGGGAGGGGAGACAGGATGGGATGATGGTCAAGGGGTCCCCAAGGGGACCAGGGGCTTTGAAAGGGCACTGGGTAGGGACAGTGTTTGGGGTCTGGTGTCCATCACCACCCTGGACTACTGGAGGTTGGAAGAGGTAACCAACCTGTGTGAACAAAGCAACAACACTGAAGGCCTCCCCTTAATCTTCTATCAATGGGGCCATAGAGACAGGGTGTCCCTAGTCTCCCACAGGCTTGTAGAAGAGCCTGTTGACCTTGAATCTCTATCCGAGACCGACTGTGCTCCCAGTCTTGGGTAAATGCTTTCTACTCCCTCGAGGTCCTTCTAGCAGAAGACAGCCTGGAGGCTCGGGGGCTGACATTGTGAGCTTGCAGAATGATGCAGAGCACTAGGCCCCTGGCCTGGGGACCAAGGTCAGGACCCTCCTTGTGGCAGCCTCAGTGTCCCCATTGGGAAGAGGTTCCAGAGTCAGTGCTCTGATCAGGTTGAGAAGGCCATACTTACCAAGGAACCAAGCACCAGCACAGGAGAGGGAAACAGGGACAAGGGAGACACCGGCAGTTTCGCCCATCAGCCCTGGAGCCCACAGATCCTGCTCCTGTGAGACACACAAAAACAGAGACAGACGCAGACACAGAGACAAGGACAAAGACATAGACAGAGATAGACTGAACACAGGAGAGAGGGAACAAGCAGAACTGCCAACTTTCCTCCATCAGCTTGGAAATGACAGCCAAACATTTTGTCCCCTTACCAGTCCCACGGGACATCCATCCTAGGAGGACCGATGCGGGAATGCCCGCGGACCACTATGGGGGCTGGCCAGTACATGGGCGCAGACGAGGCCCTTGGACCTCAACCTAATGGATGTCCCAGGAAGTCTGTGTCCACAAGGTCAGAAGCCATGCACTGCAATCTTGCACGTGGGATGGGATACAGGGAGGAGGAGGGTGGTTTTGCTGGATCCCAGAGCAGATCCAGGCCTCTCTGGGCTATGTTCCTTTCCCCTGCCCATCCCTAGGCACACCCGTGCCTTGCCAAGTGTGTGCACTAGACTCCTGGGAGAGCAGGGATGGAACGCATGGAGAGGGCCTACCCCTGAAGGCGTTCCCAGAAGAAGATGCCAGAACACCCCCAATTAGCAGACGGGGAGCCCGAGGAGGTCCTGAGAGCCACAGGATGTGGGCGGGCTCACAATCCTGGGCACGAGCAGGAGCAGGAGCCCGGTCTGAACCCAGCTCTGTACCCTCCCTGCAGAGACAACAGCAGCACCCAGGTCTCCCAGGGGTTTGGGGGAGGCTGTGTGTAGGTCACTGGATGGACAGGGCAAGGGGTTGAGTGTGAGCCCTGAGCAGCTGTGGGAGGGGTGCCCTCAGGGATCTCTGGATGGGAGCAGGAAGTCCCGTAAGGAGGCCCCAGGCAGGGTTGACCTTACTTCCCTGAGGACAGAGCCCAACGTTATTGGAACCCACGTATCCAGGCACCCACATTCCAGAGAAAACCACACTGCCCAGCTCACTTCTGGGCACAGTCTGAAGGAAACGACATGTTCTTGTGCTGTCTACCGAAGCCCAGAGAATGCAGGCAGAGGAGAGCTCGCCCGCCAGACAAGTTCCATCACTGGGCAGGTCATGTCAGGCTTCCCTGTCGCCTCTGGCCCTTTTGGCAAAATAATAGCAAGGTGAAACCGAGGGGCTCAGAGTCAGAGAATCTCACAACTTCTGATTGACCCATGTAGACCTAGGACTCCTCCCCGTGTGTGTGTTGTGTGTTGTGTGTGTGTGTGTGTGTGTAAAGAGAGATCATCGGGGATGGAGATGCCCTGAGCAGGAGCAGACTTTGAGGGATCCGATGCCTGGTTGGCAGGTCATGATCAAGCCCCAGGTTAGGGCAGACTAGGTGGAAGCGAATGAGGGGGCTGGACCCATTTGCCAGGGTATATCCAGAAACCCTGCAGGGACGGGTCAATTACCCAAGTGTGGGGCTAACCCTAATACTAACCCCGGACCCTGACCCTGGCCCTGACCCTGACTGTGAGCCTGACCCAAAACCTAACCCTAGCCCTGACACTGACTCTGACCGAGATCCTACCAAAAACCCTAATCATATATCGAAGCCTGATGCTGACCCTGATCCAGACCCTGAACCTAAACCTAACCTGACCTTACTCTAACCCTGACTCATCCCTAACCGTGACCCTGACTCTGACCCTAATCATAACCCTGACCCTATCCAAATCCTGAACCTAACCGTAACACTGACCTTTGAGCCTGACCTTAACTGTAACCCTAAAGGTAACCCTAACCCTGACCCTATAAGGACCCTGAACCTAAACCTAACGCTGACCCTAACCTTAACACTAACCCCTACCCAACCCAAACCCTAATCATGACACTACGCTGTCTAACCCTAAAGCTAAACATAACTTTACTGCTAACCTTTACCCTAACCAAAAACTCAAACCATTCCCCTGAATCTAACCATGACAATGAACCAAAATTTGACCCTAAAACAAAGCCTGACCTGACCCTAAACAGACTCTGGCCCTGACCTTCACTTTGACCCTGACCCTGACCCTGACTCTAAACCTAACCCTGACTCTAACACTGACCCAAAACTAACCCTGCCCCTGACCCGAACCTGGACCCTAAACCAAAGCCTCATCGTGACCCTTTATCTGACCCTGGCCCTGACCTTCACCCTGACCCTGACACTGACCCTAATTCAAAGCCTGACACAGTCCTAAGCCTGACCCTAACCCTAACCCTAACCCTGACCGTGACTGTGTTCCCGACCCTAACCGCAATCACTAAGGTAACCCTATCCCTGATCTAATAGCAACCATGATCCTAAACCTAATGCTGAGGCTAAACCTAATACTAAACCCTACCCTAACCCCAAAACTAACCCTAACCTTAAGGCTGTCTAACCCTAACCCTAACCATAACCCTACTTCTAACCCTAATCCTAACTCCAAACCCAAAACTTTCCCCTACATCTAATCCTGAAACGGAACCGTATATTGACCCTAATCCAAATCCTGACCCTGACCATAAACCAGAACCCGGCCCAGACCTTCACCTGACCCTGACCCTGACCCTAAACCTAACCCTGACAATAGCACTGACCCAAAACTAACCCTGTCCTTGAGCTGAATGTGGACCCAAAACCAAAACCAGATTCTGACCCTAAACCTGACACTGGCTCTGAACTTGACCCTACCCTGACCCAGACCCTGAACATAAACCTAAACCTGACCCTAACGGTGACCCTACCCTGTCCCTAACACTAACCCTGAAGCTGACTGTGATTCTGACCCTAACTGTAACCCTAAAAGTAACCCTGACCCTGACCCTGACATGGACCATGACACAAAACATAACAATGATCTAACCTGACAACTAACCCGTAAAACTAACGCTGACCCTGACCCTAAACCAGTCTAACCCTAATCCTCAAACTAACTCTAATTCTCACCCTAACCCCATACTTTAACCCTAACCTTGAACCTATCCCTGAATCTGACCTGACCCTAACCCTGAACTTTGCCAAAACTTGACCCTGATCCGTATGTTGACCCTAAACAGAACCCTGGCCCTGACCCTAAATAGAACCCTGGCCCTTACCCTAAACCTGACCCTAATACTTTCACTGACACTGACCATAAACCTAACTCTGACCCAGACCGTGAGCCTGAACAGAACACTAAAACTAAAGCTAAACTAAGTCATGACCCTAATCATAACCCAGAATCTAAACATAAAGCAGGCCTTATCCTAACCATGACCCTAATCCTGACCTTGACCCTAACCGTAACACTGAACATGACACCAAACCTATCCCTGACCCTGACCCTTACTCTGAAACTAAACCTAACCCTGACACTGACTGTGAGCCTGACCATAAACCTAACCCTGAACCTAACCCTAACCCTGACCCCTACCCTACGCTTAATGATAACCCTGACCCTACCAATGTCTAACCCTAACCCTGAACCTAACTCTAACCCTAACCTTAACTCAGGCCTAAAACTAAATGAAAACACTGACCCTGACTCTGACTGTGAGCCTGACCATAAACCTAATCCTAACCCTGACCCTAACCCTAACCCTAACCCAAACACTAACTCTAACCCGAAGTTTAACCATAACCATAACCCTAACACTATCCTGACCATGACTGTGAGCCTGACCCTAACGCTTACCCTAAATTTAACCCTAAATGCTGACCCTAGTACGGACCGAGAACCTAAAATTAATGCTGATCCTAACGGTAAAACAAAACCTTACCGTAACCCAAACCCTAACGCTGACCCTAACACAGTCTAAGCCTAACCCTAACCATAACCGTACTTCTAACCCTAACCCTAAAAACAAACCCTAACCTTTCCCCTGAACCTAACCCTCTCCCTGACCCTAACCCTAACCCTAACCCTAAACCTGACCAAACCTAACTCTGACACTGACCCGAACCTTGCCAATAAACAAATCCTGAATATGACCCTAAATCTATCCCTGTACATGAGCTTCACCCTAAACCTAACACTGACGTTGACCCTAAACTTAACGCTCACCCTAACACTGACCCAGACCCTGACGCTCACACTAACACTGACCCTGCCTGTGCGCCTGACACTAAACCTAACCATAAACTTAAACCTGAACCTGACCCTAACAGGGGCCACGACCCGAAACCTAATGCTGACCCTAACCCTAACACTAAGCCCTAACCCTAACCCTGACCCAGACCCAAACCCTGTCTAAACATAACCCTCAACCTAACTCTAACCCTAAACCTAACCCTCCCATAAGGTTTGCCTGAAGGATGAGAGCTCCTCAGATCCTTGGGGAGAGCTACCCACACTTTCCCATGTGGGGACATGACCTCAGGATCCCCAGACTGTAAGAGGCTTATGTGTTTGAGCGCTCGCATGAACACACACACACACACACACACACACAAACACACACAACACACACACCCATCTCTGCCCAGCGAGGGGTCAGAGGTGGACACCAAGGGAAAATAGTGGGTAAAAAGGGTGAAAGAAGAAAGAGGATGGAGACAGCTCGGCCATGGGGTCAGGGGCATCAGGACTCCTGGCCAGGAATGAAATCCAAAGGCGGGGGAGGGGAGACAGGATGGGATGATGGTCAAGGGGTCTCCAAGGGGACCAGGGTCTCAGCAAGGGCACTGGGTAGGGACAGTGTTTGGGGTCTGGTGTCCATCACCACCCTGGACTACTGGAGGTTGGAAGAGGTAACCAACCTGTGTGAACACAGAAACAACACTGCAGGACTCCCCATATCTTTTATCAATGGGGCCATAGAGACAGGGTGTCCCTAGTCTCCCACAGGCATGTAGAAGAGCCTGTAGGCCTTGAATCTCCCAGGTTCAAGGTCAGGGTTAGGATCAAGGTTAGGGTAAGGTGTGCTTTAGGTTTAGATTCTGGGTTATGATTAGGGTCAGGACAAATTTAGCATTAGGGTTAGTGTTCTGGACACGCTCATGGTCTGGGTCAGAGTTTGGGTCAGGGTCAGGGTCACCGTTAGGGTCAGGTTTAGGTTTATGGTCAGGGTCTGGGTCAGGGTCAGGGTGAAGTTCAGGGCCAGTGTCAGGTTTAGGGTCAGGACCTGGTTTTGGTTTAGGGTCCACGTTCAGCTCAAGGACAGGGTTAGTTTGGGGTCAGTGCTATTGTCAGGGTTAGGTTTAGGGTCAGGGTCAGGTGAAGGTCTGGGCCGGGGTCTGGTTTATGGTCAGGGTCAGGATTTGGTTTAGGGTCAATGTTCCGTTCAGTGTCAGGGTTAGGTTTAGGGGAAAGTTTTGGGTTTGGAGTTAGGATTAGGGTTAGAAGTAGGGTTATGGTTAGATTTAGACAGTGGCAAGGTCTGGTTTAGCGTTTGGGTTAGGGTAGGGTTTAGTGTTAGGGTTAGTCTCAGCATTAGGTTTAGGTTCATGGTCGGTATTAGATCAGGGATAGGGTTAACTTTAGGATTACGGTTAGGTTTGGGAACACATTCAAGGTCACGTTTAGGCTTAGGGTCAAGCTTAGGAGGGTGTCAGGCTTTGGATTAGGGTCAGGGTCAAGGTCACTTTGAATTTTAGGGCCAGGGTCCGATAAAGGTTCAGGGTGAGGCTTTGGTTTAGGGTCCAGGTTCTAGACCGGGGCAGGGTTAGTTTTGGGTCAGTGTTAGGGTCCGGGTTAGGTTTAGAGTCAGGGTCAGGGTCAGGGTCAAAGTGAAGGTCAGGGCGAGAGTCAGCTTAGGGTCAGGGTCAGGCTTTGTTTTAGGGTCAAATTTCGGTTCAGGGTCAGGTTTAGTTCCAGGGGAGACATTTGAGTTTTTGCTTAGGGTTAGGATTAGCAGTAGGGTTATATTTAGTTTTAGGGTTAGACAGCGTAGTGTCAGGGTTGGGGTTGTTTTGTGTAGGGATTAGTGTTAGGGTTAGGGTCAGCATTAGTTTGAGGTTCAGGGTCCTATTAGGGTCAGGGTTAGGATTATCTTTAGGGTTACGGTTAAGGTTAGGCTCCAAGTTTGGTCAGTGTTAGGATTAGGGTCAGGATTTGGTTAGGGTCAGGGTTATGAGTAGGGTCAGAGTCAGGGTCACGGTTATGGATGAGTCAGGGTTAGAGTAAGGTCAGGTTAGGTTTAGGTTCAGGGTCTGGATCAGGGTCAGCATCAGGCTTAGATTTATGATTAGGATTTGGGTCAGTAGAGTAAGGGTCAGAGTAGGGTCACGGCTAGGTTTAAATTTTGGGTCAGGCTCACAGTCAGGGTCAGGGTTAGGGTCAGGGTCATGGGTTAGTATTAGGCTTAGCCCCGCAACTGGGTCATTGACCCGTCCCTGTAGGGTCTCAGGATAAACCCTGGGCAAAAGGGTGCAGCCCCCACATTCACTCCCACCAGTCTGCCCTAACCTGGGTCGTGAACATGACCTGCCAACCAGGCATCAGTCCCCTCATAAGCCTGCTCCTGCTCAGGGCATCTCCACCCCCGATGATCTCTCTTTACACACACAGACACACACAGACACAGACACACACACACACACACACACACACACACACACACACTCGGGGAGGAGTCCTAGGGCTACACGGGTCAATCAGAAGGTGTGGGATTCTCTGAATCTGAGCCCCTCGGTGTCTCCTCGCGATTATTTTGCCAGAAGTTCCAAAGGCGAAGTGGAAGCCTGACATGACCTGCCCAGTGAGAGAACTTGTCTGGTGAGCGAGCTCTCCTCTGCCTGCATTCTCTGGGCTTCGGTAGACAGCACAAGAACCTGTCGTTTCCTTCAGGCTGTTCCCAGAAATGAGCTGGGCAGCGTGGTTTTCTCTGGAATGTGGGTGCCTGGATATTGCATTCCATTTCTGTTGGGCTCTGCATTGTCCCTGTTTCCCTCTCCTGTGCTGGTGCTTGGTTCTGTGTTTAGTGAGGCCTTCTCACCCTGAGCAGATCACGGACTCTGGAACCTCTTCCCAAGGGGACCCTGAAGCTGCAACAAGGAGGGTCCTGACCTTGGTCCCCAGCCCAGGGGCCTAGTGCTCTGCATCATTCTGCAAGCTCACAATGTCAGCCCCCTGAGCCTCCAGCCTGTCTTCTGCTCAGAAGGACCTCGAGGGATTAGAAAGCATTTACCCAAGACTGGGAGCACAGTGGGTCACGGGTAGAGATTCAAGGCCTAGAGGCTCTTCTACAAGCCTGTGGGAGACTAGGGACACCGTGTCTCTATGGCCACATTGATAAAAGAGTAAGGGGAGGCCTGCAGTGTTGTTGCTTTGTTCACACAGGTTGGTTACCTCTTCCAACCTCCAGTAGTCCAGGGTGGTGATGGACACCAGACCCCAAACACTGTCCCTACCCAGTGCCCTTGCTGAGACCCTGGTCCCCTTGGGGACCCCTTGACCATCATCCCATCCTGTCTCCCCTCCCCCGCCTTTGGATTTCGTTCCTGGCCAGGAGTCCTGATGCCCCTGACCCCATGGCCGAGCTGTCTCCAACCTCTTTCTTCTTTCACCCTTTTTACGCACCATTTTCCCTTGGTGTCCACCTCTGACCCCTCGCTGGGCAGAGATGTGTGTGTGTGTGCGTGTGTGTGTGTGTGTGTGTGTGTGTGTTCATGCGAGCGCTCAAACACATATGCCTCTTACTGTCTGGGGATCCTGAGGTCATGTCCCCACATGGGAAAGTGTGGGTAGCTCTCCCCAAGGATCTGAGGAACTCTCATCCTTCAGGCAAACCTCATGGGAGGGTTAGGGTTAGGGTTAGAGTTAGGTGGAGGGTTACGTTTAGACAGGGTTTGGTTCTGGGTCAGGGTTAGGGTTAGGGGTTAGTGTTAGGGTTAGGGTCAGCTTTAGGTTTAGGGTCATGGCCCCTGTTAGGGTCAGGTTCAGGTTTAAGTTTATGGTTAGGTTTAGTGTCAGGCGCACAGGCAGGGTTAGTGTTAGTGTGAGCGTCAGGGTCTGGGTCAGTGTTAGGGTGAGGGTTAGGTTTAGGGTCAGCGTCAGTGTTAGGTTCAGGGTGAAGCTCATGTACAGGGATAGATTTAGGGTCATATTCAGGATTTGTTTTATTGGCAAGGTTCGGGTCAGTGTCAGAGTTAGGTTTGGTCAGGTTTAGGGCTAGGGTTAGGGTTAGGGTTAGGGTTAGGGTCAGGAAGAGGGTTAGTTTCAGGGGAAAGGTTAGGGTTTGGTTTTAGGGTTAGGGTTAGAAGTACGGTTCGGTTTAGGGTTAGGGTTAGACTGTGTTAGGGTCAGGTTAGGGTTTGGGTTAGGGTCGGGTTTCGTTTTACCGTCAGGGTCAGCATTAGTTTTAGGTTCTGGGTCCATACTAGGGTCAGCATTTAGGGTTACATTTAGTGTTAGGTTTAGGGTCAGGCTCACAGTCATGGTCAGGGTTAGGGTTAGGGTAAGGGTTAGGGTTAAGGTTAGGGTTAGAGTTAGGGTTAGGGTTTGGTTTAGTGTTAGGTTATGGTCAGGCTCACAGTCAGAGTCAGGGTCTGGGTTTTCAGTTAGTTTTACGCTTAGGGTTAAGGTTAGGATTAGAGTTAGGTTCAGGGTTAGAGTTAGACATTGTTAGGTTCAGGATTATCGTTAGGCATAGGGTAGGGGTCAGGGTTAGGTTTAGGTTCAGGGTTAGGTTTATGGTCAGGCTCACAGTCAGTGTTAGGTTTATGGTTAGTGTCAGAATAACGGTCAGGGTCAGGGATAGGTTTGGTGTCAGGTTCAGTGTTAGGGTCAGTTTCAAGGTCAGGGTTAGGGTCAAGGTTAGGGTAAGGTGTGCTTTAGGTTTTAGATTCTGGGTTATGATTCAGGTCAGGACTAATTTAGCATTAGGGTTACTGTTCTGGACATGCTCATGGTCTGGGTCAGAGTTCGGTTTATGGTCAGTGTCAGTGAAAGTATTAGGGTCAGGTTTAGATCAGGGCCTGGGTTCTGTTTAGGGTCAGGGCCAGGGTTCTGTTTAGGGTCAAGGTTCGAATAAGTGTCAAGTTTCGGCAAAGTTCAGGGTTAGGTTCAGGTCAGATTCAGGGATAGGTTCAGGGTTAGGTTTAAAGTATGGGGTTAGGGTGAGTATTGGAGTTAGTTTGAGGATTAGGGTTGGACCGGTTTAGGGTCAGGGTCAGCATTAGGTTTCGGGGTTAGTTGTAGGTTTAGGGTCATTGTTATGTTTTGTGTCATGGTCCATGTCAGGGTCATGGTCAGGGTTACGTTTAAGGTTACAGTTAGGGTCAGAATCACAGTCAGCTTCAGGGTTAGTTTTTAGGTCAGGGTCAGGGTCACCGTTAGGGTCAGGTTTAGGTTTATGGTCAGGGTCTGGGTCAGGGTCAGGGTGAAATTCAGGGCCAGTGTCGGGTTTAGGGTCAGGATCTGGTTTTGGTTTAGGGTCCACGTTCAGCTCAAGGACAGGGTTAGTTTTGGGTCAGTGCTATTGTCAGGGTTAGGTTTAGGGTCAGGGTCAGGTGAAGGTCTGGGCCGGGGTCTGGTTTATGGTCAGGGTCAGGATTTGGTTTAGGGTCAATGTTCCGTTCAGTGTCAGGGTTAGGTTTAGGGGAAAGTTTTGGGTTTGGAGTTAGGATTAGGGTT
Organism: Neogale vison; assembly: GCF_020171115.1. NCBI lineage: Eukaryota > Metazoa > Chordata > Mammalia > Carnivora > Mustelidae > Neogale > Neogale vison. The sequence continues at coordinate 122,667,783 of NC_058092.1, read as the reverse complement.
AGAAGTAGGGTTATGGTTAGAGTTAGACAGCGGAAAGGTCTGGGTTAAGGTTTGGGTTAGAGTAGGGTTTAGTGTTGGGGTTAGCCTCAGCATTAGGTTTAGGTTCATGGTCGGTATTAGATCAGGGATAGGGTTAACTTTAGGATTACGGTTAGGGTTGGGAACACATTCACGGGCAGGGTTAGGCTTAGGGTCAATCTTAAGAGGGTGTCAGGCTTTGGATTAGGGTCAGGGTCAGGGTCACTGTGAAGTTCAGGGCCCGGGTCAGGTAAAGGGTCAGGGTGAGGCTTTGGTTTAGGGTCCAGGTTCGGGATGGGGGCAGGGTTAGTTTTGGGTCAGTGTTAGGGTCCGGGTTAGGTTTAGAGTCAGGGTCAGGGTCAGGGTCAAAGTGAAGGTCAGGGCAAGAGTCAGTTTAGGGTCAGGGTCAGGCTTTGTTTTAGGGTCAAATTTCGGTTCAGGGTCAGGTTTAGTTCCAAGGGAGCCGTTTGAGTTTTTGGTTAGGATTAGGGTTAGCAGTAGGGTTATGTTTAGTTTTAGGGTTAGACAGCGTAGTGTCAGGGTTGGGTTGTTTTGGGTAGGGGTTAGTGTTAGGGTCAGCGTTAGTTTGAGTTTCAGGGTCCTATTAGGGTCAGGGTTAGGATTACCTTTAGGGTTACGGTTACGGTTAGGCTCAAAGTTTGGTCAGTGTTAGGATTAGGGTCAGGATTTGGTTAGGGTCAGGGTTATGATTAAGGTCAGAGTCAGGGTCACGGTTATGGATGAGTCAGGGTTAGAGTAAGGTCAGGTTAGGTTTAGGTTCAGGGTCTGGGTCAGGGTCAGCATCAGGCTTAGATTTATGATTAGGGTTTGGGTCAGTATCTGGTAAGGGTCAGAGTAGGGTCACGGCTAGGTTTAAGTTTTGGGTCTGGCTCACACTCAGGGTCAGGGTCAGGGTCAGGGTCAGGGTCAGGGGTTAGTATTAGGCTTAGCCCCGCAACTGGGTCATTTACCCGTCCCTGTATGGTCTCAGGATAAACCCTGGGCAAAAGGGTGCAGCCTCCACATTCGCTCCCACCAGTCTGCCCTAACCTGGGTCGTGAACATGACCTGCCAAAGAGGCATCAGTCCCCTCATAAGCCTGCTCCTGCTCAGGGCATCTCCACCCCCGATGATCTCTCTTTACACACACACACACACACACACACACACACACACACACACCCTCGGGGAAGAGTCCTAGGGCTACACGGGTCAATCAGAAGGTGTGGGATTCTCTGAATCTGAGCCCCTCGGTGTCACATCGCGATTATTTTGCCAAAAGGGCCAGAGGCTCCGGGGAAGCGTGACATGACCTGCCCAGTGAGGGAACTTGTCTGGCGGGCGAGCTCTCCTCTGCCTGCATTCTCTGGGCTTCGTTAGACACCATAAGAATCTGTTGTTTCCTTCAGGCTGTTCCCAGAAATGAGCTGGGCAGGGTGGTTTTCTCTATTATGTGGGTGCCTGGATACGTGCGTTCCAATTCCGTTGGGCTCTCCATTGTCCCTGTTTCCCTCTCCTGTGCTGGTGCTTGGTTCCGTGCTTAGTAAGGCCTTCTCACCCTGAGCAGAGCACGGACTCTGGAACCTCTTCCCAAAGGGGACCCTGAAGCTGCAACAAGGAGGGTCATGACCATGGTACCCAGGCCAGGGGTCTAGTGCTCTGCATCATTCTGCAAGCTCACAATGTCAGACCCCTGAGCCTCCAGGCTGTCTTCTGTTCAGAAGGACCTCGAGGGATTAGAAAGCATTGACCCAAAACTGGGAGCACATTGGGTCTCGGATAGAGATTCAAGGCCAACAAGTTCTTTTACAAGCCTGTGGGAGACTAGGGGCACCCTTTCTCTATGGTCCCATTGATAGAAGAATAAGGGGACGCCTTCGGTGTTGTAGCCCTGTCCACACAGGGTGGTTACCTCTTCCTCCTTCCAATAGTCCAGGGTGGTGATGGACACCAGACCCCCTACACTGTCCCCACCCAGTGCCCTTGCAAAGCCCTTGGGCGCCTTGGGGACCCCTTGACCATCCGTTCGTCCTGTCTCCACTCCCCATGCTTTGGATCTCGTTCCTGGCCAGGAGTCCTGATGCCCCTGACCCCATGGCCGACCTGTCTCCAACCTCTTTCTTCTTTCACCCTTTTTACCCACCATTTTCCCTTGGTGTCCACCTCTGACCCCTAGCTGGGTAAAGCGGTGTGTGTGTGTGTGTGTGTGTGTGTGTGTGTGTGTGTGTGTCTGTGCATGGGAGCGCTCAAACACATATTCCTCTATCTGTCTTGTGATGTCCCAGATTATGTCCCACATGGGATAGGTTGAGTAGCTCTCCCCAAGGATCTGAGGAGTTCTTATCCTCCAAGTAAACATCATGTGAGGGATAGGGGTTGGGTTAGAGTTAGGTTGAGAGTTAGGTTTAGAGAATGTTTGGGTCAGGGTCAGGGATAGGGTTAGGGGTTTGTGTTAGGGTTAGGTCAGCGTTAGGTTTCATGTCATGGCCCATGTTAGGGTCAGGTTCAGCTTTACGTTTATGGTTAGATTTAGGTTCTGGCTCACAGTCAGGGTCAGGGTTAGTGTGAGTTCAGGTTCTGGGTAAGTGTTAGGATGAGGGTTAGGTTTAGGGTCAGGGTCAGTGTCAGGGTCAGGGTGAAGGTCAGGGACAGGTTCAGATATAGGGTCAGGGTCAGGTTTTGGTTAAGGGCTAAGAGTCGTGTCAGGATGAGTGTTATATTTGGGTCATGGTTAGGGTTAGGGTTAGGGTTAGGGTTAGGGTCAGGGTTAGGTTCAGGGTATGGTTAAGTTTTGGTGTTAGGGTTAGTGTTAGAATTAGGGTTATGGTTAGGGTTAGCGTTAGACTGTGTTAGGGTCACAATTAGGGTTTGGGTCAGGGTAGGGTTTAGTTTTTACATTAGGGTCAGCATTAGTTTTAGGGTCTGTGTCTGTATAAGGGTCAAGGTTTAGGGTTACATTTAGGGTTAGGTTTAGGGTCAGTCTCACAGTCAAGGTCAGCGTTCGGGTTAGGGTCAAGGTTAGGTCAGGGTCAGACTCTCGGTTAGGGTCTGAGTCAGGGTTAGTGTAAGGTCAGGGTTAGGTTTAAGTTCTGGGTCCGAATCAGTGTCAGCTTTAGGCTTAATTTAGGTTAGGGTCGGGTCTGGCTCATGGTCAGGGTCATGATGAAGTTCAAGGCTGGTTAGGTTTGGGTCAGGTTCACAATCAGGGTCAGGGTTTTCGGTTATATTTAGGGTTAGGGTTACTGTTAGGGTTAGAGTTAGGTTCAGGGTTATGGTTAGACATTGTTAGGGTCAGGGTTATCGTTAGGCTTTAGGTAGGGGTCAGGGTTAGGGTTAGGTTAGGGTTAGGTTGATGGTCAGGCTCATAGTCAGTGTCAGGATTAGGGTTTGGGTCAGATTAAGGGTCAGGGTCAGGGTTAGGATTAGGGTCAGGTTCAGTGTTAGGATCAGTGTCAAGGTCAGGGTTAGGGTCATGGTTAGGATAAGGTCTGCTTTACATTTAGATTCTGGGTTATGATTAGGGTCAGGATCATGTTTAGATTTGGGTTAGGGTCTGGTCCGGCTCACGGTCTGGGTTTGAGTTAGGGTTAGGGTTAGCATCAGGGTTAGGGTTAGGGTCACACTTAGAACTAGGTCCGGCTTACGATTAGGGTCAGGGTCAGGGTCAGGTGAAGGTCAGTGCAGGGTCTGATTTAGGGTCAAGGTGTGGCTTTGGTTTCGTGTCCAGGTACGGGACAGGGCAGGGTTAGTTTTGGGTCAGGGTTAGGGTCAGGGTTAGGTTTAGAGTCAGGGTCAGGGTCAGAGTCCAAGTGAAGGTCAGGGCCTGAGTCAGTTTAAAGTGGGTCAGGCTTTGTTTTAGAGTCAAATTTCGGTTCAGGGTCAGGGTTAGTTTCATGGGAACAGTTTGAGTTTTTGTTTAGGTTTAGGGTTAGCAGTAGGGTTTTGTTTAGTTTAGGGTTAGACAGCATAGTGTCAGGATTAGGAGCTGGATTGTGTAGGGGTTAGTGTTAGGGTTACGGTCAGCATTAGGTTTAGGTTAAGTGTCCTTATTAGGGTCAGGTTAGGTATACCGTTAGGGTTACGTTTAAGGTCAGGCTCAAAGTACTGTCAGTGTTAGGATTGGGTTCAGGATTTGGTTAGGGTCATGGTTATGATTAGGGTCAGAGTCAGGGTCACGGTTAGGGATGAGTCAGGGTTAGAGTAGGTCAGGTTAGGTTCAGGATCAGGGTCTGGATCAGGGTCAGCATTAGGCTTAGATTTAGGATTAGGGTTTGGGTCAGGATCTCAATCAGGGTCAGAGTCAGGGTCAGGGCTAGGGTTAGGTTTTGGATCAGCCTCACATTCAGGGTCAGGGTCAGGGTCCGGGTCAGGTTCAGGGGTTAGTGTTAGTGTTAGCCCCGCACCTGGGTCATTGACCAGTCCCTTCTGGGTCTCAGGATAAATCCTGGGCAAAAGGGTGCAGCAGCACACCTGGTCCCAGCTAGCCTGCCTTAAACTGGGGCGTGAACATGACCTGCCTACCAGGCATCGGGCACCTCATAAGCCTGCTCTTGCTCGGGACATCTCCACCCCCGATGAGCTCTCTTTACACACACACACACACACACACACACACACACACACACACGGGGAGGAGACCTAGGGCTACACGGGTCAATCAGAAGGTTTTGGGCTCTGACTCTGAACCCCTCGGTTTCACCTTGCGATTCTTTTTGCCAATACGGCCAGAGGCGTCAGGGAGGCCTGACATGACCTGCCAAGTGAGGGGACTTGTCTGGCGGGCAAGTTCTCCTCTGCCTGCATTCTCTGGGCTTCAGTAGACAGCACAAGAACATGTTGCTTCCTTCAGGCTGTGCCAAGAAATGAGCTGTGCAGGGTGGTTTTCCCTGGAATGTGGGTGCCTGGTTACGTGGATTCCAATTCCGTTGGGCTCTGTCATCAGGGAAGTAAGGTCCCCACTGCCTGAGGGCTCCTTACCGGACTTCCTGCTCCCATCCAGAGCTCCCTGAGGGCGCCCCTACCCCAGCTGCTTAGGGCTCACACTCCACCCCATGCCCTGTCCATCCAGTGACCCACACACAGCCTCCCCCCAACCCCTGGGAGGCCTGGGTGCAGCTGTTGTCTCCGCTGGGTGGGAACAGTGCTGGGGTTATACCGGGCACCTGCTCCTTCCCAGGACTGTGAGTCCAGACACATCCTGTGACTCTCAGGGCCTCCTCAGTCTCCCCATCTGCACATTGGGGGTGTTCTGGCTTCTTCTTCAGGGGATGCCATCAGGGGTAGGCCCTCTCCAAGAGTTCCATCCCCGCTCTCCCAGGAGTCTGGTGCACACACTAGCCAAGGCACAGGTGTGCTTGGTGATGGGCGGGGGAATGGACTATAACCCTCAGAGGCCTGGATCTCTTCTGGGATCCAGCAAAACCACCCTCCTCCTGCCTGTATCCCATTCCACGTGGCAAGGTTGCAGTGATGGCTTCTGACCTTGTGGACACAGACTTCCCGGGACTTCCATTAGCTTGAGGTCCAAAGGCCTCGTCTGCGCCCATGTACTGGCCATCCCCCATAGTGGTCCACGGGCATTCCTGCATCCGTCCTCCTTGGAGGAATGGCCCGTGGGACAGATAGGGGCCCAAAATGTTTGGCTGTCATTTCCAAGCTGATGGAGGAAAGTCTGGCACTTCTGCTGGTTCTTTCTCTCCTGTGTTCAGTGTCTGTCTCTGTCTTTGTCTTTATCTCTGTGTCAGGGTCTGTCTCTGTTTTGGTGTATCTCACAGGAGCAGGATCTGTGGGCTCCAGGGATGATGGATGAAACCACCGTTGTATCCCTTGTCCCTGTTTGACTCTCCTGTGCTGGTGCTTGGTTCCTTGGTAAGTAAGCTTTCTCACCCTGAGCAGAGCGAGGACTCTGGAACCTCTTCCCAATGGGGACCCTGAAGCTGCAACAAGGAGGGTCCTGATCTTGGTCCCCAGGCCAGGGGCCTAGTGCTCTGCATCATTCTGCAAGCTCACAATGTCAGCCCCCCGAGCCTCCAGGCTGTCTTCTGCTCAGAAGGAGCTCGAGGGAGTAGAAAACATGTACCCAAGACTGGGAGCACAGTGGGTCTCGGATAGAGATTCAAGGCCAACAGGCTCTTTTAGAAGCCTGTGGGAGACTAGGGACACCCATTCTCAATCGCTCCATTGATAGAAGTGTAAGGGGAGGCCTTCGGTGCTGTAGCTCTGTCCACCCAGGTTTGTTACCTCTTCCTACTTCCAGTAGTCCAGGGTGGTGATGGACACCAGACCCCAGACACTTTCCCCACCCAGTGCCCTAAGCCCTTGGACCCCTTGTGGACCCCTTGACCATCAACTCGTCCTGTCTCCACTCCCCATGCTTTGGATCTCTGTCCTGTCCAGGAGGTCTGATGCCCCTGACCCCATGGCCGAGCTGTCTCTAACCTCTTTCTTCTTTCACCCTTTTAATCCAACATTTCCCTTGGTGTCCACCTCTGACCCCTAGCTGGGCAGAGCGGGGTGTGTGTTGCTGTTTGTGTGTGTGTGTGTGTGTGTGTGTGTGTGTGTGTGTGTGTGTCTGTGCATGCGAGCGCTCAAACACATATGCCTCTAGTTGTCTGGGGATGTCCGAGATCATGTTCCCACATTGGATGGGGTGTGTAGCTCTCCCTAAGGATCTGAGGAGCTCTCATCCTCCAGGCAAACCTCATGGGAGAGTTTGGTTTAGGGTTAGACTTAGGATCAGGGTTATGTTTATACAGGGTTTGGGTCAGGGTAATGGTTAGGGGTTAGTGTTAGGGTTAGGGTCAGCATTAGGTTTCAAGTCCTGTCCCGTGTTAGGGTCAGCGTCAGGTTTACGTTTATCGTTAGGTTTACGGTCAGGCTCACAGTCAGGGCAGGGTTAGTGTTAAGGTCAGGTTCTGGTTCAGTGTTAGGGTGATGTTTAGGTTTAGGGTCAGGGTCAGTGTCAGGGTCAGGGTGAAGGTCAGGGACAGGGTCAGATTTAGGGTCAGGGTCATGTTTTGGTTTAGGGGCAAGGTTCAGATAAGGGTCAGGGTTAGGTTTGGTTCAGGGTTAGGGTTAGGGTTAGGGTTATTTTCAAGGTCAGGGTTAGGTTCTGTGGAAAGGTTAGCGTTTGGTGTTAGGGTTAGGATTAGAAGTAGCGTTATATTTAGTGTTAGGGTTAGACTATGTTAGATTCAGTGTTAGGGTTTGGGTTAGGATAGGGTTTAGATTTACCGGTAGGGTCAGCATTAGTTTTAGGTACTCGGTTCATATTAGGGTGAGCGCTAGGGATACCTTTAGGCTTAGGGTTAGGGTCAAGTTCACAGTCAAGGTCCGGGTTTGGGTTAGGGTCAAGGTTAGGTCAGGGTCAGGCTCTTGGTTAGGGTCTGAATCAGGATTAGTGTAAGGTCAGGGGTAGGTTTAAGGTCAGGTTCCAAATAGGGTCAGCGTTAGGCTTTGGTTTAGGTTCGGGTTCGGGTCTGACGCATGGTCAGGGTCAGGGTGCGGGTCAGGGCTGTTTAGGTTTGGGTCAGGTTTACAGTCAGGGTCAGGGTCCGGGTTTTCGGTTACTTTTAGTTTTAGGGTTAATGTTAGGGTTAGAGTTAGGGTCAGGGTTATGGTTAGACATTGTTATGGTCAGGGTATCGTTAGGCTTAAGGTAGGGGTCAGGGCTAGGGTTAGGTTAGGGTTAGGTTTATGGTCAGGCTCACAGTCAGTGTTAGGGTTAGGGTTTGTGTCAGAGTAAGGGTCAGGGTCAGGGTTAGGATCAGGGTCAGGTTCAGTGTTAGGGTCAGGGTCAAGGTCAGTTTTAGGGTCATGGTGAGGATAATGTCAGCTTTACGTTTAGATTCTGGGTTGTGATTATAGTCGGTATCATGGTTAGCTTTGGGTTAGGGTTCTGGTCAGGCTCAAGGTCTGGGTCAGAGTTAGTGTTAGTGTTAAGTTCAGGGTTAGGGTTAGGGTCAGGCTTAGGACTGGGTCAGTCTTAGGACTAGGGTCAGGGTCAGGGTCAGGGTAAAGGTCTGGGCCAGGGTCAGATTTAGGGTCAGGGTGAGGCTTTGGTTTAGGATCCAGGTTCGTGTCAGGGGCAGGGTTAGTTTTGGGTCAGTGTTAGTGTCAGGGTTAGGTTTAGAGTCAGGGTCAGGGTCAGAGTCAGTTTAGGGTCAGGGTCAGGCTTTGTTTTCGGGTTAGGGTTAGGGTTAGAGTTAGGTTGAGTGTTAGGATTAGACAGGGTTTGGGTCAGGGTCAGGGTTAGGGTTAGGGGTTAGTGTTAAGTTTAGGGTCAGCGTTAGGTTTCGGGTCATGGCCCATGTTAGGTTCAGGGTCAGGTTTACGTTTATGGTTATGTTTAGGGTCAGGCTCACAGTCAAGGTCAGGGTTAGTGTTAGTGTCAGGGTCTGGGTCAGTGTTAGGGTGAGGGTTAAGTTTATGGTCAGGGTCAGTATCAGGGTCAGGGTGAAGGTCAGTGACAGCATCAGATGTAGGGTCAGGTTAGGTTTTGGTTTAGGTTCATGGTTCGGGTAAGTGTCAGGTTTAGGTTTGGGTCAGGGTTAGGGTTAGGGTTAGGTTCAGGGTCAGGGTTAGGTTCAGGAGAAAGTTCAGGGTTTGGTGTTAGGGTTAGGGTTCGAAGTAGGGTTATGGTTAGGGTTAGGGTTAGACTGTGTTAGGTTCAGGGTTAGGGTTTGGGTTAGGGTAGGTTTAGTTTTACCGTTAGGTCAGTGTTAGTTTAAGTTCCGTATTAGGGTTAGAGTTTAGGGTTACATTTAGTGCTAGGGGTAGGGTCAGGCTCACTGTCATGATATGGTTTATGGTTAGGGTCAAATTTAGGTCTGGGTCAGGGTCTCGGTTAGGGTCTGAGTCAGGGTTAGTGTAAGGTCAGGGTTCGGTTTAGGTTCAGTGTTTGAATCAGGGTCAGCGTTTGGCTTTTGGTTAGGGGTAGCGTTCGGGTCAGGCTCAAGGTCAGGGTCGGGGTCAGGGCTGCGTAGGGTTGGTGTCAGGTTCACAGTCAGGGTTCGGTCAGAGTTTTTGGTTAGTTTTAGGGTTAGAGTTAAGGATAGGGTTAGAGTTTGTGTCAGGGTTAGGGTTCGACATTGTTAGGGTCAGGGTTATCGTTAGGCTTAGGGTAGGGGAAAGGGTTAGGGTTAGGTTCAGGGTTAGGTTTATTGTCAGGCTCACAGTCATTGTCAGGGTTAGGGATAGTGTCAGAGTAAGGGTAACGGTCAGGGTTAGGATTTGGGTCAGGTTCAGTGTTAGGTTCAGGGTCAGGGTCAGGGTTAGGTTATGGTTAGGTTAAGGTCAGCTTTACATTTAGATTCTGGGTTATGACTAGGTTCAGGATCATGGTTAGCTTTAGGGTTAATTTTCTGGTCAGGCTCACGGTCTGGGTCAGAGTTAGTTTTATGATCAGCGTCAGTGTCAGTGTTATGGCCTGGGCTAGGGTCAGGGTTTGGTTTAGGGTCAGGGTCAGGGTTCTGTTTAGGGTAACAGGATCAGGGTCCGGTTTAGACAAAGTTCAGGGTTAGGGTTATGGTCAGGGTCAGGGATAGGGTCAGGGTTAGGGTTAAAGTATGGGGTTAGGGTGAGAATCATTTAGTTTAAGGGTTAGGGTTAGACCGGGTTAGGGTCTGTGTCAGCATTAGGGTTAGGGGTTAGTTTTAGGGTTAAGGTCATCGTTATGTTTTGCATCATGGCCCGTCTTAGGGTCAGGGTCAGGGTTACGTTTAGGGTTAGAGTTAGGGTCATACTCACGTTTAGGTTCCAGGTTAGTGTTAGGGTCACTCTTAGGGTAAGGTTTATGTTTATGGTCAGGGTCTGGGTCAGGGTCAGGGTGAAGGTCAGGGCCAGTGTCAGGTTTAGGGTCAGGATCTGGTTTTGGTTTAGATTCCACGTTCAGTTCAAGGACAGGGTTAGTTTTGGGTCAGTGCTATTGTCAGGGTTAGGTTTAGGGTCAGATCAGATGAAGGTCTGGGCCAGGGTCCGGTTTATGGTCAGGGTCAGGATTTGTTTTTGGGTCAATGTTCGGTTCAATGTCAGGGTTAGGTTAGGGGAAAGGTTTGTGTTTGGGGTTAGGATTAGGGTTAGAACAAGGGTTATGGTTAGGGTTAGGGTGAGACAGCGTTAAGGTCAGGGTTAGTGTTTGGGTTAAGGTAGGCGTTAGTGTTAGGTTTAGCATCTGCATTAGGTTTAGGTTCAGGGTCTGTATTGGGTCAGGGTTAGGGTTACCTTTAGGATGACGGTTAGGGTCAAGCTCACAGACACGGTCTGGGTAAGGGTAGGGTCAGGCTTAGGATTAGTGTCAGGGTAAGGGTCAGCGTCAGCGTGACGGTCAGGGCCTGGGTTAGATTTAGGGTCAGAGTGAGGCTTTTCTTTAGGTTCCAGGGTCGGGTCAGGGGCAGGGTTAGTTTTGGGTCAGTGTTCGGGTCCGGGTTAGGTTTAGAGTCAGGTTCAGGGTCAGGGTGAAGGTCAGGGCCAGTGTCATTTTAGTTTCAGGGTCAGGCTATGTTTTAGGGTCAAGTTTCGGTTCAGGGTCAGGGTAAGTTTCAGAGGAACGAATGAGTTTTTGGTTAGGGTTAGGGTTAGCAGTAGGGTTATGTTAAGTGTTAGGGTTAGACAGCGTAGGGTCAGTGTTAGGGTTTGGGTTAAAGTAGGGGTTAGTGCTAGGGTTAGGGTCTGCATTAGGTTTAGATTCAGTGTCCTTATTCAGGTCAGGGTTAGGGTTAACTTTAGGGTTACGGTTAGGGTCAGGCGCTAAGTTCAGTCAGTGTTAGATTTAGGGTCAGGATTTGGTTTGGTTAGGGTCAGGGTTATGATTAGGGTCAGAGTCAGGGTCACGGTTAGGGATGAGTCAGGTTTAGAGTAAGGTCCGGTTGGGTTTAGGTTCAGGGTCCAGATCAGGGTCAGCATCACTCTTAGATTTAGGGTTAGGTTTCAGATCAGGATCTCGGTCGAGGTCAGGGTCAGTGTCAGGACTAGGGTTAGGTTTTGGGTCAGGCTCACAGTCAGGGTCAGGGTCAGGGTCAGGGTCAGGGGTCAGTGTTAGTGTTAGTCCTGCACCTGGTTCATTGACCCGTGCCTGAAGGGTCTCAGGATAAACCCTGGGCAACAGGGTGCAGTTCCCACACCCGCTCCTACCTAGCCTACCTTAACCTGGGGCGTGAACATGACCTGCCAACCAGGCATCGGACACCTCATAAGCCTGCTCCTGCTCGGGGCATCTCCAACCCCGATGAGCTCTCTTTACACACACACACACACTCACACACACACACAGACACACACACACACACACAAACACACACACGGGGAGGAGACCTATGGATACACGGGTCAATCAGAAGGTATGGGACTCTCTGACTCTGAGCCCCCCCGGTGTCACCTTGCGATTCTTTTTGCCAAAAGGGCCAGAGACATCGGGGAAGCCTGACATGACTGGCCCAGTGAGGGGACTTGTCTGGCGGGCGAGCTCTCCTCTACCTGCATTCTCTGGGTTTCGGTAGACAGCACAAGAACATGTCGTTTTTCAGGCTGTGCCTAGAAATGAGATGGGCAGGGTGGTTTTCTCTGGAATGTGGGTGCCTGGATACGTGGGTTCCAATTCCGTTGGGCGCTGTCGTCAGGAAAGTAAGGAAAGCTGTCGTCAGGAAAGCTCCCACTGCCTGGGAGCTCCTTACTGGACTTCCTGCTCCCATCCAGAGCTCCCTGAGGGCGCCCCTACCCCAGCTGCTCAGGGCTCACACTCCACCCCATTCCCTGTCCATCCAGTGACCCACACACAGCCTCCCCCCAACCCCTGGGAGGCCTGGGTGCAGCTGTTGTCTCTGCTGGGAGGGCACGGAGCTGGGTTCAGACCGGGTTCCTGCTCCTGCCCAGGACTGTGAGCCTGCACACATCCTGTGGCTCTCAGGGCCTCCTCAGTCTACCTGTCTGCACATTGGAGGTGTTCTGGCTCTTCTTCTGGGGATGCCATCAGGGCTAGGCCCTCTCCATGCGTTCCATCCCTGCTCTACCAGGAGTCTGGTGCACACACTTGCCAAGGCACGGGTGTGCTTGGTGATGGGCGGGGGAATGGAACATAGCACAGAGAGCCCTGGATCTGCTCTGGGATCCAGCAAAACCACCCTCCTCCTGACTATATCCCATCCGCTGCGGTAAGGTTGCAGTACATGGCTTCTGACCTTGTGGACACAGACTTCCCGGGATTTCCATTAGGTTGAGGACAAGGTCCTCGTCTGCGCCCATGTACTGGCCAGTCCCCATAGTGGTCCGCGGGCATTCTCATATCCGTCCTCCTAGGAGGGATGGCCCGTGGGACTGATAAGGGCACAAAATGTTTGGCTGTCATTTCCAAGCTGATGGAGGAAAGTCTGGCACTTCTGCTGGTTCCCTCTCTCCTGTGTTCATTGTCTGTCTCTGTCTCTGTCTTTGTCTTTGTCTCTGTGTCTGCATCTGCGTCTGTCTCTGTTCGTGTGTGTCTCACAGGAGCAGGATCTCTGGGCTCCAGGGCTGATGGGCGAAACCTCCAGTGTCTCCATTGTCCCGGTTTTCCTCTCCTGTGCTGGTGTTTGGTTCCTTGCTAAGTAAGGCCTTTTCACCCTGAACAGAGCACTGACTCTGGAACTTCTTCCCAATTTGGACCCTGAGGCTGCAACAAGGAGGGTCCTGACCTTGGTTCCCAGGGCAGGGGCCTAGTGCTCTGCCACATTCTGCAAGCTCACAATGTCAGCCCCCCGAACTTCCAGGCTGTCTTCTGCTCTGAAGGAACTCGAGGGATTAGAAAGCATTTACCCAAGACTGGGAGCACAGTCGATCTCGGACAGAGATTCAAGGCCAACAGGCTCTTCTACAAGCCTGTGGGAGACTAGGGATACCTGTTTCTATGGCCCCATTGATAGAAGAGTAAAGGAAGGCCTTCGGTGTTGTAGCCGTGTCCACAAAGGGTGGTTACCTCTTCCTACTTCCAGTAGTCCAGGGTGGTGATGGACACCAGACCCCAGACACTGTCCCCACCCAGTGCCCTTGCAAAGGCCCTGGGCCCCTTGGGGACCCCTTGACCCTCAGCCTTTCCTGTCTCCCCTCCCCATGCTTTGGATCTCGGTCCTGGCCAGGAGTCCTGATGCCCCTGACCCCATAGCCGAGCTGTCTCCAACCTCTTTCTTCTTTCACCCTTTTTACCCACCATTTTCCCTTGGTGTCCACCTCTGACCCCTAGCTGGGCAGAGCAGGGTGTGTGGTTGTGTGTATGTGTGTGTGTATGTGTGTGTGTGTGTTTGTGTGTGTGTGTTTGTGTGTCTGTGCATGCGAGCGCTCAAACACATATGCCTCTAGTTGTCTGGGGATGTCCGAGTTCATGTCCCGACATGGGATGGGGTGGATAGCTCTCCCCAAGGATCTGAGGAGTTCTCATACTCCGGGCAAACCTCATGGTAGCATTAGGTTTAGGGTTAGAGTTAGGTTGAGGGTTAGGTTTAGACAGGGTTTGGGTCAGGGTCAGGGTTAGGGTTAGGGGTTATTGCTAGGGTTAGGTTCAGCGTTAGGTACTGGGTCATGGCCCGTGTTAGGGTCAGGGTCAGCTTTACGTTTATGGTTAGGTTTAGGGTCAGGCTTAGTGTTAGGGTCAGGTTCTGGGTCACTGTTAGGGTGAGGGTTAGATTTACTGTAAGGGTAAGTGTCTGGGTCAGGGTGAAGGTCAGGGACAGGGTCAGATTTAGGTTTAGGGTCCAGTTTTGGTTTAGGAGTAAGGTTCGGGTCAGGGTAGGGTTAGGCTTGGGTCAGGGTTAGGGTTAGGGTTAAATTTAGGGTCAGGTTTAGGTTCAAGGGAAAGGTTAGGGTTTGGTGTTAGGGTTAGGGTTAGAAGTAGGGATACGTTATGGAAAGGGTTAGACTAAGTTAGGCTCAGGGTTACAATTTGGCTTAGTGTAGTGTTTAGTTTTACCATTAGAGTCTGCATTAGTTTTAGCATCTGGTTCCGTATTAAGGTCACCGTTTATGGTTACATTTAGGGTTAGTGTTAGGTTCAGGCTCTTAGTCATGGTCAGGGTTAGGTCTAGGGACAAGGTTAGGTCAGGGTCAGTGTCTCGGTTAGGGTCTGAGTCAGGGTTAGTGTAAGGTCAGGGTTAGGTTTAGGTTCAGGGTCCGTATCAGGGTCAGCTATAGGCGTTTAGGGTTCAGGTCTGGCTCATGGTCAGGGTCAAGGTCAGGGTCAGGGCTGGTTAGGGGTTGGGTAAGGCTCACAGTCAGGGTCAGGGTCCGGGTTTTCAGTTAGTTTTCAGGATAGGGTTAAGGTTAGGGTTAGAGTTAGCGTCAGAGTTAGGTTTAGACATTGTTAGCCAGAGTTATCGTTAGGCTTAGGGTAGGGGTCAGGGTTAGTGTAAGGTTCAGGGTTAGGTTTATGGTCAGGCACACAGTCAGTGTCAGGGTTAGGGTTAGTGTCAGAATAAGCGTCAGGGTCAGGGTTAGGATTAGCGTCAGTTTCAGTGTTAGGTTCAGGGTCAGGGTCTGGTTTAGAATTATGGTTAGGGTAAGGTCAGCTTTACATTTAGATTCTGGGTTAAGATTAGGGTCAGGATCAGGGTTAGCATTTGGGTTAGGGTTCTGGTGAGGCTCACGGTCTGGGTCAGAGTTAGGTTTACGTTCAGTGTCTGGGTCAGTGTTATGGTCCGTGTTAGGGTAGGGCCAGGTTAGGGTTAGGGTTAGGGTTAGGGTTAGGAAAGTTTGGGTAGCAGAGCTCTCCTGCATGGATGCCTGGAAAGCACACCTCTATTTACCATTGCAGCTGAGGAACATGGCAGGCTCCATCTGGTGACTCTGTGGTGAAGTTCCAAGGGGCCTGAGTTGACATGGAGTTTCATGCTGTTGGATCATAATGATGGTTTGTATCCAGGGAGACGTTAGAATGTTGGGGTGGTCAGGGGCCATGCAGGATTCTCCTGCACTGAATCTTGGACATAGCTACCAAGAGCAAGCTATCTTACTGGAGACAGGAGGGATTCTGTTGTGTGGCTCACGGACCACATGTTGGAATTTAAGTTGATATTGGAGAAAAGGACGCTGGGAACAGGTGCCTGAAAATCTAATCTATGGTATTGATGAAGTCCTAGGGGCATGTCAGGATCAATCTTCTGACTCAGGGTCTTTGACTTTGATGTCTGCCTGGAGGCAGGTGCTCGTTGGTGTGCCAAAAGGCACATTTCGGTCCACAGTTTTCCTCGCAATTGAAGTGAGCTCAGTTACTATGTATATTGCTCCTAATCTTCAGGATTTGGGTAACAATGAAGGGCAGATTTTTCTTCCAGAGGTTAGGCACAGTCGTCCGGTGTGGCTCCAGAGGCCCCATCCTGGAGGGCATGTGGGCCAGGGCTTTGGGGACAGAAATCTGCAAACACGAACTAGGGTTAGGGTGAAAGCCGGGGTTATCATAGGCCCGATATGCAGGCCCTGAGGGCAGTGCATAGTACACTGAAATTAAGGTGTCTTGGAGGCGTTCGCACAGGCTTTTCTGTTGGGATTGTATGTCTAGGACGGTTGCAAATTGTAGGGGTGATTTCATGAGGCCATGAAAGATTCTTTGTCTCTGGGGATTCTGCCCAGCTCCTAAGAGTTTGGTCTCTCTGGGGGAAGGGATGACTGCTGTTTTCCGTCTCAAGGAACTCCCAAATGTGGGATTCCAGAGACAGGTTCTGTGACTGGGTGCAATGAAGCACGAACTAGGGTAAGCATTTGGTACTAGGGACCTTGCAGGCACGCTCGGAGGGCTCCTGGTCTAGCTACCAAGGGCGTTTATTTTAAAGAAGGCTCACGCTGGGGGTCACAATGCCTGTTTGTGCTCAGGGAGGCTACCAAGAGTGGCCGTGGTCTCATGGGGCTTGCAGCTATTTCCCACTTTGAGGGTTGGACACCAATCTCAACAGCCAGGTTTCCTGCCATCTGGAATGAGGAGTAGTCTTGTGCATCAGGTTCCCCCGTAGTCAGGGATTTAAGGTACAGTCTGGGGAGAGATGCCTGAATATACAGGTTGAGCAGATGTGACGGCTTTGGGCCAAGGCATGTCCCACCAGCAATTTAGGGGGCCCACTGTCCCCGTGCCAGACCAGAGGTCATGGCTCAGGCTGTGTCAGACAGAGCCTGAGTGCTCTTGGTGGCCTATGATATTAGGGTGCCATCAAGGGCCAGGCAGGTGGATCCTCATGTGGGGTATCTGGAAAGTCTCACCAGGCACTTCTTCTTTCTGTGGGGCATGAAGAATGCTGCATTGTGGCTCCAGAATTCCCTATCAAGAGGGCTTGGGGCCCAGGAGGGTGATGATGGAATTGAAAACACAAGGTACAGTTAAATTCTGTGCCAAACAGAAGGCAGTTTCAGTGTGTAGTGGTTGATTCAAGATATCCAGCACCTGAGTAAGGCAGATGTCAGATGTTTACTCATATTGGAGTATGTGTTTATGATGACCACCAAATGGAACAGTGGTGTCACGAGGCTATGGAGGATTTCCCACCCTAGGGCTTATGAAGTGCTCCAAACAGCAAGGATTCCTTGTACTGGACAGGGTGAGTCTGGTTTGTTTGCTCCACCGTACCCCATAAGGAAAGTTTGGGTAACAGAGCTCTCCCACATGGGATGCCTGGAAAGCACACCTCCATTGACTACTACAGATGAGGAACATGGCAGGTTCGATCTGGTGGCTCTGGGGAAAAGTTCCTTCTGGCCTGAGTTGACATGGACTTTCATGCTGTTGGATCACAATGCTGGTTTTTATCCAGGGAAATGTTAGAATGTTGGGGTGGTCAGGGGCCATGCAGGATTCTCCTACTGTGTCTTGGACAAAGCTACCAAGAGCAAGGTATCCTTCTGGGGACAGGAGGGATTCTGTAGTGTAGCTCAAGGACCACATGTTGGTACATAAGTTGGTATTGGAGAACAGACCTCTGGGGCTGGCACCTGAAAATATAATTTAGATTATCTATGAAGTCCTAGGGGCATGTCAGGTCAAATTTTCAGACTCAGGACTTTTGACTTGGATGTCTGCCTGGAGGCAGGTGCTCATTGTGTGTCAGAATGCGCATTTCGGTCCAGCGAGTCCTTCGAAATTGACATGGGCTCAGGGGCATTTACTTTGCTCTTAATTTTCAAGGTTAGGGCAACAGTGAAGTGTAGAGTCTTCTTCGGGAGGGTTGGCACAATTATCTGGTATTGCACCAGAGTCCCCATCCGGGAGCACATGTGGGCCAGGGCTTTGGAGACAGATCTGCAAATGCGAACTAGGGTTAGGTGAGGCCCGAGGTGATCACAGCTCCTATCTGCAGGCCCTGAGGGCATCCCATAGTGTACTGAAATTAAGGTGTCATGGAGGTAGTAGTGCAGGCTATTTTGTCTGGATCCTGTGACCAGGACGGTCGCAAAATAGAGGGGTGGCTTCACGGGGCCATGGGAGATTCTTCTTCTCTGGGTATTCTGTCCAGCTCCCAAGAATTTGGTATCTCTGGGGGAAGGTAAGACTGCTGTTTTCAGTCTCAGGGGAACTAGAAAAGAGAGATTCCGGAGACAGTTTCTGGGTGTGGGCACCTGGAAAACACCAACAAGGGAGAGGATTTTGCCATAGTAACCTGGTAGGCCTGCTCTGCGGACTCCTGGTGCAGCTATTGTGGGGGTTTGTTTGAAAGCAGGATCAAGCTGAGGGTCACAATGCCTGTTTGTGCCGAGGGCGTCTCCCATGAGTGACCATGGTCTCAAGGCCCATGCAGCTGGTTCACACTCTGAGGGGTGGACACCCATATCACAGGCCAGATTTCCTGCCATCAGGAAGGAGGAGAACACTTGTGACTCAAGTTCCCCCATAGGAAGGGATTTGAGCTAAGTTCTGTGGACATATGCCTGAATAACCAGGTTTAGCAGAGATGACGGCTTCGGCCCATGGCAGGTCCCACCTGCAGGATATGGGGCCCAATGTCTAGCTGGCTGACTGGAGGTCGTGGATCAGGCTATGTCAGACAGAGCATTAGTGCCCATGGTGGCCTATGATATTAGGATGTTGTCGAGGGCCATGCAGGTGGATCCTCATGTGGGCGATCTGGGAAGACTCACCAGGCACCTTTTTTTTTTTTTTTCCTATGGGGCAAGCAAAATGCTGCATTGTGTCCCCAGAACTCCCTATTAAGAGGGCTTGGGGACAAGTAGGGTGAGGATGGAACTGTAAACAGAATCTATGGTTAAATTCAGTGCCAAGCTGAAGGCAGTTCCAATGTGCAGTGGCTGATTTGAGAGATCCAGCACCTGAGTCAGGGCGATTGTCCAATGTTTGCTCACACTGGAGTTCGTGTCTATGATGACTGACAAATGGAGGGAGGGCGTCAAGAGGCCACAGAGGATTTCCTGCCCTGAGGCTTGTGAGATTCTCCAAACAGCAAGGTTTCCTTCTACTGGACAGGTGGAATCTGATTTGTTTGCTCCAGGGTCCCTCATGTGGAAATTCTGGGTAGCAAAGTTCTCCGACATGGATGCCTGGAAATCACACCTCCATTCTCCATTGCAGCTGAGGAACATGGCAGGTTCATTTTGGTGGCTCTGGTGTGAAGTACCAAGGGCGATGAGCTAACATGGAATCTCTTTCACATGGGTCACACTGCTGGTTTGTTACCAGGGAGATCTGAGAATGTACTGGTGGCTAAGGTACGGTGCAAGATTCTCCTCTTCTGTGGGTTTGGCATAGTTCGAAGAACACGGTTTCCTTCTGGGGACAGGAAATGTTCTGTTGTGTGGCTCAGGGACCACATGTTGTATCATAAGTTGGTATTCCAGAATAGGCCCCTGAGGACAGATGCATGAAAACCTAATCAAGGATTCCAATGAGGTCCAAGGGCATGTCAGGTTCAATATTCTGACTCAGGACCATTGACGTGGCTGTCTACCTGAAATGTAGCTGATCAGGGTGTTTCAGGCCGCCAGAATTGGGGTGGGCTCAGGGGCCTTGCAGGTTTCTCTGAATCTGTAAGGTTTGGGCAACTGTGGTAGGCACAGTTTCCTTGGGGAATGCAGCCACAGTCCTGTGGTGCACCTGGAGTGACCCCATCCTGGAGGGCATGTGAGCCATGGTTTTGGGAGAGAGATCTGCAAACACAAATTTGGGTTCGGGTTGGTCGCGAGGTGATTACATGTCAAATGCATAGACCTGGGGACAGCTCATCAGGAACTGTAATTAGGGTGACTGGAAGATGGTAGCACAGACTTTTCTATCTGGATTGTGTGTCCAGAATGACCTCGGAATGTAGGTGAGGTCTCATGGGTCCATGGGAGACTTTTCCTCTCTAAGAATCCTGGGGGCTCCCTATAGTTTGGTGGATTTTTGGGGGAAGATAAGAGTGCTGTTTTCCATCTTAGAGATGCCCCCAAACAGGGATTTCAGAGATGGGTTCTGGGTCTGGGACCCTGGAACATCCCACCAAAATAGGCCTCTGAGGACAGATGCCTGAAAAACTAATGGAGGGTTCCAATGAAGTCCTAGGGGCATGTCTGATTCAATATTCTGACTCAGGACCATTGACTTGGGTGTCTGCCTGGACGTAAGGAATCAGGGTGTTTCAGAATGCACATTTGCATGCAGAGTGTCCTCCAATATTGGGGTGGGCTCAGGGACCTTGCAGGTTTCTCCTAATCTAGACGTTTTGGGCACCTGTGAATGGGCAAAGTTTCCTTGGGAATGGCAGGCGCAGTACTGTGGTGTGTCTCCAAAGGCGAGATCCTGGAGGGCATGTGAGCCATGGTTTTGGAGAGATGTCTGCAAAGACAAACCTCTGTTAGGGTGAGTGTCGAGGTGATCACAGGCCCAATGTGCAGACCTGGAGAGCAGCTCATCAGGAGCTCTAAAGAGGGTGACACGAATGTGGTAGCACAGGCTATTATGTCTGGACTGTGTGTCCCGGATGGCCTTGGAATGTAGATGTTGTCTCATGGATACATGGGAGATTTATCCTCTCTAAGGATTCTAGCAGCTCCCAATAGTTTGGTGGCCTTTTTGCGGAAGGGAATAGGGCTGTTTTCCATATTAAGCGTGCCTCAAAATAGGGATTCCAGAGACGAGCTCTGGGTCTGGGTGCCTGGAATATCCCACCAAGTGTTAGTATTTGGGACGAGGGGAGTACCAGGCCTGCAATGCGGTATCCTGGTGGTGCACCTGAGAGGCCTGGTTTGAGTGCATGCCCAGGCTTAGGGGCCCAATGCCTGTTTGTGCCCAGGGTGGCTCCCATGAGAGACCGTGGTCTCATGGGCCATGCAGCTGGTTCTCACTCTGAGGGTTGGACACCCATCTCAACAACCAGGTTTCCTGCCATCTGGAATGAGGAGTACTCCTGTGCTTCAGGTTCCCCCATAGGCAGGGATTTGAGCTACAGTCTAGGAAAGAGCCTGAATAACCATGTTGGGTAGAGATAATGGTTTTGGGTTATGGCAGGTCCCACCTGCAGGATATTGGGCCCACTGTCTGCGTGGCTGTCTGGAGGTCATGGCTCAGGCTATGTCAGACAGAGTCTGAGTGCCCATAGCGGCCTATGATATTAAGGTGCCATTGAGGGACAGGCAGGTGGATCCTCATGTGGGGTTTCAGGCAGACTCAACAGGTATGTCTTCTTTTTTTGTGGTAGGCAGAATGCTGTGCTGTGGCTCCAAAGTTCCCTATCAAGAGGGATTGGGGACGAGGAAGTTGAAGATGGAATTGTAAACACAATCTACGGCTCAATTCAGTGCCAAGCAGAAGGCAGTTCCAGTGTGCAGCGGCTGATGCGAGGTATCCAGGACCTGAGTAAGGGCAAATTTCAGATGCTTGCTCACACTGAAGTTTGCGTCTATAATGACCACCAATTGGAGGGGTGGGGTCATGAGGCCATGGAGGATTTCCCACCTTGGAGCTTGTGAAATGCTCTGAATGGCAAGGTTTCGTTCTACTGGACAGGGGGAATCTGGTTTGTTTGCTCCAGTGTCCCCCATATGCAAAGTTTGGGTGCAGAGCTCTCCCGCATGGATGCCTGAAAAGCACAACTCCATTGACCACTGAAGCCACGGAACATGGCAGGTTCGATCTGGTGTCTCTGGGGCGAAGTTCCAAGCAGCCTGAGTTGACATGGAATTTCATGCTGTTGGATCACAATGCTGGTTTGTATCCAGGGAGACGTTAGAATGTTGGTGTGGTTAAATTCAATGCCAAGCGGAAGGCATTTTCATTGTGCAGTGGCTGATTCGAGACATCCAGCACCTGAGTAAGGGCGGACGTCAGATGTTTGTTCACACTGGAGTTTGTGTCTATGATGACCGGCAAATGGAGGGGAGGCGTCATGAATCCATGGAGGATTTACCACCCTGGGGCTTGTGAGATCCTACAAACATCAAGGTTTCCTTCTAATGGTCTGGTGGAGTCTCATTTGTATGCTCCAGGGTCCCATGTGGAACGTTTGGGGAGCAGAGCACTTCTGCACGGATGCCCGGAAAGCCCACCTCAGTGTCCATTGCAGATGAGGAAATGGCAGTTTCGTACTGGTGACGCTGGGGCAAAGTTCAAAGTCGCTGGTGTTGACATGGAGTTTCATGTCATGGAGTTTCATGCTGTTGGATCAAAATGTTGGAATGTATCCAGGGAGACATTAAAATGTTGGGGCAGTCAGGGGCCATGCAGGATTCTCTTACACTGATTCATGGACACAGCTACCAAGAGCAAGATATCCTTAAGAGACAGAAGGGGTTCTGTGGTGTGGCTCAGGGACCATGTGTTGGAATATAAGTTGGTATTGAAGAACAGGCCTCTGAAAATCTAAGCTAGGGTATTGATAAAGTTCTAGAGGCATGTCAGGCTCAATCTTCTGTCTCAGGGCCTTTGACTTCGATGTCTGCCTGGAGGCAGGGGCTCATTGTGTGTCAGAATGTGCCCTTGGGTCCAGGGTTTTCATCAGAATTGAGGTGGTCTCACGGGCTTTGTACATTGCTCCTAATCGTCAGGGATTGGGCAACTGTGAAGGGCAGAGTTTCCTTCGGGTGTGTAGGCACAGTTGTCTGGTGCGACTCCAGAGGCCCCATCCTGATGGGCATGTGGGCCAGGTCTTTGGGACAGAAAACTGAAAACGCGAACTAGGGTTAGGTTGAGGGCTGAGGTGATCACAGGCCCGATCTGCAGGTCCTGTTGGAACCTCATAATGTACTGAAGTTAAGGCATCATAGAGGCGGTAGTGCAGGCTTTTCTGTCTGCACTGTTTGTCCCGGACTTTCACAAAATGTAGGGTTGGCTTCATGGGGCCATGGGGTATACTTCAGCTCTGGGGATTCTGCTCAGCTCCCAAGAGTTTGTTGTATCTGGGAGAAGGGAACACTGCTGTTTTCCATTTCAGGGAACCCCCAAAAGAGGGATTCCAGTGACAGGTTCTGGGAGTGGACGCCTGGAAAACACCTACAAGGGTAAGTGTTTGGCCCTAAAATGGTAGGCGTGTGCTGCAGACTCCTGGTCATGCTACCGAAGGGTTTTGTTTGAAAGTAGCCTCACACTGAGGGTAACAATGCAAGTTTGTTCCCAGAGTGGCTCCCATGTGTGGCAGTGGTCTCATGGGTCATGCATCTGGTTTCCACTCTGAGGGTTGGACACCTATATCAACAGCCAGGCTTCCTACCTTCGGGAAGGAGGAGTACTCTTGTGCTTCAGGTTCCTCCCTAGTCAGGGATTTGAGCTACAATCTGGGAAAGATGCTTGAATATCCAGGTTGATTAGAGATGACGGCATTAGGCCATGACAAGTCCAACCTGAAGGATATGGGGCCCACTATCTGCATGGATGACTCTAGGTCATGGCTCACACTGTGTCAGACAGAGTCTTAGTGCCCATCTCAACAACCAGTTTTCCTGCCATCCGGAATAAGGATACTCCTGTGTTTCAGGTTCCCCCATAGGCAGGGATTTGAGCTACGGTTTGGGAAAGATGCCTGAATACCCAGGTTGAATAGAGGTGACGGCTTCCGGCCATAGCAGGTCCCACCTGCAGTATATGGGGCCCACTGTCTGCATGGCTGCCTGGAGGTCGTGGCTCAGACTGTGTCAGACAGAGCCTGAGAGCCCATCGCGGCCTAAGATATTAAGGTGCCATCGAGGGCCGAGCAGGTGGGGTTTCTGGGCAGACTCACCAGGCACTTCTTCTTTCTATGGGGAAGGCAGAATGTTGTGTTGTGGCTACAGAATTCCCTAACAAGAGGGCTTGGGGACCAGGAGGGTGAGGATGGAATTAAAAGCACAAGCTACGGTTCAAATCAGTGACAAGCAGAAGGCACTTCCAGCATGCAGCGGCTGATTCGAGACCTGCATCACCTGAGTAAGGGTGGATGTCAGATATTTGCTCACACTGGTGTTTGTGTCTAGGATGACGGACAAATGGTGGGTTTGCATCAAGAGGCCATGGAGGATTTCCCACTCTGTAGCTTGCGAGATGCTCGAAACAGTAAGGTTTTCTTCTACTGGACAGGGGGAGTCTGGTTTGTTTGCTCCAGGGTCCACCATATGGAAAGGTTGGTAACAGAGCTCTCCCTCATGGATGGCTGGAATTGACCATGGATGGCTCCATTGACCACTGCAGCTCAGGAACATGGCAGGTTCGATCTGGTGGCTCTGGGGTGAAGTTCCAAGGGGGCTGAGTTGACATGTAGTTTGATGCTGTTCGATCACAATGCTGGTTTGTATCCAGGGAGACACTGGAATGTTGGGATGGATTCTAATGCAGGATTCTAATACACTGAGTCTTGGACACAGCTATCAAGAGCAAGGTATCCTTCTGGGACAAGAGGGGTCTGTTGTGTGGCTCAGGGACAACATGTTGGAATATAAGGTGGTATGGGGGAACAGTCCTCTCGGGACAGGCGCCTGAAAACCTAAGCTAGGGCATCAATGAAGTCCTAGAATCAGGTTCAATCTTCTCGGGTTAAAGTCCTCAGGTTCAATCTTCTGACTCAGGGCCTTTGACTTGGATGTTTGCCTAGAGGCAGGTGCTCACTATGTGTCACAATGTACACTTGGGTCCAGACCGTTCTTGGAAATTGAGGTGGGCTCAGGGGCTTTGTACTTTCCTCCTAAGCTTCAGGGCTTGGGCAACAGTGAAGGGCAGAGTTTCCTTTGGGAGGGTAGGCACAGTCGTCTGGTGTGGCTCCAGAGGCCCCATGCTGGAGGGCATGTGTGACCCGGTTTTGGAGACAGAAATCTTCTCTAATGCCCCTTGTCCTCCATGCTATTTGCTTCAAACGTGAACTAGCATTAGGGTGAGGCCCGAGGTGATCACAGCCCCGATCTGCAGGCTCTGAGGGCAGCTTATTGTGTAGTGAAATTAAGGTGTCATTGAGACAGTTGGGCAGACTTTTCTGTCTGGATTGTGTGTCCAGAACTGTCGCAAAATGTAGGGGTGGCTTCATGGGGCCATGGAACATTCTTCATCTCTGAGGATTCTGCCCATCTCCCAAGAATTTGCAGTCTCTGGAGGAAGGGGAGACTGCTGTTTTCTGTCTCAATGGACAGCACAAGAGGGATTCCAGGGACAGTTTCTGGGTCTAAGTGACTGAAAAACACCAACAATGGTGAGGATTTGCCCCTAAGGGCCTGGATGTCCCACTCTGCTGGCTCCTGGTCCAGCTACCGTGGGGATTTGTTTGGGAGCAGGTTCACACTGATGGTCACAATGCCTGTTTGTGCCCAGGGCGGCTCCCATGTGTGGCCGTGGTCTCATGTCCATGCAGCTGGTTCCCACTCTGAGGGTTGGACCCCCATCCCAACAGTTGGATTTCCTGCTATCAAGAAGGAGGAGTACCCTTGTGCTTCAGGTACCCCATAGGCAGGGATTTGAGCTATGGACTGGGCACAGAGGCTTGAATATCCAGGTTGAGTAGAGATGACGGCTTTGGGCCACAACAATTCCGACCTGCAGGAAATGGGGCCCACTTTCTGGGTGGCTGACTGGAGGTCGTGGCTCAGGTTCTGTAGAGAGAGCCTTAGTTCCCATGGTGGCCTAAGATATTAGGGTGTCGTCGAGGGCCCTGCAGGTGAATCCCCATGTGGGGTTTCTGGGCAGACTCACCAGGCAATTCTTCTTTCTTGGGGGCAGGAAGAATGCTGCGTTGTTGCTCCAGAATTCCCTATCAAGAGGGCTTGTGGACCAGGAGGTGAAGAAGGAATGGTAAACACATGCAACTGTTAAAGTCATTACCAAACAGAAGGCAGTTCCAGTGTGCAGTGGCTGATTGCTTATACCCAACACCTGAGTAAGTGCGGATGTCAGCCAATTGCTCACACAAGAGTTTGTGTCTATGATGACCAAAAAATGGAGGGTGGCATCAAAAGGTCATGGAGGATTTCCCGTGCTGGGGCTTGTGAGCTGCTCCAAACAGCAAGGTTTCCTTCAACTGGACAGGGGGATTCTGGTTTGTTTTCTCCAGGGTCCCCCATGAGGAAAGTTTGTGTAGCAGAGCATTCCCATATGGATGCCTGGAAAGCACACCTCCATTGACCATTGCAGCAGAGGAACATGGCAGTTTCGTTCTGTTGGCTCTAAGGCGAATTACCAAGGCCTTGAGTTGACATGGAGTCTCATGAAGATGGGTCACAATGCTGGTTTGTTACCAGGGAGATCTTAGAATGTGCTGGTGGGTAAGGGGCCGTGCAGGATTCATCTACCCTGAGTGTTTAAAACAGGTCCAAGAACACAGTTTCCTTCTGGGGACAGGAGATGTTCTGTTGTGTGGCTCAGGGACCACATGTTGAATCATAAGTTGGTATTCCAGAACAGGCATCTGAGGATAGGTGCCTGAAAACCTAATCTAGGGTTCTAATGAAGTACTAGGGTCATGTCAGGTTCAAACATCGGACTCAGGCCCATTGACTTGGGTGTCTTCCTGGATGTAGCTGATCAAGGTGTTTCATACTGAGCATTTGAGTCCAGAGTGGCCTCCAAAATTGGGGTGGGCTCAGGGGCCTTGCAGATTTCTCCCATCTGGTGGGGTTGGGCAACTTTGACGGCACAATTTCCTTGGGGATGGCAGGCACATTCTTGTGATGTGGCTACAGAAACCCCATCCTGGAGGGCATATAAGTCATGGTTTTTGGAGAGAAGTCTGCAAACACAAACTAGGATTAGGGTTAGTGGCGAGGTGATCACAGGCCCAATGCATAGACCTGGAGGGCAGCTCGTCAGGAACTGTAAATTGGGTAACTCGAAGGTGATAGCACAGGATTTTGTATCTGGATTGTGTGTCCAGGATGGCCTCGGAATGCAGGTGTGGACTCGTGGGTCCATTGGAGATTTTTTCCACTCTAAAGATCCTGGCGGTTCCCATTGTTTTGTGGCTTTCTCGGGGAAGGGAAGAGTGCTGTTTTCCATCTTATGCATGCCCCAAAACAGGGATTCAAGAGATGGGCTCTGGGTCAGGGTGCTTGGAAAAACCAACCAAGGCTTAGGATTTGGGCCAAGGGGCATACCAGGCCTGCAATGTGGTATCCTGGTGGTGCAACTGAGAAAGGTTGTTTGAAAACATGCTCAGGCTGAGGGTCACAATGCCTGTTTGTGCCCATCATGGACCTCAGGAGTGGGCGTGGTTTTATTGGCCATGCAACTGGCTCCCACTTTGAGGGTTGGACACCCATCCCAACAGCCAGGTTTCCTGCCATGGGAAGGAGGTGTTCTCTATTGTGCTTCAGGTTCCCCCATTGGCAGGGATTCCAGCAAAAGTCTGGGGACAGATGCCTGAACACCAAGGATGGGTAGAGGTGACAGACTTTCTCTGTCTCCTCCATGACCAGTCTCACATGCTGGATATGGGGCCCGATCTCTGGGTTGCTGACACTAGGTAAGGGCTCTGTCTCTGTCAGACACAGCACTAGTGGCCAGGAAGCCTATAAATCGGGGTTCCCTTGAAGGCAGAGCAGATTGAATCTCATGTGGGGTTTCTGGGCAGACCCACCATGCACTTCTTCTTTCTATGGGGAAGGAGGAATGCTCCGTGGTAGCTCTAGAATTCCCTATCACGAGGGCTTGGGGACCAGTAGGGTGAGGATGGTACTGTAAACATAAGCTATGGATCAATTCAGTGCCAAGTGGAAGGCAGTTCCTTTGTGCAGCAGCTTATATGGGACATCTAGCACCTAAGGATGTCAGTTGTTTGCTCACAATGGAGTTTGTATCTATGATGACCGACAAATGGAGGGGTGGTGTCAAGAGGCCATGAAGGATTTGCCACCCTGAGGCTTGTGAGATGTTCCAAACAGTAAGTTTTCCTTCGACTGGACAGCTGGAGTCTAGTTTGTTTGCTCCAGGACCCCCATGTGGAAAGTTTGGGAAGCAGAGCATCCCGCATGGATGCCTGGAAAGCGCACCTCCATTCATCATTGCAGCTGAGGAACATGTAGGTCCATCTGGTGGCTCAGAGGTGAAGTATCAAGTCCTTGAGTTGACATGGAATCTCTTGCAGAGGGGTCAAAATGGTGGTTTCTTATAAGGGAAATCTTAGAATGTGCTGTTGGTTAAGGTGCTGTGCAGGATTCTCCTACTCTGAGGGTTTTGCAGAGGTTGAGGAGCACGGTTTCCTTTTGAGGACAGGATATCTTCTGTTGTGGGGCGCAGGGATCACAGGTTGTATCATAAGTTGGTTTTCCAGAAAGCTCACTGAGGACAGATGTCTGGAAACCTAATCTAGGGTTCCAATGAGGTCCTAGGGGCATGTCAGTTTCAAACTTCTGACTTAGGACCATTGACCTGGGTGTCTGCCTGGATGTAGGTGATCAGGATATTTCAGACTGAGTATTGCATTCAAAGGGGCCGTCAATATTGAGGTGGGCTCTGGGGCCTTGCAGGTTTCTCCAAATTTGAAATGTTTGGGAATGGCAGGCACGGTCCTGTGCTCTGGCTCCAGAGACACCATCCTGGAGGGCAAGTGAGCCATGGTTTTGGGAAAGAAGTCTGCAAGCACAAATTTGGGTTAGGGTTAGTGGCGAGGTGATTGCAGGCCCAATGCATACACCTGGTGGGTAGCTCGTGAGGAACTGTAATTAAGGGGACTCGAAGGCAGTAGCACAGGTTTTTCTATCTGGATTGTGTTTGCCAGATGGCCTCGGAATGCAGGTGTGGTCTCATGGGTCCATGGGAGATTTTTCCCCTCTTAGGATCCTGGCGGCTCTCCAAGTTTGGTGGCTTTTTCAGGGACAGTGCTGTTTTCCGTCATTGGGTTGCCCCAAAACAGGGATTCCAGAGATGGGCTTTCAGACTGTTTGCCTGGAAAATCACACCAAGGTTTAAGATTTGGGCCTAGGGGCGTACCAGGACTGCAATGCGGGATTCTGGCCGTGCCACTTAGAGGGATTGTTTGAAAGCATGCCCAGGCTGAGAGTCACAATGCCTATTTGTGCCCAGGGCGGCCATCAGGAGTTGGCGTGATCTCATTGTCCATGAAGATAGCTCCCACTGTGTGGTTTCGACAAACATCTGAACTGCCAGGTTTCCTGTAATGGGCAAGGAGGAGTTCTCTATTGTGTTTCATGTTCCCCTATTGGCAGGTATTCCAACAAAAGTCTCTGGAAAGGTGCCTGAATCCAATGATGGATAGAGATGACGGACTTGGGCCATGGCTGGTCTCACCTGCTGGATAAAGGGCCCACTCTCTGGGTGGCTGACACTAGGTCGTGGATTAGGCTCTGTCAGACACAGTACTAGTGGCCAGGATAGCCTATAAATCAGAACTCCTTTGAATGCCAAACAGATAGATTCTCATGTGGGGTTTCTGGGCAGACTGCCCAGGCAATTCTTCTTTCTATGGGGAAGGCAGAATGCTGTGTTGTGGCTCCAGATTCCTCATCAAGAAGGCTTGGAAACCAGTAGGTTGAGGATGGAATTGTCAACACAAGTTACGGTTCAATTCAGTGCAAAGCAGAAGGGAGTTCCAATGTGCAGAGGCTAATTCAAGATACCCAGCACCTGAGTATGGGCGGATGTCAGATGTTTGCTCACACTGGACTTTGTGTCTATGATGACTGACAAATGGAGTGGTGGCATCAAGAGACCATGGAGGATTTCCCATGCAGGGGCTTGTGAGATGCTCCAAACAGGAAGGTTTCCTTCTACCAGACATGGGGAGTCTGGTTTGCGAGCTCCAGGGTCCCGCATGTGGAATGATTGGGAGCAGAGCTCTTCCGCATGGATGCCTGGAAAGCACACCCCCAATGACCATTGCAGCTGAGGAACGTGGCAGGTTCCTTCTGGTGGCTCTGGGGAGAAGTACCAAGGCCTTGAGTTTACACTGAATCTCTTGTAGATGGGTCACAATGCTGGTTTGTTACCATGGAGATCTTAGAATGTGTTGGTGGATAAGATGCCATGCAGGATTCTCCTACCCTGAGGGTTGGACACAGGTCCAAGAGCACAGTTTCCTTTTGGGGACAGGAGATGTACTGTTGTGTGGATCAGGGACCACATGTTCTATCATAAGTTGGTATTCCAGGGAAACCGTGGTCTTCGACCTGTGCCAAACCCTCAGGGTAGGAGAATCCTGCCAGGCACGTTAGCCACCAGCACGTTCTAAGATCTCCCTGGTAACAATTCAGCATTGTGACCCATTCCTGAGAACAAAGTGCCTGGAAACCTAATCTAGGGTTCCAATGAGGTCCTAGGGGCTTGTCAGGTTCATTCGTCTGGCTCAGGAACATTGACTTGGGTGTCTGCCTGAATGTATGTGACCAGGTGTACAGACTGCGCCTTTGCGACCAGAACAGCCTCCAGTAAGGGTTGGGCTCAGGAGCCTTGCAGGTTTCTCCTATTCTGGAGAGTTTGGGAAACTGTGACAGGCAAATTTTATTGGTGATGGCAGACAAAGTCCTGTGATGTGGCTCTAGAGAGCCCATGCAGAAGGGCATTTGAGCCATGGTTTTGGGAGAGAATTTTCTGAACACAAACTCAGGTTAGGGTTCGTGGCGAGGTGATCACATGCTCAATGCATAGACCTGGAAAGCAGTCCATCAGGAACTGTAATTAGGGTGACTCGAAGACAGTAGCAAAGAATTTTCTATCTGGATTGTGTGTCCAGGAAGGCCTCAGAATGCAGGTATGGTCTCATGGGTCTATGGGAGACTTTACCTCTCTAAGGATCCTGGCAGCTCCCAATAGTTTAGTGGCTTTTTCGGGGAAGAGAAGAGTGCTGTTTTCCATCTTAGGGGTGGTCTAAAACAGAAATTACATAGACAGGCACTGGGTCAGGGCACCTGGAAAATCCCACCAAGGGTTAAGATTTGGGCCTAGGGGCGTACCAGGCCTACAATGTGGGATCCTGGTGGTGAAACAGAGAGCTTGTTTGAAAGCATGCTCAGGCTGAGGGTCACAATGCCTGTTTGATCCCAGGGCGGCCCTCAGATGTGGGCGTGGTCTCATTGGGGATACCGCTGGCTCCCACTCTGAGGGTTGCACACCCAACCCAACAGACAGGTTTCCTGCCATTGGGAAGGAGGAATTATCTATTGTGCTTCAGGTTCCCCCATTGACCGGGATTCCAGCAAAGGTCTAGGGACAGATGCCTGAATACCAAGGATGGGTAGAGATGACGGACTTGAGCCATGGCCGGTCTCACATGCTGGATATGGTCCCCGGTCTCATGGTGGCTGACACGAAGTTGGGGCTCAGGCTCTGTCAGACAGAGCACTAGTGGCAGGGCAGCCTACAAATCGGGGTTCCCTGGAGGGTCGAGCAGATTGATCCTCATGTGGGGTTTCTTGGAAGACTGACCGGCACTTCTTCCTTCTATGAGGAAGACCGAATGCTCTGATATGGCTCGAGTATTACTATTAAGAGGCCATGGAGACCTTGAGGGTGAGGATAGAATTGTAAACAAAAGCTACGGTTAAATCAGTGCCAAGCAGAAGGCAGTTTCAGGGCGCAGGGGCTGATTTGAGATATCCAGCAAATGAATAAGGGTGTATGTCAGATGTCTGCTCACACTGGAGTTTGTATCTGTTATGACCGACTAAAGTAAGGGTGGCGTGAAACAGCCATGGAGGTGTCCCATGCTGGCACTTGTAAGATTCTCCAAACAGCGAGGCTTTCTTCTACTGGAGTTGGGGAGTCTGGTTTGTTTGCTCCAGTGTCCTCCATGTGGATTTTTTGGGTAGTACACTCTCCTGCATGGTTGTTTTGAAACCCCACCTCCATTGTCCATTGCAGCTGAGGAATATAGAAGGTTCATTCTGGTGGCTCTGGTGTGAAATACCAAGGGTGATGAATTAACATGGAATCTCTTTCAGATGGGTCACAATGCTGGTTTGTTATTAAGGAAATCTTAGAATGTCCTGGTGGCTAAGAAGCCATGCAAGATTCTCCCACCCAGAGGGTTTGACACAGGTCGAAGGGCACGGTTTCCTTCTGGGGACAGGAGATGTTCTGTTCTGTGGCTCAGGAACCACATGTTGTATCATAAGTTGGTATTCAAGAACAGGCCTCTGAGGACAAATGCCTGAACACCTAATCTAGGGTTCCAGTGAGGTCCTAGGGGCATGTCAGTTTCAATCTTCTGTCTCAGGACCATTGACTTGAATGTCTGCCAGATGTAGGTGATCAGGGTGTTTCAGAATATGCATTTACTTCCAGAGTGGCCTCCAATATTGTGGTGGGCTCAGGGTCCTTGCATGTTTCTCCTAATCTGGAGGGTTTGGGAAACTGTCATGGGCAAATTTTCCTTGGGGATGACAGGCACAATCCTGTGGTTTGGCTCCAGAGACCCCATCCTGGAGGGCATTTGTACCATGGTTTTGGGAGAGAAATCTTCAAACATAAACTCGGGTTA
This sequence comes from Neogale vison, assembly GCF_020171115.1. Classification (NCBI taxonomy): domain Eukaryota; kingdom Metazoa; phylum Chordata; class Mammalia; order Carnivora; family Mustelidae; genus Neogale; species Neogale vison. The sequence goes on along the minus strand of NC_058092.1, from coordinate 122,635,957 downwards.
GCGTTAGTGGAGAGGTGTTCACAGGCCCAATGCATAGACCTGGATGGCAGCTTGTCAGGAACTGTATTTAGGGTGACTTGAAAAAGATAGCACAGGCTTTTCTATCTGCATTGTGTGTCCAGGATGGCCTCGGATTGGAGGTGTGGTCTCATAGGTTCATGGGATATATTTCCTCTCTAGGGATCCTGGCAGCTCCCAATACTTTGGTGGCTTTCTCAGGGAAGAGAATAGTGTTGTTTTTCATCTAAGGGGTGCCCCAAAAGAGAAATTCCAGAGATGGGAACTGGGTGTGGGCAACTGGAAAATATCACCAAGGGTTAGGATTTGGGCCTAGGAGTGTATCCGGCTGGCAAAGCAGGATCTTGGTGGTGAAACTGAGAGTGCTTGTCTGAAAGCATGCTCAGGCTGAGGGTCACAAGCCTCTTTGCTCCAAGAGCAGCCCTCAGGAGTGGGTGTGGTCTCATTGGCAATGCAGCTGGCTCCCTCAATTATGGTTGGACACCCATCCCAACAGCCAGGTTTCTTGCTATGGGGAAGAAATAGTTCTCTATTGTGCTTCAAGTTCCCCCATTGGCAGGGACTCCAACAAAAGCCTGGGGACAGATGCCTGAATACCAAGGATGGATAAAGATGACGGACTTGAGCCATGGCCGGTCTGCATGCTGGATATGGTCCCCACCCTCTCGGTGGATGACACTAGGTCGGGGCTCAGGCTCTGTCAGACACAGCACTAGTGGCCAGGGCAGCCTATAAATCAGGGTCCCCTCAAGGGTGAGCAGATTGATCCTCATGTGGGGTTCCTGGGCAGACTCACCAGGCACTTCTTTCTATGGGGAAGGCAGAATGCTTTGTTATGGCTCCAGAATTCCCTCTCAACAAGGCTTGGAGACCAGTAGGGTGAGGATGGAATTCTAAAACCAAGCTACAGTTCAATTCAGTGCCAAGTGGAAGGCAGTTCCAATATGTAGTGCCTTATTTGAGAAACAAGCTCCTGAGTAAGGGAGGTTGTCAGATGTTTGCTCACACTGGAGTTTGTATCTATGATTATCGACAAATGGAGCAGTGGCGTCAAGAAGCCACGGAGGATTTCCCACGCTGAGGCTTGTGAGATGCTCCAAACAACAAGGTTTCCTTCTACTGGACATGTGGAGTCTAGTTTTTTTGCTCTAGATTCCCCCATGTGGAAAGTTTGGGTACCAGAGCACTACTGCATGGATACCTGGAATGCAGACCTCCATTCTCCATTGCACCTGAAGAACATGGTAAATTGTTCTGGTGGATCTGGTGCGAAGTACCAAGGGTGATGAGTTAACATGGATTCTCTTTCAGATCGGTTACAATGTTGGTTTTTAACCAAGGAAAGCTTAAAATGACTTGGTGCTAAGGGGCCAAGCAGGATTCTATTACCCGGATGGTTTGGCAGAGGTTGAAGAGCATGGTTTCTTTCTGGGGACAGAAGATGTTCTTGTTATATCATGTTATATCATAAGTTGGTATTCCAGAAAAAGCCTCTGAGGACAATACCTGTAAACCTAATCTAGGATTCCAGTGAGGTCCCAGGGGCAAGTCAAGTACAATCTTCTCACTCAGGACCATTGACTTTGGTGTCTGCCGGATGTAGGTGATCAGGGTGTTTCAGACTGTGCATTTGCGTACAGACCAGTCTCCAATATGGCAGTGGGCCCAGGTGCCTTTGAGGTTTCTCCTAATCTAGACGTTTTTGGAAAATGTGACAGGCAAATTTTCCTTGGGGATGGCTGGCGCAGTCCTGTGGTGTGGCTCCAAAAACCCCATCCTGGAGGACATATGAGCCATGGTTTTGGGAGAGTAGACTGCAAACTCAAACTCGGGTTAGGCTTAGTGGTGAGATGATCACAGGCCCAATGCGTAGACCTGAAGGAGAGCTCGTCAGGAACTGTAATTAGCGTGACTGGAAGGCAGTAGCACAGGCTTTCCTATCTGGATTGTGTCTTTGGATGGCCTCAGAATGCAGGTGTGGTCTCATGGGTCCATGGGAGATTTTTCTTCCTTAAGGATCTGGAGGCTCCCAATAGTGTGGTGGCTTTCTTGGGGAAGGGGATAGTGCTGTTTTCCATCTTAGGGGTGCCCCAAAACAGGGATTCTGGAGACAGGCTCTGGGTCTGGGCGCCAAGAGATTTCCACCAAGGGTTAGGATTTGGGCCTAGGGGAATACCAGCCCTGAAGTGCGGGATCTTGGTGGTGCAATAGAGAGGGCTTATTTGAAAGCATGCTCAGGCTGAGGGTCACAATGCCTGTTTTTTCCCAGGGCAACCCATAGGAGTGGGCATGGTCTCATTGCCCATACATCTGGCTCCCTCTCTGAGGGTTGGACACCCATCCAAACAGCTAGGTTTCATGCCATGGTTAAGGAGAAGTTCGCTGTTGAGTTTCAGGTTCCCCCATTGGCTGGGATTCCAACAAAGGTTTGGGGACAGATGCCCGAATACCAAGGATGGGTAGAGAGGACGGAGTGAGCCATGGCAGGTCTCACATGCTGGATATGGGAACCACTCTCTGGGTGGCTGACACAAAGTCATGGCTCAGGCTTTGTCAGACACAGCACTACTGGCCAGGACAGCTGATAAATCAGGGATCCTCGAGGGCTGAGCAGATGACCCTCCTGTGGCTTTTCTGGCCAGACTCGCCAGGCACTTCTTTCTAAAGAGAAGGCAGAATGCTGCATTGTGGCTCCACAAATCCCTATCAAGAGTGCTTGGCGACCAGTCGGGTGAGGATGGAATTGTAAACACAAGCTATGGTTCAATTCAGTGCCAAGCAGTAGGCAGTTCCTATGTGCAGTGGCTTATTCGAGATATCCAGCACCTGAGTAAGGCAGATGTCAGATATTTGCTCACCCTGGAGTTTGTGTCTACGATGACTGACCAGTGGAGGGGGTGCTTCAAGAGGCCATGGAGGGGTTTTCACGTGAGGCTTATGAGCTTCTCCAAACAGCAAGGTTTAGTTCTACTGGACAGGTGGAGTATGGTTTATTTGCTCCAGGGTCCCCCATGTGGAATGTTTGGGTAGCAGAGCTCTACCGCATGGATGCCTGGAAAGCTCAACTCCATTGACCCTTGCAGCTGAGGAACATGACAGGTTCATTCTGGTGGCTCTGGGTCAAAGTACGAAGGCCTTGAGTTGACATGGAATCTCCTGCAGATGGGCCTCAATGCTGGTTTGTTACCAAGTAGATCTTAGAATGTGCTGGTTGCTAAGGTGCCATGCAGGATACTCCTACCCTGAGGCTTTGGCACAGGTTGAAGGGCACAGTATTCTGGGGACAGGAGATGTTCTGTTGTGTGGCTCAGGGACCACATGTTGTATCCTAAGTTGGTATTCCAGAACAGGACCCTGAGGACAGATGCCTGAGAACCTAATGGGTTCCCTTGCGGGAACCCCGATTTATAGGTATCCCTGGCCACTAGCGCTGTGTCTGACAGAGCCTGTGCCACAACCTAGTGTCAGTCACCAGAGAGTGGGTCCCACATCTCGCATTTGGGATTGCCATGGCCCAAGTATGTCATCTCTACCCATGCTTGGTATTCAGGCACAGGTCCCCAGACCTTTGCTGGAATCCCTGCCAAAATGGGAACCTGAAGCACAATAGAGAACTCCTCCTTCCTCATGGCAGTAAACTTGGCTGTTGGGATGGGTGTTCACCCTCAAAGAGGGAACCAGTTATAAGACCAATGAGACTACGCCCATTCCTGAGGGCCACCCTGGGTGCAAACAGGCATTGTGATCCTAAGACTGAGCGTGCTTTCAAACAAACCCTCTCAGTTGCACTACCATGATCCCGCATTGTAGGCCTCGTATGTCTCTAAGCCCAAATCCTAACACTTGCTGGGATGTCCAGACTCCAAGAACAAGAGCCCGTCTCTGGAATCCCTATTTTGGGGCAACCCTAAAATAGAAAACAGCACTCTTCCCTTCCCTGAAAAAACACCAAACTATGTAGAGACGCCAGGATCCATTGAGAGGAAAAGTCTCCCATGGACCCATGAGACCGCACCTGTATTCCGAGGCCATCCTGGACAGACAATCCAGAGAAAAAAGCCTGTGGTACTGCCTTCCAGTCACCCTAATTAATGTTCCTGACGATCTTCCCTCCAGGTCTATGCATTGGATCTGCGATCACATCGCAACAAATTCATTAACCCGAATTTGTGTTTCCAGACTTCTCTCCCTAAACCATGGCTCACATGCCCACAAGAATGGGATCACTGGAGCCACACCACAGAACTCTGGTTGCCATCCCCAAAGACACTCACTGTGCATATCAGAGTTGCCCAAACCTTCCAGATTAGAAGAAACCTGCAAAGCCCTGAACCCACTCCATTATTGCTGGCCACTCATGACACAAATGCGCAGTCTGAAACACCCTGATCACCTACATCCAGGGAGACAGCCAAGTCAATGATCGTGAGTTAGAAGATTGAACCTGAAATGCCACTAGTCCCTCAATGGAATCCCATTATGTTTTCAGGCATCTGTCCTCAGGGGCCTGTTCTGGAAGACCAACTTATGACACATCATGTGGTCCCTGAGCCACACGACAAAACATCTCCTGTCCCCAGAAGGATACCCTGCTCTTCGACCTGTGCCAAACCCTCAGGGTAGGAGAAACCTGCATGGCACCTTAGCAACCAGCACATTCTAAGATCTCCTTGGTAACAAACCAGCATTGTGACCCAGCTGCAAGAGATACCATGTCAGCTGAAGGCCTTGGTACTTCGCCCCAGAGACACCAGAACAAACCTACTGTGTTCCTCAGCTGCAATGGTCAATGGAGGTGTGCTTCCCAGGCATCCATGCCAGAGAGCTCTGCTTCACAAACTGTCCACATGGGGGAACCTAGAGCAAACAAACCAGACTTCACCTGCCCAGTACAAGGAAACATTACTGTTTGCATCAGTTCACAGGCCTCACCATGTGAACTCCATGGCCTCTTGATGACACCCCTCCATGTGTTGGTCATCATAGACACAAACTCTAGTGTGAGCAAACATCTGACATCCTCCCTTATTCTGGTGCTATATGTCTCAAACAAACAGCTGCACATTGTAACTGCCTTCTGCTTGGCACTGAATTGAACCGTAGCTTGTGTTTACAATTCCATCCTCAACCGACTGGTCCCCAAGCTCTCTTGATAGGGAAATCTGGAGACACAACACAGCATTCTGCCTTCCCCATCAAATGAAGAAATGCCTTGTGAGTCTGCACAGAAACCCCACAGGAGGATCAATCTGCTCGGACCTCGAGTCAATCCCGATTTATAGGCTGCCATGACCACTAGTGCTGTGTCTGACAAAGCCTGAGCCCCGACCGAGTTTCAGCCACCAGAGAGCAGGCCCCATATCTAGAATTTGGGATGGCCATGGCCCCAGTATGTCATCTCTACCCATCCTTGGTATTCAGGCACCTGTCCCCAGACCTTGGCTGGAATACCTGCCAATGGGGGAACCTGAGGCACTATAGAGAACTCCTCTTTCCCCATGGCAATAAACCTGGCTTTTGGAATGATTGTCCAACCCTCAAAGTTGGAACCAGTTATAAGACCAATGAGTCCCGCCCACTCCTGGGGGCCGCCCTGGGCACAAACAGGCATGTGACCCTCAGCCTGAGCATGCTTTCAAACAAACCCTCTCAGTTACACCAACATCATTCCGCATTGCAGGCCTGGTACGCCCTTAAGCCCAAATCCTAAACCTTGGTGGGATTTTCCAGGGACCCAGATCCAGATCTCGTCTCAGGAATCCCTGCTTTGGGGCACACCTATGATGGAAAACAGCACCCTTCCCTTCCCCAAAAAAGCCACCAAACTGTGGAGAGCCACCAGGATCCTAAGAGAGGTAACGTCTCCTATGGACCCAAGAGACCATACCTGCAATCAGCGTCCATCCTGGACACAGAATCCAGATAGGAAAGTCTGTGTTATTGCCTTCCATTCACCCTAATTACAGTTCCTGATGAGCTGAACTCAAGGTCTATGCATTGGGCCTGCGATCACCTTTCCACTAACCCTAACCCACATTTGTGTTTGCAGACTTCTCTCCCAAAACCATGGCTCATATGCCCTCCAGGAGAGGGTCTCTGAATCCACACCACAGGACTCTGCCTGCCATCCCCAAGAAAACTGTGCCTGTCAAATCTGCCCAAACCTTCCAGTTTAGGAGAAACATGCACGGCCCCTAAGCCCATCACAATATTGTCAGCAATGCTGGATGCAAATGCCAGTCTGAAACACCCTGATCACCTACATCCAAGCAGACAGCCAAGTCAATGTTCCTGGGTCAGAAGATTGAACCTGACATGCCCCTAGGACCTTATTGTAACCCTAGATTAGGTTTTCAGGCATCTGTCCTCAGGCTCCTGCTCTGGAATACCAACTTAGGATACAACATGTGGTCCCTGAGCCACACAACAGAACATCTCCTGTCCCCAGAAGGAAACCTTGCCCTTCGACCTGTGCCAAACCCTCAGGGTTGGAGAATCCTGCACAGCACCTTAGACACCAGCACATACACTAGTTTGTGCATTGCTCCAAACCACAAGGTTTCCATCTGCAGGACAGTCGAGTCCTGTTGAATGGCTCCAGGACGTCCCATACGGAAGGACTGGAGAGCCGGGTTCGAAGGATGGATGCCTGTACAGCATACCTCGCATTTCCATTGGCTCTTTGCGACAAGACGTGATTGGACTACTGTCTCTGGGGCGAGCTACCCAGAGGGCTGAGTTGAAATGGACTCTCCTGAGGTTGGGTCGTAATGTGGGTTTGTGTCCACGGAGACCTTGGAATGTGCTGGTGGCTCAGGGCCCTTGAAGAATTCGCCTAACCGAAAGGGTTTGATACAGCTCCAGTAAAAATGCTCCCCATGTGGAGATAAAAGAGGTTCTGTTTGGTGCCTTGGAAAAGCTCCAGATGCTGGTCTACAAACCAGTTCTCTGAGGATGGACACCTGGAAACCAAAGCTAGGGTTCAGATTAGGGCCGAGGGGCCTGTCCATTTCAATCTTCTGTCTCTGGGGACACTCTCTGAGTGTGTAAGTGGAGATAATTGCTCAGCTGGTGTCACAGTGCCCCTCTTGGTCCAGGGCAGCCTACACTGTTGGCATGGCCTCGGAGGCCTTGGAGGTTTGTCCTAATCTGTAGGGTTGTGGCCAATGGATTCAGCACAGTTTTCTTGGAAAGGACAGGCACAGTCTTTTGCTGTGTCTCCATAGGCCCTAGCCTGGAGGGTGTGTGGGTCCAGGCTGTGGGCACAGAAGTCTGAAAACACAAACTCGGCTTAGGTGTGGCCCCGAGGGTATGGCAGGCCGGATGGACAGACCGTGAGGGGAGCTCCTCGGCTTATGAAAGAAGGGCAAATGGGAGACAGTCGTGCAAGCTTTTGTCTCTGAAGGTTGTGTCCCACATAGCCATGTAATGTAGGGTTGGCCTCTGGGGCTATGGAAGAGTCTCCCTCTATGAGGAGTTGGGCCAGATATAAGATGTTGGGGTCATTTTGTGGGAAGGGTGGAGTCCTATTGTCTGGCTCAGGTGTTTCTCCAGGAGAGGGACTCCAGATCGCAGCCCTGGGTACAAGCGACTGGAAAACCCGAACTCTGGTGAGGATTGAGAGCATAGGGGCTTGGCAATTCCCATATGTGGGCTCTTGGTCCAGGCCCTGAGAGGCCTTACTTTGACATGGGGCTCACGCTGATGGTCACAATGCGAGTTTGTGCCCAGTGAGGCACTCAAGTTTGGGGTTGGCCTCAGGGTCCATGAAGGTTTCTCCTACCCTGAAGGTGTGACTCCATGCCAACAGCAAGCTTTACAGCCATGGGGAAGCAGGAGTTCTGATTTGTGCTTCAGGTACCCACTTGTGCCGGGATTTGATATAATGTCTAGGTTCAGATGCCTGAAAACCCAGGTTGGAAAGAGATGACGGTGTAAGACCATGGTGTGTCCGATGTGCTGGGTGTGCGGCCAGCTGTCTCCTTGTCTGTCGGGACGCCTAGTCTCAGGCTGTGTCAGACAGAGCATTAGTACCCAGGGAAGCCTATCCAATTGGGGTGCAGACTAGGCGTGAGTAGGTTGATCCTCATTTAGGGTTTCTGGAGAGCCTCAAAGGGAACGCTTTTCTTCTGGTGGGCAGGCAGAGGGCTGTGTTGTGGTTCCGGAATTCCCAGTCTGGAGGGCTTGTTTGCCAGGAGTGTGAGGAAGGAAGTCTGAAAACACAAGCTAGTGTTAGGTTTGGGGCCGAGGGCATGGCAGGCCCACTCTGAAGAGGCTGAATTGAGATCTCCTGCATTTGAGGTCAGGGCGAGTATGAGACATTGCCTCAGGCTGGAGTTTGTGTTAATGATGGCCCCTTCCTGAAGGGGTGAGGGCGTCATGAGGCCAGGGAGGTTTCCCTATGCTGGGAGTTGTGAGCTGCTCAAAAACTCAAGGTTTCCTTCTGCAGGATAGTCGAGTCCTATTGGATGGTTCCAGGACACTCCATACGGAAAGACTCGAGAGCAGGTGTCTAAGCATGGATGCCTGGAAACACCACCTCACATTCCCACTGGCTGGTCACGATAAGGCAGGCTTAATTTGAGGGCTCTTGGGTGAGCTACCCAGAGGGATGAGTTAAAATGGACTCTCCTGAGGATGGGTCATAATGTGGGTTGTTGGCCATGGAGACCTTGGAGTGTGGTGGTGGCTTAAGGACTCTGAGGGATTCTCCAAACTGAATGGTTTGACACAGCTCCAACAAGGAAGCTTCCCATGAGGAGACGAGAGGTGTTCTGTTCCGTGCCTCAGAAAAGCCCCATATGCTGGTCTTCGATCCCAGGCCTCTGAGGAGTGACACCTGGAAACCAAAGCAAGAGTTCAGATTAGGGTCTAGGGGCCTGTCCAGTTTAATCTTCTGTCTCTGCAGATATCTGTCTGTGTGTCTGTATGGAGGTAGTTGCTCAGCTTGTGTCAGGATGCCCATGTTTGTCCAGGGTGGCTTACAGTAGTGGGATGTCCTCGGGGGCCTTGAGGATTCTCCTTTTCTGTGGGGTTGTAGGCAATGGATTGGGCACAATTTACTAGGAGAGAGCAGGACAGTCCTGTGGTGTGGCTCCAGAAGCCCCAGCCTGGAGGCTGTGTGGGCCAGGGCTGTGGGGCAGACATCCAAAAACACAAACTCGGCTGAGGTTTGGGGCAGAGGTTATGGCAGGAGTGATCTACAGTCTGTGAGGGGACCTCTTCGTGACTAGAAAGTAGAGCGAGTGAGAGGCAGTCGTTTGGGTTTATGTCTCTGGATGTTTTATTCACGATGGTCGTTTAATGTAGGGGTGGCCTCATGGGCCGTGGAAGAGTCTCCCTCTCTGGTGATGTGCCCAGCTCCCAAGAGTTTGGGGTCATTCTGTGGGAATGGAGGAGTCTGTTTTCTGCCTCATGTGTCCCCCCCCAGTAGAGGGATTCCAGAGCAGAACACTGGGTACAGACAACTGGAATACCTGCCCTCTGGTTAGGCCTGGGGGCCTATGGACATGGCAAGCCGCATATGTGGGCTCTTGGTCCAGCCACTGAGAGGCCTTACTTGAGGACTGGGCTCCCACTGACGGTCACAATGCATGTTCATGAACAATGCGGCCCTCAAGGATGGGCGGGACCTCATGGGCCACACTGGTTTCAACTACACTGAACGTTGGCAACATGCCAACCACAAGGTTTCTTGCCATGGAAAAGGAGTTCTGATTTCTGCGTCATGTTCATCCCTGGGCAGTGATTGGAGATAAGGTCTAGGTTATGAAGCCTGAAAACCGAGGTTGGGAAGAGATGATGACCTAAGGCCATGGCGGGTCCGATATGCTCAGTATGCAGCCAGCTGGCTGGGTGTGGGCCAGGAGGTCCAGGCTCAGGCTGTGTCGGAAGGGGCATTAGTGTCTGGGGCAGCCTGTATAATGGGGTACAGTCAAGTGGCGTGCAGGTTGATCCTCATTTGGGGTTTATGGGTAACCCAGAGGGCAATGTTTTTCTTCTGGAGGGCAGGCAGAGTGCTGCATTGAAGTTCTGGAATTGCCAACTGGAGGGTTTGTGGGCCAGGAGTATGAGGACGGAAGTCTAAGAACACAAGCTAGCCTTAGGTTTCTGGGAGAGGGCAAGGCAGGCACACTCTGAAGAGCTGAATCAAGATCTCATGCATCTGAGGTTAGGGCGAGGATCAGACGACCACTCAGGTTGGAGTTTCTGTCCCTGATGGCCCCTTCATGAGGGGGGGTGCGGATCCGAGGCCATGGAGGTTTTCCCATGATGGGAGTTGTGAGATGGTCCAAACCGCAAAGATTCTTCTGCAGTACCATTGAGACCTGTTGGTTGGCTCCAGGACTTCCCATACAGAATGATTCTGATCAGGGTTCTAAGGATGGATGGCTGGGCAGCCCACCTCTCCTTCTAATTGTCTCCTAGGGACAAGACAGGTTAGATCTGTTGGATCTGGTGGAGCAACCGAGGGGCTGAGTTGAAATGGACTCTCTTGAGGAAGAGTCAAGATGGCGGAGAAGTAGCAGGCTGAGACTACCTCAGCTAGCAGGAGATCAGCTAGAGAGCTTATCTAAAGATTGCAAACACCTGCAAATCCATCGGCAGATCGAAGAGAAGAAGAACAGCAATTCTAGAAACAGAAAAACAACCACTTTCTGAAAGGTAGGACTGGCGGAGAAGTGAATCCAAAGCGACGGGAAGATAGACCCCGGGGGGAGGGGCCGGCTCCCGGCAAGCGGCGGAGCAACAGAGCACAAAATCAGGACTTTTAAAAGTCTGTTCCGCTGAGGGACATCGCTCCGGAGGCTAAACCGGGGCGAAGCCCACACGGGGTCGGCGTGACCTCAGGTCCCGCGGGGTCACAGAAGGATCGGGGGTGTCTGAGTGTCGCAGAGCTTGCGGATATTGGAACGGGAAAGACGGCTGCAGAGACAGAGCCGACAGGAAGCTCGCAGCTCGGAGTTGCCTTGAACCGGTCGCAAGCTCGGTGAGCTCGGAGCGTGGCCGGAGGTTAGGCAGACGCGAGTTACTAGGAGCTGTTCACTGAGGGCGCACTGGGGAGTGGGGCCCCGGGCTCTCGGCTCCTCTGGGCCGGAGACCAGGAGGCCGCCATTTGTATTCCCGTCCTCTGGAACTCTACGGAAAGCGCTCAGGGAACAAAAGCTCCTGAAAGCAAAGCCGAGCAGATCACTCAGCCAGGCCCCTGGTAAGGGCGGTGTAATTCCGCCTGGGGCAAAGACACTTGAGAATCACTACAACAGGCCCCTCCCCCAGAAGATCAACAAGAAATCCAGGCAAGACCAAGTTCACCTTCCAAGGAGTGCAGTTTCAATACCAAGGAGAGAGCAGCAGAATTCCAGAGGAGGAGAAAACAAACCACGGAACTCATGGCTTTCTGCCTGTGATTTTTTAGTCTTGCAGATAATTTATTTTTTTTTCTTTTTCGTTTGTTTTCTCTTCTTCTGCTAAAATTTTTTATAACTTTTACCATTTTCTTTTTTAACGTATTTTAACTAGATTATCTAATATATATATATTTTTCTTTTTTATACTTTTCTTCATTCATTATCTTTTTTTAATTTTTTTTCTTTTTTTCTTTATTTCTTTTTGAACCTCTTTTTATCCCCAAATCAGAAGAGATACTAATCTCTTCATTTTTTTTCTTAATTCTTTTTAAAATTCTTGATTGAATTTTTAATTCAATCTCTTTTTTTATTCTTTTTTCTTTTTTTCTTTTTGAACCTCTTTTTATCCCCAAATGAGAGGAGATCCCAATCAGAAGAGATTGGGAGATCCCAATCAGAAGAGATTGGGAGATCCCAATCAGAGGAGATCCCTCACCCAATCGTGAGGGGGGAGAAATCCTCCCTCACGATTTGGGATCTCTTCTGATTTGGTTAAAGCATATTTTCCTGGGATTGTTGCCACCCTTTTAGTATTCTACTTGCTCCTTCATATACTCTTAGCTGGACAAAATGACAAGGCGGAAAAATTCACAACAAAAAAAAAGAACAAGAGGCAGTACGGAAGGCTAGGGACCTAATCAATACAGACATTGGTACTATGTCAGATCTAGAGTCCAAATTGACAATTCTCAAGGTTATAGCCGGGCTTGAAAAAGGCATGGAAGATATTAGAGAAACCCTCTCCGGAGATATAAAAGCCCTTTCTGGAGAAATAAAATACCTAAAATCTAACCAAGTTGAAATCAAAAAAGCTATTAATGAAGTTCAATCAAAAATGGAGGCTCTCACTGCTAGTATAAATGAGGCAGAAGAAAGAATTAGCGATATAGAAGACCAAATGACAGAGAATAAAGAAGCTGAGCAAAAGAGGGACAAACAGCTACTGGACCATGAGGGGAGAATTCGAGAGATAAGTGAAACCATAAGACGAAACAACATTAGAATAATTGGGATTCCAGAAGAAGAAGAAAGAGAGAGGGGAGCAGAAGGTATACTGGAGAGAATTATTGGGGAGAATTTCCCCAATATGGCAAAGGGAACGAGCATCAAAATTCAGGAGGTTCAGAGAATGCCCCTCAAAATCAATAAGAATAGGCCCACACCCCGTCACCTAATAGTAAAATTTACAAGCCTAAGTGACAAGAGAAAATCCTTAAAACAGCCCGGGAAAAGAAGTCTGTAACATACAGTGGTAAAAGTAATATTGGCAGATGACTTATCCACAGAGACCTGGCAGGCCAGAAAGAGCTGGCATGACATTTTCAGAGCACTAAATGAGAAAAACATGCAGCCAAGAATACTATATCCAGCTAGGCTATCATTGAAAATAGAAGGAGAGATTAAAAGATTCCAGGACAAACAAAAACTGAAAGAATTTGCAAACACCAAACCAGCTCTACAGGAAATAATGAAAGGGGTCCTCTACGCAAAGAGAGAGACTACAAGTGGTAGATCAGAAAGGAACAGACACAATATACAGTAACAGTCACCTTACAGGCAATACAATGGCACTAAAATATATCTCTCAATAGTTACCCTGAATGTTAATGGGCTAAATGCCCCAATCAAAAGACACAGGGTATCTGAATGGATAAAAAAACAAAACCCATCTATATGTTGCCTCCAAGAAACTCATTTTAAACCCGAAGACACCTCCAGACTTAAAGTGAGGGGGTGGAAAAGAATTTACCATGCTAATGGACATCAGAAAAAAGCAGGAGTGGCAATCCTTATATCAGATCAATTAGATTTTAAGCCAAAGACTATAATAAGAGATGAGGAAGGACACTATACCATACTCAAAGGGTCTGTCCAACAAGAAGATCTAACAATTTTAAATATCTATGCCCCCAACGTGGGAGCAGCCAACTATATAAACCAATTAATAACAAAATCAAAGAAACACATCAACAATAATACAATAATAGTAGGGGACTTTAACACTCCCCTCACTGAAATGGACAGATCATCCAAGCAAAAGATCAACAGGGAAATAAAGGCCTTAAATGATACACTGGATGAGATGGACATCACAGATATATTCAGAACATTTCATCCCAAAGCAACAGAATACACATTCTTCTCTAGTGCCCATGGAACATTCTCCAGAATAGATCACATCCTCGGTCCTAAATCAGGACTCAACCGGTATCAAAAGATTGGGATCATTCCCTGCATATTTTCAGACCACAATGCTCTGAAGCTAGAACTCAACCACAAGAGGAAGTTTGGAAAGAACACAAATACATGGGACTAAACAGCATCCTACTAAAGAATGAATGGGTCAACTGGGAAATTAAAGAAGAATTGAAAAAAATCATGGAAACAAATGATAATGAAAATACAACGGTTCAAAATCTGTGGGACACAACAAAGGCAGTCCTGAGAGGAAAATATATAGCGGTACAAGCTTTTCTCAAGAAACAAGAAAGGTCTCAGGTACACAACCTAACCCTACACCTAAAGGAGCTGGAGAAAGAACAAGAAAGAAACCCTAAGCCCAGCAGGAGAAGAGAAATCATAAAGATCAGAGCAGAAATCAATGAAATGGAAACCAAAAAAAAAACAATAGAACAAATCAACGAAACTAGGAGTTGGTTCTTTGAAAGAACTAATAAAATTGATAAACCCCTGGCCAGACTTATCAAAAAGAACAGAGAAAGGACCCAAATAAATAAAATCATGAATGAAAGAGGAGAGATCACAACTAACACCAAAGACATACAAACTATTATAAGAACATACTAGGAGCAACTCTACGCCAACAAATTTGACAATCTGGAAGAAATGGATGCGTTCCTAGAAACATATAAACTACCAAAATTGAACCAGGAAGAAATAGAAAGCCTGAACAGACCCATAACCAGTAAGGAGATTGAAACAGTCATTAAAAATCTCCAAACAAACAAAAGCCCAGGGCCAGACGGCTTCCCGGGGGAATTCTACCAAACATTTAAAGAAGAACTAATTCCTATTCTCCTGAAACTGTTCCAAAAAATAGAAATGGAAGGAAAACTCCCAAACTCATTTTATGAGGCCAGCATCACCTTGATCCAAAACCAGACAAGGATCCCATCAAAAAAGAGAGCTATAGACCAATATCCTTGATGAACACAGATGCAAAAATTCTCACCAAAATACTAGCCAATAGGATTCAACAGTACATTAAAAGGATTATTCACCACGACCAAGTGGGATTTATCCCAGGGCTGCAAGGTTGGTTCAACAACCACAAATCAGTCAATGTGATACAACATATCAATAAAAGAAAGAACAAGAACCATATGATACTCTCAATAGATGCTGAAAAAGCATTTGACAAAGTACAGCATCCCTTCCTGATCAAAACCCTTCAAAGTGTAGGGATAGAGGGCACATACCTCAATATCATCAAAGCCATCTATGAAAAACCCACCGCAAATATCATTCTCAACGGAGAAAAACTGAAAGCTTTTCCACTAAGGTCAGGAACACGGCAGGGATGTCCATTTTCACCACTGCTACTCAACATAGTACTAGAAGTCCTAGCCTCAGCAATCAGACAACAAAAGGAAATTAAAGGCATCCAAATCGGCAAAGAAGAAGTCAAATTATCACTCTTCGCAGATGATATGATACTCTATGTGGAAAACCCAAAAGACTCCACTCCCAAACTGCTAGAACTAATACAGGAATTCAGTAAAGTGTCAGGATATAAGATCAATGCACAGAAATCAGTTGCATTTCTCTACACCAACAACAAGACAGAAGAAAGAGAAATTAAGGAGTCAATCCCATTTACAATTGCACCCCAAACCATAAGATACCTAGGAATAAACCTAACCAAAGAGGCTAAGAATCTATACTCAGAAAACTATAAAGTACTCATGAAAGAAATTGAGGAAGGCACAAAGAAATGGAAAAATGATCCATGCTCCTGGATTGGAAGAATAAATATTGTGAAAATGTCTATGCTACCTAAAGCAATCTACACATTTAATGCAATTCCTATCAAAGTACCATCCATCTTTTTCAAAGAAATGGAACAAATAGTTTTAAAATTTATATGGAACCAGAAAAGACCTCGAATATCCAAAGGGATATGGAAAAAGAAAGCCAAAGTTGGTGGCATCACAATTCCGGACTTCAAGCTTTATTACAAAGCTGTCATCATCAAGACAGCATGGTACTGGCACAAAAACAGACACATAGACCAATGGAACAGAATAGAGAGCCCAGAAATAGACCTTCAACTCTATGGTCAACTAATCTTCGATAAAGCAGGAAAGAATGTCCAATGGAAAAAAGACAGCCTCTTCAATAAATGGTGTTGGGAAAATTGGACAGCCACGTGCAGAAAAATGAAATTGGACCAATTCCTTACACCACACACAAAAATAGACTCAAAATGGATTAAGGACCTCAATGTGAGAAAGGCATCCATCAAAATCCTTGAGGAGAACACAGGCAGCAACCTCTTCGACCTCAGCCGCAGCAACATCTTCCTAGGAACATCGTCAAAGGCAAGGGAAACAATGGCAAAAATGAACTTTTGGGATTTCATCAAAATCAAAAGCTTTTGCACAGCAAAGGAAACAGTGAACAAAACCAAAAGACAACTGACAGAATGGGAGAAGATATTTGCAAACGACATATCAGATAAAGGACTAGTGTCCAAAATCTATAAAGAACTTAACAAACTCAACACCCAAAGAACAAATAATCCAATCAAGAAATGGGCAGAAGACATGAACAGACGTTTCTGCAAAGAAGACATCCAGATGGCCAACAGACACATGAAAAAGTGCTCCATATCACTCGGCATCAGGGAAATACAAATCAAAACCACAATGAGATATCACCTCACACCAGTCAGAATGGCTAAAATCAACAAGTCAGGAAATGACAGATGCTTTTGAGGATGCGGAGAAAGGGGAACCCTCCTACACTGTTGGTGGGAATGCAAGCTGGTGCAACCACTCTGGAAAACAGCATGGAGGTTCCTCAAAATGTTGAAAATAGAACTGCCCTATGACCCAGCAATTGCACTACTGGGAATTTACCCTAAAGATACAAACGTAGTGATCCAAAGGGGCACGTGCACCCGAATGTTTATAGCAGCAATGTCCACAATAGCCAAACTATGGAAAGAACCTAGATGTCCATCAACAGATGAATGGATCAAGAAGATGTGGTATATATACACAATGGGATACTATGCAGCCATCAAAAGAAACGAAATCTTGCCATTTGCGACAACATGGATGGAACTAGAGCATATCATGCTTAGCGAAATAAGTCAAGCGGAGATAGACAACTATCATATATCTCCCTGATATGAGGGAGTGGTGATGCAACATGGGGGCTTAAGTGGGTAGGAGAAGAATCCATGAAACAAGATGGGATAGGGAGGGAGACAAACCATAAGTGACTCTTAATCTCACGAAACAAACTGTGGGTTGCTGGGGGGAGGGGGGTTGGGAGAAGGGGGGTAGGGTTATGGGCATTGGGGAGGGTATGTGCTTTTGGGTAAATTGGAAGGGGAGATGAACCATGAGAGACTATGGACTCTGAAAAACAATCTGAGGGGTTTGAAGTGGCGGGGGGGTGGGAGGTTGGGGTACCAGGTGGTGGGTATTATAGAGGGCACAGCTTGCATGGAGCACTGGGTGTGGTGAAAAAATAATGAATACTGTTTTTCTGAAAATAAATAAATTGGGGGAAAATTTGCATTAAAGAGAAAGAGCTGTAAATCCTGTGGAGCTTTGAATTTCTTTAATTTCTGGAAGTTGAAAAAAGGACAGCACATTCTGGTGTCATGCATGTTTCTGTAAACAAATAAATTCAAATGGTATTGATAAATAAAGGAACAATTTCAGAACATAAAAAAATTACTGTGAAATTTAAACTCTGTTAAATTAAAGAAAGAAAGAAAATTCTGTGAAAACTAAAACACTTTTCACAAGAAAAAATAGACCTTTAAAAATAAAATAATGGTGTTATCCTTGTTTTTTGTAGTCTTGTATATACACATTTATTATTTTATTGATAGAAATGACTGACATATAACATTTGACTAGTGTCATATGTACAACATACTGCGAAGTGCTCATGAGAATAAAACAAGTGAACATGCATTACCACATATAGTTACACATTTTTTTTGTGATGAGAACTCTTACAGTCTATCCTCTTTGTAACTTTCAAATGTGCAATACATTGTTAACTATAGTTACAATAATTATTAACTGTAGTCACTGTGTTCTCCACAACAATGTATTACCTCACATTAAATAGAATGGCTCTTATTTTTTTAAAGACCACAAATAACAAGTGTTGGCAAGGATATGGAGAAATGTTACACTAATTTGAGATTCCTTCTAGTCCAGATCAAAAATGAAAACAATCAATCATCCCAATCATAAAACCATGAGCACTTAAAGTTAGAAGAGACCTCAGCAATGATTTCTCCTCCTGTCCAGTTCAGGAATTCTTCTTTAGCATCATTGGTTCAGTAATCTATAGCTGAAGACTAGCTCTGAGAAGAAGCTCTGCATCTTATAAAGCAGATTTTCTAAGATATAGGTGGAAGAACTCCATGGTTGAGTGTTGGAGCTCTAGGGTTCTTGCATTCTGTGTTTGAATCCCAGCTCACTAGGTGAATGACCTTGGGAAGTTTAACCTCCAGAAGCCTCAATGTCATCACTTGTTTAAAAAATAATGGTACTACTATGATTGGTGTAACCATTATTGACAAAGACTCTGACCAGACTTGAGTTAAGCTCCTTTGAGCCCTCTTCTCAACTACGTCTCTGTGGCCATCTGTGATAAGCTCCAATCTAGCAAGAATTCTGCTAAGTCAAATTATCAAGAATCCCCACCCTTGATGGATGTCTACTTGACAGAGAACACTTGGTAGCTGATCAGATTCCACATACCCACCCTTTATATCTAATCCCTCTTTCTGACTTCTATAAGAATCCTATTACACAAGTTTAGTAAGAATCCTCTGTTCTTGTTGTGCCCTTTTGGTAATTTTCCATCCACTGACCCCCTCATTCTGCTTTTCGTCTATTAATATCCCCAACAGTCTTTGTTATATTTGGAGTTGAACCTAATCTCTCTTCCCCGCTTAATACCTCCTTTGTAGTTTTGACAAAAGTCTTCCTTACCATATTTGACTAATGTCAGTATAATTTTTCTTTAACATTTATTATTAGAAAGTTCTCTTGGGGCATCTGGGTGGCTCAGTGGGTTAAAGCCTTTGCCTTTGGCCTAGGTCATGATCCCAGGGACATTGGATTGAGCCCCGCATCAGGCTCTCTGCTCAGTGGGGAGTCTGCTTCCTCCTCTCTCTCTGCCTGCCTCTCTCCCTACTTGTGATATCTATCTGTCAAATAAATAAACAAAATCTTAATCAAGAAAGAAAGGAAAAGAAACTTCTCTTTCATGTTGAGCTGAGAACCCATTATCGCCTCCTCCACAGTCATCCTAGCACTTTCCTTTTGAAAACATAAATAACATTTCTATTCCTTCTTTCATGTAAAATCTTTCAGATACACGAATAAAGAAACCACATATATCTAATATTCTTTATTTCAGGTGAAATATGTCCATTCTCTTAATAGTTTCAATGATTACCATTTTGTCCCTTTTTATGAACATGTTTGAATATGACATTACAGCAGTCATTATACTTCAAATGTGTACATGCAATCTGAGGACACACGACACCATTATCTTTCTTGGTCTAAGCCCTATAATTGTGTAAAGTTGATATGAGATGTAGTTTACAGATTCACTAAATGTTGGCAGCTACATCACACCTTGATATGAATCTGGATTTTCTCTAACCTTGAATTTTAGCAGTTGATATAAAAAAAAGTACCGGATTTAAAATTAGGGTGGAATTATTCAGGATAGACTACCCAAAAAAGATATTTCTAGTTATCTAATGAAACAGTGATGGACAAGTGTATTGAGCCTTGAAAGAGATAATGGACTCTGATGATGAATCATGAATATTTTCTAATGATAGGGTGGAATACAGAAAGGCATGGAGAAGGGAATTAAAGTAATATGTCAGCTCAAAGCTGAATTATCATTACTTGCTGCTTTTTTTTTTCTTTTTCCCCACACGCCATTTGCTAATTCCTATCTCCAAGCCTTGAACATCTTTCTTCAATACTGGCGGATTTGTCTTCAAAGCACCTTAGACCCTGATTATGCCAGGTTTGAAACTATTTTTTAGGCATGTATTACTATTTTTTTGAAACAGAAAAGCAATTTAATAGAGAAAGTTTTGAAAGTATAGAAATTTGATCTCAATTATATATATATAGTGATTCATATATATATATTTATATCACTTAATTAAATACATAGACATATATTTATGTCACTGAATATATATGTGTGTGTGTCATATGTATATATGTATATATACATATATATATATATATATATATATATATATATATATATATAATCCTTCTTCCCTATAGATTCCACTTCAAAGCAATAAACACTGCAATTTACTTGTCTGGGTCCACCCTTAAGCTACAGATTCTTTGAAACTGTAAACTGAATCTATTCAAGGTTGTTAAGCCCATGATCAAAGATAAAGTCTTTTGAAGATGAGATCATAAAGTCTTATGAAGATGAGATCCATTAAGTATCAACTCTTACCAGGCAAAATTTCAATATCCAGCCAGTATTGTATAAGACATATTGTATAGAAATAATACAAAAGGGTGAAAAGGGGAGTTCTCTACCCCATAACACAATTACCAGATACGTGAGAAAATATTTTTGCCTGAAAAAACTAGGCACAAACTAAACATTCTTGATGCTACTTAGACTTTTAAAAAGCACTCAGAAATAAACTTAGGCTGTAACCTGATAGAGAAATTTTGCCAAAAGAGACAGTCTCGTTAGCCTTTGTGCATCTCAGCAGCATGCAGCAGTACCAAAAATGAAAACTGGATTTAACTGTAGCAACAAACATTGTCACATAGAGTGGACAGAACAAAAGTAACCAGGAGAACAAGTGTTAGAGATGATAAAGCTCAGTATCTTGGCAACACTTTCTGTTGTGTTATGTTTAGAAAGTGGGTAATAAAGTGCTCTATTTTTAATTTCTTTTTTTTTAATTTTTAATTTTTATTAACATATAATGTATTATTAGCCCCAGGGGTGCAGGTCTGTGAATCACCAGGTTTACACACTTCACAGCAATCACCATAGCACACATAATCTCCAATGTCCATAACCCAACCACCCTCTCCATACCCCCTTACCCCCGATCCCCTCAGTTTGTTTTGTGATATTGATTCTCTTATGGTTTGGCTGCCTCAACATTCCACCTTGTTTCATTTTTTCCTTCCCTACCCCCATGCCCCTCACTTTGCTTGTCAACTTCCTCTTATCAGGGAGATCATATGATAATTACCTTTCTCTGATTTACTTATTTCATTCAGAATAATACCCTCTAGTTCCATCCATGCCATTGCAAATGGCAAGATATTATTTCTTTTGATGACTGCATAATATTCATAAATATATATATATATATAGGACTATTATGCAGTCATCAAAAGAAATGATATATATATCATATACATAATCATATATATGTATCATATATATAACATGTATCACATATATGATATATATATCACATATATGTATATATATCATATAAATGTATATTATATATATATCATATCATAACATATCATATATATTTATCATATATATCACATCTCCTTTATCCATTCATCTGTTGATGGACATCTAGGTTCTCTCCATAGTTTGGGTACTGTGGACATTGCTGCTATAAACATTCAGGTGCACATGACCCTTTGGATCTCTATATTTGTGTCTTTAGAGTAAATACCCAGTAGTGTGATTTATGGGTCACAGGGTAGTTCTATTTTCAATATTTTTAGGAACCTCCATGCTGTTTTCCAGAGTGGTTGCACCAGCTTGCATTCCCACCAACCGTGTAGGAGGATTCCCCTTCCTCCACATCCTTGCCAGCACCTGTCGTTTCCTGACTTGTTAACTTCAGCCATTCTGACTGGCGTGAGGTGGTATCTCATTGTGGTTTTGATTTGTATTTCCCTGATGCCAAGTGATGTGGAGTGCTTTTTCATGTTTCTGTTGGCCATCTGGATGTCTCCTTTCAGAAATGTCTGTTCATGTCCTCTGTCCATTTCTTGATTGGATTATTTGTTCTTCGGGTGTTGAAATTGATATGTTCTTTATAGATTTTAGATACTAGCCTTCCATATGATATGTCATTTGCAAATATCTTCTCCCATTCTGTCAGTTGTCTTTTGGTTTTGTTGACTGTTTCCTTTGCCGTGCAAAAGCTTTTGATCTTGATGAAGTCCCAATAGTTCATTTTTGCCCTTGCTTCCCTTGCTTTAGGTGATGTTTCTAGGAAGAAGTTGCTGCACCTGAGGTCGAAGAGCTTGCTGCCTGTGTTCTTCTCAAGGATTTTGATGGATTCATTTCTCATACTATTTCTAATTTCTTCAGCCACTTACTGAATAATAGCAACATTGTAACTACAGAAACTGTATGTCGTTTTGAACTTGTCAGTATATCCTAACTGAAGTAATACTTGTTTTATTTTTTTTCTTGTTTAGTTCTGCTGCTTTGTGAAGAGATCCTTAAAGAGATACTTACTGGATTAGCTCAGCTATGCTGCCAGGCCAACAAGTCACTATGTTGTCTATTTTTTTTTAATTTTGAGAAATATTTCTTAAAATTTCTATTTGAGAAAGACTGGAGACAATATTATGCCAGCCTCCTCTTGTCACTTGTTAATATGTTTGAAAGAACACTCTGGGATATAATTTTATTAGTCTAAGCATATCCGTGAAATTATTTTTACAAACCAATTGGTAAAGGCTTAAGTAAACAGGGTCACTAAAGGATAAACAGATCCTTTATGAAGTTCCACAAATACGAAATTCCATTTCCGTGCAGTGCACTATACTGTGTGCTAGCTCTGTAGGTAGGGATATATATGAAAAAGTCCTACCCCTTGTGTAGATCATAGATCAATGGTAAATAATAGTCCCTTATAACTTTCATGATTTATATCTTTCAAAGATCTTTTAAGCTGAAACTGAAGCGAACAGCTTAATGTTTATCTATGCATTATTCATAACAAGCTGGTCCCTTAGACATTGTTCAGAAGGAGTGCTAACCATTGTTAAATTCATACATATCTGCTCCTCCTCTTCCTTCAAGGTTAAGAACTGTAGATGCTCAAAGCATCTCAAAGGCAAACCAAAAAACCTCTGAGAAGCATGCCTCCCTCCTTATTCCCCAAGTGCAACTGGCAGGTTGAGTCAGCCCACCTAAATCCTTTCTGAAATTTATGAAAATCAGACCATGAGTTTCAGATGAGGCTATGTACTATATGCAGCACCCCAAATTTCACCCCCTCCCCTTCTTCCTCCCCCTTCTGCTCTTTCTTCTCCTTCTCTTCCTCTTCCTCCTCCTCCTCCTCCTTCTTCTTTTTGGTATAAAAGCATAAGCACCTTTTCTTTTTTAAAAGTAAACTTTACACCCAGTGCCAGCCTTGAACTGAAAGACCTTGAGATCAAGAATCACATGTTCTACTCACTGAACCAGCCCAGGTAACCCTAAATTTCTGGATATAGATTCTTACTCCCCTATGATCACCATCCAGCATATTATAATCAAATGTGTGTGGTGATTTTTATCTCTTTTTCTTTGTAATTTCTTTTCTCATCAGTTCTCTTCACTATTTCACTATGACTAGCACAGTAAATACTTGTGAGATCTGTGAGGGAATGAATGAGTGAGTGAATGAATGAATGAGTGAATGAATAATGCTTTACCCTTCTGCCATCCCCTGCAGAGCATTTCCCAACTGTGTTTGCTATCTGTGCTATTCGCTTCCAATCATGCCCCAACCTGTGACTGTAGTTGACTCATCCCCTCAACCCCCAACCTGTAAAGGAGTGTATCTAGAAGTTGTCTGTTGTCTATTGTGTACTCACATTTCTCATGCTTGGTGCTTTCTGTGATGTTGTGTTCTGTGGAACACTCCATATCACAGTGACTTCTAGTATCTGCCTAGAAATATGTCTAAACCTTTCGTTTAAATTCTTCAATTTTGTTTTACTATTTCAGTGTTGTCTTCCCATCCCCCCTTCTGAATCTTTAGATTTTGAAATTCTACCTCCACTAAAGTCTACAAAGGTCTTTAAGCACTTTGCGTCTATCACCCTGTCTAATTCTCACTGTCACTTTAGGATGCACACATAAGAATACTATGCAGCCATCAAAAGAAACGAAATCTTGCCATTTGCGACAACATGGATGAAACTAGAGCGTATCATGCTTAGCGAAATAAGTCAAGTGGAGAAAGACAACTATCATATGATCTCCCTGATATGAAGAAGTGGTGATGCAACATGGGGGCTTAAGTGGGTAGGAGAAGAATCCATGAAACAAGATGGGATAGGGAGGGAGACAAACCATAAGTGACTCTTAATCTCATGAAACAAACTGAGGGTTGCTGGAGGGAGGGGGGTTGGGAGAAGGGGCGTAGGGTTATGGACATTGGGGAGGGTATGTGCTTTGGTAAGTGCTGTGAAGTGTGTAAACCTGGCGATTCACAGACCTGTACCCCTGGGGATAAAAATATATGTTTATAAACAATAAAAATTTAAAAAAAAGAAAGAAAATAGATTCCAGCGGGATGGTCAATGGCCCGGCCCTGCAGCTGAGATGGTTGAACCTGATTTCAGAGGGGTCTATTTCTGCCAAAGCAGATGCTTTTCCACACTGCTGTGCATCACCAACTGGCCCAGTTTTGGCCACCTTCTGCCTTCGTGTATTTGAAAGACAAAAACACTCACTGATGAAGTGCCTTGACATAGAACACTCTCTTGTAAGAAGTATGAACAATCCCGTTAAGTTTACTTGCCCTTGTTGTGCCATGAGGACTTTCAAATGACTCCTTAATGAAGGAGCTGCATGCAAGAGTGGGAACTGTCATGTGTACACATGGATTGGCACTTGGAAATGCTTAAGTATACATGTCTTCCTTCCCAATATTGCTCAAATCCCCTCTGGTTATTTCCATCTTCTGTTCTCTTATTTTCACTGCACTAATGCCATTCTGTGTCTTCTTCTTCTTCTCCAAAGCAAGTCAAGAATTGCCAGTAGCTTGGTCTGCACTTTGACGTTTTAAATTTCGTCTCCTTCTGTCTCATTTGATGGCACTGTTACTCATGCCAAAGCTTTCCTGGAGAAGCCTTTATAGATTTTAAATATTCTCATGTTTGTTTTGTCCGCTACTGTAAAAATGAGTTATCGGCAGAAGGCACCTAGGCTTATTAACTAACCTCCGATAGCATCTCTTTCTTACATTATTTCCATTTGACTTCTCTCTGATTTGTTATTTATTTTCTGTTGAGAGGGTCTACAGAGCACACACGAAAATAAAGGACTGCGTGGGTAAACTTGCCTCCTGCTCCTTGTCACATTAATTTATTTCTTCCCCCAACCATTGAGCATTAGAATGTGGGTCAATTTGATAGATAACATCCTCACTTATTTTTGCAGCTTATCTGCCAAACATTATTTTGGGTCCAGATTTACAGAAATAATAATTGTCGTTCAACAGCAAAGCCATATTTTTTAATAAACTAATAATTTTCCCACCTCTCTATTTTGGCCTGTTTCGGATCTCCTCTGAAATACACCATCAGTCATTTTTGGATGTTTGACACCTCATTTTCCCAGTGCATCATGCCTTTTGCTAAGTTTGCCAACCATTGCAGCAACATGTCTATGTAAGTCTTCTGATCAGTACTCAGTTATGCTCCTGGTTTCTGGGTTCTAATGCCTTTCTTCTCTCCTTTGTAATTATTACTGGTAGTTTTCCTTGTGCTGACATTTTGCCCTTTTATTCATATACCTTTAATCCAAAAGCTTTTTTAGAATCCTTTTTGTTTAAAGAGCTGAAAGTCTCAGTGGAGAACCATCACATGTCAAGCCCAAGAGAAATATCACATTCTACCTTAATCACTCTGTGCGAATTTTTAGTTGATATGTTTGCCATAAAATAATTTTTACCTTCTCTCGGGGAAGGTATGTGTTATGGTGAGTGCTGTGAAGTGACTAAACTAGGAGATTCTCACACTCGTACCCCTGGGGCTAATAATACATTATATGTTAATAAAAATAAAAGATTAAAACATAAATTTTAACTTCTTGATTAACTTACTGGCATTGGCACACATAATTTCTGTTTTATGTAACATATCATTTTCTTTTTTAAAGAATTCTTTTTTTTGTACTCTTACTGTTTATTTTTAATATTTGAAAAATCAATCCTAACTCCTTTTCTTTGTACATTCCATGTTTCTTGTGTGACGTTTTGTTCTTATCTGAACTCTTCTTTATATTTTCTACCTTGATGGTATAGACAGATTTTCTCACCTGTACTCATATTTGGCTATGTTATCCTTAAATTATTTTCTCTCCTTTGCTGTTCTGTTCTTACGTTGTCAATCAAAAGTTTCTGCAGTCTTATAGAATATTGACTTGCTCCTTGAAAGACTTGCCTCTACTCATCCCCTTTCAAAACCATTCTTTATATCACTTTAGCATTTTCACTCACTCTCTGACAGTTTAAAAGGGCCATCCACCAGTCACTCTCTTAATCCAACCTCCTAGGAAGTTCGTCCTGTTCCCACAACTCATCCTCTGTTTACCATTATACATTAATTTTTTTTTTTTTGCTCTAAAACTCTCCTACAAAAACCTTTATAGACTTTATTCAAAGGAAATATAGTATGCTATGGATTATCAAAAGAAAAAATAAAGGACGGAAGTAGAGAGGCAGGTTTCCCATGAATTCTCCCTGGAATTGTTCTGCCTGAAAGGTTGTGGCCCTTTCAGATACTCAGGCACTGTGTACTGTAAGTGGGTCATTGGAACGTGGGTCGGACATTACCTTTCTGGACAGACCTGTAATAGAAGAGGGGGTCTGCTGCTCTAGTGTCTGGACTTGGTTATCTTAAATCTCTGTGCTCATTTTCATTATCCTCCCCTTCAGGTTCAGTGAATTTTATGGAATTCCTCAATCCTTATTCTCCATCACCTCAGGACCTTTACACTGTTTCCTCTTCCCGAAACATTTTGACCTCTCACCACAGCATCCATCATCACACTTGATGCATCTGGCTTCAGTTTAGATGGGTCGTTCCTGTTCTCATTCCTTGGGTTAGAGAGTTCTCATATGTGTTCTCATTAAGACCTTAAATACAGGGGAGGAGTCAAGATGGCGGAGAAGTAGCAGGCTGAGACTACTTCAGCTAGCAGGAGATCAGCTAGAGAGCTTATGTAAAGATTGCAAACACCTGCAAATCCATTGGCAGATCGAAGAGAAGAAGAACAGCAATTCTAGAAACAGAAAAACCACCACCTTCTGAAAGGTAGGACTGAAAGATAAGTGAATCCAAAGCGACGGGAAGATAGACCCCGGGGGGAGGGGCCGGCTCCCAGCAAGTGGCGGAGCAACGGAGCACAAAATCAAGACTTTTAAAAGTCTGTTCCACTGAGGGACATCACTCCAGAGGCTAAACTGAGGCGAAGCCCACGCGGGGCCGGCGTGGCCTCAGGTCCCGGAGGGTCACAGAAGGATCGGGGGTGTCTGAGTGTTGCAGAGCTTGCGGATATTGGAATGGGAAAGCCGGCTACAGAGATAGAGCCAACAGTAAGCTCACAGCTCAGTGTTGCCTTGAACCAGTCGCAGGCTCGGTGAGCTCAGAAGGCGGCTGGAGGTTAGGCAGACAGGAGTTACTAGGAGCTGTTCGCTGAGGGCGCACTGGGGAGCGGGGCCCTGGGCTCTCGGCTCCTCCAGGCAGGAGACCAGGAGGCCGCCATTTGTATTCCCGTCCTCTGGAACTCTACGGAAAGCTCTCAGGGAACAAAAGCTCCTGAAAGCAAAGCCGAGCGGATCACTAAGCCTGGCCCCTGGAAAGGGCCGTGCAATTCCGCCTGGGGCAAAGACACTTGAGAATCACTACACCAGGCCCCTCCCCCAGAAGATCAACAAGAAATCCAGGCAAGACCAAGTTCACCTACCAAGGAGTGCAGTTGCAATACCAAGGAGAGCAGCAGAATTCCAGAGGAGGAGAAAACAAACCATGGAACTCATGGCTTTCTCCCTGAGATTTTTTGTCTTACAGTTAATTTAATTTTTTTCTTTTTCATTTTTTTTCTCTTCTTCTGCTAAAATTTTTTGAACTTTTACCCTTGTCTTTTTAAATGTTTTTTAACTCGCTTAACTAATATATATATATATATTTTTTTCTTTTTTATACTTTTCTTTATTCGTTTCCTTGTTTTTAATTCTTTTTTTTCTTTTTTTCTTTCTTTATTTTTGAACCTCTTTTTATCCCCAAATCAGAAGAGATCCCAATCTCTTCAATCTCTTTTTATAATTCTTTTTAAATTCTTGATTGAATTTTTAATTCAATCTCTTTTTTAATTCTTTTTTTTTCTTTGTTTTCTTTCTTTCGTTTTGAACCCTTTTTATCCCCAAATCAGAAGATATCCCAATCAGAAGAGATTGGGAGATCCCAATCAGAAGAGATCCCTCACCCAATCGTGAGGGGGGAGAAATCCCCCCTCACGATTTGGGATCTCTTCTGATTTGGTTAAAGCATATTTTCCTGAGATTATTGACACCCTCTTAGTATTTTACTTGCTCCTTCATATACTCTTAGCTGGACAAAATGACAAGGCGGATAAATTGACAACAGAAAAAAAAGAACAAGAGGGAGTACCGAAGGCTAGGGATGTAATCAATACAGACATAGGTAATATGTCAGATCTAGAGTTCAAAATGACAATTCTCAAGGATCTAGACGGGCTTGATAAAGGCATGGAAGATATTAGAGTAACCCTCTCCAGAGATATAAAAGCCCTTTCTAGAGAAATAAAAGAACTAAAATCTAACCAAGTTGAAATAAAAAAAGCTATTAATGAGGTTCAATCAAAAATGGAGGCTCTCACTGCTAGTATAAATGAGGCAGAAGAAAGAATTAGCGATATAGAAGACCAAATGACAGAGAATAAAGAAGCTGTGCAAAAGAGGGACAAACAGCTACTGGACCATGAGGGGAGAATTCGAGAGATAAGTCACCATAAGACGAAACAACATTAGAATAATTGGGATTCCAGAAGAAGAAGAAAGAGAGAGGGGAGCAGAAGGTATGCTGGAGAGAATTATTGGGGAGAATTTCCCCAATATGGCAAAGGGAACGAACATCAAAATTCAGGAGGTTCAGAGAATGCCCCTCAAAATCAATCAGAATAGGCCCACACCCCGTCACCTAATAGTAAAATTTACAAGCCTAAGTGACAAAGAGAAAATCCTGAAAGCAGCCCGGGAAAAGAAGTCTGTAACATACAATGGTAAAAGTATTAGATTGGCAGCTGACTTATCCACAGAGACCTGGCAGACCAGAAAGAGCTGGCATGATATTTTCAGAGCACTAAACGAGAAAAACATGCAGCCAAGAATACTATATCCAGCTAGGCTATCATTGAAAATAGAAGGAGAGATTAAAAGCTTCCAGGACAAACAAAAACTGAAGAATTTGCAAACACCAAACCAGCTCTACAGGAAATACTGAAAGGGGTCCTCTACGCAAAGAGAGAGCCTACAAATGGTAGATCAGAAAGGAACAGAGACAATATACAGTAACAGTCACCTTACAGGCAATACAATGGCACTAAAATCATGTCTCTCAATAGTTACCCTGAATGTTAATGGGCTAAATGCCCCAATCAAAAGACACAGGGTATCTGAATGGATAAAAAAAACAAAACCCATCTATATATTGCCTCCAAGAAACTCATTTTAAACCCGAAGACACCTCCAGATTTAAAGTGAGGGGGTGGAAAAGAATTTACCATGCTAATGGACATCAGAAAAAAGCAGGAGTGGCAATCCTTATATCAGATCAATTAGTTTTTAAGCCAAAGACTATAATAAGAGATGAAGTAGGACACTATATCATACTCAAAGGGTCTGTCCAACAAGAAGATCTAACAATTTTAAATATCTAGGCCCCCAACGTGGGAGCAGCCAACTATATAAACCAATTAATAACAAAATCAAAGAAACACATCAACAATAATACAATAATAGTAGGGGACTTTAACACTCCCCTCACTGAAATGGACAGATCATCCAAGCAAAAGATCAACAGGGAAATAAAGGCCTTAAATGATACACTGGATGAGATGGACATCACAGATATATTCAGAACATTTCATCCCAAAGCAACAGAATACACATTCTTCTCTAGTGCACATGGAACATTCTCCAGAATAGATCACATCCTCGGTCCTAAATCAGGACTCAACCGGTATCAAAAGATTGGGATCATTCCCTGCATATTTTCAGACCACAATGCTCTGAAGCTAGAACTCAACCACAAGAGGAAGTTTGGAAAGAACACAAATACATGGAGACTAAACAGCATCCTTCTAAAGAATGAATGGGTCAACCGGGAAATTAAAGAAGAATTGAAAAAAATCATGGAAACAAATGATAATGAAAATACAACGGTTCAAAATCTGTGGGACACAACAAAGGCAGTCCTGAGAGGAAAATATATAGTGGGACAAGCTTTTCTCAAGAAACAAGAAAGGTCTCAGGTACACAACCTAACCCTACACCTAAAGGAGCTGGAGAAAGAACAAGAAAGAAATCCTAAGCCCAGCAGGAGAAGAGAAATCATAAAGAACAGAACAGAAATCAATGAAATAGAAACAAAAAAAAAAATAGAACAAATCAACGAAACTAGGAGTTGGTTCTTTGAAAGAACTAATAAAATTGATAAACCCCTGGCCAGACTTATCAAAAAGAAAAGAGAAAGGACCCAAATAAATAAAATCATGAATGAAAGAGGAGAGATCACAACTAACACCAAAGAAATACAAACTATTATAAGAACATATTATGAGCAACTCTACGCCAACAAATTTGACAATCTGGAAGAAATGGATGCATTCCTAGAAACATATAAACTACCAAAATTGAACCAGGAAGAAATAGAAAGCCTGAACAGACCCATAACCAGTAAGGAGATGGAAACAGTCATTAAAAATCTCCAAACAAACAAAAGCCCAGGGCCAGACGGCTTCCCGGGGGAATTCTACCAAACATTTAAAGAAGAACTAATTCCTATTCTCCTGAAACTGTTCCAAATTATAGAAACGGAAGGAAAACTTCCAAACTCATTTTATGAGGCCAGCATCACCTTGATCCCAAAACCAGACAAGGATCCCATCAAAAAAGAGAGCTATAGACCAATATCCTTGATGAACACAGATGCGAAAATTCTCACCAAAATACTAGCCAATAGGACTCAACAGTACATTAAAAGGATTATTCACCATGACCAAGTGGGATTTATCCCAGGGCTGCAAGGTGGGTTCAACATCAACAAATCAGTCAATGTGATAAAACACATCAAAAAAAGAAAGAACAAGAACCACATGATATTCTCAATACATGCTGAAAAATCATTTGACAAAGTACAGCATCCCTTCCTAATCAAAACTCTTCAAAGTGTAGAGATAGAGGGCACATACCTCAATATCATCAAAGCCATCTATGAAAAACCCACCGCAAATATCATTCTCAACGGAGAAAAACTGAAAGCTTTTCCACTAAGGTCAGGAACATGGCAGGGATGTCCACTATCACCACTGCTATTCAACATAGTACTAGAAGTCCTAGCCTCAGCAATCAGACAAAAAAAGAAAATTAAGGGCATCCAAATTGGCAAAGAAGGAGTCAAATTATCACTCTTCACAGATGATATGATACTCTATGTGGAAAACCCAAAAGACTCCACTCCAAAACTGCTAGAACTTGTACAGGAATTCAGCAAAGTGTCAGGATATAAGATCAATGCACAGAAATCAGTTGCACTTCTCTACACCAACAACAAGACAGAAGAAAGAGAAATTAAGGAGTCAATCCCATTTACAATTGCACCCCAAACCATAAGATACCTAGGAATAAACCTAACCAAAGAGGCTAAGAATCCTTACTCAGAAAACTATAAAGTACTCATGAAAGAAATTGAGGAAGACACAAAGAAATGGAAAAATGTTCCATGCTCCTGGATTGGAAGAATAAATATTGTGAAAATGTCTATGCTACCTAAAGCAATCTACACATTTAATGCAATTCCTATCAAAGTACCACCCATCTTTTTCAAAGAAATGGAACAAATAATTTTAAAATTTATATGGAACCAGAAAAGACCTCGAATAGCCAAAGGGATATGGAAAAAGAAAGCCAAAGTTGGTGGCATCACAATTCCCGACTTCAAGCTCTATTACAAAGCTGTCATCATCAAGACAGCATGGTACTGGCACAAAAACAGACACATAGACCAATGGAACAGAATAGAGAGCCCAGAAAAAGACCCTCAACTCTATGGTCAACTAATCTTCGACAAAGCAGGAAAGAATGTCCAATGGAAAAAAAGACAGCCTCTTTAATAAATGGTGTTGGGAAAATTGGACAGCCACGTGCAGAAAAATGAAATTGGACCATTTCCTTACACCACACACAAAAATAGACTCAAAATGGATTAAGGACATCAATGTGAGAAAGGAATCCATCAAAATCGTTGAGGAGAGCACAGTCAGCAACCTCTTCGACCTCAGCCGCAGCAACATCTTCCTAGGAACATCGTCAAAGGCAAGGGAAACAAGGGCAAAAATGAACTTTTGGGATTTCATCAAGATCAAAAGCTTTTGCACAGCAAAGGAAACAGTGAACAAAACCAAAAGACAACTGACAGAATGGGAGAAGATATTTGCAAACGACATATCAGATAAAGGACTAGTGTCCAAAATCTATAAAGAACTTAACAAACTCAACACCGAAAGAACAAATAATCCAATCAGGAAATGGGCAGAGGACATGAACAGACGTTTCTGCAAAGAAGACATCCAGATGGCCAACAGACACATGAAAAAGTGCTCCGTATCACTCGGCATCAGGGAAATACAAATCAAAACCACAATGAGATATCACCTCACACCAGTCAGAATGGCTAAAATCAACAAGTCAGGAAATGACAGATGCTTTTGAGGATGCGGAGAAAGGGGAACCCTCCTACACTGTTGGTGGGAATGCAAGCTGATGCAACCACTCTGGAAAACAGCATGGAAGTTCCTCAAAATGTTGAAAATAGAACTGCCCTATGACCCAGCAATTGCACTACTGGGAATTTACCCTAAAGATACAAACGTAGTGATCCAAAGGGGCACATGCACCCGAATGTTTATAGCAGCAATGTCCACAATAGCCAAACTATGGAAAGAACCTATATGTCCATCAACAGATGAATGGATCAAGAAGATGTGGTATATATACACAATGGAATACTATGCAGCCATCAAAAGAAACGAAATCTTGCCATTTGCAACAACATGGATGGAACTAGAGCGTATCATGCTTAGCGAAATAAGTCAAGCAGAGAAAGACAACTATCATATGATCTCCCTGATATGAAGAAGTGGTGATGCAACATGGGGGCTTAATCGGGTAGGAGAAGAATCCATGAAACAAGATGGGATAGGGAGGGAGACAAACCATAAGTGACTTTTTTTTCCAATTTATTTATTTTCAGAAAAACAGTATTCATTATTTTTTCACCACACCCAGTGCTCCATGCAAACCGTGCCCTCTATAATACCCACCACCTGGTACCCCAACCTCCCACCTCCCCCGCCACTTCAAACCCCTCAGACTGTGACTCTTAATCTCACGAAACAAACTGTGGGTTGCTGGGGGGAGGGAGGTTGGGAGAAGGGTCATAGTGTTATGGACATTGGGGAGGGTTGTGCTTTTGGGTAAATTGGAAGGTGAGGTGAACCATGAGAGACTATAGACTCTGAAAAATAATCTGAGGGTTTGAAGTGGCGGGTGGTGGGAGGTTGGGGGTACCAGGTGGTGGGTATTATAGGTGGCACGGCTTGCATGGAGCACTGGGTGTGGTGAAAAAATAATGAATACTGTTTTTCTGAAAATATATAAATTGGAAAAAAATAAAAATAGAATGGAAAAAATCTTAAAAAATAAGATCTTAAATACAACACACTGTAGCTTTTTTCATACTTTATTATAACTATATAGTTTCTTGTGCCTGTCTTTAAGTTTTCTGAGAACACACGCTCATCTCAGAGGCGTCGTCCACATGATGCCTAGAGGTACAATATTGCTACCTATGACTTTTACTGGTTTACAGTTAAGAGAGTGACCCACCTCAGACCCTCATTTACTCACCTATACATCAGTGGTGTTATTATACAGGTTTCATTTTTTTGTCTATTTTATTTATTTTTTTGATTAGTTTAATTTTTTCAGCATAACAGTGTTCATTGTTTTTGCACCACACCCAGTGCTCCATGCAAACTATGCCCTCTCTAATACCCACCACCTGGTTCCCCCAACCTCCCATCCCCCACCTATTCAATACCCTCAGATTGTTTTTCAGAGTCCATAGTCTCTCATGGTTCACCTCCCCTTCCAATTTCCCTTAACTCTCTTCTCCTCTCCATCTCCCCTTGTCCTCCATGCTATTTGTTATGCTCCACAAATAAGTGAAGCCATGTGATAATTGACTATCTCTGCTTGACTTATTTCACTCAGCATAATCTCTTCCAGTCCTGTCCATATTGCTACAAAAGTTGGGTATTCATCCTTTCTGATATAGGCATAATACTCCATAGTGTATATTGACCACATCTTCTTTATTTTGTGTTTCTGATAATCATATGCTTAGAAAAATTCCCAGCCTGACTTATAGTGAGTAATCTGTAAAGTTGGCTATAAAGCTTACTATAAAAGCAGATCCATATATATATATAATAGTTTATTGTATATGCTATGTATAATTGTATAATTGTATATTATTATTAGTAACAAACATATTCCCAGGATATGTAGCATAATATTAGCCAGAGCATAGTGCTAAATCAATGCTTGTTGAATAAAAGAACTAAAGAATGTATCCAAATCTGAATTTTCCACAGTCCACTTTTAAAAATAAGACTTATTTATTTATTTTATAAAGAAAGAGAGAGAGTGGGAAGTGCACATGAACATGGGAAGGGCAGAGGGAGAAGGAGAGAAACTCAAGCAAATTCCATGCTGAGTGTGGAGATGGCATGTGGCTCATCTCACAATCCTGAGATTATGACCTAAGACAAAATCTAGAGCCAGATGCTTGACCAGTTGAGGTTCCCAGGTGTCCCTTCCACAATTCACTTGTGCAATGCAATCAATATCGCATTATTCAGCTTGATTTCCAATCAAATCTTACAGGGTGGTATAAGGAAGGTCTAAGCCATAGGTCTTTTAAAGAAGTGTATTTTTAAAAAATATTTTATTTATTTATTTGATAGAAAGATCACAAGTAGACAGAGAGGCAGGCAAAAGAAGAGGGAGAAGAAGACTCCCCACTGAGCAGAGAGCCTAATGGTGGGCTCAATCCCAGGACCCTGAGATCATGACCTGAGCTGAAGGCAGGGCTTAAACCACTGAGCCACCCAGGTGCCCAGAACATGTATTTTCTTTTGTAATGTTAACATTTTGGTATTTTCCATATACTAATAATAAATGATAATAGGTATAAAAATTCTCGTAAGAAATAACATTTATTTAGTACTACCTGTCTGCCAAGTTTTGTTCCAAGAATTTTACATACATAAACCTACTTAGTTTTCACAAAAGCCCATAAGTACTATGTGTATTTCCACTTCATAAATGAAGAATCTGAGTAACAGATCCTAACAATTGCTTGTTATTAAACATATATTGAATAAAAAATATAAAAAATAAGAAGCATATTATGGTCAATATAATCAGATAAAAGTTATTAATTTTCAATATAGTAGGTAATACAAGCTCCAAGGATGGAGAGTCATGATATGTGATATTCTGAATTGTGGCCTCTGACACTGTCTAAATACTTTACACTTATTGTATAATGTAGGTCTCAAATTATTTGCATAGTTCTTATTATTGGCTCGGTATTATAGAAAAGAAAGCCAAGGTTCAGATAGAACCAATATGTGCCTCAAGTTCACAGACCTAAAAACTGAAAAATGAAATTCAAGACATCAATAACAAACATGAAAAAAATTAACCTTACTAGTTAAGAAATGCACACTAGTAAAAAAGAAATACCATTTTTGTTATCAAATCAAGCAAAGTTTTAAAAACAATGTTGAGTGAAATCAGTCAAGCAGAGAGAGTCAATTATCATATGGTTTCACTTATTTGTGGAGCATAACAAATAGCACGGAGGACATGGGGAGTTAGAGAGGAGAAAGGAGTTGGGGTAAATTGGAAGGGGAGGTGAATCATGAGAGACTATGGACCCTGAAAAACAACCTGAGGGGTTTGAAGTGGCGGGGGTGGGAGTTTGGGGTAACAGGTTTGGGTATTATGGAGGGCACGGATTGTATGGAGTGGTGAAAAAATAATGAATACTGTTATGCTGAAAATAAATAAAAAATAAATTAAGAAAAATAAAATAAATAAAAACAATGTTGACAAATGATAATAAAATGGTTATAGAACACACATAGCCAAAAACCGTTTTAAATGTCACAAAATATATGATGAATATTTTGGGAATATATATATATATATATATATATATATATATATATACACACACACACACATATATACACTTTTAAACCTTTTTACCTCAATTTATTTCCCACTGACTTTGGGTCCCTTCTGACTTGGTTAGCATGCTTTTTATGGTGTCTTTGCCAACCTTTTAGTATTTTATTCTCTCATTCATATATTCTTATCTAGATAAAATGATAAGGCTGAAAAACTCACAAAAAAAAGAACAGGAAAAATTAAGAACAAGAAGTACTGATGGCTATGGACCTAATCAATATAGACATTGGTAATATGTCAGACTACAGTTTAGAATGAAGATTCTCAAGGTGATAGCTGGGCTCAAAAAAGGCATAAGAGATATTAGGGAAACCTTTTCTGGAGAAATAAAAGCCTTTACTGGAGAAATAAAAGAACTAAAATCTAATGAAGCTGAAATTTTTAAAAAGCTATTAATGAGGTGCAAAATAATGGAGCCTCTTACTGCTATTATAAATGAGGCAGAAGAGACAATTAGTGGTATAGAAGAATAAGTGATGGAGAATAAAAAAGCTGAGCAAAAGAGAAACAAACAATTGCTGGACTATAAGGGGATAATTAGAGAGATAAGTGATACCATAAGAGAAATAAAATTCGAATAATTTTGATTCCAGAAGAATAAGAGACAGGGTGACAGGAAGCATATTGGAGAGAATTATAATAGAGAATTTCCTTAATATGGCAAAAGGAACAAGCATCAAATCCAAGAGGCACAGAGAACCCCTCTCAAAGTCAATAAAAATAGGACCACACCCTGTCATCTAGTAGTAGAAATGCAAGTCTTAGTGACAAAGAGAAAAATCCTGAAAGCAGCTTGGGACAAGTAGTCTGTAGCATACAATGATATAAATATTATTTTGGCAGCAGACTTACCCACAGAGCATGGCAGGCAAGAAAGAACTGGTATGGTATATTCAGAGCACTAAATGAGGAAAACATGCAGCTAAGATTACTATATCCAGCAGTGCTATCATTGAAAATAGAAGGAGAGACTAAAGCTTCCAGGACAAACAAAAACTAAAAGAATGTGTAAACACTAAACAAGCCCTACCAAAAATATTGAAATGGGTCCTGTAAGCAAAGAGAGAGCCTAGAAGTAGTAGACCAGAAAGGAACAGACACAATAACAGTAACTGTCACCTTACAGGCAATACAATGGCACTAAATTCATATCTTTCAATATTACGCTGAATGTACCATTTCAATACTTACCCTGAAAGTAAATGGTCTGAACGCCCCAATCAAAAGCCACAGGATATCAGAATGGATATAAAACCAAAACCCATCAATATGTTATCTACAAGAAACTAATTTTAGCACCACAAACACCTCCATATTTAAAGTGAGGGAGTAGAAAACAACTTACCATGCTAATAGACATCAGAAGAAAGCTGGGGAGGCAATCGGTATATCAGATCATTTAGCTTATAAGACAAAGACTATAAGAAGAGATGAAGAAAGACACTATATCATACTCAACAGGTCTGTCCAACAAGAATATCTAGCAATTTTAAATATCTATACCATGGGAGCTGCGAACTATATAAAACAATTAACAACACAATCAAAGAAACACATCAACAGTAATACTATAATAGTAGGGGACTTTAACACTCCCCCCACAGAAATGGACAGATCATCCAAGCAAAAGTTCAATAAGGAAATAAAGTCCTTAAATGAAACACTGGACTAGATGAACATCACAGATATATTTAGAACATTCCATCCCAAAGTAACAGAATACACATTCTTCTCTAGTGTACATGGAACATGCTCCAGAATAGATCACATGCTGGGTCAAAAAACAAGTCTCAATCAGTACCAAAGTTTTGGGGTCATTCCCTGCATATTTTAAGACTACAATGCTCGGAAGATAGAACTCAATATCAAGAGGAAAGTTGAAAAGAACCCAAACACATGAAGGCTAAGGAGCATCCTATTTAAGGATGAAAGTCTCAACCAGGAAATTAAAGAATTGAAAGAATTCATGGAAACAAATTATAATGGAAACAAGATCTTAGCAAACAGGTTCCAACAGCACATTTGAAAGATTATCCACCATGACCAGGTGGGATTCATCCCTGGGCTACAAAGATGGATCAACGTTCACAAATCAATCAATGTGATAGGACAAATTAATTTGAGAAGAGAGAAGAACCAAATAGTCCGCACAGTCGATGCAGAAAAAGCATTTGACAAAATCCAGCATCCGTTCCTGATTAAAACACTTCAAAGTATAGGGATAGCGAGATCATTCCTGAACTTCATCAAATCTATCTAGGAAAGACCCACAGCAAATATTATTCTCAATGGGATAAAGCTTGCAACCTTCCCGTTGAGATCAGGAACACGACAAGGAGGCCCACTCTCAACTCTCTTGTTCAACATAGTATTAGAAGTCCTAGCAACAGCAATCAGAAAACAGAGAGAAATAAAAGGTATCCAAATTGGTAATGAAGAAGCCAACTCTCTCTCTTCTCAGATGACATGATTCTTTGTATGGAAAACCCAAAGACTCCACCTCCAAACTACTAGAATTCATACAGCAATTCAGCAGTATGGCAGGATACAAAGTCAACTTACAAAAATCAGTGGCTTTCTTCTACACTAACAATGAAAATACAGAAAGGGAAATTAGAGAATCGATTCCATTTACTATAGCACCAGGAACCATAAGATACCTGGGAATAAACCTAACCAAAGAGGTAAAGGATCTGTACTCAAGGAACTACAGAACACTCATGAAAGAAATGGAAGAGGACACAAAAAGATGGAAGACCGTTCCATGCTCTTGGATCGGAAGAATAAACATTGTTAAAATGTCTATAATGCTTGGAGGAATCTATACTTTTAATGCCATTCCGATCAAAATTCCATGAGTATTCTTCCAAGAGCTATATCAAATAATCAAAAAATTTATATGGAATCAGAAGAGAACTCGAATCACTAAGGAAATGTTGAAAAACAAAAATAAAACTGGCGGCATCACCTTACCTGATTTCAAGCTTTATTACAAAGCTGTGATCACCAAGACAGCATGGTACTGGCATAAAAAGAGACACATAGACCAGTGGAACAAAGTAGAGAGCCCAGATATGGACTCTCAACTCTATGGGCAAATAATCTTTGACAAAGCAGGAAAAAATATACAGTGGAAAAAAGACAGTCTCTTCAATAAATGGTGCTGGGAAAACTGGGCAGCTATAAGTAGAAGAATGAAACTCGACCATTCTCTTACACCATACATAAAGATAAACTTAAAATGGATAAAAGACCTCAACATGAGACAGGAATCCACCAGAATCCTAGAGGAGAACATAGGCAGTAATCTTTTCGATATCAGCCACAGCAAAGTCTTTCAAGATATGTCTCCAAAGGCAAAGGGAACAAAAGCGAAAATAAACTTTTGGGACTTCAACAAAATCAAAACCTTCTGCACAGCAAAGGAAACAGTCAACAAAACAAAGAGGCAACCCACGAAATGGGCGAAGATATTCGCAAATGACAGTACAGACAAAAGGTTGTTATCCAGGATCTATAATGAACTCCTCAAACTCAACACACACAAAACAGACAATCTTATCAAAAATGGGCAGAAGATATGAACAGATACTTCTCCAATGAAGACACACAAATGGCTATCAGACACATGAAAAAAAAATGTTCCTCATCACTATCCCTCAGGGAGATTGAAATTAAAACCACATTGTGATATCACCTTTCACCAGTTAGAATAGCCAAAATTGACAAGACAGGAAACAACATGTATTAGAGGGGATGTGGAGAATGGGAAGCCCTCTTACACTGTTGGTGGGAATGCAAGTTGGTGCAGCCTCTTTGGAGAACAGTGTGGAGATTCCTCAAGAAATTAAAAATAGAGCTTCCCTATGACCCTGCAATTGCACT
This sequence comes from Neogale vison, assembly GCF_020171115.1. Classification (NCBI taxonomy): domain Eukaryota; kingdom Metazoa; phylum Chordata; class Mammalia; order Carnivora; family Mustelidae; genus Neogale; species Neogale vison. The sequence goes on along the minus strand of NC_058092.1, from coordinate 122,595,805 downwards.
CCTGGGTATTTACCCCAAAGACACAGATGTCATGAAAAGATAGGCCATCTGTACCCCAATGTCCACGGCAGCAATAGCCATGGTCGCCAAACTGTGGAAAGAACCAAGATGCCCTTCAACGGATGAATGGATAAGGAAGATGTGGTCCATATACACTATGGAGTATTATGCCTCCATCAGAAATACCCAACTTTTGTAGCAACATGGACAGGACTGGAAGAGATTATGCTGAGTGAAATAAGTCAAGCAGAGAGTCCATTATCATATGGTTTCACTTATTTGTGGAGCATAATAAATAGCATGGAGGACATGGGGAGTTAGAGAGGAGAAGGGAGTTGGGGGAAATTGGAAGGGTAGGTGAACCATGAGAGACTATGGACTCTGTAAAACAATCTGAGGGGTTTGAACTGGCAGGGGTGTGGGAGGTTGGGGTACCAGGTGGTGGGTATTATGGAGGGCACGGATTGCAAGAAAAAATAATGAATACTGTTTTTCTGAAAATAAATAAATTAATTAAAAACAAATTAAAAAAAAACCCACAATGGTTCAAAATCTGTGGGACACAGCAAAGGCAGTCCTGAGAGGAATGTATATAGTGGTTCAAGCATTTTTCAAGAAAAAAGAAAGGTCTCAAATACACTACCTAATCCTACACTTTTTTTTCCAATTTATTTATTTTCATAAAAACATTATTCATTATTTTTTTCACCACACCCAGTGCTCCATGCAAGTCGTGCCCTCTATAATACCCACCACCTGGTACCCCAACCTCCCACCCCCCCACCACTTCAAACCCCTCAGATTGTTTTTCAGAGTCCTACACTTAAGGGAGCTGGAGAAAGAACAGCAAAGAAAGCCTAAACCCTGACAGGGAATAGAAATAATACAAATCAGAGCAGAAATAAATGAAATGGAAACCACACACACAAAAATAAAAAGAAAAGAAAAAAAGAAAAGAAAGTAAAAAGTAAAACAGTAGACGGAATTAACGAATCTAAGAGCTAGTTCTTTGGAAGAATTAATGTGTTTGATAAATACCTTTCCAGACTTTTCAAAAAGAAAGAGAAAGGACCCAAATAAATAACATCATCAATGAAAGAGGTGAGATCACAAGCAAACACCAAAGAAATGCAAACAATTATAAGAACATATTATGAGCAAATATATGTCCTGGAAGCAAATATACGTATCTGGAAGAAATGGATGCATTCCTAGGGATGTATAGACTACAACAACTGAACCGGTAGAAATAAAAAACCTGAAGAGACCCATAACCAGTAAGTAGATTGAAGTAGTCATCAAAAATCTCCCAAAAAAACAGTCCAGGGCCAGATGGCTTCCCACGGAAATTCTACCAACATTGAAAGAAGAATCAATACCTATTCTCCTGAAAATGTTCCCCCACAAAATGGAAGGAAAACTTCCTAACCCATTTTATGAGGCCAGCATTACCTTGATCCCAAAACCAGACAAAGGCCCCATGAATAAAACAGAATTACACACCAGTATCCTTGATGAACACAGATGTGAAAATTATCAACGCAATACGAGCCAATAGGATCCAAGCATACATTAAAAGGTTTAGTCACCACGACCAAGTGGAATTTATTCCAGGGCTGCCAGGATGGTTCAACATCCACAAAGCAATCAATGCGTTACAATACATAAGTAAAGGAAAGATCATGAACCATATGATACTTTCAATAGATGCTGAAAAATCATTTGACAACGTACAACATCTTTTCTTGATCAAAACTCTTCAAAGTGTGGGGAATGGTAGAGAGTTCCTACCTCAATATCATCAAAAGCAATCTATGAAAAACCCACAGTGAATATCACTCTCAATGGAGAAAAACTGAGGGCTTTTCCGCTAAGGTCAGGAACATGGCAAGGATGTCCATTATCACCACTGTTATCACTGTTATTCAACATAGTACTAGAAGTCCTACCCTCAGCAATCAGACAACAAAAATAAATTAAATTCATCCAAATCAGCAAAGAAGAAATCAAACCATTATCTAGCACTGACACAAAGAGAGATCATCCATCATTATCCATTAACTGACTTGGAATAATATCCACAGTATATTTTATGTGGAAAAGGGAGTGAAAATATCATGAAATCAAAATATCATGCAAAAGTGGTTTTTTTATAATATGAGGAAATTTTATCTATTGGTAATCCCCTGGGACAGAGCTTTATGTATATTTGAGAAAAAATGGTTTAGAGCAGAGTAGAGCCATGAGGGCCATACTCATGTAACAGGTTCCTGTCTTCAAAAGAAGGCAGAGATATGAACACAGGCATTTATTTCATCAAGACGGTTTGGGAGATATTGATGATGGGGTGTCAGCTCAGGAAGGACCAGCCAGATCATTGTGTGTAGCAAAATAGATATCTGAATGATATCTGTTAAGAAGAGGCCAAATACTGGTGGAGGAAGTAGGGGAAGAAAATGTAGATAGCTCTCTGATACTGTACTTGTGAGAGAAAACAAATTGTCATGGTTATTTTTAAGGTGTTTTTTTTTTAATTGTGAGATGTTTGATATAAACAATAGCATTCATCTCCTCAGTAAAATCCACAGTAAGTTTTGAATAGCTCACCATAAATAAGAGTGTATGTTTCCAGAGTATAAATGAGAGAATATGCTGAATTATGTATTCAGCACAGACACAACCACAGAGATGCTGAAGTGAGAAGAACAGAGACCAGTGATGTGCTTGTACCTTGAGCAAAAGTCAAGAGGGACAAGTGCCAGAGCTCTCCATACAATGCACCAAAGTGCATACAACGGAAAAGGCTGCCATTTTTGCTTTCTGTTTCTCCATTTCGAATTACATATAGCCTAATCTTTCATAACAAACACGTGCTGATAGCTAGGAAACATATTGGTTTCATTAAAAGAGCTATGCTCATCCAGTGGTTTGTTTAGCGTTTCATCCATACTGATTGGGTATGGAACATATGCCAGTTGTCATGTGTTTCTTGACTTTTAAAATTTTACTTGCTCAAAACACCCATCAGCCTGACCAGGGTTTCCTTGCAACTGCATAAGTTCAATATGCTCCTTACAAAGCCCTTTGGCCTTCCATTCTCTTGGCCCACACATTACCCTGCATCACATCATAAAGGTGACTTCACCTCCTCCCTCTCTCTAGTAATACATCCTTTAGAGAGAGTGGCCCCACCGATCTCGTCCTGTCTGCCATCTGCACCAAGAGGCCCTAAATGATACTGCTGTTAACAAATAGCTTCCAAGTCTGAGCATTTGACACACATCTGGCCTATGTGGCTAGAGCTGAGCTTGGCATAGAAAGAGCTGTGCACTTAGTGTAAGTCCTTCTGCGGGTCAGAGGGATCACAGTGCTGCCATCTTGGCCTCAGATCATGCAGTCATTGCTAGTGTAACTGAACGGAGTGCAGAAATGGGCAGAGGCCATCCTCTACCACTCCTCTTACCAAGACATATCCCTCTGGGTCTCACTTTGTGCTACCCCAAGGATGGAGTTGGAAACTGATGGGGGATGTGGTTGTCTTTTGTCTGAGATGACCCACAAACCCCAAAAAGAGAAGTATGGGTTGAAGCTTAGGACAACAATATAATACTTGGCAGAGCATATATCATTTCAAAGGAGAAAAAAAAAAACACCCATCATGTTTTATTAAAGTAAACAGACCATTTATTGCCTAGATGGGAGTCTATAGACAGTAGAAGATCATTAATCTAAGTCCAGGTTACTTGGCCATTAACACACTAATTGGAACTAGCAAAATGTGATATAAAACCTCCTCACTCTATGACAAATTTATAAAAATAACAACGACAACATTAGCTCAAAAGATTTTCACAAGAGTAGGGAATCTTGGAAATTATTGTGAGATATAAAGTTTGAGGATGTGGTTTCCAGAAGTTGAGAAATAGAGTTGAATTCAGAAACTGATTTTATATTTTCAGAGCTCGGATATTTTCTGTTTAAAGCAGAAGCAGTTTGGTCTTTTGGTGACTGTATCCCTGATTTGACCGATTTTTCAGTAAATGAGTACACACACGGAGAAAGTGATCATCCCTCGATTTGCACAGTGGTATCCATCAGGGTCCAGTAAAGAACTGTATTCCCTGGAATCATTACAATGAGTAGAATTTATTGAAGGGGAGGAAGCATAGGTCTGACAGCCCAGAGATGAGCTACTGCTGGAAGCCCCTGCATCCCCTGGGGACAAAAAACAAGGAGATATTCTGAAGACGAAGCTGTGCCTTTGGAATTCTACAGTGTGGAGGGACATTGCAATTGCTCTCACTCCAGAGCTACAACCAGGAGTAAGAAGGAGAAATCCTGAAGCTTCCTCTAGACTAGGCATATTCTGCCAGTGTCCAGGTGGGCTAACCCTCACCTCTGGATATCTATTATAGTAGCCTTGGTTATGCAGAAAGGCTATAGCCTTTGTGTGTGAAGGTCAAGGAAAGGATAAATAGAGATTAATTTATAACGAGGATGATCAGCAAAAGATATCCAAATGGTTTTCCAGTCCACTATTATAATGCAATTGTGAATGAGTAGCTCTCTTTTTAAATTAATTGATTAATTTTTAATGACTGGATTCCTGAATACCGGTTATGACTAGATTACAGGATAAGAACTGGTTTGGATGACTGGGAGGTTTTCTGTTCTGCCAATTGCCAGGATCCATCCTGATTTCACATTTTTTTTCAATTTATTTATTTTCAGAAAAACATTATTCATTATTTTTTCACCACACTCAGTGCTCCATGCAAGCCGTGCCCTCTATAATACCCACCACCTGGTACACCAACCTCCCACCCCCCCCGCCACTGCAAAGCCCGCAGATTGTTTTTCAGAGTCCATAGTCTCTCATGGTTCATCTCCCCTTCCAATTTACCCAAATTCCCTACTCCTCTCTAACACCCCTTGTCTTCCAGGCTATTTGTTATGCTCCACAAATAAGTGAAACCATATGATAACTGACTCTCTCTGCTTGACTTATTTCACTCAGCATAATCTCTTCCAGTCCTGTCCATGTTGCTCCAAAGTTGGGTATTCATCCTTTCTGATGGAGGCATAATACTCCATAGTGTATATGGACCACATCTTCCTTATCCATTCATCCGTTGAAGGGCATCTTGGTTCTTTCCAAGTTGGGCGACTGTGGCCATTGCTGCTATAAACATTGGGGTACAGATGGCCCTTCTTTTCACGACATCTGTGTCTTTGGGGTAAATACCCAGGAGTGCAATTGCAGGGTCATAGGGAAGCTCTATTTTTAATTTCTTGAGGAATCTCCACACTGTTCTCCAAAGAGGCTGCACCAACTTGCATTCCCACCAACAGTGGAAGAGGGTTCCCCTTTCTCCACATCCTCTCCAACACATGTTGTTTCCTGTTTTGTTAATTTTGGCCATTCTAACTGGTGTTAGGTGATATCTCAATGTGGTTTTAATTTGAATCTCCCTGAGGGCTAATGATGATGAGCATTTTTTCATATGTCTGATAGCCATTCGTATGTCTTGATTGGAGAAGTGTCTGTTCATATCATCTGCCCATTTTTTGATATGTTTGCCTGTTTCGTGTGGGTTGAGTTTGAGGAGTTCATTATAGATCCTGGATATCAACCTTTTGTCTGTACTGTCATTTGCAAATATCTTCTCCCATTCCGTGGGTTGCCTCTTTGTTTTTTTGACTGTTTCCTTTGCTGTGCAGAAGCTTTTGATTTTGATGAAGTCCCAGAAGTTTATTTTCGCTTTTGTTTCCTTTGCCTTTGGAGACGTATCTTGAAAGAAGTTGCTGTGGCTGATATCAAAGAGATTTCTGCCTATGTTCTCTTCTAAGATTATGATGGATTCCTGTCTCACGTTGAGGTCTTTTATCCATTTTGAGTTGATCTTTCTGTACAGTATAAGAGAATGGTCGAGTTTCATTCTTCTACATATAGCTGCCCAGTTTTCCCAGCACCATTTATTGAAGAGACTGTCTTTTTTCCACTGTATATTTTTTCCTGTTTTGTCGAAGATTAATTGACCATAGAGTTGAGGGTCCATATCAGGGCTCTCTACTCTGTTCCACTGGTCTATGTGTCTGTTTTTATGCCAGTACCATGCTGTCTTGGTGATCACAGCTTTGTAATAAAGCTTGAAATCAGGTAAGGTGATGCCGCCAGCTTTATTTTTGTTTTTCAACATTTCCTTAGCGATTCGGGGTCTCTTCTGATTCCATACAAATTTTAGGATTATTTGCTCCAGCTCTTTGAAGAATGCCGGTGGAATTTTGATCGGAATGGCATTAAAAGTATAGATTGCTCTAGGCAGTATAGACATTTTAACAATGTTTATTCTTCCGATCCAAGAGCATGGAATGGTCTTCCATCTTTTTGTGTCTTCTTCAATTTCTTTCATGAGTGTTCTGTAGTTCCTCAAGTACAGATCCTTTACCTCTTTGGTTAGGTTTATTCCCAGGTATCTTATGGTTCTTGGTGCTATAGTAAATGGAATCGATTCTCTAATTTCCCTTTCTGTATTTTCATTGTTAGTGTATAAGAAAGCCACTGATTTCTGCACATTGACTTTGTATCCTGCCATACTGCTGAATTGCTGTATGAGTTCTAGTAGTTTGGGGGTGGAGTCTTTTGGGTTTTCCATATAAAGAATCATGTCATCTGCAAAGAGAGAGAGTTTGACTTCTTCATTACCAATTTGGATACCTTTTATTTCTCTCTGTTTTCTGATTGCTGTTGCTAGGACTTCTAATATTATGTTGAACAAGAGTGGTGTAAGTGGGCATCCTTGTCTTGTTCCTGATCTCAATGGGAAGGCTGCAAGCTTTTTCCCATTGAGGATGATATTTGCTGTGGGTCTTTCATAGATCGATTTGATGAGGTTCAGGAATGATCTCGCTATCCCTATACTTTGAAGTGTTTTAATCAGGAACGGATGCTGGATTTTGTCAAATGCTTTTTCTGCATCAATTGAGAGGACCATGTGGTTCTTCTCTCTTCTCATATTAATTTGTTGTATCACTTTGATTGATTTACGAATGTTGAACCATCCTTGTAGCCCAGGGATGAATCCCACCTGATCATGGTGGATAATCTTTTTAATGTGTTGTTGGATCCTGTTGGCTAGGATCTTGTTGAGAATCTTAGCATCCATATTCATCAGTGATATTGGTCTGAAACTCTCCTTTTTGGTATGGTCCTTGCCTGGTTTGGGGATCCGGGTAATGCTGGCTTCATAGAAAGAGTCTGGAAGTTTTCCTTCTGCTTCAATTTTTTGAAACAGCTTCAGGAGAAGAGGTGTTATTTCTTCTTGGAAGGTTTGGTAGAATTCCCCAGGGAATCCGTCAGGTCCTGGGCTCTTGTTTTTTGGGAGGTTTTTAATCACTGATTCAATCTCGTTGTTAGATATCGGTCTATTCAGGTTGTCGATTTCTTCCTGGTTCAATTTTGGTAGTTTATATTTTTCCAGGAATGCATCCATTTCATCTACGTTGCTAAGCTTATTGGCATATAACTGTTCGTAATAACTTCTGATGATTGTTTCTACTTCCTTGGCGTTAGTTGTGATCTCTCCCTTTTCGTTCATAATTTTATGAATTTCGGATTTCTCTCTTTTCTTTCGGATTAGCGTAGCCAGTGGCTTATCGATCTTATTGATTCTTTCAAAAAACCAGCTTCTAGTTTCATTGATACATTCTACTGTATCTCTGGTTTCTCCCTCATTGGTCTCAGTTCTAATCTTGATGATTTCCCTTCTTATGTGTGGAGTTGGTTTGATTTGTTGATGATCCTCCAGTTCTTTAAGGTGTAGAGACAGCTGGTGTGTTCTGGATTTTTCAATTCTTTTGAGCGAGGCTTGGATGGCTATGTATTTTCCCCTTAGGACCGCCTTTGCTGTATCCCATAGGTTTTTGACTGAAGTGTCTTCATTCTCATTGGTTTCCATGAATTGTTTCAGTTCTTCTTTGATCTCCTGGTTGATCCAAGCATTCTTAAGCAAGGTGGTCTTTAGCTTCCAGGTGTTTGAGTTCCTTCGGAAATTTTCCTTGTGATTGAGCTCCAGTTTCAAAGCATTGTGATCTGAGAATATGCAGGGAATAATCTCAGTCTTTTGGTATCGGTTGAGTCCTGATTTGTGACCCTGTATGTGGTCTATTCTGGAGAAGGTTTCGTGTGCACTTGAGAAGAATGAGTATTCTGCTGTTTTAGGGTGGCATGTTCTGTATATATCTATGAGGCCCATCTGGTCCAATGTGTCATTCAGTGCTCTTGTTTCTTTATTGATTTTCTGCTTCGATGATCTGTCTAATTCTGAAAGAGGCATGTTAAGATCTCCTACGATTAGTGTATTCATATCAATATGACTCTTTATCTTGATTAACAGTTTTCTTAAGTAATTGGCTGCTCCCATATTGGGAGCATAGATATTTACAATTGTTAGATCATCTTGGTGGATAGTCCCTTTAAGGATTATGTAGTGTCCTTCTGTATCTCTGACTACAGTCTTTAGTTTGAAGTCTAATTTATCTGATATGAGAATCGCTACCCCAGCCTTCTTTTGAGTCCCATTGGCATGAAAGATGCTTCTCCACCCCTTCACTTTCAGTCTGCGTGTATCTTTAGGTTCAAAATGGGTCTCTTGTAGACAGCATATGGATGGGTCCTGTCGTTTTATCCAATCTGCAACCCTGTGCCGTTTTATGGGTGCATTTAGGCCATTCACATTGAGAGTGATTATTGATAGATATGTTTTTATTGACATCGAGTTACCTTTGAAGTCTTTCTTTCTGTAGACTGTCTCTATATTTCTGTTCACTGCTATTCTTGGGGTTTTTCCTCTTTTATAGAACCCCCCTTAATATTTCCTGCAATGTCGGCTTGGTGGGTGCATAGTCTTTTAAGCCTCGCCGGTCTTGGAAACTCTTTATCTCTCCATCCATTTTGAATGTCAGTCTTGCTGGATAAAGTATTCTTGGCTGCATGTTCTTCTCATTTAGTGCCCTGAATATATCTTGCCAGCCTCTTCTGGCTTGCCAGGTCTCTGTGGACAGGTCTGACGTTATTCTGATGGGCTTCCCTCTGTAAGTAAGGAGGAGCCTCTTTGCCCTGGAGGCTTTCAAGAGATTATATCTACAATTATAATTTCTCAATTTGACTATCAGATGTCGTGATGTTTTTTTGGAGTGTATAATCTTGGGTGGAGACCATTCAGCCTCTAGTACATGAACGCTGGTTTCATTCGCGAGATTCGGAAAATTTTCCTGAAGGACTTGTTCCACGATATCTTCTAGATTTCTTTCTTTCTCCTCCCCTTCAGGAATTCCAATAATTCTGACGTTGGAACGCTTCATGGCATCATTTATTTCCCTGATTCTGCTTTCGTGGGATCTAAGCTTTTTGTTCTAGGCTTCCTCCTGATCCTTTCTCTCTGTCTGTTTGTCTTCCAGATCACTAATTCTATCTTCTGTCTCAGTTACCCTAGCTTTGAGAGAGTTTAGATTAGATTGGAACTCATTGAGAGCATTGTGGACCTCCTCCCTGGTAGCTTTAAGCTCCGCCCTAACATTGTGAACATCCTTTCTGGTCGCTTTCAGTTCGGCCCTAATCAATTCTGTTTGGTCATCCATGGCTTTCTCCAACCTAGCTATTGCCTGGATAATTGTTAGCCTGAATTCTCTTTCCGACATATTGTCTATGTTGATAGCCATTAGATCTGTTGCAGAAGGTCCATGCTCTGTATTTTTCTTCTGTTGTGCATTCCTCCTCCTAGTCATTTTGGTGGGAGAAGACTGAACATATGTAGCTGGATGTATCAACTCTGGTGCAGTCAAGGTGCACCCTGGAACACTTCTGAGCAATCAGGGTTCCCCACCCAAACGAGAGACAAAATAAAAGAAAAAGAAAAAGAAAAAAAGGAAAAGAAGAAAAAGAAAAACAAAAAAGAAAAAGAGAGAGAGACAGGAACGAAAGGGAAGATGAAAGAGAAGTTTCACCCCAGATGGGCCCCAAGGTAAGATTTATGAAGTAGACAAACAAAAAGTGATAAAAAGACTGATACAATTATATGGCAAGAGAAAGAAAAAAAATATATATATATATGTATATATATGCAAATAAAGAAAGAACCTCGTCAAAAAGAACCACAAGTGTAAAATTTATATGCTATCAGGACAAACACCAGAAACACTGGTGGAAGAATATGGGAGAGTTCTTATAAATTCTCAGTGTGTGCGAGGAAGGTTGTTTTAATTCTTCCTGGATGTATCTTGATATCTTTGTTAAAGGACTCAACTTTCCTAAGATAAAGGGGATTAAAAATTGGTTTACCTATAGGGGTAGTATTGATTGGGGAAAGGGGATTACTTTGAAGTTAACTCTATATGAATATTAGACGATAAAAATAAAAAGGAAATACTAGACTAAACTAAACTAAATTTTTTTTTAAAAAAGGAATTCAAAATATAAAAATGCAGAAGAAAAACAGGTGTATGTATCAAAAAGTTCAGGTTAGAAAGGTATTATGGAATTTGATGTACTGTACAGCTCACTGTGATGGTAAATAGGTTAAAAAAATTACCTATGTGTAAAAAAAAAAAAAATGAACCGGAATAGTGGAAACGAGGTGAACAATACAAGTTTTCCTATGAAGTAGTGGTGGTTCTCTTGTAGTCCTTTTTTTTTTTTTTTTCTTTCTTGGTTTGTTTTCTGGGGAGGGGCCTGCCACGTGGGTTGTCAGTGAATGATGTTTCCTGAGTTGAGTCCCCCCGCCCCCCTCAAGGGAGTGGGCTCTGGGGAAACTGGTTTTTTTCAGGCTTTTGTTCTCTGGCAGTTTTTTTGCTTGTTCACTTTTTTCCCTCTCCCCTTGACCGCCTTTGATGGTTTTTGTAGTATTAGAAGAAATCAAACCACACCCTGATCTCCGTCTCAGAGAGAAGCCTCAGTCTGGGTGCAGAAGCTGAATAAATTCCCCCTTGGCCACTGGCAGAGCAAGTTCCAAGTTGCAGACCCTGGGGGCGCAGGATCTTTTGCTCGTCCCCAAAGCCGAGGCAGTGGCGGCTGTCTGGGAGCTCCCAACCGCCAGAGAGGTTCCAAGCAGCGATCGCACACTGAGATTTTGCTGCCGGCCCGGGCTGGGAGTGCCCGGCTTGCGCGCACCTCTTTTCAGAGGCGGCTATGGGTCAGGCGCGTGTCTGGGGAACTGAGAATGGGGCGCGGGTCCGTGAGCCCCAGGCTGGGCTTTTGTGCGCCCTGTCAGGGGAAGAGTTTCACGCGTGCGCGTGGCTTAGGCTTTGAAACAATGGTGCGGGTCAAGGAGCGCCGGCTGGGCCTCAGTAATTCAGGGGAGCTCGAGGGACGTGCGCGTGTATCTCGAGCTTTGTGGTAGGGCTAGCGTGAGTTCCGCAAACCGGCGCAGCTCCCATCCCCTCACAGGAGCCAGAACCCATGCGCTCTGGGGCGCGCTGGCGGCTTAGGGACCAGGAGCGGTTTCTCCACCACACTCTCTCTGCCTCAGCGCCGGGGACGCCGTCTGGGACCGGGGACTTAAGCCCCTGTCCCTAGCTGCCCCGATTCCCACAATTTCCCCCCCACAATCCTTTGCTCTTTTGGAGTGCTTCCAACCAGTCTCCGAGTTACTGCTGGTCCCCAGACGCAGGGCACTCTCGCTCGGATTGGGGTATTACTTTCCCACCGGTCGCCACTGGTGGCTCCCTCCCCCTTTTGTTTATCTTCAGATATCAGTCCGCCGTTCCCATTCTGCTTTACCTGCTCACTGGCGTCTTCTGCCCCTGTAGAGATCCAGACGTGTATAATTCTGATCTCAGGCTGATTTCATGGGTGATCGGAGTTCTTTGGTAGGTAATCAGCTCACTTTGGGGTACCAGCTGAAAAGACGCCTCTTCCTACTACCCCGCCATCTTGTCCCCCCACTGATTTCACATATTTTTAAAAAATGAAATATCTTTTCATATTTTCTATAATAATAATTATCTATTCATTTTTATTGAACTTGCAGTGCCTATCAAAATTTTACACATTTCTTGTGAAGAAAAATTACCACCTACCATAATGGAGGACCCTAATACAGGATCTTTGGTGAATCTTCCTATGGCAAGTGGTTTAAATGTCATACAATGAACAAGACAAATCATGGCAAATACAAGCAAAAGTAATAGAAACAAAATGCTAATACAAATCTTTTCCTTTTATTTTGTACAGCATATTATTTAGAAATGTGTTTGAGAGACGGTTAATACAGCTAGACTATATCAGAATGAAGTCTTTTTAAGAGAATTTTTTATTTATCAGCTGTAATTGCGACATACCTTAGTGCTGTTTATTAAAGTATTCTCAAACTTTTGTATTCTAGAAACAAGTGAAAATGGCAATCCCCTTGTTCTTTAATTTGGCCAATAAAATGTGAATGGCAGTGTCATGTTCATTCCTAGGGGCACTTGAAGACTGTCCTCCCACTGCCAGAGGTAGCTGAAATTCTTCAAAGACTGACCACTGTGCAGGCTCAGGTCCTTAAGGAGAAGAATGCAGGGAATCATAGCGGCTTTGTTGTTTGAAGCCACCATAATGTGAGTTTATTTTACTGCAAGGTGATTTTGCTTGTGTTGTTTGGTAGAGCAATTGTTCAAAACAAAAGCAGCTCATGCTTTCAAAGCCTGGCATCAATGATGGATGTGGTAGCGATGATATGATCAAGTTCTTCATGATGGTGGCTTCATGGCTTGAGAAAATGGCTTCCAACTGTGAACCTTCCCTTTGCTACATATTTTACATTAAAAAATACAAAACCAAAACCAAACACCTGAGGCCTGAGAGACTCTTGGTAATGGAGGTTATTTGTGCATTGTCGGTCTGTTGGGGAGGTGTATGGGGGGACACTAACCTCTGCACTGACGCCATCATGCAACACCTTGGTTGGAGGCAAACAGTGGGTTCCCAGATTTATGCAATGGTGTGAGCTTCACACAGCTCACACATCTGAGCTGCGGGACCTATTAAAAATAATTAAAAGCAGACATCTGCAAAACACTGATTACTGAGGCATTCATAGCCTCAACAACATTCTCTATGGATAACCAAGGCTTAGTTAAAAAAAAAAAAAAGACTATTTTCCATTTTGTTCCAAAAGAAGTTCATTGACCATTCATATAAAACACAAATATTAAAATGGGGAGAACTCATTCCAAAGATTTTTTTTTTAGAAATTTCAGAAGCAGAATAATTTCTCCAGAAAAGAGACTTTGGCAAGATCACAGAAGGCATTGCACAGTAGGCCCGCAAAGTTTTATGCCAGCATTCATCCTGTTAACATTTCAGAGAACCTGCATTATAATGGACAGCTGTGCCAATTTCTGAGAATACAAATGTGAATGAGACATTTTCTCCAGTCTTGTGGGATTTAGAAACAACACATCAGTGGAAAGAGAGTGGAACTCTAGGGGAAGCATTTACATTGTTGGTCCAAAGCAAATTAACAGTCTAACGTTTAGGGTTAAATTTGATGCCATGCTTGGCTTTTAATAAATGCCCAAGAAATACTGAAAATATCCTAAATTACTGCTCATTTTAAAACTCTATTTTTTAATGTCTGGGTAGATGTGTGATAATTGGTTTACTGTAACTTCAAAGCAATCTGAGACCTAGATCTCCATCCCACCTCCCTCCCTAAAGGGTGGTAATGCTGCTGATGAACCAAATATGATATGAAGAAATAGAATACAGCTTGATCTTACTGTGGATAATAAACAACTTCCAGTAGTTTTAAGTGGATGCTAAATACACAAAGCTAATTATTTTCCTGAACTGGTGTCCTTCAGAGACTAAATTGTAGTCTATTTCCTGCCCACTCACAGTTGTGTCATGAATTCTCCAAGCAATGCAATCTAAGGACAGCAAACATGGTAGAGAGTACTCCTGCCATGCTGGTCCTTGAATATCTTTTGGGGGGACTTGAATTATGTTGCTAATTATTTCAAGTGTCCACTTTCCTTTGCTGGCGTTAGCCTGCAGATGTATGGTTCTTTCCTCTAATATCTCAGCAGGTGTTTTTGAGAGCAGGAAACACTCCTCTGTGGAAGAAAGAGATGAAATGTTTACACTATGAGAAGGGATAGTCATGCAGAGTTTATCAGAACCAGGAGCTGCCTGAGCTGGGCTTACCTCTGTTCAGGTTTATTTCCTGGAGTGGTGATTGAGGTGAGACCCCAGCCAGACTCATTAAAGTTAGTCTTTTGATCTCTGTATGGGAACAATTACAGTGCTTCTCCAAATATAATGGCTATCAAGAAAAAGGACATTTTTTTGAAAGTTTAGAGGAAAGCAAACTGTACCCAGACTTCCACCTCAGATAGAGGCCTCAGTCTATTCCCCTCTGGGAACATAGACTCCCCCTCTGCCAACTTCCACTGGCAGAGCACGGCCCCAGCCACTGTCTCAGGGGTCATAGGAGCTCCAGCTTGTCTCTGCACCGCGGTGCTACTAAAACTGCAAGCAATATTTGTCCAGGGAAACTGCTTTTTATGAAGCCAGAATTATCCTGATCCCCAAACCAGGGAAAGACCCCAACAAAGAGGAGAAATTCTGACCAATATCCCTGATGAATATAGATGCCAAGATTCTCAACAAGATCTCAATTTATAGGATCTGATAGTACATTGAGAGGTGGATGCACCAGGAACGGGTGGGATTTATCCCTGGGATGCAGGGGCGGTTTGACATTTGCAAATCAATCATTGTGATAGAACAAATCAATAAGAGAAGAGAGGAAAACCACCTGGTCCTCTCAATTGATGCAGAAATAGCATTTGACAAAATCCAGCATCCTTTTCTGGTTAAAAACCATTCAAAGTATAGGGATAGAGGAAACATTCCTAAACTTCATCAAATCTATCTAGGAAAAACCCACAACAAATATCATTATCAACGGGGAAATTTGACAGCCTTCCCTTTGACATCAGGGACATGAAAGGATGCCCACTCTCACCACTACTGTTCAATGTAGTATTAAATGTCTTTGCAACAGCTATCAGACAACAAAGAGAAATAAAATGCATTTGAATTGGCAAAGAATAAGTCAAACTCTCTCTTTTGGCAGATGACATGATACTTTTTATGGAAAACCGATACTATTAGAACTTATACAGAAAATCAGCAATGTGCAGAATACAAAAGCAATGTACAGGGGTGCCTGTGTGGCTCATTGGATTAAAGTCTCTACCTTCATCTCAGGTCATCATCCCAGGGGCCTGGGATCGAGTCCCACAATTGTGATGAAGATCCCATGAAATTATGTCAGTGAAAATGCTTGAAAACACATTGAGGATGAAAACATAGTGGAAAACATAATGAGAGTGAATTTATTCATATACTTAAATTAATGTACATCTTATCCTAAAAGTAACACATGTATGATCACTGAGTCAGCCCCAAGGTTTCAGTTCTACCACTAACAGAGAGCAAAACATAAATTTAATATAGCCACTGGGCTATGTGTGCTGTTAAGTTTTGATTTTTCTGGTGACCAGAGAAAAATAAAATCGAGTGTTAAGTTCCACAGTGAGCATTATGGTAAGGGGTAAGGAAGAAGTTCTTGTTTATGATGCATTTCACTTGACACTTATTTCTCTAATGAGTATAACCCAAGGTCTTCTCATACTACAAAGCTAATGAGGGCATTTCTGTTCATGCAATTCTACAGTGAACATCTAGTGCTGGTTCTTGGAGCTTTATTTTTCTTTTAGTTTTTGAGAAAAGCTTGTTCATATGTATGTACACTATACATGAAAGCCCAGAACAGTGAGTGATTCTGAAGATAAATAAGACTCACCTTTTCCATGATTTTGACTAGTCTTTGTTGAGAAAGAGCACCTAGACACATATACACATTTTATTATGCAAACTGTTCCCTTAATGTCTGTATGTCAATCGATGCATGGAGTTAAAAGATTTATATTTATCTTTTTTACAGTTTTGATTTTCATTCCACTTAGCTAACTTGAGATTATATTATTTTCAGGTGCACAATATGATGACTAAATTCACTGTATTGAAAAGAAGGAGACATTAAAAGCACGTTAAATTTAGCTCTTTAGGCTATTTTAACAGGTAACATAATTATGCTATTTTCCTTCTTGGGATTTACCCCCGTGCCTATACCACCAACCCACTTCCAGAACACACCTGGTGCCAGTCCCTATGCAGAAATTCTCTTAGGGCCGGTCTCCCACTGATGATTTCCAGGGCATGCCAGTAATATCAGAACAGTCAGGCAGCCCCTGGGCAGCAGTAGGATGGTACTGAGGGCCTGCATGGGGGACGTGACAGTGGAGGAGTGAGTGGCAGCAGTGGGGAGGGAAGGCAGAAACCAGAGGGGTGCAGTGAGGCAGCAGGGGCAAAGGGGGGGGTGAGCGGGGAAGCAATGTCACTGTCACTGGGTCACGGTCACGGCGGCATTGGGGAGGTGCAGTGGGGTGGCAGTGGCGTTGGCAGGGCACAGTGGGTCAGCAGCAGAGTGGGGGGTGTGAAGCAGGACAGTGCTGGAAAGGGGGTTAATGGTGGGGGCGGGCATGACCAGCAGGGCGGAGGTCTCATAGTAGTGGGGCAAGGCAGCAGCATCAGGGCAACCAAGGAAGGGGCAGTTGCCTTGTAATCACTGGTAGCAGCACCAGGCCAGCGGGCGGTGTGGCGGGGAGGGGGGCGGAGTCAGGGTGGCAAGAAGGGGCGACGTGGAGAGTAGTTGGGGAGGACTGCAGTGGCGATTGGGGGATGTGCAGCGGCACAGCAAGACCCTGAGGTATGGTAGCTGTGGGGGGCGGGGTTGGCAGCGGGAATCAAGGGCAACTCAGTGGGGCAATGGGGCCATCAGGGCATGGGGTAGTAGGTGGGGCCATGGGGCCGCCCAAGTGGAAGGAGGTGGCAGCCAGGTGATGACCCTATGGTTGGGGGGGCGGACCCATGGGGGAGGGAGCAGGGGTCTCCAGAGGCAGGTGAGGGGACAGCCAGGCTGTCCTGGCACAGGGAGCTGTGGAGGTACCATGGTGAGGCAGTTGTGTGAAAGCCAAGTGGGGCAGCCCTGCAGTGGCTGTTGGGGGTGGGTGGAATCTAGGCAGCAGCAACCGGGAGTTTGGGTGGGGCCAGCCCGGAGGTAGAGGCTCAGCAGCAGTAGCAGTGGGGCTAGTGTGGTGGGCGGGCCCAGAGTACACGTCATGGGGGCAGGGCAGAAGCAGTTAGACTGGCCTGGTGGGTGGGCTCAGAGTGCACGTCATGGGGGCGGGGCAGCAGCAGTTAGGCGAGCGTGGTGGGTGGGCTCAGAGTGCACGTCACAGGGGCGGGCAGCAGCAATTAGGCAGGCATAGTGGGCGGGCCCACAGCGCACATCAAAGGGGCTGGGCTGCAAAGGTTATTAGGGCATGGTGGGCGGGCCCCTGTGCACATCATGGGGGAGGGGCATCAACAGTTAGGTGAGCGTGCTGGGCGGGCCCATTGTGCATGTCATGGGGGCGGGGCAGCAACAGTTATGTGAGCGTGGTGGGCGGGCCCATTGTGCACGTCATGGGGGAGGGGCAGAAATAGTTATGTGAGTGTGGTGGGTGGGCCCATTGTGCACGTCATGGGGGCGGGGCAGGAACAGTTAGGTGAGCGCCGTGGGCGGGCCCATTGTGCATGTCAAGGGGGCGGGGCAGCAGCAGTTAGGAGGGCATGGTGGGCGGGCCCATTGTGCACGTCAAGGGGGCGGGGGAAACAGCAGTTAGGAGGGCTTGGTGGGTGGGATCATCCTGCACGTGAAGGGGGTGGGGCGCTGAAGCTTGGCAGAGACCAGGGGCACAGGGCAGCCACAGAGCCCCTGCAGCTGAGGTAAGGCGGGCAGTGTGAGGGACATGCAGGGTGGCAGGGGTGCATGTGGCGGTAGCAATGTGAGCTGCGTGGGTAGGGGGGCAGATATTCAGGGTGGAAGTAGCATGATAATGCACCTGGCAGCGGGGAGGCAATGGAGCAGAGGGAGGGGGAAGCCGTTAGGCAGTCGTGGCGTGTGTGGGGAGGCGGACCAGCCGGGCCTCAGCGGGACGTCAAGGTCATGGCACGGTTGGCGGGGCTGCATGTGCCTGAGGAGTTGGCAGGGAGCAGACAACACTGAGGAAGGGGGACGGGATCACAGGGGAGGAAGCAGGGGTCACCAGAAGCAGGGATGGGGGCAGGCAGTAGTGGCCCTGGGAGCAGTGGGAGCTGTGTGGCACCTGTGGAGCATGGGTGGAATCTAGGCGGCCACAGAGGCGGTGAGAGGGTGGGAGCAGCCCCAGGCAGCAGTGCAGCAGCAGTTAGGATGGCGTGGTGGGCGGGCGCATTGTGCACGTCAAGGGGGTGGGGCAGCAGCGGCGGGGTGGGTGTGGTGGGCGGGGCCATCATGCAGGTCAAGGAGGTGGGGCAGCAACAGTGAGGAGGGCGTGGTTGGCGGGCCCAGCGTGCACGTCAATGGGTTCGGGGTAGCAGTAGTTAGGAGGGCGGGATATGCGGGTCCATCATACATATCAAGGGGATGGGCAGCATCAGTGGGGCAGGCATGGGGGGCGGGCCCTTTGTTTACGTCAAGGTGGTGGGGCACCTAAGCACAGTAGAGGCTGGGACACAGGGCAACAGTGGAGTGGCGGCAGCAGTGGTAAAGAGGTTTGTGGGGGGGAGTACAGCAGGGTGGCAAGGGTTCATGTGGGGGGCAGAAAGATGGTGGCAGCATGAGGGGGGCAGGGTGTGGGCGTGTGAAGCAGTAATTCGCGTGTCCGCGGTGAGGCAGTGGAGCAGTGGAGGGGGAAATAGGTACTCAGTCATGGTGGGTGGAGGGGAGGGACCAGCCTGGCATCAGCGGGGCGTCAGTGTCATGGTGTGGCAGGCAAGGCTGCTAAGCTCCATGGGGGCGAGGAGGTGGCAGAGAGGTTACAACAGTCTGTTCTAACTGGCGGGGCCAGTGGGGGAGGGACTGGGGGTGTCACCAGGCAGCACTGGTACAGGGAGGGGAAGCTTCTTGAGGTAAGGGGAAGCTGCGTGACACCCGAGTGGGGCAGCTGTGTGGCACTTGTTGGGGGGATGGAATATAGGCGGCAGGGCAGGGTAGGGAGTGTGGGACCAGCCCTGAGGCAGCCGCACAGTGACAGCTTGGATGGGTTACTGGGCCTGCTCATAGTGCCTGCCAACAATGTGGGGCAGTGAAGCACAGCAGAGGCCGTGGGCACAGGAAAGAGGTGGCGCAGCAGTAAGGGGAACTGGGGGGGGGGCACAGCACGGTGGCAGGGGTGCATTTTGGGGGGCCGCAAGCTGGTACCTGTGCGGCGTGTGATGGGCGTGCTGGGCAGCCACACGCTTGGCAGACAGGAGGCATTGGAGTGGGGGGAGGGGAGTAGCTAGGCGGTACAGTCACTTGGGCCTGGGCAGGACTAGCTGGGTATAAGCGGGACACCAATATCATGGTGTGGTGGGTCAGGCAGCGAAGCAAGGGCCTGGCTTTGCTGGGCTTGGTGCATGTCTACAGGGCGGCACCACTGATAGCAGAAGCACCGGGGACCCAGGATAGCAGCGGAGAGGAAATGGTGGTTGTAAGTGGGGCACTGTGAACGGCGGTGCAGTGCGATGGGAGTAGCTCATGTTGTGGGGGCAGCCTGTTGGTACCAGTGCGGGGAAGGTGGAGTAGAACTCGTGGGGTGGCAGCAGCGTGGCAACAGGGGTAGGGAATCGGGAAGGCTCCGGAGTGGGGGACAGGGGTAGCACTAGATGGTAGCTGCAGGGAGGGGTGGCTGGAACAGCACGGGGGCAGCGTGGCAGGTGGGGCAGGCATGCAAGTCAACAGGGCAGGGGCTGCATAGGGCTGGACTAGGAAGACCAGCAGCAATGGGACACAGGGCAGCAGCAGGACATAGGGCAACAAGAGTGGGACACAGGGCGGCAGCAGATCAGAAGCAGGGTGGTGGTAAGGGGGCAATGACAGTGAGGGCAGGGTATTGGTAGTGGGGGTGTGGGGCACCTGGCAGGGTAGAGGTGCGGGGAGAGCACAGAGGGATGGTGGCAGCAATGTGGTGGGGCAGCAGGACAGTAATGAGCATAGTGGTGGGCGGGATGGGACAGCAGGGCTGCACGGGTGCATGTGGGGTGGCAGGCGGGTGGTGGCATGGGGAGAAGTGGGGACAGAACCAGCTGGGACGCAGTGGCACAGCAACTGCACAGGAAGGGCATGAAGGGCGGGATAGGGCCTTAATGCATGTCAGTGGGGACTGGACAGTGAATGTCAGCAGTGGCTGGGGGCACAGGGTAGAAGCTTAGCAACAGCAGTGGTGGTAATGTGGACAGAATGAGGGGTGTGCTGCAGACGGCCGGGTCACGAGGCGGGGCACCCAGGAAGGAGCAGCATTGGGAGAAAGCTGGGACGAGTGGAGCGGCAGCAGCAGGTCAACGGGGAGGGAATCTGGAGGCACTGGAGCAGGGATGGGAGCAAGACAGGCGGTAGTATTTTGGGGGTGTTTGTTGGGACCAGCAGGGCAAGAGCATCAGGTTAATATCTGTGTGGGCAGGGCAGGGGCCCTGCACAGCTGCGGCAGCAAGGGGACAGTATGCAGTGAAGAAATGACAGTGGGGGGATGAGGCAGCAGTGACTTGAGAAAGGCAGTGACTTAAGGAAGTGCAGTTGGATGGCAGCAGATGTGGAGGCGAAGCGGGGAGGGATTGGCACGGATGTGGTTGGGAGGGACCAGCGGGGCAGCAGCTGCCTGGCAATGGCATGGCATGGCTTGGGGGCAGGGTGGGGTGGTGGAGATGGGCAGGAGCAGCAGGGTGACCACGGTAGCAGTGGTGGTGTTGTTGGAAACACAGGCACAGGCCAGTAGAAGCACTGGAGAGTGGCGCAGCAGGGTGGCAGAGTCCTGGGAGTGCACAAGGGAGTGGTAGGGCCACTTGGGGTGACAGAGCAGGGCATCTGTTGCAACACACAGGGCAGCAGGGAAGCTATGGCGAGGGTTAGCTGTTGTGGGACAAAGGGGCACTGCTGTGGAGTAGCAGGGTGGAGGGTGGCAGCACTGGTGGCAGCGTCCTGTCAGCAGTGGGGGGTGGAAGGGACAGAGGTGGGTGTGTGGGGCGCAGCAGGGTTGCAGTGAGGGGATGGCACAGTGGGGTGGCCATGGTATGGTGTGTGGGGACCAGCCAGGCAGCAGAAGCACAGATGGGGGGACAGTGATTTGGTAGCAGCGCTATCAAATGCTTTTTCTGCATATGTTGAAATGGTTCTATGATGCTGATCCTTCGTTTTGTGAATGCGGCACATTAGTTTGATTTGTGGGACAATTTTTATGTTTATGTTTATGACACATACTAGTCTGACATTTTCTTGGGGCACATTGGGAGGTTTCGATAAGGGCCATGCTAACCTCATGAAATGAGGTGGGGTGCATTACTTCCTCTTGTTTTTCTGGCAGAGTTGGAGAAGGTTTGGTATTCATTTTTTTCCCTGTGGATGATTCATAGAATTCACCAGTGAAACCATGGGGTCCTGGACTTTTGCTTGTTGGAAGTTTTTGGTTTCTTATTTAATCTCCCTAATGGGCATTGGTCTGTTCAGAATTTCTGTTTCTTCAGGATTCAGTCTTGGCAGGTTGTATGTTTCTGGGAATGTATCCTTTTCTTTTGGATTATCCATCTTGTTGGGGTGTGATTGTTCATAGGACTTTCTTATGAGCCTTTGCATATCTGTGGTATCAGGGAACATCTCTTTCATTTCTGAGGATGAGTCCTCTTTCTTTTTTGTTAGCTTGAGTCTGGCTGAGAATCTATCAGCTTTGTTCTTTTCAAAGACCCAGCTCTTTGTTGATCTTCTGTTCTTGTTGTTTTATTTATTTTTTAAATCTTTCTGTTGTCTTTTTAGTCTATATTTCACTTATTTCAGTTCCGATGTGTTCCTTCCTTTGTTCTACTAACTTTGGACTTCATTTGTTCTTTTTCTGTTTCCTCGAGGTATATCAAGTTAGGTTGTTTATTTGAGATGTTTCTTGTTTCTTGAGTTAGGCCTGTATCACTATAAACTTCCTTCTTAGAACCACTTTTTTTAAAGTTAGCTTTAAGGGTTACCTGTGGGGCTCATTCTGTTAGGCATTGGACTTTGGCTCAGGTCATGAATTTAGGGTGCTGGAATTGAGCACTGCGTCAGCTCTCTGGTTAGCATGGGGAGCCACTTTCTCCCTCTTCTACTGCCTGCTGCTCCTTCCACTTTGCTCAGTCTCTCTCTCTCCCTCTGTGTCAAATAAGTAAATGACATCTTCAAAAAATTAAAGCGATCTCTATGCACAGCGTGGGGTTGAAACCCAAAACCGCAAGATCAAGAGTCACAGCGCTCCACTGACTAATCGGGTGCCCCATTTTAGAACCCATTTTACTGCATTCCATAACTTTTGTTAGATTGTATTATTTTTTCATTTGTATCAAAGTATTTCTGTGTTCCTATTTCAGTTTGCCCATGAATTCAATTGGTTGTTCAGTAGCATGTTGTTTAGTCTCTGTGTTTATGAATTTCCAGTTTTCTTCTTGTAATTGATTTCTAGTTCTATACCACTGTGTTTGGAAAAGACGGTCGATTTGGTTTCACTCATCATTTGGGGAAATCCTAGGCTTCTGGAGTTTATTGACTTGTCCTGTGGCCTCACATATGACCTATGCTGGAGAATGTTCTAGGTGCACTTGAGAGAAGAGAATTCCATGTGCTGCTTTTGGATGGAGGGTGCTGTGTGTATCTGTCAAGTCCATCTAAGTAACGGTTGTCTGAGGCTGATGTTTCCTTTGTGATCTTCTGTCTGGATGGTGTATCATTGAGAGAAGAGTGAGGTATTAAAGTTCCCTATGGTATTAGTGCTGATTGCTTCTCTTAGGTCTGTTCATATATGCTCTCCATATTTAGTTGCTCCACTGCTGGGTGGGTAAATATTTATAATTATTGCATCTTCTTACTGCATTAATTCCATTATCAGTTTCTAGTGCCCTTCATTGGCTCTTGTTACAGTGTCTGGATTTTTTTTTCTTTCTCCATTGGACTGAAAATCAGAAGATCATCTTTTAGCTCTGCAGTCATGAGCAAAGCACAGCCCTCCTCTAAGTCTGGTTTTCTTTATTTTCCTATATAAATAAACACAATAAATTCTTCTCCCAGGACCATATCCTGACTCCATTAAGAAAGTATGTATAAAAGTGCTTTGTAAACTAGGAGATACTGCCCAATAATGCAAATGATTATACAACCACCAAATGTTCAAGATTAGATTTTTTAAGACATATTTACTTATTGTAGAGACTGAAAGAGATTGCATGTACAAGCATATGCTAGAGAGGGGAGGGTCAGAGGGAGAGAAGGAATCCTCCAGCAGGGTCCCCGCTGAGTGTGGAGCCTGGTGTGGGGCTCTCTCCCAGAAGTTGGGAACTTGATTTGAGCCCAAATCAAGAGTCAGCTGTTTAACTGACCGTGCCACCCAGATACCCC
The DNA here is from genome assembly GCF_020171115.1 of Neogale vison. Classification (NCBI taxonomy): domain Eukaryota; kingdom Metazoa; phylum Chordata; class Mammalia; order Carnivora; family Mustelidae; genus Neogale; species Neogale vison. Next base: position 122,572,286 of record NC_058092.1, on the reverse strand, counting down.
CAGAATAAGATTTTTAAAAACATTTTTGAGGGCTTACTCTCATACGTATTATTCTAAGTGACCTCTATTTCATTCAAATCTAAAAACTATTATTAAATTAAAAATAGAAGCTGTTCTAAAAGCAAATATTTGTTATATCCTCAGAGGTGGGGAAACAGGCAGTAAAGAGGTTAAGAAGGGACACTGGGGTGGTTCAGTTGTTGAAGCTTGCCTTTGGCTCAGGACATAATCCCAGGTTTCTGGGATCAAACCCCAGTTCAGACTCCCTGCTCAGTGGGGAGTCTTCTTCTCCATCTCCCTCTGTCTCTTCCCCTGCTTATGTCCCCCCCCCTTCTCTGTCTCTCAAATAAATATTTAAATTAAAAAGGCAAGTTACTTTCTCAGTGTCATAATAAATATTAGAACTAGATACAGTCCTGAGTTTGTGACCCTGAAGAATGTGTTCTTTCATTTGTACATTTACCAAAAAATACCTAGCCCTCTAAATACCATAAATTAAATTAGTTCCCCCTTTCTCCATACCCTGAGTATCGAAAGATGCGACAATTCCAGGACCCTGGCTGGCAGGGTTGGTGGAGTGTTTGACTTTTGATCTCCAGGTTGTGAGTCTGAGTCATGTTGGGGGTACAGATTACTTAATTGAAAAAAAAAAGATGCTATATTTGGGTTTGTTTTCTTCTTTCCTTTTGACAACTTCACGCATTTCTCCCAGCTCCAACCCCAAACTTCTTCCAGACCCCATCCGTTCTGTCTGTGAGCTCACATTTTTGTTTTGGTTTTGTTTTAAGGTTCTACATGTAAGTGATTTCTAGTATTTGTCTGTCTGGCCTGTTTTATTTAGCATAATGCTTTCAAGGGCAATGATATTGTAAATCAAAAGATTTCATCCTTTATTATGGCTGAGTACAATTCCACTGTGTTTATCAACCACAATTTCTTTATTCATTCATCCACTGATGGCATTTTGGTTGTTTCTTTATTTTCACTGTTGTAAATAATCCTGCAGTGTACACAGGGGTGAATATACCTTTGTGAATTAGTGTTTTCATTCCCTTCAGATAAATACTCAGAAAGGGAACTCCTTGTTCCTTTGATTGCTCTATTTCTCATTTTTTTGAGGAACTTCCATACTGTTTTCCATAATGGCCGCACCCATTTATACTCCCCGTAATGATGGACTAGAGTTTTCCTCTCCTCCACATCTTTACCAAAACTTGCTATTTCTCCTGTTTTTGATAATGGCCCTTTTGACAGGTATGAAGTAGGGCCTCATTCTGGTTTGATTTGCATTTCCCTGATGATTAATGATGAACATCTTTTCATGTTCAAGTAGAACATCTGTATGTCTTCTTTAGGAAAATGTCTATTTGGAACTTCTCCTAATACACTAGATAGCTTGTGGGGTGATACACTAGATAACTTGTGGGGTATTTGGTGCTTTTGTGTGTTTTGTTTTGTTTTGTTGTTGAGTTGCATGAGTTCTTTATATTTTGAATATTAACCCCTGACTGGATATATAATTTACAAATGTTTTACCTTAGGTTACCATTTTATTTTGTTGATGGTTTCCTTTGTTGTTTGGATGTTGTATAGTTAGATGTAGGCCCACACTTTGCTTCTTCGTTTATTTTTACTTTTGTATCTGCTTAAAAGCCCCACTACCAAGACCTTTCATCAAGGGCCTTTCCAAACCCTGTGTTTTCTGCTACAGGTTTTATAGTTTCAGGACTTATATTCAATTGTTTGACCCATTTTGAGTTAATTTTTGTGTATGTTGTAAGAGAATGGTGCTGTTTTGTTCTTTTGCATGTGGCTCTCCAGTGTTCCCAGCACCATTGATGAAAGAGGCTCTTTTTCCCCCTTGTTTATTCTTAGCTCCTTTGTCATAAGGTCCCGGACCATAGATGTGTGTGTTTACTTCTGGGCTCTCTCCTGTCTCCTGGTGATGTGTGTGTCTGTTGTTATGACAATGCTAGATTGTTTAGATTACTCTAGCTTTGTCATTAGTCTGAAATGAGCAAGCACGATGCCTTTAGTGTGGTTCTTCTTTCTCTAGATTGCTCTGGTATTCAGAGTCTTTTGTGGCATCATACAAATTTTTAGAAACTTTCTTCTCTTTCTGTGAAAAATGTCCTTAGAATTTTGACAGGAATTGCAATGAAACTGTAGATGGCTTTAAGAAGTATGGACATTTTACCATTATTAATTTTTCTCACCCATGAATATGCGGTGTCTCTTGGTTTATGTGTGTTGCCTTCAGTTTCTTTCCTTCCCGTCTTGTCGTTTTCATCATACAAGACTTTACCTCTTGGTGAAATATATTCCTGGGTGTTTCATTCTTTTTCATGTAACTTCAGGTGGGATTATCTTCCTAATTTTCTGATGATTTGTTATTAGCATATAGAAACACAGCAGATTTTGGGGTAGTGATATTTTATCCTGCCCCCTTACTGAATTTAGTCATAGTTTGAACAATTTTTCACTGGCTTCTTTTAGGTTTTACTTATATTCTATATCATCTGCAAGTAGTGACCATTTTACTTCTTTTTTTTCAGGTTTTGATGCCTTCTGATTATCTTCTTGCATAATTGTTCTGCCTTGGGTTTTCAATATTGTTTTCAACAAAAGTGGCAAGGAAGGATAGGCAATGTTCCTAACTGAGGTGATCTTAGAGGAAATAGAAACAGCTAAAACTTTTCACTGTTGGATGTGACGCAATCTGTGTGGTTGTCATATATGGCCTTTTTAAAAAATATTTATTTTATTTTATTCTATTAATTTAATTAAATTTTTATTTATTTAATTTATTTATTATTTATTTGATTTGATTTGATTGATTTGAGAGAGAGAGATCACAAGTAGGCAGAGAGAGGAAGGAGCAGGCTCCCTGCTGAGCAGAGAACCTGATGCGGGGCTTGATCCCAGGAACCTGGGATAATGATCTGAGCTTAAGGGAGAGGCTTTGACCCCCTGAGCCACCCAAGGACCCCATATATGCCCTTTTCGGTGTTGTGGTATGTTCCTGGTCTACACACTGTTGAGAATTTTGATTGCAAACGGATATTAAGGTATGTCAAATGCTTTCCTGGATCTCAAGTTGATCACATCATTTTTATTCTTTATTTTCTTAATGTGCTGTATCACTTTGGTCAGTGTGTACCTGTAAAGCATCATTGCATTCCTACAAGATCCCACTTGATCATAGTATATGATTTTCTCAGCATATTGGTGAACTTGAGTTGCTAGTATTTTGTTGAACATTTTTGCATATATGGTCATCAGGGATATTGGACTGTAAGACTCTTTTCTTGGGGGGTCCTCGTTTATTTTTACATTCGTTTATTTTTGCATTAGGGTAATGTTGGCCTCAGAAAATGAGTTTAGAAGCTTTCTCTTCTAGTTTTTGGAGAAGTGGGCAAATGACTGCTATGAATTTTTCCCTGAATGGTAGAATTTAGCACGAAATGCATCTGTTTCTGGAACTTGTTTTTTTGGGATGTTTTAAATTGCTGATATGATAAGTACTGGTGTTTGATGTAAGTATTGAATTACTAAAGATGAAACTGTTTCCACATCTTGGTGGTGGGTTGGGTGAAGGGGAATGAGAGTCATGGAGGCCCAGAACTCAGAGGCTCCATTTGCCAATGTGGCTGTGCCATTCCTCTCAGATGCTGGCAAAGGAGGAGGACATGGCAGAAACACGGCAGAGTGGTGGTGGCAGGGTGGTGGGAATGTGGGGTTCAAGGGGATGATGAGACTGATGCATGGTCCTCCTGTCCCACCCACAGGATATCAGATCATCTACTGCCTGGCCAACAGCAAATACAGTATGTCCACCACAGTGGAGATGGGTGCCATGGTGGGGCGATTCACGGCCACTGAGCTGGTTCCAGAGTCAGCGTACATCTTCAGACTGTTGAACAAGATGAGGCAGGGCTTGGGGAGCCCCTAGAGGCCACCATCATCACCACTGACAAGCGAGGTAAGGCCACAGGCCCAGGTCCACTGTCCTGGTGACACGGGGTAGACAGCTGGGCCCAATTGGGAGCCACAAACTGGCTGGATCCACAGATTCCTGGGGCAGAGCTTGCAGGGTAGTGTGACTCTACAGCGTGATATTTACCAGACTGGCAGGAATGTCCCTGGAGAGGAGGTTGTCTAACTGGATCAGGGTGGCTCTGAGTCACCATGTTGGAGGGAGGCTTCCTGAAGCCAGCTGCTTTTTCTCTGATGTTCAAAAACGACATGACCAGCTGAGCCAGGGGTTCTAAAACACGTTTTCTACCAAGTGATGCTAGGGAGAGATGTCTTCATGGATGCCGCTTCTTTTCCAAGCACTGGTGAAGTGCTTATTGTTCATTGTCTTGGTTTCTCCTCACCAAATTATGGGGGACAAAAGGCTGTGAGGCCCAGTTCTATAGAAGATGTGGGGCACAGACAGATTCAGTCATTTACCAGGGACACAGCTGTTGAGGCAGTGATGTGAACACCCTCCACAGACACTGGGCTCCCTCTTCCCACAACAATCTGCTGTGGATTCCCATATCAGTGAGACCCTGCCATGTCCTCCATCCTCATTCTGGGATCTGCATCAGTGGGTTCCCTTCCCAGGGCCACCCCAAACACTCTAGGTCCTTTTTATGCCACCTGACCTTGGAGGAACCACAGGGGTTCCAGCTTAGGTCTGAGTCAGGAAAGAGCAGGGACAGTCTGGAGTGCAGAGCAGGCACTGAACCCCCTCTCTGAGGCTGCCAGGAGCCTGGGTGGCTTTCAAAACAGCATGATGCCTGCCAGTTTCTGTGCTACAACCTACCCACATGCCTAGATACCTTAGAGTTCTGGCTTCAGAATATGTGGTTCAAGGACTGCATCCCTGTTCTCTCCACATCCAGGGAGTAGGCTGTGCATTGGCCCTGCTGATGTCACAGGGTAACACACAGGTAGTAGCTTGACCTGGCCTAACACAGGAGTGGTGTTGAGGGGAACATATGGCTTATTTACCTCCTGTGCCCTATGATATGCCCAGAGATATCTCCCTGGACTTTGGAGCAAAATCAAAACAACAAAATGAAAGGATCCAGGATACATTTGGGCCTATTTACCTGCAGAGGTACTCTTGGTCTGTGGCTTGCTCATCAATGCCAGAGCAGGGCTCTTACTGTAGCACAGGTAGGCTGACAACCAGTCTGACTGCAGGGTATCTGGAAATGTTGCCACCCTGGGAGAAACACATTTGCTCACAACTCAAGTGTTGTTTGTTCTGTTGTGCTGAATCCTTCTCTGATTCAACTGTATACCATGAGAGGCTGAGTGATATGCAAAGCCTAGATTGTAGAATGTGTTGGCTTCCCTATACATCTCTTCCTAGGGGTTATTTGGCTGCTGGGGAGGGGGCTGGGAGCAGGTATTTGGGTCTGATGTGCCTTGCTTTAGAAGTGCCCCCTGAGGTTGAGCAGGAAGGTGGGGGCTGAAGTCCTATATGTCACTTGGGTCCACATTGGTCACCATGATGGTTGGGTTTATGGGAGAACAGGTCCAGCAAGCCAGAGTCTGTGGATCCTCAACTGACTGTTGACGGCCTGCAACCAGGGCCTGAGGCACCAGGAGAGAGCCAGTGTTTCAGGGCCCAGGCATATGCTCATAGGAAAGGACTGGATTCAGGGAGGGAGGTGGTCAGGCCCAGGCAGCCACATCAGACAGCCAGATCACAGGAGGGCTGAAGCCCGGCTCTGCACTCTGTGACACATGGAGGGTTGGAATGTCTCAGGGCAATAAGCACACAGCGGGTATTCTGCCATCACCACAACCCTGAAGTAGAAGGTGTGGTGTGGAGCACAGTCAGGCACCTGGGTAGAGTGTGTGTGTCTCCTAATCTAGTCTCCTTTCGAATGCCTCAGTCAGCACTTGGGCGTTGGATGAAGGGAAGCTAGCTAGGGTGCAGGAGTTCTTTCTATGGAGGCTGGCAGGTGGAATGCTGCCTTGTGGCTTGGGTGGGTGGTGGGGTTAGAGACCAAAATATCCTGCTAAGCAGTAAGGCTCAGACTCTGTGCAAGGGGATTCTTGGAAGCTCCGCAGAAGAAGAATCCCATCTGCATGTCCCTGCAGCTCTGCTCCCCCTGCACAAACCTTGGATGGGTGCAACGAGGGAGTAAGGTTGAGAAGGAGTATATTTGCTCCTTCCATGCCTATGCAGATTACCATCTTCCAAAGAGATCCATCAAGGACATGGAACACAGAGGCTGAGTGGCCTGGTGGACACCAGGAGAGGGTGTGCTGTGCATCCAGGGGAGAAAGGGCTAGACCTGCCTGACCATGGTGGATACAAAGTGGGCACTAAACAGTTTTGTGGGCCTCGGGCTAGGCATGGTGTCACCATCATCCAGGAAGCCTCCATGAACACTGTTGCAAATCCTTTACAACCCCTCTGGTTTTCTCCTTGGGAGAAAATTCTAGAAGCAGAACCCTTAGCTCAGAAGATATGAGTGTGTTTGGCTTGAAGATATGGAAACTCATGGACAGGCCATGCCCTAGGGACTGAGATGCAGGTCTTGTGGCCTCTCTGCTTCCATGCTGATGTCTTGCCTTCAATGTTTGGTGAAAATATATCTCATTATGCGTGTGTCCACAGGCCTTTCATTCCTACTCTACCACTAAATGATTGTGACTTTACACGGTGATGTGTCTCATGGTGTCTTAGTGTCTGGTCATGAAAATCCTCAAACTCAACTGGGTACAGATTTGCAGAACTCATGGAAAAGCTGCATTCAAGCCAAACAAGAATTAATAAGGGGGGGGACTGAGTGAGTTGAGGAAGATGAGCCTACCTTTGTGTCTCTTGTTTGAAACATTGCTGGTTCTTTAATCTTTATTCTTCCAGGTTGAGGGAAACTGTATCAGAAAGTATCCATGATCTACAGAAATGTGATGAAATATTTCTTTGTGAGCAAATGGGAGCATTTAACTTCTCTCCCTCTCTGAACCCTCCATCATTCAGAAACTCTCAGGGAGAATTCTTTCTTCCAAGGTTCTTAGGATTATTGGCGTAGGTTCAGCACAAGTACCTTTTTCTTGTAACAGGACACCGCTGGAAACACTGGTTATTTTACCAAAGGATTGCGTGAAATATCCAATTTGAGAGTAACATATATTAGACTCAGATAATGACCAGACAATTTTCAGGAATTAAGGGTGGCTTTGTGGAGCCCCTAGGAAATAGAGGCTTCACACCTCGATGACACAGTGCCCAGGAACCTTGCCAGATGAGTAGGGAAAGTTACTTGTTGGCAGGTATAGGAACCTCAGGATATTTGGGGGACCTCAAGAAGAGGAATCAACCCAAATTGACAGGTATTGCAGTCAAGTCTGATGGGAGTATCTTGGTTGGCTTTGGCTTAGACACACTACTGAAATTTCACTCTAGAGATTCCTCATGAAAAGTTCCAGCAACGCAGGTTTTCAAAATCTGTATGGAATGGTCCATCACTATGCCTGCCAGGCTTAGTTAGAATAGATGATAAGAACCCAAGTGTGCTTGCGGCTGCCTTCTGGCATCTAAGAAACCATCCCAAATCCGTTGAATTGAAATCCATCACCTATGTTGACTGGTACCCACTGTCACCACTGCCAGGCATTTCTGTGCCTCACAATGTGTCCTGTGAAGCTCTGAATCTATTTAATTCACAATCAGGTTTGGGGAACCTCACCTTGGAGGCTGGCAGTGTATTCTGTTTGGGAAAATCCTATAAGAACTATACCCCAAATCATCCCAGAATCCTCCAGAAGCTGGTTGTTGGAGGGCTTGTCCTTTGGGTCAGTAGAATAGTCGCTGGTTAGGAGTGAAACAATCTTCAATCTCCAAGGTATATTTTACATTCATTTTGGATGGTGATTAGCTCTTGGTTTTTTATTTCTTCTTTTGAGTTCCAAGGTCCATGAGAAGCATGTCTTAGAAATGAAAGACAAGAGGCTCATTTCAGACAAATAGAGTTGTGAAAAAAGAAAGAAAGACTAACAGAGTCACTCATGTAGAGTAGAAAGGACACTGAGAAGGTAGAGTATATGCACATCTCCTATGGGAGTTCTGTGTCACTGAAGTTACAGGGTAGATTAATGAGAATACTTGTCAAAAATGAAAGAACTTTCAAAGAGAAGTAAGAAACCCTAGGATGATCATGCAAAATGCAGTTGAAATAAGGTTTCTACAGATCTCCTGTTTGGGTTCTTGGTGCAGCAGGAACTTTACTTAGACTCTCGTCACTAGTTGCAAATGGTGAGTGACCTCTGGGTCATCACCTGGCAAACATCCTCCTGATTGGGACTGGAATAGATATCATGGAACTCCTGGTAGCCAATTTACCATGCATGTATTATTTGAAGGTCTACCAGCAGCAATGCTAAGTCTTTCAACAATTTCAGGTTCCTGTGGTTTTGGCCTCTTTGAGCTTGTGCTCTCTGTTGTAAGGGAGGAGCATTCTTTCAGTTTCATTTTACTACATCTGTATCCTCTGGTAAATACCCAGTAGTGCAATTGCAGGGTCAAAAGTTAGCTCCTTTAATAATTTTTTGAGAAATCTTCACACTGTTTTCCAAGTGGCTGCACCAACTTGCATTTCCACCAACAGTTGTTTCCTGTCCTCTTAATTCTGGCCATTCTAACTTATGTAATGTGGGATCTCAATTTGATTTTGATTTGAATTTCCATGACGCCTAGTGATGTTGAACCTTTTTTTATGTCTTATAGCCATTTGTTCGTCTTCTTTGGAAAACAGTCTGTTCACATCTTCTGCCCATTTTTTGACATGATTATCTGTTTTAGGGGTATTGAATTTGAGGAGTTCTTTATAGATCTTGGATATCAGCCTTTAGTCGGTAGTGTTATTTGTGAATATCTTCTCCCATTCTGTTGGTTGCCTCTTTGTTTTGTTGGCTGTTGCTTTTCATGTGCAGAAGCTTCGATCTTGATGAAGTCCCCAAAGTTCATTTTTGCTTTTGTTTCCTTGCCTTTGGAGACACGCATTGGAAGAAGTTGCCGTGGCCAATATAAAAGAAGTTACTGCCTATGTTCTCCACTAGGTATTTGATAGACTCCAGCCTGACATTGAGGTATTTCATCCATTTCAAGATTATCTTTGTGTATGGTTTAAGAGAAGAGAAGAGTTTCATTCTTCTACACATAGCTGTTTAATTTTCCCAGCACCATTAATTAAAGAGACTGTCTTTTTTCCCACTGTATATTTTTCCTGCTTTGTCAAAGATTATTTGACCATTGAGTAGAGGTCCATATCTGGGCTCTCTAATCTGCTCCACTGGTCTATGTGTCTGTTTTTTTTGCCTGTGCCATGCTGTCTTTGTGATCACAGCTTTGTAGTAAAGCTTGAAAGTGGGTAACGTGAGGCCACCAGCTTGGTTTTTCATTTTCAACATTTCATTCACTATTCAGGGTCTCTTCTGGTTTCATGCTAATTTTGGGATTGTATGTTCCAGCACTTTCAAAATGCCAGTGGAATTCTGATTAAGGTTTATTCTTCTGATCCATTAGCATGGAATGCTTTTCCATTTTTTTGTGTCTTCTTCAAATCCTTTTATGAGTGTTCTGTAGTTCTTTGTATACAGATCTTTACCTCTTTGCTTAAGTTTATTCCAAGTTATCTTATAGATCTTGATACTATATTAAATGAAATCAATTCTCCAATTTATCTTTATATATTTTCTGTGTTATTGTATAAGTAAGTTACAGATTTCTGTGCATTTTGTATCCTGCCACATTACTGCATTCCTGTAGGAGATGTAGGAGTTTTAGTGTAGAGTCCTTTGGGATTTCCATATAAATTATCTTGTCATCTGCGAGGAGAGAGAGTTTGACTTCTTCATTGCCAATTCGAATACCTTTTATTTATTTTTGTTGTCTGATTGCTGTTGCTAGGATTTCTATTATTGTTTTAACAACAGTGGTAAGAGGGGGTACCTGTTTCATGTTCCTGATCTCAATGGGAATGCTGTCAGTTTTTCCTAACTGATAATTATATTTGCTGTGGTTTTTCATTGACAGATTTTATGAAGTTGTGTAATGTTCCCTCTATCCCTATTCTTGGAAGAGTTTTATTGACAAAGGCTTTTTCTGCATTAATTGAGAGGACCAAGTCTTTCTTCTCTCTTCTTTTATTGATTTGTTCTATCACATTGATTTGTGAGTGTTGAACCACCCTTGCAACCCAGGGATAAACCCCAGAAGATCATGGTAGCTAATCTTTTTAATGTACTGGTGGATCCTTTTAGCTAGGATTCTTTTGAGAATATTCGCATCCATATTCATCAGGAATATTGGTCTGAAATTCTCCTTTTTGATGAGGCATTTGCCTGGTTTTGGGATAAAGGTAATGCTGGCATCATAGAAAGTGTCTGGAAGTTTTTCTTCAATTTCTATTTTTAAAACAGATTCAAGATAATAGGCAGTATTTGTTCTTTTACTGTTAGGTAGAATTCCCCAGGGAATCTATTAGGTCCTAGGCTCTTGTTTTGTGGGAGGTTTTCCTTTTATTTATTTATTTGTTCTTTTTAAAAAAAAATATTCAAAGATTTTATTTATCTGTTTGACAGACAGAGACCACAAGTAGGCAGAGAGGCAGGCAGAGAGAGAGGAAGGGAGGTAGGCTCCTTGCTGAGCCCAGACCCTGATGCAGGGCTCCATCCCAGGATCCTGAGGTCATGACCTAAGCTGAAGGCAGAGGACTTAACCCACTCAGCCACCCAGGCACAGCTTGTGGGTGGGTTTTGATCACTGCTTCAATCTCATTACCAATATTTGTCTATTCAGGTTTGTCAATTTCTTCCTGCTTCAATTTTGGAAGTTTATACGTTTCTTGGAATATATCCATTTCTTCTAGTTGTTTAACTTGTTGGCATATAGCTGCTGACAATAATTTCTGATGATTGTTTCTATTTCCTTAGTGTTAGTCATGATCTCTCCCCTTTCATTCATAATTTTATTAATTTGGGACCTCTCTCTTTTCTTTTAGATTACTCTGGACAATGCTTTATTGATCTTCTTGATTCTTTTTAAAATTTTTTAAAATTTTTTAATAATTTCTTTTCAGTGTTCCAGAGTTCATTGTTTATGCACCATACCCAGTGCTCCATGCAATATGTGCCCTCCATAATTCCTTCAAAAAAGCAGCTTCTGGTTTCATTGATGTGTTCTATCATATATGGTTTTTAACACATTGATCTCTGCTGCAATCTTGATTATTTTCCTTAATTTGTGTGGAGTGGGCTTAATTTGTTGTTGATTTTCCAGATGCTTCAGATCTTTCAGGTATAAAGACAGCTGGTATACATGGCATTTTTATTTGTTATTTTTTATTATTATTTTTTTAAGTGAGACTTGGATGGTTATATATTTCCCCCTTAGGACTTGGGGCTTAAGCCTGCCTTTGCTGTATCCCATAGGTTTTAGACCAATGTGTCTTCATTATCATTGGTTTCCATGTATTTTTTAAGTTCTCCTTTGATTTCTTGGTTTATCCAGCCATTCTTGAGAAGGATGTTCTTTAGTTTCCAAGTGTTTGAATTCCTTCCAAACTTTTTTCATGTGGTTGTGTTCCAGTTTCAAAGCATTGTTGTCTTAGAATATGCAGGGAATAATCTCAATCTTTTGGTATTGGTTGAGCCCTGATTTGTACCCTAGTGGGTGGTCTATTCTGGAGAAAGTCCCATGCATGCTCAATAAGTGTATCCTGTCATTTTAGAGTAGCCAGTGCAATAGACTTAGTTATATTACACTTTCCCTACTACAAAATAAAAGGAACTTGGCAGCAATGTCCACAAAAGCCAACCTGTGGAGAGTGCCGAGATGCCCTTCAACAGATGAATCGGTAAAAGATGTGGTCCATACATACAACGGTACATTACTCGGCTATCAGAAAGGATGAATACCAGAAATGATGTTACTGTAGGAGAACATGCTGAGTGAAATAAGTCAAGCAGAGAAAGTCAATTATCGTGTGGTTTCGCTTTTTTGGGGAACATAAGGATTAACATGGAGGACATTAGGAGAAGCAAAGGAAAAGTGAATTGAGGAGAATCGGAGGGGGAGACAAACCATCAGAGACTACGGAGTCTGAGAAACAAACTGAGGGTTTTAGAGGGGAGGGGAGTAGGGGGATGGGTTGACTAGATGACTAATGTTAAGAATGGCAGGTATTTGGGGAGACAAGATGGTGGGGAAGTAGGAGGAGGTGCCGTTTCAACCTGTACCCTAAAGTGAGCTGATTACCTACCAAATAAATCTGATCACCCATGAAATCAGCCTGAGATTAGAATTACACACTTCTGGATCTCTACGGGGGCAAAAGACACCAGTGGGCAGATAAAGCAGAGTGGGAACATTGGACTGATATTGAAAGATAAACAAAATGGGGAGGGAGCCACCAGAAGCAACCCATTGGAAAGTAATAACCCAATATGGAAGTGCCCTGCCACTGGGGACCAGCATTAACTTGGAGTCTGGTTGAAAGCACTCAAAAAGAACAAAGGATCATGGGAAGAAATTGTGGGAATTGGGGCAGTTAGGGATAGGGGCTTACGTTCCCGGACCTAGGACAGCCACCCTGGTGCTGAGGCAGAGAGAGTGCAGTGAAGAAACCAGGTCTTGGTCCCTGAGCTGCAAGCATGCCAGAGAGTGCGTGGGTGGCAGCTCCCATGAGGGATTGGGAGCTTCAACAGCCAGCAGAACCGCTGCTTTTTGCACTCTCCAGGCACGTGCTGTGCCGTGTTATTAGAGTCTGAGTCATGTCCCTCACCTCCCCCTGAGAGAGGTGCCTGTGGTCTCCAGCTGGCAGAAGCACAGCCTTTTACACTCTTCATGCGTACAGGCCACGTGACCAGAATCTGAGTCATGCCCGACACCCTCCCCTGAGAGAGCCTGGTGCTCTCGGACCTGGAAAGTCTGAGCACTCCTAGCCTGGGCCAGCGAGAAAATCTCAGTGTGCTTTCACTGCGTGGGACCTCTCTGGTGGTCTGGGGCTGCCCAGACAGCTACCACTGTCATGGTTTTGGGTACAAGCAGGTTTTCCTGTGTCCCCAGGGACCGTCACTGGGAACGTGCTCTTCCAGTGGCCAAAAGGGAATTTATGTGTTCTGGATTACCCAGAGGGGAACAGTCTGAGGCTTCTCTCTGAGACGGAGTTCTGGGTGCAGTTTGCTTTCCTCTAACCTCCAAAAAAAAGAGCCTCAAAATCTGTCAAGGCAAGAGAAAACAAATGAACAAACAAACCAAAAAACCTCCAGAGAACAAAAGCCTGAAAAACCGGTTTCCTCAGAGTCCACCACCTCGATGGGGGTGGGAGGTCTTAACTCAGTAAACACTGCCTGAAAACCCATGCAACAGTCCCCTCCCGCAGAAACAAACCAAAAAAAAAAAAAAAAAAAAAAAAGACAAGAGAACAACCACCACTACTTTGTAGATACAACTTTTATTTTTGACTCATTCCACTATTCTGGTTCATTTTTTTTATAGATAATATTTTAACCTGTTTACCATCACAGTGAGATGTCCAGTACATCAAATTCCATAATAACCTTTTAACTTGAACTTGTTGATACATGTACCTGTCTTTTCCTTTTACTTTTCTATTTTTAAATTTTTTAAATTTTATTTTAGTTTAATTTAGTTTATTCTTCTTTATTTTTATTTTTAATATTCATATAGAGTTAAGCTTCAGAATAATCCCCTTTCCCCAATCAGTGCTACCCCTATAGGTAAACCAATTTTTAATCCCCCTTTATCTTAGGAAATTTGAGTCCTTTAACAAAGATATCAAGATACATCCAGGAAAAATCAAAATAAACTTCCTCGCCCATACTGAGAATTTATAACCAGTCTCCCATCTTTTTCTTCCGCCAGTGTTTCTGTGTATTTGTGTTTGTCCTGGTAGTGTATAAATCTTACACTTGTGGTTCTTTTTGATGAGGTTGTTTTCTATATATACATATTATTTTTCTCTTGTCATCTACATTTAACAATCTTTTTGTTTGTCTGTTTTTGTTTGTATACTTCATAAATCTTACCCTGGGGCCCATTGGGGCTACGTATTCTCATTTATTCTTTCTTTTTTTTTTTTCTTCTCTCTTTCTCTCCCTCTCTTTTTCTCTCTTTTTTTCTCTCTGTCTTTTTTCTATTTTTTTAAGATTTTATTTATTTATTTGCCAGAGAGAGAGGGAGAGAGAGCGAGCGAGCACAGGCAGACAAAGAGGCAGGCAGAGGCACAGGGAGAAGAAGGCTCCCCGCCGAGCAAGGAGCCCGATGTGGGACCCGATCCCAGGACCCCGGGATCAAGACCTGAGCCGAAGGCAGCTGCTTAACCAACTGAGCCACCCAGGTCTCTGTCTTTTTTCTTTTGTTTGGGTGGGGACTCTTGATTGCTCAGAAGCATTCCAGGGTGCACCTTGACTGCACCATGGTCGATACACCCAGCTACATCTGTTCAGCCATCTCTCACCAAAATGACTGGGCAGAGGAATGCCCAGCAGAAGAAAAATTTAGAGGCTGGGCCTTCTTCAACAGAGCTAATGGCTATCAACATAGACAGTATGTTGGAAAGGGAAATCAGGCTAACAATTATCCAGGCAGTAGTTAGGTTGGAGAAAGCAATGGACAGCAAAATGGAATTGATTAGGGCAGAACTGGAAGCCACCAGGGATGATATTCACAGTGTTCTCAATGAGTTCCAATCTAATCTAAATTCTGTAAAAGCTAGGGTAACTGAGATAGAAGATAGAATTAGTGATCTAGAGGACAAACAGATAGAGAGAAAGGATCAGGAGGAAGCCTGGAACAAACAGCTTAGAAGCCATGAAAACAAAATTAGGGAAATAAATGATGGCATAAAACTTTCCAACATCAGAATTTTTGGAATCCCTGAGGGGGAAAAGAAAGAAAGAAGACTAGAAGATACAGTGGAACAAATCCTCCATGAAAAATTTCCCAATTTCGCGAGTGGAAGCAGTGTTCATGTACTAGAGGCACATGATTATAGAATCTAGAAAGACCTGAGGACACCTGATAGTAAGAATGAGGAATCATAGTTGTAGACAGGATCTCTTGAAAGCAGCTAGGATAATGAAGCTCCTTACTTACAGAGGAAAGCCCAAAAGAATAACTGTAGGCAGCCGCAGACTGGGCTAGAGTCAAGAGACCAAACCAGGCCCTGACTCGCACCTCCTGGAAGCCCAAGGGTTAATAACCCCGTGAGTGGAAAGTTGAGCAGCCCTTGAGAAAGGGCCTGAGGTATGGATCCTAAGACTTGCTGATGTGGATGCCTGCATGTGCTTATCTGGAAGGGGCAAAACAGGCCTGCTCATTAAACCATTGTGGGATTGTGCTGTTCTTGCACAGGTCATAAACTATGTCTTAAGTTACATTGAAGATAGTGCATCTGGTTTAGGAGTTATCTGAAGAAAGAGACCACTGGCATCAGAGGGACTACTATTAGTCCTTGGGAAGGGAAACTTGAAGGGTCTTCTGTGCATATTGCAAATTCTTTGGTAATCAGCTAAAAATAGATACTTTCTTATGATTGTTTCTGTTAGCTATATAATGCCTCACAGCCTTGAATAAAATTGGCACTGCTTGGACATCATCCACTGTGTCCCTCCTGTCCCCATCTCTTTACATCTCATCTTCGTCTCACCATCCTCTTACCCTCTCGACCCTGGTCGTGTTATCATGCTGGCCGCGACTAATAACAATAGACCTGTCCACAGAAACCTGGAAATCCAGAAAGGGCTGGCAAGACATATTAGGGCACTAAATGAGAAGAACATGCAGCCAAGAATACCTTATCCAGCAAGGATGACATTCAAAATGGATGGAGAGATAAAGAGTTTCCAAGACCAGCAAGGCTTAAAAGAGTATGTGACCACCAAGCTGACACTGCAGGAAATATTAAGGGGGGATTATATAAAGAGGAAATAATCCCAAGAATATCATTGAACAGAAATATATGGAGACAATCTACAGAAGGAAAGACTTCAAAGGTAACTCAATGTCAATAAAAACGTATTTATCAATAATCACTCTCAAAGTGAATGGCTTAAATGTGCCCATAAAATGACACAGGGTTGCAGATTGGAGAAAATGACAGGGCCCACCCATATGTTGTCTATAAGAGACACATTTCGAACCTAAGAATACACCCAGACTGAAAGTGAAGGTATGGAGAAGAATCTTTCATGCCAATGGGCCTCAAAAGAAGGCCGAGGTAGTGATTCTCATATCAGATAAATTAGATTTTAAACTAAAGACTGTAGTCAGAGATACAGAAGGACACTACATCATTCTTAAAGGAACTATTCACCAAGAAGTTCTAACAATTGTAAATATTTATGCTGCCAATATGGGAGCAGCCAATTGCATAAGAAAACTACTAATTAAGATAAAGAGTCATATTTATATGAATACAATAATAGTAGGAGATCTTATCACGCCTCTCTCAGTAATAGACAGATCATCGAAGCAGAAAATCAATAAAGACACACCAGTCAGAATTGCTAAAATCAACAAGTCAGGAAATGACATTGTTGGCGAGGATGCGGAGAAAGGGGAACCCTCCTACACTGTTGGTGGGAATGCAAGCTGGTGCAACCACTCTGGAAAACAGCATGGAGGTTCCTCAAAATGTTGAAAATAGAACTGCCCTATGACCCAGCAATTGCACTACTGGGAATTTACCCTAAAGATACAAACGTAGTAATCCAAAGGGGCACGTGAACCCGAATGTTTATAGCAGCAATGTCCACAATAGCCAAACTATGGAAAGAACCTAGATGTCCTTCAACAGATGAATGGATCAAGAAGATGTGGTATATAACACAATGGAATGCTATGCAGCCATCAAAAGAAACGAAATCTTGCCATTTGCGACAACATGGATGGAACTAGAGCGTATCATGCTTAGCGAAATAAGTCAAGCAGAGAAAGACAACTATCATATGATCTCCCTGATATGAGGGAGTGGTGATGCAACATGGGGGCTTAAGTGGGTAGGAGAAGAATCCATGAAACAAGATGGGATAGGGAGGGAGACAAACCACAAGTGACTCTTAATCTCACGAAACAAACTGTGGGTTGCTGGGGGGAGGGGGTTGGGAGAAGGGGGGTAGGGTTATGGACATTGGGGAGGGTATGTGCTTTTGGGTAAATTGGAAGGGGAGATGAACCATGAGAGACTATGGACTCTGAAAAACAATCTGAGGGGTTTGAAGTGGCGGGGGGGTGGGAGGTTGGGGTATCAGGTGGTGGGTATTATAGAGGGCACAGCTTGCATGGAGCAGTGGGTGTGGTGAAAAAATAATGAATACTGTTTTTTTGAAAATAAATAAATTGGAAAAAAAAAGAAATTCAATAAAGAAAAAAGAGTATTGAATGACTCATTGGACCAGATGGACCTCATAGATATATACAGAACATTCCACCCTAAGAAAACAGAATACTCATTCTTCTCAAGTTCACATGGAACCTTCTCCAGAATAGACCACATACTGGGTCTCAAATCAGGACTCAATGGATACCAAAAGAGTGAGATTAGACTGAGATTCAGAAGGAACTCAAACACCTGGAAGCTAAAGACCACCTTGCCTAAGAATGCTTGGATCAACCAGGAGATCAAAGAAGAATTAAAACAATTCATGGAAACCAATGAGAATGAGGACACTTTGGCCCAAAGCCTATGGAATACAGCAAAGTTGGTCCTAAGGTAGAAATACATAGCCATCCAAGCCTCTTTCAAAAAAACTGAAAAATCCGGAATACACCAGCTGTCTCTACACCTTCAAAAACTGGAGAATCGGGGAGGGACAAGATGGCGGGGTACTAGGAAGAGGCGTCTTTTCAGCTGGTACCCCAAGATAAGCTGATTACCTACCAAAGAACTCCGATCACCCATGAAATCAGCCTGAGATCAGAATTATACACGTCTGGATCTCTACAGGGGCAGAAGATGCCAGTGAGCAGGTAAAGCAGAATGGGAACGGCGGACTGATATCAGAAGATAAACAAAAGGGGGAGGGAGCCACCAGAGGCGACCAGTGCAAAAGTAATACCCCCATACGAGCGAGAGTGCCCTGCATCTGGGGACCAGCATTAACTTGGAGACTGGTTGAAAGCACTCCAAAAGAGCAAAGGATTGTGGGGGGAAATTGTGGGAATCGGGGCGGCTAGGGACAGGGGCTTAAGTCCCCGGTCCCAGACGGCCTCCCCGGCGCGGAGGCAGAGAGAGTTCGGCGGAGAAACCAGCTCCTGGTCCCTAAGCCGCCAGCACGCCCCAGAGCACGTGGGTTCCGGCTCCTGTAAGGGGATGGGAGCTGCGCCGGTCTGCAGAAAGCGCGCTAGCCCTACCACAGAGCTTGAGATGCGCGTGCACGTCCCTCGTGCTCTCCTGGGTTACTAAGGCCCGGGGGCGCTTCTTGACCTGCACCATTGTTTAAAAGTCTAAGCCGCGTGCGCGCGAAACTATTCCCCGGACAGAGGCGTGCAAAAGCCCAGCCTGCGGCTTACGGACCAGCGCCCTGTTCTCAGAGCCCCAGACGCGCGCCCGACCCACAGCCGCCTCTGAAAAGAGGTGCGCGCAAGCCGGGCACTCCCAGCCCGGGCCGGCGGCAAAATCTCAGTGTGCGATCGCTGCTTGGAACCTCTCTGACGGTCAGGAGCACCCAGACAGCCGCCACTGCCTTGGCTTTGGGAACGAGCAAAAGATCCTGCGCCCCCAGGGTCTGCAACTTGGAACCTGCACTGCCAGCGTCCAAGGGGGAATTTATTCAGCTTCTGCACCCAGACTGAGGCTTCTCTCTGAGATGGAGATCAGAAAGTGTTCCAGGGTGCACCTTGACTGCACCAGAGTGGATACATCCAGCTACATATGTTCAGTCTTCTCCCACCAAAATGACTAGGAGGAGGAATGCCCAACAGAAGAAAATTACAGAGGATGTACCTTCTGCAACAGAGCTAATGGTTATCAACATAGACAATATGTCGGAAAGAGAATTCAGGCTAACAATTATCCAGGCAATACCTAGGTTGGAGAAAGCCATGGATTACCAAACAGAATTGATTAGGGCCGAACTGAAAGCGACCAGACAGGATGTTCACAATGTTAGGGCGGAGCTTAAAGCTACCAGGGAGGAGGTCCACAATGCTCTCAATGAGTTCAATCTAATATAAACTCTCTCAAAGCTTGGGTAACTGAGACAGAAGATAGAATTAGTGATCTGGAAGACAAACAGATAGATAGAAAGGATCAGGAGGAAGCCTGGAACAAAAAGCTTAGATCCCACGAAAGCAGAATCAGGGAAATAAATGATGCCATGAAGCGTTCCAACGTCAGAATTATTGGAATTCCTGAAGGGGAGGAGAAAGAAAGAAATCTAGAAGGTATCGTGGAACATATCCTTCATGAAAATTTTCCGAATCTCGCGAATGAAACCAGCGTTCATGTACTAGAGGCTGAATGGTCTCCACCCAAGATTATACACTCCAAAAAAACATCACGACACCTGATAGTCAAATTGAGAAATTATAATTGTAGGTATAATCTCTTGAAAGCCTCCAGGGCAAAGAGGCTCCTTACTTACAGAGGGAAGCCCATCAGAATAATGTCAGACCTGTCCACAGACACCTGGCAAGCCAGAAGAGGCTGGCAAGATATATTCAGGGCACTAAATGAGAAGAACATGCAGCCAAGAATACTTTATCCAGCAAGACTGACATTCAAAATGGATGGAGAGATAAAGAGATTCCAAGACCGGCGAGGCTTAAAAGACTATGCAACCACCAAGCCGACATTGCAGGAAATATTAAGGGGGGTTCTATAAAAGAGGAAAAATCCCAAGAATAGCATTGAACAGAAATATAGAGACAGTCTACAGAAAGAAAGACTTCAAAGGTAACTCGATGTCAATGAAAACATATCTATCAATAATCACTCTCAATGTGAATGGCCTAAATGCACCCATAAAACGGCACAGGGTTGCAGATTGGATAAAACGACAGGACCCATCCATATGCTGTCTACAAGAGACCCATTTTGAACCTAAAGATACACGCAGACTGAAAGTGAAGGGGTGGAGAAGCATCTTTCATGCCAATGGGACTCAAAAGAAGGCTGGGGTAGCGATTCTCATATCAGATAAATTAGACTTCAAACTAAAGACTGTAGTCAGAGATACAGAAGGACACTACATAATCCTTAAAGGGACTATCCACCAAGATGATCTAACAATTGTAAATATCTATGCTCCCAATATGGGAGCAGCCAATTACTTAAGAAAACTGTTAATCAAGATAAAGAGTCATATTTATATGAATACACTAATCGTAGGTGATCTTAACACGCCTCTTTCAGAATTAGACAGATCATCGAAGAAGAAAATCAATAAACAAGAACACTGAATGACACATTGGACCAGATGGACCTCATAGATATATACAGAACATTCCACCCTAAAACAGCAGAATACTCATTCTTCTCAAGTGCACACGGAACCTTCTCCAGAATAGACCACATACTGGGTCACATATCAGGACTCAACCGATACCAAAAGACTGAGATTATTCCCTGCATATTCTCAGATCACAATGCTTTGAAACTGGAGCTCAATCACAAGGAAAAGTTCCGAAGGAACTCAAACACCTGGAAGCTAAAGACCACCTTGCTTAAGAATGCTTGGATCAACCAGGAGATCAAAGAAGAACTGAAACAATTCATGGAAACCAATGAGAATGAAAACACTTCGGTCCAAAACCTATGGGATACAGCAAAGGCGGTCCTAAGGGGAAAATATATAGCCATCCAAGCCTTGCTCAAAATAATTGAAAAATCCAGAACACACCAGCTGTCTCTACACCTTAAAAACTGGAGGATCAACAACAAATCAAACCAACTCCACACATAAGAAGGGAAATCATCAAGATTAGAGCTGAGATCAATGAGGGAGAAACCAGAGATACAGTAGAACGTATCAATGAAACTAGAAGCTGGTTTTTTGAAAGAATCAATAAGATCGATAAGCCACTGGCTACACTAATCCTAAAGAAAAGAGAGAAATGCCAAATTCATAAAATTATGAATGAAAAGGGAGAGATCACAACTAACACCAAGGAAGTAGAAACGATCATCAGAAGTTATTACGAACAGTTATATGCCAATAAGCTTAGCAACCTAGATGAAATGGATGCATTCCTGGAAAAATATAAACTACCAAAATTGAACCAGGAAGAAATCGACAACCTGAATAGACCGATATCTAATAACGAGATTGAATCAGTGATTAAAAACCTCCCAAAAAACAAGAGCCCAGGACCTGAAGGATTCCCTGGGAATTCTACCAAACCTTCCAAGAAGAAATAACACCTATTCTCCTGAAGCTGTTTCAAAAAATTGAAGCAGAAGGAAAACTTCCAGACTCTTTCTATGAAGCCAGCATTACCCTGATCCCCAAACCAGGCAAGGACCCTACCAAAAAGGAGAATTTCAGACCAATATCACTGATGAATATGGATGCTAAGATTCTCAACAAGATCTTAGCCAACAGGATCCAACAGCACATTAAAAATTTTTCCACCATGATCAGGTGGGATTCATCCCTGGGCTACCAGGATGGTTCAACATTCGCAAATCAATCAATGTGATACAACAAATTAATATGAGAAGAGAGAAGAACCACATGGTCCTCTCAATTGATGCAGAAAAAGCATTTGACAAAATCCAACATCCGTTCCTGATTAAAACTCTTGAAAGTATAGGGATAGAGGGAACATTCCTGAACCTCATCAAATCTATCTATGAAAGACCCACAGCAAATATCATCCTCAATGGGAAAAAGCTTGCAGCCTTCCCACTGAGATCAGGAACAAGACAAGGATGCCCACTTTCACCACTCTTGTTCAACATAGTATTAGAAGTCCTAGCAACAGCAATCAGAAAACAGAGAGAAATAAAAGGTATCCAAATTGGTAATGAAGAAGTCAAACTCTCTCTCTTCGCAGATGACATGATTCTTTATATGGAAAACCCAAAAGACTCCACCCCCAAACTACTAGAACTCATACAGCAATTCAGCAGCGTGGCAGGATACAAAGTCAATGTGCAGAAATCAGTGGCTTTCTTATACACTAACAATGAAAATACAGAAAGGGAAATTAGAGAATCGATTCCATTTACTATAGCACCAAGAACCATAAGATACCTGGGAATAAACCTAACTAAAGAAGTAAAGGATCTGTACTTGAGGAACTATAGAACATTCATGAAAGAAATTGAATAAGACACAAAAAGATGGAAGACCATTCCATGCTCTTGGATCGGAAGAATAAACATTGTTAAAATGTCTATACTGCCTAGAACAATCTTTACTTTTAATGCCATTCCGATCAAAATTCCACCGGCATTCTTCAAAGAGCTGGAGCAAATAATCCTAAAATTTGTATGGAATCACAAGAGACCCCGAATCGCTAAGAAAATGTTGAAAAACAAAAATAAAGCTGGCGGCATCACCTTACCTGATTTCAAGCTTTATTACAAAGCTGTGATCACCAAGACAGCATGGTACTGCCATCAAAACAGACACATAGACCAGTGGAACAGAGTAGAGAGCCCTGATATGGACCCTCAACTCTATGGTCAATTAATCTTTGACAAAACAGGAAAAAAATATACAGTGGAAAAAAGACAGTCTCTTCAATAAATGGTGCTGGGAAAACTGGGCAGTTATATGTAGAAGAATGAAACTCGACCATTCTCTTACACCGTACACAAAGATCAACTCAAAATGGATAAAAGACCTCAACGTGAGACAGGAATACATCAGAATCTTAGAGGAGAACATAGGCAGTAATCTCTTTGATATCAGCCACAGCAACTTCTTTCAAGATACGTCTCCAAAGGCAAGGGAAACAAAAGCAAAAATAAACTTCTGGGACTTCATCAAAATTAAAAGCTTCTGTACAGCAAAGGAAAGAGTCAAAAAAACAAAGAGGCAACCCACGGAATGGGAGAAGATATTTGCAAGTGACAGTACAGACAAAAGGTTGATATCCAGGATCTATAATGAGCTCCTCAAACTCAACCCACACGAAACAGACAAACACATCAAAAAATGGGCAGAAGATATGAACAGACACTTCTCCAATCAAGACATACAAATGGCTATCAGACACATGAAAAAATGCTCATCATCATTAGCCCTCAGGGAGATTCAAATTAAAACCACATTGAGATATCACCTTACACCAGTTAGAATGGCCAAAATTAACAAAACAGGAAACAACATGTGTTGGAGAGGATGTGGAGAAAGGGGAACCCTCTTACACTGTTGGTGGGAATGCAAGTTGGTGCAGCCTCTTTGGAGAACAGTGTGGAGATTCCTCAAGAAATTAAAAATAGAGCTTCCCTACGACCCTGCAATTGCACTCGTGGGTATTTACCCCGAAGATACAGATGTCGTGAAAAGAAGGGCCATCTGTACCCCAATGTTTATAGCAGCAATGGCCACAGTCGCCAAACTATGGAAAGAACCAAGATGCCCTTCAACGGATGAATGGATAAGGAAGATGTGGTCCATATACACTATGGAGTTTTATTCCTCCATCAGAAAGGATGAATACCCAACTTTTGTAGCAACATGGACAGGAGTGGAAGAGATTATGCTGAGTGAAATAAGTCAAGCAGAGAGAGTCAATTATCATATGGTTTCACTTATTTGTGGAGCATAACAAATAGCATGGAGGACAAGGGGCATTAGAGAGGAGTAGGGAATTTGGGTAGATTGGAAGGGGAGGCGAATCATGAGAGACTATGGACTCTGAAAAACAGTCTGAGGGGTTTGAGGTGGCGGGGGGTGGGAGGTTGGGGTACCAGGTGGTGGGTATTATAGAGGGCATGACTTGCATGGAGCACTGGGTGTGGTGAAAAAATAATAAATAATGTTTTTCTGAAAATAAATAAATTGGAAAAAAAAGAAAGCAGGTTGAAAAATAGTAAAAAAAAAAAGAACTGGAGATTCAACAACAAATTAAGACAATTCCATACACAAGGAGGGAAATAATCAAGATTAGAGCAGAGATCAATGAGTTAGAGACTAGAGATACAGTAGAACATATCAATAAAACTAGAAGCTGGTTTTTTGAAAGAATCAATAAGATCGATAAACCATTGTTCACACTAATCCAAAAGAAAAAAAAAGAAAGCCCAAATTAATAAAATTATGAATGAAAAGGGAGAGATCACAACTAACAACAAGGAAGTAGAAACAATCATCAGAAGTTATTATCAACAGTTATATGCCAATACATTAAGCACCCCAGGTGAAATAAATGCCTTCCTGGAAACTATAAACTCCCAAAATTGAACCAGGAAGAAATTGGCAACCTGTGGTAGACCGATATCTAGTAATGAGATTGAAGCAGTGATCAAGAACCTCACAAAAAACAAGAGCCCAAGACCTGAAGGGTTCCCTGGGGAATTCTACCAGACTTTCAAAGACAAAATAACACCTAATATCCTGATGCTGTATCAAAAAATTGAAGCAGAAGGGTAACTTCCAGCCTCTTTTTATGAAGCCAGCAATACCCTGATCCCCAAACCAGGCAATGACCGCACCAAAAAGGAGAATTTCAGACCAACATCACTGATGAATATGGATGCTAATGATGAGGGAGCAGGAGGCTGGCTGAGGAGGGAGCAAGGGCTGGCGCCTTGCACCCCCTCTCCACCCACTCCCCTTAGTAATATGTATGACATTCCTCAGGCACCCCTGACTGCCCTAAAAGAAGAACAAATGGTTGTATTGCAGAGATCACAATCCTGTAAGGCAGGAGTCTCTCTTTGTTTGCAAATGTCCTTGAGATTTACAAACAAAGAAGCTACCTTATCAGTAGCCCAATTTCCAAGGACACATAACTCAGTTCCTCAAGCTCTAATGCCACCCTCCCCTCCATAAGAAACCAAAGGAGGCGGAGGTAAAAAGAAATGTAAATAAAGTTAAATTTCTTCTAAACCCAAATCTCACTAACTAGGACACTTGATAGGAGAAATGTGAAGCTTTATCTCTAGATCGCCAAGATAATGTCAAGAATCATTCCCAAGCATATGGCCCAAGCATATGGACACATCTAAAGGGACTCACAAGAAGATTTTTATTACTAGTAATAAATAACCTTTCTCCCAACAATAACTAGCCCCTCAAGGTCCTACAGACCTTGCTTCCAAAATTCCTTAGAGACTAACATCACCCCCTTTGTCCTTACCTACCCAACTCCTGTGTATATAACCAGACACTCCTCACAGGCCCTGGGCAGCCGCATCTCTGCCTGCCCACGGGTCCTGTCCCATGCTCTAATAAACCACCTTTTTGCACCAGAGACGTCTTAAGAATTCTTTCTTTAGCCATTGACTCCGAACCTCACCCCACCGAACCTCACCTTGGTTCGAGAACTTCATCACTAAGATTCTCAACAAGATCCTAGCAAACAGGATCCAACAACACATTAAAAAGATTATCCACCATGACCAGGTGCGAATCATCCCTGAGTTACAAGGATGGTTCAACATTTGCAAATCCATCAGTGTAATAGGACAAATCAATAAGAGAAAATAGAACCACATGGTCCTCTCAATTGAGGCAGAAAAAACATTTGACAAATTCCAGCATCCATTCTTGATCAAAATGCTTCAAAGTATAGAGATAGAGGGAACATTCCTGAAGTTCATAAACTCTATCTATGAAAAACCCACAGCATATATCATCCTCAATGGGAAAAAGCTCACGGCCTTCTTGTTGAGATCAGGAACACGACAAGGATGCCGACTCTCACCACTCTTATTCAACCTAGTATTAGAAGTCCTAGCAACAGCCATCAGACAACAAAGAGAAATAAAAGGTATCCAAATTGTCAATGAAGAAGTCAAACTCTCTCTCTTCGCAGATGACATGATTCTTTACATGGAAAACCCAAAACACTCCAACCCCAAAATACTAGAACTGATACAGCAATTCAGTAATGTGGCAAGATACAAAGTCAATGTACAGAAATCAGTGGCTTTCTTATACACTAACAATGAAAACACAGAAAGGGAAATTAGAGAATGGATTCCATTTACTATAGCACCAAGAGCCATAAGATACCTGGGAATAAACCTTACCAAAGAGGTAAAGGATCTGTACTCGAGGAACTACAGAAATCTCATGAAAAAATAGAAGGGGACACAAAAAGATGGAAGACCTTCCATGCTTTGGATTGGAAGAATAAACATTGTTAAAAATGTCTATACTGCCTAGAGCAATCTATACCTTTATGCCATTCTGATCAAAGTTCCCCCAGTATTTTTCAAAGAGCTGGAGCAAATAAACCTAAAATTTGTATGGAATCAGAAGAGACCCCGAATCGCTAAGGACATGCTGAAAAACAAAAACAAAACTGGGGGCATCACGTTACCTGATTTCAAGCTTTACTATAAAGCTGTGATCACCAAGACAGCATGGTCCTGGCATAAAAATAGACACAATCTTATTGATTCTTTCAAAAAACCAGCTTCTAGTTTTATTGATATGTTCTACTGTATCTCTAGTTTCTATCTCATTGATCTCTGCTCTAATCTTGATTATTTCCCTCCTTGTGTGTGGAATTGTCTTAATTTGTTGTTGATTCTCCAGTTCTTTTTTTTTTTTTTTACTATTTTTCAACCTGCTTTCTTTTTTTCCAATTTATTTATTTTCAGAAAAACAAAAATATGCAGTGGAAAAAAGTCTCTTCAATAAATTGTGCTGGGAAAATTGGACAGCTATATGTAGGAGAATGAAACTCAGCCATTCGCTTACATCATACACAAAGATAAACTCGAAATGGATTAAAGACCTCAACGTGAGACAGGAATCCATCAGAATCCTAAAGGAGAACATAGGCAGTAACCTCTTCAATATCAGCCACAGCAATTTCTTTCAAGATATATCTCCAAAGGCAAAGGAAACAAAAGGAAAAACGAACTTTTGGGACTTCATCAAGATCAAAATCTTCTGCAGAGCAAAGGAAACAGTCAAAAAAAAAAAAAAAAAACAAAGAGGCAACCCACGGAATGGGAGAAGATATTTGCAAATGACAGTACAGACAAAAGGCTGATATCCAGGATCTATAAAGAACTTCTCAAACTCAACTCACACAAAACAGATAATCAGGTCATAAAATGGGCAGAAGACATGAACAGACACCTCTCCAATGAAGACATACAAATGGCTATCAGACACATGAAAAAATGTTTATCATTACTAGCCATCAGGGAGATTCAAATTAAAACCATATTGCGATACCACCTTACACCAGTTAGAATGGCTAAAATTAGCAAGACAAGAAACAACGTGTGTTGGAGAGGATGTGGAGAGAGGGGAACCCTCTTCCACTGTTGGTAGGAATGCAAATTGGTGCAACCACTTTGGAGAACAGTGTGGAGATTCCTTAAGAAATTAAAAATAGAGTCTCCCTATGACCCTGCAATTGCACTACTGGGTATTTACCCCAAAGATACAGATGTAGTGAAACGAGGGGCCATATGTACCCCAAAGTTTATAGCAGTAGTGGCCACGGTTGCCAAACTGTGGAAAAAGCCAAGATGCCCTTCAGTGGACAAATGGATAAGGAAGATGAGGTCCATATACACTATGGAGTGTTATGCCTCCATCAGAAAGAAAGAATAACCAACTTTTGTAGCATCATGGATGGGACTGGAATAGATTATGCTGAGTGAAATCAGTCAAGCAGAGAGAGTCAATTATCATATGGTATCACTCATTTGTGGAGCATAACAAATAACATGGAGGACATGGGGAGATGGAGAGGAGAAGGGAATTGAGGGAAATTGAACGGAGAGATGAACCATGTGAGACAATAGGCTCTGAAAAACAATCTGAGGGATTTTCAGGGGTAAGGGGTGGGTGGGAGGTTGTCGGAGCCAAGTGATGGTATTATAGAGGGCACATATTGCATGGAGCACTGGGTGTGGTGCATAAACAATGAATTCTGTTACGCTGAAAAGAAATTAAAAAAATAAAAAACATAGCTTTAACCATGGAGGGGGGAATGGCAGGTGTAAGGTTTTATAGGTGAGATAAACACAACACCAGGGGAAGTGGGTGCAAGACAAGATTTATTAAAGGCACTCTCCAGCAAAGTTTCAGGGCTCAGGAGAAGGGGAGCCAGGAAAGTTGGGCAGGGAGGAAGTGAGCACCCTGGGGCATGGTTCTGCAACTCTGGAAAGAAGAGTGGGGGAAGTCTTCTGGGAGGGAGTTGGTGGGGGTCTTTTATCTGTCTCCTGCATAGGTTACCTATGGAGACATGACCTGGGCATACATTCTTTTGCGGGAGAATCAAGGGTGAAGCAGGGGGCGGGTAGGCTGGAAGATGGCCGGACCCCAGTGGTGGCCATTTCCTGGCACCTTGTAGGCCCTCTTTAGCATTTGAAAGCTCCGTTGAAACCTCCCTTCCCCTCCCCTTCCCCCAAGGGCAAGGCACACAACCTGCCATCCCTCACAACCCCAGGGCAGCAGCTCTTCCTGCCCATGGGTCCTGTCCCCGTGCTTTAATAAACCACAATTTTGCACCAAGGATGTCTCAAGAATTCTTTCTTGGTCATCGGCTCCGGACCTCAAGCCCACCAATCCTCACCTTGGTTCTAGAACTTCATCACTGTTGCATTCCCTCCTTTTTCCTCTGTCTGGTGGTCCTCTGCCATCACTCTTCTCCTTTCCCTAGGTGTCCTCCCAAGTCAAGACATGTGCTCACAAGCCCTCAAGAGTCTCAGGTGAGGTGGGATGGGTTCACATCCTAGCCATGACAGAATTATAATGGAATCTAAAATAACTCCTAAGAAGCACCTTGGTGGCTCAGTGGCTTGAGCCTCTGCCTTTAGCTCTGGTCATGAACTCAAGAGTTTTGGGATTGAACCCACATCGGGATCTCTGCTCAGCAGGGACCTTGCTTCCCCCTCTCTCTCTGACTGTCTCTCTGCCTACTTGTGATAGCTCTCCCTCTCTCTGTCAAATAAGTAAATAATTTTTTTAAAAAATTAAAGAAGTCTTATCTAAAATTTCTTTGCCTTTGGAAACATGTCTTGAAAGAAGTTGCTGTGGCCCATGTCAGAGAGGTTACTGCCTATATTCTCCTCTAGAATTTTGATGGATTACTGTCTCATATTGATGTCTTTCATCCATTTTGAGTTTGTCTTTGTGTATGCTATGAAAGAATGGTCGAGCTTCATTCTTCTGTTATAGCTGTCCAATTCTCCCAGCACCATTCATTGAAGAGACAGTCTTTTTTTTCCTTTGGAAAAAAAAGATTATTTGGCCATAGAGTAAAAGCAAGGGAAACAAAAGTGAAAATGACCTTTTGTGACTTCATCGAGATCAAAAGCTTCTGCACAGCAAAGGAAACAGTCAACTAAATGAAGAGGCAAAACAGAGAATGGGAGAAGATATTTGCAAATGACACCATAGACAAAGGGCTGATACCCAAGATTTATAAAGAACTTCTCAAATTCAACACCCAAAAAAACAAATAATCAAGTCAATAAATGGGCAGAAGACATGTGTAGACACTTCCCCAAAGAAGATATATCAATGGCTAACAGACACATGAAAAATTGTTCATCGTTATTAGCCATCAGGGAAATTCAAATGAAAACCACATTGAGGTACATCCTTACACCAGCCAGAATAAAAATTTAATTATTTCAATTAAAATTAGAAATTAACAAAATTAAAAATTAACAAGGCAAGAAACAACAAACGTGGGAGAGGATATGGGGAAAGGGGAACCCTCTTACACTGTTGGTGGGAATGCAAGTTGGTGCACCGCTTTGGAAAACCGTGCAGTGTTTCCTCAAAAAGTTGAAAATAGCGCTATCCTATGACCCAGCAATTGCATTACTGGGTATTTACTCCAAAGGTACACATGTAGTGAAAAGAAGGGCCATGTGCACCCCAATATTCATAGCAGCCGTGTCCACAATAGCCAAGCTGAGGAAAGAGCCTAGATGCTCTTCAACAGACAAATGGATAACGAAGGTGTGGTCCATATACAGAATGGGATATTACTCAGCCATAAGAAATGATGAATACCTAACTTTTGCCTCAACATGGATGGGACTGGAGGAGATTATGCTGAGTGAAATAAGTCAAGCAGAGAAAGTCGATTATCATATAGTTTCACTTACTTGTGGAACTTGAGGAATAGCATGGGAGACATTAGGAGAAGGAAGGGGAAAATGAAGGGGAGGTCATCAGAGGGGAAGACAAACCATGAGAGACTGTGGACTCTGAGAAACAAACTGAGGGTTTTAGAGTGGAGGGAGGTGGGAGATGTGTTGGTTTGGTGATGGGTATTAAGGAGGGCAGGTATTTCATGGTATTGTATATAAACAATCTTGGAACATTACATCAAAATCTAATGATGTACTGTATGATGACTAACATAACATAATAAAAAATAATAAAAAATTAAATAAATAAAATTCCATCTGCCCACATACTAGCTTTACTGAATTCAGTTTTGTAAACAAAGCTTGAATACAATCAAATAGTCATTTTTGTTAGTCTAAATGATATCCAGTCACTCTCCCAATTTTTATGTGCTGGTTTTTGGGATTGTGTATACATGGTCTGAACATGATGAGAGTTAATTTGTTAGTTTCTCCTTGTATTTCTGTCCATTTTTACTTTATTCTTTTGGAGTTGTGTTTTTAGGTGTATACAGGTTAAGAATTCCTGAATTTTCCTCATGAAGATTTACCATATGTAATTTTCTTCTTGATCTCCCATCCTATTTTGAACTATAGCCCATTTTGTCTGGTATTTAATTCATATTTATTTGGTAAATATTTTCCATGCTTTCAGTATCAATATTTTCGTATATTTACACTTTTAGGTTGAGGTATATTGCTTGAAAAAGTATCTAATTGGGAATTTTTTTATCCACGTCAACAATCTTTGTCTTCAACAAGAGAATTTACTCCATTTATTTGGAGTATAATTATTGACCGTTTTGAATTTGTTTTCACTAATTCTTTTTTATGTGTGTGGGAAAACTTCTCACCTTTCTTTATTTTGTTTCTTTTAAATGTGTTTCTCCTTTCTTTCTATAGCTCAGATTGCTCAGATTCTCTTATTTTCCTTTCCCTGATACTAGATTAAAAGTTGTGTTTCTATTTGTGGTTAATCTAGAAATTGTAACAGTCATATTTACTTAAATTTAAAACTCTCCTAACCACTGGATGGATTATAGGATGCTACTCCCATCACTTCTACAGTCTTGTTGTTCAGGATTTTGTTTCCATCTCTGATTCACTCCACCATGTAAACATTGCTGTTCCAGTTATATAGCTAATGATTGTTTTGATTTACCCCAAGTGCAACAACTTCCTTCTTATGGCCCTCTTGAATTTTAGATCTTCATTTGGGGCTAAATTCTTTTTCTCCTGAAGGAATTTATTAGCGAGGGAGTTGTGTGGAGGACTCTATTAGTTTTTGTTTTGTACTTTGCACTTGTTCTAGAAAAATGGTTTCACTAACTACACTATTCACAGTTGGCAATTATTTTCCTATAATAGTTTAAACATATCCCACCTGTGCCAGATGTCAACCTAATCACCATTCCTGTGTAGGCGATCCATATTTTCTTTCTGTTTTTATGACCTGCTGCTTATCTTGTTTTTGCTTTTTAACAATTTTACTATGATATGTGTAGGTGTTGATTTTATTTTACTTAACCTGCTTTGACTGAGTATGTCTTTCGCTAATTCTGGAAAATGTGCAGCTTTTAAATCAATGAATATTGCCTCTTGTTATTCTCTCCTTTGGAACTTCAAGTGTGTGTGTGTGTGTGTGTGTGTGTATGCACGTGCGCACGCACCACACTGCATGTCTTGCATCCTATTTTTTAATTTTTCTATCATTTTGACTCTATGCAACATATTTAATGGGTAAAATTTAATTAATTATAGCTATTACAGATAAGATGTTTGGACATACGTCCCCTGATCTTGTTTTATATTTTCTAACTTACCTTTCTTGCTTTGTCCTTTCCCATGTTACTCAATCCAGCTTGTATTTTTGTTTTGTTTTGTTTTTTGTTTTTTGATTGGCCAACTTTTGTTCCATTTCGTTCACCAACGGTTTGTAGTTACATTCTCTATTTCTAGTTTTCTAAGATTATTTCTGATTTCTAAAAGCATACTCTATGTGTGTTTGGGCTATAGTTTCTTCTCCAAATTCCACCATTTGCCTTCCATATGGCAGGGGTTCCTCCTCAGGATTTTTCAGCCATGGTTTTATGGACCAAATGTTTGTGTGCCTCCAAAACTTGTGTGTTGAGATCCTAACCCGAGCATGCTGACATTAGGAGGTGAAGCTTTTGGGAGCTGCTGAGGTCATGAGGGTGGAGCCCCCAGGTTGGGTTTAGTGCCCTTGTAAATGAGACCCTAGAGTGATTGCTTATCCCTCCCACCATGTGAGGGCACAGTGAAATGATAGCTGTTTATGAGTCAGGAAGAGGGTTCTCCCACCAGACACTAAATCTGCCAGCGCCTGATCTTGGGACTTAACATCCTCCAGAACACTGAGAAATTAACTTCTGTGTTGAAGTCATCCAGTTGGTTGTACTTGGTATAGCAGCCCAAATGGACTGAGATATGAAGCTTATCTTTCCCATTTTATCAGAAATTAAAAATAAATTATTTTGATTCATTCATATACCCAGTCCACCACCATGATCTCTCTCTCTCTCTCTCTCTTTCTCCCTACCATATATGACAGATGTTTCATGTCCTTAACCAGAGGGTGTGTCTTTTGAGTTCAGGACTGCCACACTGCCTTGGACAAGATCAATTTTTGCTCAGGAACTCACTAGCGAGACATAAACTATTTCAAGGGGTCTTATTATTTAGAAAACCCTCTTGAATTTCCTTTGATGATGACATGATTTCAACGAATGTATTGTGGTCATCTGGTTGACCTGTCTTGTAGTACAAAGATTAGGTTTCCCAGACAGGATTGGAAGTAACATTAACATTAAATGTAGACTTCCCATAAAAAAAGAATATCTTTCCATTTTCAACCACATAGATGGATCTAGAGAGTATTATGCTAAGTGAATTACATCAACCAGAAAAAGAAAAACACCTTATAATTATACTCATATGTGGGCTTTTTTTAAATGTGTGGAATTAAAGAAATAAAACAAATGAGCAAAGAAGGGGGGTAGCAAAACCAAGAAACCTACCCTTAATTAGAGAGAACAAAAGGACGATTACCAGAGGGGAAGGAGGTGTTTTGGGAAAATGGGTAAAGAGGGGGACTGGGATTAAAGCCTAGACTTAATAATGAAAAAAGTTAAATGAAGAATTCATTGCCAGGTGGCAGTGTTGGTCGGCTTTAAATTTCTCCAAATACCATGCTATCAGATGTTTGGTGCTACCAGATTTATATTTTCTACCACTGGTTTTCTGAAGCAGTCAATGAGTACACATGCTCCTGTATTCTCAGCTGGTGCTTTCAAGGTTGGGGTCCTGTTTAATCTCTCTTTGGAACCAGCACCCAGAGAAAGCAGTGTCATTCCCCAGAGAAAGCAGTGTCTCCCCAGGTGGCCAGCACCTGTTTACTGGCTGAGCCCTCTGTTTTCAGGGTGTTTGTCTCAAAGTTGTGCTGTGTGTAAAACCTCATATTTGGGTTGTTGATTGAGGTGAGAGGCTGGGGAGCCCATGGAAGCATTCCTGTTGCCACAGGCAAAGATAGCAAGAGTGGTTTCAGCTGCCTTTGCCTTCTTGGGGCAAGAAAAGGGGACCGATAGCTCAGACCTGCTCAAAGACTGTTCTGTGGATGCCCTTCCTCCCCCATAGACTCTTGCGATGGAGAACCCAAGCATCCAGGGTGATCACTGCCGAACAAGTGTCTGAAAAGTAGAAAACCAACTACCTGAAGTTACTGGTCTCTGAGTCTCCTTAGAGCAAGAATTCTTTCCTTTTCTTCTCTGGATTTCTAGTGCTCAGTGTCTCATAGATCATCAATATTTTAAAAAATCCATTTAGTATTTAGTTCAAAAGACATGTATTAAGCACCTGGTATATGTCAGGCACGTATCTAGGGATGGTAGATATAACAGTAATCAAGCCAGCTCTGTTTGCTGTTCTCTCAGAGTGCATATTTCAGACCAGAGAGAGACAATAAAGAAGTAGGTACATAAACAAGAATGAATGTGCTCAGTCCTATGGAGAAAATAAAAAAAAAAACAGGATGGCATGATAAAGTATAGTAGGTGGGGATTAGACCCAGTGGCATGGCAATGCCTCTCTAAGGAGGCTGAGTCTTCAATGACGAGTAAATGAGGGCAATGTGAACAAATCAGCAAAGAGAAGATCTCCCAAAAGGAAAGGGGACAGAGAATGAACAGGTCCCATGCAGGGAAAGAGTTTGGCAGGTATGAGGAACAGAAAGAGGGCCAGAGGGATTGGGGCCCCTGAAAAGGGGAGAAAACGGGTAGCAGAGCAGAAGGGAGAAGACAGGAACTAAGTAATTGGGGCTTGGGGATGTGATCCTGGAATATGGATCTTATTGTTATTTTTTAAGATTTTATTTTAGAGAAAGTGAGAGAGCGAACATGAGTGGGGGGAGAGGAAGAGAAGAAGGGAGAGAATCTCAAGCAGACAGCACACTGAGATCAGAGCCCATTGTGGGACTTGATTTCATGACCCTGAGATCATGACCTGAGCTGAACTTGGGCACTTAACCAACTGAGCCACCCAGGCACCCTGGACCTTATTCTAAGGGTAATATGGAGTCAGACATAGGAACGCTTAAAGCTGGGTAAGAACGTGATTACTTGAAAGAATGAACGAACGAATGAATGAATGAATGAATGAATTGTTTCAGTTTAGTTCTGCACCTGTTACTTCACTAACTGTAAAACTCTGATGTAACTTTTCATGTTCAATGAAATTTTCAGATCCAAATGATGTCTAAAGTCCTAGAAAAGTCTATACTTTTGACTGCGAGGAAAGATTTCCCTTAAGGAAAACATGCATTTGGAAGATGTGAAACCCCATCTAGGGATCATACATTACTTAAAGTCCTTCTTTTTCTTATTCTCCCTGTTTGCCTTCCTCTTACTCTAACCTTTCTCCTTAACCCCTAAGTTCAAGAGAGAGGAAAAAAATAGCAAACATTTCAAAATGGATTGGCTAATGAACCATATGTATTTAGCATTCAGCTGCCCTAAGAGGTTTGAGCTTGAGAATCTTTCCTTTGTGGTTAACCCTTTACATATTAGGGGAAGGCACCCACCACAGACACTACATTTCATCTGACACACACACACAAAATGTGTTGGTGCCAGACCTGGAGAGAAAGCTAACTGCAAGAGAATAGCCATCCAGGGGTTGCATCAAATGACAGCAACAGCTCTGTGTTCTTTCTGTAAGCACTGGACCATAAGTCAGGAGATTTGGATTTTGGTCCAGGTTATATGAATTCACTGTCTGGCCTTGGGCAAACACAGACTGAATTATTTCCCTTAGGATCATTCTCACAAGAGCACGGTAACATCTGTCTCCTTCACGTTACAAAATAAGGTTGCTTAGATCATCATGTATCCTATGCTTTCAGACATAGAAAAAAACCCACAACAGACATCCCCCCATTTCAGTTCAGTGTATTTCTGGAGCTCTTGGCTCAAGGGGCAGTATTGTAAGGCATAGGCCTCATTGTTTATTCATGGTTGCTGCTTCTCTTCAACTCCAGCAGAAGCGTTTGAATGAACAAGTGCACCGTGAGGAGAAAGGACAGGTCTCTCATGGTCATGAGGAGCAGAGCAGAGGGATGTCAGAGAAAAAAGAACACGTGCAGGGGGACTTTGTAGACGTCATGTCAGAAAATAGGAATATGAGTCGTGGGCATTCTCCTTGAGAATTTAAGATTGTGAGTATATGATAGCTTCAAATACATGAGGCTCAATAGGAAAATAAAGGCAGATGCGCACTCTGCTCTGAGGTTGTCTCTTCTCGCCATAGTCACTCGCCTGGTCTTATGTAATATCAACAAAGTGGGAGGTTTGGGTTTGGTTTTGTTTGGTTTTGTTTTGTATTGGTTTTTGTTTTTTTGAAGACTCTGTCTTCAAATGGAATGGAGGAAAGGTTCATAAAATTCAATGGATTGGACTTGTTATCTGGGATGAATTTTTTCTCTTGGAAGGCAATCTTTACCTTTATTTCCTCTTAAAACCATGGCTAATTGCCCTGACAGGGGCATTCCATTGAGATAATGTATTTTTAGCCCCAGGGGTACAGGTATGTGAATCGCCAGGTGTACACACTTCACAGCACTCACCATATCACATGCCTTCGCCAATTTCCATAACCCAACCACCTTTTCCCCACCCCACCCCCAACCGCCTAGCAACCCTTAGTTTGTTTTGTGAAATTAAGGGTCTCTTGGGGCACCTGGGTGGCTCAGTGGGAGATTAAGGGTCTCTTATGGTTTGTCTCCCTCCTGATCCCATCTTCTTTCATTTATTCTTTTCCTATCCCCCAAACTCCCCACGTTGCCTCTCAACTTCCTCATATCAGGGAGATCATACCATTATTGTCTTTCTCTGACTGACTTATTTCACTAAGCATAATTAATACCCTCTAGTTCATCCATGTAGTCACAAAAGGCAAGATTGCATTTCTCGATGGCTGCATAGTATTCTATTGTAAATATATATACCACATCTTCCTTATCTAGTCATCTGTTGAAGGACATGTAGGTTCTTTCCATAGTTTGGCTATTATGGACATTGCTGCTATAAACTTTTGCATGCACGTGCCCCTTCTGATCACTACGTTTGTATATTTAGGATAAATACCCAATAGTGCCATTGCTGGGGCATACGGTAGCTCTATTTTCAATTTTTTGAGGAAAATCCATGCTGTTTTCCAGAGTGGTTGCACCAACTTGCCTTCCCACTAACAGTGTAGGAGGGTTCCCCTTTCTCTGCATCCTCACCAGCATCTGTCATTTCCTGACTTAATTTTAGCCATTCTGACTGGTGTATGGTTGTATCTCATTGTGGTTTTGATTTGTATTTCCCTGATGCCGAGTGATGTGGAACACTTTTTCATGTGTCTGTTGGCCATCTGGATGTCTTCTTTGCAGAAATGTCTGTTCATGTCCTCTGCCCATTTCTTGATTCGATTATTTGTTCTTTGGGTCTTGAGTTTGCTGAGCCCTTTATAGATTTTGGATAATAGCCCTTTGTCTGATATCTTCAATTTGCAGAAGATATCTGAAAATATCTTCTCCCATTCTGCCAGTTGTCTTTTGGTTTTGTCAACTGTTTCTTTTGCTGTGCAAAAGCTTTTGATCTTGATGAAGTCCTAATAGTTCATTTTGCCCTTGCTTCCCTTGCCTTTGGCAATGTTCCTAGGAAGAAGTTGCTGTGGCTGAGGTCGAAGAGGATGCTTCCTACATTCTCCTCATAGATTTTGATGGATTCCTTTCTCACATTAAGGTCCTTCATCCATTTTGAGTCTATTTTTGTGTGTGGTGTAAGGAAATGGTCCAATTTCATTTTTTCTGCATGGGGCTGTCCAATTTTCCCAACAGAAGTTGCTGAAGATACTGTCCTTTATCCATTGGACATTCTTTCCTGCTTTGTTGAAGATTAGTTGACCATAGAGTTGAGGGTCTATATCTGGGCTTTCTATTCTGTACCATTGATCTATGTGTCTGCTTTCGTGCCAGTATCATACTGTCTTGGTGATGACAGCTTTGTAATAGAGCTTGAAGTCTGGAATTGTGATGCCACCAACTTTGGTTTTCTTTTTCCATATCCCTTTGGCTATTCGAGGTCTTTTCTGGTTCCATATAAATTTTAGGATTATTTGTTCCATTTCTTTGAACAAAATGGATGGGATTTTGATAGGGATTGCATTATACGTATAGGTAGCATAGCATTTTCACAATATTTCACAATATTTGTTTTTTCAATCCATGAGCACGGGACATTTTTCCATTTCTTTGTCTCAATTTCTATCATGAGTACTTTATAGTTTTCTGGGTATAGATTCCTTGCCTCGTTGGTTAGGTTTATTCCTAGGTATCTTATGGTTTTGGGTGCAACTGTAAATGAGATTGACTCCTTAATTTTTCTTTCTTCTGTCCTGTTGTTGGTGTAGAGACATGCAACTGATTTCTGTGCATTGATTTTATATCCTGACACTTAACTGAATTTTTGTACAAGTTCGAGCAGATTTGGAGTGGAGCCTTTTGGGTTTTCCACATATAGTATCATGTCATCTGTGAAGAGTAATAGTCAACTTCTTCTTTGGATTTGGATGCCTTTAATTTCTTTTTGTTTCCTGATTGCTAAGGCTAGGACTTCTAGTAATATGTTGAATAGCATTGATGATAATGGATATCCCTGCCGTGTTCCTGACCTTAGTGGAAAAGCTTTTAGTTTTTCTCCATTGAGAATGATATTCACGGTGGATTTTTCATAGCTTTGATGATATTGAGGTATGTGCCCTCTATCCCTACACTTTGAAGAATTTTGATCAGGAAAGGATGCTGTACTTTGTCAAATGCTTTTTCAGAATCTATTGAGAGTAACATATGGTTCTTGTTCTTTCTTTTATTAATGTACTGTATCACATTGATTGCTTTGCATATGTCTAACCAACCTTGCATCCCTGGAATAAATCCCACTTGCCATGGTGAATAATCCTTTTAATATACTGTTGGATATTATTGGCTAGTATTTTGGTGAGAATTTTCGCATCTGTGTTCATCAAGTATATTGGTTGTAATTCTCTTTTTTGATGGGATCCTTGTCTGGTTTTGGGCTCAAGGTGATGCTGGCCTCATAAAATGAGTTTGGGAGTTTTTCCTTCCATTTCTATTTTTTGGAACAGTTTCAGGAGAATAGGAATTAATTCTTCTTTAAATGTTTGGTAGAATTCTGCTGGGAAGCTGTCTAGCCCTGAGCTCTTGTTTGTAGGGAGATTTTTGATGACTGCTTCAATCTCCTTACTAGTTATGGGTCTGCTCAGGTTTTCTATTTTTTTCCTCGTTCAATTGTGGTAGTTTATACGTCTCTAGGAATGAATCGATTTCTTCCAGATTGTCAAATTTGCTGGCGTACATTTGCTCATAATATGTTCTTACAATTGTTTGTATTTCTTTGGTGTTGGTTGTGATCTCTCCTCTTTCATTCATGATTTAATTTATTTGGGCTCTTTCTCTTTTCTTTTTGATAAGTCTGGCCAGGAGTTTCTCAATCTTATTAATTCTTTTTTTTTAAAGCTTTTATTTATTTATTTGACAGACAGAGATCACAAGTAGCCAGAGAGGCAGGCAGAGAGAGAGGAAGGTAAAGCAGGCTCCCTGCTGAGCAGAGAGCCCAATGGGGGGTTCAATCCCAGGACCCTGGGATCATGACCTGAGCTGAAGGCAGATGCTTTAACCCACTGAGCCACCCTGTCGCCCTCGGCCCGCAAGAACGACAACCAGCCTGGCATGGTGTTAATGCTTCGTCTCTTTATTTCGACAACTTTCTTAGCTTATATGTGTCAGGGTGACCAATAAGGGGCCAAACAATGGGGAGAGCCAATGAGAGTCCTGTTATTATACTGATTAAATTTGAAACAGCCAATGACTATGTCCTCCTTCAGGTGGGCTTCACCAGAAAGTTCGGTGTTTACTTGCAGCATATTTTGCTGGCAGTGAGCCAAGCGCCATCTTGTAATGGCGGGGACTTTCCCGGCCGGAGGCGGTCCCCGACACCACCCAGTGCCCCAATCTTATTAATTCTTACAAGGAACCAAAGCTTTATTGTTTTATTGTTTCAAGGAACCTAGTTTTATTGTTTTGTTTTATTTTTGTTTGCTTGTTTGTTTGTTTCTATTTCATTGACTTATGCTCTGATATTTATTATTTCTCTTCTCCTTTTGGGTTTAGGCTTTCTTTGTTGTTCTTTCTCCAGCTTCTTTAGGTGTATGGGTAGGTTGTGTATTTGAGATCTTTCTTGTTTCTTGGGAAAGGCTTCTACTGCTATCTATTTTCCTCTCAGGACTGCCTTTGCTGTGTCCCACAGATTTCAAAATGTTGTGTTTTCATTATAATTAGTTTTCATGGATTTTTTTTCAATTCTTCTTTAATTTTCTGGTTAACTCATTCATTCTTTAAAGGATGCTCTTTCATCTCCATGTATTTGGGGTCTTTCCAAATTTCCTCTTGAGACTGAGTTCTAGCTCAGAGCATTGTGTTCTGAAAATATGCAGGAAATGATCCCAGTCTTTTGATACCAGTTGAGACCTGATTTATGACCCAGGATGTGATCTATTCTGGAGAATATTCCACGTGCACTGGAGAAGAATGTGTATTCTGTTGCTTTGGGGTGTAATGTTCTGAATACATATGTGATGTCCATCTGTTCCAATTTGGCATTTAAGGCCTTTATTTCCTTGTTGATCTTTTGCTTGGATGATCTATCCATTTCAGTGAGGGGAGTGTTAAGGTCCCCTTCTATTATTGTATTATTGTCGATGTGTTTCTTTGATTTTGTTATTAATTGGTTTATATAGTTGGCTGCTCCCATGTTAGGGGCACAGATTTTTAAAATTGTTAGATATTCAGGGAACCTGGGTGGCTCAGTGGGTTAAGACTCTGCCTTTGGCTCAGGTCATGATCTCAGAGTCCTGGGGTCCAGCCCCACACCAGAAACTCTCCTCACCAGGGAGCCTGCTTCCCACTCTCTCTCTGCCTGCCTCTCTGCCTACTTGTGATTTCTCTGTCAAATAAAAAAAATCTAAAATTGTTAGATATTCTTGTTGGACAGACCCTTTGAATATGTTATAGTGTCTTTTCTCATCTCTTATTATACTCTTTGGCTTAAAATCAAATGGATCTGATATAAGGACTGTCAGTTTTCCTTTGATGTCCATTATCATGGTAAATTGTTTTCCACCCCCTCACCTTAAATCCAGAGGTGACTTTGGGTCTAAAATGACTTTCTTGTAGACAGCATATTGATGGCTTTTGTTTTTTATCCATTCTGATAACTTTTGTCTTTTGACTGGGGGCATTTAGCCCATTTACATTCAGGGTAACTATTGAGAGATATGAATTTAGTGTCATTGTATTGCCTGTAAGGTGACTATTACAGTATATTGTCTCAGTTCCTTTCTGATCTACTAACTTTAGGGTCTCTCTTTGCTTAGAGGACCCCTTTCAATATTTCCTGTAGAGCTGGTTTGGTGTTTGCAAATTCTTTCAGTTTTTGTTTGTCCTGGAAGCTTTTTTCCTCTCCTCCTATTTTCAATGATAGCCTCACTGGATATAGCATTCTTGGCAGCAAGTTTTTCTCATTCAGTTGTCTGAATATATCATGCTGGTTCTTTCTGGCTTTCCAGGTCTCTGTGGATAAGTCCACTGCCAATCTAATATTTTTACCTTTATAAGTTACAGACTTCTTGTCCCGGGCTGCCTTCAGGATTTTCTCTTTGTCACTAAGACTTGTAAATTTTACTATTAGATGATGGGGTGTGGACCTATTGTTATTGATTTTGAGAGGGGTTCTATGTGCCTCTTGGATTTTGATTTTGATGCTTGTTCCCTTTGCCATATTGGGGAAATTCTCTACAATAATTCTCTCTGGTATACCTTCTGCTCCTCTCTCTCTTTCTTCTTCTTCTGGAATCTGAATTATTCTAATGTTGTTTCATCTTATGGTATCACTTATCTCTTGAATTCTCCCCTCATGGTCCAGTAGTTTTTTCTCTCTCTTTTGCTCAGCTTCTTTATTCTCTGTCATTTGGTCTTTTATATCACTAATTCTCTCTTTTGCATCATTTTTCCTAGCAGCAAGAGCCTCCATTTTTTATTGTACCTCATTAATAGCTTTTTCGATTTCAGCTTGGTTAGATTTTGGTTCTTTTATCTCTCCAGAAAGGGCTTTGGTTTCTCTATTATCTAGCACCTTGAGAATCATCATTCTGAACTCTAGATATGACATGTTACCAATGTCTGTATTGATTAGGTCCCCAACCTTTGATACTGCCTCTTGTTTTTCTTTTCCCCCTGTCGTGAGATTTTTGCCTTGTCATTTTATCCAGATAAGAATATATTAAGGAGAGAGTAAAATATTAAAAAGGTGCCAAAGACCCCAGGAAAATGTGCTTTAACCAAATCAGAAGAGACCCCAAATCTTGGGGGGGAAGAGAGAGGATAAAAAGAAGTTTAGGGGAAAAAAGAAAAAATATAAAAAGAAAATATATATATTAGACTGGTGAAGAGAACAGAGTCACAGAGTCACCC
The DNA here is from genome assembly GCF_020171115.1 of Neogale vison. Lineage (NCBI taxonomy): Eukaryota > Metazoa > Chordata > Mammalia > Carnivora > Mustelidae > Neogale > Neogale vison. Next base: position 122,529,908 of record NC_058092.1, on the reverse strand, counting down.
ACTTAATTTTGGAAGTCTTTTGGTCTCTTAGAAGAAACTACCTTCCAAAATTTTATAGAGTGAAAATACACACACACACACACACACACACAATTCACAAAATAAGGGTAAACACGATGAAGGGATGGAATATGACAATAAAGATGAAATTTCTTAAAAAAATTCTAAAATAGGAGTGGAATTTGATAAGTTGGTTGGATGTATAAAGAATAAAAAGTGGAGAGAATTTACTCAGGCTGGAGACTAGAGCAAAGCCCTGTGCCTGATTTATGGTATATTTTGATCTATTAGAAGAAGTTGTATCCCAGATTTTTTTAGAAGAGAAAACCTTATGTGTATAAAAAAATCAAGTTAGATACAATATAGGATAAAATATGACTATATTAAGGAAGTTTCAAAAATATTTTTATGAAAGGTATTGTTAATCTAGTTAAAAATGGTAAAAGGGAAAGATTAAAAAGTTAAAAAAATAGCATAAGAAAAAAATAAAATTAAAAAAATTAAATTAACTTTGCAAGACTAAAGAATCATGAGGAGAAAGGCATGAGTTCCACGCTTTGCTTTCTCCTCCTCTGGAATTCCACTGTTCTCCTTGGTAAGCGAACTTGGTCTTGGCTGGATCTATTGCTGATCCTCTGGGGGAGGGACCTATTGTAGTGATTCCCAAGTGTCTTTGCCCAAGGCAGAATTTCACCGCCCTTACCAGAGGCTGGGTTAAGTAATCCACTCGGGTTCACTTTCAGGAGCCTTTGTCCCCTGAATGCTTTCCACAGAGTTCTGGAGGATGGGAATGAAAATGGCTGTCTCCCACTCTCTGGCCCAGAGCAGCCGAGATCTTGGGGCTCCACTCCTCAGTGCATCCTTGGAGGAAAGCGCTCAATCACTCCTGTCTCCCTGGCCTCTGGCCATGCTCTGAGCTCACCCAGCCTGCAGCCAAGCTTCTCTGTCTCTGGCACACAGCCCTCTCTGGAGTCTCCAAACGCAGAAGATCCCTGCGCTCTTCCAGGGTGGTCCCTCGGATCTTGTGTGATTCCCCACTCAAAGAGCAGTGGCCTGACTGTCCCAAGGATCACAGTTTAAGGTAACCCGAAGTTAAGATCTCACTCCTCAGCTCTGTCTCTGTAGCTGGCTTCACCGCTCTAACACCTGCAAGCTCTGTGACACTCAGACACCCCCAATCCTTCTGTGATCCCACAGGACCTGAGAACACGCTGTCCCAGCATGGGCTTCACCCCGACTTATCCTCTGGAGCAATGTCCCTCAGGGAAACAGACTTTAAAAAGTTCTGATTTTGTGCTCCATTGCTCAGCTGCTTGCAGGGAGCTGGCCCTTCCCCCCACGGTCTATCTTCCCGTGGCTTTGGATTCACTTCTCCACAGGTCCTTCCTTCCAGAAAGTAGTTGATTTTCTGCTTCTAGAATTGATGACCTTCTTCTTTTTGATCTCCTGTTGGATTTGTAGGTGTTTGATAAATTAGCTCACCTCCTGCTACCTAATGTCATCTCAGCCTGCTACTCTTTCGCCATCTTGATTCCTCCTCCTCCACTCATTTTCAGAAAATCTAGCACCTGTTTCTAAATTACGGAGTACATCTTACCTAATATTAAACCTAATAGTGACATTTTGTGTAATAGGGGAAGAGGTGAGGTCATGAGCACATTTTCACAGGCTTCTCACCTATGAAACTTCATCTCTCTCCGGTCTTTGTACATCGTCCTTCTATGCAAGTTGTATTTACTATCTAGAGAGTTTCCATGATTCTTTATTTTTCTGACCTAATCATTCAAAGAATTTATAATTTATTATAATTTTTCGAATTTATAAAAGGTTATGGCCTTACATTTTTGTAATGTTGATGTGTTGCCAGGATTCACCACTGAAATGTTAATACTGTTCTGATGTTAAAAAAAAAAAAGAAAAGAAAATATATCCAAAGCAGATGACATTGTGATTGAAATGCACAGCTCCAAAGATATCTGCTTGAGTAAATTTAGAAAAGTGATTAGGTGATATCTCAATGTGGTTTTAATTTGAATCTCCCTGAGGGCCAGTGATGAACATTTTTTCATGTGTCTGATAGGCATTTGTATGTCTTGATTGTAGAAGTGTCTGTTCATATCTTCAGCCCATTTTTTGATATGTTTGCCTGTTTCATGTGTGTTGAGATTGAGGCGCTCATTATATATTCTGGATATCAACCTTCTGGGTGTACTGACATTTGCAAATATCTTCTCCCATTCCGGGGGTTGCCTCTTCAGTTTTTTTACTGTTTCCTTTGCTGTGCAGAAGCTTTTGATTTTGATGAAGTCCCAAAAGTTTATTTTCGCTTTTGTTTCCTTTGCCTTTGGAGACATATCTTGAAAGAAGTTGCTGTGGCTGATATCGAAGAGATTACTGCCTATGTTCTCCTCTAGGATTCTGATGGATTCCTGTCTCACATTGAGGTCTTTTATCCATTTTGAATTTACTTTTGTGTATGGTGTAAGAGAATGGTCGATTTTCATTCTTCTACATATAGCTGTCCAGTTTTCCCAGCACCATTTATTGAAGAGACTGTCTTTTTTCCACTGTATATTTTTTCCTGTTTTGTCGAAGATTAATTGACCATAGAGTTGAGGGTCCATATCAGGGCTCTCTACTCTGTTCCACTGGTCTATGTGTCTGTTTTTATGCCAGTACCATGCTGTCTTGGTGATCACAGCTTTGTAATAAAGCTTGAAATCAGGTAAGGTGATGCCGCCAGCTTTATTTTCGTTTTTCAACATTTCCTTAGCGATTCAGGGTCTCTTCTGATTCCATACAAATTTTAGGATTATTTGTTCCAGCACTTTAAAGAATGCTGGTGGAATTTGGATCGGAATGACATTAAAATATAGATTGCTCTAGGAAGTATAGACATTTTTTCCCCAATTTATTTATTTTCAGAAAAACAGTATTCATTATTTTTTCACCACACCCACTGCTCCATGCAAGCTGTGCCCTCTATAATACCCACCACCTGGTACCCCAACCTCCCACCCCCCCGCCACTTCAAACCCCTCAGACTGTTTTTCAGAGTCCATAGTCTCTCATGATTCAACTCCCCTTCCAATCTACCCAAATTCCCTACTCCTCTCTAATGCCCCTTGTCCTCCATGCTATTGGTTATGCTCCACAAATGAGTGAAACATATGATAATTGACTCTCTCTGCTTGACTTATTTCACTCAGCATAATCTCTTCCAGTCCCGTCCATGTTGCTACAAAAGTTGGATATTCGTCCTTTCTGATGGAGGCATAATACTCCATAGTGTATATGGACCACATCTTCCTTATCCATTCATCCGTTGAAGGGCATCTTGGTTCTTTCCATAGTTTGGCGACCGTGGCCATTGCTGCTATAAACATTGGGGTACAGATGGCCCTTCTTTTCACGACATCTGTATCTTGGGGGTAAATACCCAGGAGTGCAATTGCAGGGTCGTAGGGAAGCTCTATTTTTAATTTCTTGAGGAATCTCCACACTGTTCTCCAAAGAGGCTGCACCAACTTGCATTCCCACCAACAGTGTAAAAGGGTTCCCCTTTCTCCACATCCTCTCCAACACATGTTGTTTCCTGTTTTGTTAATTTTGGCCATTCTAACTGGTGTAAGGTGATATCTCAATGTGGTTTTAATTTGAATCTCCCTGAGGGCTAATGAAATGAGCATTTTTTCATGTGTCTGATAGCCATTTGTATGTCTTGATTGGAGAAGTGTCTGTTCATATCTTCTGCCCATTTTTTGATGTGTTTGTCTGTTTCGTGTGGGTTGAATTTGAGGAGTTCATTATAGATCCTGGATATCAACCTTTTGTCTGTACTGTCATTTGCAAATATCTTCTCCCATTCCGTGGATTGCCTCTTTGTTTTTTTGACTGTTTCCTTTGCTGTGCAGAAGCTTTTGATTTTGATGAAGTCCAAAAAGTTTATTTTCGCTTTTGTTTCCTTTGCCTTTGGAGACATATCTTGAAAGAAGTTGCTGTGGCTGATATCAAAGAGATTACTGCCTATGTTCTCCTCTAAGATTCTGATAGATTCCTGTCTCACGTTGAGGTCTTTTATACATTTTGAGTTGATCTTTGTGTACGGTATAAGAGAATGGTCGAGTTTCATTCTTCTACATATAGTTGTCCAGTTTTCCCAGCACCATTTATTGAAGAGACTGTCTTTTTTCCACTGTATATTTTTTCCTGTTTTGTCGAAGATTAATTGACCATAGAGTTGAGGGTCCATATCAGGGCTCTCTACTCTGTTCCACTGGTCTATGTGTCTGTTTTTATGCCAGTACCATGCTGTCTTGGAGATCACAGCTTTGTAATAAAGCTTGAAATCAGGTAAGGTGATGCCGCCAGCTTTATTTTTGTTTTTCAACATTTCCTTAGCGATTCGGGGTCTCTTCTGATTCCATACAAATTTTAGGATTATTTGCTCCAGCTCTTTGAAGAATGCCGGTGGAATTTTGATCGGAATGGCATTAAAAGTATAGATTGCTCTAGGCAGTATAGACATTTTAACAATGTTTATTCTTCCGATCCAAGAGCATGGAATGGTCTTCCATCTTTTTGTGTCTTCTTCAATTTCTTTCATGAGTGTTCTGTAGTTCCTCAAGTACAGATCCTTTACCTCGTTGGTTAGGTTTATTCCCAGGTATCTTATGGTTCTTGGTGCTATAGTCAATGGAATTGATTCTCTAATTTCCCTTTCTGTATTTACATTGTTAGTGTATAAGAAAGCCACTGATTTCTGCACATTGACTTTGTATCCTGCCACTTTGCTGAATTGCTGTATGAGTTTTAGTAGTTTGGGGGTTGAGATATCACCTTACACCAGATAGAATGGCCAAAATTAACAAAACAGGAAACAACATGTATTGGAGGGATGTGGAGAAAGGGGAACCCTCTTCCACTTTTGGTGGGAATGTAAGTTGGTGCTGCCTCCTTGGTGAACAGTGTGGAATTTCCTCAAGAAATTAAAAATAGAACTTCCCTATGACCCGGCAATTGCACTCCTTGGTATTTACCCCAAAGATACAGATGTCGTGAAAAGAAGGGCCATCTGTACCCCAATGTTTATAGCAGCAATGTCCACGGTCGCCAAACTATGGAAAGAACCAAGATGCACTTCAACAGACGAATGGATAAGGAAGTTGTGGTCCATATACACTGTGGAGTATTATAACTCCATCAGAAAGGACCAATACCCACCTTTTGTAGCAACATGGACGGTATTGGAAGAGATTATGCTGAGTGAAATAAGTCAAGCAGAGAGAGTCAATTATCATATGGTTTCACTTATTTGTGGAGCATAACAAAAAGCATGGAGGACATAGGGAGTTAGAGAGAAGGGGGTTGGGGTAAATTGGGAGGGGAGGTGAATCATTTAACTAAAAAAAAGAAAATTTAGTAAATTTAACTAAAAAAAAGAAAAGTGATTAGGTTTCTTTTTCCAATTTATTTATTTTCAGAAAATCAGTATTCATTATTTTTTCACCACACCCAGTGCTCCATGCAAGCTGTGCCCTCTATAATACCCACCACCTGGTACCCCCACCTCCCACCCCCCCCGCCACTTCAAACCCCTCAGATTGTTTTTCAGAGTCCATAGTCTCTCATGGTTCATCTCCCCTTCCAATTTACCCAAAAGCACATACCCTCCCCAATGTCCATAAGCCTACCCCCCTTCTCCCAACCCCCTTCCCCCCCGCAACCCACAGTGTGTTTCGTGAGATTAAGAGTCACTTGTGGTTTGTCTCCCTCCCTATCCCATCTTGTTTCATGGATTCTTCTCCTACCCACTTAAGCCCCCATGTTGCATCACCACTCCCTCATATCAGGGAGATCATATGATAGTTGTCTTTCTCCGCTTGACTTATTTCGCTAAGCATGATACGCTCTAGTTCCATCCATGTTGTTGCAAATGGCAAGATTTCGTTTCTTTTGATGGCTGCATAGTATTCCATTGTGTATATATACCACATCTTCTTGATCCATTCATCTGTTGATGGACATATAGGTTCTTTCCATAGTTTGGCTATTGTGGACATTGCTGCTATAAACATTCGGGTGCATGTGCCCCTTTGGATCACTACGTTTGTATCTTTAGGGTAAATTCCCAGTAGTGCAATTGCTGGGTCATAGGGCAGATCTATTTTCAATATTTTGAAGAACCTCCATGCTGTTTTCCAGAGTGGTTGCACCAGCTTGCATTCCCACCAACAGTGTAGGAGGGTTCCCCTTTCTCCACATCATCGCCAGCATCTGTCATTTCCTGACTTGTTGATTTTAGCCATTCTGACTGGTGTGAGGTGATATCTCATTGTGGTTTTGATTTGTATTTCCCTGATGCCGAGTGATATGGAGCACTTTTTCATGTGTCTGTTGGCCATCTGGATGTCTTCTTGGCAGAAACGTCTGTTCATGTCCTCTGCCCATTTCTTGATTGGATTATTTGTTCTTTGGGTGTTGAGTTTGTTAAGTTCTTTATAGATTTTAGACACTAGTCCTTTATCTGATATGTCGTTTGCAAATATCTTCTCCCATTCTGTCTTTGGTTTTGTTAACTGTTTCCTTTGCTGTGCAAAAGCTTTTGATCTTGATGAAATCCCAAAAGTTCATTTTTGCCTTGCTTCCCTTGCCTTTGGCGATGTTCCTAGGAAGATGTTGCTGCGGCTGAGGTCGAAGAGGTTGCTGCCTGTGTTCTCCTCAAGGATTTTGATGGATTGCTTTCTCACATTGAGGTCCTTAATCCATTTTGAATCTATTTTTGTGTGTGGTGTAAGGAAATGGTCCAATTTCATTTTTCTGCACGTGGCTGTCCAATTTTCCCAACACCATTTATTGAAGAGGCTGTCTTTTTTCCATTGGACATTCTTTCCTGCTTTGTCGAAGATTAGTTGACCATAGAGTTGAGGGTCTATTTCTGGGATCTCTATTCTGTTCCATTGGTCTATGTGTCTGTTTTTGTGCCAGTACCATGCTGTCTTGATGATGACAGCTTTGTAATAAAGCTTGAAGTCCGGAATTGTGATGCTACCAACTTTGGCTTTGTTTTTCAATATCCCTTTGGCTATTCGAGGTCTTTTCTGGTTCCATATAAATTTTAAAATTATTTGTTCCATTTCTTTGAAAAAGAGGGATGGTACTTTGATAGGAATTGCATTAAATGTGTAGATTGCTATAGGTAGCATAGACATTTTCACAATATTTATTCTTCCAATCCAGGAGCATGGAACATTTTTCCATTTCTTTGTGTCTTCCTCGATTTCTTTCATGAGTACTTTATAGTTTTCTGAGTATAGATTCTTAGCCTCTTTGGTTAGGTTTATTCCTAGGTATCTTATGGTTTGAGGTGCAATTGTAAATGGGATTGACTCCATAATTTCTCTTTATTCTGTCTTGTTGTTGGTGTAGAGAAATGCAACTGATTTCTGTGCATTGATCTTATATCCTGACACTTTACTGAATTCCTGTATAAGTTCTAGCAGTTTTGGAGTGGAGTCTTTTGGGTTTTCCACATAGAGTATCATATCATCTGCGAAGAGTGATAATTTGACTCCTTCTTTGCCGATTTGGATGCCTTTAATTTCCTTTTGTTGTCTGATTGCTGAGGCTAGGACTTCTATTACTATGTTGAATAGCAGTGGTGATAGTGGACATCCCTGCCGTGTTCCTGACCTTAGTGGAAAAGCTTTCAGTTTTTCTCCATTGAGAGTGATATTTGCAGTGGGTTTTTCATAGATGGCTTTGATGATATTGAGGTATGTGCCCTCTATCCCTACACTTTGAAGGGTTTTGATCAGAAAGGGATGCTGTACTTTGTCAAATGCTTTTTCAGCATCTATTGAGAGTATCATATGGTTCTTGTTCTTTCTTTTATTGATGTGTTGTATCACGTTGACTGATTTGCGGATGTTGAACCAACCTTGCAGCCCTGGGATAAATCCCACTTGGTCCTGGTGAATAATCCTTTTAATGTACTGTTGAATCCTATTGGCCAGTATTTTGGTGAGAATTTTTGCATCTGTGTTCATCAAGGATATTGGTCTATAGCTCTCTTTTTTGATGGGATCCTTGTCTGGTTTTGGGCTCAAGGTGATGCTGGCCTCATAAAATGAGTTTGGGAGTTTTCCTTCCATTTCTATTTTTTGGAACAGTTTCAGGAGAATAGGAATTAGTTATTCTTTAAATGTTTGGTAGAATTCCCCCGGGAAGCCATCTGGCCCTGGGCTTTTGTTTCTTTGGAGATTTTTAATGACTGTTTCAATCTCCTTACTGGTTATGGGTCTGTTCAGGCTTTCTATTTCTTCCTGGTTCAATTTTGGTAGTTTATATGTTTCTAGGAACGCATCCATTTCTTCCAGATTGTCAAATTTGTTGGCGTAGAGTTGCTCATAGTATGTTCTTATAATAGTTTGTATTTCTTTGGTGTTAGTTGTGATCTCTCCTCTTTCATTCATGATTTTATTTATTTGGGTCCTTTCTCTTTTCTTTTTGATAAGTCTGGCCAAGGGTTTATCAATTTTATTAATTCTTTCAAAGAACCAGCTCCTAGTTTGGTTGATTTGTTCTATTGTTTTTTTGGTTTCTATTTCATTGATTTCTGCTCTGATCTTTATGACTTCTCTTCTCCTGCTGGGCTTAGGGTTTCTTTCTTGTTCTTTCTCCAGCTCCTTTAGGTGTAGGGTTAGGTTGTGTACCTGAGACCTTTCTTGTTTCTTGAGAAAAGCTTGTACCACTATATATTTTCCTCTCAGGAGTGCCTTTGTTGTGTCTCACAGATTTTCAACCATTGTATTTTCATTATCATTTGTTTCCATGATTTTTTTCAATTCTTCTTTAATTTCCCGGTTGACCCATTCATTCTTTAGAAGGATGCTGTTTAGTCTCCATGTATTTGTGTTCTTTCCAAACTTCCTCTTGTGGTTGAGTTCTAGCTTCAGAGCATTGTGGTCTGAAAATAAGCAGGGAATGATCCCAATCTTTTGATACCGGTTGAGTCTTGATTTAGGACCGAGGATGTGATCTATATTGGAGAATGTTCCATGTGCACTAGAGAAGAATGTGTATTCTGTTGCTTTGGGATGAAATGTTCTGAATATATCTGTGATGTCCATCTCATCCAGTGTATCATTTAAGGCCTTTATTTCCCTGTTGATCTTTTGCTTGGATGATCTGTCCATTTCAGTGAGGGGAGTGTTAAAGTCCCCTACTATTATTGTATTATTGTTGATGTGTTTCTTTGATTTTGTTATTAATTGGTTTATATAGTTGGCTGCTCCCACGTTGGGGGCATAGATATTTAAAATTGTTAGATCTTCTTGTTTGACAGACCCTTTGAGTATGATATAGTGTCCTTCCTCATCTCTTATTATAGTCTTTGGCTTAAAATCTATTTGATCTGATATAAGGATTGCCACTCCTGCTTTTTTCTGATGTCCATTCGCATGGTAAATTCTTTTCCATCCCCTTACTTTAAGTCTGGAGGTGTCTTCGGGTTTAAAATGAGTTTCTTGGAGGCAACATATAGATGGGTTTTGTTTTTTTATCCATTCTGATACTGTGTCTTTTGATTGGGGCATTTAGCCCATTAACATTCAGGGTAACTATTGAGAGATATGTTTTTTGTGCCATTGTATTGCCTGTAAGGTGACTGTTACTGTATATTGTCTCTGTTCCTTTCTGATCTACCACTTTTAGGCTCTCTCTTTGCTTAGAGGACCCCTTTCAGTATTTCCTGTAGCGCTGGTTTGGTGTTTGCAAATTCTTTCAGTTTTTGTTTGTCCTGGAAGCTTTTAATCTCTCCTTCTATTTTCAATGATAGCCTAGCTGGATATAGTATTCTTGGCTGCATGTTTTTCTCGTTTAGTGCTCTGAAAATGTCATGCCAGCTCTTTCTGGCCTGCCAGGTCTCTGTGGATAAGTCAGCTGCCAATCTAATACTTTTACCATTGTATGTTACAGACTTCTTTTCCTGGGCTGCTTTCAAGATTTTCTCTTTGTCACTAAGGCTTGTAAGTTTTACTATTAGGTGACGGGGTGTGGGCCTACTCTTATTGATTTTGAGGGGTGTTCTCTGAACCTCCTGAATTTTGATACTCCTTCCCTTTGCCATATTGGGGAAATTCTCCCCAATAATTCTCTCCAGTATACCTTCTGCCCCCCTCTCTCTTTCTTCTTCTTCTGGAATCCCAATTATTCTAATGTTGTTTCGTCTTATGGTGTCACTTATCTCTCGCATTCTCCCCTCATGGTCCAGTAGCTGTTTGCCCCTCTTTTGCTCAGCTTCTTTATTCTCTGTCATTTGGTCTTCTATATCGCTAATTCTTTCTTCTGCCTCATTTATCCTAGCAGTGGGAGCCTCCATTTTTGATTGAACTTCATTAATAGCTTTTTTGATTTCAACTTGGTTAGATTTTAGTTCTTTTATTTCTCCAGAAAGGGCTTTTATATCTCTGGAGAGGGTTTCTCTAATATCTTCCATGCCTTTTTCTAGCCCAGCTATAACCTTGAGAATTGTCATTTTGAACTCTAGATATGACATATTACCAATGTCTGTAATGATTAGTTCCCTAGGCTTCAGTACAGCCTCTTGTTCTTTTTTTTGTTGTGAATTTTTCCGTCTTGTCATTTTGTCCAGCTAAGAGTATATGAAGGACCAAGTAAAATACAAAAAGGGTGGCAACAATCCCAGGAAAATATGCTTTAACCAAATCAGAAGAGATCCCAAATCGTGAGGGGGGATTTCTCCCCCCTGACGATCGGGTTAGGGATCTCCTCTGATTGGGATCTCCTTTGATTGGGATATCCCAATCTCTTCTGATTGGGATCTCTTCTGATTTGGGGATAAAAAGAGGTTCAAAGGAGGGGGGACAAGATGGCGGGGTACTAGGAAGAGGCATCTTTTCAGCTGGTACCTCAAAGTGAGCTGATTACCTACCAAAGAACTCTGATCACCCATGAAATCAGCCTGAGATCAGAATTATACACGTCTGGATCTCTACAGGGGCAGAAGACGCCAGTGAGGAGGTAAATCAGAATGAGAACAGCGGACTGATATCGGAAGACAAGCAAAAGGGGGAGGGAGCCACCAGAGGCGACAGGTGCGAAAGAAATACCCCCATACGAGCGACAGTGCCCTGTGTCTGGGGACCAGCATTAACTCGGAGACTGGTTGAAAGCACTCCAAAAGAGCAAAGGATTGCGGGGGCAAATTGTGGGAATCGGGGCAGCTAGGGACAGGGGCTTAAGTCCCTGGTCCCAGACGGCCTCAACGGCGCGGACGCAGAGAGAGTGCGGTGGAGAAACCGGCTCCTGGTCCCTAAGCCGCCAGCGTGCCCCAGAGCGCGGGGGTTCCGGCTCCTGTGAGGGGATGGGAGCCGCGCCGGTCTGCAGAACGCGCCTTAGCCCTACCACAAAGCTTGAGATGCGCGCGCACATCGCTCCAGCTCTCCTGGGTTTCTAAGGCCCGGGGGCGCTTCTTGACCCAGGCCATTGTTTCAAAGTCTAAGCCGCGCGCCCGTGAAACTCTTCCCCGGGCAGAGGCGCGCAAAAGCCCAGCCTGCAGCTTACGGACCAGCGCCCCGTTCTCAGTGCCCCAGACGCACGCCCGACCCACAGCCGCCTCTGAAAAGAGGTGCGCGCAAGCCGGGCACTCCCAGCCCCGGCCGGCGGCAAAATCTCAGTGTGCGATCGCTGCTTGGAACCTCTCTGGCGGTCAGGAGCTCCCAGACAGCCGCCACTGCCTTGGCTTTGGGGACGAGCAAAAGATCCTGCGCCCCCAGGGTCTGCAACTTGGAACCTGCACTGCCAGCGTCCAAGGGGGAATTTATTCAGCTTCTGGACCCAGACTGAGGCTTCTCTCTGAGACGGAGATCAGGAAGTGTTCCAGGGTGCACCTTGACTGCACCAGAGTTGATACATCCAGCTACATCTGTTCAGTCTTCTCCCACCAAAATGACTAGGAGGAGGAATGCCCAACAGAAGAAAAATACAGAGGATGGACCTTCCGCAATAGAGCTAACGGCTATCAACATAGACAATATGTCGGAAAGAGAATTCAGGCTAACAATTATCCAGGCAATAGCTAGGTTGGAGAAAGCCATGGATGACCAAACAGAATTGATTAGGGCCGAACTGAAAGCGACCAGACAGGATGTTCACAATGTTAGCAGAATTAGGGAAATAAATGATGCCATGAAGCGTTCCAACGTCAGAATTATTGGAATTCCTGAAGGGGAGGAGAAAGAAAGAAGTCTAGAAGATGTCGTGGAACAAGTCCTTCATGAAAACTTTCTGAATCTCGCGAATGAAACCAGCGTTCATGTACTAGAGGCTGAACGGTCTCCACCCAAGATTATACACTCCAAAAAAACATCACGATACCTGATAGTCAAATTGAGAAATTATAATTGTAGGTATAATCTCTTGAAAGCTGCCAGGGCAAAGAGGCTCCTTACTTACAGAGGGAAGCCCATCAGAATAACGTCAGACCTGTCCACAGAGACCTGGCAAGCCAGAAGAGGCTGGCAAGATATATTCAGGGCACTAAATGAGAAGAACATGCAGCCAAGAATACTTTATCCAGCAAGACTGACATTCAAAATGGATGGAGAGATAAAGAGTTTCCAAGACCGGCAAGACTTAAAAGACTATGCACCCACCAAGCCGATACTGCAGGAAATATTAAGGGGGGTTCTATAAAAGAGGAAAAACCCCAAGAATAGCATTGAACAGAAATATAGAGACAGTCTACAGAAAGAAAGACTTCAAAGGTAACTCGATGTCAATAAAAACGTATCTATCAATAATCACTCTCAATGTGAATGGCCTAAAAGCACCCATAAAACGGCACAGGGTTGCAGATTGGATAAAACGATAGGACCCATCCATATGCTGTCTACAAGAGACCCATTTTGAACCTAAAGATACACGCAGACTGAAAGTGAAGGGGTGGAGAAGCATCTTTCATGCCAATGGGACTCAAAAGAAGGCTGGGTTAGCGATTCTCATATCAGATAAATTAGACTTCAAACTAAAGACTGTAGTCAGAGATACAGAAGGACACTACGTAATCCTTAAAGGGACTATCCACCAAGATGATCTAACAATTGTAAATATCTATGCTCCCAATATGGGAGCAGCCAATTACTTAAGAAAACTGTTAATCAAGATAAAGAGTCATATTGATATGAATACACTAATCGTAGGTGATCTTAACAAGCCTCTTTCAGAATTAAACAGATCATCGAAGCAGAAAATCAATAAAGAAACAAGAGGATTGAACGACACATTGGACCAGATGGACCTCATAGATATATACAGAACATTCCACCCTAAAACAGCAGAATACTCATTCTTCTCAAGTGCACACGGAACCTTCTCCAGAATAGACCACATACTGGGTCACAAATCAGGACTCAGCCGATACCAAAAGACTGAGATTATTCCCTGCATATTCTCAGATCACAATGCATTGAAACTGGAGCTCAATTACAAGGAAAAGTTCAGAAGGAACTCAAACACCTGGAAGCTAAAGACCACCTTGCTTAAGAATGCTTGGATCAACCGGGAGATCAAAGAAGAACTGAAACAATTCATGGAAACCAATGAGCATGAAGACACTTCGGTCCAAAACCTATGGGATACAGCAAAGGCGGTCCTAAGGGGAAAATATATAGCCATCCAAGCCTTACTAAAAAAATTGAAAAATCCAGAACACACCAGCTGTCTCTACACCTTAAAAACTGGAGGATCAACAACAAATCAAACCAAATCCACACATAAGAAGGGAAATCATCAAGATTGGAGCTGAGATCAATGAGGGAGAAACCAGAGATACAGTAGAACGTATCAATGAAACTAGAAGCTGGTTTTTTGAAAGAATCAATAAGATCGATAAGCCACTGGCTACACTAATCCAAAAGAAAAGAGAGAAATCCCAAATTCATAAAATTATGAATGAAAAGGGAGAGATCACAACTAACACCAAGGAAGTAGAAACAATCATCAAAAGTTATTACGAACAGTTATATGCCAATAAGCTTAGCAACCTAGATGAAATGGATGCATTCCTGGAAAAATATAAACTACCAAAATTGAACCAGGAAGAAATCGACAACCTGAATAGACCGATATCTAATAACGAGATTGAATCAGTGATCAAAAACCTCCCAAAAAACAAGAGCCCAGGACCTGACGGATTCCCTGGGGAATTCTACCAAACCTTCCAAGAAGAAATAACACCTATTCTCCTGAAGCTGTTTCAAAAAATTGAAGCAGAAGGAAAACTTCCAGACTCTTTCTATGAAGCTAGCATTACCCTGATCCCCAAACCAGGCAAGGAACATACCAAAAAGGAGAATTTCAGACCAATATCACTGATGAATATGGATGCTAAGATTCTCGACAAGATCCTAGCCAACAGGATCCAACAACACATTAAAAAGATTATCCACCATGATCAGGTGGGATTCATCCCTGGGCTACAAGGATGGTTCAACATTCGTAAATCAATCAATGTGATACAACAAATTAATATGAGAAGAGAGAAGAACCACATGGTCCTCTCAATTGATGCAGAAAAAGCATTTGACAAAATCCAACATCCGTTCCTGATTAAAACGCTTCAAAGTATAGGGATAGAGGGAACATTCCTGAACCTCATCAAATCTATCTATGAAAGACCCACAGCAAATATCATCCTCAATGGGAAAAAGATTGCAGCCTTCCCGTTGAGATCAGGAACAAGACAAGGATGCCCACTTTCACCACTCTTGTTCAACATAATATTAGAACTCCTAGCAACAGCAATCAGAAAACAGAGAGAAATAAAAGGTATCCAAATTGGTAATGAAGAAGGGAAACTCTCTCTCTTCGCAGATGACATGATTCTTTATATGGAAAACCCAAAAGACTCCACCCCCAAACTACTAGAACTCATACAGCAATTCAGCAGCGTGGCAGGATACAAAGTCAATGTGCAGAAATCAGTGGCTTTCTTATACACTAACAATGAAAATACAGAAAGGGAAATTAGAGAATCGATTCCATTTACTATAGCACCAAGAACCATAAGATACCTGGGAATAAACCTAACTAAAGAGGTAAAGGATCTATACTTGAGGAACTATAGAACACTCATGAAAGAAATTGAAGAAGACACAAAAAGATGGAAGACCATTCCATGCTCTTGGATCGGAAGAATAAACATTGTTAAAATGTCTATACTGCCTAGAGCAATCTATACTTTTAATGCCATTCCGATCAAAATTCCACCGGCATTCTTCAAAGAGCTGGAGCAAATAATCCTAAAATTTGTATGGAACCAGAAGAGACCCCGAATCGCTAAGGAAATGTTGAAAAACAAAATTAAAGCTGGCGGCATCACCTTACCTGATTTCAAGCTTTATTACAAAGCTGTGATCACCAAGACAGCATGGTACTGGCATAAAAACAGACACATAGACCACTGGAACAGAGTAGAGAGCCCTGATATGGACCCTCAACTCTATGGTCAAATAATCTTCGACAAAACAGGAAAAAATATACAGTGGAAAAAAGACAGTCTCTTCAATAAATGGTGCTGGGAAAACTGGACAGCTATATGTAGAAGAATGAAACTCGACCATTCTCTTACACCGTACACAAAGATCAACTCAAAATGGATAAAAGACCTCAACGTGAGACAGGAATACATCAGAATCTTAGAGGATAACATAGGCAGTAATCTCTTCGATATCAGCCACAGCAACTTCTTTCAAGATACGTCTCCAAAGGCAAAGGAAACAAAAGTGAAAATAAACTTCTGGGACTTCATCAAAATCAAAAGCTTCTGCACAGCAAAGGAAACAGTCAAAAAAACAAAGAGGCAACCCACGGAATGGGAGAAGATATTTGCAAGTGACAGTACAGACAAAAGGTTGATATCCAGGATCTATAATGAGCTCCTCAAACTCAACCCACACGAAACAGACAAACACATCAAAAAATGGGCAGAAGATATGAACAGACACTTCTCCAATCAAGACATACAAATGGCTATCAGACACATGAAAAAATGCTCATCATCATTAGCCCTCAGGGAGATTCAAATTAAAACCACATTGAGATATCACCTTACACCAGTTAGAATGGCCAAAATTAACAAAACAGGAAACAACATGTGTTGGAGAGGATGTGGAGAAAGGGGAACCCTCTTACACTGTTGGTGGGAATGCAAGTTGGTGCAGCCTCTTTGGAGAACAGTGTGGAGATTCCTCAAGAAATTAAAAATAGAGCTTCCCTACGACCCTGCAATTGCACTCCTGGGTATTTACCCCAAAGATACAGATGTCGTGAAAAGAAGGGCCATCTGTACCCCAATGTTTATAGCAGCAATGGCCACAGTCGCCAAACTATGGAAAGAACCAAGATGCCCTTCAACGGATGAATGGATAAGGAAGATGTGGTCCATATACACTATGGAGTATTATGCCTCCATCAGAAAGGACGAATATCCAACTTTTGTAGCAACATGGACGGGACAGGAAGAGATTATGCTGAGTGAAATCAGTCAAGCAGAGAGAGTCAATTATCATATGGTTTCACTTATTTGTGGAGCATAACCAATAGCATGGAGGACAAGGGGCGTTAGAGAGGAGTAGGGAATTTGGGTAAATCGGAAGGGGAGGTGAACCATGAGAGACTATGGACTCTGAAAAACAGTCTGAGGGGTTTGAAGTGGCGGGCGAGTGGGAGGTTGGGGTACCAGGTTGTGGGTATTATAGAGGGCACAGCTTGCATGGAGCAGTGGGTGTGGTGAAAAAATAATGAATACTGTTTTTATGAAAATAAATAAAATGGGAAAAAAAGAGGATCAAAAAGAAAGATAGAAAAAAAGAATTAAAAAAAAGAGATTGAATTAAAAATTCAATCAAGAATTTTAAAAAGAATTAAGAAAAAAAAGATTGAAGAGATTACGATCTCTTCTGATTTGGGGATAAAAAAAAAGGTTCAAAAAGAAAGAAAGAAAAAAAAGAAAAAAAAAATTAAAAAAAAAGAAAATGAATAAACAAAAGTATAAAAGAGAAAAATATATATATTAGATAATCTAGTTAAAAAACGTTAAAAAAGAAAAGGGTAAAAGTTATAAAAAATTTTAGCAGAAGAAGCGAAAAAAAATGAAAAAGAAAAAAATTAAATTAACTGCAAGACTGAAAAATCACAGGCAGAAAGCCATGAGTTCCGTGGTTTGTTTTCTCCTCCTCTGGAATTCTGCTGCTCTCTCCTTGGTATTGAAACTGCACTCCTTGGTAGGTGAACTTGGTCTTGCCTGGATTTCTTGTTGATCTTCTGGGGGAGGGGCCTGGTGTAGTGATTCTCAAGTGTCTTTGCCCCAGGCGGAATTACACCGCCCTTACCAGGGGCCGGGGCTGAGTGATCTGCTCGGCTTTGCTTTCAGGAGCTTTTCTTCCCTGAGCGCTTTTCGTAGAGTTCCGGAGGACGGGTATACAAATGGCAGCCTCCCGGTCTCCGGCCCGGAGGAGCCGAGAGCCCAGGGCCCCGCTCCCCTGTGCGCCCTCAGCGAACTGCTCCTGGTAACTCGCGTCTGCCCCACCTCCGGCCGCGCTCCGAGCTCACCGAGCTTGCGACCGGTTCAAGGCAACTCCAAGCTGCGAGCTTACTGTCGGCTCTGTCTCTGCAGCCGGCTTTCCCGTTCCAATATCCGCAAGCTCTGCGACACTCAGACACCCCCGATCCTTCTGTGACCCCGCAGGACCTGAGGTCACGCCGACCCCGTGTGGGCTTCGACCCGGTTTAGCCTCCGGAGCAATGTCCCTCAGCGGAACAGACTTTTAAAAGTCCTGATTTTGTGCTCCGTTGCTCCACCGCTTGCTGGGAGCCGGCCCCTCCCCCCGGGGTCTATATTCCCATCGCTTTGGATTCACTTCTCCGCCAGTCCTACCTTTCAGAAAGTGGTTGTTTTTCTGTTTCTAGAATTGCTGTTCTTCTACTCGATCTGCCGATGGATTTGCAGGTGTTTGCAATCTTTAGATAAGCTCTCTAGCTGATCTCCTGCTAGCTGAAGTAGTCTCAGCCTGCTACTTCTCCACCATCTTGACTCCTCAACATTATTCTAATTAGTAGTTTCTTATGCAATTGGCTGCTCCCATATTGGGAGCATAAATATTTACAATTGTTAGAACTTCTTGGTGAATAGTTCCTTTAAGAATGATGTAGTGTCCTTCTGTATCTCTGACTACAGTCTTTAGTTTAAAATCTAATATATCTGATATGAGAATCACTACCTCGGCCTTCTTTTGAGGCCCATTGGCATGAAAGATTCTTCTCCATACCTTCACTTTCGGTCTGGGTGTATCCTTAGGTTCGAAATATGTCTCTTATAGACAACATATGGATGGGCCCTTTCATTTTATCCAATCTGCAACCCTGTGTCATTTTATGGGCACATTTAAGCCATTCACTTTGAGAGTGATTATTGATAAATACGTTTTTATTTACATTGAGTTACCTTTGAAGTCTTTCTTTCTGTAGATTGTCTCCATATATTTCTGTTCAATGATATTCTTGGGATTATTTCCTCTTTTATATAATCCCCCCTTAATATTTCCTGCAGTGGAGGAGGAGTCAAGATGGTGGAGAAGTAGCAGGCTGAGACTACCTCAGCTAGCAGGAGATCAGCTAGAGAGCTTATCTAAAGATTGCAAACACCTGCAAATCCATCGGCAGATCGAAGAGAAGAAGAACAGCAATTCTAGAAACAGAAAAACAACCACTTTCTGAAAGGTAGGACTGGCGGAGAAGTGAATCCAAATCGAAGGGAAGATAGACCCCGGGGGGAGGGGCCGGCTCCCGGCAAGCGGCGGAGCAACGGAGCACAAAATCAGGACTTTTAAAAGTCTGCTCCGCTGAGGGACATCACTCCGGAGGCTAAACCAGGGCAAAGCCCACACGGGGTCGGCGTCACCTCAGGTCCCGCGGGGTCACAGAAGGATCGGGGGTGTCTGAGTGTTGCAGAGCTTGCGGATATTGGAACGGGAAAGCCGGCTGCAGAGACAGAGCCGACAGTAAGCTTGCAGCTCGGAGTTGCCTTGAACTGGTCGCAAGCTTGGTGAGCTCGGAGCGTGGCCGGAGGTTAGGCAGACGCGAGTTACCAGGAGCAGTTCGCTGAGGGCGCACAGGGGAGCGGGGCCCTGGGCTCTCGGCTCCTCCGTGCCGGAGACCAGGAGGCCGCCATTTGTATACCCGTCCTCCGGAACTCTACGAAAAGCGCTCAGGGAACAAAAGCTCCTGAAAGCAAAGCCGAGCAGATCACTCAGCCCCGGCCCCTGGTAAGGGCGGTGTAATTCCGCCTGGGGCAAAGACACTTGAGAATCACTACACCAGGCCCCTCCCCCAGAAGATCAACAAGAAATCCAGGCAAGACCAAGTTCACCTACCAAGGAGTGCAGTTTCAATACCAAGGAGAGAGCAGCAGAATTCCAGAGGAGGAGAAAACAAACCACGGAACTCATGGCTTTCTGCCGGTGATTTTTTAGTCTTGCAGTTAATTTATTTTTTTTTCTTTTTCATTTTTTTTCTCTTCTTCTGCTAAAATTTTTTATAATTTTACCCTTTTCTTTTTTAATGTTTTTTAACTAGATTATCTAATATATATATTTTGCTTTTTTATACATTTCTTTATTCATTTTCTTTTTTTTAATTCTTTTTTTCTTTTTTTTTGTTCTTTCTTTTTGAACCTCTTTTTATCCCGAAATCAGAAGAGATCCTAATCTCTTCAATCTTTTTTTTTCTTAACTCTTTTTTAAATTCTTGATTGAATTTTTAATTCAATCTCTTTTTTTTAATTCTTTTTTTCTTTCTTTCTTTTTGAACCTCTTTTAATCCCCAAATCAGAAGAGATCCCAAACAGAAGAGATTGGGAGATCCCAATCAGAAGAGATTGGGAGATCCCAATCAAAGGAGATCCCAATCAGAGGAGATCCCTCACCCAATCGTGAGGGGGGAGAAATCCCCCCGCATTATTTGGGATCTCTTCTGATTTGGTTAAAGCATATTTTCCTGGGATTGTTGCCACCCTTTTTGTATTTTACTTGCTCCTTCATATACTCTTAGCTAGACAAAATGACAAGGCGGAAAAATTCACAACAAAAAAAAGAACAAGAGGCAGTACCGAAGGCTAGGGACCTAATCAATACAGACATTGGTAATATGTCAGATCTAGAGTTCAAAATGACAATTCTCAAGGTTATAGCCGGGCTTGAAAAAGGCATGGAAGATATTAGAGAAACCCTCTCCAGAGATATAAAAGCCCTTTCTGGAGAAATAAAATAACTAAAATCTAACCAAGTTGAAATCAAAAAGGCTATTAATGAAGTTCAATCAAAAATGGAGGCTATCACTGCTAGGATAAATGAGGCAGAAGAAAGAATTAGCGATATAGAAGACCAAATGACAGAGAATAAAGAAGCTGAGCAAAAGAGGGACAAACAGCTACTGGACCATGAGGAGAGAATGCGAGAGATAAGTGACACCATAAGACGAAACAACATTAGAATAATTGGGATTCCAGAAGAAGAAGAAAGAGAGAGGGTAGCAGAAGGTATACTGGAGAGAATTATTGGGGAGAATTTCCCCAATATGGCAAAGGGAACGAGCATCAAAATTCAGGAGGTTCAGAGAACGCCCCTCAAAATCAATAAGAGTAGGCCCACACCCCGTCACCTAATAGTAAAACTTACAAGCCTTAGTGACAAAGAGAAAATCTTGAAAGCAGCCCGGGAAAAGAAGTCTATAACATACAATGGTAAAAGTATTAGATTGGCAGCTGACTTATCCACAGAGACCTGGCAGGCCAGAAAGAGCTGGCATGACATTTTCAGAGCACTAAACGAGAAAAACATGCAGCCAAGAATACTATATCCAGCTAGGCTATCATTGAAAATAGAAGGAGAGATTAAAAGCTTCCAGGACGAACAAAAACTGAAAGAATTTGCAAACACCAAACAAGCTCTACAGGAAATACTGAAAGGGGTCCTCTAAGCAAAGAGAGAGCCTACAAGTGGTAGATCAGAAAGGAACAGAGACAATATACAGTAACAGTAACCTTACAGGCAATACAATGGCACTAAAATCATATCTCTCAATAGTTACCCTGAATGTTAATGGGCTAAATGCCCCAATCAAAAGACACAGGGTATCAGAATGGATAAAAAAACAAAACCCATCTATATGTTGCCTCCAAGAAACTCATTTTAAACCCGAAGACACCTCCAGAATTAAAGTGAGGGGGTGGAAAAGAATTTACCATGCGAATGGACATCAGAAAAAAGCAGGAGTGGCAATCCTTATATCAGATCAATTAGATTTTAAGCCAAAGACTATAATAAGAGATGAGGAAGGACACTATATCATACTCAAAGGGTCTGTCCAACAAGAAGATCTAACAATTTTAAATATCTATGCCCCCAACGTGGGAGCAGCCAACTATATAAACCAATTAATAACAAAATCAAAGAAACACATCAACAATAATACAATAATAGTAGGGGACTTTAACACTCCCCTCACTGAAATGGACAGATCATCCAAGCAAAAATCAACAGGGAAATAAAGGCCTTAAATGATACACTGGATGAGATGGACATCACAGATATATTCAGAACATTTCATCCCAAAGCAACAGAATACACATTCTTCTCTAGTGCACATGGAACATTCTCCAATATAGATCACATCCTCGGTCCTAAATCAGGACTCAACCGGTATCAAAAGATTGGGATCATTCCCTGCATATTTTCAGACCACAATGCTCTGAAGATAGAACTCAACCACAAGAGGAAGTTTGGAAAGAACACAAATACTTGGAGACTAAACAGCATCCTTCTAAAGAATGAATGGGTCAACCGGGAAATTAAAGAAGAATTGAAAAAAATCATGGAAACAAATGATAATGAAAATACAACGGTTCAAAATCTGTAGGACACAACAAAGGCAGTCCTGAGAGGAAAATATATAGCGGTACAAGCTTTTCTCAAGAAACAAGAAAGGTCTCAGGTACACAACCTAACCCTACACCTAAAGGAGCTGGAGAAAGAACAAGAAAGAAACCCTAAGCCCAGCAGGAGAAGAGAAATCATAAAGATCAGAGCAGAAATCAATGAAATAGAAACCAAAAAAACAATAGAACAAATCAACCAAACTAGGAGCTGGTTCTTTGAAAGAATTAATAAAATTGATAAACCCTTGGCCAGACTTATCAAAAAGAAAAGAGAAAGGACCCAAATAAATAAAATCATGAATGAAAGAGGAGAGATCACAACTAACACCAAAGAAATACAAACTATTATAAGAACATACTATGAGCAACTCTACGCCAACAAATTTGACAATCTGGAAGAAATGGATGCGTTCCTAGAAACATATAAACTACCAAAATTGAACCAGGAAGAAATAGAAAGCCTGAACAGACCCATAACCAGTAAGGAGATTGAAACAGTCATTAAAAATCTCCAAACAAACAAAAGCCCAGGGCAGGATGGCTTCCCGGGGGAATTCTACCAAACATTTAAAGGGGAATTAATTCCTATTCTCCTGAAACTGTTCCAAAAAATAGAAATGGAAGGAAAACTCCCAAACTCATTTTATGAGGCCAGCATCACCTTGATCCCAAAACCAGACAAGGATCCCATCAAAAAAGAGAGCTATAGACCAATATCCTTGATGAACACAGATGCAAAAATTCTCACCAATATACTAGCCAATAGATTTCAACAGTACATTAAAAGGATTATTCACCACGACCAAGTGGGATTTATCCCAGGGCTGCAAGGTTGGTTCAACATCCGCAAATCAGTCAATGTGATACAACACATCAATAAAAGAAAGAACAAGAACCATATGATACTCTCAATAGATGCTGAAAAATCATTTGACAAAGTACAGCATCCCTTCCTGATCAAAACCCTTCAAAGTGTAGGGATAGAGGGCACATACCTCAATATCATCAAAGCCATCTATGAAAAACCCACTGCAAATATCATTCTCAATGGAGAAAAACTGAAAGCTTTTCCACTAAGGTCAGGAACACGGCAGGGATGTCCATTTTCACCACTGCTACTCCACATAGTACTAGAAGTCCTAGCCTCAGTAATCAGACAACAAAAGGAAATTAAAGGCATCCAAATCGGCAAAGAGGAGTCAAATTATCACTCTTCGCGGATGATATGATACTCTATGTGGAAAACCCAAAAGACTCCACTCCAAAACTGCTAGAACTTATACAGGAATTCAGTAAAGTGTCAGGATATAAGATCAATGCACAGAAATCAGTTGCATTTCTCTACACCAACAACAAGACAGAAGAAAGAGAAATTAAGGAGTCAATCCCATTTACAATTGCACCCCAAACCATAAGATACCTAGGAATAAACCTAACCAAAGAGGCTAAGAATCTATACTCAGAAAACTATAAAGTACTCATGAAAGAAATTGAGGAAGGCACAAAGAAATGGAAAAATGTTCCATGCTCCTGGATTGGAAGAATAAATATTGTGAAAATGTCTATGTTACCTAGAGCAATCTACACATTTAATGCAATTCCTATCAAAGTACCATCCATCTTCTTCAAAGAAATGGAACAAATAATTTTAAAATTTATATGGAACCAGAAAAGACCTCGAATAGCCAAAGGGATATTGAAAAACAATGCCAAAGTTGGTGGCATCACAATTCCGGACTTCAAGCTTTATTACAAAGCTGTCGTCATCAAGATAGCATGGTACTGGCACAAAAACAGACACATAGATCAGTGGAACAGAATAGAGAGCCCAGAAATAGACCCTCAACTCTATGGTCAACTAATCTTCGACAAAGCAGGAAAGAATGTCCAGTGGAAAAAAGACAGCCTCTTCAATAAATGGTGTTGGGAAAATTGGACAGCCACGTGCAGAAAAATGAAATTGGACCATTTCCTTACACCACACACAAAAATAGATTCAAAATGGATTAAGGGGGGGACAAGATGGCGGGGTACTAGGAAGAGGCGTCTTTTCAGCTGGTACCCCAAAGTGAGCTGATTACCTACCAAAGAACTCTGATCACCCATGAAATCAGCCTGAGATCAGAATTATACACGTCTGGATCTCTACAGGGGCAGAAGACGCCAGTGAGCAGGTAAAGCGGAATGGGAACAGCGGACTGATATCGGAAGATAAACAAAAGGGGGAGGGAGCCACCAGAGGCGACCGGTGCAAAAGTAATACCCCGATACGAGCGAGAGTGCCCTGCGTCTGGGGACCAGCATTAACTCGGAGACTGGTTGAAAGCACTCCAAAAGAGCAAAGGATCGCGGGGGCAAACTGTGGGAATCGGGGCGGCTAGGGACAGGGGCTTGAGTCCCCGGTCCCAGACGGCCTCCCCGGCGCGGAGGCAGAGAGAGTGCGGCGGAGAAACCGGCTCCTGGTCCCTAAGCCGCCAGCGTGCCCCAGAGCGCGGGGTTCCGGCTCCTGTGAGGGGATGGGAGCCGGTCTGCAGAACGCGCGCTAGCCCTACCACAAAGCTTGAGATGCGCGTGCACGTCGCTCCAGCTCTCCTGGGTTTCTAAGGCCCTGGGGCGCTTCTTGACCCGGGCCATTGTTTCAAAGTCTAAGCCTCGCGCCCGCGAAACTCTTCCCCGGACAGAGGCGCGCAAAAGCCCAGCCTGCGGCTTACGGACCAGCGCCCCGTTCTCAGTGCCCCAGACGCGCGCCCGACCCACAGCCGCCTCTGAAAAGAGGTGCGCGCAAGCCGGGCACTCCCAGGCCCGGCCAGCGGCAAAATCTCAGTGTGCGATCGCTGCTTGGAACCTCTCTGGCGGTCAGGAGCTCCCAGACAGCCGCCACTGCCTTGGCTTTGGGGACGAGCAAAAGATCCTGCGCCCCCAGGGTCTGCAACTTGGAACCTGCACTGCCAGCATCCAAGGGGGAATTTATTCAGCTTCTGCACCCAGACTGAGGCTTCTGAGACGGAGATCAGGAAGTGTTCCAGGGTGCACCTTGACTGCACCAGAGTTGATACATCCAGCTACATCTGTTCAGTCTTCTCCCACCAAAATGACTAGGAGGAGGAATGCCCAACAGAAGAAAAATACAGAGGATGGACCTTCCGCAACAGAGCTAACGGCTATCAACATAGAAATATGTCGGAAAGAGAATTCAGGCTAACAATTATCCAGGCAATAGCTAGGTTGGAGAAAGCCATGGATGACCAAACAGAATTGATTAGAGCCGAACTGAAAGCGACCAGACAGGATGTTCACAATGTTAGGGCGGAGCTTAAAGCTACCAGGGAGGAGGTCCACAATGCTCTCAATGAGTTCCTATCCAATCTAAACTCTCTCAAAGCTAGGGTAACTGAGACAGAAGATAGAATTAGTGATCTGGAAGACAAACAGATAGAGAGAAAGGATCAGGAGGAAGCCTGGAACAAACAGCTTAGATCCCACGAAAGCAGAATTAGGGAAATAAGTGATGCCATGAAGCGTTCCAACGTCAGAATTATTGGAATTCCTGAAGGGGAGGAGAAAGAAAGAAGTCTAGAAGATGTCGTGGAACAAGTCCTTCATGAAAACATTCCGAATCTCGCGAATGAAACCAGCGTTCATGTACTAGAGGCTGAACGGTCTCCACCCAAGATTATACACTCCAAAAAAACATCACGACACCTGATAGTCAAATTGAGAAATTATAATTGTAGGTATAATCTCTTGAAAGCTGCCAGGGCAAAGAGGCTCCTTACTTACAGAGGGAAGCCCATCAGAATAACGTCAGACCTGTCCACAGAGACCTGGCAAGCCAGAAGAGGCTGGCAAGATATATTCAGGGCACTAAATGAGAAGAACATGCAGCCAAGAATACTTTATCCAGCAAGACTGACATTCAAAATGGATGGAGAGATAAAGAGTTTCCAAGACCGGCAAGACTTAAAAGACTATGCAACCACCAAGCCGATACTGCAGGAAATATTAAGGGGGGTTCTATAAAAGAGGAAAAATCCCAAGAATAGCAGTGAACAGAAATATAGAGACAGTCTACAGAAAGAAAGACTTCAAAGGTAACTCGATGTCAATAAAAACGTATCTATCAATAATCACTCTCAATGTGAATGGCCTCAATGCACCCATAAAACGGCACAGGGTTGCAGATTGGATAAAACGACAGGACCCATCCATATGCTGTCTACAAGAGACCCATTTTGAACCTAAAGATACACGCAGACTGAAAGTGAAGGGGTGGAGAAGCATCTTTCATGCCAATGGGACTCAAAAGAAGGCTGGGGTAGCGATTCTCATATCAGATAAATTAGACTTCAAACTAAAGACTGTAGTCAGAGATACAGAAGGACACTACATAATCCTTAAAGGGACTATCCACCAAGATGATCTAACAATTGTAAATATCTATGCTCCCAATATGGGAGCAGCCAATTACTTAAGAAAACTGTTAATCAAGATAAAGAGTCATATTGATATGAATACACTAATCGTAGGTGATCTTAACACGCCTCTTTCAGAATTAAACAGATCATCGAAGCAGAAAATCAATAAAGAAACAAGAGCATTGAACGACACATTGGACCAGATGGACCTCATAGATATATACAGAACATTCCACCCTAAAACAGCAGAATACTCATTCTTCTCAAGTGCACACGGAACCTTCTCCAGAATAGACCACATACTGGGTCACAAATCAGGACTCAGCCGATACCAAAAGACTGAGATTATTCCCTGCATATTCTCAGATCACAATGCTTTGAAACTGGAGCTCAATCACAAGGAAAAGTTCCGAAGGAACTCAAACACCTGGAAGCTAAAGACCACCTTGCTTAAGAATGCTTGGATCAACCAGGAGATCAAAGAAGAACTGAAACAATTCATGGAAACCAATGAGAATGAAGACACTTCGGTCCAAAACCTATGGGATACAGCAAAGGCGGTCCTAAGGGGAAAATATATAGCCATCCAAGCCGTGCTCAAAAAAAATTGAAAAATCCAGAACACACCAGCTGTCTCTACACCTTAAAGAACTGGAGGATCAACAACAAATCAAACCAACTCCACACATAAGAAGGGAAATCATCAAGATTAGAGCTGAGATCAATGAGGGAGAAACCAGAGATACAGTAGAACGTATCAATGAAACTAGAAGCTGGTTTTTTGAAAGAATCAATAAGATCGATAGGCCACTGGCTACACTAATCCAAAAGAAAAGAGAGAAATCCCAAATTCATAAAATTATGAATGAAAGGGGAGAGATCACAACTAACACCAAGGAAGTAGAAACAATCATCAGAAGTTACTACGAACAGTTATATGCCAATAAGCTTAGCAACCTTGATGAAATGGATGCATTCCTGGAAAAATATAAACTACCAAAATTGAACCAGGAAGAAATCGACAACCTGAATAGACCGATATCTAATAACGAGATTGAAGCAGTGATCAAAAATCTCCCAAAAAACAAGAGCCCAGGACCTGACGGATTCCCTGGGGAATTCTACCAAACCTTCCAAGAAGAAATAACACCTATTCTCCTGAAGCTGTTTCAAAAAATTGAAGCAGAAGGAAAACTTCCAGACTCTTTCTATGAAGCCAGCATTACCCTGATCCCCAAACCAGGCAAGGACCATACCAAAAAGGAGAATTTCAGACCAATATCACTGATGAATATGGATGCTAAGATTCTCAACAAGATCCTAGCCAACAGGATCCAACAACACATTAAAAAGATTATCTACCATGATCAGGTGGGATTCATCCCTGGGCTACAAGGATGGTTCAACATTCGTAAATCAATCAATGTGATACAACAAATTAATAGGAGAAGAGAGAAGAACCACATGGTCCTCTCAATTGATGCAGAAAAAGCATTTGACAAAATCCAACATCCGTTCCTGATTAAAACGCTTCAAAGTATAGGGATAGAGGGAACATTCCTGAACCTCATCAAATCTATCTATGAAAGACCCACAGCAAATATCATCCTCAATGGGAAAAAGGTTGCATCCTTCCCGTTGAGATCAGGAACAAGACAAGGATGCCCACTTTCACCACTCTTGTTCAACATAGTATTAGAAGTCCTAGCAACAGCAATCAGACAACAGAGAGAAATAAAAGGTATCCAAATTGGTAATGAAGAAGTCAAACTCTCTCTCTTCGCAGATGACATGATTCTTTATATGGCAAACACAAAAGACTCCACCCCCAAACTACTAGAACTCATACAGCAATTCAGCAGCGTGGCAGGATACAAAGTCAATGTGCAGAAATCAGTGGCTTTCTTATACACTAACAATGAAAATACAGAAAGGGAAATTAGAGAATCGATTCCATTTACTATAGCACCAAGAACCATAAGATACCTGGGAATAAACCTAACTAAAGAGGTAAAGGATCTATACTTGAGGAACTATAGAACACTCATGAAAGAAATTGAAGAAGACACAAAAAGATGGAAGACCATTCCATGCTCTTGGATCGGAAGAATAAACATCGTTAAAATGTCTATACTGCCTAGAGCAATCTATACTTTTAATGCCATTCCGATCAAAATTCCACCGGCATTCTTCAAAGAGCTGGAGCAAATAATCCAAAAATTTGTATGGAATCAGAAGAGACCTCGAATCGCTAAGGAAACGTTGAAAAACAAAAATAAAGCTGGCGGCATCACCTTACCTGATTTCAAGCTTTATTACAAAGCTGTGATCACCAAGACAGCATGGTACTGGCATCAAAACAGACACATAGACCAGTGGAACAGAGTAGAGAGCCCTGATATGGACCCTCAACTCTATGGTCAATTAATCTTCGACAAAACAGGAAAAAATATACAGTGGAAAAAAGACAGTCTCTTCAATAAATGGTGCTGGGAAAACTGGACAGCTATATGTAGAAGAATGAAACTCGACCATTCTCTTACACCGTACACAAAGATCAACTCAAAATGGATAAAAGACCTCAACGTGAGACAGGAATCTATCAGAATCTTAGAGGAGAACATAGGCAGTAATCTCTTCGATATCAGCCACAGCAACTTCTATCAAGATACGTCTCCAAAGGCAAAGGAAACAAAAGCGAAAATAGACTTCTGGGACGTCATCAAAATCAAAAGCTTCTGCACAGCAAAGGAAACAGTCAAAAAAACAAAGAGGCAACCCACGGAATGGGAGAAGATATTTGCAAATGACAGTACAGACAAAAGGTTGATATCCAGGATCTATAATGAACTCCTCAAACTCAACCCACACGAAACAGACAAACACATCAAAAAATGGGCAGAAGATATGAACAGACACTTCTCCAATCAAGAAATACAAATGGCTATCAGACACATGAAAAAATGCTCATCATCATTAGCCCTCAGGGAGATTCAAATTAAAACCACATTGAGATATCACCTTACACCAGTTAGAATGGCCAAAATTAACAAAACAGGAAACAACATGTGTTGGAGAGGATGTGGAGAAAGGGGAACCCTCTTACACTGTTGGTGGGAATGCAAGTTGGTGCAGCCTCTTTGGAGAACAGTGTGGAGATTCCTCAAGAAATTAAAAATAGAGCTTCCCTACGACCCTGCAATTGCACTCCTGGGTATTTACCCCAAAGATACAGATGTCGTGAAAAGAAGGGCCATCTGTACCCCAATGTTTATAGCAGCAATGGCCACAGTCGCCAAACTATGGAAAGAACCAAGATGCCCTTCAACGGATGAATGGATAAGGAAGATGTGGTCCATATACACTATGGAGTATTATGCCTCCATCAGAAAGGACGAATATCCAACTTTTGTAGCAACATGGACGGGACTGGAAGAGATTATGCTGAGTGAAATCAGTCAAGCAGAGAGAGTCAATTATCATATGGTTTCACTCATTTGTGGAGCATAACCAATAGCATGGAGGACAAGGGGCGTTAGAGAGTAGTAGGGAATTTGGGTAAATTGGAAGGGGAGGTGAACCATGAGAGACTACGGACTCTGAAAAACAGTCTGAGGGGTTTGAAGTGGCGGGGGGTGGGAGGTTGGGGTACCAGGTGGTGGGTATTATAGAGGGCACAGCTTGCATGGAGCACTGGGTGTGGTGAAAAAATAATGAATACTGTTTTTCTGAAAATAAATAAATTGGGAAAAAAATGGATTAAGGACCTCAATGTGAGAAAGGAATCCATCAAAATCCTTGAGGAGAACACAGGCAGCAACCTCTTCGACCTCAGCCGCAGCAACATCTTCCTAGGAACATCGCCAAAGGCAAGGGAAACAAGGGCAAAAATGAACTTTTGGGATTTCATCAAAATCAAGAGCTTTTGCACAGCAAAGGAAACAGTTAACAAAACCAAAAGACAACTGACAGAATGGTAGAAGATATTTGCAAACGACATATCAGATAAAGGACTAGTGTCCAAAATCTATAAAGAACTTAACAAACTCAACACCCAAAGAACAAATAATCCAATCAAGAAATGGGCAGAGGACATGAACAGACGTTTCTGCAAAGAAGACATCCAGATGGCCAACAGACACATGAAAAAGTGCTCCATATCACTCGGCATCAGGGAAATACAAATCAAAACCACAATGAGATATCACCTCACACCAGTCAGAATGGCTAAAATCAACAAGTCAAGAAATGACAGATGCTGGCGAGGATGCGGAGAAAGGGGAACGCTCCTACACTGTTGGTGGGAATGCAAGCTGGTGCAACCACTCTGGAAAACAGCATGGAGGTTCCTCAAAATGTTGAAAATAGAACTGCCCTATGACCCAGCAATTGCACAACTGGGAATTTACACTAAAGATACAAACGTAGTGATCCAAAGGGGCACGTGCACCCGAATGTTTATAGCAGCAATGTCCACAATAGCTAAACTATGGAAAGAACCTAGATGTCCATCAACAGATGAATGGATCAAGAAGATGTGGTATATATACACAATGGAATACTATGCAGCCATCAAAAGAAACGAAATCTTGCCATTTGCGACAACATGGATGGAACTAGAGTGTATCATGCTTAGCGAAATAAGTCAAGCGGAGAAAGACAACTATCATATGATCTCCCTGATATGAGGGAGTGGTGATGCAACATGGGGGCTTAAGTGGGTAGGAGAAGAATCCATGAAACAAGATGGGATAGGGAGGGAGACAAACCATAAGTGACTCTTAATCTCAGGAAACAAACTGTGGGTTGCTGGGGGGAGGGGGGTTGGGAGAAGGGGGGTAGGGTTATGGACATTGGGGAGGGTATGTGCTTTTGGGTAAATTGGAAGGGGAGATGAACCATGAGAGACTATGGACTCTGAAAAACAATCTGAGGGGTTTGAAGTGGCAGGGGGGTGGGAGGTTGGGGTACCAGGTGGTGGGTATTATAGAGGGCACAGCTTGCATGGAGCAGTGGGTGTGGTGAAAAAATAATGAATACTGTTTTTCTGAAAATAAATAAATTGGAAAAAAAAATATTTCCTGCAGTGTCAGCTTGGTGGTCACATACTCTTTTAAGCCTTGCTGGTCTTGGAAACTCTTTATCTCTCCATCCATTTTGAATGTCATCCTTGCTGGATAAGGTATTCTTGGCTGCATGTTCTTCTCATTTAGTGCCCTAATATGTCTTGCCAGCCCTTTCTGGATTTCCAGGTTTCTGTGGACAGGTCTGTTGTTATTAGTCGCGGCCAGCATGATAACACGACCAGGGTCGAGAGGGTAAGAGGATGGTGAGACGAAGATGAGATGTAAAGAGATGGGGACAGGAGGGACACAGTGGATGATGTCCAAGCAGTGCCAATTTTATTCAAGGCTGTGAGGCATTATATAGCTAACAGAAACAATCATAAGAAAGTATCTATTTTTAGCTGATTGCCAAAGAATTTGCAATATGCACAGAAGACCCTTCAAGTTTCCCTTCCCAAGGACTAATAGTAGTCCCTCTGATGCCAGTGGTCTCTTTCTTCAGATAACTCCTAAACCAGATGCACTATCTTCAATGTAACTTAAAACATAGTTTATGACCTGTGCAAGAACAGCACAATCCCACAATGGTTTAATGAGCAGGCCTGTTTTGCCCCTTCCAGATAAGCACATGCAGGCATCCACATCAGCAAGTCTTAGGATCCATACCTCAGGCCCTTTCTCAAGGGCTGCTCAACTTTCCACTCACGGGGTTATTAACCCTTGGGCTTCCAGGAGGTGCGAGTCAGGGCCTGGTTTGGTCTCTTGACTCTAGCCCAGTCTGCGGCTGCCTACAGTTATTCTTTTGGGCTTTCCTCTGTAAGTAAGGAGCTTCATTATCCTAGCTGCTTTCAAGAGATCCTGTCTACAACTATGATTCCTCATTCTTACTATCAGGTGTCCTCAGGTCTTTCTAGATTCTATAATCATGTGCCTCTAGTACATGAACACTGCTTCCACTCGCGAAATTGGGAAATTTTTCATGGAGGATTTGTTCCACTGTATCTTCTAGTCTTCTTTCTTTCTTTTCCCCCTCAGGGATTCCAAAAATTCTGATGTTGGAAAGTTTTATGCCATCATTTATTTCCCTAATTTTGTTTTCATGGCTTCTAAGCTGTTTGTTCCAGGCTTCCTCCTGATCCTTTCTCTCTATCTGTTTGTCCTCTAGATCACTAATTCTATCTTCTATCTCAGTTACCCTAGCTTTTACAGAATTTAGATTAGATTGGAACTCATTGAGAACACTGTGAATATCATCCCTGGTGGCTTCCAGTTCTGCCCTAATCAATTCCATTTTGCTGTCCATTGCTTTCTCCAACCTAACTACTGCCTGGATAATTGTTAGCCTGATTTCCCTTTCCAACATACTGTCTATGTTGATAGCCATTAGCTCTGTTGAAGAAGGCCCAGCCTCTAAATTTTTCTTCTGCTGGGCATTCCTCTGCCCAGTCATTTTGGTGAGAGATGGCTGAACAGATGTAGCTGGGTGTATCGACCATGGTGCAGTCAAGGTGCACCCTGGAATGCTTCTGAGCAATCAAGAGTCCCCACCCAAACAAAAGAAAAAAGACAGAGACCTGGGTGGCTCAGTTGGTTAAGCAGCTGCCTTCGGCTCAGGTCTTGATCCCGGGGTCCTGGGATCGGGTCCCACATCGGGCTCCTTGCTCGGCGGGGAGCCTTCTTCTCCCTGTGCCTCTGCCTGCCTCTTTGTCTGCCTGTGCTCGCTCGCTCTCTCTCCCTCTCTCTCTGGCAAATAAATAAATAAAATCTTAAAAAAATAGAAAAAAGACAGAGAGAAAAAAAGAGAGAAAAAGAGAGGGAGAGAAAGAGAGAAGAAAAAAAAAAAGAAAGAATAAATGAGAATACGTAGCCCCAATGGGCCCCAGGGTAAGATTTATGAAGTATACAAACAAAAACAGACAAACAAAAAGATTGTTAAAAGTAGATGACAAGAGAAAAATAATATGTATATATAGAAAACAACCTCATCAAAAAGAACCACAAGTGTAAGATTTATACACTACCAGGACAAACACAAATACACAGAAACACTGGCGGAAGAAAAAGATGGGAGACTGGTTATAAATTCTCAGTATGGGCGAGGAAGTTTATTTTGATTTTTCCTGGATGTATCTTGATATCTTTGTTAAAGGACTCAAATTTCCTAAGATAAAGGGGGATTAAAAATTGGTTTACCTATAGGGGTAGCACTGATTGGGGAAAGGGGATTATTCTGAAGCTTAACTCTATATGAATATTAAAAATAAAAATAAAGAAGAATAAACTAAATTAAACTAAAATAAAATTTAAAAAATTTAAAAATAGAAAAGTAAAAGGAAAAGACAGGTACATGTATCAACAAGTTCAAGTTAAAAGGTTATTATGGAATTTGATGTACTGGACATCTCACTGTGATGGTAAACAGGTTAAAATATTATCTATAAAAAAAAATGAACCAGAATAGTGGAATGAGTCAAAAATAAAAGTTGTATCTACAAAGTAGTGGTGGTTGTTCTCTTGTCTTTTTTTTTTTTTTTTTTTTTTTGGTTTGTTTCTGCGGGAGGGGACTGTTGCATGGGTTTTCAGGCAGTGTTTACTGAGTTAAGACCTCCCACCCCCATCGAGGTGGTGGACTCTGAGGAAACCGGTTTTTCAGGCTTTTGTTCTCTGGAGGTTTTTTGGTTTGTTTGTTCATTTGTTTTCTCTTGCCTTGACAGATTTTGAGGCTCTTTTTTTTGGAGGTTAGAGGAAAGCAAACTGCACCCAGAACTCCGTCTCAGAGAGAAGCCTCAGACTGTTCCCCTCTGGGTAATCCAGAACACATAAATTCCCTTTTGGCCACTGGAAGAGCACGTTCCCAGTGACGGTCCCTGGGGACACAGGAAAACCTGCTTGTACCCAAAACCATGACAGTGGTAGCTGTCTGGGCAGCCCCAGACCACCAGAGAGGTCCCACGCAGTGAAAGCACACTGAGATTTTCTCGCTGGCCCAGGCTAGGAGTGCTCAGACTTTCCAGGTCCGAGAGCACCAGGCTCTCTCAGGGGAGGGTGTCGGGCATGACTCAGATTCTGGTCACGTGGCCTGTACGCATGAAGAGTGTAAAAGGCTGTGCTTCTGCCAGCTGGAGACCACAGGCACCTCTCTCAGGGGGAGGTGAGGGACATGACTCAGACTCTAATAACACGGCACAGCACGTGCCTGGAGAGTGCAAAAAGCAGCGGTTCTGCTGGCTGTTGAAGCTCCCAATCCCTCATGGGAGCTGCCACCCACGCACTCTCTGGCATGCTTGCAGCTCAGGGACCAAGACCTGGTTTCTTCACTGCACTCTCTCTGCCTCAGCACCAGGGTGGCTGTCCTAGGTCCGGGAACGTAAGCCCCTATCCCTAACTGCCCCAATTCCCACAATTTCTTCCCATGATCCTTTGTTCTTTTTGAGTGCTTTCAACCAGACTCCAAGTTAATGCTGGTCCCCAGTGGCAGGGCACTTCCATATTGGGTTATTACTTTCCAATGGGTTGCTTCTGGTGGCTCCCTCCCCATTTTGTTTATCTTTCAATATCAGTCCAATGTTCCCACTCTGCTTTATCTGCCCACTGGTGTCTTTTGCCCCCGTAGAGATCCAGAAGTGTGTAATTCTAATCTCAGGCTGATTTCATGGGTGATCAGATTTATTTGGTAGGTAATCAGCTCACTTTAGGGTACAGGTTGAAACGGCACCTCCTCCTACTTCCCCACCATCTTGTCTCCCCAAATACCTGCCATTCTTAACATTAGTCATCTAGTCAACCCATCCCCCTACTCCCCTCCCCTCTAAAACCCTCAGTTTGTTTCTCAGACTCCGTAGTCTCTGATGGTTTGTCTCCCCCTCCGATTCTCCTCAATTCACTTTTCCTTTGCTTCTCCTAATGTCCTCCATGTTAATCCTTATGTTCCCCAAAAAAGCGAAACCACACGATAATTGACTTTCTCTGCTTGACTTATTTCACTCAGCATGTTCTCCTACAGTAACATCATTTCTGGTATTCATCCTTTCTGATAGCCGAGTAATGTACCATTGTATGTAAGGACCACATCTTTTACCGATTCATCTGTTGAAGGGCATCTCGGCACTCTCCACAGGTTGGCTTTTGTGGACATTGCTGCCAAGTTCCTTTTATTTTGTAGTAGGGAAAGTGTAATATAACTAAGTCTATTGCACTGGCTACTCTAAAATGACAGGATACACTTATTGAGCATGCATGGGACTTTCTCCAGAATAGACCACCCACTAGGGTACAAATCAGGGCTCAACCAATACCAAAAGATTGAGATTATTCCCTGCATATTCTAAGACAACAATGCTTTGAAACTGGAACACAACCACATGAAAAAAGTTTGGAAGGAATTCAAACACTTGGAAACTAAAGAACATCCTTCTCAAGAATGGCTGGATAAACCAAGAAATCAAAGGAGAACTTAAAAAATACATGGAAACCAATGATAATGAAGACACATTGGTCTAAAACCTATGGGATACAGCAAAGGCAGGCTTAAGCCCCAAGTCCTAAGGGGGAAATATATAACCATCCAAGTCTCACTTAAAAAAATAATAATAAAAAATAACAAATAAAAATGCCATGTATACCAGCTGTCTTTATACCTGAAAGACCTGAAGCATCTGGAAAATCAACAACAAATTAAGCCCACTCCACACAAATTAAGGAAAATAATCAAGATTGCAGCAGAGATCAATGTGTTAAAAACCATATATGATAGAACACATCAATGAAACCAGAAGCTTCTTTTTTGAAGGAATTATGGAGGGCACATATTGCATGGAGCACTGGGTATGGTGCATAAACAATGAACTCTGGAACACTGAAAAGAAATTATTAAAAAATTTTAAAAAATTTTAAAAAGAATCAAGAAGATCAATAAAGCATTGTCCAGAGTAATCTAAAAGAAAAGAGAGAGGTCCCAAATTAATAAAATTATGAATGAAAGGGGAGAGATCATGACTAACACTAAGGAAATAGAAACAATCATCAGAAATTATTGTCAGCAGCTATATGCCAACAAGTTAAACAACTAGAAGAAATGGATATATTCCAAGAAACGTATAAACTTCCAAAATTGAAGCAGGAAGAAATTGACAAACCTGAATAGACAAATATTGGTAATGAGATTGAAGCAGTGATCAAAACCCACCCACAAGCTGTGCCTGGGTGGCTGAGTGGGTTAAGTCCTCTGCCTTCAGCTTAGGTCATGACCTCAGGATCCTGGGATGGAGCCCTGCATCAGGGTCTGGGCTCAGCAAGGAGCCTACCTCCCTTCCTCTCTCTCTGCCTGCCTCTCTGCCTACTTGTGGTCTCTGTCTGTCAAACAGATAAATAAAATCTTTGAATATTTTTTTTTAAAAAGAACAAATAAATAAATAAAAGGAAAACCTCCCACAAAACAAGAGCCTAGGACCTAATAGATTCCCTGGGGAATTCTACCTAACAGTAAAAGAACAAATACTGCCTATTATCTTGAATCTGTTTTAAAAATAGAAATTGAAGAAAAACTTCCAGACACTTTCTATGATGCCAGCATTACCTTTATCCCAAAACCAGGCAAATGCCTCATCAAAAAGGAGAATTTCAGACCAATATTCCTGATGAATATGGATGCGAATATTCTCAAAAGAATCCTAGCTAAAAGGATCCACCAGTACATTAAAAAGATTAGCTACCATGATCTTCTGGGGTTTATCCCTGGGTTGCAAGGGTGGTTCAACACTCACAAATCAATGTGATAGAACAAATCAATAAAAGAAGAGAGAAGAAAGACTTGGTCCTCTCAATTAATGCAGAAAAAGCCTTTGTCAATAAAACTCTTCCAAGAATAGGGATAGAGGGAACATTACACAACTTCATAAAATCTGTCAATGAAAACCCACAGCAAATATAATTATCAGTTAGGAAAAACTGACAGCATTCCCATTGAGATCAGGAACATGAAACAGGTACCCCCTCTTACCACTGTTGTTAAAACAATAATAGAAATCCTAGCAACAGCAATCAGACAACAAAAATAAATAAAAGGTATTCGAATTGGCAATGAAGAAGTCAAACTCTCTCTCCTCGCAGATGACAAGATAATTTATATGGAAATCCCAAAGGACTCTACACTAAAACTCCTACATCTCCTACAGGAATGCAGTAATGTGGCAGGATACAAAATGCACAGAAATCTGTAACTTACTTATACAATAACACAGAAAATATATAAAGATAAATTGGAGAATTGATTTCATTTAATATAGTATCAAGATCTATAAGATAACTTGGAATAAACTTAAGCAAAGAGGTAAAGATCTGTATACAAAGAACTACAGAACACTCATAAAAGGATTTGAAGAAGACACAAAAAAAATGGAAAAGCATTCCATGCTAATGGATCAGAAGAATAAACCTTGTTAAAATGTCTATACTGCCCAAAACAATCTATAATTTCAATGTCATCCCAATCAGAATTCCACTGGCATTTTGAAAGTGCTGGAACATACAATCCCAAAATTAGCATGAAACCAGAAGAGACCCTGAATAGTGAATGAAATGTTGAAAATGAAAAACCAAGCTGGTGGCCTCACGTTACCCACTTTCAAGCTTTACTACAAAGCTGTGATCACAAAGACAGCATGGCACAGGCAAAAAAAACAGACACATAGACCAGTGGAGCAGATTAGAGAGCCCAGATATGGACCTCTACTCAATGGTCAAATAATCTTTGACAAAGCAGGAAAAATATACAGTGGGAAAAAAGACAGTCTCTTTAATTAATGGTGCTGGGAAAATTAAACAGCTATGTGTAGAAGAATGAAACTCTTCTCTTCTCTTAAACCATACACAAAGATAATCTTGAAATGGATGAAATACCTCAATGTCAGGCTGGAGTCTATCAAATACCTAGTGGAGAACATAGGCAGTAACTTCTTTTATATTGGCCACAGCAACTTCTTCCAATGCGTGTCTCCAAAGGCAAGGAAACAAAAGCAAAAATGAACTTTGGGGACTTCATCAAGATCGAAGCTTCTGCACATGAAAAGCAACAGCCAACAAAACAAAGAGGCAACCAACAGAATGGGAGAAGATATTCACAAATAACACTACCGACTAAAGGCTGATATCCAAGATCTATAAAGAACTCCTCAAATTCAATACCCCTAAAACAGATAATCATGTCAAAAAATGGGCAGAAGATGTGAACAGACTGTTTTCCAAAGAAGACGAACAAATGGCTATAAGACATAAAAAAAGGTTCAACATCACTAGGCGTCATGGAAATTCAAATCAAAATCAAATTGAGATCCCACATTACATAAGTTAGAATGGCCAGAATTAAGAGGACAGGAAACAACTGTTGGTGGAAATGCAAGTTGGTGCAGCCACTTGGAAAACAGTGTGAAGATTTCTCAAAAAATTATTAAAGGAGCTAACTTTTGACCCTGCAATTGCACTACTGGGTATTTACCAGAGGATACAGATGTAGTAAAATGAAACTGAAAGAATGCTCCTCCCTTACAACAGAGAGCACAAGCTCAAAGAGGCCAAAACCACAGGAACCTGAAATTGTTGAAAGACTTAGCATTGCTGCTGGTAGACCTTCAAATAATACATGCATGGTAAATTGGCTACCAGGAGTTCCATGATATCTATTCCAGTCCCAATCAGGAGGATGTTTGCCAGGTGATGACCCAGAGGTCACTCACCATTTGCAACTAGTGACGAGAGTCTAAGTAAAGTTCCTGCTGCACCAAGAACCCAAACAGGAGATCTGTAGAAACCTTATTTCAACTGCATTTTGCATGATCATCCTAGGGTTTCTTACTTCTCTTTGAAAGTTCTTTCATTTTTGACAAGTATTCTCATTAATCTACCCTGTAACTTCAGTGACACAGAACTCCCATAGGAGATGTGCATATACTCTACCTTCTCAGTGTCCTTTCTACTCTACATGAGTGACTCTGTTAGTCTTTCTTTCTTTTTTCACAACTCTATTTGTCTGAAATGAGCCTCTTGTCTTTCATTTCTAAGACATGCTTCTCATGGACCTTGGAACTCAAAAGAAGAAATAAAAAACCAAGAGCTAATCACCATCCAAAATGAATGTAAAATATACCTTGGAGATTGAAGATTGTTTCACTCCTAACCAGCGACTATTCTACTGACCCAAAGGGCAAGCCCTCCAACAACCAGCTTCTGGAGGATTCTGGGATGATTTGGGGTATAGTTCTTATAGGATTTTCCCAAACAGAATACACTGCCAGCCTCCAAGGTGAGGTTCCCCAAACCTGATTGTGAATTAAATAGATTCAGAGCTTCACAGGACACATTGTGAGGCACAGAAATGCCTGGCAGTGGTGACAGTGGGTACCAGTCAACATAGGTGATGGATTTCAATTCAACGGATTTGGGATGGTTTCTTAGATGCCAGAAGGCAGCCGCAAGCACACTTGGGTTCTTATCATCTATTCTAACTAAGCCTGGCAGGCATAGTGATGGACCATTCCATACAGATTTTGAAAACCTGCGTTGCTGGAACTTTTCATGAGGAATCTCTAGAATGAAATTTCAGTAGTGTGTCTAAGCCAAAGCCAACCAAGATACTCCCATCAGACTTGACTGCAATACCTGTCAATTTGGGTTGATTCCTCTTCTTGAGGTCCCCCAAATATCCTGAGGTTCCTATACCTGCCAACAAGTAACTTTCCCTACTCATCTGGCAAGGTTCCTGGGCACTGTGTCATCGAGGTGTGAAGCCTCTATTTCCTAGGGGCTCCACAAAGCCACCCTTAATTCCTGAAAATTGTCTGGTCATTATCTGAGTCTAATATATGTTACTCTCAAATTGGATATTTCACGCAATCCTTTGGTAAAATAACCAGTGTTTCCAGCGGTGTCCTGTTACAAGAAAAAGGTACTTGTGCTGAACCTACGCCAATAATCCTAAGAACCTTGGAAGAAAGAATTCTCCCTGAGAGTTTCTGAATGATGGAGGGTTCAGAGAGGGAGAGAAGTTAAATGCTCCCATTTGCTCACAAAGAAATATTTCATCACATTTCTGTAGATCATGGATACTTTCTGATACAGTTTCCCTCAACCTGGAAGAATAAAGATTAAAGAACCAGCAATGTTTCAAACAAGAGACACAAAGGTAGGCTCATCTTCCTCAACTCACTCAGTCCCCCCCCTTATTAATTCTTGTTTGGCTTGAATGCAGCTTTTCC
Source organism: Neogale vison (assembly GCF_020171115.1). Classification (NCBI taxonomy): domain Eukaryota; kingdom Metazoa; phylum Chordata; class Mammalia; order Carnivora; family Mustelidae; genus Neogale; species Neogale vison. The sequence goes on along the minus strand of NC_058092.1, from coordinate 122,489,164 downwards.
ATGAGTTCTGCAAATCTGTACCCAGTTGAGTTTGAGGATTTTCATGACCAGACACTAAGACACCATGAGACACATCACCGTGTAAAGTCACAATCATTTAGTGGTAGAGTAGGAATGAAAGGCCTGTGGACACACGCATAATGAGATATATTTTCACCAAACATTGAAGGCAAGACATCAGCATGGAAGCAGAGAGGCCACAAGACCTGCATCTCAGTCCCTAGGGCATGGCCTGTCCATGAGTTTCCATATCTTCAAGCCAAACACACTCATATCTTCTGAGCTAAGGGTTCTGCTTCTAGAATTTTCTCCCAAGGAGAAAACCAGAGGGGTTGTAAAGGATTTGCAACAGTGTTCATGGAGGCTTCCTGGATGATGGTGACACCATGCCTAGCCCGAGGCCCACAAAACTGTTTAGTGCCCACTTTGTATCCACCATGGTCAGGCAGGTCTAGCCCTTTCTCCCCTGGATGCACAGCACACCCTCTCCTGGTGTCCACCAGGCCACTCAGCCTCTGTGTTCCATGTCCTTGATGGATCTCTTTGGAAGATGGTAATCTGCATAGGCATGGAAGGAGCAAATATACTCCTTCTCAACCTTACTCCCTCGTTGCACCCATCCAAGGTTTGTGCAGGGGGAGCAGAGCTGCAGGGACATGCAGATGGGATTCTTCTTCTGCGGAGCTTCCAAGAATCCCCTTGCACAGAGTCTGAGCCTTACTGCTTAGCAGGATATTTTGGTCTCTAACCCCACCACCCACCCAAGCCACAAGGCAGCATTCCACCTGCCAGCCTCCATAGAAAGAACTCCTGCACCCTAGCTAGCTTCCCTTCATCCAACGCCCAAGTGCTGACTGAGGCATTCGAAAGGAGACTAGATTAGGAGACACACACACTCTACCCAGGTGCCTGACTGTGCTCCACACCACACCTTCTACTTCAGGGTTGTGGTGATGGCAGAATACCCGCTGTGTGCTTATTGCCCTGAGACATTCCAACCCTCCATGTGTCACAGAGTGCAGAGCCGGGCTTCAGCCCTCCTGTGATCTGGCTGTCTGATGTGGCTGCCTGGGCCTGACCACCTCCCTCCCTGAATCCAGTCCTTTCCTATGAGCATATGCCTGGGCCCTGAAACACTGGCTCTCTCCTGGTGCCTCAGGCCCTGGTTGCAGGCCGTCAACAGTCAGTTGAGGATCCACAGACTCTGGCTTGCTGGACCTGTTCTCCCATAAACCCAACCATCATGGTGACCAATGTGGACCCAAGTGACATATAGGACTTCAGCCCCCACCTTCCTGCTCAACCTCAGGGGGCACTTCTAAAGCAAGGCACATCAGACCCAAATACCTGCTCCCAGCCCCCTCCCCAGCAGCCAAATAACCCCTAGGAAGAGATGTATAGGGAAGCCAACACATTCTACAATCTAGGCTTTGCATATCACTCAGCCTCTCATGGTATACAGTTGAATCAGAGAAGGATTCAGCACAACAGAACAAACAACACTTGAGTTGTGAGCAAATGTGTTTCTCCCAGGGTGGCAACATTTCCAGATACCCTGCAGTCAGACTGGTTGTCAGCCTACCTGTGCTACAGTAAGAGCCCTGCTCTGGCATTGATGAGCAAGCCACAGACCAAGAGTACCTCTGCAGGTAAATAGGCCCAAATGTATCCTGGATCCTTTCATTTTGTTGTTTTGATTTTGCTCCAAAGTCCAGGGAGATATCTCTGGGCATATCATAGGGCACAGGAGGTAAATAAGCCATATGTTCCCCTCAACACCACTCCTGTGTTAGGCCAGGTCAAGCTACTACCTGTGTGTTACCCTGTGACATCAGCAGGGCCAATGCACAGCCTACTCCCTGGATGTGGAGAGAACAGGGATGCAGTCCTTGAACCACATATTCTGAAGCCAGAACTCTAAGGTATCTAGGCATGTGGGTAGGTTGTAGCACAGAAACTGGCAGGCATCATGCTGTTTTGAAAGCCACCCAGGCTCCTGGCAGCCTCAGAGAGGGGGTTCAGTGCCTGCTCTGCACTCCAGACTGTCCCTGCTCTTTCCTGACTCAGACCTAAGCTGGAACCCCTGTGGTTCCTCCAAGGTCAGGTGGCATAAAAAGGACCTAGAGTGTTTGGGGTGGCCCTGGGAAGGGAACCCACTGATGCAGATCCCAGAATGAGGATGGAGGACATGGCAGGGTCTCACTGATATGGGAATCCACAGCAGATTGTTGTGGGAAGAGGGAGCCCAGTGTCTGTGGAGGGTGTTCACATCACTGCCTCAACAGCTGTGTCCCTGGTAAATGACTGAATCTGTCTGTGCCCCACATCTTCTATAGAACTGGGCCTCACAGCCTTTTGTCCCCCATAATTTGGTGAGGAGAAACCAAGACAATGAACAATAAGCACTTCACCAGTGCTTGGAAAAGAAGCGGCATCCATGAAGACATCTCTCCCTAGCATCACTTGGTAGAAAACGTGTTTTAGAACCCCTGGCTCAGCTGGTCATGTCGTTTTTGAACATCAGAGAAAAAGCAGCTGGCTTCAGGAAGCCTCCCTCCAACATGGTGACTCAGAGCCACCCTGATCCAGTTAGACAACCTCCTCTCCAGGGACATTCCTGCCAGTCTGGTAAATATCACGCTGTAGAGTCACACTACCCTGCAAGCTCTGCCCCAGGAATCTGTGGATCCAGCCAGTTTGTGGCTCCCAATTGGGCCCAGCTGTCTACCCCGTGTCACCAGGACAGTGGACCTGGGCCTGTGGCCTTACCTCGCTTGTCAGTGGTGATGATGGTGGCCTCTAGGGGCTCCCCAAGCCCTGCCTCATCTTGTTCAACAGTCTGAAGATGTACGCTGACTCTGGAACCAGCTCAGTGGCCGTGAATCGCCCCACCATGGCACCCATCTCCACTGTGGTGGACATACTGTATTTGCTGTTGGCCAGGCAGTAGATGATCTGATATCCTGTGGGTGGGACAGGAGGACCATGCATCAGTCTCATCATCCCCTTGAACCCCACATTCCCACCACCCTGCCACCACCACTCTGCCGTGTTTCTGCCATGTCCTCCTCCTTTGCCAGCATCTGAGAGGAATGGCACAGCCACATTGGCAAATGGAGCCTCTGAGTTCTGGGCCTCCATGACTCTCATTCCCCTTCACCCAACCCACCACCAAGATGTGGAAACAGTTTCATCTTTAGTAATTCAATACTTACATCAAACACCAGTACTTATCATATCAGCAATTTAAAACATCCCAAAAAAACAAGTTCCAGAAACAGATGCATTTCGTGCTAAATTCTACCATTCAGGGAAAAATTCATAGCAGTCATTTGCCCACTTCTCCAAAAACTAGAAGAGAAAGCTTCTAAACTCATTTTCTGAGGCCAACATTACCCTAATGCAAAAATAAACGAATGTAAAAATAAACGAGGACCCCCCAAGAAAAGAGTCTTACAGTCCAATATCCCTGATGACCATATATGCAAAAATGTTCAACAAAATACTAGCAACTCAAGTTCACCAATATGCTGAGAAAATCATATACTATGATCAAGTGGGATCTTGTAGGAATGCAATGATGCTTTACAGGTACACACTGACCAAAGTGATACAGCACATTAAGAAAATAAAGAATAAAAATGATGTGATCAACTTGAGATCCAGGAAAGCATTTGACATACCTTAATATCCGTTTGCAATCAAAATTCTCAACAGTGTGTAGACCAGGAACATACCACAACACCGAAAAGGGCATATATGGGGTCCTTGGGTGGCTCAGGGGGTCAAAGCCTCTCCCTTAAGCTCAGATCATTATCCCAGGTTCCTGGGATCAAGCCCCGCATCAGGTTCTCTGCTCAGCAGGGAGCCTGCTCCTTCCTCTCTCTGCCTACTTGTGATCTCTCTCTCTCAAATCAATCAAATCAAATCAAATAAATAATAAATAAATTAAATAAATAAAAATTTAATTAAATTAATAGAATAAAATAAAATAAATATTTTTTAAAAAGGCCATATATGACAACCACACAGATTGCGTCACATCCAACAGTGAAAAGTTTTAGCTGTTTCTATTTCCTCTAAGATCACCTCAGTTAGGAACATTGCCTATCCTTCCTTGCCACTTTTGTTGAAAACAATATTGAAAACCCAAGGCAGAACAATTATGCAAGAAGATAATCAGAAGGCATCAAAACCTGAAAAAAAAGAAGTAAAATGGTCACTACTTGCAGATGATATAGAATATAAGTAAAACCTAAAAGAAGCCAGTGAAAAATTGTTCAAACTATGACTAAATTCAGTAAGGGGGCAGGATAAAATATCACTACCCCAAAATCTGCTGTGTTTCTATATGCTAATAACAAATCATCAGAAAATTAGGAAGATAATCCCACCTGAAGTTACATGAAAAAGAATGAAACACCCAGGAATATATTTCACCAAGAGGTAAAGTCTTGTATGATGAAAACGACAAGACGGGAAGGAAAGAAACTGAAGGCAACACACATAAACCAAGAGACACCGCATATTCATGGGTGAGAAAAATTAATAATGGTAAAATGTCCATACTTCTTAAAGCCATCTACAGTTTCATTGCAATTCCTGTCAAAATTCTAAGGACATTTTTCACAGAAAGAGAAGAAAGTTTCTAAAAATTTGTATGATGCCACAAAAGACTCTGAATACCAGAGCAATCTAGAGAAAGAAGAACCACACTAAAGGCATCGTGCTTGCTCATTTCAGACTAATGACAAAGCTAGAGTAATCTAAACAATCTAGCATTGTCATAACAACAGACACACACATCACCAGGAGACAGGAGAGAGCCCAGAAGTAAACACACACATCTATGGTCCGGGACCTTATGACAAAGGAGCTAAGAATAAACAAGGGGGAAAAAGAGCCTCTTTCATCAATGGTGCTGGGAACACTGGAGAGCCACATGCAAAAGAACAAAACAGCACCATTCTCTTACAACATACACAAAAATTAACTCAAAATGGGTCAAACAATTGAATATAAGTCCTGAAACTATAAAACCTGTAGCAGAAAACACAGGGTTTGGAAAGGCCCTTGATGAAAGGTCTTGGTAGTGGGGCTTTTAAGCAGATACAAAAGTAAAAATAAACGAAGAAGCAAAGTGTGGGCCTACATCTAACTATACAACATCCAAACAACAAAGGAAACCATCAACAAAATAAAATGGTAACCTAAGGTAAAACATTTGTAAATTATATATCCAGTCAGGGGTTAATATTCAAAATATAAAGAACTCATGCAACTCAACAACAAAACAAAACAAAACACACAAAAGCACCAAATACCCCACAAGTTATCTAGTGTATCACCCCACAAGCTATCTAGTGTATTAGGAGAAGTTCCAAATAGACATTTTCCTAAAGAAGACATACAGATGTTCTACTTGAACATGAAAAGATGTTCATCATTAATCATCAGGGAAATGCAAATCAAACCAGAATGAGGCCCTACTTCATACCTGTCAAAAGGGCCATTATCAAAAACAGGAGAAATAGCAAGTTTTGGTAAAGATGTGGAGGAGAGGAAAACTCTAGTCCATCATTACGGGGAGTATAAATGGGTGCGGCCATTATGGAAAACAGTATGGAAGTTCCTCAAAAAAATGAGAAATAGAGCAATCAAAGGAACAAGGAGTTCCCTTTCTGAGTATTTATCTGAAGGGAATGAAAACACTAATTCACAAAGGTATATTCACCCCTGTGTACACTGCAGGATTATTTACAACAGTGAAAATAAAGAAACAACCAAAATGCCATCAGTGGATGAATGAATAAAGAAATTGTGGTTGATAAACACAGTGGAATTGTACTCAGCCATAATAAAGGATGAAATCTTTTGATTTACAATATCATTGCCCTTGAAAGCATTATGCTAAATAAAACAGGCCAGACAGACAAATACTAGAAATCACTTACATGTAGAACCTTAAAACAAAACCAAAACAAAAATGTGAGCTCACAGACAGAACGGATGGGGTCTGGAAGAAGTTTGGGGTTGGAGCTGGGAGAAATGCGTGAAGTTGTCAAAAGGAAAGAAGAAAACAAACCCAAATATAGCATCTTTTTTTTTTTCAATTAAGTAATCTGTACCCCCAACATGACTCAGACTCACAACCTGGAGATCAAAAGTCAAACACTCCACCAACCCTGCCAGCCAGGGTCCTGGAATTGTCGCATCTTTCGATACTCAGGGTATGGAGAAAGGGGGAACTAATTTAATTTATGGTATTTAGAGGGCTAGGTATTTTTTGGTAAATGTACAAATGAAAGAACACATTCTTCAGGGTCACAAACTCAGGACTGTATCTAGTTCTAATATTTATTATGACACTGAGAAAGTAACTTGCCTTTTTAATTTAAATATTTATTTGAGAGACAGAGAAGGGGGGGGACATAAGCAGGGGAAGAGACAGAGGGAGATGGAGAAGAAGACTCCCCACTGAGCAGGGAGTCTGAACTGGGGTTTGATCCCAGAAACCTGGGATTATGTCCTGAGCCAAAGGCAAGCTTCAACAACTGAACCACCCCAGTGTCCCTTCTTAACCTCTTTACTGCCTGTTTCCCCACCTCTGAGGATATAACAAATATTTGCTTTTAGAACAGCTTCTATTTTTAATTTAATAATAGTTTTTAGATTTGAATGAAATAGAGGTCACTTAGAATAATACGTATGAGAGTAAGCCCTCAAAAATGTTTTTAAAAATCTTATTCTGGGGGTATCTGGGTGGCACGGTCAGTTAAACAGCTGACTCTTGATTTGGGCTCAAATCAAGTTCCCAACTTCTGGGAGAGAGCCCCACACCAGGCTCCACACTCAGCGGGGACCCTGCTGGAGGATTCCTTCTCTCCCTCTGACCCTCCCCTCTCTAGCATATGCTTGTACATGCAATCTCTTTCAGTCTCTACAATAAGTAAATATGTCTTAAAAAATCTAATCTTGAACATTTGGTGGTTGTATAATCATTTGCATTATTGGGCAGTATCTCCTAGTTTACAAAGCACTTTTATACATACTTTCTTAATGGAGTCAGGATATGGTCCTGGGAGAAGAATTTATTGTGTTTATTTATATAGGAAAATAAAGAAAACCAGACTTAGAGGAGGGCTGTGCTTTGCTCATGACTGCAGAGCTAAAAGATGATCTTCTGATTTTCAGTCCAATGGAGAAAGAAAAAAAAATCCAGACACTGTAACAAGAGCCAATGAAGGGCACTAGAAACTGATAATGGAATTAATGCAGTAAGAAGATGCAATAATTATAAATATTTACCCACCCAGCAGTGGAGCAACTAAATATGGAGAGCATATATGAACAGACCTAAGAGAAGCAATCAGCACTAATACCATAGGGAACTTTAATACCTCACTCTTCTCTCAATGATACACCATCCAGACAGAAGATCACAAAGGAAACATCAGCCTCAGACAACCGTTACTTAGATGGACTTGACAGATACACACAGCACCCTCCATCCAAAAGCAGCACATGGAATTCTCTTCTCTCAAGTGCACCTAGAACATTCTCCAGCATAGGTCATATGTGAGGCCACAGGACAAGTCAATAAACTCCAGAAGCCTAGGATTTCCCCAAATGATGAGTGAAACCAAATCGACCGTCTTTTCCAAACACAGTGGTATAGAACTAGAAATCAATTACAAGAAGAAAACTGGAAATTCATAAACACAGAGACTAAACAACATGCTACTGAACAACCAATTGAATTCATGGGCAAACTGAAATAGGAACACAGAAATACTTTGATACAAATGAAAAAATAATACAATCTAACAAAAGTTATGGAATGCAGTAAAATGGGTTCTAAAATGGGGCACCCGATTAGTCAGTGGAGCGCTGTGACTCTTGATCTTGCGGTTTTGGGTTTCAACCCCACGCTGTGCATAGAGATCGCTTTAATTTTTTGAAGATGTCATTTACTTATTTGACACAGAGGGAGAGAGAGAGACTGAGCAAAGTGGAAGGAGCAGCAGGCAGTAGAAGAGGGAGAAAGTGGCTCCCCATGCTAACCAGAGAGCTGACGCAGTGCTCAATTCCAGCACCCTAAATTCATGACCTGAGCCAAAGTCCAATGCCTAACAGAATGAGCCCCACAGGTAACCCTTAAAGCTAACTTTAAAAAAAGTGGTTCTAAGAAGGAAGTTTATAGTGATACAGGCCTAACTCAAGAAACAAGAAACATCTCAAATAAACAACCTAACTTGATATACCTCGAGGAAACAGAAAAAGAACAAATGAAGTCCAAAGTTAGTAGAACAAAGGAAGGAACACATCGGAACTGAAATAAGTGAAATATAGACTAAAAAGACAACAGAAAGATTTAAAAAATAAATAAAACAACAAGAACAGAAGATCAACAAAGAGCTGGGTCTTTGAAAAGAACAAAGCTGATAGATTCTCAGCCAGACTCAAGCTAACAAAAAAGAAAGAGGACTCATCCTCAGAAATGAAAGAGATGTTCCCTGATACCACAGATATGCAAAGGCTCATAAGAAAGTCCTATGAACAATCACACCCCAACAAGATGGATAATCCAAAAGAAAAGGATACATTCCCAGAAACATACAACCTGCCAAGACTGAATCCTGAAGAAACAGAAATTCTGAACAGACCAATGCCCATTAGGGAGATTAAATAAGAAACCAAAAACTTCCAACAAGCAAAAGTCCAGGACCCCATGGTTTCACTGGTGAATTCTATGAATCATCCACAGGGAAAAAAATGAATACCAAACCTTCTCCAACTCTGCCAGAAAAACAAGAGGAAGGAATGCACCCCACCTCATTTCATGAGGTTAGCATGGCCCTTATCGAAACCTCCCAATGTGCCCCAAGAAAATGTCAGACTAGTATGTGTCATAAACATAAACATAAAAATTGTCCCACAAATCAAACTAATGTGCCGCATTCACAAAACGAAGGATCAGCATCATAGAACCATTTCAACATATGCAGAAAAAGCATTTGATAGCGCTGCTACCAAATCACTGTCCCCCCATCTGTGCTTCTGCTGCCTGGCTGGTCCCCACACACCATACCATGGCCACCCCACTGTGCCATCCCCTCACTGCAACCCTGCTGCGCCCCACACACCCACCTCTGTCCCTTCCACCCCCCACTGCTGACAGGACGCTGCCACCAGTGCTGCCACCCTCCACCCTGCTACTCCACAGCAGTGCCCCTTTGTCCCACAACAGCTAACCCTCGCCATAGCTTCCCTGCTGCCCTGTGTGTTGCAACAGATGCCCTGCTCTGTCACCCCAAGTGGCCCTACCACTCCCTTGTGCACTCCCAGGACTCTGCCACCCTGCTGCGCCACTCTCCAGTGCTTCTACTGGCCTGTGCCTGTGTTTCCAACAACACCACCACTGCTACCGTGGTCACCCTGCTGCTCCTGCCCATCTCCACCACCCCACCCTGCCCCCAAGCCATGCCATGCCATTGCCAGGCAGCTGCTGCCCCGCTGGTCCCTCCCAACCACATCCGTGCCAATCCCTCCCCGCTTCGCCTCCACATCTGCTGCCATCCAACTGCACTTCCTTAAGTCACTGCCTTTCTCAAGTCACTGCTGCCTCATCCCCCCACTGTCATTTCTTCACTGCATACTGTCCCCTTGCTGCCGCAGCTGTGCAGGGCCCCTGCCCTGCCCACACAGATATTAACCTGATGCTCTTGCCCTGCTGGTCCCAACAAACACCCCCAAAATACTACCGCCTGTCTTGCTCCCATCCCTGCTCCAGTGCCTCCAGATTCCCTCCCCGTTGACCTGCTGCTGCCGCTCCACTCGTCCCAGCTTTCTCCCAATGCTGCTCCTTCCTGGGTGCCCCGCCTCGTGACCCGGCCGTCTGCAGCACACCCCTCATTCTGTCCACATTACCACCACTGCTGTTGCTAAGCTTCTACCCTGTGCCCCCAGCCACTGCTGACATTCACTGTCCAGTCCCCACTGACATGCATTAAGGCCCTATCCCGCCCTTCATGCCCTTCCTGTGCAGTTGCTGTGCCACTGCGTCCCAGCTGGTTCTGTCCCCACTTCTCCCCATGCCACCACCCGCCTGCCACCCCACATGCACCCGTGCAGCCCTGCTGTCCCATCCCGCCCACCACTATGCTCATTACTGTCCTGCTGCCCCACCACATTGCTGCCACCATCCCTCTGTGCTCTCCCCGCACCTCTACCCTGCCAGGTGCCCCACACCCCCACTACCAATACCCTGCCCTCACTGTCATTGCCCCCTTACCACCACCCTGCTTCTGATCTGCTGCCGCCCTGTGTCCCACTCTTGTTGCCCTATGTCCTGCTGCTGCCCTGTGTCCCATTGCTGCTGGTCTTCCTAGTCCAGCCCTATGCAGCCCCTGCCCTGTTGACTTGCATGCCTGCCCCACCTGCCACGCTGCCCCCGTGCTGTTCCAGCCACCCCTCCCTGCAGCTACCATCTAGTGCTACCCCTGTCCCCCACTCCGGAGCCTTCCCGATTCCCTACCCCTGTTGCCACGCTGCTGCCACCCCACGAGTTCTACTCCACCTTCCCCGCACTGGTACCAACAGGCTGCCCCCACAACATGAGCTACTCCCATCGCACTGCACCGCCGTTCACAGTGCCCCACTTACAACCACCATTTCCTCTCCGCTGCTATCCTGGGTCCCCGGTGCTTCTGCTATCAGTGGTGCCGCCCTGTAGACATGCACCAAGCCCAGCAAAGCCAGGCCCTTGCTTCGCTGCCTGACCCACCACACCATGATATTGGTGTCCCGCTTATACCCAGCTAGTCCTGCCCAGGCCCAAGTGACTGTACCGCCTAGCTACTCCCCTCCCCCCACTCCAATGCCTCCTGTCTGCCAAGCGTGTGGCTGCCCAGCACGCCCATCACACGCCGCACAGGTACCAGCTTGCGGCCCCCCAAAATGCACCCCTGCCACCGTGCTGTGCCCCCCCCCAGTTCCCCTTACTGCTGCGCCACCTCTTTCCTGTGCCCACGGCCTCTGCTGTGCTTCACTGCCCCACATTGTTGGCAGGCACTATGAGCAGGCCCAGTAACCCATCCAAGCTGTCACTGTGCGGCTGCCTCAGGGCTGGTCCCACACTCCCTACCCTGCCCTGCCGCCTATATTCCATCCCCCCAACAAGTGCCACACAGCTGCCCCACTCGGGTGTCACGCAGCTTCCCCTTACCTCAAGAAGCTTCCCCTCCCTCTACCAGTGCTGCCTGGTGACACCCCCAGTCCCTCCCCCACTGGCCCCGCCAGTTAGAACAGACTGTTGTAACCTCTCTGCCACCTCCTCGCCCCCATGGAGCTTAGCAGCCTTGCCTGCCACACCATGACACTGACGCCCCGCTGATGCCAGGCTGGTCCCTCCCCTCCACCCACCATGACTGAGTACCTATTTCCCCCTCCACTGCTCCACTGCCTCACCGCGGACACGCGAATTACTGCTTCACACGCCCACACCCTGCCCCCCTCATGCTGCCACCATCTTTCTGCCCCCCACATGAACCCTTGCCACCCTGCTGTACTCCCCCCCACAAACCTCTTTACCACTGCTGCCGCCACTCCACTGTTGCCCTGTGTCCCAGCCTCTACTGTGCTTAGGTGCCCCACCACCTTGACGTAAACAAAGGGCCCGCCCCCCATGCCTGCCCCACTGATGCTGCCCATCCCCTTGATATGTATGATGGACCCGCATATCCCGCCCTCCTAACTACTGCTACCCCCGAACCCATTGACGTGCACGCTGGGCCCGCCAACCACGCCCTCCTCACTGTTGCTGCCCCACCTCCTTGACCTGCATGATGGCCCCGCCCACCACACCCACCCCGCCGCTGCTGCCCCACCCCCTTGACGTGCACAATGCGCCCGCCCACCACGCCATCCTAACTGCTGCTGCACTGCTGCCTGGGGCTGCTCCCACCCTCTCACCGCCTCTGTGGCCGCCTAGATTCCACCCATGCTCCACAGGTGCCACACAGCTCCCACTGCTCCCAGGGCCACTACTGCCTGCCCCCATCCCTGCTTCTGGTGACCCCTGCTTCCTCCCCTGTGATCCCGTCCCCCTTCCTCAGTGTTGTCTGCTCCCTGCCAACTCCTCAGGCACATGCAGCCCCGCCAACCGTGCCATGACCTTGACGTCCCGCTGAGGCCCGGCTGGTCCGCCTCCCCACACACGCCACGACTGCCTAACGGCTTCCCCCTCCCTCTGCTCCATTGCCTCCCCGCTGCCAGGTGCATTATCATGCTACTTCCACCCTGAATATCTGCCCCCCTACCCACGCAGCTCACATTGCTACCGCCACATGCACCCCTGCCACCCTGCATGTCCCTCACACTGCCCGCCTTACCTCAGCTGCAGGGGCTCTGTGGCTGCCCTGTGCCCCTGGTCTCTGCCAAGCTTCAGCGCCCCACCCCCTTCACGTGCAGGATGATCCCACCCACCAAGCCCTCCTAACTGCTGTTTCCCCGCCCCCTTGACGTGCACAATGGGCCCGCCCACCATGCCCTCCTAACTGCTGCTGCCCCGCCCCCTTGACATGCACAATGGGCCCGCCCACGGCGCTCACCTAACTGTTCCTGCCCCGCCCCCATGACGTGCACAATGGGCCCACCCACCACACTCACATAACTATTTCTGCCCCTCCCCCATGACGTGCACAATGGGCCCGCCCACCACGCTCACATAACTGTTGCTGCCCCGCCCCCATGACATGCACAATGGGCCCGCCCAGCACGCTCACCTAACTGTTGATGCCCCTCCCCCATGATGTGCACAGGGGCCCGCCCACCATGCCCTAATAACCTTTGCAGCCCAGCCCCTTTGATGTGCGCTGTGGGCCCGCCCACTATGCCTGCCTAATTGCTGCTGCCCGCCCCTGTGACGTGCACTCTGAGCCCACCCACCACGCTCGCCTAACTGCTGCTGCCCCGCCCCCATGACGTGCACTCTGAGCCCACCCACCAGGCCAGTCTAACTGCTTCTGCCCTGCCCCCATGACGTGTACTCTGGGCCCGCCCACCACACTAGCCCCACTGCTACTGCTGCTGAGCCTCTACCTCCGGGCTGGCCCCACCCAAACTCCCGGTTGCTGCTGCCTAGATTCCACCCACCCCCAACAGCCACTGCAGGGCTGCCCCACTTGGCTTTCACACAACTGCCTCACCATGGTACCTCCACAGCTCCCTGTGCCAGGACAGCCTGGCTGTCCCCTCACCTGCCTCTGGAGACCCCTGCTCCCTCCCCCATGGGTCCGCCCCCCCAACCATAGGGTCATCACCTGGCTGCCACCTCCTTCCACTTGGGCGGCCCCATGGCCCCACCTACTACCCCATGCCCTGATGGCCCCATTGCCCCACTGAGTTGCCCTTGATTCCCGCTGCCAACCCCGCCCCCCACAGCTACCATACCTCAGGGTCTTGCTGTGCCGCTGCACATCCCCCAATCGCCACTGCAGTCCTCCCCAACTACTCTCCACGTCGCCCCTTCTTGCCACCCTGACTCCGCCCCCCTCCCCGCCACACCGCCCGCTGGCCTGGTGCTGCTACCAGTGATTACAAGGCAACTGCCCCTTCCTTGGTTGCCCTGATGCTGCTGCCTTGCCCCACTACTATGAGACCTCCGCCCTGCTGGTCATGCCCGCCCCCACCATTAACCCCCTTTCCAGCACTGTCCTGCTTCACACCCCCCACTCTGCTGCTGACCCACTGTGCCCTGCCAACGCCACTGCCACCCCACTGCACCTCCCCAATGCCGCCGTGACCGTGACCCAGTGACAGTGACATTGCTTCCCCGCTCACCCCCCCCCTTTGCCCCTGCTGCCTCACTGCACCCCTCTGGTTTCTGCCTTCCCTCCCCACTGCTGCCTCTCACTCCTCCACTGTCACGTCCCCCATGCAGGCCCTCAGTACCATCCTACTGCTGCCCAGGGGCTGCCTGACTGTTCTGATATTACTGGCATGCCCTGGAAATCATCAGTGGGAGACCGGCCCTAAGAGAATTTCTGCATAGGGACTGGCACCAGGTGTGTTCTGGAAGTGGGTTGGTGGTATAGGCACGGGGGTAAATCCCAAGAAGGAAAATAGCATAATTATGTTACCTGTTAAAATAGCCTAAAGAGCTAAATTTAACGTGCTTTTAATGTCTCCTTCTTTTCAATACAGTGAATTTAGTCATCATATTGTGCACCTGAAAATAATATAATCTCAAGTTAGCTAAGTGGAATGAAAATCAAAACTGTAAAAAAGATAAATATAAATCTTTTAACTCCATGCATCGATTGACATACAGACATTAAGGGAACAGTTTGCATAATAAAATGTGTATATGTGTCTAGGTGCTCTTTCTCAACAAAGACTAGTCAAAATCATGGAAAAGGTGAGTCTTATTTATCTTCAGAATCACTCACTGTTCTGGGCTTTCATGTATAGTGTACATACATATGAACAAGCTTTTCTCAAAAACTAAAAGAAAAATAAAGCTCCAAGAACCAGCACTAGATGTTCACTGTAGAATTGCATGAACAGAAATGCCCTCATTAGCTTTGTAGTATGAGAAGACCTTGGGTTATACTCATTAGAGAAATAAGTGTCAAGTGAAATGCATCATAAACAAGAACTTCTTCCTTACCCCTTACCATAATGCTCACTGTGGAACTTAACACTCGATTTTATTTTTCTCTGGTCACCAGAAAAATCAAAACTTAACAGCACACATAGCCCAGTGGCTATATTAAATTTATGTTTTGCTCTCTGTTAGTGGTAGAACTGAAACCTTGGGGCTGACTCAGTGATCATACATGTGTTACTTTTAGGATAAGATGTACATTAATTTAAGTATATGAATAAATTCATTCTCATTATGTTTTCCACTATGTTTTCATCCTCAATGTGTTTTCAAGCATTTTCACTGACATAATTTCATGGGATCTTCATCACAATTGTGGGACTCGATCCCAGGCCCCTGGGATGATGACCTGAGATGAAGGTAGAGACTTTAATCCAATGAGCCACACAGGCACCCCTGTACATTGCTTTTGTATTCTGCACATTGCTGATTTTCTGTATAAGTTCTAATAGTATCGGTTTTCCATAAAAAGTATCATGTCATCTGCCAAAAGAGAGAGTTTGACTTATTCTTTGCCAATTCAAATGCATTTTATTTCTCTTTGTTGTCTGATAGCTGTTGCAAAGACATTTAATACTACGTTGAACAGTAGTGGTGAGAGTGGGCATCCTTTCATGTCCCTGATGTCAAAGGGAAGGCTGTCAAATTTCCCCGTTGATAATGATATTTGTTGTGGGTTTTTCCTAGATAGATTTGATGAAGTTTAGGAATGTTTCCTCTATCCCTATACTTTGAATGGTTTTTAACCAGAAAAGGATGCTGGATTTTGTCAAATGCTATTTCTGCATCAATTGAGAGGACCAGGTGGTTTTCCTCTCTTCTCTTATTGATTTGTTCTATCACAATGATTGATTTGCAAATGTCAAACCGCCCCTGCATCCCAGGGATAAATCCCACCCGTTCCTGGTGCATCCACCTCTCAATGTACTATCAGATCCTATAAATTGAGATCTTGTTGAGAATCTTGGCATCTATATTCATCAGGGATATTGGTCAGAATTTCTCCTCTTTGTTGGGGTCTTTCCCTGGTTTGGGGATCAGGATAATTCTGGCTTCATAAAAAGCAGTTTCCCTGGACAAATATTGCTTGCAGTTTTAGTAGCACCGCGGTGCAGAGACAAGCTGGAGCTCCTATGACCCCTGAGACAGTGGCTGGGGCCGTGCTCTGCCAGTGGAAGTTGGCAGAGGGGGAGTCTATGTTCCCAGAGGGGAATAGACTGAGGCCTCTATCTGAGGTGGAAGTCTGGGTACAGTTTGCTTTCCTCTAAACTTTCAAAAAAATGTCCTTTTTCTTGATAGCCATTATATTTGGAGAAGCACTGTAATTGTTCCCATACAGAGATCAAAAGACTAACTTTAATGAGTCTGGCTGGGGTCTCACCTCAATCACCACTCCAGGAAATAAACCTGAACAGAGGTAAGCCCAGCTCAGGCAGCTCCTGGTTCTGATATCTCTGCATGACTATCCCTTCTCATAGTATAAACATTTCATCTCTTTCTTCCACAGAGGAGTGTTTCCTGCTCTCAAAAACACCTGCTGAGATATTAGAGGAAAGAACCATACATCTGCAGGCTAACGCCAGCAAAGGAAAGTGGACACTTGAAATAATTAGCAACATAATTCAAGTCCCCCCAAAAGATATTCAAGGACCAGCATGGCAGGAGTACTCTCTACCATGTTTGCTGTCCTTAGATTGCATTGCTTGGAGAATTCATGACACAACTGTGAGTGGGCAGGAAATAGACTACAATTTAGTCTCTGAAGGACACCAGTTCAGGAAAATAATTAGCTTTGTGTATTTAGCATCCACTTAAAACTACTGGAAGTTGTTTATTATCCACAGTAAGATCAAGCTGTATTCTATTTCTTCATATCATATTTGGTTCATCAGCAGCATTACCACCCTTTAGGGAGGGAGGTGGGATGGAGATCTAGGTCTCAGATTGCTTTGAAGTTACAGTAAACCAATTATCACACATCTACCCAGACATTAAAAAATAGAGTTTTAAAATGAGCAGTAATTTAGGATATTTTCAGTATTTCTTGGGCATTTATTAAAAGCCAAGCATGGCATCAAATTTAACCCTAAACGTTAGACTGTTAATTTGCTTTGGACCAACAATGTAAATGCTTCCCCTAGAGTTCCACTCTCTTTCCACTGATGTGTTGTTTCTAAATCCCACAAGACTGGAGAAAATGTCTCATTCACATTTGTATTCTCAGAAATTGGCACAGCTGTCCATTATAATGCAGGTTCTCTGAAATGTTAACAGGATGAATGCTGGCATAAAACTTTGCGGGCCTACTGTGCAATGCCTTCTGTGATCTTGCCAAAGTCTCTTTTCTGGAGAAATTATTCTGCTTCTGAAATTTCTAAAAAAAAAAATCTTTGGAATGAGTTCTCCCCATTTTAATATTTGTGTTTTATATGAATGGTCAATGAACTTCTTTTGGAACAAAATGGAAAATAGTCTTTTTTTTTTTTTTAACTAAGCCTTGGTTATCCATAGAGAATGTTGTTGAGGCTATGAATGCCTCAGTAATCAGTGTTTTGCAGATGTCTGCTTTTAATTATTTTTAATAGGTCCCGCAGCTCAGATGTGTGAGCTGTGTGAAGCTCACACCATTGCATAAATCTGGGAACCCACTGTTTGCCTCCAACCAAGGTGTTGCATGATGGCGTCAGTGCAGAGTTTAGTGTCCCCCCATACACCTCCCCAACAGACCGACAATGCACAAATAACCTCCATTACCAAGAGTCTCTCAGGCCTCAGGTGTTTGGTTTTGGTTTTGTATTTTTTAATGTAAAATATGTAGCAAAGGGAAGGTTCACAGTTGGAAGCCATTTTCTCAAGCCATGAAGCCACCATCATGAAGAACTTGATCATATCATCGCTACCACATCCATCATTGATGCCAGGCTTTGAAAGCATGAGCTGCTTTTGTTTTGAACAATTGCTCTACCAAACAACACAAGCAAAATCACCTTGCAGTAAAATAAACTCACATTATGGTGGCTTCAAACAACAAAGCCGCTATGATTCCCTGCATTCTTCTCCTTAAGGACCTGAGCCTGCACAGTGGTCAGTCTTTGAAGAATTTCAGCTACCTCTGGCAGTGGGAGGACAGTCTTCAAGTGCCCCTAGGAATGAACATGACACTGCCATTCACATTTTATTGGCCAAATTAAAGAACAAGGGGATTGCCATTTTCACTTGTTTCTAGAATACAAAAGTTTGAGAATACTTTAATAAACAGCACTAAGGTATGTCGCAATTACAGCTGATAAATAAAAAATTCTCTTAAAAAGACTTCATTCTGATATAGTCTAGCTGTATTAACCGTCTCTCAAACACATTTCTAAATAATATGCTGTACAAAATAAAAGGAAAAGATTTGTATTAGCATTTTGTTTCTATTACTTTTGCTTGTATTTGCCATGATTTGTCTTGTTCATTGTATGACATTTAAACCACTTGCCATAGGAAGATTCACCAAAGATCCTGTATTAGGGTCCTCCATTATGGTAGGTGGTAATTTTTCTTCACAAGAAATGTGTAAAATTTTGATAGGCACTGCAAGTTCAATAAAAATGAATAGATAATTATTATTATAGAAAATATGAAAAGATATTTCATTTTTTAAAAATATGTGAAATCAGTGGGGGGACAAGATGGCGGGGTAGTAGGAAGAGGCGTCTTTTCAGCTGGTACCCCAAAGTGAGCTGATTACCTACCAAAGAACTCCGATCACCCATGAAATCAGCCTGAGATCAGAATTATACACGTCTGGATCTCTACAGGGGCAGAAGACGCCAGTGAGCAGGTAAAGCAGAATGGGAACGGCGGACTGATATCTGAAGATAAACAAAAGGGGGAGGGAGCCACCAGTGGCGACCGGTGGGAAAGTAATACCCCAATCCGAGCGAGAGTGCCCTGTGTCTGGGGACCAGCAGTAACTCGGAGACTGGTTGGAAGCACTCCAAAAGAGCAAAGGATTGCGGGGGGGAAATTGTGGGAATCGGGGCGGCTAGGGACAGGGGCTTAAGTCCCCGGTCCCAGACGGTGTCCCCGGCGCTGAGGCAGAGAGAGTGTGGTGGAGAAACCGCTCCTGGTCCCTAAGCCGCCAGCGCGCCCCAGAGCGCATGGGTTCTGGCTCCTGTGAGGGGATGGGAGCTGCGCCGGTTTGCGGAACTCACGCTAGCCCTACCACAAAGCTCGAGATACACGCGCACGTCCCTCGAGCTCCCCTGAATTACTGAGGCCCAGCCGGCGCTCCTTGACCCGCACCATTGTTTCAAAGCCTAAGCCACGCGCACGCGTGAAACTCTTCCCCTGACAGGGCGCACAAAAGCCCAGCCTGGGGCTCACGGACCCGCGCCCCATTCTCAGTTCCCCAGACACGCGCCTGACCCATAGCCGCCTCTGAAAAGAGGTGCGCGCAAGCCGGGCACTCCCAGCCCGGGCCGGCAGCAAAATCTCAGTGTGCGATCGCTGCTTGGAACCTCTCTGGCGGTCGGGAGCTCCCAGACAGCCGCCACTGCCTCGGCTTTGGGGACGAGCAAAAGATCCTGCGCCCCCAGGGTCTGCAACTTGGAACTTGCTCTGCCAGTGGCCAAGGGGGAATTTATTCAGCTTCTGCACCCAGACTGAGGCTTCTCTCTGAGACGGAGATCAGGGTGTGGTTTGATTTCTTCTAATACTACAAAAACCATCAAAGGCGGTCAAGGGGAGAGGGAAAAAAGTGAACAAGCAAAAAAACTGCCAGAGAACAAAAGCCTGAAAAAAACCAGTTTCCCCAGAGCCCACTCCCTTGAGGGGGGCGGGGGGACTCAACTCAGGAAACATCATTCACTGACAACCCACGTGGCAGGCCCCTCCCCAGAAAACAAACCAAGAAAGAAAAAAAAAAAAAAAGGACTACAAGAGAACCACCACTACTTCATAGGAAAACTTGTATTGTTCACTCGTTTCCACTATTCCGGTTCATTTTTTTTTTTTTTACACATAGGTAATTTTTTTAACCTATTTACCATCACAGTGAGCTGTACAGTACATCAAATTCCATAATACCTTTCTAACCTGAACTTTTTGATACATACACCTGTTTTTCTTCTGCATTTTTATATTTTGAATTCCTTTTTTAAAAAAAATTTTAGTTTAGTTTAGTCTAGTATATTCCTTTTTATTTTTATCGTCTAATATTCATATAGAGTTAACTTCAAAGTAATCCCCTTTCCCCAATCAATACTACCCCTATAGGTAAACCAATTTTTAATCCCCTTTATCTTAGGAAAGTTGAGTCCTTTAACAAAGATATCAAGATACATCCAGGAAGAATTAAAACAACCTTCCTCGCACACACTGAGAATTTATAAGAACTCTCCCATATTCTTCCACCAGTGTTTCTGGTGTTTGTCCTGATAGCATATAAATTTTACACTTGTGGTTCTTTTTGACGAGGTTCTTTCTTTATTTGCATATATATACATATATATATATTTTTTTTCTTTCTCTTGCCATATAATTGTATCAGTCTTTTTATCACTTTTTGTTTGTCTACTTCATAAATCTTACCTTGGGGCCCATCTGGGGTGAAACTTCTCTTTCATCTTCCCTTTCGTTCCTGTCTCTCTCTCTTTTTCTTTTTTGTTTTTCTTTTTCTTCTTTTCCTTTTTTTCTTTTTCTTTTTCTTTTATTTTGTCTCTCGTTTGGGTGGGGAACCCTGATTGCTCAGAAGTGTTCCAGGGTGCACCTTGACTGCACCAGAGTTGATACATCCAGCTACATCTGTTCAGTCTTCTCCCACCAAAATGACTAGGAGGAGGAATGCACAACAGAAGAAAAATACAGAGCATGGACCTTCTGCAACAGATCTAATGGCTATCAACATAGACAATATGTCGGAAAGAGAATTCAGGCTAACAATTATCCAGGCAATAGCTAGGTTGGAGAAAGCCATGGATGACCAAACAGAATTGATTAGGGCCGAACTGAAAGCGACCAGAAAGGATGTTCACAATGTTAGGGCGGAGCTTAAAGCTACCAGGGAGGAGGTCCACAATGCTCTCAATGAGTTCCAATCTAATCTAAACTCTCTCAAAGCTAGTGTAACTGAGACAGAAGTTAGAATTAGTGATCTGGAAGACAAACAGACAGAGAGAAAGGATCAGGAGGAAGCCTAGAACAAAAAGCTTAGATCCCACGAAAGCAGAATCAGGGAAATAAATGATGCCATGAAGCGTTCCAACGTCAGAATTATTGGAATTCCTGAAGGGGAGGAGAAAGAAAGAAATCTAGAAGATATCGTGGAACAAGTCCTTCAGGAAAATTTTCCGAATCTCGCGAATGAAACCAGCGTTCATGTACTAGAGGCTGAATGGTCTCCACCCAAGATTATACACTCCAAAAAAACATCACGACATCTGATAGTCAAATTGAGAAATTATAATTGTAGATATAATCTCTTGAAAGCCTCCAGGGCAAAGAGGCTCCTCCTTACTTACAGAGGGAAGCCCATCAGAATAACGTCAGACCTGTCCACAGAGACCTGGCAAGCCAGAAGAGGCTGGCAAGATATATTCAGGGCACTAAATGAGAAGAACATGCAGCCAAGAATACTTTATCCAGCAAGACTGACATTCAAAATGGATGGAGAGATAAAGAGTTTCCAAGACCGGCGAGGCTTAAAAGACTATGCACCCACCAAGCCGACATTGCAGGAAATATTAAGGGGGGTTCTATAAAAGAGGAAAAACCCCAAGAATAGCATTGAACAGAAATATAGAGACAGTCTACAGAAAGAAAGACTTCAAAGGTAACTCGATGTCAATAAAAACATATCTATCAATAATCACTCTCAATGTGAATGGCCTAAATGCACCCATAAAACGGCACAGGGTTGCAGATTGGATAAAACGACAGGACCCATCCATATGCTGTCTACAAGAGACCCATTTTGAACCTAAAGATACACGCAGACTGAAAGTGAAGGGGTGGAGAAGCATCTTTCATGCCAATGGGACTCAAAAGAAGGCTGGGGTAGCGATTCTCATATCAGATAAATTAGACTTCAAACTAAAGACTGTAGTCAGAGATACAGAAGGACACTACATAATCCTTAAAGGGACTATCCACCAAGATGATCTAACAATTGTAAATATCTATGCTCCCAATATGGGAGCAGCCAATTACTTAAGAAAACTGTTAATCAAGATAAAGAGTCATATTGATATGAATACACTAATCGTAGGAGATCTTAACATGCCTCTTTCAGAATTAGACAGATCATCGAAGCAGAAAATCAATAAAGAAACAAGAGCACTGAATGACACATTGGACCAGATGGGCCTCATAGATATATACAGAACATGCCACCCTAAAACAGCAGAATACTCATTCTTCTCAAGTGCACACGAAACCTTCTCCAGAATAGACCACATACTGGGTCACAAATCAGGACTCAACCGATACCAAAAGACTGAGATTATTCCCTGCATATTCTCAGATCACAATGCTTTGAAACTGGAGCTCAATCACAAGGAAAATTTCCGAAGGAACTCAAACACCTGGAAGCTAAAGACCACCTTGCTTAAGAATGCTTGGATCAACCAGGAGATCAAAGAAGAACTGAAACAATTCATGGAAACCAATGAGAATGAAGACACTTCAGTCAAAAACCTATGGGATACAGCAAAGGCGGTCCTAAGGGGAAAATACATAGCCATCCAAGCCTCGCTCAAAAGAATTGAAAAATCCAGAACACACCAGCTGTCTCTACACCTTAAAGAACTGGAGGATCATCAACAAATCAAACCAACTCCACACATAAGAAGGGAAATCATCAAGATTAGAACTGAGACCAATGAGGGAGAAACCAGAGATACAGTAGAATGTATCAATGAAACTAGAAGCTGGTTTTTTGAAAGAATCAATAAGATCGATAAGCCACTGGCTACGCTAATCCGAAAGAAAAGAGAGAAATCCGAAATTCATAAAATTATGAACGAAAAGGGAGAGATCACAACTAACGCCAAGGAAGTAGAAACAATCATCAGAAGTTATTACGAACAGTTATATGCCAATAAGCTTAGCAACGTAGATGAAATGGATGCATTCCTGGAAAAATATAAACTACCAAAATTGAACCAGGAAGAAATCGACAACCTGAATAGACCGATATCTAACAACGAGATTGAATCAGTGATTAAAAACCTCCCAAAAAACAAGAGCCCAGGACCTGACGGATTCCCTGGGGAATTCTACCAAACCTTCCAAGAAGAAATAACACCTCTTCTCCTGAAGCTGTTTCAAAAAATTGAAGCAGAAGGAAAACTTCCAGACTCTTTCTATGAAGCCAGCATTACCCGGATCCCCAAACCAGGCAAGGACCATACCAAAAAGGAGAGTTTCAGACCAATATCACTGATGAATATGGATGCTAAGATTCTCAACAAGATCCTAGCCAACAGGATCCAACAACACATTAAAAAGATTATCCACCATGATCAGGTGGGATTCATCCCTGGGCTACAAGGATGGTTCAACATTCGTAAATCAATCAATGTGATACAACAAATTAATAGGAGAAGAGAGAAGAACCACATGGTCCTCTCAATTGATGCAGAAAAAGCATTTGACAAAATCCAGCATCCGTTCCTGATTAAAACTCTTCAAAGTATAGGGATAGCGAGATCATTCCTGAACCTCATCAAATCGATCTATGAAAGACCCACAGCAAATATCATCCTCAATGGGAAAAAGCTTGCAGCCTTCCCATTGAGATCATGAACAAGACAAGGATGCCCACTTACACCACTCTTGTTCAACATAATATTAGAAGTCCTAGCAACAGCAATCAGAAAACAGAGAGAAATAAAAGGTATCCAAATTGGTAATGAAGAAGTCAAACTCTCTCTCTTCGCAGATGACATGATTCTTTATATGGAAAACCCAAAAGACTCACCCCCAAACTACTAGAACTCATACAGCAATTCAGCAGCGTGGCAGGATACAAAGTCAATGTGCAGAAATCAGTGGCTTTCTTATACACTAACAATGAAAATACAGAAAGGGAAATTAGAGAATCGATTCCATTTACTATAGCACCAAGAACCATAAGATACCTTGGAATAAACCTAACCAAAGAGGTAAAGGATCTGTACTTGAGGAACTACAGAACACTCATGAAAGAAATTGAAGAAGACACAAAAAGATGGAAGACCATTCCATGCTCTTGGATCGGAAGAATAAACATTGTTAAAATGTCTATACTGCCTAGAGCAATCTATACTTTTAATGCCATTCCGATCAAAATTCCACCGGCATTCTTCAAAGAGCTGGAGCAAATAATCCTAAAATTTGTATGGAATCAGAAGAGACCCCGAATCGCTAAGGAAATGTTGAAAAACAAAAATAAAGCTGGCGGCATCACCTTACCTGATTTCAAGCTTTATTACAAAGCTGTGATCACCAAGACAGCATGGTACTGGCATAAAAACAGACACATAGACCAGTGGAACAGAGTAGAGAGCCCTGATATGGACCCTCAACTCTATGGTCAATTAATCTTCGACAAAACAGGAAAAAATATACAGTGGAAAAAAGACAGTCTCTTCAATAAATGGTGCTGGGAAAACTGGGCAGCTATATGTAGAAGAATGAAACTCGACCATTCTCTTATACCGTACACAAAGATCAACTCAAAATGGATAAAAGACCTCAACGTGAGACAGGAATCCATCATAATCTTAGAAGAGAACATAGGCAGAAATCTCTTTGATATCAGCCACAGCAACTCTTTCAAGATACGTCTCCAAAGGCAAAGGAAACAAAAGCGAAAATAAACTTCTGGGACTTCATCAAAATCAAAAGCTTCTGCACAGCAAAGGAAACAGTCAAAAAAACAAAGAGGCAACCCACGGAATGGGAGAAGATATTTGCAAATGACAGTACAGACAAAAGGTTGATATCCAGGATCTATAATGAACTCCTCAAACTCAACCCACACGAAACAGGCAAACATATCAAAAAATGGGCAGATGATATGAACAGACACTTCTCCAATCAAGACATACGAATGGCTATCAGACATATGAAAAAATGCTCATCATCATTAGCCCTCAGGGAGATTCAAATTAAAACCACATTGAGATATCACCTTACACCAGTTAGAATGGCCAAAATTAACAAAACAGGAAACAACATGTGTTGGAGAGGATGTGGAGAAAGGGGAACCCTCTTCCACTGTTGGTGGGAATGCAAGTTGGTGCAGCCTCTTTGGAGAACAGTGTGGAGATTCCTCAAGAAATTAAAAATAGAGCTTCCCTATGACCCTGCAATTGCACTCCTGGGTATTTACCCCAAAGACACAGATGTCGTGAAAAGAAGGGCCATCTGTACCCCAATGTTTATAGCAGCAATGGCCACAGTCGCCCAACTTGGAAAGAACCAAGATGCCCTTCAAAAGGTATGAATGGATAAGGAAGATGTGGTCCATATACACTATGGAGTATTATGCCTCCATCAGAAAGGATGAATACCCAACTTTGGAGCAACATGGACAGGACTGGAAGAGATTATGCTGAGTGAAATAAGTCAAGCAGAGAGAGTCAGTTATCATATGGTTTCACTTATTTGTGGAGCATAACAAATAGCATGGAAGACAAGGGGTGTTAGAGAGGAGTAGGGAATTTGGGTAAATTGGAAGGGGAGATGAACCATGAGAGACTATGGACTCTGAAAAACAATCTGCGGGCTTTGCAGTGGCGGGGGGGTGGGAGGTTGGTGTACCAGGTGGTGGGTATTATAGAGGGCACGGCTTGCATGGAGCACTGAGTGTGGTGAAAAAATAATGAATAATGTTTTTCTGAAAATAAATAAATTGAAAAAAAATGTGAAATCAGGATGGATCCTGGCAATTGGCAGAACAGAAAACCTCCCAGTCATCCAAACCAGTTCTTATCCTGTAATCTAGTCATAACCGGTATTCAGGAATCCAGTCATTAAAAATTAATCAATTAATTTAAAAAGAGAGCTACTCATTCACAATTGCATTATAATAGTGGACTGGAAAACCATTTGGATATCTTTTGCTGATCATCCTCGTTATAAATTAATCTCTATTTATCCTTTCCTTGACCTTCACACACAAAGGCTATAGCCTTTCTGCATAACCAAGGCTACTATAATAGATATCCAGAGGTGAGGGTTAGCCCACCTGGACACTGGCAGAATATGCCTAGTCTAGAGGAAGCTTCAGGATTTCTCCTTCTTACTCCTGGTTGTAGCTCTGGAGTGAGAGCAATTGCAATGTCCCTCCACACTGTAGAATTCCAAAGGCACAGCTTCGTCTTCAGAATATCTCCTTGTTTTTTGTCCCCAGGGGATGCAGGGGCTTCCAGCAGTAGCTCATCTCTGGGCTGTCAGACCTATGCTTCCTCCCCTTCAATAAATTCTACTCATTGTAATGATTCCAGGGAATACAGTTCTTTACTGGACCCTGATGGATACCACTGTGCAAATCGAGGGATGATCACTTTCTCCGTGTGTGTACTCATTTACTGAAAAATCGGTCAAATCAGGGATACAGTCACCAAAAGACCAAACTGCTTCTGCTTTAAACAGAAAATATCCGAGCTCTGAAAATATAAAATCAGTTTCTGAATTCAACTCTATTTCTCAACTTCTGGAAACCACATCCTCAAACTTTATATCTCACAATAATTTCCAAGATTCCCTACTCTTGTGAAAATCTTTTGAGCTAATGTTGTCGTTGTTATTTTTATAAATTTGTCATAGAGTGAGGAGGTTTTATATCACATTTTGCTAGTTCCAATTAGTGTGTTAATGGCCAAGTAACCTGGACTTAGATTAATGATCTTCTACTGTCTATAGACTCCCATCTAGGCAATAAATGGTCTGTTTACTTTAATAAAACATGATGGGTGTTTTTTTTTTTCTCCTTTGAAATGATATATGCTCTGCCAAGTATTATATTGTTGTCCTAAGCTTCAACCCATACTTCTCTTTTTGGGGTTTGTGGGTCATCTCAGACAAAAGACAACCACATCCCCCATCAGTTTCCAACTCCATCCTTGGGGTAGCACAAAGTGAGACCCAGAGGGATATGTCTTGGTAAGAGGAGTGGTAGAGGATGGCCTCTGCCCATTTCTGCACTCCGTTCAGTTACACTAGCAATGACTGCATGATCTGAGGCCAAGATGGCAGCACTGTGATCCCTCTGACCCGCAGAAGGACTTACACTAAGTGCACAGCTCTTTCTATGCCAAGCTCAGCTCTAGCCACATAGGCCAGATGTGTGTCAAATGCTCAGACTTGGAAGCTATTTGTTAACAGCAGTATCATTTAGGGCCTCTTGGTGCAGATGGCAGACAGGACGAGATCGGTGGGGCCACTCTCTCTAAAGGATGTATTACTAGAGAGAGGGAGGAGGTGAAGTCACCTTTATGATGTGATGCAGGGTAATGTGTGGGCCAAGAGAATGGAAGGCCAAAGGGCTTTGTAAGGAGCATATTGAACTTATGCAGTTGCAAGGAAACCCTGGTCAGGCTGATGGGTGTTTTGAGCAAGTAAAATTTTAAAAGTCAAGAAACACATGACAACTGGCATATGTTCCATACCCAATCAGTATGGATGAAACGCTAAACAAACCACTGGATGAGCATAGCTCTTTTAATGAAACCAATATGTTTCCTAGCTATCAGCACGTGTTTGTTATGAAAGATTAGGCTATATGTAATTCGAAATGGAGAAACAGAAAGCAAAAATGGCAGCCTTTTCCGTTGTATGCACTTTGGTGCATTGTATGGAGAGCTCTGGCACTTGTCCCTCTTGACTTTTGCTCAAGGTACAAGCACATCACTGGTCTCTGTTCTTCTCACTTCAGCATCTCTGTGGTTGTGTCTGTGCTGAATACATAATTCAGCATATTCTCTCATTTATACTCTGGAAACATACACTCTTATTTATGGTGAGCTATTCAAAACTTACTGTGGATTTTACTGAGGAGATGAATGCTATTGTTTATATCAAACATCTCACAATTAAAAAAAAACACCTTAAAAATAACCATGACAATTTGTTTTCTCTCACAAGTACAGTATCAGAGAGCTATCTACATTTTCTTCCCCTACTTCCTCCACCAGTATTTGGCCTCTTCTTAACAGATATCATTCAGATATCTATTTTGCTACACACAATGATCTGGCTGGTCCTTCCTGAGCTGACACCCCATCATCAATATCTCCCAAACCGTCTTGATGAAATAAATGCCTGTGTTCATATCTCTGCCTTCTTTTGAAGACAGGAACCTGTTACATGAGTATGGCCCTCATGGCTCTACTCTGCTCTAAACCATTTTTTCTCAAATATACATAAAGCTCTGTCCCAGGGGATTACCAATAGATAAAATTTCCTCATATTATAAAAAAACCACTTTTGCATGATATTTTGATTTCATGATATTTTCACTCCCTTTTCCACATAAAATATACTGTGGATATTATTCCAAGTCAGTTAATGGATAATGATGGATGATCTCTCTTTGTGTCAGTGCTAGATAATGGTTTGATTTCTTCTTTGCTGATTTGGATGAATTTAATTTATTTTTGTTGTCTGATTGCTGAGGGTAGGACTTCTAGTACTATGTTGAATAACAGTGATAACAGTGGTGATAATGGACATCCTTGCCATGTTCCTGACCTTAGCGGAAAAGCCCTCAGTTTTTCTCCATTGAGAGTGATATTCACTGTGGGTTTTTCATAGATTGCTTTTGATGATATTGAGGTAGGAACTCTCTACCATTCCCCACACTTTGAAGAGTTTTGATCAAGAAAAGATGTTGTACGTTGTCAAATGATTTTTCAGCATCTATTGAAAGTATCATATGGTTCATGATCTTTCCTTTACTTATGTATTGTAACGCATTGATTGCTTTGTGGATGTTGAACCATCCTGGCAGCCCTGGAATAAATTCCACTTGGTCGTGGTGACTAAACCTTTTAATGTATGCTTGGATCCTATTGGCTCATATTGCGTTGATAATTTTCACATCTGTGTTCATCAAGGATACTGGTGTGTAATTCTGTTTTATTCATGGGGCCTTTGTCTGGTTTTGGGATCAAGGTAATGCTGGCCTCATAAAATGGGTTAGGAAGTTTTCCTTCCATTTTGTGGGGGAACATTTTCAGGAGAATAGGTATTGATTCTTCTTTCAATGTTGGTAGAATTTCCGTGGGAAGCCATCTGGCCCTGGACTGTTTTTTTGGGAGATTTTTGATGACTACTTCAATCTACTTACTGGTTATGGGTCTCTTCAGGTTTTTTATTTCTACCGGTTCAGTTGTTGTAGTCTATACATCCCTAGGAATGCATCCATTTCTTCCAGATACGTATATTTGCTTCCAGGACATATATTTGCTCATAATATGTTCTTATAATTGTTTGCATTTCTTTGGTGTTTGCTTGTGATCTCACCTCTTTCATTGATGATGTTATTTATTTGGGTCCTTTCTCTTTCTTTTTGAAAAGTCTGGAAAGGTATTTATCAAACACATTAATTCTTCCAAAGAACTAGCTCTTAGATTCGTTAATTCCGTCTACTGTTTTACTTTTTACTTTCTTTTCTTTTTTTCTTTTCTTTTTATTTTTGTGTGTGTGGTTTCCATTTCATTTATTTCTGCTCTGATTTGTATTATTTCTATTCCCTGTCAGGGTTTAGGCTTTCTTTGCTGTTCTTTCTCCAGCTCCCTTAAGTGTAGGACTCTGAAAAACAATCTGAGGGGTTTGAAGTGGTGGGGGGGTGGGAGGTTGGGGTACCAGGTGGTGGGTATTATAGAGGGCACGACTTGCATGGAGCACTGGGTGTGGTGAAAAAAATAATGAATAATGTTTTTATGAAAATAAATAAATTGGAAAAAAAAGTGTAGGATTAGGTAGTGTATTTGAGACCTTTCTTTTTTCTTGAAAAATGCTTGAACCA
Organism: Neogale vison; assembly: GCF_020171115.1. Classification (NCBI taxonomy): domain Eukaryota; kingdom Metazoa; phylum Chordata; class Mammalia; order Carnivora; family Mustelidae; genus Neogale; species Neogale vison. The sequence goes on along the minus strand of NC_058092.1, from coordinate 122,459,495 downwards.
CTATATACATTCCTCTCAGGACTGCCTTTGCTGTGTCCCACAGATTTTGAACCATTGTGGGTTTTTTTTTAATTTGTTTTTAATTAATTTATTTATTTTCAGAAAAACAGTATTCATTATTTTTTCTTGCAATCCGTGCCCTCCATAATACCCACCACCTGGTACCCCAACCTCCCACACCCCTGCCAGTTCAAACCCCTCAGATTGTTTTACAGAGTCCATAGTCTCTCATGGTTCACCTACCCTTCCAATTTCCCCCAACTCCCTTCTCCTCTCTAACTCCCCATGTCCTCCATGCTATTTATTATGCTCCACAAATAAGTGAAACCATATGATAATGGACTCTCTGCTTGACTTATTTCACTCAGCATAATCTCTTCCAGTCCTGTCCATGTTGCTACAAAAGTTGGGTATTTCTGATGGAGGCATAATACTCCATAGTGTATATGGACCACATCTTCCTTATCCATTCATCCGTTGAAGGGCATCTTGGTTCTTTCCACAGTTTGGCGACCATGGCTATTGCTGCCGTGGACATTGGGGTACAGATGGCCTATCTTTTCACGACATCTGTGTCTTTGGGGTAAATACCCAGGAGTGCAATTGCAGGGTCATAGGGAAGCTCTATTTTTAATTTCTTGAGGAATCTCCACACTGTTCTCCAAAGAGGCTGCACCAACTTGCATTCCCACCAACAGTGTAAGAGGGCTTCCCATTCTCCACATCCCCTCTAATACATGTTGTTTCCTGTCTTGTCAATTTTGGCTATTCTAACTGGTGAAAGGTGATATCACAATGTGGTTTTAATTTCAATCTCCCTGAGGGATAGTGATGAGGAACATTTTTTTTTCATGTGTCTGATAGCCATTTGTGTGTCTTCATTGGAGAAGTATCTGTTCATATCTTCTGCCCATTTTTGATAAGATTGTCTGTTTTGTGTGTGTTGAGTTTGAGGAGTTCATTATAGATCCTGGATAACAACCTTTTGTCTGTACTGTCATTTGCGAATATCTTCGCCCATTTCGTGGGTTGCCTCTTTGTTTTGTTGACTGTTTCCTTTGCTGTGCAGAAGGTTTTGATTTTGTTGAAGTCCCAAAAGTTTATTTTCGCTTTTGTTCCCTTTGCCTTTGGAGACATATCTTGAAAGACTTTGCTGTGGCTGATATCGAAAAGATTACTGCCTATGTTCTCCTCTAGGATTCTGGTGGATTCCTGTCTCATGTTGAGGTCTTTTATCCATTTTAAGTTTATCTTTATGTATGGTGTAAGAGAATGGTCGAGTTTCATTCTTCTACTTATAGCTGCCCAGTTTTCCCAGCACCATTTATTGAAGAGACTGTCTTTTTTCCACTGTATATTTTTTCCTGCTTTGTCAAAGATTATTTGCCCATAGAGTTGAGAGTCCATATCTGGGCTCTCTACTTTGTTCCACTGGTCTATGTGTCTCTTTTTATGCCAGTACCATGCTGTCTTGGTGATCACAGCTTTGTAATAAAGCTTGAAATCAGGTAAGGTGATGCCGCCAGTTTTATTTTTGTTTTTCAACATTTCCTTAGTGATTCGAGTTCTCTTCTGATTCCATATAAATTTTTTGATTATTTGATATAGCTCTTGGAAGAATACTCATGGAATTTTGATCGGAATGGCATTAAAAGTATAGATTCCTCCAAGCATTATAGACATTTTAACAATGTTTATTCTTCCGATCCAAGAGCATGGAACGGTCTTCCATCTTTTTGTGTCCTCTTCCATTTCTTTCATGAGTGTTCTGTAGTTCCTTGAGTACAGATCCTTTACCTCTTTGGTTAGGTTTATTCCCAGGTATCTTATGGTTCCTGGTGCTATAGTAAATGGAATCGATTCTCTAATTTCCCTTTCTGTATTTTCATTGTTAGTGTAGAAGAAAGCCACTGATTTTTGTAAGTTGACTTTGTATCCTGCCATACTGCTGAATTGCTGTATGAATTCTAGTAGTTTGGGGGTGGAGTCTTTGGGTTTTCCATACAAAGAATCATGTCATCTGAGAAGAGAGAGAGTTGGCTTCTTCATTACCAATTTGGATACCTTTTATTTCTCTCTGTTTTCTGATTGCTGTTGCTAGGACTTCTAATACTATGTTGAACAAGAGAGTTGAGAGTGGGCCTCCTTGTCGTGTTCCTGATCTCAACGGGAAGGTTGCAAGCTTTATCCCATTGAGAATAATATTTGCTGTGGGTCTTTCCTAGATAGATTTGATGAAGTTCAGGAATGATCTCGCTATCCCTATACTTTGAAGTGTTTTAATCAGGAACGGATGCTGGATTTTGTCAAATGCTTTTTCTGCATCGACTGTGCGGACTATTTGGTTCTTCTCTCTTCTCAAATTAATTTGTCCTATCACATTGATTGATTTGTGAACGTTGATCCATCTTTGTAGCCCAGGGATGAATCCCACCTGGTCATGGTGGATAATCTTTCAAATGTGCTGTTGGAACCTGTTTGCTAAGATCTTGTTTCCATTATAATTTGTTTCCATGAATTCTTTCAATTCTTTAATTTCCTGGTTGAGACTTTCATCCTTAAATAGGATGCTCCTTAGCCTTCATGTGTTTGGGTTCTTTTCAACTTTCCTCTTGATATTGAGTTCTATCTTCCGAGCATTGTAGTCTTAAAATATGCAGGGAATGACCCCAAAACTTTGGTACTGATTGAGACTTGTTTTTTGACCCAGCATGTGATCTATTCTGGAGCATGTTCCATGTACACTAGAGAAGAATGTGTATTCTGTTACTTTGGGATGGAATGTTCTAAATATATCTGTGATGTTCATCTAGTCCAGTGTTTCATTTAAGGACTTTATTTCCTTATTGAACTTTTGCTTGGATGATCTGTCCATTTCTGTGGGGGGAGTGTTAAAGTCCCCTACTATTATAGTATTACTGTTGATGTGTTTCTTTGATTGTGTTGTTAATTGTTTTATATAGTTCGCAGCTCCCATGGTATAGATATTTAAAATTGCTAGATATTCTTGTTGGACAGACCTGTTGAGTATGATATAGTGTCTTTCTTCATCTCTTCTTATAGTCTTTGTCTTATAAGCTAAATGATCTGATATACCGATTGCCTCCCCAGCTTTCTTCTGATGTCTATTAGCATGGTAAGTTGTTTTCTACTCCCTCACTTTAAATATGGAGGTGTTTGTGGTGCTAAAATTAGTTTCTTGTAGATAACATATTGATGGGTTTTGGTTTTATATCCATTCTGATATCCTGTGGCTTTTGATTGGGGCGTTCAGACCATTTACTTTCAGGGTAAGTATTGAAATGGTACATTCAGCGTAATATTGAAAGATATGAATTTAGTGCCATTGTATTGCCTGTAAGGTGACAGTTACTGTTATTGTGTCTGTTCCTTTCTGGTCTACTACTTCTAGGCTCTCTCTTTGCTTACAGGACCCATTTCAATATTTTTGGTAGGGCTTGTTTAGTGTTTACACATTCTTTTAGTTTTTGTTTGTCCTGGAAGCTTTAGTCTCTCCTTCTATTTTCAATGATAGCACTGCTGGATATAGTAATCTTAGCTGCATGTTTTCCTCATTTAGTGCTCTGAATATACCATACCAGTTCTTTCTTGCCTGCCATGCTCTGTGGGTAAGTCTGCTGCCAAAATAATATTTATATCATTGTATGCTACAGACTACTTGTCCCAAGCTGCTTTCAGGATTTTTCTCTTTGTCACTAAGACTTGCATTTCTACTACTAGATGACAGGGTGTGGTCCTATTTTTATTGACTTTGAGAGGGGTTCTCTGTGCCTCTTGGATTTGATGCTTGTTCCTTTTGCCATATTAAGGAAATTCTCTATTATAATTCTCTCCAATATGCTTCCTGTCACCCTGTCTCTTATTCTTCTGGAATCAAAATTATTCGAATTTTATTTCTCTTATGGTATCACTTATCTCTCTAATTATCCCCTTATAGTCCAGCAATTGTTTGTTTCTCTTTTGCTCAGCTTTTTTATTCTCCATCACTTATTCTTCTATACCACTAATTGTCTCTTCTGCCTCATTTATAATAGCAGTAAGAGGCTCCATTATTTTGCACCTCATTAATAGCTTTTTAAAAATTTCAGCTTCGTTAGATTTTAGTTCTTTTATTTCTCCAGTAAAGGCTTTTATTTCTCCAGAAAAGGTTTCCCTAATATCTCTTATGCCTTTTTTGAGCCCAGCTATCACCTTGAGAATCTTCATTCTAAACTGTAGTCTGACATATTACCAATGTCTATATTGATTAGGTCCATAGCCATCAGTACTTCTTGTTCTTAATTTTTCCTGTTCTTTTTTTTGTGAGTTTTTCAGCCTTATCATTTTATCTAGATAAGAATATATGAATGAGAGAATAAAATACTAAAAGGTTGGCAAAGACACCATAAAAAGCATGCTAACCAAGTCAGAAGGGACCCAAAGTCAGTGGGAAATGAATTGAGGTAAAAAGGTTTAAAAGTGTATATATGTGTGTGTGTGTATATATATATATATATATATATATATATATATATATTCCCAAAATATTCATCATATATTTTGTGACATTTAAAACGATTTTTGGCTATGTGTGTTCTATAACCATTTTATTATCATTTGTCAACATTGTTTTTATTTATTTTATTTTTCTTAATTTATTTTTTATTTATTTTCAGCATAACAGTATTCATTATTTTTTCACCACTCCATACAATCCGTGCCCTCCATAATACCCAAACCTGTTACCCCAAACTCCCACCCCCGCCACTTCAAACCCCTCAGGTTGTTTTTCAGGGTCCATAGTCTCTCATGATTCACCTCCCCTTCCAATTTACCCCAACTCCTTTCTCCTCTCTAACTCCCCATGTCCTCCGTGCTATTTGTTATGCTCCACAAATAAGTGAAACCATATGATAATTGACTCTCTCTGCTTGACTGATTTCACTCAACATTGTTTTTAAAACTTTGCTTGATTTGATAACAAAAATGGTATTTCTTTTTTACTAGTGTGCATTTCTTAACTAGTAAGGTTAATTTTTTTCATGTTTGTTATTGATGTCTTGAATTTCATTTTTCAGTTTTTAGGTCTGTGAACTTGAGGCACATATTGGTTCTATCTGAACCTTGGCTTTCTTTTCTATAATACCGAGCCAATAATAAGAACTATGCAAATAATTTGAGACCTACATTATACAATAAGTGTAAAGTATTTAGACAGTGTCAGAGGCCACAATTCAGAATATCACATATCATGACTCTCCATCCTTGGAGCTTGTATTACCTACTATATTGAAAATTAATAACTTTTATCTGATTATATTGACCATAATATGCTTCTTATTTTTTATATTTTTTATTCAATATATGTTTAATAACAAGCAATTGTTAGGATCTGTTACTCAGATTCTTCATTTATGAAGTGGAAATACACATAGTACTTATGGGCTTTTGTGAAAACTAAGTAGGTTTATGTATGTAAAATTCTTGGAACAAAACTTGGCAGACAGGTAGTACTAAATAAATGTTATTTCTTACGAGAATTTTTATACCTATTATCATTTATTATTAGTATATGGAAAATACCAAAATGTTAACATTACAAAAGAAAATACATGTTCTGGGCACCTGGGTGGCTCAGTGGTTTAAGCCCTGCCTTCAGCTCAGGTCATGATCTCAGGGTCCTGGGATTGAGCCCACCATTAGGCTCTCTGCTCAGTGGGGAGTCTTCTTCTCCCTCTTCTTTTGCCTGCCTCTCTGTCTACTTGTGATCTTTCTATCAAATAAATAAATAAAATATTTTTTAAAAATACACTTCTTTAAAAGACCTATGGCTTAGACCTTCCTTATACCACCCTGTAAGATTTGATTGGAAATCAAGCTGAATAATGCGATATTGATTGCATTGCACAAGTGAATTGTGGAAGGGACACCTGGGAACCTCAACTGGTCAAGCATCTGGCTCTAGATTTTGTCTTAGGTCATAATCTCAGGATTGTGAGATGAGCCACATGCCATCTCCACACTCAGCATGGAATTTGCTTGAGTTTCTCTCCTTCTCCCTCTGCCCTTCCCATGTTCATGTGCACTTCCCACTCTCTCTCTTTCTTTATAAAATAAATAAATAAGTCTTATTTTTAAAAGTGGACTGTGGAAAATTCAGATTTGGATACATTCTTTAGTTCTTTTATTCAACAAGCATTGATTTAGCACTATGCTCTGGCTAATATTATGCTACATATCCTGGGAATATGTTTGTTACTAATAATAATATACAATTATACAATTATACATAGCATATACAATAAACTACTATATATATATATATGGATCTGCTTTTATAGTAAGCTTTATAGCCAACTTTACAGATTACTCACTATAAGTCAGGCTGGGAATTTTTCTAAGCATATGATTATCAGAAACACAAAATAAAGAAGATGTGGTCAATATACACTATGGAGTATTATGCCTCCATCAGAAAGGATGAATACCCAACTTTTGTAGCAATATGGACAGGACTGGAAGAGATTATGCTGAGTGAAATAAGTCAAGCAGAGATAGTCAATTATCACATGGCTTCACTTATTTGTGGAGCATAACAAATAGCATGGAGGACAAGGGGAGATGGAGAGGAGAAGAGAGTTAAGGGAAATTGGAAGGGGAGGTGAACCATGAGAGTCTATGGACTCTGAAAAACAATCTGAGGGTATTGAATAGGTGGGGGATGGGAGGTTGGGGAACCAGGTGGTGGGTATTAGAGAGGGCATAGTTTGCATGGAGCACTGGGTGTGGTGCAAAAACAATGAACACTGTTATGCTGAAAAAATTAAACTAATCAAAAAAATAAATAAAATAGACAAAAAAAATGAAACCTGTATAATAACACCACTGATGTATAGGTGAGTAAATGAGGGTCTGAGGTGGGTCACTCTCTTAACTGTAAACCAGTAAAAGTCATAGGTAGCAATATTGTACCTCTAGGCATCATGTGGACGACGCCTCTGAGATGAGCGTGTGTTCTCAGAAAACTTAAAGACAGGCACAAGAAACTATATAGTTATAATAAAGTATGAAAATAGCTACAGTGTGTTGTATTTAAGATCTTATTTTTTAAGATTTTTTCCATTCTATTTTTATTTTTTTCCAATTTATATATTTTCAGAAAAACAGTATTCATTATTTTTTCACCACACCCAGTGCTCCATGCAAGCCGTGCCACCTATAATACCCACCACCTGGTACCCCAACCTCCCACCACCCGCCACTTCAAACCCTCAGATTATTTTTCAGAGTCTATAGTCTCTCATGGTTCACCTCACCTTCCAATTTACCCAAAAGCACATACCCTCCCCAATGTCCATAACACTATGCCCCTTCTCCCAACCTCCCTCCCCCCAGCAACCCACAGTTTGTTTCGTGAGATTAAGAGTCACAGTCTGAGGGGTTTGAAGTGGCGGGGGAGGTGGGAGGTTGGGGTACCAGGTGGTGGGTATTATAGAGGGCACGGTTTGCATGGAGCACTGGGTGTGGTGAAAAAATAATGAATATTGTTTTTCTGAAAATAAATAAATTGGAAAAAAAAGTCACTTATGGTTTGTCTCCCTCCCTATCCCATCTTGTTTCATGGATTCTTCTCCTACCCGATTAAGCCCCCATGTTGCATCACCACTTCTTCATATCAGGGAGATCATATGATAGTTGTCTTTCTCTGCTTGACTTATTTCGCTAAGCATGATACGCTCTAGTTCCATCCATGTTGTTGCAAAAGGCAAGATTTCGTTTCTTTTGATGGCTGCATAGTATTCCATTGTGTATATATACCACATCTTCTTGATCCATTCATCTGTTGATGGACATATAGGTTCTTTCCATAGTTTGGCTATTGTGGACATTGCTGCTATAAACATTCGGGTGCATGTGCCCCTTTGGATCACTACGTTTGTATCTTTAGGGTAAATTCCCAGTAGTGCAATTGCTGGGTCATAGGGCAGTTCTATTTTCAACATTTTGAGGAACTTCCATGCTGTTTTCCAGAGTGGTTGCATCAGCTTGCATTCCCACCAACAGTGTAGGAGGGTTCCCCTTTCTCCGCATCCTCAAAAGCATCTGTCATTTCCTGACTTGTTGATTTTAGCCATTCTGACTGGTGTGAGGTGATATCTCATTGTGGTTTTGATTTGTATTTCCCTGATGCCGAGTGATACGGAGCACTTTTTCATGTGTCTGTTGGCCATCTGGATGTCTTCTTTGCAGAAACGTCTGTTCATGTCCTCTGCCCATTTCCTGATTGGATTATTTGTTCTTTCGGTGTTGAGTTTGTTAAGTTCTTTATAGATTTTGGACACTAGTCCTTTATCTGATATGTCGTTTGCAAATATCTTCTCCCATTCTGTCAGTTGTCTTTTGGTTTTGTTCACTGTTTCCTTTGCTGTGCAAAAGCTTTTGATCTTGATGAAATCCCAAAAGTTCATTTTTGCCCTTGTTTCCCTTGCCTTTGACGATGTTCCTAGGAAGATGTTGCTGCGGCTGAGGTCGAAGAGGTTGCTGACTGTGCTCTCCTCAACGATTTTGATGGATTCCTTTCTCACATTGATGTCCTTAATCCATTTTGAGTCTATTTTTGTGTGTGGTGTAAGGAAATGGTCCAATTTCATTTTTCTGCACGTGGCTGTCCAATTTTCCCAACACCATTTATTAAAGAGGCTGTCTTTTTTTCCATTGGACATTCTTTCCTGCTTTGTCGAAGATTAGTTGACCATAGAGTTGAGGGTCTATTTCTGGGCTCTCTATTCTGTTCCATTGGTCTATGTGTCTGTTTTTGTGCCAGTACCATGCTGTCTTGATGATGACAGCTTTGTAATAGAGCTTGAAGTCGGGAATTGTGATGCCACCAACTTTGGCTTTCTTTTTCCATATCCCTTTGGCTATTCGAGGTCTTTTCTGGTTCCATATAAATTTTAAAATTATTTGTTCCATTTCTTTGAAAAAGATCGGTGGTACTTTGATAGGAATTGCATTAAATGTGTAGATTGCTTTAGGTAGCATAGACATTTTCACAATATTTATTCTTCCAATCCAGGAGCATGGAACATTTTTCCATTTCTTTGTGTCTTCCTCAATTTCTTTCATGAGTACTTTATAGTTTTCTGAGTATAGATTCTTAGCCTCTTTGGTTAGGTTTATTCCTAGGTATCTTATGGTTTGGGGTGCAATTGTAAATGGGATTGACTCCTTAATTTCTCTTTCTTCTGTCTTGTTGTTGGTGTAGAGAAATGCAACTGATTTCTGTGCATTGATCTTATATCCTGACACTTTGCTGAATTCCTGTACAAGTTCTAGCAGTTTTGGAGTGGAGTCTTTTGGGTTTTCCACATAGAGTATCATATCATCTGTGAAGAGTGATAATTTGACTCCTTCTTTGCCAATTTGGATGCCCTTAATTTCCTTTTTTTGTCTGATTGCTGAGGCTAGGACTTCTAGTACTATGTTGAATAGCAGTGGTGATAGTGGACATCCCTGCCATGTTCCTGACCTTAGTGGAAAAGCTTTCAGTTTTTCTCCGTTGAGAATGATATTTGCGGTGGGTTTTTCATAGATGGCTTTGATGATATTGAGGTATGTGCCCTCTATCTCTACACTTTGAAGAGTTTTGATTAGGAAGGGATGCTGTACTTTGTCAAATGATTTTTCAGCATGTATTGAGAATATCATGTGGTTCTTGTTCTTTCTTTTTTTGATGTGTTTTATCACATTGACTGATTTGTTGATGTTGAACCCACCTTGCAGCCCTGGGATAAATCCCACTTGGTCATGGTGAATAATCCTTTTAATGTACTGTTGAGTCCTATTGGCTAGTATTTTGGTGAGAATTTTCGCATCTGTGTTCATCAAGGATATTGGTCTATAGCTCTCTTTTTTGATGGGATCCTTGTCTGGTTTTGGGATCAAGGTGATGCTGGCCTCATAAAATGAGTTTGGAAGTTTTCCTTCCGTTTCTATAATTTGGAACAGTTTCAGGAGAATAGGAATTAGTTCTTCTTTAAATGTTTGGTAGAATTCCCCCGGGAAGCCGTCTGGCCCTGGGCTTTTGTTTGTTTGGAGATTTTTAATGACTGTTTCCATCTCCTTACTGGTTATGGGTCTGTTCAGGCTTTCTATTTCTTCCTGGTTCAATTTTGGTAGTTTATATGTTTCTAGGAATGCATCCATTTCTTCCAGATTGTCAAATTTGTTGGCGTAGAGTTGCTCATAATATGTTCTTATAATAGTTTGTATTTCTTTGGTGTTAGTTGTGATCTCTCCTCTTTCATTCATGATTTTATTTATTTGGGTCCTTTCTCTGTTCTTTTTGATAAGTCTGGCCAGGGGTTTATCAATTTTATTAGTTCTTTCAAAGAACCAACTCCTAGTTTCGTTGATTTGTTCTATTTTTTTTTTGTTTCTATTTCATTGATTTCTGTTCTGTTCTTTATGATTTCTCTTCTCCTGCTGGGCTTAGGATTTCTTTCTTGTTCTTTCTCCAGCTCCTTTAGGTGTAGGGTTAGGTTGTGTACCTGAGACCTTTCTTGTTTCTTGAGAAAAGCTTGTCCCACTATATATTTTCCTCTCAGGACTGCCTTTGTTGTGTGCCACAGATTTTGAACCGTTGTATTTTCATTATCATTTGTTTCCATGATTTTTTTTCAATTCTTCTTTAATTTCCCGGTTGACCCATTCATTCTTTAGAAGGATGCTGTTTAGTCTCCATGTATTTGTGTTCTTTCCAAACTTCCTCTTGTGGTTGAGTTCTAGCTTCAGAGCATTGTGGTCTGAAAATATGCAGGGAATGATCCCAATCTTTTGATACCGGTTGAGTCCTGATTTAGGACCGAGGATGTGATCTATTCTGGAGAATGTTCCATGTGCACTAGAGAAGAATGTGTATTCTGTTGCTTTGGGATGAAATGTTCTGAATATATCTGTGATGTCCATCTCATCCAGTGTATCATTTAAGGCCTTTATTTCCCTGTTGATCTTTTGCTTGGATGATCTGTCCATTTCAGTGAGGGGAGTGTTAAAGTCCCCTACTATTATTGTATTATTGTTGATGTGTTTCTTTGATTTTGTTATTAATTGGTTTATATAGTTGGCTGCTCCCACGTTGGGGGCCTAGATATTTAAAATTGTTAGAACTTCTTGTTGGACAGACCCTTTGAGTATGATATAGTGTCCTACTTCATCTCTTATTATAGTCTTTGGCTTAAAAACTAATTGATCTGATATAAGGATTGCCACTCCTGCTTTTTTCTGATGTCCATTAGCATGGTAAATTCTTTTCCACCCCCTCACTTTAAATCTGGAGGTGTCTTCGGGTTTAAAATGAGTTTCTTGGAGGCAACATATAGATGGGTTTTGTTTTTTTATCCATTCAGATACCCTGTGTTTTTTGATTGGGGCATTTAGCCCATTAACATTCAGGGTAACTATTGAGAGACATGATTTTAGTGCCATTGTATTGCCTGTAAGGTGACTGTTACTGTATATTGTCTCTGTTCCTTTCTGATCTACCATTTGTAGGCTCTCTCTTTGCGTAGAGGACCCCTTTCAGTATTTCCTGTAGAGCTGGTTTGGTGTTTGCAAATTCTTCAGTTTTTGTTTGTCCTGGAAGCTTTTAATCTCTCCTTCTATTTTCAATGATAGCCTAGCTGGATATAGTATTCTTGGCTGCATGTTTTTCTCGTTTAGTGCTCTGAAAATATCATTCCAGCTCTTTCTGGTCTGCCAGGTCTCTGTGGATAAGTCAGCTGCCAATCTAATACTTTTACCATTGTATGTTACAGACTTCTTTTCCCGGGCTGCTTTCAGGATTTTCTCTTTGTCACTTAGGCTTGTAAATTTTACTATTAGGTGACGGGGTGTGGGCCTATTCTGATTGATTTTGAGGGGCATTCTCTGAACCTCCTGAATTTTGATGTTCGTTCCCTTTGCCATATTGGGGAAATTCTCCCCAATAATTCTCTCCAGCATACCTTCTGCTCCCCTCTCTTTCTTCTTCTTCTGGAATCCCAATTATTCTAATGTTGTTTCGTCTTATGGTGACTTATCTCTCGAATTCTCCCCTCATGGTCCAGTAGCTGTTTGTCCCTCTTTTGCACAGCTTCTTTATTCTCTGTCATTTGGTCTTCTATATCGCTAATTCTTTCTTCTGCCTCATTTATACTAGCAGTGAGAGCCTCCATTTTTGATTGAACCTCATTAATAGCTTTTTTTATTTCAACTTGGTTAGATTTTAGTTCTTTTATTTCTCCAGAAAGGGCTTTTATATCTCTGGAGAGGGTTACTCTAATATCTTCCATGCCTTTATCAAGCCCGTCTAGATCCTTGAGAATTGTCATTTTGAACTCTAGATCTGACATATTACCTATGTCTGTATTGATTACATCCCTAGCCTTCGGTACTGCCTCTTGTTCTTTTTTTTCTGTTGTCAATTTATCCGCCTTGTCATTTTGTCTAGCTAAGAGTATATGAAGGAGCAAGTAAAATACTAAGAGGGTGTCAATAATCTCAGGAAAATATGCTTTAACCAAATCAGAAGAGATCCCAAATCGTGAGGGGGGATTTCTCCCCCCTCACGATTGGGTGAGGGATCTCTTCTGATTTGGATCTCCCAATCTCTTCTGATTGGGATATCTTCTGATTTGGGGATAAAAAGGGTTCAAAACGAAAGAAAGAAAACAAAGAAAAAAAAAGAATTAAAAAAGAGATTGAATTAAAAATTCAATCAAGAATTTAAAAAGAATTATAAAAAGAGATTGAAGAGATTGGGATCTCTTCTGATTTGGGGATAAAAAGAGGTTCAAAAATAAAGAAAGAAAAAAAGAAAAAAAAGAATTAAAAACAAGGAAACGAATAAAGAAAAGTATAAAAAAGAAAAAAAAAATATATATATATATATTAGTTAAGCGAGTTAAAAAACATTTAAAAAGACAAGGGTAAAAGTTCAAAAAATTTTAGCAGAAGAAGAGAAAAAAAATGAAAAAGAAAAAAATTAAATTAACTGTAAGACAAAAAATCTCAGGGAGAAAGCCATGAGTTCCATGGTTTGTTTTCTCCTCCTCTGGAATTCTGCTGCTCTCCTTGGTATTGCAACTGCACTCCTTGGTAGGTGAACTTGGTCTTGCCTGGATTTCTTGTTGATCTTCTGGGGGAGGGGCCTGGTGTAGTGATTCTCAAGTGTCTTTGCCCCAGGCGGAATTGCACGGCCCTTTCCAGGGGCCAGGCTTAGTGATCCGCTCGGCTTTGCTTTCAGGAGCTTTTGTTCCCTGAGAGCTTTCCGTAGAGTTCCAGAGGACGGGAATACAAATGGCGGCCTCCTGGTCTCCTGCCTGGAGGAGCCGAGAGCCCAGGGCCCCGCTCCCCAGTGCGCCCTCAGCGAACAGCTCCTAGTAACTCCTGTCTGCCTAACCTCCAGCCGCCTTCTGAGCTCACCGAGCCTGCGACTGGTTCAAGGCAACACTGAGCTGTGAGCTTACTGTTGGCTCTATCTCTGTAGCCGGCTTTCCCATTCCAATATCCGCAAGCTCTGCAACACTCAGACACCCCCGATCCTTCTGTGACCCTCCGGGACCTGAGGCCACGCCGGCCCCGCGTGGGCTTCGCCTCAGTTTAGCCTCTGGAGTGATGTCCCTCAGTGGAACAGACTTTTAAAAGTCTTGATTTTGTGCTCCGTTGCTCCGCCACTTGCTGGGAGCCGGCCCCTCCCCCCGGGGTCTATCTTCCCGTCGCTTTGGATTCACTTATCTTTCAGTCCTACCTTTCAGAAGGTGGTGGTTTTTCTGTTTCTAGAATTGCTGTTCTTCTTCTCTTCGATCTGCCAATGGATTTGCAGGTGTTTGCAATCTTTACATAAGCTCTCTAGCTGATCTCCTGCTAGCTGAAGTAGTCTCAGCCTGCTACTTCTCCGCCATCTTGACTCCTCCCCTGTATTTAAGGTCTTAATGAGAACACATATGAGAACTCTCTAACCCAAGGAATGAGAACAGGAACGACCCATCTAAACTGAAGCCAGATGCATCAAGTGTGATGATGGATGCTGTGGTGAGAGGTCAAAATGTTTCGGGAAGAGGAAACAGTGTAAAGGTCCTGAGGTGATGGAGAATAAGGATTGAGGAATTCCATAAAATTCACTGAACCTGAAGGGGAGGATAATGAAAATGAGCACAGAGATTTAAGATAACCAAGTCCAGACACTAGAGCAGCAGACCCCCTCTTCTATTACAGGTCTGTCCAGAAAGGTAATGTCCGACCCACGTTCCAATGACCCACTTACAGTACACAGTGCCTGAGTATCTGAAAGGGCCACAACCTTTCAGGCAGAACAATTCCAGGGAGAATTCATGGGAAACCTGCCTCTCTACTTCCGTCCTTTATTTTTTCTTTTGATAATCCATACCATACTATATTTCCTTTGAATAAAGTCTATAAAGGTTTTTGTAGGAGAGTTTTAGAGCAAAAAAAAAAAATTAACGTATAATGGTAAACAGAGGATGAGTTGTGGGAACAGGACGAACTTCCTAGGAGGTTGGATTAAGAGAGTGACTGGTGGATGGCCCTTTTAAACTGTCAGAGAGTGAGTGAAAATGCTAAAGTGATATAAAGAATGGTTTTGAAAGGGGATGAGTAGAGGCAAGTCTTTCAAGGAGCAAGTCAATATTCTATAAGACTGCAGAAACTTTTGATTGACAACGTAAGAACAGAACAGCAAAGGAGAGAAAATAATTTAAGGATAACATAGCCAAATATGAGTACAAGTGAGAAAATCTGTCTATACCATCAAGGTAGAAAATATAAAGAAGAGTTCAGACAAGAACAAAACGTCACACAAGAAACACGGAATGTACAAAGAAAAGGAGTTAGGATTGATTTTTCAAATATTAAAAATAAACAGTAAGAGTACAAAAAAAAGAATTCTTTAAAAAAGAAAATGATATGTTACATAAAACAGAAATTATGTGTGCCAATGCCAGTAAGTTAATCAAGAAGTTAAAATTTATGTTTTAATCTTTTATTTTTATTAACATATAATGTATTATTAGCCCCAGGGGTACGAGTGTGAGAATCTCCTAGTTTAGTCACTTCACAGCACTCACCATAACACATACCTTCCCCGAGAGAAGGTAAAAATTATTTTATGGCAAACATATCAACTAAAAATTCGCACAGAGTGATTAAGGTAGAATGTGATATTTCTCTTGGGCTTGACATGTGATGGTTCTCCACTGAGACTTTCAGCTCTTTAAACAAAAAGGATTCTAAAAAAGCTTTTGGATTAAAGGTATATGAATAAAAGGGCAAAATGTCAGCACAAGGAAAACTACCAGTAATAATTACAAAGGAGAGAAGAAAGGCATTAGAACCCAGAAACCAGGAGCATAACTGAGTACTGATCAGAAGACTTACATAGACATGTTGCTGCAATGGTTGGCAAACTTAGCAAAAGGCATGATGCACTGGGAAAATGAGGTGTCAAACATCCAAAAATGACTGATGGTGTATTTCAGAGGAGATCCGAAACAGGCCAAAATAGAGAGGTGGGAAAATTATTAGTTTATTAAAAAATATGGCTTTGCTGTTGAACGACAATTATTATTTCTGTAAATCTGGACCCAAAATAATGTTTGGCAGATAAGCTGCAAAAATAAGTGAGGATGTTATCTATCAAATTGACCCACATTCTAATGCTCAATGGTTGGGGGAAGAAATAAATTAATGTGACAAGGAGCAGGAGGCAAGTTTACCCACGCAGTCCTTTATTTTCGTGTGTGCTCTGTAGACCCTCTCAACAGAAAATAAATAACAAATCAGAGAGAAGACAAATGGAAATAATGTAAGAAAGAGATGCTATCGGAGGTTAGTTAATAAGCCTAGGTGCCTTCTGCCGATAACTCATTTTTACAGTAGCGGACAAAACAAACATGAGAATATTTAAAATCTATAAAGGCTTCTCCAGGAAAGCTTTGGCATGAGTAACAGTGCCATCAAATGAGACAGAAGGAGACGAAATTTAAAACGTCAAAGTGCAGACCAAGCTACTGGCAATTCTTGACTTGCTTTGGAGAAGAAGAAGAAGACACAGAATGGCATTAGTGCAGTGAAAATAAGAGAACAGAAGATGGAAATAACCAGAGGGGATTTGAGCAATATTGGGAAGGAAGACATGTATACTTAAGCATTTCCAAGTGCCAATCCATGTGTACACATGACAGTTCCCACTCTTGCATGCAGCTCCTTCATTAAGGAGTCATTTGAAAGTCCTCATGGCACAACAAGGGCAAGTAAACTTAACGGAATTGTTCATACTTCTTACAAGAGAGTGTTCTATGTCAAGGCACTTCATCAGTGAGTGTTTTTGTCTTTCAAATACACGAAGGCAGAAGGTGGCCAAAACTGGGCCAGTTGGTGATGCACAGCAGTGTGGAAAAGCATCTGCTTTGGCAGAAATAGACCCCTCTGAAATCAGGTTCAACCATCTCAGCTGCAGGGCCGGGCCATTGACCATCCCGCTGGAATCTATTTTCTTTCTTTTTTTTAAATTTTTATTGTTTATAAACATATATTTTTATCCCCAGGGGTACAGGTCTGTGAATCGCCAGGTTTACACACTTCACAGCACTTACCAAAGCACATACCCTCCCCAATGTCCATAACCCTATGCCCCTTCTCCCAACCCCCCTCCCTCCAGCAACCCTCAGTTTGTTTCATGAGATTAAGAGTCACTTATGGTTTGTCTCCCTCCCTATCCCATCTTGTTTCATGGATTCTTCTCCTACCCACTTAAGCCCCCATGTTGCATCACCACTTCTTCATATCAGGGAGATCATATGATAGTTGTCTTTCTCCACTTGACTTATTTCGCTAAGCATGATACGCTCTAGTTTCATCCATGTTGTCGCAAATGGCAAGATTTCGTTTCTTTTGATGGCTGCATAGTATTCTTATGTGTGCATCCTAAAGTGACAGTGAGAATTAGACAGGGTGATAGACGCAAAGTGCTTAAAGACCTTTGTAGACTTTAGTGGAGGTAGAATTTCAAAATCTAAAGATTCAGAAGGGGGGATGGGAAGACAACACTGAAATAGTAAAACAAAATTGAAGAATTTAAACGAAAGGTTTAGACATATTTCTAGGCAGATACTAGAAGTCACTGTGATATGGAGTGTTCCACAGAACACAACATCACAGAAAGCACCAAGCATGAGAAATGTGAGTACACAATAGACAACAGACAACTTCTAGATACACTCCTTTACAGGTTGGGGGTTGAGGGGATGAGTCAACTACAGTCACAGGTTGGGGCATGATTGGAAGCGAATAGCACAGATAGCAAACACAGTTGGGAAATGCTCTGCAGGGGATGGCAGAAGGGTAAAGCATTATTCATTCACTCACTCATTCATTCACTCACTCATTCATTCCCTCACAGATTTCACAAGTATTTACTGTGCTAGTCATAGTGAAATAGTGAAGAGAACTGATGAGAAAAGAAATTACAAAGAAAAAGAGATAAAAATCACCACACACATTTGATTATAATATGCTGGATGGTGATCATAGGGGAGTAAGAATCTATATCCAGAAATTTAGGGTTACCTGGGCTGGTTCAGTGAGTAGAACATGTGATTCTTGATCTCAAGGTCTTTCAGTTCAAGGCTGGCACTGGGTGTAAAGTTTACTTTTAAAAAAGAAAAGGTGCTTATGCTTTTATACCAAAAAGAAGAAGGAGGAGGAGGAGGAGGAAGAGGAAGAGAAGGAGAAGAAAGAGCAGAAGGGGGAGGAAGAAGGGGAGGGGGTGAAATTTGGGGTGCTGCATATAGTACATAGCCTCATCTGAAACTCATGGTCTGATTTTCATAAATTTCAGAAAGGATTTAGGTGGGCTGACTCAACCTGCCAGTTGCACTTGGGGAATAAGGAGGGAGGCATGCTTCTCAGAGGTTTTTTGGTTTGCCTTTGAGATGCTTTGAGCATCTACAGTTCTTAACCTTGAAGGAAGAGGAGGAGCAGATATGTATGAATTTAACAATGGTTAGCACTCCTTCTGAACAATGTCTAAGGGACCAGCTTGTTATGAATAATGCATAGATAAACATTAAGCTGTTCGCTTCAGTTTCAGCTTAAAAGATCTTTGAAAGATATAAATCATGAAAGTTATAAGGGACTATTATTTACCATTGATCTATGATCTACACAAGGGGTAGGACTTTTTCATATATATCCCTACCTACAGAGCTAGCACACAGTATAGTGCACTGCACGGAAATGGAATTTCGTATTTGTGGAACTTCATAAAGGATCTGTTTATCCTTTAGTGACCCTGTTTACTTAAGCCTTTACCAATCGGTTTGTAAAAATAATTTCACGGATATGCTTAGACTAATAAAATTATATCCCAGAGTGTTCTTTCAAACATATTAACAAGTGACAAGAGGAGGCTGGCATAATATTGTCTCCAGTCTTTCTCAAATAGAAATTTTAAGAAATATTTCTCAAAATTAAAAAAAAAAATAGACAACATAGTGACTTGTTGGCCTGGCAGCATAGCTGAGCTAATCCAGTAAGTATCTCTTTAAGGATCTCTTCACAAAGCAGCAGAACTAAACAAGAAAAAAAATAAAACAAGTATTACTTCAGTTAGGATATACTGACAAGTTCAAAACGACATACAGTTTCTGTAGTTACAATGTTGCTATTATTCAGTAAGTGGCTGAAGAAATTAGAAATAGTATGAGAAATGAATCCATCAAAATCCTTGAGAAGAACACAGGCAGCAAGCTCTTCGACCTCAGGTGCAGCAACTTCTTCCTAGAAACATCACCTAAAGCAAGGGAAGCAAGGGCAAAAATGAACTATTGGGACTTCATCAAGATCAAAAGCTTTTGCACGGCAAAGGAAACAGTCAACAAAACCAAAAGACAACTGACAGAATGGGAGAAGATATTTGCAAATGACATATCATATGGAAGGCTAGTATCTAAAATCTATAAAGAACATATCAATTTCAACACCCGAAGAACAAATAATCCAATCAAGAAATGGACAGAGGACATGAACAGACATTTCTGAAAGGAGACATCCAGATGGCCAACAGAAACATGAAAAAGCACTCCACATCACTTGGCATCAGGGAAATACAAATCAAAACCACAATGAGATACCACCTCACGCCAGTCAGAATGGCTGAAGTTAACAAGTCAGGAAACGACAGGTGCTGGCAAGGATGTGGAGGAAGGGGAATCCTCCTACACGGTTGGTGGGAATGCAAGCTGGTGCAACCACTCTGGAAAACAGCATGGAGGTTCCTAAAAATATTGAAAATAGAACTACCCTGTGACCCATAAATCACACTACTGGGTATTTACTCTAAAGACACAAATATAGAGATCCAAAGGGTCATGTGCACCTGAATGTTTATAGCAGCAATGTCCACAGTACCCAAACTATGGAGAGAACCTAGATGTCCATCAACAGATGAATGGATAAAGGAGATGTGATATATATGATAAATATATATGATATGTTATGATATGATATATATATAATATACATTTATATGATATATATACATATATGTGATATATATATCATATATGTGATACATGTTATATATATGATACATATATATGATTATGTATATGATATATATATCATTTCTTTTGATGACTGCATAATAGTCCTATATATATATATATTTATGAATATTATGCAGTCATCAAAAGAAATAATATCTTGCCATTTGCAATGGCATGGATGGAACTAGAGGGTATTATTCTGAATGAAATAAGTAAATCAGAGAAAGGTAATTATCATATGATCTCCCTGATAAGAGGAAGTTGACAAGCAAAGTGAGGGGCATGGGGGTAGGGAAGGAAAAAATGAAACAAGGTGGAATGTTGAGGCAGCCAAACCATAAGAGAATCAATATCACAAAACAAACTGAGGGGATCGGGGGTAAGGGGGTATGGAGAGGGTGGTTGGGTTATGGACATTGGAGATTATGTGTGCTATGGTGATTGCTGTGAAGTGTGTAAACCTGGTGATTCACAGACCTGCACCCCTGGGGCTAATAATACATTATATGTTAATAAAAATTAAAAATTAAAAAAAAAGAAATTAAAAATAGAGCACTTTATTACCCACTTTCTAAACATAACACAACAGAAAGTGTTGCCAAGATACTGAGCTTTATCATCTCTAACACTTGTTCTCCTGGTTACTTTTGTTCTGTCCACTCTATGTGACAATGTTTGTTGCTACAGTTAAATCCAGTTTTCATTTTTGGTACTGCTGCATGCTGCTGAGATGCACAAAGGCTAACGAGACTGTCTCTTTTGGCAAAATTTCTCTATCAGGTTACAGCCTAAGTTTATTTCTGAGTGCTTTTTAAAAGTCTAAGTAGCATCAAGAATGTTTAGTTTGTGCCTAGTTTTTTCAGGCAAAAATATTTTCTCACGTATCTGGTAATTGTGTTATGGGGTAGAGAACTCCCCTTTTCACCCTTTTGTATTATTTCTATACAATATGTCTTATACAATACTGGCTGGATATTGAAATTTTGCCTGGTAAGAGTTGATACTTAATGGATCTCATCTTCATAAGACTTTATGATCTCATCTTCAAAAGACTTTATCTTTGATCATGGGCTTAACAACCTTGAATAGATTCAGTTTACAGTTTCAAAGAATCTGTAGCTTAAGGGTGGACCCAGACAAGTAAATTGCAGTGTTTATTGCTTTGAAGTGGAATCTATAGGGAAGAAGGATTATATATATATATATATATATATATATATATATATATATATATGTATATATACATATATACATATGACACACACACATATATATTCAGTGACATAAATATATGTCTATGTATTTAATTAAGTGATATAAATATATATATATGAATCACTATATATATATAATTGAGATCAAATTTCTATACTTTCAAAACTTTCTCTATTAAATTGCTTTTCTGTTTCAAAAAAATAGTAATACATGCCTAAAAAATAGTTTCAAACCTGGCATAATCAGGGTCTAAGGTGCTTTGAAGACAAATCCGCCAGTATTGAAGAAAGATGTTCAAGGCTTGGAGATAGGAATTAGCAAATGGCGTGTGGGGAAAAAGAAAAAAAAAAGCAGCAAGTAATGATAATTCAGCTTTGAGCTGACATATTACTTTAATTCCCTTCTCCATGCCTTTCTGTATTCCACCCTATCATTAGAAAATATTCATGATTCATCATCAGAGTCCATTATCTCTTTCAAGGCTCAATACACTTGTCCATCACTGTTTCATTAGATAACTAGAAATATCTTTTTTGGGTAGTCTATCCTGAATAATTCCACCCTAATTTTAAATCCGGTACTTTTTTTTATATCAACTGCTAAAATTCAAGGTTAGAGAAAATCCAGATTCATATCAAGGTGTGATGTAGCTGCCAACATTTAGTGAATCTGTAAACTACATCTCATATCAACTTTACACAATTATAGGGCTTAGACCAAGAAAGATAATGGTGTCGTGTGTCCTCAGATTGCATGTACACATTTGAAGTATAATGACTGCTGTAATGTCATATTCAAACATGTTCATAAAAAGGGACAAAATGGTAATCATTGAAACTATTAAGAGAATGGACATATTTCACCTGAAATAAAGAATATTAGATATATGTGGTTTCTTTATTCGTGTATCTGAAAGATTTTACATGAAAGAAGGAATAGAAATGTTATTTATGTTTTCAAAAGGAAAGTGCTAGGATGACTGTGGAGGAGGCGATAATGGGTTCTCAGCTCAACATGAAAGAGAAGTTTCTTTTCCTTTCTTTCTTGATTAAGATTTTGTTTATTTATTTGACAGATAGATATCACAAGTAGGGAGAGAGGCAGGCAGAGAGAGAGGAGGAAGCAGACTCCCCACTGAGCAGAGAGCCTGATGCGGGGCTCAATCCAATGTCCCTGGGATCATGACCTAGGCCAAAGGCAAAGGCTTTAACCCACTGAGCCACCCAGATGCCCCAAGAGAACTTTCTAATAATAAATGTTAAAGAAAAATTATACTGACATTAGTCAAATATGGTAAGGAAGACTTTTGTCAAAACTACAAAGGAGGTATTAAGCGGGGAAGAGAGATTAGGTTCAACTCCAAATATAACAAAGACTGTTGGGGATATTAATAGACGAAAAGCAGAATGAGGGGGTCAGTGGATGGAAAATTACCAAAAGGGCACAACAAGAACAGAGGATTCTTACTAAACTTGTGTAATAGGATTCTTATAGAAGTCAGAAAGAGGGATTAGATATAAAGGGTGGGTATGTGGAATCTGATCAGCTACCAAGTGTTCTCTGTCAAGTAGACATCCATCAAGGGTGGGGATTCTTGATAATTTGACTTAGCAGAATTCTTGCTAGATTGGAGCTTATCACAGATGGCCACAGAGACGTAGTTGAGAAGAGGGCTCAAAGGAGCTTAACTCAAGTCTGGTCAGAGTCTTTGTCAATAATGGTTACACCAGTCATAGTAGTACCATTATTTTTTAAACAAGTGATGACATTGAGGCTTCTGGAGGTTAAACTTCCCAAGGTCATTCACCTAGTGAGCTGGGATTCAAACACAGAATGCAAGAACCCTAGAGCTCCAACACTCAACCATGGAGTTCTTCCACCTATATCTTAGAAAATCTGCTTTATAAGATGCAGAGCTTCTTCTCAGAGCTAGTCTTCAGCTATAGATTACTGAACCAATGATGCTAAAGAAGAATTCCTGAACTGGACAGGAGGAGAAATCATTGCTGAGGTCTCTTCTAACTTTAAGTGCTCATGGTTTTATGATTGGGATGATTGATTGTTTTCATTTTTGATCTGGACTAGAAGGAATCTCAAATTAGTGTAACATTTCTCCATATCCTTGCCAACACTTGTTATTTGTGGTCTTTAAAAAAATAAGAGCCATTCTATTTAATGTGAGGTAATACATTGTTGTGGAGAACACAGTGACTACAGTTAATAATTATTGTAACTATAGTTAACAATGTATTGCACATTTGAAAGTTACAAAGAGGATAGACTGTAAGAGTTCTCATCACAAAAAAAATGTGTAACTATATGTGGTAATGCATGTTCACTTGTTTTATTCTCATGAGCACTTCGCAGTATGTTGTACATATGACACTAGTCAAATGTTATATGTCAGTCATTTCTATCAATAAAATAATAAATGTGTATATACAAGACTACAAAAAACAAGGATAACACCATTATTTTATTTTTAAAGGTCTATTTTTTCTTGTGAAAAGTGTTTTAGTTTTCACAGAATTTTCTTTCTTTCTTTAATTTAACAGAGTTTAAATTTCACAGTAATTTTTTTATGTTCTGAAATTGTTCCTTTATTTATCAATACCATTTGAATTTATTTGTTTACAGAAACATGCATGACACCAGAATGTGCTGTCCTTTTTTCAACTTCCAGAAATTAAAGAAATTCAAAGCTCCACAGGATTTACAGCTCTTTCTCTTTAATGCAAATTTTCCCCCAATTTATTTATTTTCAGAAAAACAGTATTCATTATTTTTTCACCACACCCAGTGCTCCATGCAAGCTGTGCCCTCTATAATACCCACCACCTGGTACCCCAACCTCCCACCCCCCCGCCACTTCAAACCCCTCAGATTGTTTTTCAGAGTCCATAGTCTCTCATGGTTCATCTCCCCTTCCAATTTACCCAAAAGCACATACCCTCCCCAATGCCCATAACCCTACCCCCCTTCTCCCAACCCCCCTCCCCCCAGCAACCCACAGTTTGTTTCGTGAGATTAAGAGTCACTTATGGTTTGTCTCCCTCCCTATCCCATCTTGTTTCATGGATTCTTCTCCTACCCACTTAAGCCCCCATGTTGCATCACCACTCCCTCATATCAGGGAGATATATGATAGTTGTCTATCTCCGCTTGACTTATTTCGCTAAGCATGATATGCTCTAGTTCCATCCATGTTGTCGCAAATGGCAAGATTTCGTTTCTTTTGATGGCTGCATAGTATCCCATTGTGTATATATACCACATCTTCTTGATCCATTCATCTGTTGATGGACATCTAGGTTCTTTCCATAGTTTGGCTATTGTGGACATTGCTGCTATAAACATTCGGGTGCACGTGCCCCTTTGGATCACTACGTTTGTATCTTTAGGGTAAATTCCCAGTAGTGCAATTGCTGGGTCATAGGGCAGTTCTATTTTCAACATTTTGAGGAACCTCCATGCTGTTTTCCAGAGTGGTTGCACCAGCTTGCATTCCCACCAACAGTGTAGGAGGGTTCCCCTTTCTCCGCATCCTCAAAAGCATCTGTCATTTCCTGACTTGTTGATTTTAGCCATTCTGACTGGTGTGAGGTGATATCTCATTGTGGTTTTGATTTGTATTTCCCTGATGCCGAGTGATATGGAGCACTTTTTCATGTGTCTGTTGGCCATCTGGATGTCTTCTTTGCAGAAACGTCTGTTCATGTCTTCTGCCCATTTCTTGATTGGATTATTTGTTCTTTGGGTGTTGAGTTTGTTAAGTTCTTTATAGATTTTGGACACTAGTCCTTTATCAGATATGTCGTTTGCAAATATCTTCTCCCATTCTGTCAGTTGTCTTTTGGTTTTGTTCACTGTTTCCTTTGCTGTGCAAAAGCTTTTGATCTTGATGAAATCCCAAAAGTTCATTTTTGCCCTTGTTTCCCTTGCCTTTGACGATGTTCCTAGGAAGATGTTGCTGCGGCTGAGGTCGAAGAGGTTGCTGCCTGTGTTCTCCTCAAGGATTTTGATGGATGCCTTTCTCACATTGAGGTCCTTAATCCATTTTGAGTCTATTTTTGTGTGTGGTGTAAGGAATTGGTCCAATTTCATTTTTCTGCACGTGGCTGTCCAATTTTCCCAACACCATTTATTGAAGAGGCTGTCTTTTTTCCATTGGACATTCTTTCCTGCTTTATCGAATATTAGTTGACCATAGAGTTGAAGGTCTATTTCTGGGCTCTCTATTCTGTTCCATTGGTCTATGTGTCTGTTTTTGTGCCAGTACCATGCTGTCTTGATGATGACAGCTTTGTAATAAAGCTTGAAGTCCGGAATTGTGATGCCACCAACTTTGGCTTTCTTTTTCCATATCCCTTTGGATATTCGAGGTCTTTTCTGGTTCCATATAAATTTTAAAACTATTTGTTCCATTTCTTTGAAAAAGATGGATGGTACTTTGATAGGAATTGCATTAAATGTGTAGATTGCTTTAGGTAGCATAGACATTTTCACAATATTTATTCTTCCAATCCAGGAGCATGGATCATTTTTCCATTTCTTTGTGCCTTCCTCAATTTCTTTCATGAGTACTTTATAGTTTTCTGAGTATAGATTCTTAGCCTCTTTGGTTAGGTTTATTCCTAGGTATCTTATGGTTTGGGGTGCAATTGTAAATGGGATTGACTCCTTAATTTCTCTTTCTTCTGTCTTGTTGTTGGTGTAGAGAAATGCAACTGATTTCTGTGCATTGATCTTATATCCTGACACTTTACTGAATTCCTGTATTAGTTCTAGCAGTTTGGGAGTGGAGTCTTTTGGGTTTTCCACATAGAGTATCATATCATCTGCGAAGAGTGATAATTTGACTTCTTCTTTGCCGATTTGGATGCCTTTAATTTCCTTTTGTTGTCTGATTGCTGAGGCTAGGACTTCTAGTACTATGTTGAGTAGCAGTGGTGAAAATGGACATCCCTGCCGTGTTCCTGACCTTAGTGGAAAAGCTTTCAGTTTTTCTCCGTTGAGAATGATATTTGCGGTGGGTTTTTCATAGATGGCTTTGATGATATTGAGGTATGTGCCCTCTATCCCTACACTTTGAAGGGTTTTGATCAGGAAGGGATGCTGTACTTTGTCAAATGCTTTTTCAGCATCTATTGAGAGTATCATATGGTTCTTGTTCTTTCTTTTATTGATATGTTGTATCACATTGACTGATTTGTGGTTGTTGAACCAACCTTGCAGCCCTGGGATAAATCCCACTTGGTCGTGGTGAATAATCCTTTTAATGTACTGTTGAATCCTATTGGCTAGTATTTTGGTGAGAATTTTTGCATCTGTGTTCATCAAGGATATTGGTCTATAGCTCTCTTTTTTGATGGGATCCTTGTCTGGTTTTGGATCAAGGTGATGCTGGCCTCATAAAATGAGTTTGGGAGTTTTCCTTCCATTTCTATTTTTTGGAACAGTTTCAGGAGAATAGGAATTAGTTCTTCTTTAAATGTTTGGTAGAATTCCCCCGGGAAGCCGTCTGGCCCTGGGCTTTTGTTTGTTTGGAGATTTTTAATGACTGTTTCAATCTCCTTACTGGTTATGGGTCTGTTCAGGCTTTCTATTTCTTCCTGGTTCAATTTTGGTAGTTTATATGTTTCTAGGAACGCATCCATTTCTTCCAGATTGTCAAATTTGTTGGCGTAGAGTTGCTCCTAGTATGTTCTTATAATAGTTTGTATGTCTTTGGTGTTAGTTGTGATCTCTCCTCTTTCATTCATGATTTTATTTATTTGGGTCCTTTCTCTGTTCTTTTTGATAAGTCTGGCCAGGGGTTTATCAATTTTATTAGTTCTTTCAAAGAACCAACTCCTAGTTTCGTTGATTTGTTCTATTGTTTTTTTTTTGGTTTCCATTTCATTGATTTCTGCTCTGATCTTTATGATTTCTCTTCTCCTGCTGGGCTTAGGGTTTCTTTCTTGTTCTTTCTCCAGTTCCTTTAGGTGTAGGGTTAGGTTGTGTACCTGAGACCTTTCTTGTTTCTTGAGAAAAGCTTGTACCGCTATATATTTTCCTCTCAGGACTGCCTTTGTTGTGTCCCACAGATTTTGAACCGTTGTATTTTCATTATCATTTGTTTCCATGATTTTTTTCAATTCTTCTTTAATTTCCCAGTTGACCCATTCATTCTTTAGTAGGATGCTGTTTAGTCCCATGTATTTGTGTTCTTTCCAAACTTCCTCTTGTGGTTGAGTTCTAGCTTCAGAGCATTGTGGTCTGAAAATATGCAGGGAATGATCCCAATCTTTTGATACCGGTTGAGTCCTGATTTAGGACCGAGGATGTGATCTATTCTGGAGAATGTTCCATGGGCACTAGAGAAGAATGTGTATTCTGTTGCTTTGGGATGAAATGTTCTGAATATATCTGTGATGTCCATCTCATCCAGTGTATCATTTAAGGCCTTTATTTCCCTGTTGATCTTTTGCTTGGATGATCTGTCCATTTCAGTGAGGGGAGTGTTAAAGTCCCCTACTATTATTGTATTATTGTTGATGTGTTTCTTTGATTTTGTTATTAATTGGTTTATATAGTTGGCTGCTCCCACGTTGGGGGCATAGATATTTAAAATTGTTAGATCTTCTTGTTGGACAGACCCTTTGAGTATGGTATAGTGTCCTTCCTCATCTCTTATTATAGTCTTTGGCTTAAAATCTAATTGATCTGATATAAGGATTGCCACTCCTGCTTTTTTCTGATGTCCATTAGCATGGTAAATTCTTTTCCACCCCCTCACTTTAAGTCTGGAGGTGTCTTCGGGTTTAAAATGAGTTTCTTGGAGGCAACATATAGATGGGTTTTGTTTTTTTATCCATTCAGATACCCTGTGTCTTTTGATTGGGGCATTTAGCCCATTAACATTCAGGGTAACTATTGAGAGATATATTTTAGTGCCATTGTATTGCCTGTAAGGTGACTGTTACTGTATATTGTGTCTGTTCCTTTCTGATCTACCACTTGTAGTCTCTCTCTTTGCGTAGAGGACCCCTTTCATTATTTCCTGTAGAGCTGGTTTGGTGTTTGCAAATTCTTTCAGTTTTTGTTTGTCCTGGAAGCTTTTAATCTCTCCTTCTATTTTCAATGATAGCCTAGCTGGATATAGTATTCTTGGCTGCATGTTTTTCTCATTTAGTGCTCTGAAAATGTCATGCCAGCTCTTTCTGGCCTGCCAGGTCTCTGTGGATAAGTCATCTGCCAATATTACTTTTACCACTGTATGTTACAGACTTCTTTTCCCGGGCTGTTTTAAGGATTTTCTCTTGTCACTTAGGCTTGTAAATTTTACTATTAGGTGACGGGGTGTGGGCCTATTCTTATTGATTTTGAGGGGCATTCTCTGAACCTCCTGAATTTTGATGCTCGTTCCCTTTGCCATATTGGGGAAATTCTCCCCAATAATTCTCTCCAGTATACCTTCTGCTCCCCTCTCTCTTTCTTCTTCTTCTGGAATCCCAATTATTCTAATGTTGTTTCGTCTTATGGTTTCACTTATCTCTCGAATTCTCCCCTCATGGTCCAGTAGCTGTTTGTCCCTCTTTTGCTCAGCTTCTTTATTCTCTGTCATTTGGTCTTCTATATCGCTAATTCTTTCTTCTGCCTCATTTATACTAGCAGTGAGAGCCTCCATTTTTGATTGAACTTCATTAATAGCTTTTTTGATTTCAACTTGGTTAGATTTTAGGTATTTTATTTCTCCAGAAAGGGCTTTTATATCTCCGGAGAGGGTTTCTCTAATATCTTCCATGCCTTTTTCAAGCCCGGCTATAACCTTGAGAATTGTCAATTTGGACTCTAGATCTGACATAGTACCAATGTCTGTATTGATTAGGTCCCTAGCCTTCCGTACTGCCTCTTGTTCTTTTTTTTTGTTGTGAATTTTTCCGCCTTGTCATTTTGTCCAGCTAAGAGTATATGAAGGAGCAAGTAGAATACTAAAAGGGTGGCAACAATCCCAGGAAAATATGCTTTAACCAAATCAGAAGAGATCCCAAATCGTGAGGGAGGATTTCTCCCCCCTCACGATTGGGTGAGGGATCTCCTCTGATTGGGATCTCCCAATCTCTTCTGATTGGGATCTCCCAATCTCTTCTGATTGGGATCTCCTCTCATTTGGGGATAAAAAGAGGTTCAAAAAGAAAAAAAGAAAAAAGAATAAAAAAAAGAGATTGAATTAAAAATTCAATCAAGAATTTTAAAAAGAATTAAGAAAAAAAATGAAGAGATTAGTATCTCTTCTGATTTGGGGATAAAAAGAGGTTCAAAAAGAAATAAAGAAAAAAAGAAAAAAAATTAAAAAAAGATAATGAATGAAGAAAAGTATAAAAAAGAAAAATATATATATATATTAGATAATCTAGTTAAAATACGTTAAAAAAGAAAATGGTAAAAGTTATAAAAAATTTTAGCAGAAGAAGAGAAAACAAACGAAAAAGAAAAAAAAATAAATTATCTGCAAGACTAAAAAATCACAGGCAGAAAGCCATGAGTTCCGTGGTTTGTTTTCTCCTCCTCTGGAATTCTGCTGCTCTCTCCTTGGTATTGAAACTGCACTCCTTGGAAGGTGAACTTGGTCTTGCCTGGATTTCTTGTTGATCTTCTGGGGGAGGGGCCTGTTGTAGTGATTCTCAAGTGTCTTTGCCCCAGGCGGAATTACACCGCCCTTACCAGGGGCCTGGCTGAGTGATCTGCTCGGCTTTGCTTTCAGGAGCTTTTGTTCCCTGAGCGCTTTCCGTAGAGTTCCAGAGGACGGGAATACAAATGGCGGCCTCCTGGTCTCCGGCCCAGAGGAGCCGAGAGCCCGGGGCCCCACTCCCCAGTGCGCCCTCAGTGAACAGCTCCTAGTAACTCGCGTCTGCCTAACCTCCGGCCACGCTCCGAGCTCACCGAGCTTGCGACCGGTTCAAGGCAACTCCGAGCTGCGAGCTTCCTGTCGGCTCTGTCTCTGCAGCCGTCTTTCCCGTTCCAATATCCGCAAGCTCTGCGACACTCAGACACCCCCGATCCTTCTGTGACCCCGCGGGACCTGAGGTCACGCCGACCCCGTGTGGGCTTCGCCCCGGTTTAGCCTCCGGAGCGATGTCCCTCAGCGGAACAGACTTTTAAAAGTCCTGATTTTGTGCTCTGTTGCTCCGCCGCTTGCCGGGAGCCGGCCCCTCCCCCCGGGGTCTATCTTCCCGTCGCTTTGGATTCACTTCTCCGCCAGTCCTACCTTTCAGAAAGTGGTTGTTTTTCTGTTTCTAGAATTGCTGTTCTTCTTCTCTTCGATCTGCCGATGGATTTGCAGGTGTTTGCAATCTTTAGATAAGCTCTCTAGCTGATCTCCTGCTAGCTGAGGTAGTCTCAGCCTGCTACTTCTCCGCCATCTTGACTCTTCCTCAAGAGAGTCCATTTCAACTCAGCCCCTCGGTTGCTCCACCAGATCCAACAGATCTAACCTGTCTTGTCCCTAGGAGACAATTAGAAGGAGAGGTGGGCTGCCCAGCCATCCATCCTTAGAACCCTGATCAGAATCATTCTGTATGGGAAGTCCTGGAGCCAACCAACAGGTCTCAATGGTACTGCAGAAGAATCTTTGCGGTTTGGACCATCTCACAACTCCCATCATGGGAAAACCTCCATGGCCTCGGATCCGCACCCCCCCTCATGAAGGGGCCATCAGGGACAGAAACTCCAACCTGAGTGGTCGTCTGATCCTCGCCCTAACCTCAGATGCATGAGATCTTGATTCAGCTCTTCAGAGTGTGCCTGCCTTGCCCTCTCCCAGAAACCTAAGGCTAGCTTGTGTTCTTAGACTTCCGTCCTCATACTCCTGGCCCACAAACCCTCCAGTTGGCAATTCCAGAACTTCAATGCAGCACTCTGCCTGCCCTCCAGAAGAAAAACATTGCCCTCTGGGTTACCCATAAACCCCAAATGAGGATCAACCTGCACGCCACTTGACTGTACCCCATTATACAGGCTGCCCCAGACACTAATGCCCCTTCCGACACAGCCTGAGCCTGGACCTCCTGGCCCACACCCAGCCAGCTGGCTGCATACTGAGCATATCGGACCCGCCATGGCCTTAGGTCATCATCTCTTCCCAACCTCGGTTTTCAGGCTTCATAACCTAGACCTTATCTCCAATCACTGCCCAGGGATGAACATGACGCAGAAATCAGAACTCCTTTTCCATGGCAAGAAACCTTGTGGTTGGCATGTTGCCAACGTTCAGTGTAGTTGAAACCAGTGTGGCCCATGAGGTCCCGCCCATCCTTGAGGGCCGCATTGTTCATGAACATGCATTGTGACCGTCAGTGGGAGCCCAGTCCTCAAGTAAGGCCTCTCAGTGGCTGGACCAAGAGCCCACATATGCGGCTTGCCATGTCCATAGGCCCCCAGGCCTAACCAGAGGGCAGGTATTCCAGTTGTCTGTACCCAGTGTTCTGCTCTGGAATCCCTCTACTGGGGGGGGACACATGAGGCAGAAAACAGACTCCTCCATTCCCACAGAATGACCCCAAACTCTTGGGAGCTGGGCACATCACCAGAGAGGGAGACTCTTCCACGGCCCATGAGGCCACCCCTACATTAAACGACCATCGTGAATAAAACATCCAGAGACATAAACCCAAACGACTGCCTCTCACTCGCTCTACTTTCTAGTCACGAAGAGGTCCCCTCACAGACTGTAGATCACTCCTGCCATAACCTCTGCCCCAAACCTCAGCCGAGTTTGTGTTTTTGGATGTCTGCCCCACAGCCCTGGCCCACACAGCCTCCAGGCTGGGGCTTCTGGAGCCACACCACAGGACTGTCCTGCTCTCTCCTAGTAAATTGTGCCCAATCCATTGCCTACAACCCCACAGAAAAGGAGAATCCTCAAGGCCCCCGAGGACATCCCACTACTGTAAGCCACCCTGGACAAACATGGGCATCCTGACACAAGCTGAGCAACTACCTCCATACAGACACACAGACAGATATCTGCAGAGACAGAAGATTAAACTGGACAGGCCCCTAGACCCTAATCTGAACTCTTGCTTTGGTTTCCAGGTGTCACTCCTCAGAGGCCTGGGATCGAAGACCAGCATATGGGGCTTTTCTGAGGCACGGAACAGAACACCTCTCGTCTCCTCATGGGAAGCTTCCTTGTTGGAGCTGTGTCAAACCATTCAGTTTGGAGAATCCCTCAGAGTCCTTAAGCCACCACCACACTCCAAGGTCTCCATGGCCAACAACCCACATTATGACCCATCCTCAGGAGAGTCCATTTTAACTCATCCCTCTGGGTAGCTCACCCAAGAGCCCTCAAATTAAGCCTGCCTTATCGTGACCAGCCAGTGGGAATGTGAGGTGGTGTTTCCAGGCATCCATGCTTAGACACCTGCTCTCGAGTCTTTCCGTATGGAGTGTCCTGGAACCATCCAATAGGACTCGACTATCCTGCAGAAGGAAACCTTGAGTTTTTGAGCAGCTCACAACTCCCAGCATAGGAAAACCTCCCTGGCCTCATGACGCCCTCACCCCTTCAGGAAGGGGCCATCATTAACACAAACTCCAGCCTGAGGCAATGTCTCATACTCGCCCTGACCTCAAATGCAGGAGATCTCAATTCAGCCTCTTCAGAGTGGGCCTGCCATGCCCTCGGCCCCAAACCTAACACTAGCTTGTGTTTTCAGACTTCCTTCCTCACACTCCTGGCAAACAAGCCCTCCAGACTGGGAATTCCGGAACCACAACACAGCCCTCTGCCTGCCCACCAGAAGAAAAGCGTTCCCTTTGAGGCTCTCCAGAAACCCTAAATGAGGATCAACCTACTCACGCCTAGTCTGCACCCCAATTGGATAGGCTTCCCTGGGTACTAATGCTCTGTCTGACACAGCCTGAGACTAGGCGTCCCGACAGACAAGGAGACAGCTGGCCGCACACCCAGCACATCGGACACACCATGGTCTTACACCGTCATCTCTTTCCAACCTGGGTTTTCAGGCATCTGAACCTAGACATTATATCAAATCCCGGCACAAGTGGGTACCTGAAGCACAAATCAGAACTCCTGCTTCCCCATGGCTGTAAAGCTTGCTGTTGGCATGGAGTCACACCTTCAGGGTAGGAGAAACCTTCATGGACCCTGAGGCCAACCCCAAACTTGAGTGCCTCACTGGGCACAAACTCGCATTGTGACCATCAGCGTGAGCCCCATGTCAAAGTAAGGCCTCTCAGGGCCTGGACCAAGAGCCCACATATGGGAATTGCCAAGCCCCTATGCTCTCAATCCTCACCAGAGTTCGGGTTTTCCAGTCGCTTGTACCCAGGGCTGCGATCTGGAGTCCCTCTCCTGGAGAAACACCTGAGCCAGACAATAGGACTCCACCCTTCCCACAAAATGACCCCAACATCTTATATCTGGCCCAACTCCTCATAGAGGGAGACTCTTCCATAGCCCCAGAGGCCAACCCTACATTACATGGCTATGTGGGACACAACCTTCAGAGACAAAAGCTTGCACGACTGTCTCCCATTTGCCCTTCTTTCATAAGCCGAGGAGCTCCCCTCACGGTCTGTCCATCCGGCCTGCCATACCCTCGGGGCCACACCTAAGCCGAGTTTGTGTTTTCAGACTTCTGTGCCCACAGCCTGGACCCACACACCCTCCAGGCTAGGGCCTATGGAGACACAGCAAAAGACTGTGCCTGTCCTTTCCAAGAAAACTGTGCTGAATCCATTGGCCACAACCCTACAGATTAGGACAAACCTCCAAGGCCTCCGAGGCCATGCCAACAGTGTAGGCTGCCCTGGACCAAGAGGGGCACTGTGACACCAGCTGAGCAATTATCTCCACTTACACACTCAGAGAGTGTCCCCAGAGACAGAAGATTGAAATGGACAGGCCCCTCGGCCCTAATCTGAACCCTAGCTTTGGTTTCCAGGTGTCCATCCTCAGAGAACTGGTTTGTAGACCAGCATCTGGAGCTTTTCCAAGGCACCAAACAGAACCTCTTTTATCTCCACATGGGGAGCATTTTTACTGGAGCTGTATCAAACCCTTTCGGTTAGGCGAATTCTTCAAGGGCCCTGAGCCACCAGCACATTCCAAGGTCTCCGTGGACACAAACCCACATTACGACCCAACCTCAGGAGAGTCCATTTCAACTCAGCCCTCTGGGTAGCTCGCCCCAGAGACAGTAGTCCAATCACGTCTTGTCGCAAAGAGCCAATGGAAATGCGAGGTATGCTGTACAGGCATCCATCCTTCGAACCCGGCTCTCCAGTCCTTCCGTATGGGACGTCCTGGAGCCATTCAACAGGACTCGACTGTCCTGCAGATGGAAACATTGTGGTTTGGAGCAATGCACAAACTAGTGTATGTGCTGGTGTCTAAGGTGCTGTGCAGGATTCTCCAACCCTGAGGGTTTGGCACAGGTCGAAGGGCAAGGTTTCCTTCTGGGGACAGGAGATGTTCTGTTGTGTGGCTCAGGGACCACATGTTGTATCCTAAGTTGGTATTCCAGAGCAGGAGCCTGAGGACAGATGCCTGAAAACCTAATCTAGGGTTACAATAAGGTCCTAGGGGCATGTCAGGTTCAATCTTCTGACCCAGGAACATTGACTTGGCTGTCTGCTTGGATGTAGGTGATCAGGGTGTTTCAGACTGGCATTTGCATCCAGCATTGCTGACAATATTGTGATGGGCTTAGGGGCCGTGCATGTTTCTCCTAAACTGGAAGGTTTGGGCAGATTTGACAGGCACAGTTTTCTTGGGGATGGCAGGCAGAGTCCTGTGGTGTGGATTCAGAGACCCTCTCCTGGAGGGCATATGAGCCATGGTTTTGGGAGAGAAGTCTGCAAACACAAATGTGGGTTAGGGTTAGTGGAAAGGTGATCGCAGGCCCAATGCATAGACCTTGAGTTCAGCTCATCAGGAACTGTAATTAGGGTGAATGGAAGGCAATAACACAGACTTTCCTATCTGGATTCTGTGTCCAGGATGGACGCTGATTGCAGGTATGGTCTCTTGGGTCCATAGGAGACGTTACCTCTCTTAGGATCCTGGTGGCTCTCCACAGTTTGGTGGCTTTTTTGGGGAAGGGAAGGGTGCTGTTTTCCATCATAGGTGTGCCCCAAAGCAGGGATTCCTGAGACGAGATCTGGATCTGGGTCCCTGGAAAATCCCACCAAGGTTTAGGATTTGGGCTTAAGGGCGTACCAGGCCTGCAATGCGGAATGATGTTGGTGTAACTGAGAGGGTTTGTTTGAAAGCATGCTCAGGCTGAGGGTCACATGCCTGTTTGTGCCCAGGGCGGCCCCCAGGAGCGGGCGGGACTCATTGGTCTTATAACTGGTTCCAACTTTGAGGGTTGGACAATCATTCCAAAAGCCAGGTTTATTGCCATGGGGAAAGAGGAGTTCTCTATAGTGCCTCAGGTTCCCCCATTGGCAGGTATTCCAGCCAAGGTCTGGGGACAGGTGCCTGAATACCAAGGATGGGTAGAGATGACATACTGGGGCCATGGCCATCCCAAATTCTAGATATGGGGCCTGCTCTCTGGTGGCTGAAACTCGGTCGGGGCTCAGGCTTTGTCAGACACAGCACTAGTGGTCATGGCAGCCTATAAATCGGGATTGACTCGAGGTCCGAGCAGATTGATCCTCCTGTGGGGTTTCTGTGCAGACTCACAAGGCATTTCTTCATTTGATGGGGAAGGCAGAATGCTGTGTTGTGTCTCCAGATTTCCCTATCAAGAGAGCTTGGGGACCAGTCGGTTGAGGATGGAATTGTAAACACAAGCTACGGTTCAATTCAGTGCCAAGCAGAAGGCAGTTACAATGTGCAGCTGTTTGTTTGAGACATATAGCACCAGAATAAGGGAGGATGTCAGATGTTTGCTCACACTAGAGTTTGTGTCTATGATGACCAACACATGGAGGGGTGTCATCAAGAGGCCATGGAGTTCACATGGTGAGGCCTGTGAACTGATGCAAACAGTAATGTTTCCTTGTACTGGGCAGGTGAAGTCTGGTTTGTTTGCTCTAGGTTCCCCCATGTGGACAGTTTGTGAAGCAGAGCTCTCTGGCATGGATGCCTGGGAAGCACACCTCCATTGACCATTGCAGCTGAGGAACACAGTAGGTTTGTTCTGGTGTCTCTGGGGCGAAGTACCAAGGCCTTCAGCTGACATGGTATCTCTTGCAGCTGGGTCACAATGCTGGTTTGTTACCAAGGAGATCTTAGAATGTGCTGGTTGCTAAGGTGCCATGCAGGTTTCTCCTACCCTGAGGGTTTGGCACAGGTCGAAGAGCAGGGTATCCTTCTGGGGACAGGAGATGTTTTGTCGTGTGGCTCAGGGACCACATGATGTGTCATAAGTTGGTCTTCCAGAACAGGCCCCTGAGGACAGATGCCTGAAAACATAATGGGATTCCATTGAGGGACTAGTGGCATTTCAGGTTCAATCTTCTAACTCACGATCATTGACTTGGCTGTCTCCCTGGATGTAGGTGATCAGGGTGTTTCAGACTGCGCATTTGTGTCATGAGTGGCCAGCAATAATGGAGTGGGTTCAGGGCTTTGCAGGTTTCTTCTAATCTGGAAGGTTTGGGCAACTCTGATATGCACAGTGAGTGTCTTTGGGGATGGCAACCAGAGTTCTGTGGTGTGGCTCCAGTGATCCCATTCTTGTGGGCATGTGAGCCATGGTTTAGGGAGAGAAGTCTGGAAACACAAATTCGGGTTAATGAATTTGTTGCGATGTGATCGCAGATCCAATGCATAGACCTGGAGGGCAGATCGTCAGGAACATTAATTAGGGTGACTGGAAGGCAGTACCACAGGCTTTTTTCTCTGGATTGTCTGTCCAGGATGGCCTCGGAATACAGGTGCGGTCTCATGGGTCCATGGGAGACTTTTCCTCTCAATGGATCCTGGCGTCTCTACATAGTTTGGTGTTTTTTCAGGGAAGGGAAGAGTGCTGTTTTCTATTTTAGGGTTGCCCCAAAATAGGGATTCCAGAGACGGGCTCTTGTTCTTGGAGTCTGGACATCCCAGCAAGTGTTAGGATTTGGGCTTAGAGACATACGAGGCCTACAATGCGGGATCATGGTAGTGCAACTGAGAGGGTTTGTTTGAAAGCACGCTCAGTCTTAGGATCACAATGCCTGTTTGCACCCAGGGTGGCCCTCAGGAATGGGCGTAGTCTCATTGGTCTTATAACTGGTTCCCTCTTTGAGGGTGAACACCCATCCCAACAGCCAAGTTTACTGCCATGAGGAAGGAGGAGTTCTCTATTGTGCTTCAGGTTCCCATTTTGGCAGGGATTCCAGCAAAGGTCTGGGGACCTGTGCCTGAATACCAAGCATGGGTAGAGATGACATACTTGGGCCATGGCAATCCCAAATGCGAGATGTGGGACCCACTCTCTGGTGACTGACACTAGGTTGTGGCACAGGCTCTGTCAGACACAGCGCTAGTGGCCAGGGATACCTATAAATCGGGGTTCCCGCAAGGGAACCCATTAGGTTCTCAGGCATCTGTCCTCAGGGTCCTGTTCTGGAATACCAACTTAGGATACAACATGTGGTCCCTGAGCCACACAACAGAACATCTCCTGTCCCCAGAATACTGTGCCCTTCAACCTGTGCCAAAGCCTCAGGGTAGGAGTATCCTGCATGGCACCTTAGCAACCAGCACATTCTAAGATCTACTTGGTAACAAACCAGCATTGAGGCCCATCTGCAGGAGATTCCATGTCAACTCAAGGCCTTCGTACTTTGACCCAGAGCCACCAGAATGAACCTGCCATGTTCCTCAGCTGCAAGGGTCAATGGAGTTGAGCTTTCCAGGCATCCATGCGGTAGAGCTCTGCTACCCAAACATTCCACATGGGGGACCCTGGAGCAAATAAACCATACTCCACCTGTCCAGTAGAACTAAACCTTGCTGTTTGGAGAAGCTCATAAGCCTCACGTGAAAACCCCTCCATGGCCTCTTGAAGCACC
This sequence comes from Neogale vison, assembly GCF_020171115.1. Lineage (NCBI taxonomy): Eukaryota > Metazoa > Chordata > Mammalia > Carnivora > Mustelidae > Neogale > Neogale vison. The sequence continues at coordinate 122,421,657 of NC_058092.1, read as the reverse complement.
CCCTCCACTGGTCAGTCATCGTAGACACAAACTCCAGGGTGAGCAAATATCTGACATCTGCCTTACTCAGGTGCTGGATATCTCGAATAAGCCACTGCACATAGGAACTGCCTACTGCTTGGCACTGAATTGAACCATAGCTTGTGTTTACAATTCCATCCTCACCCGACTGGTCGCCAAGCACTCTTGATAGGGATTTGTGGAGCCACAATGCAGCATTCTGCCTTCTCTTTAGAAAGAAGTGCCTGGCGAGTCTGGCCAGAAAAGCCACAGGAGGGTCATCTGCTCAGCCCTCGAGGATCCCTGATTTATCAGCTGTCCTGGCCAGTAGTGCTGTGTCTGACAAAGCCTGAGCCATGACTTTGTGTCAGCCACCCAGAGAGTGGTTCCCATATCCAGCATGTGAGACCTGCCATGGCTCACTCCGTCCTCTCTACCCATCCTTGGTATTCGGGCATCTGTCCCCAAACCTTTGTTGGAATCCCAGCCAATGGGGGAACCTGAAACTCAACAGCGAACTTCTCCTTAACCATGGCATGAAACCTAGCTGTTTGGATGGGTGTCCAACCCTCAGAGAGGGAGCCAGATGTATGGGCAATGAGACCATGCCCACTCCTATGGGTTGCCCTGGGAAAAAACAGGCATTGTGACCCTCAGCCTGAGCATGCTTTCAAATAAGCCCTCTCTATTGCACCACCAAGATCCCGCACTTCAGGGCTGGTATTCCCCTAGGCCCAAATCCTAACCCTTGGTGGAAATCTCTTGGCGCCCAGACCCAGAGCCTGTCTCCAGAATCCCTGTTTTGGGGCACCCCTAAGATGGAAAACAGCACTATCCCCTTCCCCAAGAAAGCCACCACACTATTGGGAGCCTCCAGATCCTTAAGGAAGAAAAATCTCCCATGGACCCATGAGACCACACCTGCATTCTGAGGCCATCCAAAGACACAATCCAGATAGGAAAGCCTGTGCTACTGCCTTCCAGTCACGCTAATTACAGTTCCTGACGAGCTCTCCTTCAGGTCTACGCATTGGGCCTGTGATCATCTCACCACTAAGCCTAACCCGAGTTTGAGTTTGCAGTCTACTCTCCCAAAACCATGGCTCATATGTCCTCCAGGATGGGGTTTTTGGAGCCACACCACAGGACTGCGCCAGCCATCCCCAAGGAAAATTTGCCTGTCACATTTTCCAAAAACGTCTAGATTAGGAGAAACCTCAAAGGCACCTGGGCCCACTGCCATATTGGAGACTGGTCTGTACGCAAATGCACAGTCTGAAACACCCTGATCACCTACATCCGGCAGACACCAAAGTCAATGGTCCTGAGTGAGAAGATTGTACTTGACTTGCCCCTGGGACCTCACTGGAATCCTAGATTAGGTTTACAGGTATTGTCCTCAGAGGCTTTTTCTGGAATACCAACTTATGATAGAACATGATATAACAAGAACATCTTCTGTCCCCAGAAAGAAACCATGCTCTTCAACCTCTGCCAAACCATCCGGGTAATAGAATCCTGCTTGGCCCCTTAGCACCAAGTCATTTTAAGCTTTCCTTGGTTAAAAACCAACATTGTAACCGATCTGAAAGAGAATCCATGTTAACTCATCACCCTTGGTACTTCGCACCAGATCCACCAGAACAATTTACCATGTTCTTCAGGTGCAATGGAGAATGGAGGTCTGCATTCCAGGTATCCATGCAGTAGTGCTCTGGTACCCAAACTTTCCACATGGGGGAACCTAGAGCAAAAAAACTAGACTCCACATGTCCAGTAGAAGGAAACCCTGTTGTTTGGAGCATCTCACAAGCCTCAGCGTGGGAAATCCTCCGTGGCTTCTTGACGCCACTGCTCCACTTGTCGATAATCATAGATACAAACTCCAGTGTGAGCAAACATCTGACAACCTCCCTTACTCAGGAGCTTGTTTCTCAAATAAGGCACTACATATTGGAACTGCCTTCCACTTGGCACTGAATTGAACTGTAGCTTGGTTTTAGAATTCCATCCTCACCCTACTGGTCTCCAAGCCTTGTTGAGAGGGAATTCTGGAGCCATAACAAAGCATTCTGCCTTCCCCATAGAAAGAAGTGCCTGGTGAGTCTGCCCAGGAACCCCACATGAGGATCAATCTGCTCACCCTTGAGGGGACCCTGATTTATAGGCTGCCCTGGCCACTAGTGCTGTGTCTGACAGAGCCTGAGCCCCGACCTAGTGTCATCCACCGAGAGGGTGGGGACCATATCCAGCATGCAGACCGGCCATGGCTCAAGTCCGTCATCTTTATCCATCCTTGGTATTCAGGCATCTGTCCCCAGGCTTTTGTTGGAGTCCCTGCCAATGGGGGAACTTGAAGCACAATAGAGAACTATTTCTTCCCCATAGCAAGAAACCTGGCTGTTGGGATGGGTGTCCTACCATAATTGAGGGAGCCAGCTGCATTGCCAATGAGACCACACCCACTCCTGAGGGCTGCTCTTGGAGCAAAGAGGCTTGTGACCCTCAGCCTGAGCATGCTTTCAGACAAGCACTCTCAGTTTCACCACCAAGATCCTGCTTTGCCAGCCGGATACACTCCTAGGCCCAAATCCTAACCCTTGGTGATATTTTCCAGTTGCCCACACCCAGTTCCCATCTCTGGAATTTCTCTTTTGGGGCACCCCTTAGATGAAAAACAACACTATTCTCTTCCCTGAGAAAGCCACCAAAGTATTGGGAGCTGCCAGGATCCCTAGAAAGGAAATATATCCCATGAACCTATGAGACCACACCTCCAATCCGAGGCCATCCTGGACACACAATGCAGATAGAAAAGCCTGTGCTATCTTTTTCAAGTCACCCTAAATACAGTTCCTGACAAGCTGCCATCCAGGTCTATGCATTGGGCCTGTGAACACCTCTCCACTAACGCTAACCCGAGTTTATGTTTGAAGATTTCTCTCCCAAAACCATGGTACAAATGCCCTCCAGGATGGGGTCTCTGGAGCCAAACCACAGGATTGTGCCTGTCATCCCCAAGGAAAATTTGCCCATGACAGTTTCCCAAACCCTCCAGATTAGGAGAAACATGCAAGGACCCTGAGCCCACCACAATATTGGAGGCCACTCTGGAAGTAAATGCATATTCTGAAACACCCTGATCACCTACATCTGGCAGACATTCAAGTCAATGGTCCTGAGACAGAAGATTGAAACTGACATGCCCCTAGGACCTCACTGGAACCCTAGATTAGGTGTTCAGGCATTTGTCCTCAGAGGCCTGTTCTTGAATACCAACTTATGATACAACATGTGGTTCCTGAGCCACAGAACAGAACATCTCCTGTCCCCAGAAGGAAACCGTGCCCTTCGACCTGTGTCAAACCCTCTGGGTGGGAGAATCTTGCATGGCTTCTTAGCCACCAGGACATTCTAAGATTTCCTTAATAACAAACCAGCATTGTGACCCATCTGAAAGAGATTCCATGTTAATTCATCACCCTTGGTATTTCACACCAGAGCCACCAGAATGAACCTTCTATATTCCTCAGCTGCAATGGACAATGGAGGTGGGGTTTCAAAACAACCATGCAGGAGAGTGTACTACCCAAAAAATCCACATGGAGGACACTGGAGCAAACAAACCAGACTCCCCAACTCCAGTAGAAGAAAGCCTCGCTGTTTGGAGAATCTTACAAGTGCCAGCATGGGACACCTCCATGGCTGTTTCACGCCACCCTTACTTTAGTCGGTCATAACAGATACAAACTCCAGTGTGAGCAGACATCTGACATACACCCTTATTCATTTGCTGGATATCTCGAATCAGCCCCTGCGCCCTGAAACTGCCTTCTGCTTGGCACTGATTTAACCGTAGCTTTTGTTTACAATTCTATCCTCACCCTCAAGGTCTCCATGGCCTCTTAATAGTAATACTCGAGCCATATCAGAGCATTCGGTCTTCCTCATAGAAGGAAGAAGTGCCGGTCAGTCTTCCAAGAAACCCCACATGAGGATCAATCTGCTCGACCCTCCAGGGAACCCCGATTTGTAGGCTGCCCTGCCACTAGTGCTCTGTCTGACAGAGCCTGAGCCCCAACTTCGTGTCAGCCACCATGAGACCGGGGACCATATCCAGCATTTGAGACCGGCCATGGCTCAAGTCCGTCATCTCTACCCATCCTTGGTATTCAGGCATCTGTCCCTAGACCTTTGCTGGAATCCCGGTCAATGGGGGAACCTGAAGCACAATAGATAATTCCTCCTTCCCAATGGCAGGAAACCTGTCTGTTGGGTTGGGTGTGCAACCCTCAGAGTGGGAGCCAGCGGTATCCCCAATGAGACCACGCCCACATCTGAGGGCCGCCCTGGGATCAAACAGGCATTGTGACCCTCAGCCTGAGCATGCTTTCAAACAAGCTCTCTGTTTCACCACCAGGATCCCACATTGTAGGCCTGGTACGCCCCTAGGCCCAAATCTTAACCCTTGGTGGGATTTTCCAGGTGCCCTGACCCAGTGCCTGTCTATGTAATTTCTGTTTTAGACCACCCCTAAGATGGAAAACAGCACTCTTCTCTTCCCCGAAAAAGCCACTAAACTATTGGGAGCTGCCAGGATCCTTAGAGAGGTAAAGTCTCCCATAGACCCATGAGACCATACCTACATTCTGAGGCCTTCCTGGACACACAATCCAGATAGAAAATTCTTTGCTACTGTCTTCGAGTCACCCTAATTACAGTTCCTGATGGACTGCTTTCCAGGTCTATGCATTGAGCATGTGATCACCTCGCCACGAACCCTAACCTGAGTTTGTGTTCGGAAAATTCTCTCCCAAAACCATGGCTCAAATGCCCTTCTGCATGGGCTCTCTAGAGCCACATCACAGGACTTTGTCTGCCATCACCAATAAAATTTGCCTGTCACAGTTTCCCAAACTCTCCAGAATAGGAGAAACCTGCAAGGCTCCTGAGCCCAACCCTTACTGGAGGCTGTTCTGGTCGCAAAGGCGCAGTCTGTACACCTGGTCACATACATTCAGGCAGACACCCAAGTCAATGTTCCTGAGCCAGACGAATGAACCTGACAAGCCCCTAGGACCTCATTGGAACCCTAGATTAGGTTTCCAGGCACTTTGTTCTCAGGAATGGGTCACAATGCTGAATTGTTACCAGGGAGATCTTAGAACGTGCTGGTGGCTAACGTGCCTGGCAGGATTCTCCTACCCTGAGGGTTTGGCACAGGTCGAAGACCACGGTTTCCCTGGAATACCAACTTATGATAGAACATGTGGTCCCTGATCCACACAACAGTACATCTCCTGTCCCCAAAAGGAAACTGTGTTCTTGGACCTGTGTCCAACCCTCAGGGTAGGAGAATCCTGCATGGCATCTTATCCACCAACACATTCTAAGATCTCCATGGTAACAAACCAGCATTGTGACCCATCTACAAGAGATTCAGTGTAAACTCAAGGCCTTGGTACTTCTCCCCAGAGCCACCAGAAGGAACCTGCCACGTTCCTCAGCTGCAATGGTCATTGGGGGTGTGCTTTCCAGGCATCCATGCGGAAGAGCTCTGCTCCCAATCATTCCACATGCGGGACCCTGGAGCTCGCAAACCAGACTCCCCATGTCTGGTAGAAGGAAACCTTCCTGTTTGGAGCATCTCACAAGCCCCTGCGTGGGAAATCCTCCATGGTCTCTTGATGCCACCACTCCATTTGTCAGTCATCATAGACACAAAGTCCAGTGTGAGCAAACATCTGACATCCGCCCATACTCAGGTGCTGGGTATCTTGAATTAGCCTCTGCACATTGGAACTCCCTTCTGCTTTGCACTGAATTGAACCGTAACTTGTGTTGACAATTCCATCCTCAACCTACTGGTTTCCAAGCCTTCTTGATGAGGAATCTGGAGCCACAACACAGCATTCTGCCTTCCCCATAGAAAGAAGAATTGCCTGGGCAGTCTGCCCAGAAACCCCACATGAGAATCTATCTGTTTGGCATTCAAAGGAGTTCTGATTTATAGGCTATCCTGGCCACTAGTACTGTGTCTGACAGAGCCTAATCCACGACCTAGTGTCAGCCACCCAGAGAGTGGGCCCTTTATCCAGCAGGTGAGACCAGCCATGGCCCAAGTCCGTCATCTCTATCCATCATTGGATTCAGGCACCTTTCCAGAGACTTTTGTTGGAATACCTGCCAATAGGGGAACATGAAACACAATAGAGAACTCCTCCTTGCCCATTACAGGAAACCTGGCAGTTCAGATGTTTGTCGAAACCACACAGTGGGAGCTATCTTCATGGACAATGAGATCACGCCAACTCCTGATGGCCGCCCTGGGCACAAATAGGCATTGTGACTCTCAGCCTGGGCATGCTTTCAAACAATCCCTCTAAGTGGCACGGCCAGAATCCCGCATTGCAGTCCTGGTACACCCCTAGGCCCAAATCTTAAACCTTGGTGTGATTTTCCAGGCAAACAGTCTGAAAGCCCATCTCTGGAATCCCTGTTTTGGGGCAACCCAATGACGGAAAACAGCACTGTCCCTGAAAAAGCCACCAAACTTGGAGAGCCGCCAGGATCCTAAGAGGGGAAAAATCTCCCATGGACCCATGAGACCACACCTGCATTCCGAGGCCATCTGGCAAACACAATCCAGATAGAAAAACCTGTGCTACTGCCTTCGAGTCCCCTTAATTACAGTTCCTCACGAGCTACCCACCAGGTGTATGCATTGGGCCTGCAATCACCTCGCCACTAACCCTAACCCAAATTTGTGCTTGCAGACTTCTTTCCCAAAACCATGGCTCACTTGCCCTCCAGGATGGTGTCTCTGGAGCCAGAGCACAGGACCGTGCCTGCCATTCCCAAACATTTCAAATTTGGAGAAACCTGCAAGGCCCCAGAGCCCACCTCAATATTGACGGCCCCTTTGAATGCAATACTCAGTCTGAAATATCCTGATCACCTACATCCAGGCAGACACCCAGGTCAATGGTCCTAAGTCAGAAGTTTGAAACTGACATGCCCCTAGGACCTCATTGGAACCCTAGATTAGGTTTCCAGACATCTGTCCTCAGTGAGCTTTCTGGAAAACCAACTTATGATACAACCTGTGATCCCTGCGCCCCACAACAGAAGATATCCTGTCCTCAAAAGGAAACCGTGCTCCTCAACCTCTGCAAAACCCTCAGAGTAGGAGAATCCTGCACAGCACCTTAACCAACAGCACATTCTAAGATTTCCCTTATAAGAAACCACCATTTTGACCCCTCTGCAAGAGATTCCATGTCAACTCAAGGACTTGATACTTCACCTCTGAGCCACCAGATGGACCTACATGTTCCTCAGCTGCAATGATGAATGGAGGTGCGCTTTCCAGGCATCCATGCGGGATGCTCTGCTTCCCAAACTTTCCACATGGGGGCCCTGGAGCAAACAAACTAGACTCCAGCTGTCCAGTCGAAGGAAAACTTACTGTTTGGAACATCTCACAAGCCTCAGGGTGGCAAATCCTTCATGGCCTCTTGACACCACCCCTCCATTTGTCGGTCATCATAGATACAAACTCCATTGTGAGCAAACAACTGACATCCTTAGGTGCTAGATGTCCCATATAAGCTGCTGCACAAAGGAACTGCCTTCCACTTGGCACTGAATTGATCCATAGCTTATGTTTACAGTACCATCCTCACCCTACTGGTCCCCAAGCCCTCGTGATAGGGAATTCTAGAGCTACCACGGAGCATTCCTCCTTCCCCATAGAAAGAAGAAGTGCATGGTGGGTCTGCCCAGAAACCCCACATGAGATTCAATCTGCTCTGCCTTCAAGGGAACCCCGATTTATAGGCTTCCTGGCCACTAGTGCTGTGTCTGACAGAGACAGAGCCCTTACCTAGTGTCAGCAACCCAGAGATCGGGCCCCATATCCAGCATGTGAGACTGGTCATGGAGGAGACAGAGAAAGTCTGTCACCTCTACCCATCCTTGGTGTTCAGGCATCTGTCCCCAGACTTTTGCTGGAATCCCTGCCAATGGGGGAACCTGAAGCACAATAGAGAACACCTCCTTCCCATGGCAGGAAACCTGGCTGTTGGGATGGGTGTCCAACCCTCAAAGTGGGAGCCAGTTGCATGGCCAATAAAACCACGCCCACTCCTGAGGTCCATGATGGGCACAAACAGGCATTGTGACCCTCAGCCTGAGCATGTTTTCAAACAACCTTTCTCAGTTGCACCACCAGGATACCACATTGCAGGCCTGGTATGCCCCTTGGCCCAAATCCTAAGCCTTGGTTGGTTTTTCCAAGCACCCTGACCCAGAGCCCATCTCTTGAATCCCTGTTTTGGGGCATGCATAAGATGGAAAACAGCACTCTTCCCTTCCCCGAGAAAGCCACAAAACAATGGGAACCGCCAGGATCTTTAGAGTGGAAAAAATCTCCAATGGACCCACGAGTCCACACCTGCATTCCGAGGCCATCCTGGACACACAATCCAGATACAAAATCCTGTGCTATCACCTTCGAGTTACCCAATTTACAGTTCCTGACGAGCTGCCCTCCAGGTCTATGCATTGGGCCTGTGATCACCTCGCCACTAACCCTAATCCTAGTTTGTGTTTGCAGACTTCTCTCCAAAAACCATGACTTATATGCCCTCCAGGATGGGGTTTCTGTAGCCACATCACAAGAATGTGCCTGCCATCCCCAAGGAAATTGTGCCGTCAAAGTTGCCCAACCCCACCAGATGGGAGAAATCTGCAAGGCCCCTGAGCCCACCCCAATTTTGGAGGCCACTCTGGACTCAAATGCTCAGTATGAAACACCTTGATCAGCTACATCCAGGAAGACACCCAAGTCAATGGGCCTGAGTCCGATGTTTGAACCTGACATGACCCTAGTACTTCATTAGAACCCTAGATTAGGTTTTCAGGCACCTATCCTCAGATGCCTGTTCTGGAATACCAACTTATGATTCAACATGTGGTCCCTGAGCCACACAACAGAACATCTCCTGTCCCCAGAAGGAAACTGTGTTCTTGGACCTGTTTTAAACACTCAGGGTAGATGAATCCTGCACGGCCCCTTACCCACCAGCACATTCTAAGATCTCCCTGGTAACAAACCAGCATTGTGACCCATCTTCATGAGACTCCATGTCAACTCAAGGCCTTGGTAATTCGCCTTAGAGCCAACAGAACGAAACTGCCATGTTCCTCTGCTGCAATGGTCAATGGAGGTGTGCTTTCCAGGCATCCATATGGGAATGCTCTGCTACACAAACTTTCCTCATGGGGGACCCTGGAGAAAACAAACCAGAATCCCCCTGTCCAGTTGAAGGAAACCTTGCTGTTTGGAGCAGCTCACAAGCCCCAGCACGGGAAATCCTCCATGACCTTTTGATGCCACCCTCCATTTTTTGGTCATCATAGACACAAACTCTTGTGTGAGCAATTGGCTGACATCCGCACTTACTCAGGTGTTGGGTATAAGCAATCAGCCACTGCACACTGGAACTGCCTTCTGTTTGGTAATGACTTTAACAGTTGCATGTGTTTACCATTCCTTCTTCACCTCCTGGTCCACAAGCCCTCTTGATAGGGAATTCTGGAGCAACAACGCAGCATTCTTCCTGCCCCCAAGAAAGAAGAATTGCCTGGTGAGTCTGCCCAGAAACCCCACATGGGGATTCACCTGCAGGGCCCTCGACGACACCCTAATATCTTAGGCCACCATGGGAACTAAGGCTCTCTCTACAGAACCTGAGCCACGACCTCCAGTCAGCCACCCAGAAAGTGGGCCCCATTTCCTGCAGGTCGGAATTGTTGTGGCCCAAAGCCGTCATCTCTACTCAACCTGGATATTCAAGCCTCTGTGCCCAGTCCATAGCTCAAATCCCTGCCTATGGGGTACCTGAAGCACAAGGGTACTCCTCCTTCTTGATAGCAGGAAATCCAACTGTTGGGATGGGGGTCCAACCCTCAGAGTGGGAACCAGCTGCATGGACATGAGACCACGGCCACACATGGGAGCCGCCCTGGGCACAAACAGGCATTGTGACCATCAGTGTGAACCTGCTCCCAAACAAATCCCCACGGTAGCTGGACCAGGAGCCAGCAGAGTGGGACATCCAGGCCCTTAGGGGCAAATCCTCACCATTGTTGGTGTTTTTCAGTCACTTAGACCCAGAAACTGTCCCTGGAATCCCTCTTGTGCTGTCCATTGAGACAGAAAACAGCAGTCTCCCCTTCCTCCAGAGACTGCAAATTCTTGGGAGATGGGCAGAATCCTCAGAGATGAAGAATGTTCCATGGCCCCATGAAGCCACCCCTACATTTTGCGACAGTTCTGGACACACAATCCAGACAGAAAAGTCTGCCCAACTGTCTCAATGACACCTTAATTTCACTACACAATAAGCTGCCCTCAGAGCCTGCAGATCGGGGCTGTGATCACCTCGGGCCTCACCCTAATGCTAGTTCACGTTTGAAGCAAATAGCATGGAGGACAAGGGGCATTAGAGAAGATTTCTGTCTCCAAAACCGGGTCACACATGCCCTCCAGCATGGGGCCTCTGGAGCCACACCAGACGACTGTGCCTACCCTCCCAAAGGAAACTCTGCCCTTCACTGTTGCCCAAGCCCTGAAGCTTAGGAGGAAAGTACAAAGCCCCTGAGCCCACCTCAATTTCCAAGAACGGTCTGGACCCAAGTGTACATTGTGACACATAGTGAGCACCTGCCTCTAGGCAAACATCCAAGTCAAAGGCCCTGAGTCAGAAGATTGAACCTGAGGACTTTAACCCGAGAAGATTGAACCTGATTCTAGGACTTCATTGATGCCCTAGCTTAGGTTTTCAGGCGCCTGTCCCGAGAGGACTGTTCCCCCATACCACCTTATATTCCAACATGTTGTCCCTGAGCCACACAACAGACCCCTCTTGTCCCAGAAGGATACCTTGCTCTTGATAGCTGTGTCCAAGACTCAGTGTATTAGAATCCTGCATTAGAATCCATCCCAACATTCCAGTGTCTCCCTGGATACAAACCAGCATTGTGATCGAACAGCATCAAACTACATGTCAACTCAGCCCCCTTGGAACTTCACCCCAGAGCCACCAGATCGAACCTGCCATGTTCCTGAGCTGCAGTGGTCAATGGAGCCATCCATGGTCAATTCCAGCCATCCATGAGGGAGAGCTCTGTTACCAACCTTTCCATATGGTGGACCCTGGAGCAAACAAACCAGACTCCCCCTGTCCAGTAGAAGAAAACCTTACTGTTTCGAGCATCTCGCAAGCTACAGAGTGGGAAATCCTCCATGGCCTCTTGATGCAAACCCACCATTTGTCCGTCATCCTAGACACAAACACCAGTGTGAGCAAATATCTGACATCCACCCTTACTCAGGTGATGCAGGTCTCGAATCAGCCGCTGCATGCTGGAAGTGCCTTCTGCTTGTCACTGATTTGAACCGTAGCTTGTGCTTTTAATTCCATCCTCACCCTCCTGGTCCCCAAGCCCTCTTGTTAGGGAATTCTGTAGCCACAACACAACATTCTGCCTTCCCCATAGAAAGAAGAAGTGCCTGGTGAGTCTGCCCAGAAACCCCACCTGCTCGGCCCTCGATGGCACCTTAATATCTTAGGCCGCGATGGGCTCTCAGGCTCTGTCTGACACAGTCTGAGCCACGACCTCCAGGCAGCCATGCAGACAGTGGGCCCCATATACTGCAGGTGGGACCTGCTATGGCCGGAAGCCGTCACCTCTATTCAACCTGGGTATTCAGGCATCTTTCCCAAACCGTAGCTCAAATCCCTGCCTATGGGGGAACCTGAAACACAGGAGTATCCTTATTCCGGATGGCAGGAAAACTGGTTGTTGAGATGGGCACTAAGACTCTGTCTGACACAGTGTGAGCCATGACCTAGAGTCATCCATGCAGATAGTGGGCCCCATATCCTTCAGGTTGGACTTGTCATGGCCTAATGCCGTCATCTCTAATCAACCTGGATATTCAAGCATCTTTCCCAGATTGTAGCTCAAATCCCTGACTAGGGAGGAACCTGAAGCACAAGAGTACTCCTCCTTCCCGAAGGTAGGAAGCCTGGCTGTTGATATAGGTGTCCAACCCTCAGAGTGGAAACCAGATGCATGACCCATGAGACCACTGCCACACATGGGAGCCACTCTGGGAACAAACTTGCATTGTTACCCTCAGTGTGAGGCTACTTTCAAACAAAACCCTTCGGTAGCATGACCAGGAGTCTGCAGCACACGCCTACCATTTTAGGGCCAAACACTTACCCTTGTAGGTGTTTTCCAGGCGTCCACTCCCAGAACCTGTCACTGGAATCCCTCTTTTGGGGGTTCCCTGAAATGGAAAACAGCAGTGTTCCCTTCTCCCAGATACAACAAACTCTTGGGAGCTGAGCAGAATCCCCAGAGCTGAAGTATACCCCATGGCCCCATGAAGCCAACCCTACATTTTGTGAAAGTCCGGGACAAACAGTGCAGACAGAAAAGCCTGCACTACCGCCTCTATGATGCCTTAACTTCAGTACATTATGAGGTTCCAACAGGACCTGCAGATCGGGCCTGTGATCACCTCAGCCCTCAACCTAACCCTAGTTCGCGTTTGCAGTTTTCTGTCCCAAAGACCTGGCCCACATGCCCATCAGGATGGGGCCTCTGGAGCCGCACCAGACAACTGTGCCTACACACCCGAAGGAAACTCTGCCCTTCACAGTTGCCCAATCCCTGACGATTAGGAGCAATGTACAAAGCCCGTGAGACCACCTCAATTCTGATGAAAACCCTGGACCCAAGGGCACATTCTGACACACAATGAGCCCCTGCCTCCAGGCAGACATCGAAGTCAAAGGCCCTGAGACAGAAGATTGAGCCTGACATGCCTCTAGAACTTTATCAATACCCTAGCTTAGATTTTCAGAGGCCTGTTCTTCAATACCAACTTATATTCCAACACATGGTCCCTGAGCCACACCACAGAACCCCTTCTGTCTCTTAAGGATATCTTGCTCTTGGTAGCTGTGTCCATGAATCAGTGTAAGAGAATCCTGCATGGCCCCTGACTGCCCCAACATTTTAATGTCTCCCTGGATACATTCCAACATTTTGATCCAACAGCATGAAACTCCATGACATGAAACTCCATGTCAACACCAGCGACTTTGAACTTTGCCCCAGCGTCACCAGTACGAAACTGCCATTTCCTCATCTGCAATGGACACTGAGGTGGGCTTTCCGGGCATCCGTGCAGAAGTGCTCTGCTCCCCAAACGTTCCACATGGGACCCTGGAGCATACAAATGAGACTCCACCAGACCATTAGAAGGAAACCTTGATGTTTGTAGGATCTCACAAGCCCCAGGGTGGTAAATCCTCCATGGATTCATGACGCCTCCCCTCCATTTGCCGGTCATCATAGACACAAACTCCAGTGTGAACAAACATCTGACGTCCGCCCTTACTCAGGTGCTGGATGTCTCGAATCAGCCACTGCACAATGAAAATGCCTTCCGCTTGGCATTGAATTTAACCACACCAACATTCTAACGTCTCCCTGGATACAAACCAGCATTGTGATCCAACAGCATGAAATTCCATGTCAACTCAGGCTGCTTGGAACTTCGCCCCAGAGACACCAGATCGAACCTGCCATGTTCCGTGGCTTCAGTGGTCAATGGAGTTGTGCTTTTCAGGCATCCATGCGGGAGAGCTCTGCACCCAAACTTTGCATATGGGGGACACTGGAGCAAACAAACCAGATTCCCCCTGTCCAGTAGAACGAAACCTTGCCATTCAGAGCATTTCACAAGCTCCAAGGTGGGAAATCCTCCATGGCCTCATGACCCCACCCCTCCAATTGGTGGTCATTATAGACACAAATTTCAGTGTGAGCAAGCATCTGAAATCTGCCCTTACTCAGGTCCTGGATACCTCGCATCAGCCGCTGCACACTGGAACTGCCTTCTGCTTGGCACTGAATTGAGCCGTAGATTGTGTTTACAATTCCATCTTCAACTTCCTCGTCCCCAATCCCTCTTGATAGGGAACTTTGGAGCCACAGCACAGCATTCTGCCTACCACAAAAAAAGAAGACATACCTGTTGAGTCTGCCTGAAACCCCACATGAGGATCCACCTGCCTGTCCCTCAATGGCACCTTAATATCATAGGCCGCTATGGGCACTCAGACTCTGTCTGACATAGCCTGAGCCATGACCTCCAGACAGCCACGCAGACAGTGGGCCCAATATCCTGCAGGTGGGACCTGCCATAACCCAAAACCATTATCTCTACCCAACATGGTTATTCAGGCTCTTTCCTAGACTGTAGCTCAAATCCCTGCCTATGGGGGAACCTGAAGCACAGGAGTACTCCTCATTCCAGATGGCAGGAAACCTGGTTGTTGAGATGGGTGTCCAACCCTCAGAGTGAGAACCAGCTGCATGGCCCATGAGACCACGGTCTCTCATGGGAGCCACCCTGGGCACAAACAGGCATTGGGCCCCTAAGCCTGGGCATGCACTCAAACCAGGCCTCTCAGGTGCACCACCAGGATACCGCATTGCAGGCCTGGTACTCCCCTCGTCCCAAATACTAACACTTGGTGGGATATTCCAGGCACCCAGACCCAGAGCTCGTCTCTGGAATCCCTATTTTGAGGCACGCTTAATATGGAAAACAGCCCTATTCCCTTCCGCAAAAAGGCCACCAAACTATTGGGAGCTGCTAGAATCCTTAGAGAGGATAAATCTCCCATGTATCCATGAGACAACATCTACATTCCAAGGCCATCCGGGACACACAGTCCAGACATAATAGCCTGTGCTACCACATTCGTGTCACCCTCTTTAGAGCTCCTGATGAGCTGCTCTCCAGGTCTGCACATTGGGCCTGTGATCACCTCGACACTCACCCTAACACAGGTTTGTCTTTGCAGACATCTCTCCAAAACCATGGCTCACATGCCCTCCAGGATCTCGCCTTTGGAGACACACCACAGTACTGCGCCTGCCATTCCCAAGGAAACTTTGCCCATTCACAGGTGCCCAAAACGTCTAGATTAGGAGAAACCTGCAAGGTCCCTGAGCCCACCCCAATATTGGAGGACACTCTGCATGCAAATGTGCATTCTGAAACACCCTGATTCCTTACGTCCAGGCAGACACCCAAGTCAATGGTCCTGAGTCAGAATATTGAATCAGACATGCCCCTAGGACTTCATTGGAACCCTCCATTAGTTTTTCAGGCATCTGTCCTCAGAGGCCTATTTTGGTGGGATGTTCCAGGGTCCCAGACCCAGAACCCATCTCTGAAATCCCTGTTTGGGGGCATCTCTAAGATGGAAAACAGCACTCTTATCTTCCCCCAAAAATCCACCAAACTATAGGGAGCCCCCAGGATTCTTAGAGAGGAAAAGTCTCCCATGGACCCATGAGACCTCACCTACATTCCGAGGTCATTCTGGACACACAATCCAGATAGAAAAGTCTGTGCTACCATCTTCCAGTCACCCTAATTACAGTTCCTGATGAGCTGTCCCCAGGTCTATGCATTTGACATGTAATCACCTCGCGACCAACCCGAACCCAAATTTGTGTTTGCAGATCTCTCTCCCAAAACCATGGCTCACATGCCCTCCAGGATGGGGTCACTCCAGGTGCACCACAGGACTGTGGCTGCATTCCCCAAGGAAACTGTGCCTACCACAGTTGCCCAAACCTTACAGATTCAGAGAAACCTGCAAGGCCCCTGAGCCCACCCCAATTCTGGCGGCCTGAAACACCCTGATCAGCTACATTTCAGGTAGACAGCCACGTCAATGGTCCTGAGTCAGAATATTGAACCTGACATGCCCTTGGACCTCATTGGAATCCTTGATTAGGTTTTCATGCATCTGTCCTCAGGGGCCTATTCTGGAATACCAACTTATGATACAACATGTGGTCCCTGAGCCACACAACAGAACATTTCCTGTCCCCAGAAGGAAACCGTGTTCTTCGAACTATGCCAAACCCACAGAAGAGGAGAATCTTGCACCGTACCTTAGCCACCAGTACATTCTCAGATCTCCCTGGTAACAAACCAGCAGTGTGACCCATGTGAAAGAGATTCCATGTTAGCTCATCGCCCTTGGTACTTCACACCAGAGCCACCAAAATGAACCTGCCATGTTCCTCAGCTGCAATGGAGAATGGAGGTGTGATTTCCAGGCATCCATGTCGGAGAACTTTGCTACCCAGAATTTCCACATGAGGGACCCTGGAGCAAACAAATCAGATTCCACCTGTCCAGTAGAAGGAAACCTTGCTGTTTGGAGAATCTCACAAGCCTCAGGGCAGGAAATCCTCTGTGGCCTCTTGACGCCCTCCCTCCATTTGTCAGTCATCATAGACACGAACTCCAGTGTGAGCAAACATTGGACAATCGCCCTGACTCAGGTGCTGGATCTCTCAAATCAGCCACTGCACATTGGAACTGCCTTCAGCTTGGCACTGAATTTAACCATAGATTCTGTTTACAGTTCCATCCTCACCCTACTTGTCCCCAAGCCCTCTTAATAGGGAATTCTGGGGACACAATGCAGCATTTTGCTTGCCCCATAGGAAAAAAAAAAAAAAAGGTGCCTGGTGAGTCTTCCCAGATCGCCCACATGAGGATCCACCTGCATGGCCCTCGACAACATCCTAATATCATAGGCCACCATGGGCACTAATGCTCTGTCTGACATAGCCTGATCCACGACCTCCAGTCAGCCAGCTAGACATTGGGCCCCATATCCTGCAGGTGGGACCTGCCATGGGCCGAAGCCGTCATCTCTGCTAAACCTGGTTATTCAGGCATATGTCCACAGAACTTAGCTCAAATCCCTTCCTATGGGGGAACTTGAGTCACAAGTGTTCTCCTCCTTCCTGATGGCAGGAAATCTGGCCTGTGATATGGGTGTCCACCCCTCAGAGTGTGAACCAGCTGCATGGGCCTTGAGACCATGGTCACTCATGGGAGACGCCCTCGGCACAAACAGGCATTGTGACCCTCAGCTTGATCCTGCTTTCAAACAAACCCCCTCAGTAGCTGCACCAGGAGTCCGCAGAGCAGGCCTACCAGGTTACTATGGCAAAATCCTCTCCCTTGTTGGTGTTTTCCAGGTGCCCACACCCAGAAACTGTCTCCGGAATCTCTCTTTTCTAGTTCCCCTGAGACTGAAAACAGCAGTCTTACCTTCCCCCAGAGATACCAAATTCTTGGGAGCTGGACAGAATACCCAGAGAAGAAGAATCTCCCATGGCCCCGTGAAGCCACCCCTCTATTTTGCGACCGTCCTGGTCACAGGATCCAGACAAAATAGCCTGCACTACTACCTCCATGACACCTTAATTTCAGTACACTATGGGATGCCCTCAGGGCCTGCAGATAGGAGCTGTGATCACCTCGGGCCTCACCTAACCCTAGTTCGCATTTGCAGATCTGTCTCCAAAGCCCTGGCCCACATGTGCTCCCGGATGGGGACTCTGGTGCAATACCAGATAATTGTGCCAACCCTCCCGAAGAAGACTCTACACTTCACTGTTGCCCTAACCTTGAAAATTAAGAGCAAAGTAAATGCCCCTGAGCCCATGTCAATTTCGAAGGACTCGCTGGACCGAAATGCGCATTCTGACACACAATGAGCACCTGCCTCCAGGCAGACATCCAAGTCAAAAGTCCTGAGTCTGAAAATTTGACCTGACATGCCCCTAGGACTTCATAGATACTCTAAATTATATTTTCAGGTGCCAGCCCCAGAGGTCTGTTCTCCAATACCAACTTATGTACCAACATGTGGTCCTTGAGCTACACTACAGAATCCCTCCTGTCCCCAGAAGGATACCTTGCTCTTGGTAGCTTTGTCCAAGACACAGTAGGAGAATCCTGCATGGCCCCTGACCACCCCAACATTCTAACATTTCCCTGGATAAAAACCAGCATTGTGATCCAACAGCATGAAAGTCCATGTCAACTCAGGCCAGAAGGAACTTTTCCCCAGAGCCACCAGATCGAACCTGCCATGTTCCTCATCTGTAGTAGTCAATGGAGGTGTGCTTTCCAGGCATCCCATGTGGGAGAGCTCTGTTACCCAAACTTTCCTTATGGGGTACGGTGGAGCAAACAAACCAGACTCACCCTGTCCAGTACAAGGAATCCTTGCTGTTTGGAGCACTTCATAAGCCCTAGGGTGGGAAATCCTCCATAGCCTCGTGACACCACTGTTCCATTTGGTGGTCATCATAAACACATACTCCAATATGAGTAAACATCTGACATCTGCCTTACTCAGGTGCTGGATATCTTGAATCAACCACTACACACTGAAACTGCCTTCTGTTTGGCACAGAATTTAACTGTACCTTGTGTTTTCAATTCCATCATCACCCTCCTGGGCCCCAAGCCCTCTTGATAGGGAATTCTGGAGCCACAATGCAGCATTCTTCATGCCCCACAGAAAGAAGAAGTGCCTGGTGAGACTTTCCAGATACCCCACATGAGGATCCACCTGCCTGGCCCTTGATGGCACCCTAATATCATAGGCCACCAAGAGCACTCAGGCTCTGTCTGACACAGCCTGAGCCATGACCTCTGGTCTGGCATGGGGACAGTGGGCCCCCTAAATTGCTGGTGGGACATGCCTTGGCCCAAAGCCGTCACATCTGCTCAACCTGTATATTCAGGCATCTCTCCCCAGACTGTACCTTAAATCCCTGACTACGGGGGAACCTGATGCACAAGACTACTCCTCATTCCAGATGGCAGGAAACCTGGCTGTTGAGATTGGTGTCCAACCCTCAAAGTGGGAAATAGCTGCAAGCCCCATGAGACCACGGCCACTCTTGGTAGCCTCCCTGAGCACAAACAGGCATTGTGACCCCCAGCGTGAGCCTTCTTTAAAATAAACGCCCTTGGTAGCTAGACCAGGAGCCCTCCGAGCGTGCCTGCAAGGTCCCTAGTACCAAATGCTTACCCTAGTTCGTGCTTCATTGCACCCAGTCACAGAACCTGTCTCTGGAATCCCACATTTGGGAGTTCCTTGAGACGGAAAACAGCAGTCATCCCTTCCCCCAGAGAGACCAAACTCTTAGGAGCTGGGCAGAATCCCCAGAGACAAAGAATCTTTCATGGCCTCATGAAATCACCCCTACAATTTGCAACCGTCCTAGACATACAATCCCAACAGAAAAGCCTGTGCGAACGCCTCCAAGACACCTTAATTTCAGTGTACTATGCACTGCCCTCAGGGCCTGCATATCGGGCCTATGATAACCCCGGCTTTCACCCTAACCCTAGTTCGTGTTTGCAGATTTCTGTCCCCAAAGCCCTGGCCCACATGCCCTCCAGGATGGGGCCTCTGGAGCCACACCGGACGACTGTGCCTAACCTCTGGAAGAAAAATCTGCCCTTCATTGTTACCCAAATCCTGAAGATTAGGAGCAATATACATAGTAACTGAGCTCACTTCAATTGCGAGGAAAACTGTGGACCGAAATGTGCCTTTTGGCACACCAACGAGCACCTGCCTCCAGGCAGACATCAAAGTCAAAGACCCTGAGTCAGAAGATTGATCCTGACATGCCCCTAGGACTTCATCAATACCATAGATTAGATTTTCAGGCGCCTGTTCCCAGCGTCCTTTTCTCCAATATCAACTTAAATTCCAACATGTGGTCCGTGAGCCACACAACAGAATCCCTCCTGTCTCCAGTAAGATAGCTTGCTCTTGGTAGCTATGTCCAAGATTCAGTGCAGGAGAATCCTGCATGGCCCCTGACCACCCCAACATTCTAACGTCTCCCTGGATACAAACCATCATTATGATCCAACAGCATGAAACTCCATGTCAACTCAGGCCCCTTGGAACTTCACCACAGAGTCACCAGATGGAGCCTGCCATGTTCCTCAGCTGCAATGGTAAATAGAGGTGTGCTTTCCAGGCATCCATGCAGGAGAGCTCTGCTACCCAAACTTTCCTAACCCTAACCCTAACCCTAACCCTAACCTGGCCCTACCCTAACACGGACCATAACACTGACCCAGACACTGAACGTAAACCTAACTCTGACCCAGACCGTGAGCCTCACCAGAACCCTAACCCAAATGCTAACCCTGATCCTGACCCTAATCTTAACCCAGAATCTAAATGTAAAGCTGACCTTACCCTAACCATAATTCTAAACCAGACCCTGACCCTGAACCTAACACTGAAACTGACGCTAATCCTAACCCTGACCCTGACGCTTATTCTGACACTAACCCTAACCCTGACACTGACTGTGTGCCTGACCATAAACCTAACCCTGAACCTTACACTAACCCTGACCCCTACCCTAAGCCTAACGATAACTCTGGCTAACAATGTCTAAACCTAACTCTGACGCTAACTCTAACCCTAACCTTAACCCTATCCTGAAAACTAACTGAAAACCCGGACCCTGACCCTGACTGTGAGCCTTACCCAACCCCTAACCAGCCCTGACCCTGACCTTGACCCTGACCATGAGCCAGACCTGAACCCTAAACGCCTATAGCTGACCCTGATACGGACCCTGAACCTAAACCTAACCCTGACCTTACACTAACCCTGACTCAGACCCTAACCGAGACACTGACCCTGACCTAACCTTGTCCCTAGACCTAACCCTGACCATGACTAAGAGCCTGAACCTAACACTAACCCTAAATGTAACCATAAACGGTGACCTTAATACGGAACCAGATGCTAAAACTAATGCAGACTCTAATGGTAAAACTAAACACTACACTAAGCCAAATTGTAACCCTGAGCCTAACTTAGTCTAACCCTTTCCATAACGTATCCCTACTTCTAACCCTAACCCTAACACCAAACCCTAACCTTTCCCTTGAACCTAAACCTGACCCTAAATTTAACCCTAACCCTAACCCTGACCCAAGCCTAACCCTACCCTGACCCGAACCTTACTCCTAAACCAAAACTGGACCCTAAACCTAAATCTGACCCTGTCCCTGACCTTCACCCTGACCCAGACACTTACCCTTACAGTAAATCTAACCCTCACCCTAACAGTGACCCAGAACCTGACCCTAACACTAAGCCTGACCCTAAACCTAAACATAAACGTAAAGCTGACCCTGACCCTAACACGGGCCATGACCCAGTACCTAACGCTGAACCTAACCCTAGCAATAACCCCTAACCCTAACCCTGACCCTGACCCAAACCCTGTCTAAACCTAACCCTCAACCTAACTCTAACCCTAAACCTAATGCTACCATGAGGTTTGCCCGGAGTATGAGAACTCCTCAGATCCTTGGGGAGAGCTATCCACCCCATCCCATGTCGGGACATGAACTCGGACATCCCCAGACAACTAGAGGCATATGTGTTTGAGCGCTCGCATGCACAGACACACAGACACACACACACAAACACACACACACATACACACACACATACACACAACCACACACCCTGCTCTGCCCAGCTAGGGGTCAGAGGTGGACACCAAGGGAAAATGGTGGGTAAAAAGGGTGAAAGAAGAAAGAGGTTGGAGACAGCTCGGCTATGGGGTCAGGGGCATCAGGACTCCTGGCCAGGACCGAGATCCAAAGCATGGGGAGGGGAGACAGGAAAGGCTGAGGGTCAAGGGGTCCCCAAGGGGCCCAGGGCCTTTGCAAGGGCACTGGGTGGGGACAGTGTCTGGGGTCTGGTGTCCATCACCACCCTTGACTACTGGAAGCAGGAAGAGGTAACCACCCTTTGTGGACACGGCTACAACACCAAAGGCCTTCCTTTACTCTTCTATCAATGGGGCCATAGAAACAGGTATCCCTAGTCTCCCACAGGCTTGTAGAAGAGCCTGTTGGCCTTGAATCTCTGTCCGAGATCGACTGTGCTCCCAGTCTTGGGTAAATGCTTTCTAATCCCTCGAGTTCCTTCAGAGCAGAAGACAGCCTGGAAGTTCGGGGGGCTGACATTGTGAGCTTGCAGAATGTGGCAGAGCACTAGGCCCCTGCCCTGGGAACCAAGGTCAGGACCCTCCTTGTTGCAGCCTCAGGGTCCAAATTGGGAAGAAGTTCCAGAGTCAGTGCTCTGTTCAGGGTGAAAAGGCCTTACTTAGCAAGGAACCAAACACCAGCACAGGAGAGGAAAACCGGGACAATGGAGACACTGGAGGTTTCGCCCATCAGCCCTGGAGCCCAGAGATCCTGCTCCTGTGAGACACACACGAACAGAGACAGACGCAGATGCAGACACAGAGACAAAGACAAAGACAGAGACAGAGACAGACAGTGAACACAGGAGAGAGGGAACCAGCAGAAGTGCCAGACTTTCCTCCATCAGCTTGGAAATGACAGCCAAACATTTTGTGCCCTTATCAGTCCCACGGGCCATCCCTCCTAGGAGGACGGATATGAGAATGCCCGCGGACCACTATGGGGACTGGCCAGTACATGGGCGCAGACGAGGACCTTGTCCTCAACCTAATGGAAATCCCGGGAAGTCTGTGTCCACAAGGTCAGAAGCCATGTACTGCAACCTTACCGCAGCGGATGGGATATAGTCAGGAGGAGGGTGGTTTTGCTGGATCCCAGAGCAGATCCAGGGCTCTCTGTGCTATGTTCCATTCCCCCGCCCATCACCAAGCACACCCGTGCCTTGGCAAGTGTGTGCACCAGACTCCTGGTAGAGCAGGGATGGAACGCATGGAGAGGGCCTAGCCCTGATGGCATCCCCAGAAGAAGAGCCAGAACACCTCCAATGTGCAGACAGGTAGACTGAGGAGGCCCTGAGAGCCACAGGATGTGTGCAGGCTCACAGTCCTGGGCAGGAGCAGGAACCCGGTCTGAACCCAGCTCCGTGCCCTCCCAGCAGAGACAACAGCTGCACCCAGGCCTCCCAGGGGTTGGGGGGAGGCTGTGTGTGGGTCACTGGATGGACAGGGAATGGGGTGGAGTGTGAGCCCTGAGCAGCTGGGGTAGGGGCGCCCTCAGGGAGCTCTGGATGGGAGCAGGAAGTCCAGTAAGGAGCTCCCAGGCAGTGGGAGCTTTCTTGACGACAGCTTTCCTTACTTTCCTGACGACAGCGCCCAACGGAATTGGAACCCACGTATCCAGGCACCCACATTCCAGAGAAAACCACCCTGCCCATCTCATTTCTAGGCACAGCCTGAAAAACGACATGTTCTTGTGCTGTCTACCGAAACCCAGAGAATGCAGGTAGAGGAGAGCTCGCCCGCCAGACAAGTCCCCTCACTGGGCCAGTCATGTCAGGCTTCCCCGATGTCTCTGGCCCTTTTGGCAAAAAGAATCGCAAGGTGACACCGGGGGGGCTCAGAGTCAGAGAGTCCCACACCTTCTGATTGACCCGTGTATCCATAGGTCTCCTCCCCGTGTGTGTGTTTGTGTGTGTGTGTGAGTGTGTGTGTGTGTGTAAAGAGAGCTCATCGGGGTTGGAGATGCCCCGAGCAGGAGCAGGCTTATGAGGTGTCCGATGCCAGGTTGGCAGGTCATGTTCACGCCCCAGGTTAAGGTAGGCTAGGTGGGAGCGGGTGTGGGAACTGCACCCTGTTGCCCAGGGTTTATCCTGAGACCCTTCAGGCACGGGTCAATGAACCAGGTGCAGGACTAACACTAACACTGACCCCTGACCCTGACCCTGACCCTGACCCTGACTGTGAGCCTGACCCAAAACCTAACCCTAGTCCTGACACTGACCCTGACCTCGACCGAGATCCTGATCTGAAACCTAACCCTAAATCTAAGAGTGATGCTGACCCTGATCTGGACCCTGAACCTAAACCCAACCGGACCTTACTCTAAACCTGACTCATCCCTAACCGTGACCCTGACTCTGACCCTAATCATAACCCTGACCCTAACCAAACCAAATCCTGACCCTAAATCTAACACTGACTGAACTTAGCGCCTGACCCTAACCGTAACCCTAAAGTTAACCCTAACCCTGACCTGAATAAGGACACTGAATCTAAACCTAATGCAGACCCTAACCCTAGCACTAACCCCTACTTTAACCCAAACCCTAACACTGACCCTACGCTGTCTAACCCTAACACTTAACATAACCCTACTGCTAACCCTAACCCTAACCAAAAACTCATTCGTTCCTCTGAAACTTACCCTGACCCTGAACCGAAACTTGACCCTAAAACATAGCCTGACCCTGAAACTAAAATGACACTGGCCCTGACCTTCACCCTGACCCTGAACCTGACTCTAAACCTAACCCGGACCCGAACACTGACCCAAAACTAACCCTGCCCCTGACCCGACCCTGGAACCTAAAGAAAAGCCTCACTCTGACCCTAAATCTAACCCAGGCCCTGACCGTCACGCTGACGCTGACCCTTACCCTGACACTAATCCTAAGCCTGACCCTACCCTTACCCAGACCGTGTCTGTGAGCTTGACCCTAACCGTCATCCTAAAGGTAACCCTAACCCTGACCCAATACAGACCCTGAACCTAAACCTAATGCAGATGCTAAACCTAACACTAACGCCTACCTTAACCCAAACACTAACCCTGACCTTAACGCTGTCTCACCCTAACCCTAACCATAACCCTTGTTCTAACCCTAATCCTAACCCCAAACACAAACCTTTCCCCTAACCTAACCCTGACATTGAACCGAACATTGACCCAAAAACAAATCCTGACCCTGACCATAAACCGGACCCTGGCCCAGACCTTCATCTGATCTGACCCTAAACCTAACCCTGACAATAGCACTGACCCAAAACTAACCCTGTCCTTGAACTGAACGTGGAATCTAAACCAAAACCAGATCCTGACCCTAAACCTGACACTGGCCCTGACCTTCACCCTGACCCTGACCCAGACCCTGACCATAAACATAAACCTTACCCTAAGAGTGACCCTAACACTAACCTGGAACCTAAACGTGAGTATGACCCTAACTCTAACCCTAAACGTAACCCTGACCCTGACCCTAAGACGGGCCATGATGCAAAACATAACGATGACCTTAACCCTAAAACTAACCCCTAACCCTAATGCTGACACAGACCCTAACCCGGTCTAACCCTAACCCTTAAACTAAATGATTCTCACCCTAACCCCATACTTTAACCCTAACCCTGACCCTATCCCTGACCCTGACCATAACCCTAACCCTGAACTTTGTCTAAACCGGACCCTGATCCTGTTACCCTAAACAGAACCCTGACCCTGACCCTAAACCAAACCCTGACCCTAGCCCAGGCCATAACACTGACACTGACGCTGATCATAAAACTAACTCTGACCCAGACCGTGAGCCTGACCAGAAAATTAACCCTAAAGCTAACCATGATCCTGAACCTAGTCATAACCCAGAATCTAAATGTAAAGCTGACCTTAACCTAACCATAACCTAACCCTGACCCTGACCCTGAACCTAACACTGAACCTGACCCAAATCCTAACCCTGACCGTTACCCTTACTCTGACACTATCCCTAACCCTGACAATGACTGTGAGCCTGACAATAAACCTAACCCTGAACCTAACCCTAACCCTTTCCCCTACCCTAAGCCTAACGATAACCCTGACCCTAACAATGTCGAACCCTAACCCTGACACAAACTCTAACCCTATCCTTAACTCTAACCCTAAAACTAACCAAAAACTCTGACCGAACCCTGACTGTGAACCTGACACCAACCCTACGCAGCCCTGACCCCGACCCTGACCTTGAGCCTGACCCGAACGCTACCCCTAACCAAAAGCCAAACGCTGACCCTGATTCAAACACTGAACCTAAACCGAACCCTGACCTTACACTAACCCTGACTCAGACCCTAACCGAGACCCTGACCCAGACCTAAATTTGACCCTAACCATAAACCATATCATGACAGTGAGCCTGACCCTACCCCTAGCACTAAATGTAACCCTAAACTCTAACCCTAATACGGAACTTAAACTAACACTGACCTAACGGTAAAACTAAACCTACCCTAACCCAAACCCTAACCCTGAACCTAACACAGTCTAACCCTAACCCTAACCATAACCCTACTTCGAACCCTAACCCTAACACCAAACCCTGAACTTTCTCCTGAACCTAACCCTGACCCTGAACCTAACCCTAACCCTAACCCTGACCCAAACCTAAACCTGACACTTACCCGAACCATGAACCTAAACCAAAACCTAACCTGACCCTACATCTGATGCTGTCACTGACCTTCACCCTGACCCTGATACTGACCCTGACCATAAACTTAACCCTCACCCTAACACTGACCCAGACCCTGACACTAACACTAACCCTGACCTTGACTGTGAGCCTGACCCTAAACATAACCATAAACGTAAACCTGACCCTGAACCTAACATGGGCCATGACCCGAAACCTAACGCTGACCCTAAACTTAACACTAACCCCTAACCCTAACCCTGACCCTGACCCAAACCCTGTCTAATCCTAACACTCAACCTAACTCTAACCCTAACCCTAACCCGAAAACAAAGCCTGACCCTGACCCTAAACTGACTCTGACCCTGACCCTGACTCTAAACCTAACCCTGACACTAACACTGACCCAAAACTAACCCTGCCCCTGACACGAACCTGGATCCTAAACCAAAGCCTCACCCTGACCCTAAATCTGACCCTGGCCCAGACCTTTACCCTGACCCTGACCCTGACCCTAGTCCTAAGACTGACCCAGTCCTAAGCCTGACCCTAACCCTAACCCTGAACTTAACACTAACACTAACTCTGACCCAGACCTTGAGCCTGACCAGAACCCTAACCCAAAGCTAACCATGATACCGACTATAATCACAACCCAGAATCTAAACGTAAAGCTGACATTATCCTCACCATGACCCTAAAACTGACCTTGACCCTGACCCTAACACTGAACCTGACCCTGATCCTAACCCTGACCCTGACCCTTACTCTGACACAAACCCTAACCCTAACACTGACTGTGAGCCTGACCATAAACCTAACCCTAACCTAACCCTAGCCCTGACCCCTACCTTAAGCCTAACGATACCCTGACCATAACAATGTCTAACCATAACCCTGACCCTAACTCTAACCCTAACATTAACCCTAAAACTAAAAGTAACCGAAAACCCGGACCCTGACCCTGACTGTAAACCTGACCCAAACCTAAACAGCCCTGACCCGCACCCTGACCCTGACCATGCGTCAGACCCGAACCCGAACCTAAACCAAAGCCTAACGCTGACCCTATTTGGAACCTGACCTTAAACCTACCCCTGACCTTACACTAATCCTGATTCAGACCCTAACCAAGAGCCTGACCCTGACCTAACCTTGACCCTAACCCAAACCCGGACCTTGACTGTGAACTTGACCCTAACCCTAAGCCTAAAGGTATCCCTAGCGCTCACCCTAATATGAACCGAGTACCTAAAACTAATGCTGACCCTACCGGTAAATCTAAACCCTATCCTAACCCAAACCCTAACACTGAATCTAACATAGTCTAACCCTAACACTAAATATAACGCTACTTCTAATCCTAACCCTAACACCAAACGCTAACCTTTCCACAGAACCTAACCCTGACCTTGAAAATAACCCTAACCCTAACCCTAACCCTGAACCAAACCTAACCCTGACCCTTATCTGAACCTTGCCCCTAAACCAAAACATGACCCTGACCCTAAATCTGACCCTGTCCCTGACCTTCACCCTGACCCTGACACTGACCCTGACCCTAAACCTAAACATCACCCTAACACTGAACCAGAACCTGACCTTAACACTAACCCTGCCCTGACTGTGAGCCTGACCCTAAACCTAACGATAAACGTAAACCTGACGCTGACCCTAACACGGGACAGGACTTGAAACCTAATGCTGACCCTAACCCTAACACTAACCCCTAACCATTACCCTGACCCAAACCCTGTATAAACATAACCCTGATCCTAAGTCTAACCCTAAACCAAACTCTCCCATGAGGTTTGCCTGGAGGATGAGAGCTCCTCAGATCCTTAGGGAGAGCTACACACCCCATCCAATGTGGGAACATGATCTCGGACATCCCCAGACAACTAGAGGCATATGTGTTTGAGCGCTCGCATGCACAGACACACACACACACACACACACACACACACACACACACACAAACAGCAACACACACCCCGCTCTGCCCAGCTAGGGGTCAGAGGTGGACACCAAGGGAAATGTTGGATTAAAAGGGTGAAAGAAGAAAGAGGTTAGAGACAGCTCGGCCATGGGGTCAGGGGCATCAGACCTCCTGGACAGGACAGAGATCCAAAGCATGGGGAGTGGAGACAGGACGAGTTGATGGTCAAGGGGTCCACAAGGGGTCCAAGGGCTTAGGGCACTGGGTGGGGAAAGTGTCTGGGGTCTGGTGTCCATCACCACCCTGGACTACTGGAAGTAGGAAGAGGTAACAAACCTGGGTGGACAGAGCTACAGCACCGAAGGCCTCCCCTTACACTTCTATCAATGGAGCGATTGAGAATGGGTGTCCCTAGTCTCCCACAGGCTTCTAAAAGAGCCTGTTGGCCTTGAATCTCTATCCGAGACCCACTGTGCTCCCAGTCTTGGGTACATGTTTTCTACTCCCTCGAGCTCCTTCTGAGCAGAAGACAGCCTGGAGGCTCGGGGGGCTGACATTGTGAGCTTGCAGAATGATGCAGAGCACTAGGCCCCTGGCCTGGGGACCAAGATCAGGACCCTCCTTGTTGCAGCTTCAGGGTCCCCATTGGGAAGAGGTTCCAGAGTCCTCGCTCTGCTCAGGGTGAGAAAGCTTACTTACCAAGGAACCAAGCACCAGCACAGGAGAGTCAAACAGGGACAAGGGATACAACGGTGGTTTCATCCATCATCCCTGGAGCCCACAGATCCTGCTCCTGTGAGATACACCAAAACAGAGACAGACCCTGACACAGAGATAAAGACAAAGACAGAGACAGACACTGAACACAGGAGAGAAAGAACCAGCAGAAGTGCCAGACTTTCCTCCATCAGCTTGGAAATGACAGCCAAACATTTTGGGCCCCTATCTGTCCCACGGGCCATTCCTCCAAGGAGGACGGATGCAGGAATGCCCGTGGACCACTATGGGGGATGGCCAGTACATGGGCGCAGACGAGGCCTTTGGACCTCAAGCTAATGGAAGTCCCGGGAAGTCTGTGTCCACAAGGTCAGAAGCCATCACTGCAACCTTGCCACGTGGAATGGGATACAGGCAGGAGGAGGGTGGTTTTGCTGGATCCCAGAAGAGATCCAGGCCTCTGAGGGTTATAGTCCATTCCCCCGCCCATCACCAAGCACACCTGTGCCTTGGCTAGTGTGTGCACCAGACTCCTGGGAGAGCGGGGATGGAACTCTTGGAGAGGGCCTACCCCTGATGGCATCCCCTGAAGAAGAAGCCAGAACACCCCCAATGTGCAGATGGGGAGACTGAGGAGGCCCTGAGAGTCACAGGATGTGTCTGGACTCACAGTCCTGGGAAGGAGCAGGTGCCCGGTATAACCCCAGCACTGTTCCCACCCAGCGGAGACAACAGCTGCACCCAGGCCTCCCAGGGGTTGGGGGGAGGCTGTGTGTGGGTCACTGGATGGACAGGGCATGGGGTGGAGTGTGAGCCCTAAGCAGCTGGGGTAGGGGCGCCCTCAGGGAGCTCTGGATGGGAGCAGGAAGTCCGGTAAGGAGCCCTCAGGCAGTGGGGACCTTACTTCCCTGATGACAGAGCCCAACGGAATTGGAATCCACGTAACCAGGCACCCACATTCCAGGGAAAACCACCCTGCACAGCTCATTTCTTGGCACAGCCTGAAGGAAGCAACATGTTCTTGTGCTGTCTACTGAAGCCCAGAGAATGCAGGCAGAGGAGAACTTGCCCGCCAGACAAGTCCCCTCACTTGGCAGGTCATGTCAGGCCTCCCTGACGCCTCTGGCCGTATTGGCAAAAAGAATCGCAAGGTGAAACCGAGGGGTTCAGAGTCAGAGCCCAAAACCTTCTGATTGACCCGTGTAGCCCTAGGTCTCCTCCCCGTGTGTGTGTGTGTGTGTGTGTGTGTGTGTGTGTGTGTAAAGAGAGCTCATCGGGGGTGGAGATGTCCCGAGCAAGAGCAGGCTTATGAGGTGCCCGATGCCTGGTAGGCAGGTCATGTTCACGCCCCAGTTTAAGGCAGGCTAGCTGGGACCAGGTGTGCTGCTGCACCCTTTTGCCCAGGATTTATCCTGAGACCCAGAAGGGACTGGTCAATGACCCAGGTGCGGGGCTAACACTAACACTAACCCCTGAACCTGACCCGGACCCTGACCCTGACCCTGAATGTGAGGCTGATCCAAAACCTAACCCTAGCCCTGACCCTGACTCTGACCCTGATTGAGATCCTGACCCAAACCCTAATCCTAAATCTAAGCCTAATGCTGACCCTGATCCAGACCCTGATCCTGAACCTAACCTGACCTACTCTAACCCTGACTCATCCCTAACCGTGACCCTTACTCTGACCCTAATCATAACCATGACCCTAACCAAATCCTGAACCCAATCCTAACACTGACAGTACTTTGAGCCTGACCTTAAACGTAACCCTAACGGTATACCTAACCTGACCCTAATAAGGACACTTAACCTAAACCTAATGCTGACCGTAACCCTAACACTAACCCCTACACAATCCAGCTCCTAATCCTGACACTATGCTGTCTAACCCTAAACTAAACAAAACCCTACTGCTAACCCTAAACCTAAACAAAAACTCAAACCGTTCCCATGAAACTAACCCTGACCCTGAACCGAAATTTGACTCTAAAACAAAGCCTGACCCACTTTAAACTGACTCAGGCCCTGACCTTCACTTGGACTCTGACCCTGACCCTGACTCTAAACCTAACCCTGACCCTAACCCTGACCTAAAACTAACCCTGCCCTGTCCCGTACCTGGACACGAAACCAAAGCCACACCTTGACCCTAAATCAGACCCTGCATTGACCTTCACCTGACCCTGACCCTGACCCTAATCGTAAGCCGGACCTAGTTCTAAGTGTGACCCTAACCCTAACCCTGATGCTAACCCTAACCCTAACTCAAACCCAGACCGTGAGCCGGACCAGACCCTAACCCAAATCTAAACATGATCCTGACCCTAATCATAACCCAGAATCTAAATGTAAAGCAGACCTTATCCTAACCATGACCCTAACCCTGACCTTGACACTGACCCTAACACTGAACCTGACCCTAATCCTAACCCTGACCCTGACCCTTAATCTGACCCAAACCCTAATCCTGACACTGACTATGAGCCTGACCATCAACCTAACCCTAACCTAACCCTAACCCTGACCCCTACCTAAAGCCTAACGATAACCCTGACCCTAACAATGTCTAACCATAACCCTGAACCTAACTCTAACCCTAACAGTAACCCTAACCCTAAACCCTGACCCTGATTGTGAACCTGACCCAAACCTAACCAGCCTTGAACTTCATCATGACCCTGACCATGAGCCAGACCCGACCCTAACCTAAATTAAGCCTAAAGCTGACACTGATTCGGACCCAGAACTTAAACCTAACCCTGACCTTACACTAACCCTGACTCAGACCCTAACCGAGAGTCTGACCCTGACCTAACCTTGACCCTAACCCGAACGCAGACCTTGACTGTGAGACTGACCCTAAACCTAACCCTAAATGTAACCCTAAACCTTGACCCTTATACAGACACAGACCCTAAAACTAATGCTGACCCTAATGTAAAAACTAAACCCTACCCTGACCCAAACCCTAATTGTGACCCTAACACAGTCTAACGCTAACCCTAACCATAACCCTAATTCTAACACTAACCCTAACACCAAAACTTAACCATACCCTGAACCTAACCCTGACCCTAACCCTAACCCTAACCCTAACCCTAACCCTAACCATGACCCAAATATAACACTCATCCTGACACGACTCTTAGCCCTTAACCAAAACCTGACCCTGACCCTATATCTGAACCTGTCCCTGGCCTTCACCCTGACCCTGACACTGACCCTGACCCTAAACCTAACCCTCATCCTAACACTTACCCAGAACCTGAACTCACACTAAACCTGACCCTGACTGTGAGCCAGAACCTAAATCTAACCATAAACGTAAAGCTGAACCTGACCCTAACATGGGCCATGACATGAAACCTAACGCTGACCTAACCCTAACACAAACCCCTAACCCTATCCCTGACCCTGACCCAAACATTCTCTAAACCTAACTCTCAACCTAACTCTAACCCAACCCCTATCCCCTCACATGGTGTTTACCTGGAGGATAAGAACTCCTCAGATCCTTGGGGAGAGCTACTCAACCTATCCCATGTGGGACATAATCTGGGACATCACAAGACAGATAGAGGCATATGTGTTTGAGCACTCCCATGCACAGACACACACACACACACACACACACACACACACACACACACACCGCTTTACCCAGCTAGGGGTCAGAGGTGGACACAAAGGGAAAATGGTGGGTAAAAAGGGTGAAAGAAGAAAGAGGTTGGAGACAGGTCGGCCATGGGATCAGGGGCATCAGGAATCCTGGCCAGGAACGAGATCCAAAGCATGGGAGGTGGAGACAGGACGAACGGATGGTCAAGGGGTCCCCAAGGCGCCCAAGGGCTTTGCAAGGGCACTGGGTGGGGACAGTGTAGGGGGTCTGGTGTCCATCACCACCCTGGACTATTGGAAGGAGGAAGAGGTAACCACCCTGTGTAGACAGGGCTACAACACCGAAGGCGTCCCCTTATTCTTCTATCAATGGGACCATAGAGACAGGGTGCCCCTAGTCTCCCACAGGATTGTAAAAGAACCTGTTGGCCTTGAATCTCTATCCGAGACCCACTGTGCTCCCAGTTTTGGGTCAATGCTTTCTAATCCCTCGAGGTCCTTCTGAACAGAAGACAGCCTGGAGGCTCAGGGGGCTGACATTGTGAGCTTGCAGAATGATGCAGAGCACTAGACCCCTGGCTGGGGACCATGGTCAGGACCCTCCTTGCTGCAGCTTCAGGGTCCCATTTGGGAAGAGATTCCAGAGTCCATGCTCTGTTCAGGGTGAGAAGGCCTTACTAAGCACGGAACCAAGCACCAGCACAGGAGAGGGAAACAGGGACAATGGAGAGCCCAACGGAATTGGAACGCACATATCCAGGCACCCACATAATAGAGAAAACCACCCTGCCCAGCTCATTTCTGGGAACAGCCTGAAGGAAACGACAGATTCTTATGGTGTCTAACGAAGCCCAGAGAATGCAGGCAGAGGAGAGCTCGCCCGCCAGACAAGTTCCCTCACTGGGCAGGTCATGTCACGCTTCCCTGGAGCCTCTGGCCCTTTTGGCAAAATAATCGCAATGTGACACAGAGGGGCTCAGATTCAGAGAATCCCACACCTTCTGATTGACCCGTGTAGCACTAGGACTCCTCCCCGAGGGTGTGTGTGTGTGTGTGTGTGTGTGTGTGTGTGTGTGTGTGTGTGAAGAGAGATCATCGGGGGTGGAGATGCCCTGAGCAGGAGCAGGCTTATGAGGGGACTGATGCCTGGTTGGCAGGTCATGTTCACGACCCAGGTTAGGGCAGACTGGTGGGAGCGAATGTGGGGGATGCACCCTTTTGCCCAGGGTTTATCCTGAGACCATACAGGGACGGGTCAATGACCCAGTTGCGGGGCTAAGCCTAATACTAACCCATGACCCTGACCCTGACCCTGACCCTGAGTGTGAGCCAGACCCAAAACTTAAACCTAGCCGTGATCCTACTCTGACCCTTACCGAGATACTGACCCAAACCCTAATCGTAAATCTAAGCCTGATGCTGACCCTGATCCAGACCCTGAACCTAAACCTAACCTGACCGTACTCTAACCCTGACTCATCCATCACCGTGACCCTGACTCTGACCCTACTCATAACCCTGACCCTAACCAAATCCTGACCCTAATCCTAACACTGACCAAACTTTGAGCCTAACCGTAACCGTAACCCTAAAGGTAATCCTAACCCTGACCCTAATAGGACCCTGAAACTCAAACTAACGCTGACCCTAACACAAACCCCTACCAAAAACAACCCCAACCCTGACACTACGCTGTCTAACCCTAAAACTAAACATAACCCTACTGCTAACCTTAATCCTAACCAAAAACTAAAACGGCTCCCCTGGAACTAAACCTGACCCTGAACCGAAATTTGACCCTAAAACAAAGCCTGACCCAGACCCTAAGCTGACTCTCGCCCTGACCTTCACTTTGACCCTGACCCTGACCCTAACTCTAAACCTAAACCTGACCCTAACACTGACCCAAAACTAACCCTGCCCCCGTCCCGAACCTGGACCCTAAACCAAAGCCTCACCCTGACCCTTTACCTGACCCGGGACCTGACCTTCACAGTGACCCTGACCCTAATCCAAAGCCTGACACCCTCTTAAGATTGACCCTAAGCCTAACCCTGCCCATGAATGTGTTCCCAACCCTAACCGTAATCCTAACGTTAACCCTATCCCTGATCTAACACTGACCATGAACCTAAACCTAATGCTGAGGCTAACCCTAACACTAAACCCTACCCTAACCCAAACCCTAACCCAGACCTTTACGCTGTCCAACTCTAACCATAACCCTACTTCTAACCCTAATCCTAACTCCAAACCCAAACCTTTCCCCTAAACCTAACCCTGACACTGAATGGAACATTGACCCTAAACCAAATCCTGACCCTGACCATAAACCAGACCCCGGCCCAGACCTTCACCTGACCCTGACCCTAAACCTAACCCTGACAATAGCACTGACCCAAAACTAACCCTGTCCTTGAGCTGAACGTGGACCCTAAACCAAAACCAGGTCCTGACCCTAAACCTGACACTGGCCCTGAACTTCACCCTGACCCTGACCCAGACCCTGACCATAAACCTAAACCTGACCCTAACGGTGACCCTGACCCAGACCTAAAAACTAACCCTGAAGCTGACTGTGATTCTGACCCTAACTGTAACCTTAAACGTAACCCTGACCCTGACCCTGACATGGACCATGACACAAAACATAACAATGACCCTAACCCTACAACTAACCCCTCAACCTAACGCTGACCCTGACCCTAAACCGGCCCAACCCTAATCCTCAAACTAACTCCAATACTCACCCTAACCCCATACTTTAACCCTAACCCTGAACCTATCCCTGAATCTGACCTGAACCTAACCCTGAACTTTGCCGAAACTTGACACTTATTCGAACCTTGACCCTAAACAGAACCCTGGCCCTGACCCTAAACAGAATCCTGGCCCTGACCTAAACCTGACCCTAATACTTTCAATGACACTGACCATAAACCGAACTCTGACCCAGACCATGAGTGTGTCCAGAACACTAACCCTAATGCTAAATTAGTCCTGACCCTAATCATAACCCAGAATCTAAACCTAAAGCACACCTTACCCTAACCTTGACCCTAACCCTGACCTTGAAACTGACCCTAACACTGAACCTGACACCAAACCTATCCCTGACCCTGATCGTTATTCTGACACTAACCATAAACCTAACACTGACTGTGAGCCTGACCATAAACCTAACCCTGAACCTAAACCTAACCCTGACCCCTACCCTATGCCTAACGATAATCCTGAACCTAACAATATCTAACTCTAACCCTGAACCTAACTCTAATCCTAACCTTAACCCTAAGCGTAAAACTAACTGAAAACCCAGACCCTGACTCTCACTGTGAGCCTGACCATAACCTAACACTAAACCAAACCCTAACCCTAACTCTAACCCTAACCTTAACCCTAACCTTAACCCTAACCCTAACTCTAAACCTGACCATGACTGTGAGCCTGACCCTAACCGTAACCCTAAATGTAACCCTAAATGCTGACCCTAATATGGACCCAGAACCTAAAACTAATGCTGACCCTGATGGTAAAACGAAACCCTACCCTAACCCAAACCCTAACATGACCCGAACACAGTCTAACCCTAACCCTAACCGTAACAGTACTTCTAACCCTAACCCTAAAACCAAACCCTAACCTTTCCCCTGAAACTAACCCTCTTCCTGACCCTAACCCTAACCCTAACCCCAACCCTAAACCTGACCAAACCTAACTCTGACACTGACAAGAACCCTCCCAATAAAACAAATCCTGAATATGAACCTAAATCTATCCCTGTCCATGAGCTTCACCCTGAACCTAACACTGACGCTGACCCTAAACCTAACGCTCACCCTAACACTGACCCAGACCCTGACGCTCACACTAACACTAACCCTGCCTGTGCGCCTGACACTAAACCTAACCATAAACTTAAACCTGAACCTGACCCTAACAGGGGCCATGACCCTAAACCTAACGCTGACCCTAACCCTAACACTAACCCCTAACCCTAACCCTGACCCAGACCCAAACCCTGTCTAAACGTAACCCTCCACCTAACTCTAACCCTAACCCTAACCCTCCCTTGAGGTTTGCCTGAAGGATGAGAGCTCCTCAGATCCTTGGGGAGAGCTACCCACAATTTCCCATGTGGGGACATGACCTCAGGATCCCCAGACAGTAAGAGGCATATGTGTTTGAGCGCTCGCATGAACACACACACACACACACACACACACACACACACACTCACATCTCTGCCCAGCGAGGGGTCAGAGGTGGACACCAAGGGAAAATGGTGCGTAAAAAGGGTGAAAGAAGAAAGAGGTTGGAGACAGCTCGGCCATGGGGTCAGGGGCATCAGGACTCCTGGCCAGGAACGA
This sequence comes from Neogale vison, assembly GCF_020171115.1. Classification (NCBI taxonomy): domain Eukaryota; kingdom Metazoa; phylum Chordata; class Mammalia; order Carnivora; family Mustelidae; genus Neogale; species Neogale vison. The sequence continues at coordinate 122,384,818 of NC_058092.1, read as the reverse complement.
AATCCAAAGGCGGGGGAGGGGAGACAAGATGGGATGATGGTCAAGGGGTCCCCAAGGGGACCAGGGTCTCAGCAAGGGCACTGGGTAGGGACAGTATTTGGGGTCTGGTGTCCATCACCACCCTGGACTACTGGAGGTTGGAAGAGGTAACCAACCTGTGTGAACAAAGCAACAACACTGAAGGCCTCCACTTACTCTTTTATCAATGTGGCAATAGAGACAGGGTGTCCCTAGTTTCCCACAGGCTTGTAGAAGAGTCTGTAGGCTTTGAATCTCTATCCGTGACCCACTGTGCTCCCAGTCTTGGGTAAATGCTTTGTAATCCGTCGACGTCCTTCTGAGCAGAAGACAGGCTGGAGGCTCAGGGGCCTGACATTGTGAGCTTGCAGAATGATGCAGAGCACTAGACCCCTGGCCTGGGACCAAGGTCAGGACCCTCCTTGTTGCAGCTTCAGGGTCCCCTTTGGGAAGAGGTTCCAGAGTCCGTGCTCTGCTCAGGGTGAGAAGGCCTCACTAAACACGGAACCAAGCACCAGCACAGGAGAGGGAAAGAGGGACAATGGAGAGCCCAACAGAAATGGAATGCAATATCCAGGCACCCACATTCCAGAGAAAACCACGCTGCCCACCTCATTTCTGGGAAGAGCCTGAAGGAAACGACAGGTTCTTCTGCTGTCTACCGAAGCCCAGAGAATGCAGGCAGAGGAGAGCTCGCTCACCAGACAAGTTCCCTCACCGGGCAGGTCATGTCAGGCTTCCAATTCGCCTTTGGAACTTTTGGCAAAATAATCGCGAGGAGACACCGAGGGGCTCAGATTCAGAGAATCCCACACCTTCTGATTGACCCATGTAGCCCTAGGACTCCTCCCCGAGTGTGTGTGTGTGTGTGTGTGTGTGTGTGTGTGTGTGTGTGTGTGTCTGTGTGGGTCTGTGTGTGTAAAGAGAGATCATCGGGGGTGGAGATGTCCTGAGCAGGAGCAGGCTTATGAGGGGACTGATGCCTGGTTGGCAGGTCATGTTCAAGACCCAGGTTAGGGCAGACTAGTGGGAGCAAAAGTGGGGGCTGCACCCTTTTGCCCAGGGTTTATCCTGAGACCATACAGGGACGGGTCAATGACCCAGTTGTGAGGCTAAGCCTAATACTAACCACTGACACTGAACCTGACCCTGACCCTGAGTGTGAGCCAGCCTCAGAACTTAAACCTAGCCGTGACCCTACTCTGACCCTTACTGAGATACTGACCCAAACCCTAATCATAAATATAAGCCTGATGCTGACCCTGATCCAGACCCTGAACCTAAACCTAACCTGACCTTACTCTAACCCTGACTCATCCATAACCGTGACCCTGACTCTGACCCTACTCATAACCCTGACCCTAACCAAATCCTGACCCTAATCCTAACACTGACCAAACTTTGAGCCTAACCTTAACCGTAACCCTAAAGGTAATCCTAACCCTGACCCTAATAGGACCCTGAACCTCAAACTAATGCTGACCCTAACCCTAACACTAACCCCTACCAAAAACAACCCCAACCCTGACACTACGCTGTCTAACCCTAAAACTAAACATAACCCTACTGCTAACCCTAACCCTAACCAAAAACTGAAACGGCTCCCCTGGAACTAAACCTGACCCTGAATCGAAATTTGACCCTAAAACAAAGCCTGACCCTGACCCTAAGCTGACTCTCGCCCTGACCTTCACTTTGACCCTGACCCTGACTCTAAACCTAACCCGGACCCTAACACTGACCCAAAACTAACCCTGCCCCGGTCTAGAACCTGGACCCTAAACCAAAGCCTCACCCTGACCCTTTATTGGAACCTGGCCCTAAAATTCAAAGTGACCCTGACCCTGACCCTAATCCAAAGCCTGACACCCTCCTAAGCTTGACCCTAAGCCTAAACGTGACCGTGAATGTGTTCCCAACCCTAACCGTAATCCTAATGTTAACCCTATCCCTGATCTAATACCGACCATGAACCTAAACCTAATGCTGAGGCTAACCCTAACACTGAACCCTACCCTAACCCAAACGCCAAACCAGACCTTTCCGCTGTCTAAATCTAACCATAGCCCTACTTCTAACCCTAATCCTAACTCCAAACCCAAACCTTTCCCCTAAACCTAACCCTGACACTGAACCGAACATTGACCCTAAACCAAATCCTGACCCTGACCATAAACCAGACCCCGGCCCAGACCTTCACCTGACCCTGACCCTAAACCTAACCCTGACAATAGCACTGACCCAAAACTAACCCTGTCCTTGAGCTGAACGTGGACCCTAAACCAAAACCAGGTCCTGACCCTAAACCTGACACTGGCCCTGAACTTCACCCTGACCCTGACCCAGACCCTGACCATAAACCTAAACCTGACCCTAACGGTGACCCTGACCCAGACCTAAAAACTAACCCTGAAGCTGACTGTGATTCTGACCCTAACTGTAACCTTAAACGTAACCCTGACCCTGACCCTGACATGGACCATGACACAAAACATAACAATGACCCTAACCCTACAACTAACCCCTCAACCTAACGCTGACCCTGACCCTAAACCGGCCCAACCCTAATCCTCAAACTAACTCCAATACTCACCCTAACCCCATACTTTAACCCTAACCCTGAACCTATCCCTGAATCTGACCTGAACTTTGCCGAAACTTGACACTTATCCAAACCTTGACCCTAAAAAGAACCCTGGCCCTGACCCTAAACAGAACCCTGGCCCTGACCTAAACCTGACCCTAATACTTTCACTGACACTGACCATAAACCGAACTCTGACCCAGACCGTGAGCGTGTCCAGAACACTAACCCTAATGCTAAATTAGTCCTGACCCTAATCATAACCCAGAATCTAAACCTAAAGCAGACCTTACCCTAACCTTGACCATAACCCTGACCTTGAAACTGACCCTAACACTGAACCTGACACCAAACCTATCCCTGACCCTGACCTTTATTCTGACACTAACCCTAACCCTTACACTGACTGTGAGCCTGACCATAAACCTAACCCTGAACCAAAACCTAACCCTGACCCCTACCCTACGCCTAACGATAATCCTGAACCTAACAATGTCTAACTCTAACCCTAAACCTAACTCTAATCCTAACCTTAACCCTAAGCCAAAAACTAACTGAAAACCCTGACCCTGACTCTATGAGCCTGACCATAACCTAACCCAAACCCTAACCCTAACTCTAACCCTAACCTTAGCCCTAACCCTAACCCTAACCCTAACCCTAACCCTGACCATGACTGTGAGCCTGACCCTAACCCTAACCGTAAATGCTGACTCTAGTATGGACCCAGAACCTAAAACTAATGCTGACCCTGACGGTAAAACGAAACCCTACCCTAACCCAAACCCTAACCTGACCCTAACACAGTCTAACCCTAACCCTAACCGTAACCGTACTTCTAACCCTAACCCTAAAAACAAACCCTAACCTTTCCCCTAAACCTAACCCTCTCCCTGACCCTAACCATAACCCTAAACCTGACCAAACCTAACTCTGACACTGACCAGAACCCTCCCAATAAAACAAATCCTGAATATGACCCTAAATCTATCCCTGTACATGACCTTCACCCTGAACCTAACAATGACGCTGACCCTAAACCTAACGCTCACCCTAACACTGACCCAGACCCTGACGCTCACACTAACACTGACCCTGCCTGTGCGCCTGACACTAAACCTAACCATAAACTTTAACCTGAACCTGACCCTACCAGGGGCCATGTCCCGAAACGTAACGCTGACTCTAACCCTAACACTAACCCCTAAACCTAACCCTGACCCAGACCCAAACCCCGTCTAAACGTAACCCTCAACCTAACTCTAACCCTAACCCTAACCCTCCCATGAGGTTTGCCCGCAAGATGAGAGCTCCTCAGATCCTTTGGGAGAGCTACCCACCCTTTCCCATGTGGGGACATGACCTCGGACATCCCCAGACAGCAAGAGGCTTATGTGTTTGAGCGCTCGCATGCACACACACACACACACCCACACACCCATCTCTGCCCAGCGAGGGGTCAGAGGTGGACACCAAGGGAAAATGGTGCGTAAAAAGGGTGAAATTGAAAGAGGTTGGAGACAGCTCGGCCATGGGGTCAGGGACATCAGGACTCCTGGCCAGGAACGAAATCCAAAGGCGGGGGAGGGGAGACAGGATGGGATGATGGTCAAGGGGTGCCCAAGGGGTCCAGGGTCTCAGCAAGGGCACTGGGTAGGGACAGTGTTTGCGGTCTGGTGTCCATCACCACCCTGGACTACTGGAGGTTGGAAGAGGTAACCAACCTGTGTGAACAAAGCAACAACACTGCAGGCCTCCCCTTATTCTTCTATCAATGGGGCCATAGAGACAGGGTGTCCCTAGTCTCCCACAGGCTTGTAGAAGAGCCTGTTGGCCTTGAATCTCTATCCGAGACCCACTGTGCTCCCAGTCTTGGGTAAATGCTTTGGAATCCGTCGAGGTTCCTTCTGAGCAGAAGACAGGCTGGAGGCTCGGGGGGCTGACATTGTGATCTTGCAGAATGATGCAGAGCACTAGGCCCCTGGCCTGGGGACCAAGGTCAGGACCCTCCTTGTTGCAGCTTCAGGGTCCCCTTTGGGAAGAGGTTCCAGAGTCCGTGCTCTGCTCAGGGTGAGAAGGCCTTACTAAGCACAGAACCAAGCACCAGCCCAGGGACAATGGAGAGCCCAACGGAATTGGAACACACGTATCCAGGCACCCACATTCCAGAGTATTCAGGCGCCCACGTATTCAGGCACCCACTGACCACAGTCAGTGTCAGGGTTAGGGTTAGTGTCAGAATAAGGGTCAGGGTCAGGGATAGGTTTGGTGTCAGGTTCAGTGTTAGGGTCAGGTTCAAGGTCAGGGTTAGGATCAAGGTTAGGGTAAGGTGTGCTTTAGGTTTAGATTCTGGGTTATGATTAGGGTCAGGACTAATTTAGCATTAGGGTTAGTGTTCTGGATACGCTCACGGTCTGGGTCAGAGTTAGGTTTATGGTCAGTGTCAGTGAAAGTATTAGGGTCAGGTTTAGGTCAGGGCCAGGGTTCTATTTAGGGTCAGGGCCAGGGTTCTTTTTAGGGTCAAGGTTCGAATAAGTGTCAAGTTTCGGCAAAGTTCAGGGTTAGGTTCAGGTCAGATTCAGGGATAGGTTCAGGGTTAGGGTTAAAGTATGGGGTTAGGGTGAGTATTGGAGTTAGTTTGAGGATTAGGGTTGGACCGGTTTAGGGTCAGGGTCAGTGTTAGGTTGAGGGGTTAGTTGTAGGGTTAGGGTCATTGTTATGTTTTGTGTCATGGTCCATGTCAGGGTCAGGGTCAGGGTTACGTTTAAGGTTACAGTTAGGGTCAGAATCACAGTCAGCTTCAGGGTTAGTTTTTAGGTCTGGGTCAGGGTCACCGTTAGGGTCAGGTTTAGGTTTATGGTCAGGGTCTGGGTCAGGGTCAGGGTGAAGTTCAGGGCCAGTGTCAGGTTTAGGGTCAGGATCTGGTTTTGGTTTAGGGTCCACGTTCAGCTCAAGGACAGGGTTAGTTTTGGGTCAGTGCTATTGTCAGGGTTAGGTTTAGGGTCAGGGTCAGGTGAAGGTCTGGGCCGGGGTCTGGTTTATGGTCAGGGTCAGGATTTGGTTTAGGGTCAATGTTCCATTCAGTGTCAGGGTTAGGTTTAGGGGAAAGGTTTGGCTTTGGAGTTAGGATTAGGGTTAGAAGTAGGGTTATGGTTAGAGTTGGACAGCGTAAAGGTCTGGGTTAGGGTTTGGGTTAGGGTAGGGTTTAGTGTTAGGGTTAGCCTCAGCATTAGGTTTAGGTTCATGGTCGGTATTAGATCAGGGATAGGGTTAACGTTAGGATTACGGTTAGGGTTGGGAACACATTCATGGGCAGGGTTAGGCTTAGGGTCAATCTTAAGAGGGTGTCAGGCTTTGGATTAGGGTCAGGGTCACTGTGAAGGTCAGGTCCCGGGTCAGGTAAAGGGTCAGGGTGAGGCTTTGGTTTAGGGTCCAGGTTCGGGACGGGGGCAGGGTTAGTTTTGGGTCAGTGTTAGGGTCAGGTTTAGGTTTAGAGTTAGGGTCAGGGTCAGGGTCAAAGTGAAGGTCAGGGCAAGAGTCAGTTTAGGGTCAGGGTCAGGCTTTCTTTTAGGGTCAAATTTCGGTTCTGGGTCAGTTTTAGTTCCAGGGGAGCCGTTTGAGTTTTTGTTTAGGGTTAGGGTTAGCAGTAGGGTTATGTTTAGTTTTAGGGTTAGACAGCGTAGTGTCAGGGTTGGGGTTGTTTTGGGTAGGGGTTAGTGTTAGGGTTAGGGTCAGCGTTAGTTTAAGGTTCAGGGTCCTATTAGGGTCAGGGTTAGGATTATCTTTAGGGTTACGGTTAAGGTTAGGCTCAAAGTTTGGTCAGTGTTAGGATTAGGGTCAGGATTTGGTTAGGGTCAGGGTTATGATTAGGGTCAGAGTCAGGGTCACGGTTATGGATGAGTCAGGGTCAGAGTAAGGTCAGGTTAGGTTTAGGTTCAGGGTCTGGATCAGGGTCAGCATCAGGCTTAGATTTACGATTAGGGTTTGGGTCAGTATCTCGTAAGGGTCAGAGTAGGGTCACGGCTAGGTTTAAGTTTTGGGTCTGGCTCACACTCAGGGTCAGGGTCAGGGTCAGGGTCATGGGTTAGTATTAGGCTTAGCCCCGCAACTGGGTCATTGACCCGTCCCTGTATGGTCTCAGGATAAACCCTGGGCAAAAGGGTGCATCCCCCACATTCGCTCCCACCAGTCTGCCCTAACCTGGGTCGTGAACATGACCTGCCAACCAGGCATCAGTCCCCTCATAAGCCTGCTCCTGCTCAGGGCATCTCCACCCCCGATGATCTCTCTTCACACACACACACACACACACACACACACACACACACACACACCCTCGGGGAGGAGTCCTAGTGCTACACGGGTCAATCAGAAGGTGTGGGATTCTCTGAATCTGACCCCCTCGGTGTCACCTCGCTATTATTTTGCCAAAAGGGCCAGAGGCGCCGGTGAAGCCTGACATGACCTGCCTAGTGAGGGAACTTGTCTGGCGGGTGAGCTCTCCTCTGCCTGCATTCTCTGGGCTTCGTTAGACACCAGCAAAACCTGTCGTTTCCTTCAGGCTGTTCCCAGAATTGAGCTGGGCAGGGTGGTTTTCTCTATTATGTGGGTGCCTGTATACGTGCGTTCTAATTCCGTTGGGCTCCCAATTGTCCCTGTTTCCCTCTCCTTGGCTGGTGCTTGGTTCTGTGCTTAGTAAGGCCTTCTCATCCTGAGCAGAGCACGGACCTCTTCCCAAAGGGGACCCTGAAGCTGCAACAAGGAGGGTCCTGACCTTGTTTCCCAGGCCAGGGGCCTAGTGCTCTGCATCATTCTGCAAGATCACAATATCAGCCCCCGAGCCTCCAGCCTGTCTTCTGCTCAGAAGGACCTTGAGGGATTAGAAAGCATTTACCCAAGACTGGGAGCACAGTGGGTCACGGATAGAGATTCAAGGCCTACAGGCTCTTCTACAAGCCTGTGGGAGACTAGGGACACCCTGTCTCTATGGCCCCAGTGATAAAAGATATGGGGAGGCCTTAAGTGTTGTTGCTTTGTTCACACAGGTTGGTTACCTCTTCCAACCTCAAGTAGTCCAGGGTGGTGATGGACACCAGACCGCAAACACTGTCCCTACCCAGTACCCTTGCTGAGCCCCTGGTCCCCTTGGAGACCCCTTGACCATCATCCCATCCTGTCTCCCATCCCCCGCCTTTGGATTTCGTTCCTGGCCAGGAGTCCTGATGCCCCTGACCCCATGGCCGAGCTGTCTCCATCCCCTTTCTTCTTTCACCCTTTTTATCCACTATTTTCCCTTGGTGTCCACCTCTGACCCCTCGCTGGTCAGAGATGGGTGTGTGTGTGTGTGTGTGTGTGTGTGTGTGTGTGTGTGTGTTCATGCGAGTGCTCAAACACATAAGCCTCTTACTGTCTGGGGATCCTGAGGTCATGTCCCCACATGGGAAAGTGTGGGTGCTCTCCCCAAGGATCTGAGGAGCTCTCATCCTTCAGGCAAACCTTATGGGAGGGTTAGGGTTAGGGTTAGAGTTAGGTGGAGGGTTACATTTAGACAGGGTTTGGGTCTGGGTCAGGGTTAGGGTTAGGGCTTAGTGTTAGGGTTAGGGTCAGCATTAGGTTTCGGGTCGTGGCCCCTGTTAGGGTCAGGTTTAGGTTTAAGTTTATGGTTAGGTTTAGTGTCAGGCGCACAGGCAGGGTCAGGGTTAGTGTGAGCGTCAGGTTCTGGGTCAGTGTTAGGGTGAGGGTTAGGTTTAGGGTCAACGTCAGTGTTAGGTTCAGGGTGAAGCTCATGTACAGGGATAGATTTAGGGTCATATTCAGGATTTGTTTTATTGGCAAGGTTCGGGTCAGTGTCAGAGTTAGGTTTGGTCAGGTTTAGGGTTAGGGTTATGGTTAGGGTCAGGGAGAGGGTTAGGTTCAGGGGAAAGGTTAGGGTTTGTTTTTAGGGTTAGGGTTAGAAGTACGGTTATGGTTAGGGTTAGGCTTAGACTGTGTTAGGGTCAGCGTTAGGGTTTGGGTTACGGTAAGGTTTTGTTTTACCGTTAGGATCAGCATTAATTTTAGGTTCTCGGTCCGTACTAGGGTCAGCATTTAGGGTTAAATTTAGGGTAAGCGTTAGGGTCAGGCTCACAGTCATGGTCAGGTTAGGGTTAGGGTTATGGTTAGGGTTAAACTTCGGGTTAGAGTTAGTGTTTGGGTTAGGGTTAGGGTTCGGGTCAGGGTTAGGATTAGGTTTATGGTCAGGCTCACAGTCAGAGTCAGGGTCAGTGTTTTCATTTAGTTTCAGGCCTGAGTTAAGGTTAGGGTTAGAGTTAGGTTCAGGGTTAGGGTTAGACATTGGTAGGGTCAGGGTTATCGTTAAGCGTAGGGTTGGGGTCAGGGTTAGGGTTAGGTTCAGGGTTAGGTTCATGGTCAGGCTCACAGTCAGTGTCAGGGTTAGGGTTAGTTTCAGAGTAAGGGTCAGGGTCAGGGATAGGTTTGGTGTCATGTTCAGTGTTACGGTTAGGGTCAAGGTCAGGATTAGGGTCATGGTTAGGATAAGGCCTGCTTTATGTTTAGATTGTGGGTTATGATTAGGGTCATGACTTAGTTTAGCATTAGTTTTAGTGTTCTGGTCAGGCTCACGGTCTTGGTCAGAGTTAGGTTTATGGTCAGTGTCAGTGAAAGTATTAGGGTCAGGTTTAGGGTAAGGGCCAGGGTTCTGTTTAGGGTCAGGGCCAGGGTTCTGTTTAGGGTCAAGATTCGGATCAGGGTCAAGTTTTGGCAAAGTTCAGGGTTAGGGTCAGGTCAGATTCAGGGATAGGTTCAGGGTTAGGGTTAAAGTATGGGGTTAGGGTGAGAATTAGAGTTAGTTTGAGGATTAGGGTTAGACTGGTTTAGGGTCAGGGTCAGCGTTAGTTTTACGGGTTAGTTGTAAGGTTAGAATCATTGTTATGTTTTGTGTCATGGTCCATGTCAGGGTGAGGGTCAGGGTTACTTTTATGGTTACAGTTAGGGTCCGAATCACAGTCAGCTTCAGGGTTAGTGTTAGGGTCAGGGTAGGGTCACCGTTAGGGTCAGGTTTAGGTTTATGTTCAGGGTCTGGGTCAGGGTCAGGGTGAAGTTCAGAGCCAGTGTCATGTTTAGGGTCAGGATCTGGTTTTGGTTTAGGGTCCACGTTCAGCTCAAGGACAGGGTTAGTTTTGGGTCAGTGCTATTGTCAGGGTTAGGTTTAGGGTCAGGGTCAGGTGAAGGTCTGGGCCGGGGTCTGGTTTATGGTCAGGGTCATGATTTGGATTAGGGTCAATATACGGTTCAGTTTCAGGATTAGATGTAGGGGAAAGGTTTGGGTTTGGAGTTAGGATTAGGGTTAGAAGTAGGGTTATGGTTAGGGTTAGTGTTAGACAGCCTTAAGGTTAGGGTTAGTTTTTGGGTTAGGGTAGGGTTTAGTATTAGGTTTATCCTCAGCATTAAGTTTAGGATCATGGTTGGTATTAGATCAGGGATAGGGTTATCTTAGTGATTGCGGTTAGGGTCGGGAACACAGTCACGGTCAGGGTTAGGGTTAGGGTTAGGGTCAGGCTTAGGACTGTGTCAGGCTTTGAATTAGGGTCAGTGTCAGGGTCAGGGTGAAGGTCTGGGCCAGGGTCAGATAAAGGGTCACGATGAGGCTTTGGTTTAGGGTCCAGGTTCGGGTCAGGGGCAGGGTTAGTTTTGGGTCAGTGTTAGAGTCAGGGTTAGGTTTAGAGTCAGGGTCAGGGTCAGGGTCAAACTGAAGGTCAGGGTCAGAGTCAGTTTAGGGTCAGGTCAGGCTTTGTTTTAGGGTCAAATTTTGGTTCAGGGTCATGGTTAGTTTCAGGGGAATGGTTTGAGCTTTTGGTTAGGGTTAAGGTTAGCAGTAAAGTTATGTTTAGTTTTAGGGTTAGACAGCGTAGTGTCATGATTAGGGTTTGGGTTGGGTAGGGGTTAGTGTTAAGGTTAGGTCAGCATTAGGTTTAGTTTCAGGGTCCTTATAGGGTCATGGTTAGGGTTACCTTTAGGGTTACAGTTAAGGTCAGGCTCAAAGGTCAGTGTTACGGTTAGGTTCAGGATTTGGATAGGGTCAGGGTTATGATTAGGGTCAGAGTCAGGGTCATGGTTAGGGATGAGTCAGGGTTAGAGTAAGGTCAGGTTGGGTTTAGGTTCAGGGTCTGGATCAGGGTCAGCATCATGCTTCGATATATGATTAGGGTTTTTGGTAGGATCTCGGTCAGAGTCAGTGTCAGGGCTAGGGTTAGGTTTTGGGTCAGCTCACAGTCAGGGTCAGGGCCAGGGTCAGGGTCCGGGGTTAGTATTAGTGTTAGCCCCACACTTGGGTAATTGACCCGTCCCTGCAGGGTTTCTGGATATACCCTGGCAAATGGGTCCAGCCCCCTCATTCGCTTCCACCTAGTCTGCCCTAACCTGGGGCTTGATCATGACCTGCCAACCAGGCATCGGATCCCTCAAAGCCTGCTCCTGCTCAGGGCATCTCCATCCCCGATGATCTCTCTTTACACACACACACACACACAACACACAGACACACACACGGGGAGGAGTCCTAGGTCTACATGGGTCAATCAGAAGGTGTGAGATTCTCTGACTCTGAGCCCCTCGGTTTCACCTTGCTATTATTTTGCCAAAAGGGTCAGAGGCGACAGGGAAGCCTGACATGACCTGCCCAGTGATGGAACTTGTCTGGCGGGTGAGCTCTCCTCTGCCTGCATTCTCTGGGCTTCGGTAGACAGCACAAGAACATGTCGTTTCCTTCAGACTGTGCCCAGGAGTGAGCTGGGCAGTGTGGTTTTCTCTGGAATGTGGGTGCCTGGATACGTGGGTTCCAATAACGTTGGGCTCTGTCCTCAGGGAAGTAAGGTCAACCCTGCCTGGGGGCTCCTTATGGGACTTCCTGCTTCCATCCAGAGATCCCTGAGGGCACCCCTCCCACAGCTGCTCAGGGCTCACACTCCACCTCATGCCCTGTCCATCCAGTGACCCACACACAGCCTCCCCCAAACCCCTGGGAGACCTGGGTGCTGCTGTTGTCTCTGCAGGGAGGGCACAGAGCTGGGTTCAGACCGGGCTCCTGCTCCTGCTCGTGCCCAGGACTGTGAGCCCGCCCACATCCTGTGGCTCTCAGGACCTCCTCGGTCTCCCCGTCTGCATATTGGGGGTGTTCTGGCATCTTCTTCTGGGAACGCCTTCAGGGGTAGGCCCTCTCCATGCGTTCCATCCCTGCTCTCCCAGGAGTCTAGTGCACACACTTGGCAAGGCACGGGTGTGCCTAGGGATGGGCAGGGGAAAGGAACATAGCCCAGAGAGGCCTGGATCTGCTCTGGGATCCAGCAAAACCACCCTCCTCCTCCCTGTATCCCATCCCACATGGCAAGGTTGAAGTGCATGGCTTCTGGCCTTGTGGACACAGACTTCCTGGGACATCCATTAGGTTGAGGTCCAAGGGCCTCGTCTGCGCCCATGTACTGGCCAGCCCCCATAGTGGTCCGCGGGCCTTCCCGCATTCGTCCTCCTAGGATGGATGTCCCGTGGGACTGGTAAGGGGACAAAATGTTTGGCTGTCATATCCAAGCTGATATAGGAAAGTTGGCAGTTCTGCTTGTTCCCTCTCTCCTGTGTTCAGTCTATCTCTGTCTATGTCTTTGTCCTTGTCTCTGTGTCTGCGTCTGTCTCTGTTTTTGTGTGTCTCACAGGAGCAGGATCTGTGGGCTCCAGGGCTGATGGGCGAAACCGCCGGTGTCTCCCTTGTCCCTGTTTCCCTCTCCTGTGCTGGTGCTTGGTTCCTTGGTAAGTAAGACCTTCTCAACCTGATCAGAGCACTGACTCTGGAACTTCTTCCCAATGGGGACCCTGAGGCTGCCACAAGGAGGGTCCTGACTTTGGTCCCCAGGACAGGGGCCTAGTGCTCTGCATCATTCTGCAAGCTCACAATGTCAGCCCCCGAGCCTCCAGGCTGTCTTCTGCTAGAAGGACCTCGAGGGAGTAGAAAGCATTTACCCAAGACTGGGAGCACAGTCGGTCTCGGATAGAGATTCAAGGCCAACAGGCTCTTCTACAAGCCTGTGGGAGACTAGGGACACCCTGTCTCTATGGCCCCATTGATAGAAGAGTAAGGGGAGGCCTTCATTGTTGTTGCTTTGTGCACACAGGTTGGTTACCTCTTCCAACCTCAAGTAGTCCAGGGTGGTGATGGACACCAGACCCCAAACACTGTTCTACCCAGTGCCCTTTCAAAGCCCCTGGTCCCCTGGGGGACCCTTTGACCATCAGCCCATCCTGTCTCCCCTCCCCTGCCTTTGGATTTCGTTCCTGGCCAGGAGTACTGATGCCCCTGACCCCATGGCCAAGCGGTCTCAAACCTCTTTCTTCTTTCACCGTTTTTACCCACCATTTTCCCTTGGTGTCCACCTCTGACCCCTCGCTGGGCAGAGCTGGGTGTGTGTGTGTGTGTGTGTGTGTGTGTGTTTCGCTGTTTGTGTGTGTGTGTGTGCATGCGATCTCTCAAACACATATGCCTCTTGCTGTCTGAGGATGTCCGAGGTCATGTCCCCACATGGGAAAGGGTGGGTAGCTCTCCCCAAGGATCTGAGGAGCTCTCATCCTGCAGGAAACCTCATGGGAGGGGTAGGGTTAGGTTTAGAGTTACGTTGAGGGTTACGTTTAGACAGGGTTTGGTTCTGGGTCAGAGTTAGGGTTAGGGGTTAGTGTTAGGGTTAGGGTCAGCGTTAGGTTTCGGGTCATGGCCCCTTTTAGGGTTAGGCTCAGGTTTAAGTTTATGGTTAGGTTTCGTGTCAGGCGCACAGGCAGGGTCAGTGTTAGTGGGAGGGTCAGGGTCTGGGTCAGTGTTAGGGTGAGGGTTAGATTTAGGGTCAGCGTCAGTGTTAGGTTCAGGGTGAAGGTCATGGACAGGGATAGATTTAGAGTCATATTCAGCATTTGTTTTATTGGCAAGGTTTGGGTCAGTGTCAGAGTTAGGTTTGGTCAGGTTTAGGGTTATGGTTAGGGTCAGGGAGAGGGTTAGGTTCAGGGGAAAGGTTAGGGCTTGGTTTTAGGTTTAGGGTTAGAAGTACGGTTACGGTTAGGGTTAGGGTTAGACTGTGTTAGGGTCAGCGTTAGGGTTTGGGTTACAGTAGGGTTTTGTTTTACCATTAGGATCAGCATTAATTTTAGGTTCGGGCCCGTATAGGATCAGCATTTAGGGTTACATTTAGGTTTATGGTTAGGGTCAGGCTCACAGTCATGGTCAGGGTTAGCTTTCGGGTTAGGGTTAGGGTTAAGCTTAGGGTTAGAGTTAGGGATAGGGTTAGGGTTAGGGTTAGGGTTAGGGTTAGGTTCATGGTCAGGCTCACAGTCAGAGTCAGGGTCAGTGTTGTCTGTTCATTTTAGGCCTGGGTTAAGGTTAGGGTTAGAGTTAGGTTCAGGGTTAGTGTTAGACATTGGTAGGGTCAGGGTTATCGTTAGGCATAGGGTAGGGGTCAGGGTTAGGGTTAGATTCAGGGTTAAGTTTATGGTCAGGCTCACAGTCAGTGTCAGGGTTAGGGTTAGTTTCAGAGGAAGGGTCAGGGTCAGGGATAGGTTTGGTGTCATGTTCAGTGTTACGGTTAGGGTCAAGGTCAGGATTAGGGTCATGGTTAGGGTAAGGCTTGCTTTATGTTTAGATTCTGGGTTATGATTAGAGTCCTGACTTAGTTTAGCATTAGGGTTAGTGTTCTGGTCAGGCTCACGGTCTTGGTCAGAGTTAGGTTTATTGTCAGTGTCAGTGAAAGTATTAGGGTCAGGTTTAGGGTAAGGGCCAGGGTTCTGTTTAGGGTCAGGGCCAGGGTTCTGTTTAGGGTCAAGATTCGGATCAGGGTCAAGTTTTGGCAAAGTTCAGGGTTGGGGTCAGGTCAGATTCAGGGGTAGGTTCAGGGTTAGGGTTAAAGTATGGGGTTAGGGTGAGAATTAGAGTTAGTTTGAGGATTAGGGTTAGACTGGTTTAGGGTCAGCGTCAGCGTTAGTTTTATGCGTTAGTTGTAGGTTTAGGATCATTGTTATGTTTTGTGTCATGGTCCATGTCAGGGTCAGGGTCACGGTTACTTTTTGGGTTACAGTTAGGGTCAGAATCACAGTCAGCTTCAGGGTTAGTGTTTGGGTCAGGGTCAGGGTCACCGTTAGGGTCAGGTTTAGGCTTATGTTCAGGGTCTGGGTCAGGGTCAGGGTGAAGTTCAGGGCCAGTGTCACGTTTAGGGTCAGGATCTGATTTTGGTTTTGGGTCCACGTTCAGCTCAAGGACAGGGTTAGTTTTGGGTCAGTGCTATTGTCAGGGTTAGGTTTAGGGTCAGGGTCAGGTGAAGGTCTGTGCTGGGGTCTGGTTTAATGTCAGGGTCAGGATTTGGTTTAGGGTCAATATTCGGTTCTGTGTCAGGGTTAGGTTTAGGAGAAAGGTTTGGGTTTGGAGTTAGGATTAGGGTTAGAAGTAGGTTATGGTTAGAGTTAGACAGCGTAAAGTTCTGGGTTAGGGTTTGGGTTAGGGTATGGTTTAGTGTTAGGGTTAGCCTCAGCATTAGGTTTAGGTTCATGGTCGGTATTAGATCAGGTATAGGGTTACCTTTAGGATTACTGTTAGGGTTGGGAACACCTTCACGGTAAGGGTTAGGGTTAGGGTCAAGCATAGGACTGTGTCAGGCTTTGCATTAAGGTCAGGGTCAGGATCAGGGTGAAGGTCTGGGCCAGGGTCAGATAAAGGGTCAGGGTGAGGCTTTGGTATGGTCCAGGTTTGCTTCAGGGGCAGGGTTAGTTTTGGGTCAGTGAAGAGTCAGGGTTAGGTTTAGAGTCACTTTTAGGGTCAGGGTTAGTGTTAGTGTTAGGGTTAGGGTCCGATTTTGGGTCAGGGTGAGGCTTTGGTTTCGGGTCTAGGTTCGGGATAGGGGCAGGGTTAGTTTTGGGTCAGTGTTAGGGTCAGGGTTAGGTTTAGAGTCAGGGTCAGGGTCAGAGTCTAAGTGAAGGTCATGGCCAGAGTCAGTTTAGCGTCAGGGTCATGATTTGTTTTAGGGTCAAATTTTGGTTCAGGGTCAGGGTTAGTTCCAGGGGAACCGTTTGAGTTTTTGTTTATGGTTAGGGTTAGCAGTAGGGTTATATTTAGTTTTAGGGTTAGACAGCGTAGTGTCAGGGTTGGGGTTGGGTTGGGTAGTGGTTAGTGTTAGGGTTAGGTTCAGCATTAGGTTTAGGTTCAGGGTCCTTATTATGGTCAGGGTTAGGGTTATCTTTAGGGTTACGGTTAAGGTTAGGCTCAAAGTTTGGTCAGTGTTAGGATTAGGGTCAGGATTTGGTTAGGGTGAGGGTTATGATTAGGGTCAGAGTCAGGGTCACAGTTAGGGATGAGTCAGGGTTAGAGTAAGGTCAGGTTAGGTTTAGGTTCAGGGTCTGGATCAGGGTCAGCATCAGGCTTAGATTTATGATTAGGGCATGGGTCAGTGTCTCGGTAAGGGTCAGAGACAGGATCACGTCTAGGTTTAAGTTTTGAGTCTGGCTCAGATTCAGGGTCAGGGGTTAGTATTAGGGTTAGCCCCGCCACTGGGTCATTGGCCCGTCCCTGTAGGGTCTCAGATAAACCCTTGGCAAAATATTGCAGCCCCCACATTCGCTCCCACCTAGTCTGCTCTAACCTGGGTGTGAACATGACCTGCCAACCAGGCATCAGTCCCCTTATAAGTCTGCTCCTGATGAGGGCATCTCCACCCCCAATGATCTCTCTTTACACACACACACACACACACACACACACATTCGGGGAGGAGTCCTAGGGTTACACGGGTCAATCAGAAGGTGTGGGATTCTCTGACTCTGAGCCCCTCTGTGTCAACTTGCAATTATTTTGCCAAAAGGGCCAGAGGCGACGGGGAAGCCTGACATGACCTCCAGTGAGGGGACCTGTCTGGCGGGCGAGCTCTCCTCTGCCTGCATTCTCCTCGCTTCAGTAGACAGCACAAGAACATGTCGTTTCCTTCAGGCTGTGCCGAGATATGAGCTGGGCAGGGTGGTTTTCTCTGGAATGTAGGTGCCTGGATATGTGGGTTCCAATTCCGGTGGGCTCTGTCGTCAGGGTGTAAGATCAACAATGCCTGGGGGATACTTACGGGACTTCCTGCTCCCATTCTGAGATCCCTGAGGGCACCCCTCCCACAGCTGCTCAGGGCTCACACTCCACCCCATGCCCTGTCCATCCAGTGACCCACACACAGCCTCCCCCGAACCCCTGGGTGGCCTGGGTGCTGCTGTTGTCTCTGCAGGGAGGGCACAGAGCTGGGTTCAGACCGGGATCCTGCTCCCGCCCAGTACTGTGAGCCTGCAAACATCCTGTGGCTCTCAGGGCCTCCTCAGTCTCCGTGTCTGCACATTTGGGGTGTTCTGGCATTTTCTTCTGGGCATGCCTTCAGGGGTCGACCCTCTCCATGCGTTCCATCGCTGCTCTCCCTGGATTCTGGTGTACACACTTGCCAGGCACGGATGTTCCTGTGGATGGGTGGGCGAACGGAACATAACTCAGAGAAGCCTAGATCTGCTCTTGTATCTAGCAAATCCACCCTCCTCCTGCCTGTATTCCATCCCCCGTGGCAAGGTTGCAGTGGCATGGCTTCAGATCTTGTGGACACAGACTTCCCGGGACATCCTTTAGGTTGAGGTCCAAGGGCCTCGTCTGCGCACATATACTGGCCATCCCCCACAGTAGTCCGCCGGCTATCTCGCATCCGTCTTGCTAGGATGGATGGCCTGTGGGACTGATAAGGGGACATAATGTTTGGCTGTCATTTCCAAGCTGATGGAGGAAAGACTGGCACTTCTGCTGGTTCTTTCTCTCCTGTGTTCAGTGTCTGTCACTGTCGTTGTCTTTGTCTTTGTCTCTGTGTCTGCGTTTGTCTCTGTTTTGGTGTGACTCACAGGAGCAGGGTCTGTGGGCTGCAGGGCTGATGGATGAAACCGCCGTTGTCTCCCTTGTCCCTGTTTCCCTCTCCTGTGCTGGTGCTTGGTTCCTTAGTAAGTAAGGCATTCTCACCCTAAGCAGAGCACTGACTCTGGAACCTCTTCCCAATGGGGACCCTGAAGCTGCAACAAGGAGGGTCCTGACCTTGGTCCCCAGACCAGGGTCCTAGTGCTCTGCCAAATTCTGCAAGCTCACAATGTCAGCTCCCGAGCCCTCAGGCTGTCTTCTGCTCAAAAGGACCTCGAGGGAGTAGAAAGCATGTACCCAAAACTGGGAGCACAGTGGGTCTCAGATAGAGATTCAAGGCCAACAGGCTCTTTTACAAGCCTGTGGGAGACTAGGGACACCCTGTCTCTATGGCCCCATTGATAGAAGAGAAAGGGGAGGCCTTCGTTGTTGAAGCTCTGTCCACAGAGGGTGGTTACCTCTTCCTACTTCCAGTAGTCCAGGGTGGTGATGGACACCAGACCCCAGAAACTGTCCCCATCCTGTGCCCTTGCAAAGCTCTTGGGCCCCTTGGGGACCCCTAGACCATCAACTCATCCTGTCTCCAATCCCCATGCTTTGGATCTCGGTCCTGGCCAGGAGGTCTGATGCCCCTGACCGCATGGCCGAGCTGTCTCTAACCTCTTTCTTTTTTCACCCTTTTTACCCACCATTTTCCCTTGGTGTCCACCTCTGACCCCTCGATGGGCAGAGCGGTCTGTGTGTGTGTGTGTGTGTGTGTGTCTGTGTGTCTGTGTGTCTGTGTGTCTGTGCATGGGAGCGCTCAAACACATATGCCTCTACCTGTCTGGTGATGTCCGTGGTTATGTCCCCACATGGGATGGGGTGATTAGCTCTCCCCAAGGATCTGAGGAGCTCTCATCCTCCAGGCAAACCTCATGGGAGGTAGGGTTAGAGTTAGGTTGAGAGTTAGGTTTAGACAGGGTTTGGGTCAGGGTCAGGGTTAGGGTTAGGGGTTTGTGTTAGGGTTACGTTCAGCCTTAGGTTTCTGGTCATGGCCCGTGTTAGGGTCCGGGTCACCTTTACGTTTATGCTTAGATTTAGGGTCTGGCTCACAGTCAGGGTCAGGGTTAGTGTGAGGGTCAGGTTCTGGGTCAGTGTTAGGGTGAGGGTTAGGTTTAGGTTCAGGGTTAGTGTCAGTGTCAAGTGAAGGTCAGGGACAGGGTCAGATTTTGGGTCAGGGTCAGGTTTTGGTTTATGGGCAAGGTTCGTGTCAGGATGAGTATTATGTTTGGGTCAGGGTTAGGGTTAGGGTTAGTGTCAGGGTTAGGTTCAGGGTAAGGTTAGGGTTTGGTGTTAGGGTTAGTGTTCGAAGTAGGGTTAGCGTTAGACTTTGTTAGGGTCAGGGTTAGGGTTTGGGTTAGGGTAGGGTTTAGTTTTACCATTAGGGTCAGCATTAGTTTTAGGATCTGGGTCCGTATAAGGGTCAGGGTTTAGGGTTACATTTAGGATTAGGTTTAGGGTCAGGCACACAGTCAAGGTCAGGGTTCTGCTTAGTGTCAAGATTAGGTCAGCGTCAGACACTCGGTTAGGGTCTGAGTCAGGATTAGTGTAAGGTCAGGGTTAGGTTTAAGTTCAGGGTCCAAATCAGTGTCAGCGTTAGGCTTTAGTTTAGGTTAGGGTCGGGTCTGGCTTATGGTCAGGGTCATGTTGAGGTTCAGGGCTGGTTAGGTTTGGGTCAGGTTCACAGTCAGGTTCAGGGTCAGGGTTTTCGGTGAGATTTAAGGCTAGGGTTAATGTTAGGGTTAGAGTGAGGGTCAGGGTTAGGGGTAGACATTGTTAGGGTCAGGGTTACCGTTAGGCTTAAGGTAGGGGTCAGGGTTAGTGTTAGGTTAGGGTTAGGTTTATGGTCAGGCTCACAGTCAATGTCAAGGTTAGTGTTTGTGTCAGAAAAAGGGTCAGTGTCAGGGTTAGGATTAGGGTGAGGTTCAGTGTTCGGGTCATGGTCAAGTTCAGGGTTAGAGTCAGACTTAGGATAAGGTCAGCTTTACGTTTAGATTCTGGGTTATGATTATAGTCAGGATCATGTTTAGCTTTGGGTTACGGTTCTGGTCAGGCTCACGATCTGGGTCAGAGTTAGGGTTAGGGTTAGGGTCAGGGTTAGTGTTAGGGTCAGGCATAGGACTGGGTCAGGCTTAGGATTAGGGTCAGGGTCAGGGTCAGGATGAAGGTCAGGGCCAGGGTCCGATTTCGGGTCAGCGTGAGGCTTTGGTTTCAGGTCCAGGTTCGGGACAGGGGCAGGGTTAGTTTTGTGTCAGTTTTAGGGTCAGGGTTAGGTTTAGAGTCAGGGTCAGGGTCAGAGTCAAAGTGAAGGTCAGGGCCAGAGTCAGTTTATAGTTAGGGTCAGGCTTTGTTTTAGAGTCAAATTTTGGTTCAGGATCAGGGTTAGTTTCAGGGGAACGGTTTGAATTTTTGGTTAGGGTTAGGGTTAGCACTAGGGTTATGTTAAGTTTAGGGTAGGACACCATAGTGTCAGGGTTAGGGGTTGGGTTGGGTCGGGATTAGTGTTAGGGTTAGGGTCAGCGTTAGGTTTAGGTTAAGGCTCCTTATTAGGGTCAGGGTTAGGATTACCTTTGGGGTTACGGTTAAGGTCAGGCTCAAAGTACGGTCACTTACAGGGTTAGGGTCACGATTTGGTTAGGGTCAGGGTTATGATTAGGGTCAGAGTCAGGGTCACGGTTAGGGATGAGTCATGGTTAGAGTAGGTCACGTTAGGTTTAGGATCAGGGTCTGGATCAGGGTCAGCATCAGGCTTAGATTTAGGATTAGGGTTTGGGACAGTATCTCGGTCAGGGTCAGAGTTAGAGTCAGGGCTAGGGGGTTAGGTTTTCGGTCAGGCTCACAGTAAGGGTCAGTGTCAGGGTAGGGGTCAGGGGTTAGTGTTAGTGTTAGCCCCAAACCTGGGTCATTGACCCGTCCCTTCAGGTCTCAGGATAAACCCTGGGCAAAAGGGTACAGCGGCACACCCGCTCCCAGCTAGCCTGCCTTAACCTGGGGCGTGAATATGACCTGCCAACCAGGCATCGGACACCGCATAAGCCTGCTCCTGCTCGGGACATCTCCATCTCTGATGAGCTCTCTTTATACACACACACACACACACACACACACACACACACACACACACATACACGGAGGAGATCTAGGGCTACACGGATCAATCAGAAGGTTTGCGACTCTGACTCTGAACCCCTCGGTTTCACCTTGCGATTCTTTTTGCCAATACGACCAGAGGCGTCAGCAGGCCTGACATGACCTGCCCAGTGAGGGACTTTTCTTGCTGGCGAGCTCTAATCTGCCTGCATTCCGTGGGCTTCGGTAGAAAGCACAAGAACATGTCACTTCCTTCAGGCTGTGCCCAGAATTGTGCTGGGCAGAGTGGTTTTCTCTGGAATGTGGGTGCCTGGATACATGGGTTCCAATTCCATTGGGCTCTGTCATCAGGGAAGTAAGGTCACCACTGCCTGGGGGCTCCTTACCAGAATTCCTGCTCCCATCCAGAACACCCTGAGGGCGCCCTAACCAAGCTACTCAGGGATGACACTCTACCCCATGCCCTGTCAATCCAGTGATACACACACAGCCTCCCCCCAAATCCTGGGAGGCCTGGGTGCATCTGTTGTCTCCACTGGGAGGGAACAGAGCTGGGTTTAGACTGGGTTTCTGCTCCTGCCCAGGACTGTGAGCCCGGACACATCCTGTGACTCTCAGGGCCTCCTCAGTCTCCCCGTCTGCACATTGGGGGTGTTCTGGCTTCTTCTTCAGGGGATGCCATCAGGGGTAGGCCCTCTCCACGCGTTCCATCCCCGCTCTCCCAGGAGTCGGGTGCACAATCTTGCCTAGGAACGGGTGTGCTTGGTGATGAGCAGGGGAATGGAATATAGCCCACAGAGGCCTGGATCTCCACTGGGATCCAGCAAAACCACCCTCCTCCTGCCTGTAGTCCATCCCCCATGGCAAGGTTGCTGTGCATGGCTTCTGACCTTGTGCACCCAGTCTTCCCGGGACTTCCATTAGGGTGAAATCCAAGGCTTCGTCTGCGCCCATGTACTGGCCAGCCTCCATAGAGGTCCGCGGGCATTCCCGCATCCGTCCTCCTAGGAGGGATGGCCCGTGGGACTGAAAACGGGACAAAATGTTTGGCTGTCATTTCCAAGCTGATGGAGGAAAGTCTGGCACGTCTGCTGGTTCTTTCTCTCCTGTGTTCAGTGTCTGTCGCTGTCTTTGTCTTTGTCTTTGTCTCCGTGTCAGGGCCTGTCTCTGTTTTGGTGTGTCTCACAGGAGCAGGATCTGTGGGCTCCAGGGCTGATGGACGGCGGTTTCATCTCCCTTGTCCCTGTTTCCCTCTCCTGTGCTGGTGCTTGATTCCTTTGTAAGTAAGGCCTTCTCAACCTGAGCAGAGCACGGACTCTGGAACCTCTTCCCAATGGGGACCCTGGGGCTGCAACAAGGAGGGTCTTGACCTTGGTCCCCAGGCCAGGGGCCATGTGCTCTGCCGCATACTGCAAGCTCACAATGTCAGCCCCCCGAGCCCTCAGGCTTTCTTCTGCTCAGAAGGACCTCGAGGGAGTAGAAAGCATGTACCCAAGACTGGGAGCACAGTGGGTCTCGGATAGAGATTCAAGGCCAACAGGCTCTTTTACAAGCCTGTGGGAGACTTTGGACACCCTGTCTCTATGGCCCCATTGATAGAAGAGTAAGGGGAGGCCTTCGGTGTTGTAGCTCTGTCCACACAGGGTTGTTACCTCTTCCTACTTCCTGTAGTCCAGGGTGGTGATGGACGCCAGACCCCAGACACTGTCCCCTCCCAGTGTCCTTGCAAAGCTCCTGAGCCACTTGGGGACCCCTATACCATCAACTCGTCCTGTCTCCACTCCCCATGCTTTGGATCTCAGTCCTGACCAGGAGGTCTGATGCCCCTGACCGCATGGCCGAGCTGTCTCCAACCTCTTTCTTCTTTCACCCTTTTTACCCACCATTTTTTCTTGGTGTCCACCTCTGACCCCTCACTGGGCAGAGCCGTCTGTGTGTGTGTGTGTGTGTGTGTGTGTGTGTGTGTGTGTCTGTGCATGGGAGCGCTCAAAGACATATGCCTCTCCCTGTCTGGTGATGTCCGAGGTTATGTCCCCACATGGGATGGGGTTATTAGCTCTCCCCAAGGATTTGAGGAGCTCTCATCCTCCAGGAAAAGCTCATGGGAGGGTTAGTGGTAGGGTTAGAGTTAGGTTGAGAGTTCAGTTTAGACAGTTTTTGTGTCAGGGTCAGGGTTATGGTTAGGGGTTTGTGTTAGGGTTAGGTTCAGCGTTAGGTTTCTGGTCATGGCCCGTGTTAGGGTCAGGGTCAGCTTTACGTTTATGGTTAGATTTAGGGTCTGGATCACAGTCAGGGTCAGCGTTAGTGTGAGGGTCAGGTTCTGCATCAGTGTTAGGGTGAGGGTTAGGTTTAGGGACAGGGTTAGTGTCAGGGTCAGGTGAAGGTCAGGGACACCGTCAGATTTTTTGTCAGGGTCAGGTTTTGGTTTAGGGGCAAGGTTCGTGTCAGGAAGAGGGTTATGTTTGGGTCAGGGTTAGGGTTAGGGTCAAGGTTAGGTTCAGGGTAAGGTTATTCTTTGGTGTTAGGGTTATTGTTAGAACTAGAGTTATGGTTAGGGTTAGCATTAGACTGTGTTAGGGTCACGGATAGGGTTTGGGTTAGCATTAGACTGTGTTAGGGTCACGGTTAGGGTTTGGGTTAGGGCAGGGTTTAGTTTTACCATTAGGGTCAGTATTAGTTTTAGGATCTGGGTCCGTATAAGGCTCAGGGTTTAGGGTTACATTTAGTGTTAGTTTTAGGGTCAGGCTCACAGTCACGGCCAGGGTTCTGCTTAGTGTCAAGATTAGGTCAGCGTCAGACACTCAGTTAGGGACTGAGTCAGGATTAGTGTAAGGTCAGGGTTAGGTTTAAGTTCAGGGTCCAAATCAGTGTCAGCGTTAGTCTTTGGTTTAGGTTAGGGTCGGGTCTGGCTCATGGTCAGGGTCATGTTGAGGTTCAGGCCTGGTTAGGGTTGGGTCAGGTTCACAGTCAGGTTCAGGGTCAGGTTTTTCGGTGAGATTTAAGGTTAGGGTTAATGTTAGGTTAATGTTAGAGTGAGGGTCAGGGTTAGGGTTAGAAATTGTTTGGGTCAGTGTTATCATTAGGCTTAAGGTAGGGGTCAGGGTTAGGGTTAGGTTAGGGTTAGGTTTATGGTCAGGCTCACAGTCAGTGTCAGGGTTAGGGTTTGTGTCTGATTAAGGTTCAGGGTCAGGGTGAGGATTAGGTTCAGGTTCAGTGTTAGGGTCAGGGTCAAGGTCAGGTTTAGGGTTATGGTTAGGATAAGGTCTGCTTTACGTTTAGATTCTCGGTTATGATTATAGTCAGGATCATGGTTAGCTTTGGGTTAGGGTTCTGGTCAGACTCACGGTCTTGGTCTGAGTTAGGGTTAGGTTTAGTGTCAGGGTTATGGTTAGGGTCACACTAAGGATTATGTCAGGCTTAGGATTAGGGTCAGGGTCAGCGTGAAGGTCAGGGCCAGGTTCCGATGTAGCGTCAGGGTGAAGCTTGGTTTCGGGTCCAAGTTCGGGAGAGGGGCAGGGTTAGTTTTGGGTCAGTGTTAGGGTCAGGGTTAAGTTTAGAGTCAGGGTCAGGGTCAGAGTCAAAGTGAAGGTCAGGGCCAGAGTCAGTTTAGGGTCCGGGTCAGGCTTTGTTTTAGGGTCAAATTTTGGTTCAGGGTCAGGTTTAGTTTCAGGGGAACGGTTTGAGTTTTTGGTTAGGGTTAGGGTTAGCGTAGGGTTATGTTTAGTTTAGGGTAGGACCCCATAGTGTCAGGCTTAGGGTTGGATTGGGTAGGCCTTAGTGTGAGGGTTAGGGTCAGCGTTAGGTTTAGGTTAAGAGTCCTTATTAGGGTCAGGGTTAGGGTTAACTTTAGGGTTATGGTTAAGGTCAGGCTCCAAGTACAGTTAGTGTTAGTGTTTGGGTCAGGATTTGGTTAGGGTCAGTGTTTTGATTAGGGTCAGAGTCAGGGTCATGGTTAGGGATGAGTCAGGGTTAGAGTAGGTCAGGGTAGGTTTAGGATCAGGGTCTGGATCAGGGTCAGCATCAGGCTTAGATTTATGATTAGGGTTTGGGTCAGGATCTCGGTCAGGATCAGAGTCAGGGTCAGGGTTAGGGTTAGGTTTTCGGTCAGGCTCACAGTCAGGGTCAGGGTCAGGGTCAGGGGTTCGTGTTAGGTTTTTTCCCGCAACTGGGTCATTGACCAGTCCCTTCAGGGTCTCATGATAAACCCTGGGCAAATGGGTGCAGCGTCACACCCGCTCCCTGCTAGCCTGCCTTAACCTGGGGCGTGAACATGACCTGCCAACCAGGCATCGGCCCCCTCATAAGCCTGCTCCTGCTCGGGACATCTCCTTCCCCGATGAGCTTTCTTTACACACACACAAACACACACACACACACACACACACACACACACACGGGGAGGAGATCTGGGGCTACACGTGTCAATCAGAATGTTTGCGACTCTGACTCTAAACCCCTCGGTTTCACCTTGCGATTCTTTTTGCCAATACGGCCAGAGGCATCAGGGAGGCCTGACATGACCTGCCCAGTGAGGGGACTTGTCTGGCGAGCGAGCTCTCTCCTGCCTCCATTCTCTGGGCTTCGGTAGACAGCACAAGAACATGTCATTCCCTTCAAGCTGTGCCCAGAAATGAGCTGGGCAGGGTGGTTTTCTCTGGAATGTGGGTGCCTGGATACGTTGGTTCCAATTCCGTTGGGCTCTGTCATCAAGGATGTAAGGTCACCACTGCCTGAGGGCTACTTACCGGACTTCCTGCTCCCATCCAGAGCTCCCTGAAGGTGCCCCTACCCCAGCTGCTCAGGGCTCACACTCCACCCCATGCCCTGTCCATCCAGTGACCCACACACAGCCTCCCCTCAAACCCTGGGAGGCCTGGGTGTAGCTGTTGTCTGTGCTGCGAGGGAACAAGGCTGGGGTTAGACCGGGATCCTGCTCCTGCCCAGGACTGTGAGCCAGGACAAATCCTGTGACTCTCAGGGCCTCCTCAGTCTCCCCGTCTGCACATTGGGGGTGTTCTGGCTTCTTCCTCAAAGAAAGTCATCAGGGGTAGGCCATCTCCATGTGTTCCACCCCCGCTCTCCCAGGAGTCTGGTGCACACATTTGGTAAGGCACGGGTGTACTTGGTCCTGAGCAGGGGAATGGAATATAGCACACAGAGGCCTGGATCTGCACTGGGATCCAGCAAAACCACCCTCCTCCTGCCTGTATCCCATCCATCGTGGCAAGGTTGCAGTGCATGGCTTCTGACCTTGTGGACACAGACTTCCCGGGACTTCCATTAGGTTGAGGTCCAAGGGCCTCGTCTGCGCGCATGTACTGGCCAGCCCCCATAGTGGTCCGTGGGCATTCCCGCATCCGTCCTCCTAGGAGGGATGGCCCGTGGGAATGATAAGGTGACAAAATGTTTGACTGTCATTTCCAAGCTGATGGAGGAATGTCTGGCACTTCTACTGGTTCTTTCTCTCCTGTGTTCAGTGTCTGTCTCTGCCTTTGTCTTTTTCTTTGTCTCTGTGTCAGGGTCTGTCTCTGTTTTGGTGTGTCTCACAGGAGCAGGATCTGTGGGCTCCAGTACTGATGGACAAAACCGCCGTTGTCTCCCTTGTCCCTGTTTCCCTCTCCTGTGCTGGTACTTGGTTCCTTGGTAAGTAAGGCCTTCTCACCCTAAGCAGAGCACGGACTCTGGAACCTCTTCCCAATGGGGACCCTGAAGCGGCAACAAGGAGCGTCCTGACCTTGGTCCCCAGGCCAGGGGCCTAGTGCACTGCACATTCTTCAAGCTCACAGTGTCAGCCCCCCGAGACTCCAGGCTGTCTTCTGCTCAGAAGGAACTCGAGGGAGTAGAAAGCATATACCCAAGACTGGGAGCACAGTCCATCTCGGATAGAGATTCAAGGCCAACAGGCTCTTTTACAAGCCTGTGGGAGACTAGGGACACCCTGTCTCTTTGGCTCCATTGATAGAATAGTAAGGGGAGGCTTTCGGTGTTGTAGCTCTGTCCACACAGGGTGGTTACCTCTTCCTACTTCCAGTAGTCCAGGGTGGTGATGGACACCAGACCCCAGACACTGTCCCCACCCAGTACCCTTGCAAAGCCCTTGGGCCCCTTGGGGACCCCTTGACCATCAGCTCGTCCTGTCTCCACTCCCCATGCTTTGGATCTCGGTCCTGGCCAGGAGTCCTGACCCCTGACCCCATGGCCGAGATGTCTCCAACCTCTTTCTTCTTTCACCCTTTTTACCCACCATTTTCCCTTGGTGTCCACCTCTGACCCCTAGCTGGGCAGAACAAGGTGTGTGTGTGTGTGTGTGTGTGTGTGTGTGTGTGTGCATGTGAGCGCTCAAACACAAATGCCTCTATCTTTCTGGTGATGTCGGAAGTTATGTCCCCACATGGGATGGGGTGATTAGCTCCAAGGATCAGATCCCCAAGGATCTGAGGAGCTCTCATCCTCCAGGAAAACATCATGGGAGGGTTAGGGGTCTGGTTAGTGTTAGGTTGAGAGTTAGGTTTAGGCAGGGTTTGGTTCAGGGTCAGGGTTAGGGTTAGGGGTTTGTGTTAGGGTTAGGGTCAGCATGACGTTTCTGGTCATGGCCCGTGTTAGGGTCCGGGTCAGCTTTATGTTTATGGTTATATTTAGGGTCTGGCTCACAGTCAGGGTCAGGGTTAGTGTGAGGGTTAGGTTCTGGGACAGTATTAGGGTGAGAGTTAGGTTTAGGGTCATGGTCAGTGTCAGTGTCAGGTGAAGGTCAGGGACAGGGTCAGATTTTGGGTCAGGGTCAGGTTTTGGATTACGGGCAAGTTTCGTGTAGGATGAGGGTTATGTTTGGGTCAGGGTTATGGTTATGGTTAGGGTCAGGGTTAGGTTCAGCGTAAGGTTAGGGTTTGGTGTTAGGGTTAGTGTTAGAAGTAGGGTTATGGTTAGGGTTAGCGTTAGACTGTGTTAGGATCACGGTTAGGCTTTGTGTTAGGGTAGGGTTTAGTTTTACCATTAGGGTCAGCATTAGTTTTAGGTTCTGGGTTCGTATAAGGGTCAAGGTTTAGGGTTACATTTAGCGTTAGGTTTAGGGTCAGGCTCACAGGCAATGTCAGGGTTCGCGTTAGGGTCAAGGTTAGGTCAGGGTCAGACTCTCGGTTAGGGTCTAAGTCAGGGTTAGTGTAAGGTCAGGTTTAGGTTTAAGTTCAGGGTCCGAATCAGTGTCAGCGTTAGGCTTTGGTTTTGGATAGGGTCGGGTTTGGCTCATGGTCAATGTCATGGTGAGGTTCGGGCTGGTTAGGTTTGTGTCAGGTTCACAGTCAGGGTCTGGGTCAGGGTTTTCAGTGAGATTGAGGGTTAAGGTTAACTTTAGGGTTAGAGTGAGGGTCATGGTTAGAGTTAGACATTGTTAGGGTCAGGGTTATCGTTAGGCTTAAGGTAGTGGTCAGGGTTAGGTTTAGGTTAGTGTTAAGTTTATGGTCAGGCTCACAGTCAGTGTCAGGGTTAGGGTTAGTGTCAGAGTAAGGGTCAGGGTTAGGATTAGGGTCAGGTTCAGTGTTAGGGTCAGGGTCAAGGTCAGGGTTAGAATCATGGTTAGGATAAGGTCTGCTTTACGTTTATATTCTGGGATATGATTATAGTCAGGATCATGGTTAGCTTTGGGTTAGGGTTCTGGTCAGGCTCACGGTCCGTGTCTGAGTTAGGGTTAGGGTTGGGTCAGGGTTACGGTTAGGGTCAGGCTTAGGACTGGGTCAGGCTTAGGATTAGGGTCAGGGTCAGGGTAAGGTGAAGGTCCGGGCCAGGGTCCAATTTAGGTTCATGTGTGGCTTTGGTTTCGGGTCTAGGTTCGGGACCGGGGCAGGGTTAGTTTTCGGTCAGTGTTAGGGTCAGGGTTTGGTTTAGTGTCCTGATCGGGGTCAGAGTCAAAGAGAATGTCAGGGCCAGAGTCAGTTTAGGGTCAGGGTCAGGCTTTGTTTTAGAGTCAAATTTCGGTTCAGGGTCAGGGTTAGTTTCAGGGGAACTGTTTGAGTTTTTGGTTAGGGTTAGTGTTAGCAATAGGGTCATGATTAGTTTTAGGGTTAGACAGCATAGTGTCAGGGTTCGGTGTTGGATTGGGGAGGTGTTAGTGTAGAGTTAGGGTCAGCGTTAGGTTTAGGTTAAGTTTCCTTATTAGGGTCAGGTTAGGGTTACCGTTAGGATTACGTTTAAGTTCAGGCTCAAAATACGGTCAGTGTTAGGGTTAGGATCAGGATTTGGTTATGGTCAGGGTTATGATTAGGGTCAGAATCATGGTCATGGTTAGAGATGAGTCAGGGTTTCAGTAGTTCAGGTTAGGTTTAGGATCAGGGTCTGGATCAGGGTCAGAATCAGGCTTAGATTAGGATTGGGGTTTATGTCAGGATCTCGGTCAGGGTCAGAGTCAGGGTCAGCGCTAGGGTTAGGTTTTGGATCAGGCTCAAAGTCAGGGTCAGGGTCAGGGTCAGGGTCAGAGTCACTGGTTAATGTTAGTGTTAGTCCCGCACCTGGGTCATGGACCAGTCCCTTCAGGGTCTCAGGATAACCAACCCCCCCACACACACACACGGGGAGGAAACCTAGGGCTACACGTGTCAATCAGAATATTTGGGACTCTGACTCTGAACCCCTCGGTTTCACCTTGCGATTCTTTTTGCCAATACGGCCAGAGGCGTCAGGGAGGCCTGACATGACCTGCCCAGTGAGGGGACTTGTCTGGCGGGCAAGCTCTCCTCTGCCTGCATTCTCTGGGCTTCGGTAGAAAGCACAAGAACATGTCGCTTCCTTCAAGCTGTGCCCAGAAATGAGCTGGGCAGGGTGGTTTTCTCTGGAATGTGGGTGCCTGGATACGTGGGTTGCAATTCCGTTGGGCTCTGTCGTCAGGGAAGTGAGGTCAACACTGACTGGGGGCTCCTTACCGGACTTCCTGCTCCCATCCAGAGCTCTGTGAGGGCGCCCTTACCCCAGCTGCTCAGGGCTCACACTCCACCCCATGCCCTGTCCATCCAGTGACCCACACACAGCCTCCCCCCAAACCCTGGGAAGCCTGGGTGGAGCTATTGTCTCCGCTGGGAGGGAACAGAGCTGGGGTTAGACCGGGTTCCTGCTCCTGCCCAGGACTGTGAGCCCGGACACATCCTGTGACTCTCAGGGTCTCCTCAGTCTCCCGATCTGCACATTGGGGGTGTTCTGGCTTCTTCTTCAGGGGATGCCATCATGGGTAGGCCCTCTCCATGGATTCCATCTCCGCTCTCCCAGGAGTCGGGTGCACAAACTTGCCTAGGAACGGGTGTGCTTGGTGATGAGAGGGTGAATGGAATATAGCCCACAGAGGCCTGGATATCTGCTGGGATCCAGCAAAACCACCCTCCTCCTGCCTGTATCCCATCCCCCATTGCAAAGTTTCAGTGCATGGCTTCTGACCTAGTGGACACAGACTTCCCGGGACTTCCATTAGGTTGAGGTCCACGGGCCTCGTCTGCGCACATGTACTGGCCAGCCCCCACAGTGGTCCGCGGGCATTCCTGCATCCGTCCTCCTAGGAGGGATGGCCCGTGGGACTAATAAGGGGACAAAATGTTTGGCTGTCATTTCCAAGCTGATGGAGGAAATTCTGGCACTTCTGCTGGTTCTTTCTCTCCTGTGTTCAGTGTCTGTCCTGTCTTTGTCTTTGTCTTTGTCTCTGTGTCAGGATCTGTCTCTGTTTTGGTGTGTCTCACAGGAGCAGGATCTGTGGGCTCCAGGACTGATGGACGAAACTGCCGTTGTCTCCCTTGTCCCTGTTTCCCTCTCTTGTGCTGGTGCTTGGTTCCTTGGTACGTAAGGCCTTCTCACCCAGAGCAGAGCACGGACACTGGAACCTCTTCCCTATGGAGACGTTGAAACTGCAACAAGGAGAGTCCTGACCTTGGTCCCCAGGCCAGGGGCCATGTGCTCTGCCACATTCTGCAAGCTCACAATGTCAGCCTCCCGAGACTCCAGGCTGTCTTCTGCTCAGAAGGACCTCGAGGGATTAGAAAGCATGTACCCAAGACTGGGAGCACAGTGGGTCTCGGATAGAGATTCAAGGCCAACAGGCTCTTTTACAAGCCTGTGGGAGACTAAGGACACCTTTTCTCTATGGCCCCATTGATAGAAGAGTAAGGGGAGGCCTTCGGTGTTGTAGCTCTGTCCACACAGGGTGGTTACCTCTTCCTAATTCCAGTAGTCCAGGGTGGTGATGGACACCAGACCCCAGACACTGTCCCCACCCAGTGCCCTTGCAAAGCCCTTGGGCCCCTTGGGGACCCCTTGACCATCAGCTCGTCCTGTCTCCACTCCCCATGCTTTGGATCTCGTTCCTGGCCAGGAGTCCTGATGCCCCTAACCCCATGGCTGAGCTGTGTCCAACCTCTTTCTTCTTTCACCCTTTTACCTACCATTTTCCCTTGGTGTCCACCTCTGACACCTAACTGGGCTGAGCGGGATGTGTGTGTGTGTGTGTGTGTGTGTGTGTGTGTGTGTGTGTGCATGGGAGTGCTCAAACACCTATGCCTCTATCTGTCTGGTGATGTCCGAGGTTATGTCCCCACATGGGATGGGGTGAGTAGCTCACCCCAAGGATCTGAGGAGCTCTCATCTTCCAGGCAAACCGCATGGGAGTGTTAGGGGTAGGGTTAGAGTTAGTTTGAGAGTTAGAGTTAGACAGGGTTTGGTTCAGGGTCTGGGTTAAGGTTATGGGTTTGTGTTAGGGTTAGGGTTTTGTGTCATGGCCCGTGTTAGCGTCAGGGTCAGCTTTACGTTTATAGTTAGATTTAGGGTCTGGCTCACAGTCAGGGTCAGGGTTAGTGTGAGGGTCAAGTTCTGGGTCAGTGTTAGTGTGAGGGTTAGGTTTAGGGTCATGGTCAGTGTCAGTGTCAGGTGAAGGTCAGGGACAGGGTCAGATTTTGGGTCAGGGTCAGGTTTTGGTTTCCGGGCAAGGTTCATGTCAGGATGAGTATTATGTTTGGGTCAGGGTTAGGGTTAGGGTTAGGGTCAGGGTTAGGTTCAGGATAAGGTTAGGGTTTGGTGTTCGGGTTAGTGTTAGAAGTAGGGTTATGGTTAGGGTTAGCATTAGACTGTGTTAGGGTCAGGGTTAGGATTTGGTTAGGGTAGGTTTTAGTTTTACCATTAGGGTCAGCATTAGTTTTAGGTTCTGGGTCCGTATAAGGGTCAGGATTTATGGTTATATTTATGGTTAGTTTTAGGGTCAGGCTCACAGTCAAATTCAGCGTTCGGGTTAGGGTCAAGTTTAAGTCTTGTTCAGACTCTCATTTAGGGTCTGAGTCAGGGTTAGTGTAAGGTCAGGGTTAAGTTTATGTTCAGGGTCCGAATCAGTGTCAGCGTTAGGCTTTCGTTTAGGTTAGGGTCGGGTCTGGCACATGGTTAGGGTCCTGTTGAAGTTCAGGGCTGGTTAGGTTTGGGTCAGGTTCACATTCAAGGTCAGGGTCAGGGATATCAGTGAGATTTAGGGTTAGGGTTAATGTTAGGGTTAGAGTGAGGGTCAGGGTTAGGGTTAGACATTGTTAGGGTTAGGGTTAAAGTTAGGCTTAAGGTAGGGGTCAGGATTAGGGTTAGGTTACGGTTAGGTTTATGGTCAGGCTCACAGTCAGTGTCAGGGTTAGGGTTTGTGTCTAAGTAAGGGTCAGGGTCAGGGTTAGAATTAGGGTCAGTTTCAGAGTTAGGTTCAGGGTCAAGGTCAGGGTTAGGGTCATGGTTAAGATAAGGTCTGGTTTACGTTTAGATTCTGGATTTTGATTATAGTCAGGATCATGGTTAGCTTTGGGTTAGGGTTCTAGTCAGGCTCACGGTCCGGGTCTGAGTTAGGGTTAGGGTTAGGGTCACACTTAGTACTGGGCAGTCTTAGGATTAGGGTCAGGGTCAGGGTCAGTTGAAGGTCAGGGCCAGGGTCCGATTTAGGGTCAGGGTGAGGCTTTGGTTTCGGGTCCAGGTTCGGGACAGGGACATGGTTAATTTGGGTTCAGTGTTAGGGTCAGGGATAGGTTTAGAGTCAGGGTCAGGTTCAGAGACAAAGTGAAGGTCAGGGCCAGTCAGTTTAGGGTCAGGGTCAGGCTTAGTTTTTTTTTTTTTTTTCCCCAATTTATTTATTTTCAGAAAAACAGTATTCATTATTTTTTCACCATACCCAGTGCTCCATGCAAGTTGTGCCCTCTACAATACCCACCACCTGGTACCCCAACCTCCCACCCCCAGCCACTTCACTTCAAACCCCTCAGACTGTTTTTCAGAATCCATAGTCTCTCATGGTTCACCTCCCCTTCCAATTTACCCAAATTCCCTACTCCTCTCTAACGCCCCTTGTCCTCCATGCTATTGGTTATGCTCCACAAATGAGTGAAACCATATGATAATTGACTCTCTCTGCTTGACTGATTTCACTCAGCATAATCTCTTCCAGTCCCGTCCATGTTGCTACAAAAGTTGGATATTCGTCCTTTCTGATGGAGGCATAAAACTCCATAGTGTATATGGACCACATCTTCCTTATCCATTCATCCGTTGAAGGGCATCTTGGTTCTTTCCATAGTTTGGCGACTGTGGCCATTGCTGCTATAAACATTGGGGTACAGATGGCCCTTCTTTTCACGACATCTGTATCTTTGGGGTAAATACCCAGGAGTGCAATTGCAGGGTCGTAGGGAAGCTCTATTTTTAATTTCTTGAGGAATCTCCACACTGTTCTCCAAAGAGGCTGCACCAACTTGCATTCTCACCAACAGTGGAAGAGGGTTCCCCTTTCTCCACATCCTCTCCAACACATGTTGTTTCCTGTTTTGTTAATTTTGGCCATTCTAACTGGTGTAAGGTGATATCTCAATGTGCTTTTAATTTGAATCTCCCTGAGGGCTAATGATGATGAACATTTTTTCATGTGTCTGATAGCCATTTGTATGTCTTGATTGGAGAAGTGTCTGTTCATATCTTCTGCCCATTTTTTGATGTGTTTGTCTGTTTCGTGTGGGTTGAGTTTGAGGAGTTCATTATAGATCCTGGATATCAACCTTTTGTCTGTACTGTCATTTGCAAATATCTTCTCCCATTCCGTGGGTTGCCTCTTTGTTTTTTTGACTGTTTCCTTTGCTGTGCAGAAGCTTTTGATTTTGATGAAGTCCCAGAAGTTTATTTTCACTTTTGTTTCCTTTGTCTTTGGAGAAATATCTTGAAAGAAGTTGCTGTGGCTGATATCAAAGAGATTACTGCCTATGTTCTCCTCTAAGATTCTGATAGATTCCTGTCTCACGTTGAGGTCTTTTATCCATTTTGAGTTGATCTTTGTGTACGGTGTAAGAGAATGGTCGAGTTTCATTCTTCTACATATAGCTGTCCAGTTTTCCCAGCACCATTTATTGAAGAGACTGTCTTTTTTCCACTGTATATTTTTTCCTGTTTTGTCGAAGATTAATTGGCCATAGAGTTGAGGGTCCATATCAGGGCTCTCTACTCTGTTCCACTGGTCTATGTGTCTGTTTTTATGCTAGTACCATGCTGTCTTGGTGATCACAGCTTTGTAATAAAGCTTGAAATCAGGTAAGGTGATGCCGCCAGCTTTATTTTCGTTTTTCAACATTTCTTTAGCGATTCGGGGTCTCTTCTGATTCCATACAAATTTTTGGATTATTTGCTCCAGCTCTTTGAAGAATGCCGGTGGAATTTTGATCGGAATGGCATTAAAAGTATAGATTGTTCTAGGCAGTATAGACATTTTAACGATGTTTATTCTTCCGATCCAAGAGCATGGAATGGTCTTCCATCTTTTTGTGTCTTCTTCAATTTCTTTCATGAGTGTTCTATAGTTCCTCAAGTATAGATCCTTTACCTCTTTAGTTAGGTTTATTCCCAGGTATCTTATGGTTCTTGGTGCTATAGTAAATGGAATCGATTCTCTAATTTCCCTTTCTGTATTTTCATTGTTAGTGTATAAGAAAGCCACTGATTTCTGCACATTGACTTTGTATCCTGCCACGCTGCTGAATTGCTGTATGAGTTCTAGTAGTTTGGGGGTGGAGTCTTTTGTGTTTGCCATATAAAGAATCATGTCACCTGCGAAGAGAGAGAGTTTGACTTCTTCATTACCAATTTGGATACCTTTTATTTCTCTCTGTTGTCTGATTGCTGTTGCTAGGACTTCTAATACTATGTTGAACAAGAGTGGTG
The DNA here is from genome assembly GCF_020171115.1 of Neogale vison. Classification (NCBI taxonomy): domain Eukaryota; kingdom Metazoa; phylum Chordata; class Mammalia; order Carnivora; family Mustelidae; genus Neogale; species Neogale vison. Next base: position 122,349,962 of record NC_058092.1, on the reverse strand, counting down.
AAAGTGGGCATCCTTGTATTGTTCCTGATCTCAATGGGAAGGCTGCAAGCTTTTTCCCATTGAGGATGATATTTGCTGTGGGTCTTTCATAGATAGATTTGATGAGTTTCAGGAATGTTCCCTCTATCCCTATACTTTCAAGCGTTTTAATCAGGAACGGATGCTGGATTTTGTCAAATGCTTTTTCTGCATCAATTGAGAGGACCATGTGGTTCTTCTCTCTTCTCCTATTAATTTGTTGTATCACATTGATTGATTTACGAATGTTGAACCATCCTTGTAGCCCAGGGATGAATCCCACCTGATCATGGTGGATAATCTTTTTAATGTGTTGTTGGATCCTGTTGGCTAGGATCTTGTTGAGAATCTTAGCATCCATATTCATCAGTGATATTGGTCTGAAATTCTCCTTTTTGGTATGGTCCTTGCCTGGTTTGGGGATCAGGGTAATGCTGGCTTCATAGAAAGAGTCTGGAAGTTTTCCTTCTGCTTCAATTTTTTGAAACAGCTTCAGGAGAATAGGTGTTATTTCTTCTTGGAAGGTTTGGTAGAATTCCCCAGGGAATCCGTCAGGTCCTGGGCTCTTGTTTTTTGGGAGGTTTTTGATCACTGATTCAATCTCATTGTTAGATATCGGTCTATTCAGGTTGTCGATTTCTTCCTGGTTCAATTTTGGTAGTTTATATTTTTCCAGGAATGCATCCATTTCATCTAGGTTGCTAAGCTTATTGGCATATAACTGTTCGTAATAACTTCTGATGATTGTTTCTACTTCCTTGGCGTTAGTTGTGATCTCTCCCTTTTCATTCATAATTTTATGAATTTGGGATTTCTCTCTTTTCTTTCGGATTAGTGTAGCCAGTGGCATATCGATCTTATTGATTCTTTCAAAAAACGAGCTTCTAGTTTCATTGATACGTTCTACTGTATCTCTGGTTTCTCCCTCATTGGTCTCAGCTCTAATCTTGATGATTTCCCTTCTTATGTGTGGAGTTGGTTTGATTTGTTGTTGATCCTCCAGTTCTTAAAGGTGTAGAGACAGCTGGTGTGTTCTGGATTTTTCAATTTTTTTGAGCAAGGCTTGGATGGCTATATATTTTCCCCTTAGGACCTCCTTTGCTGTATCCCATAGGTTTTGGACCGAAGTATCTTCATTCTCATTGGTTTCCATGAATTGTTTCAGTTCTTCTTTGGTCTCCTGGTTGATCCAAGCATTCTTAAGCAAGGTGGTCTTTAACTTCCAGGTGTTTGAGTTCCTTCTAAACTTTTCCTTGTGATTGAGCTCCAGTTTCAAAGCATTGTGATCTGAGAATATGCAGGGAATAATCTCAGTTTTTTGGTATTGGCTGAGTCCTGATTTGTGACCCAGTATGTGGTCTATTCTGGAGAATGTTCCGTGTGCACTTGAGAAGAATGAGTATTCTGCTGTTTTAGGGTGGAATGTTCTGTATATATCTATGAGGTCCATCTGGTCCAATGTGTCGTTCAATGCTCTTGTTTCTTTATTGATTTTCTGCTTCGATGATCTGTCTAATTCTGAAAGAGGCGTGTTAAGATCTCCTACGATTAGTGTATTCATATCAATATGACTCTTTAACTTGATTAACAGTTTTCTTAAGTAATTGGCTGCTCCCATATTGGGAGCATAGATATTTACAATTGTTAGATCATCTTGGTGGATAGTCCCTTTAAGGATTATGTAGTGTCCTTCTGTATCTCTGACTACAGTCTTTAGTTTGAAGTCTAATTTATCTGATATGAGAATCGCTACCCCAGCCTTCTTTTGAGTCCCATTGGCATGAAAGATGCTTCTCCACCCCTTCACTTTCAGTCTGCGTGTATCTTTAGGTTCAAAATGGGTCTCTTGTAGACAGCATATGCATGGGTCCTGTCGTTTTATCCAATCTGCAACCCTGTGCCGTTTTATGGGTGCTTTTAGGCCATTCACATTGAGAGTGATTATTGATAGATACGTTTTTATTGACATCGAGTTACCTTTGAAGTCTTTCTTTCTGTAGACTGTCTCTATATTTCTGTTCAATGCTGTTTTGGGATTTTCCTCTTTTATAGAACCCCCGTTAATATTTCCTGCAGTGTCGGCTTGGTGGTTGCATAGTCTTTTAAGCCTTGCCGGTCTTGGAAACTCTTTATCTCTCCATCCATTTTGAATGTCAGTCTTGCTGGATAAAGTATTCTTGGCTGCATGTTCTTCTCATTTAGTGCCCTGAATATATCTTGCCGGACTCTTCTGGCTTTCCAAGTCTCTGTGGACAGGTCTGACGTTATTCTGATGGGCTTCCCTCTGTAAGTAAGGAGCCTTTTTGCCCTGGAGGCTTTCAAGAGATTATACCTACAATTATAATTTCTCAATTTGACTATCAGGTGTCATGATGTTTTTTTGGAGTGTATAATCTTTGGTGGGGACCGTTCAGCCTCTAGTACATGAACGCTGGTTTCATTCGCGAGATTCGGAAAATTTTCATTAAGGACTTGTTCCACGATATCTTCTAGACTTCTATCTTTCTCCTCCCCTTCAGGAATTCCAATAATTCTGACGTTGGGACGCTTCATGGCATCATTTATTTCCCTAATTCTGCTTTCGTGGGATCTAAGCTGTTTGTTCCAGGCTTCCTCCTGATCCTTTCTCTCTGTCTGTTTGTCTTCCAGTTCACTAATTCTATCTTCTGTCTCAGTTACCCTAGCTTTGAGAGAGTTTAGATTGGATTGGAACTCATTGAGAGCATTGTGGACCTCCTCCCTGGTAGCTTTAAGCTCGGCCCTAACATTGTGAACATCTTGTCTGGTCGCTTTCAGTTCGGCCCTAATCAATTCTGTTTGGTCATCCATGGCTTTCTCCAACCTAGCTATTGCCTGGATAATTGTTAGCCTGAATTCTCTTTCCGACATATTGTCTATGTTGATAGCCATTAGCTCTGTTGCAGAAGGTCCATCCTCTGTATTTTTCTTCTGCTGGGCATTCCTCCTCCTAGTCATTTTGGTGGGAGAAGACTGAACAAATGTAGCTGGATGTATCCACTCTGGTGCAGTCAAGGTGCACCCTGGAACACTTTCTGATCTCCGTCTCAGAGAGAAGCCTCAGTCTGGGTGCAGAAGCTGAATAAATTCCCCCTTGGACGCTGGCAGTGCAGGCTCCAAGTTAAAGACCCTGGGGGCGCAGGATCTTTTGCTCGTCCCCAAAGCCAAGGCTGTGGCGGCTGTCTGGGAGCTCCTGACCGCCAGAGAGGTTCCAAGCAGGGATCGCACACTGAGATTTTGCCGCCAGCCCGGGCTGGGAGTGCCCGGCTTGCGCGCACCTCTTTTCAGAGGCGGCTGTGGGTCGGGCGCGCGTCTGGGGCACTGAGATGGGGCGCTGGTCCGTAAGCCACAGGCTGGGCTTTTGCGCGCCTCTGTCCGGGGAAGAGTTTCCCGCGCACGCGGCTTAGACTTTGAAACAATGGCGCGGGTCAAGAAGCTCCCCCGGGCCTTAGAAACCAAGGAGAGCTGGAGGGACGTGCGCGCGCATCTCAAACTTTGTGGTAGGGCTAGTGCGCGTTCTGCAGACCGGTGCAGCTCCCATCCCCTCACAGGAGCCGGAACCGCCGCGCTCTGTGGCACGCTGGCGGCTTAGGGACCAGGAGCTGGTTTCTCCACCGCACTCTCTCTGCCTCCGCGCCGGGGAGGTCCTCTGGGACCGGGGACTTAAGCCCCTGTCCCTAGCCGCCCCGATTCCCACAATTTGCCCCCGCGATCCTTTGTTCTTTTGGAGTACTTTCAACTAGTCTCCATGTTAATGCTGGTCCCCAGACGCAGGGCACTCTCGCTCGTATCGGGGTATTACTTTTGCACTGGTCGCCTCTGGTGGCTTCCTCCCCCTTTTGTTTATCTTCCGATATCAGTCCGCTGTTCCCATTCCGCTTTACCTGCTCACTGGCGTCTTCTGCCCCTGTAGAGATCCAGAAGTGTATAATTCTGATCTCAGGCTGATTTCATGGGTGATCGGAGTTCTTTGGTAGGTAATCAGCTCACTTTGGGGTACCAGCTGAAAAGACGCCTCTTCCTAGTACCCCGCCATCTTGTCCCCCCCAGGGTCAGGCTTAGTTTTAGGGTCAAATTACGGTTCAGGGTGAGGGTTTGTTTCATGGGAACGGTTTGAGTTTTTGTTTTTGGTTAGGCTTAGCAGATGGGTTACGTTTAGTTTTAGGGTTAGACAGCATAGTGTCAGGGTTAGGCGTTGGATTGGGTAGGGGTTAGTGTTAGGGTTAGGGTCAGTGATAGGTTTAGGTTAAGGGTCCTTATTAGGGTCAGGGTTAGAGTTAACTTTAGGGTTACGGTTAAGGTCAGGCTCAAAGTACGGTCAGTGTTAGGGTTAGGGTCAGGATTTAGTAGGGTCAGGGTTATGAATAGAGTCAGAGTCAGGGTCACGGTTAGGGATGAGTCAGGGTTAGAGTAGGTCAGGTTAGGTTTAGGATCAGGGTCTGGATCAGTGTCAGCATCAGGCTTAGATTTAGGATTAGGGTTTGGGTCAGGATATCAGTCAGGAACAGAGTCAGGGTCAGGGCTAGGGTTAGGTTTTGGGTCAGGCTCACCATCAAGGTCAGGGTAAGGTTTAGTGTATGGGTCAGTTGAAGGTCAGGGACAGGGTCAGATTTTGGGTCAGGGTCAGGTTTTCGTTTAGGGGCAAGGTTCGTGTCAGGATGAGGGTTATGTTTGGGTCAGGGTTAGGGTTAATGTTAAGGTTAGGGTCAGGGTTAGGTTCAGGGTAAGGTTAGGGTTTGGTGTTAGGGTTAGCTTTAGAAATAGGGTTATGGTTAGGGTTAGTGTTAGACTGTTCTAGGGTCAGGGTTAGGGTTTGGTTTAGGGTAGGGTTTAGTTTTACCATTAGGGTCAGCATTCGTTTTAGGTTCTGGGTTCGTATAAGGGTCAGGTTTTAGGGTTACATTTAGCGTTACGTTTAGGGTCAGGCTCACAGTCAAGGTCAGGGTTCGGGTTAGGGTCAAGGTTAGGTCAGGGTCAGACACCCACTTAGTGTCTGAGTCAGGGTTAGTGTAAGGTCAGGGTTAGGTTTAAGTTCAGGGTCCAAATCTGTGTCAGCATTAGTCTTTGGTTTTGGTTAGGGTCGGGTCTGGCTCATGGTCACGGTCATGGTGAGGTTCAGGGCTGGTTATGTTTGTGTCAGGTTCACATTCAGGGTCAGGGTCAGATTTTTCGGTGAGATTTAGGTTTAGGGTTAATGTTAGGGTGAGAGTGAGGGTCAGGGTTAGGGTTAGACATTGTTAGGGTCAGGGTTACCGTTAGGCTTAAGGTAGTGGTCAGGGTTAGGGTTAGGTTAGGGTTAGGTTTATGGTCAGGTTCTCAGTCAGTGTCAGGGTGAGGTTTGTGTCAGAGTAAGGGTCAGGGTCAGGGTTAGGATTAGGGTCAGGATCAGAGTTAGGGTCCGGGTCAAGGTCAGGGTTAGGGTCATGGTTAGGATAAGGTCTGCTTTACGTTTAGATTCTGGGTTATGATTATAGTCAGGATCATGGATCGCTTTGGTTTAGGGTACTGGTCAGGCTCACGGTCTATGTCTGAGTTAGGGTTAGGGTTAGGGTCAGGGTTAGGGTTAGGGTCAGGCTTATTACTGGGTCAGGCTTAGGACTGGGTCAGGCTTAGGAATAGGGTCAGGGTCAGGGTCAGGGTGAAGGTCAGGGCCAGGGTCCGATTTAGGGTCAGGGTGAGGCTTTGTTTTAGGGTCCAGGTTCTCGACAGGGGCAGGATTAGTTTTGGGTCAGTGTTAGGGTCAGGGTTAGGTTTAGAGTCAGGGTCAGGATCAGAGTCAAAGTGAAGTTCAGGGCCAGAGTCAATTTAGTGTCAGGGTCATGCTTTGTTTTAGGGTCAAATTTCGTTTCAGGGTCAGGGTTTGTTTCAGGGTAATGGTTTGAGTTTTTGGTTAGGGTTAGGCTTAGCAGTAGGGTTATGTTTAGTCTTAGGGTTAGACAGCATAGTGTCAGGGTTAGGGGTTGGACTGGGTAGGGGTTAGTGTTAGGGTTAGGGTCAGCGTTAGGTTTAGGTTAAGGGTCCTTATTAGGGTCAGGGTTAGGGTAACCTTTAGTGTTATGGGTAAGGTCAGGCTCAAAGTACGGTCAGTGTTAGGGTTAGGGCCATGATTTTGTTAGGGTCAGGGTTATTATGGTCTGATTATGGTGAGAGTCAGGGTCACGGTTAGGGATGAGTCAGGGTTAGAGTAGGTCAGGTTAACTTTAGGATCAGGGTCTGGTTCAGGGTCAGCATCAGGCTTAGATTTAGGATTAGGGTTTGGGTCAGGATCTCGGTCAGGGTCAGAGACAGGGTCAGGGCTAGGGTTAGGTTTTGGGTCAGGCTCACAGTCAGGGTCAGGGTCAGGGGTTAGTGTTAGGGTTAGCCCCGCACCTGGGTCATTGACCAGTCCCTTTAGGGTCTCATGATAAACCCTGGGCAAAAAGGTGCAGCAGCACACCCACTCTCAGCTAGCCTGCCTTAACCTGGGGCGTGAACATGACCTGCCTACCAGGCATCGGACCCTTCATAAGCCTTCTCCTACTCCGGACATCTCCACCCCCGATGAGCTCTCTTTACACACACACACACACACACACACACACACACACACACTCACACACGGAGAGTAGACCTAGGGTTACACGGGTCTGTCAGAAGTTGTGGGACTCTCTGACTCTGAGCCCCTCGCTTTCACCTTGCGATTCTATTTGCCAATACGTCCAGAGGCGCCGGGGTGGCCTGACATGACCTGCCCAGTGAGGGGAATTGTCTGGCGGGCGAGCTCTCCTCTGCATGCATTCTCTGGGCTTCGGTAGAAAGCACAAGAACACGGCATTTCCTTCAGGCTGTGCCCAGAAATGAGCTGGGCGGGGTGGTTTTCTCTGGAATGTGGGTGCCTGGATACGTGGGTTCCAATTCCGTTGGGCTCTGTCGTGAGGGAAGTAAGGTCACCACTGACTGGGGGCTCCTTACCGGACTTCCTGCTCCCATCCAGAGCTCCCTGAGGGCGTCCCTACCCCAACTGCCCAGGGCTCACTCTCCACCACATGCCCTGTCCATCCAGTGACCCACACACAGCCTCCCCCCAACCCTTGGGAGGCCTGGGTGCAGCTGGGAGGGAACAGAACTGGGGTTAGCCCGGGTTCCTGCTCTTGCCCAGGACTGTGAGCCCCGACATATCCTGTGACTCTCAGGGTCTCCTCAGTCCCCCGTCCACACATTGGGGTTGTTCAGGCTTCTTCAGGGGATGCCATCAGGGGTAGGCCCTCTCCATGAGTTCCATCCCTTCTCTCCCAGGAGTCGGGTGAACATACTTGCCTAGGAACGGGTGTGCTTGGTGATGGGCGGGGGTATCTAATATAACCCTCAGAGGCCTGGATCTCCTCTGGGATCCAGCAAAACCACCCTCCTCCTGCCTGTATCCCATCCCCCGTGGCATGGTTACAGTTCATGGCTTCTGACCTTGTGGACACAGATTTCCCGGGAATTCCATTAGGTTGAAGTCCAAGGTCCTCCTCTGCGCCCATGTACTGGCCAGCCCCCATAGTGGTCCGCGGGCATTCCCACATCCGTCCTCCTAGGAGGGATTGCCCGTGGGACTGATAAGGGGACAAAATATTTGGCTGTCATTTCCAAGCTGATGGAGGAAAGTCTGGCACGTCTGCTGGTTCTTTATATTCTGTGTTCAGTGTCTGTCTCTGCCTTTGTCTTTGTCTTTGTCTCTGTGTCAGGGTCTGTCTCTGTTTTGGTGTGTCTCACAGGAGCAGTGTCTCTGGGCTCCAGGGCTTCTGGACGAAACCGCCGTTGTCTTCCTTGTCCCTGTTTCCCTCTCCTGTGCTGGTGCTTGGTTCCTTGGTAAGAAAGGCCTTCTCACCCAGAGCAGAGCACGGACTCTGGAACCTCTTCCCAATGGGGACCCCGAAGCTGCAACAAGGAGGGTCCTGACCTTGGTCCCCAGGGCAGGGGCCTAGTGCTCTGCATCATTCTGCAAGCTCACAATGTCAGCCGCCCGAGCCTCCAGGCTGTCTTCTGCTCAGAAGGACCTCGAGGGAGTAGTAAGCATGTACCCAAGACTGGAAGCACAGTGGGTCTTGGATAGAGATTCAAGGCCAACAGGCTCTTTTACAAGCCTGTGGGAGACTAGGGACACCCTGTCTCTATGGCCCCATTGATAGAAGAGTAAGGGGAGGCCTTCGGTGTTGTAGCTCTGTCCACACAGGGTGGTTACCTCTTCCTACTTCCAGTAGTCCAGGGTGGTGATGGACACCAAACCCCAGACACTTTCCCACCCAGTGCCCTTGCAAAGCCCTTGGGCCCCTTGGGGACCCCTTGATCCTCAGCTCGTCCTGTCTCCACTCCCCATGCTTTGGATCTCGGTCCTGGACAGGAGTCCTGATGCCCCTGACCCCATGGCCGAGCTGTCTCCAACCTCTTTCTTCTTTCACCCTTTTTACCCTCCATTTTCCCTTGGTGTCCACATCTGACCCCTAGCTGTGCAGAGCGGGGTGTGTGTTTGTGTGTGTTTGTGTGTGTGTGTGTTTGTGTGTTTGTGCATGGGAGCGCTCAAAACATATGCCTCTATCTCTCTGTTGATGTCTGAGGTTATGTCCCCACATGGGATGGGGTGAGTAGCTCTCCCCATGGATCTGAGAGGTCTCATCCTCGAGGCAAACCTCATGGGTTGGTTAGGGGTAGGGTTAGAGTTATGTTGAGAGTTAGGTTTAGACAGGGTTTGGGTCAGGGTCAGGGTTACGGTTAGGGGTTTGCGTTAGGGTTAGGGTCAGCTTTAGGTTTCGGGTCATGGCCCGTGTTAGGCTCAGGGTCAGCTTTACGTTTATGGTTAGATTTAGGGTCTGGCTCACAGTCAGGGTCAGGGTTAGTGTGAGGGTCAGGTTCTGGGTCAGTGTTAGGGTGAGGTTTAGGTTTAGTGTCAGGGTCAGTGTCAGGGTCAGGTAAAGGTCAGGGACAGTGTCCGATTTTGGGTCAGGGTCAGGTTTTGATTTAGGGGCAAGGTTCGTGTCAGGATGAGGGTTATGTTTGGGTCAGGGTTAGGGTTAGGGTTAGGGTCAGGGTTAGGTTCAGGGTAAGGTTATGGTTTGGTGGTAGGGTTAGTGTTAGAAGTAGGGTTATTTTTAGGGTTAGCGTTAGACCGTGTTAGGGTCAGGGTTAGGGTTTGGATTAGGGTAGGGTTTAGTTTACCACTAGGGTCAGCATTAGTTTTAGGTTCTGGGTCCGTATAAGGGTCCGGATCTATGGTTACATTTAGGGTTAGGTTTAGTGTCAGGCTCACAGACAAAGTCAGGCTTCGGGTTAGGGTCAAGGTTAGGTCAGGGTCAGACTCTTGGTTAGGGTCTGAGTCAGGGTTAGTGTAAGGTCAGGGTTCGGTTTATGTTCAAGGTCCGAATCCGTGTCAGCGTTAGGCTTTGATTTAGGTTTGGGATCGGGACTGGCTCAGGGTCAGGGTCATGGTGAGGTTCATGGCTGGTTAGGTTTGGGTCAGGTTCACAGTATGGTCAGGGTCAGAGTTTTCAGTGATATTGAGGGTTAGGGTTAATGTTAGGGTTAGAGTGAGTGTCAGGGTTAGGGTTAGACATTGTTAGGGTCAGGGTTATCGTGAGGCTTAAGGTAGGGGTCCGGGTTATGGTTAGGTTTATGGTCAGGCTCACAGTCAGTGTCAGGTTTAGGGTTTGTGTCAGAGTAAGGGTCAGGGTTAGGATTAGGGTCAGGTTCAGTGTTAGGTTCAGGGTCAAGATCAGGGTTAGGGCCATGGTTAGGATAAGTTCAGCTTTACGTTTAGATTCTGGGTTATGATTATAGTCAGGTTCTAGTTTAGCTTTGGGTTAGCGTTCTGGTCAGGCTCACAATCTAGGTCAGAGTTAGGGTTAGGGTTAGGGTCAGGTTTAGGGTTAGGGTCAGGCTTAGGACTGGGTCAGGCTTAGGATTAGGGTCAGGGTCATGGTCGGGTTGAAGGTCAGGTCCACGTTCAGATTTGTGGTCAGGGTGAGGCTTTGGTTTAGGGTCCAGGTTCGGGACAGGGGCAGGGTTAGTTTTGGGTCAGTGTTAGGGTCAGGGTTAGGTTTAGAGTCAGGGTCAGGGTCAGAGTCAAAGTGAAGGTCAAGGCCAAAGTGAGTTTAGGGTCAGGTCAGGCTTTGTTTTAGGGTCAAATTTCGGTTCTGGGTCAGGGTTAGTTTCAGGGTAATGGTTTGAGTTTTTGGTTAGGGTTAGGGTTAGAAGTAGGGTTATGTTTAGTTTTAGGATTAGACAGCATAGTGTCAGGGTTAGGGGTTGGTTTGGGTAGGGGTTAGTGTTAGGGTTAGGATCAGCGTTATGTTTAAGTTAAGGGTCCTTGTTATTGTCAGGATTATGGTTCCTTTAGGGTTACGGTTAAGGTGAGTCTCAAAGTACGGTCACTTACAGTGTTAGGGTCAGGATTTGGTTAAGGTCAGGGTTATGATTAAAGTCAGAGTCAGTGTCACAGTTAAGGATGAGTCAGGGTTAGAGTAGCTCAGGTTAGGTTTAGGATCAGGGTCTGGATCAGGGTCAGCATCAGGCTTAGTTTTAGATTAGGGTTTGTGTCAGGATCTCGGTCAGGGTCAGAGTCAGGGTCAGGGCTAGTGTTAGTTTTTGGTTTAGGCTCACAGTCAGAATCAGGATCAGGGTCTGTGTCTGGGTCAGGGTTGAAGGTCAGGATTAGCCCCGCACCTGGGTCATTGACCAGTCCCTGTAGGGTCTCAGGATAAACATTGGGCAAAATGGTGCAGCGGCACACATGCTCCCAGCTAGCCTGCCTTAACCTGGGGCGTGAACATGACCTGCCAACCAGGTATCGGACCCCTCATAAGCCTGCTCCTGCTCGGGACATCTCCACCTTCGATGGTCTCTCTTTACACAGACACACACACACACACACACACACACACACACACTCACACACGTGGAGGAGACCTAGGTCTACAGGGTTCAATCAGATGGTTTTGGACTCTGACTCTGAACCCCTCAGTTTCCCCATGCGATTCTTTTTGCCAATACGGCCACAGGCGTCAGGGAGGCCTGACATGACCTGCCCAGTGAGGGGACTTGTCTGGCGGGCGAGCTCTCCTCTGCATGCATTCTCTGGGCTTCAGAAGACAGCACAAGAACACGTCGCTTCCTTCGGCTGTGCCCAGAAATGAGCTGGGCAGGGTGGTTTTCTCTGGAATGTGGGTGCCTGGATACGTGGGTTCCAATTCCGTTGGGCTCTGTCGTGAGGGAAGTAAGGTCACCACTGCCTGGGGGCTCCTTACCGGACTTCCTGCTCCCATCCAGAGCTCCCTGAGGGAGCCTCTACCCCAGCTGCTTAGGGCTCAAACTCCACCCCATGCCCTGTCCATCCAGTGACCCACACACAGCCTCCCCCCAACCCCTGGGAGGCCTGGGTGCAGCTGTTGTCTCCTCTGGGAGGGAACAGAGCTGGGGTAAGACCGGATTCCTGTTCCTGCCCAGGACTGTGAGCCCGGACACATCCTGTGACTCTCAGGGCCTCCTTAGTCTCCCCATCTGCACACTGGGGGTGTTCTGGCTTCTTCTTCAGGGGATGCCACTGAGGTAGGCCCTTTCCATACCTTCCATTACCGCTCTCCCAGGAGTCTGGTGCACACATTTGGCAAGGCACTGGTGTGCTTGGTGATGGGCGGGGGAATGGAATATAGCCCAGAGAGGCCTGGATCTCCTGTGGGATCCAGTAAAACCACCCTCCTCCTGCCTGTATCCCATCCCCCATTGCAAAGTTTCAGTGCATGGCTTCTGACCTTGTGGACACAGACTTCCCGTGACTTCCATTAGGTTGAGGTCCAAGGGCCTCGTCTGCGCACATGTACTGGCCAGCCCCCACAGTGGTCCACGGTCATTCCTGCATCTGTCCTCCTAGGAGGGATGGCCCGTGGGACTAATAAGGGGACAAAATGTTTGGCTCTCATTTCCAAGCTGATGCAGGAAATTCTGGCACTTCTGCTGGTTCTTTCTCTCCTGTGTTCAGTGTCTATCTCTGTCTCTGTCTTTGTCTTTGTCTTTGTTTCTGTGTCAGGGTCTGTCTCTGTTATGGTGTGTCTCACAGGAGCAGGATCAGTGGGCTCTAGGGCTGATGGACGAAACTGCCATTTTCTCCCTCGTCCCTGTCTCCCTCTCCTGTGCTGGTGCTTTGTTACTTGGTAAGTAAGGCCTTCTCACCCTGAGCAGAGCACGGAATCTGGAACCTCTTCCCAATGGGGACCCGGAAGCTGCATCAAGGAGGGTCCTGACCTTGGTCCCCAGGCCAGGAGCCTAGTGCTCTTCCACATTCTGTAAGCTCACAATGTCAGCCCCCCGAGCCTCCAGGCTGTCTTCTGCTCAGAAGGACCTCGAGGGAGTCCCAAGACTGGGAACACAGTGGGTCTCAGATAGTGATTCAAGGCCAAGAGGCTCTTTTACAGGCCTCTGGGAAACTAGGGACACTCTGTCTCTATGGCCCCATTGATAGAAGAGTAAGGGGAGGCCTTCGGTGTTGTAGCTTTGTCCACACAGGGTGGTTACCTCTTCCTACTCCAGTAGTCCAGGGTTGTGATGGACACCAGACCCCAGACACTGTCCCCACTCAGTGCCCTTGCAAAACCCTTGGGCCCCTTGGGAACCCGTTGACCATCAGCTCGTTCTCTCTCCACTCCGCATGCTTTGGATCTCAGTCCTGGCCAGGTTCCTGATGCCCCTGACCGCATGGCCGAGCTGTCTCCAACCTTTTTCTTCTTTCACCCTTTTTACCCACCATTTTCCCTTGGTGTCCACATCTGACCCCGAGCTGTGCAGAGCGGGGTGTGAGTGTGTGTGTGTGTGTGTGTGTGTGTGTGTCTGCATGTCAGCGCTCAAACACATATGCCTCTATCTCTCTGGTGATGTCCGTGGTTATGTCCCCACATGGAATGGGGTGAGTAGCTCTCCCCAAGGATCTGAGGAGCTCTCATCCTCCAGGCAATCCTCATGGGAGGGTTAGGGGCAGGGTTAGAGTTAGGTTGAGAGTTAGGTTTAGACAGGGTTTGAGTCAGTGTCAGGGTTAAGGTTAGGGGTTTGTGTTACTGTCAGCGTTAAGTTTTGGGTAATGGCCCGTGTTAGGGTCAGGTTTAGCTTTACGTTTATGGTTATATTTAGGGTCAGGCTCATATTCAGGGTCTCGATAGTGAGAGGGTCAGGTTCTGGGTCAGTGTTAGGGTGAGAGTTATGTTTAGGGTCAGGGTCAGTGTCAGGGCCAGGGGAAGGTCAGGGACAGGGTCAGATTTTGGGTCAGGGTCAGGTTTTGGTTTACGGGCAAGGTTCGTGTCAGGATGAGGATTATGTTTGGGTCAGGTTTAGGGTTAGTGTTAGGGTCAGGGTTAGGTTCAGGGTAAGGTTAGTGTTTGGTGTTAGGGTTAGTGTTAGAAGTAGGGTTATGGTTAGGGTTAGCATTAGACTGATTTAGTGTCAGGGTTAGGGTTTGGGTTAGGGTAGGGTTTAGTTTTACCGTTAGGTTCAGCTTTAGATTTAGGTTCTGGGTCCATATAAGGGTCAGGGTTTAGGGTTACATTTAGGGTTAGGTTTAGGTTCAGGCTCACAGTCAAGGTCAGGGTTCGGGTTAGGGTCAAGGTTAGGTCAGGGTCAAATTCTCTGTTAGTGTCTGAGTCAGGGTTAGTGTAAGGTCCGGGGCAGGTTTAAGTTCAGGGTCCGAATCAGTGTCAGCGTTAGGCTTTGGTTTAGTTTCGGGTTCGGGTCTGGCTCATGATCAGGATCATGGTGAGGATCAGGGCTGGTTAGGTTTGGGTCAGGTTCACAGTCAGGGTCAGGGGCAGGTTTTTCGGTGAGATTGAGGGTTAAGGTTAATGTTAGGGTTAGAGTGAGTGTCAGGGTTAGGGTTCGACATTTTTAGGGTCAGGGTTATCGTTAGGCTTAAGGGAGGAGTCAGGGTTAGGGTTAGGTTAGGGTTCGTTTATGGTCAGGCTCACAGTCAGTGTCAGGTTTAGGGTTTGTGTCATATTAAGGGTCAGGGTCAGGGTTAGGATTAGGATCAGGTTCAGTGTTAGCGTCAGTGTCAAGGTCAGGTTTAGGGTTATGGTTAGGATAAGGTCAGCTTTACGTTTAAACTCTGGGTTATGATTATAGTCAGGATCATGTTTAGCTTTGGGTTAGGGTTCTGGTCAGGCTCACGATCAGGGTCAGAGTTCGGTTTACGGTTAGGGTCAGGGTTAGGGTTAGGGTCAGGCTTAGGACTTGGTCTGGCTTAGGATTAGGGTCAGAGTCAGGGTCAAGGTGAAGGTCAGGGTCAGGGTCAGAGTTTGGGTCGGGGTCAGGTTTTGGTTTAGGGGCAAGGGTCGTGTCAGGATGAGGATTATGTTTGGGTCAGGGTTAGGGTTAGGGTTAGGGTTTGGGTTAGGATCAGTGTTAGGATCAGGGTAAGGTTAGGGTTTGGTGTTAGGGTTAGTGTTAGAAGTAGCGTTATGGTTAGGGTTAGTGTTAGACTGTGTTAGGTTCAGGGTTAGTGTTCGGGTTAGGGTAGGGTTTAGTTTTACCTTTAGGGTCAGCGTTAGTTTTAATTTCTGGGTCCGTATTAGGGTCAGCGTTTAGGGTTACATTTAGTGTTTTTTTTAGGGTCTGGCTCACAGTCAAGGTCAGGTTTAGGGTTAGGTTCAAGGTTTTGTCAGGGTCAGGCTCTCGGTTTGTGTCTTAATCACGGTTAGTGTAAGGTCAGGGTTAGGTTTAAGTTCAGGGTCCAAATCAGGGTCGGCGTTAGGCTTTAGTTTAGTTTAGTGTTCGGGTCTCCCTCATGGTCGGGGTCAGCGTGAGTGTCCGTGCTGTTTAGGTTGGGTCATGCTCACAGTCAGGGTTATTATCAGGGTTTTCGGCTAGTTTTAGGGTTAGAGTTAATGTCAGGGTTAGAGTTAGTGTCAGGGTTAGGGTTAGACATTGCAGGGTCAGGAATATCGTTAGACTTAGGGTAGGGGTCATTGTTAGTGTTAGGTTCAAGGTTAGGTTTATGGTCAGGCTCACCGTCAGTGTCAGGGTTAGGGTTAGTGTCAGAGTAAGGGTCAGGGTCAGGGTTAGGATTTGGGTCAGGTTCAGTGTTATGGTCAGTGTCAGGGTCAGGGTTAGGGTCATGTTTAGGATAAGGTCAACTTTACGTTTAGATTCTGGGTTATGATTACAGTCAGGATCAGGGTTAGCTTTAGGGTTAGGGTTCTGGTCAGGCACACGGTCTGGGTCAGAGTTAGGTTTCTGGTCAGTGTCAGTGTCAGTGGTAGAGTAAGGTTTAGGATCAGGGCCAGTTTTTGGTATAGGGTCAGGGTCAGGGTTCTGTTTAAGGTCAACTTTCGGATCAGGGTCAAGTTTAGGAAAGTTTAGGGTGAGGGTTTTGGTCAGTGTCAGGGATAGGGTCAGGGTTAGGGTTAAAGTATGGGGTTAGGGTGAGAATTAGAGTTAGTTTGAGGGTTAGGGTTAGACTGGGTTGGCTCAGGGTCAGCATTAGGGTTAGGGGCTAGTTGTAGGGTTAGAGTCATCGTTATGTTTTGCGTCATGGCCCGTGTTAGCGAAAGGTCAGTGATACATTTAGGGTTAGAGTTAGGGTCAGACTCACAGTCAGGGTCAGGGTTAGTGTTAGGGTCAGGGTCAGGTTCACTGTTAGAGTCAGGTTTAGGTTTATGGTCAGGGTCTGGGTCAGGGTCAGTGTAAAAGTCTGGGCCAGTGTCAGGTTTAGCGTCAGGATCTGGTTTTGGTTTAGGGTCCACATTCAGCTCAGGGACAAGGTTAGTTTTGGGTCATTGCTATTGTCAGGATTAGGTTTAGGGTCAGGGTCAGGTGATGGTCTGGGCCTGAGTCAGGTTTATGGTCAGGGTCAGGATTTGGTTTAGGGTCAATGGTCAGTTCAGAGTCAGGGTTAGGTTTAGGGGAAAGGTTTGTGGTTGGGTAGGATTAGGGTTAGAAGTAGGGTTATGGTTAGGGTTATGGTTAGACAGCATTAAGGTCAGGGTTAGGGTTTGGTTTAGGGTAGGGGTTAGTGTTTGGGTTAGCGTCAGTATTAGGTTTAGTTTCAGGGTCAGTATTAGGTCAGGGTTAGGGTTAACTTTAGGATTACGGTTAGGGTCGGGCTCACAGTCACGGTCAGGTTTAGTGTTAGGGACAGGCTTAGGTCAGGGTCAGCCTTAGGATTAGGGTCAGGGTGAAGGTCAAGTCCAGGGTCAGATTTATGGTCAGGGTGAGGCTTTGGTTTAGGGTCCAGGTTCGGATCAGGGGCAGGGTTAGTTTTGGGTCAGTGTTAGGGTCAGGGTTGGTTTAGAGTCAGGGTCAGGGTTAGGGTCAAAGTGAAGGTCAGGGCCAGGGTCAGTTTAGGGTCAGGGTCAGGCTTTGTTTTAGGGTCAAATTTCGGTTCAGGGTCAGGGTTAGTTTCAGGGGAACAGTTTGAGTTTTTGGTTAGGGTTAGTGTTAGCAGTAGGGTTATGTTTAGTTTTAGGGTTAGACAGCGTAGTGTCAAGGTTAGGGGTTGGATTGGGTAGGGGTTACTGTTAGGGTTAGGGTCAGCATTAGGTTTAGGTTCAGGTTCATTATTAGGGTCAGGGTTAGTTACCTTTAGGGTTACGGTTAAGGTCAGGCTCAAAGTTCGGTCAGTGATAGGGTTAGGTTCAGGATATGGTTAGGGTGAGGGTTATGATTAGGGTAAGAGTCAGGGTCACGGTTAGGGATGAGTTAGGGTTAGAGTAGGTCAGGTTAGGTTTAAGATCAGGGTCTGGATCAGGGTGAGCATCAGGCTTAGATTTAGGATTAGGGTTTGGGTCAGGATCTCAGTCATGGTCAGAGTCAGGGTCACGGCTTGGGTTAGGTTTTGTGTCAGGCTCACAGTCAGGGTCAGGGTCAGGGTCAGGGGTTAGTGTTAGGGTTAGCCCCGCAACTGGGTCATTGACCAGTCCCTTCAGGGTCTCACGATAAACCCTGGGCAAAAGGTTGCCGCCCCCAAACACACTCCCACCTAGCCTGCCTTAACCTGGGTCGTGAACATGAACTGCCAACCAGGCATCGGACCCCTCATAAGCTTGCTCGTGCTCAGGGCATCTCCACCCCCGATGACCTCTCTTTACACACACACACACACACACACACACACACACACGGTCAGGAGACCTAGGGCTACACGGGTCAATCAGAAGTTGTGGGACTCTCTGACCTGAGCCCCTCGGTGTCACCTTGTGATTCTTTTTGCCAATACGACCAGAGGCGTCAGGGAGGCCTGACATGATCTGCCCAGTGAGGGGAGTTTTCTGGCGGGTGAGCTCTCGTCTGCCTGCATTCTCTGGGCTTCAATAGACAGCACAAGAACATGTCATGTCCTTCAGGCTGTGCCCAAAAATGAGCTGGGCAGGGTGGTTTTCTCTGGAATGTAGGTGCCTGGATAGGTGGGTTCCAATTCCGTTGGGCTCTGTCTTCATGGAGGTAAGTTCACCACTGCCTGGGGGCTCTTTCCCGGATTTGCTGCTCCCATCCAGAGCTCCCTGAGTGCGTCCCTACCACAGCTGCTCAGGGCTCACACTCCACCCCATGCCCTGTCCATCCAGTGACCCACACACAGCCTCCCCCCACCGCTGGGAGGCCTGAGTGAAGCTGTCGTCTCCGCTGGGAGGGCACAGAGCTGGGTTCCGACCAGGCTTTTGCTCCTGCCCAGGACTGTGAGGCCGCACACATCCTGTGGCTCTCAGGGCCTCCTCAGTCTCCCCATCTGCACTTTGGGGGTGTTCTGCCTTCTTCTTCAAGGGATGAAATCAGGGGTAGGCCCTCTCCATGAGTTCCATCCCCGGTCTCCCAGACTCTGGTTCACACACTTGGGAAGGCACTGGTGTGCCTGAGGATGGGCGGGGAATGGAACATAGTCCAGAGAGGCCTGGATCTGCTCTGAGATCCAGCAAATCCACCCTCCTCCTGCCTGTATCCCATCCCTACGTGGCAAGGTTGCAATGCATGGTTTCTGACCTTGTGGACACAGACTTCCCGGGACTTCCATTAGGTTGAGGTCCAAGGGCCTCGTCTGCGCCCATGTACTGGCCAGACCCACAGTGGTCCCCGGGCCTTTCTGCATGCGTCCTCCTAGGAGGGATGGCCCGTGGGACTGATAAGGGGACAAAATACTTGGTTGTCATTTCCAAGCTAATGGAGGAACATCTGGCACTTCTGCTGGTTCCCTCTCTCCTTGTTCTGTGTCTGTCTCTGTCTTTGTCTTTGTCTCTTTGTCTGCGTCTGTCTCTGTTTTTGTGTGTCTCACAGGAGCAGGATCTGTGGGCTCCAGGGCTGATGGACGAAACCGCCGGTGTCTCCCTCGTCCCTGTTTCCCTCTCCTGTGCTGGTGCTTGGTTCCTTGCTAAGTAAGGCCTTCTCACCCTGAGCAGAGCACTGACTCTGGAACTTCTTCCCAATGGTGACTCTGAAGCTGCAAAAAGGAGGGTCCTGACCTTGGTCCCCAGGCCAGGGGCCTAGTGCTCTGCATCATTCTGCAAGCTCACAATGTCAGCCCCCGAGCCTCCAGGCTGTCTTCTGCTCAGAAGGACCTCGAGGGAGTAGAAAGCATGTACCCAAGACTGGAAGCACAGTGGGTCTCGGATAGAGATTCAAGGCCAACAGGCTCTTCTACAAGCCTGTGGGAGTCTAGGAACACCCTGTCTCTATGGCCCCATTGATAGAAGTGTAAGGGGAGGCCTTCGGTGTTGTAGCTCTGTCCACACAGGGTGGTTACCTCTTCCTACTTCCAGTAGTCCAGGGTGGTGATGGACACCAGACCCCAGACACAGTCCCCACCCAGTGCCTTTGCAAAGCCTGTGGTCCCCTTGGGGACCCCTTGACCATCAGCTCGTCCTGTCTCCACTCCCCTTGCTTTGGATCTCAGTCCTGGCCAAGAGTCCTGATGCCCCCGACCCCATGGCCGAGCTGTCTCCAATTTCTTTCTTCTTTCACCCTTTTTACCCATCATTTTCCCTTGATGTCCATCTCTCATCCCTAGCTGGGCAGAGAGGGGTGTGTGTGTGTGTTTGTGTGTGTGTGTGTGTGTGTGTGTGTGCATGCGTGTGCATGCGTGAGCTCAAACTCATATGTCTCTAGTTTTCTCGGGATGTCCGATGTCATGTCCCCACATGGCATGGGGTGGGTAGCTCTTCCCAAGCATCTGAGGAGCTCTCATCCTCCAGGCAATGCTCATGGGAGGGTTAGGGGTAGGTTTAGAGTTTGGTTGAGGGTTAGGTTTAGTCCAGGTTTGGGTCAGGGTCAGGGTTAATGTTAGGGGTTCGTGTTAGGGTTAGGGTCAGCGTTATGTTTTGGGTTATGGCCCGTGTTTTGGTCACGGTCAGGTTTACGTTTATGGTTAGGTTTAGGGTCCGGCTCACAGTCAGGGTCAGGGTAAGTGTGAGGGTCAGAGTCTGGATCAGTGTTAGGGTGAGGGTTAGGATTAGGGTCAGGGTCAGTGTCAGGGTCTGTGTGAAGATCAGGGACAGGGTCAGATTTAGGGTCAGGGTCAGGTTTGGGTTTACGGGCAAGGTGCGGGTCAGGGTCAGGTTTAGGTTTGGGTCATGCTTAGGGTTGGTGTTAGGGTCAGGGTCAGGTTTAGGTTCAGGGGAAACGTTAGGGTTTGGTGTTAGGGTTAGGGTTAGAATTAGGGTTATGTTTAAGATTAGGGTTAGACTGTGTTAGGTTCAGGGTTAGGGTTTGGGTTAGGCTAGGGTTTATTTTTACCATTAGGGTCAGCGTTAGTTTTAGGTTCTGGGTCCGTATTAGGGTCAGCATTTAGGGTTACATTTAGGATTAGGTTAAGGTTCAGGCTCACAGTCATGGTCAGGGTTAGGGTTTAGGGCATGTTCAGGCTCTCAGTTAGGTTCTGAGTCCGGGTTAGTGTATGGTCAGGGTTTGGTTAAATTCAGGGTCTGAGTCAGGGTCAGCTTTAGGCTTTTGTTTAGTTAAGGGTTAGGGTCTGCCTCATGGTCAGGTTCAGGGTGAGTGTCAGGGCTGGTTATGTTGGGTCAGGCTCACAGTCAGGTTCAGGTTCAGGTTTTTCGGTTTGTTTAATGGTCTAGTTAATGTCAGGGTTAGAGTTAGGGTCAGGGTTAGGGTTAGATATTGTTAGGGTCAGGGATATCGTTAGGCTTAGGGTAGGGGTCAGGGTTAGGTTTAGGTTCAGGGTTAGATTTATGGTCAGGCTCACAGTCTGTGTCAGGGTTAGGGTTATTGTCAGATTTAGAGTCAGGGTCAGGGTTAGGATTAGGGTCAGGTTCAGTGTTAGGGTCAGAATCAGGGTCAGGTTTAGGGTCATGGTTAGTATAAGGTCAGCTTTACATTTATATTCTGGGTTATGATTAAGGTCAAGATCAGTGTTAGCTTTAGGCTTAGGGTTCTTGTCTGCCTCACGGTCTGGGTCAGAGTTAGGTTTATGGTCAGTGTCAGTGTCAGTGTTAGAGTAAGTTTTAGGGTCAGTTCCAGGGTTCGGTTTAGGGTCAGCGTCAGGGTTCTATTTAGGGTCATCTTTCGGATCAGGGTCAAGTTTAGGCAAAGTTTAGGATTAGGGTTATAGTCAGGGTCTGGAATAGCGCCAGGGTTAGGGTTAAAGTATAGGGTTAGGGTGAGAATTAGAGTTAGTTTGAGGGTTAGGGTTAGACCGTGTTGGGTCAGGGTCAGCGTTAGGGTTAGGGGCTACTTGTAGGGTTAGGGTCATCGTTATGTTTCGCGTCATGGCTTGAGTTAGGGTCAGGGTTAGTGTTACGTTTAGGGTTCGAATTAGGGTCAGACTCACCGTCATGCTGAGGGTTAGGGTTTTGGTCAAGGTTATATCAGGGTCAGGGTCTTTTAGGGTCTAAGTCAGGGTTAGTGTAAAGTCAGGGGTAGGTTTGGGTTCAGGGTCCGAATTAGGGTCAGCGTTAGGCTTTGGTTTAGGGTTAGGGTTAGGGTTAGGGTTCTGGTCAGGTTCATGGTCTGGGTCAGGGTCAGCATCAGGGCTGGTTAGGTTGTGGGTCAGGCTCACAGTCAGGTTCAGGGTCAGAGCTTTCGGTTAGTTTTAGAGTTCGGGTTAAGGTTAGGGTTAGAGTTAGGGTCAGTGTTAGGGTGACACATTGTTAGGGTCAGGGTTATCGTTAGGCTTTGGGTAGGGGTCACGGTTAGGGTTAGGATCAAGGCTAGGTTTATGGTCAGACTCACAGTCAGTGTCATGGTTAGGTTTAGTGTCAGAGTAAGGGTCAGGGACATGATGAGGATAAGGTCAGCTTTATTTTAGATTCTGGGTTATGATTAGGTCAGGATCAGTGTTAGCTTTAGGGTTAGGCTTCTGGTCAGGCTCACGGTCTGGGTCAGAATTAGGGTTAGGGTTAGGGTTAGGGTTAGGGTTAGGTTCAGGGGTTACTATTAGGGTTTGCGCTGCACCTGGGTCATTGACCAGTCCCTGCATGATCTAAGGATAAACCCTGGGCAAAAGGGTGCAGTCAGCACACACATTCCCACCTAGCCTGCCTTAACCTGGGGCGTGAACATGACCTGCCAACCAGGCATCGGACCCTTCATAAGTCTGATCCTGCTCGGGGCACCTCCACCCCCAATGAGCTCTCTTTACACACACACACACACACACACACACACACGCACACACGCACACATGCACACACACACACACACACATACACACGGGGAGGGTACCTATAGGTACATGGGTCAATCTGAAAGTGTGGGACTCTCTGACTCTGAGCCCCCCCGGTGTCACCTTGCGATTTTTTGCCAAAAGGGCAAGAGACGTCGGGGAAGCCTGACATGACCTGCCCAGTGAGGGGACTTGTATGGTGGGCGATCTCTTCTCTGCCTGCATTCTCTGGGTTCGGTAGAGAGCACAAGAACATGTCGTTTCCTTCAGGCTGTGCCCAGAAATGAGCTGGTCAGGGTGGTTTTCACTGGAATGTGGGTGCCTGGATATGTGGGTTCCAATTCCGTTGGGCTCTGTCTAAGGTCACCACTGCCTTGGGGCTCATTCCCGGACTTTCTGCTACCATCCATCCCATCTGTCCCATCTGCTCTCCCTGAGGGTGCCCGCTCCCCCAACTGCTCAAGGCTCACACACCACCCCATGCCCTGTCCATCCAGTGACCCACACACAGCCTCCCCCCAAGAACTGGGAGGCTTGGGTGCAGCTGTTGTCTCTGCTGGGAGGGCACAGAGATGGGTTCCGACCAGGCTCCTGCTCCTGCCCAGGACTGTGAGCCCTCACATATCCTGTGGCTCTCAGGGCCTCCTCAGTCTCCCCGTCTGCACATTGGGGGTGTTCTGGCTTCTTCTTCTGGGAATGCCATCAGGGGTTGGCCCTCTCCATGCGTTCCATCCCTGCTCTCCCAGGAGTCTGATGCACACACTTGGCAAGGCAAGGGTGTGCCTGGGGATGGGCGGGGGAATGGAACATAGCCCAGAGATGCCTGGATCTGCTCCTGGATCCAGCAAAACCACCTCCTCTTGCCTGTATCCCATCCCCCGTGGCAAGGTTGCAGTGCATGGCTTCCAACCTTGTGGACACAGACTTCCCAGTACTTCCATTAGGTTGAGGTCCAAGGGCCTCGTCTGCGTCCATGTTCTGGCCAACCCTCACAGTGGTCTGCGGGCATTCCCGGATCCGTCCTCCTACGATGGATGGCCCGTGGGACTGATAAGGGGACAAAATGTTTGGCTGTAATTTCCAAGCTGATGGAGGAAAATCTGGCAATTCTGCTGGTTCCCTCTCTCCTGTGTTCAGTGTCTGTCTCTGTCTCTGTCTTTGTCTTTGTCTCTGTGTCTGCGTCTGCGTCTGTCTCTGTTTTTGTGTGTCTCACAGGAACAGGATCTGTGGGCTCCAGGGCTGATGGGAGAATCCTCCGGTGTCTCCCTTGCCCCTGTTTCCCTCTCCTGTGCTGGTGCTTGGTTCCTTGTTAAGTAAGGCCTTCTCACCCTGAGCAGAGTACTGACTCTTCAACTTCTTCCCAATGGGGACCCTGATGCTGCAACAAGGAGGGTCCTGACTTTGGTCCCCAGGCCAGGGGCCTAGTGCTCTGCCACATTCTGCAAGCTCATAATGTCAGCCCCCCGAGTCTCCAGGCTGTCTTCTCCTCAGAAGGACCTCTAGGGAGTAGAAAACATGTACCCAAGACTGGAAGCACAGTTGGTCAGAGATAGAGATTCAAGGCCAATAGGCTCTTCTACAAGCTTGTGGGAGACTAGGAACACCATATCTCTATGGGCCCATTGATAGAAGAGTAAGGGTAGGCCTTCAGTGTTGTAACCCTGTCCACACAGTGTGTTTACCTCTTCCCACTTCCAGTAGTCCAGGGTGGTGATGGACACCATACTCCAGACACTGTTCCCACCCAGTGCCCTTTCAAAACCCCTGGGCCCCTTGGGGACCCCTTGACCATCAGCCCGTCTTGTCTCCCCTCCCCATGCTTTGGATCTCGATCCTGTCCAGGAGTCCTGATGCCCCTGACCCCATGACCGAGCTGTCTCCAAACTCTTTCTTCTTTCACCCTTTTTACCCACCATTTTCCCTTGGTGTCCACCTCTGACCCCTACCTGGGCAGAGCGGGGTGTGTGTTTGTGTATGTGTGTGATTGTGTGTGTGTGTGTGTGTGTCTGCATGTCAGCGCTCAAACACATATGCCTCTAGCTGTCTGGGGATGTCCGAGGTCATGTCCCCACATGAGATGGGGTGGGTAGCTCTCTCCAAGGATCTGAGAAGCTCTCCTCCTCCAGGCAAATCTTATGGGAGGTTTAGGGTTAGCGTTAGAGTTAGGTTGATGGTTAGGTTTAGACAGGGTTTGGGTCAGGGTCACGTTTAGGGTTAGGGGTTAGTGTTAGGATTAGGGTCAGCGTTAGGTTTCGGGTCATGGCCCTTGTTAGGGTCAGGGTCAGGTTTACGTTTATGGTTAGATTTAGGATCAGGCTCACCGTCAAGGTCAGGGTTAGTGTTAGGGTCCGTGTCTGGGTCAGTGTTAGGGTGAGGGTTAGGTTTATGGTCAGGGTCAGTGTCAGGGTCAGGGTGAAGGTCAGGGACAGGGTCAGATTTAGGGTCAGTGTCAGGTTTTGAGTTAGGGGCATGGTTTAGGTCAGGTTCAGGGTTAGGTTTAGGGTCAGGGTCAGCGTTAGGTTCAGGGGAAAGGTTAGGGTTTGGTGTTAGGGGTAGGGTTAGAAGTAGGGTAATATTAGGTTTAGGGTTAGACTGTGTTGGGTCAGGTTAGGGTTTCGGTTATGGTAGGGTTTAGTTTTACCGTTAGTGTCAGCGTTAGTTTTAAGTTTGTGTCCGTATTTGGGTCAGTGTTTAGGGTTACATTTAGGGTTAGGGTTAGGATCAGGCTCACAGTCATGGTGAGGTTTAGGGTTATGGTCAAGGTTAGGTCAGGGTCAGGGTTTAGCGTCTAAGTCAGGGTTAGTGTAAGTTCAGGGTTAGGTTTAGGTTCAGGGTCTGAATCTGGGTCAGCGTTAGGCTTTGGATTAGGCTTAGAATTCGAGTCAGGTTCATGGTCAGGGTCACGGTCAGCGTCAGGGCTGGTTAGGTTTTGGGTCAGGCTCACAGTCAGGTTCAGGGTCAGAGTTTTCGTTTAGTTTTAGGGTTAGGATTAAGTTTAGGGTTCGAGTTTGGGTCACGGTTAGGGTTAGACATTGTTAGGGTCAGGGTTATCATTAGGCTTAGGGTAGTGGTCAGGGTTAGGGTTAGGTTCAGGGTTAGGTTTATGGTCAGGCTCACAGTTTGTGTCAAGGTTAGGTTTAGAGTCAGAGTAAAAGTCAGGGTCAGGGTTAGGATTAGGTTCATGTTCAGTGTTAGGTTCAGGGTCAGCGTCAGGATTAGGGTCATAGTTAGGATAAGGTCAGCTTTACGTTTAGATTCTGTGTTATGATTCGGGTCCGGATCAGGGTTAGCGTTAGGTTTAGGGTACTGGTCAAGCTCATGGTTTGGGTCAGACATAGGTTTATGGTCAGCATCAGTGTCAGTGTTAGGGTCAGGGTTAGGGTCAGAGCTTGGGTTTGGTTTATGGTCTGTGTCAGGTTTCTGTTTAGGGTCAAGGTTAGGATCAGAGTCAAGTTTTGGCAAAGTTCAGGGTTTGGGTTATGGTCAGGGTCAGGGATAGGGTCATGTTTAGTGTTAACGGAGAGTTTTAGGGTAAGAATTAGAGTTAGTTTGAGGGTTTAGGGTTAGACAGGGTTAGGGTCAGTATCAGCGTTAGGGTTAGGGGTTAGTTGTAGGGTTAGGGTCATCGTTATGTTTCGCGTCATGGCCCGTGTTAGGGTCAGGGTCAGGGTTACGTTTAGGGTTAGAGTTAGGGTCAGACTCACAGTCAGGCTCAGGTTTAGTGTTAGGGTCAGGGTCAGGTTCACTGTTAGGGTCAGGTTTAGGTTTATGGTCAGGGTCTGGGTCAGGGTCAGGGTGAATGTCAGGGCCATGGTCAGGTTTAGGGTCAGGATCTGGTTTTGAATTAGGGTCCACGTTCAGGTCAGGGACAGGGTTAGTTTTGGGTCAGTGCTATTGTCAGCGTTAGGTTTAGGGTCAGGGTCAGGTGAAGGTCTGGGCCAAGGTCCGGTTTATGGTCAGGGACAGGATTTGGTTTAGGGTCAATGTTCGGTTCAGTGTCAGGGTTAGGTTTAGGGGAAAGGTTTGTGTTTGGGGTTAGCATTAGGGTTAGAAGTAGGGTTATGGTTATGGTTAGGG
Source organism: Neogale vison (assembly GCF_020171115.1). Lineage (NCBI taxonomy): Eukaryota > Metazoa > Chordata > Mammalia > Carnivora > Mustelidae > Neogale > Neogale vison. The sequence continues at coordinate 122,324,251 of NC_058092.1, read as the reverse complement.
TTAGACAACAATAAGGTCAGGGTTTGGGTTTGCGTTAGCGTATGGGTTAGTGTTAGATTTAGTGTCAGCATTAGGTTTAGGTTCACGGTCGGTATTAGTTCAAGGTTAGGGTTACCTTTAGGATTACAGGTAGGGTTAGGCTCACAGTCACGGTAAGGGTTGGGGTAGTGTCAGGCTTAGGTCAGGGTCAGGCTTAGGATTAGGTTCAGAGTCAGGGTCAGGGTGAAGGTCAGGCCCAGGGTCAGATAAAGGGTCAGGGTGAGGCTTTGGTTTAGGGTCCAGGTTCAGGTCAGGGGCAGGGTTAGTTTTGGGTCAGTGTTAGGGTCAGGGTTAGGTTTAGAATCAGGGTCATGGTCATGGTCAGGGTGAAGGTCAGGACCAGGATCAGATTTAGGGTCAGGGCGAGGCTTTGGTTTAGGGTCCAGGTTCGGGTCAGGGGCATGGTTAGTTTTGCGTCAGTGTTAGGGTCAGGGTTAGGTTTAGAATCAGGGTCAGGGTCATGGTCAGGGTGCAGGTCAGGGCCAGAGTCAGTTTAGGGTCATGGTCAGGCTGTGTTTCAGGGTCATGTTTCAGATCAGGGTCATGGTTAGTTTCAGGGGAACTGTTTGAGTTGTTGGTTAGGGTTAGGGTTAGGGTTAGCAGTAGGGTTATGTTTAGTGTTAGAGTTAGACAGTGTAGGGTAAGGGTTATTGTTTGAATTAGGGTAAGGGTTAGTGTTAGCGTTAGGGTCAGCATTAGGTTTAGGTTTAGGGTCCTTATTAGGGGCAGGGTTAGGGTTACCTGTAGGGTTACGGTTAGGGTCAGGCTCAAAGATCGGTAAGTGTTAGGGTTAGTGATAGGATTTGGTTAGGGTCAGGGTAATGATTAGGGTCAGAGTCATAGTCACGGTTAGAGATGAGTTAGGTTTAGAGTAATTTTAGGTTAGGTTTAGCTTCAGGGTCCGGATCAGGGTCAGCCTCAGACTTAGATTTAGTGTTAGAATTCGGGTCAGGATCTCGGTCAGGGTCAGGGTCAGGGTCACGGCTAGGGTTAGGTTTTGGGTCAGGCTCACATTCAGGGTCAGGGTCAAGGTCAGGGTCAGGGGTTAGTTTTAGGGTTAGACCCGCACCTGGGTCATTGACCAGTCCCTGCAGAGTCTCAGGATAAGCCCTGGGCAAAATGATGCAGCCCCCACACCTGCTTCCACCTAGCCTGCCTTAACCTGGGGCGTGAACATGACCTGCCAACCAGGCATCGGACCCTTCATAAGCCTGCTCCTGCTCAGGGCATCTCCACCCCTGATGAGATCTCTTTACACACACACACACACACACACACACACACACACACACACGTGGAGGAGACCTACGGCTACACGGGTCAATCAGAAGGTGTGAGAGTCTCTGACTCTGAGCCCCTGGGTGTCACCTTGCGATTCTTTTTGCCAAAAGGGCCAGAGACGTCAGGGAAGCCTGACATGATCTGCACAGTGAGGGGACTTGTCTAGGGGGCAAGCTCTCCTCTGCCTGCATTCTCTGGGCTTCGGTAGACAGCACAAGAAAATGTCATTTCCTTCATGCTGTGCCCAGAAATGAGCTGTGCAGGGTGGTTTTCTATGGAATGTGGGTACGTGGATACGTGGGTTCCAATTCCATTGGTCTCTGTCGTCAGGATTGTAAGGACACCACTGCCTGGGGGCTTCTTACCGGACTTCCTGCTCCCATCCAGCGCTCCCTGAGGGCTCCCCTCCCCCAGCTGCTCAAGGCTCACACTCCACCCCATGCCCTGTCCATCCAGTGACCCAAACACAGCCTCCACCCAAGACCTGGGAGGCCTGAGTGCAGCTATTGTCTCCGCTGGGAGGGCACAGAGCTGGGTACAGACAGGGCTCCTGCTCCTGCCCAGGACTGTGAGCCCGCACACATCCTGTGGCTGTCACGGCCTCCTCAGTCTCCCCGTCTGCACATTGGAGGTGTTCTGGCTTCTTCTTCTGGGGATGCCATCAGAGGTAGGCCCTCTCCATGTGTTTCATCCCCGCTCTGCCAGGAGTCTGGTGCACACACTTGGCAAGGGACGGGTGTGCTTGGGGATGGGCGGGGGAATTGGGCATAGCCCCGAGAGGCCTGGATCTGCTCTGGGATCCAGCAAAACCACCATCCTCCTGCCTGAATCCCCTCCCCGGTGGCAAGGTTGCAGTGCATGGCTTCTGACCTTGTGGACACAGACATGTGTCTGTGTCCAAAGGGGAATTCCATTTGGTTGAGGTCCAAGGGCCTCGTCTGCTCCCATTCACTGGCCAGCCCCCACAGTGGTCCGCGGGCATTCCCGCATCCATCCTCCTAGGATGGATGGCCTGTGGGACTGATACAGGGACAAAATATTTGGCTGTCATTTCCATGCTGATGGAGGAAAGTCTGGCACTTCTGCTGGTTCCCTCACTCCTGTGTTCAGTGTCTGTCTCTGTCTCTGTCTCTGTCTCTGTGTCTGTGTCTGTGTCTGTCTTTTTTTGTGTGTGTCTCACAGGAGCAGGATCTGTGGGCTCCAGGGCTGATGGGCAAACACTCCGGTGTTTCCCTTGTCCCTGTTTCCCTCTCCTGTGCTGGTGCTTGGTTCCTTGGTAAGTAAGGCCTTCTCACCCTCAGCAGGGCACTGACTCTCGAATCTCTTCCCAATGGGGACTCTGAGGCTACAACAAGAAGGGTCCTGACCTTGGTCCCAGGCCAGGGGCCTAGTGCTCTGCCACATTCTGCAAGCTCACAATGTCAGCCCCCCAAGCCTCCAGGCTATCTTCTGCTCAGAAGGACCTCGAGGGAGTAGAAAGCTTTTACCCAAGACTGGGAGCACAGTGGGTCTCAGATAGAGATTCAAGGCCAACAGGCTCTTCTACAAGCCTGTGGGAGACTAGGTACACCCTGTCTCTATGACCCCATTGATAGGGTGGTTACCTCTTCCTTCTTCCAGTAGTCCAGGGTGGTGATGGACAGCAGACCCCAGACACTGTCCCCACCCAGTGCCCTTGCAAAGCCCCTGGGCCCCTTGGGCACCCCTTCACCATCAGCTCGTCCTGTCTCCCCTTCCCATGCTATGAATCTCGGTCCTGGCCACGAGCCCTGATGCCCCTCACCCCATGGCCGGGCTGTCTCCACCCTCTTTCTTCTTTCACCCTTTTTACCCACCATTTTCCCTTGGTGTCCACCTCTGACCCCTAGATGTATAGAGCGGGGTGTGTGTGAGTGTGTGCGTGTGTGTGTGTGTGTGTGTTTGTGTGTGTGTGTGCGTGTCTGTGCATGTAAGCACTCAAACACATATGAGTCTAGCTATCTGAGAATGTCTGAGGTCATGTTCCCACACAGGATGTGGTGGGTAGCTCTCCCAAGGATCTGAGGAGCTCTCATCCTCCAGGCAAACCGCATGACAGGGTTAGGGTTAGGGTTCAGTTAGGTTGAGGGTTAGGTTTAGTCAGGGTTTGGGTCAGGTCAGGGTTAGGGTTAGGGGTTAGTGTTATGGTTAGGGTCAGCATTAGGTTTTGGGTCATGGCCCGTGATAGAGACAGGGTCAGGTTTACGTTTATGGTTAGGTTTAGGGTCTGGCTTACAGTCAGGGTCAGTGTTATTGTTAGGGTCAGGAATGGGTCAGTGTTAGGGTGAGGGTTAGTTTTAGGGTCAGGGTCCGTGTCAGGGTCAGGGTGAAGATCAGGGACAGGGTCAGATTTAGGGTCAGCTTCACGTTTTGGTTTAAGTGCAAGTTTCAGGTCTGGGGCAGGGTTAGGTTTGGGTCAGTGTTAGGGTTAGGGTCATAGTCAGGGTTAGGTTCAGGGGAACGGTTAGGGTTTGGTGTTAGGGTTAGGGTTAGAAGTAGGGTTATGGTTAAGGTTAGGGTTAGACTGTGTTAGGGTCAGGGTTAGGGTTTCGGTTAGAGTCAAGGTCAGGATCTGGGACAGGTTTAGGCAAAGTTAAGGGTTATGGTTATTGTCAGGATCAGGGATAGGGTTAAAGGATAGGGTTAGGGTGAGATTTAGAGTTAGTTCGAGCGTTAGGGTTAGACCAGGTTAGAGTCAGGGTCAGCGTTAGGGTTAGAGGTTAGTTGTAGTTTAGGGTCATCGTTATTTTTTGCATCACGGCCGTTTAGTGTCAGGGTCAGGGTTACGTTTAGGGTTAGAATTAGGGTCAGACTCACAGTCTGTGTCAGGGTTAGTGTTAGGGTCAGGGTCAGGGTCACTGTTAGGGTCAGGTTTCGGTTTATGTTCAGAGTCTGGGTCAGGGTCAGGGTGAAGTACAGGGCCATTCTCAGGTTTATGGTCAGGATTTGGTTTTGGTTTAGGGTCCACGTTCTGGTCAGCGACAGAGTTATTTTTGGGTCAGTGCTATTGTCAGGGTTAGGTTTAGGGTCAGGGTCAGGTGAAGGTCTGGGCCAGGGTCCAGTTTATGGTCAAGGACAGGATTTGGTTTAGGGTCAATGTTCGGTTCAGTGTCAGGGTTAGGTTTAGGGGAAAGGTTTGTGTTTGGGGTTAGCATTAGGGTTAGAAGTAGGGTTATGGTTAGGGTTAGGGTTAGACAGTGTTAAGGACATATTTAGGGTTTGGGTTAGGGTAGGGGTTAGTGTTAGGGTTAGCATCAGCATTAGGTTTAGGTTCAAGGTCGGTATTAGGTCAGGGTTAGGGTTACCTTTAGAATTACGGTTAGGGTCAGGCTCACAGTCACGTTCAGGTTTAGGGTCAGGGTCAGGGTCAGGCTTAGGTCAGGGTCAAGCTTAGGATTAGGGTCAGGGTCAGTGTCAGTGTGAAGGTTTGGGCCAGGGTTAGATTTATGGTCAGGGTGAGGCTTTGTTTTAGGGTCCAGGTTCAGGTCAGGGGCAGGGTTAGTTTTGCGTCAGTGTTAGTGTCAGTGTTAGGTTTAGAGTCAGTGTCAGGGTCAGGGTAAGGGTGAAGGTCAGGGCCAGAGTCAGTTTAGGGTCATTGTCAGGCTGTGTTTTAGGGTCAAGTTTCGGTTCAGGGTCAGGCTTAGTTTCAGGGGAACGGTTTGAGTTTTTGGTTAGGGTTAAGTTTAGCAGTAGGGTTATGATTAGTGTTAGGGTTATACAGCGTAGGGTCAGGGTTAGGGTTTGAGTTAGGGTAGGGGTTAGTGTTAGGGTTAGGGTCAGCGTTAGGTTTAGGTTCAGTGTCCTTATTAGGGCCAGTGTTAGGGTTTCCTTTGGGTTACGGTTAGGGTCAGGTTCAAAGATCGGTCATTGTTAGGGTTAGTGTTAGTATTTGGTTAGGGTCAGTGTAATGATTACGGTCAGAGTCAGAGTCACATTTGGGGATGAATAAGGGTTAGAGTAAGGTCAGGATAGGTTTAGGTTCAGGGTCCGGATCAGGGCCAGCATCAGACTTAGATTTAGTGTTAGGTGTCGGGTCAAGATCTCAGTCAGGGTCAGGGTCAGGGTTAGGGTTAGGTTTTGGGTCAGGCTCACAGTCAGGGTCAGGGTAAGGGTCAGGTTCAGTGTTTAGTCTTAGTGTTATGCCTTCACCTGGGTCATTGACCCGTCACTGCATGGTCTCAGGATAAACCCTGGGCAAAGGGGAGCAGCCCCCACACCCGCTCCCACATAGCCTGCCTTAACCTGGGGCGTGAACATGACCTGCCAACCAGGCATCGGACCCCTCATAGGCCTGCTCCTGCTCGGGGCATCTCCACCCCTGATGTGCTCTTTTTACACACATACACACACACACACACACACACACACACACACATCACATACACATGTGGAGGAGACCTATGGGTACACGGGTCAATCAGAAGTTGTGGAACTTTCTGACTCTGAGCTCCCCGGTGTCACCTGCGATACTTTTTGCCAAAAGGGCCAGAGAAGTCAGGGAAGCCTGACATGACCTGCCCAGTTAGGGCCTTGTCTGGGGGGCGAGATCACCACTGCCTGCATTCTCTGGCCTTCGGTAGAGAGCACAAGAACATGTCGTTTCCTTCATGCTGCGCTCAGAAATGAGTTGCGTAGGGTAGTTTTCTATGGAATGTGGGTACGTGGATACGTGGGTTCCAATTCCGTTGGGTTCTGTCATCAGGATTGTAAGGTCACCACTGCCTGGGGGCTCCTTACCGGACTTTCTGCTCCCATCGAGAGCTCCCTAAGGGCTCCCCTCCCCCAGCTGCTCAAGGCTCACACTCCACCCCATGCCCTGTCCATCCAGTGACCCACACACAGCCTCCCCCCAAGACCTGGGAGGCCTGGGTGCAGCTATTGTCTCCGCTGGGAGGGCACAGAGCTGGGTTCAGACCGGACTCCTGCTCCTGCCCAGGACTGTGAGCCCGCACACATCCTGTGGCTCTCAGGGCCTCCTCAGTCTCCCCATCTGCACATTGGGGGTGTTCTGGCTTCTTCTTCTGGGGATGCCATCAGAGGTAGGTTTTCTCCATGTGTTCCATCGCCACTCGGCCAGGAGTCTGGTGCACACACTTGGCAAGGCAAGGGTGTGCCTGAGGATGGGTGGGAGAATTTAATATAGCCCCAAGAGGCCTGGATCTGCTCTGGGATCCAGCAAAACCACCCTCCTCCTGCCTGAATCCCATCCCCGGTGGCAAGGTTGCAGTGCATGGCTTCTGACCTTGTGGTCACAGACATCCCGGGAATTCCATTTGGTTGAAATCCAAGGGCCTCGTGTGCGCCCATTCACTGGCCAGCCCCCACAGTGGTCCGCGGGCATTCCCGCATCCATCCTCCTAGGATGGATGACCCGTGGGACTTATAAGGGGACAAAATGTTTGGCTGTCATTTCCAAGCTGATGGAGGAAAGTCTGGCACTTCTGCTGGTTCCCTCTCTCCTGTGTTCAGTATCTGTCTCTGTCTCTGTCTTTGTCTTTGTCTTTGTCTCTGTGTCTGCGTCTGCGTCTGTCTCTGTTTTTGTGTGTCTCACAAGAGCAGGATGTGTGGGCTCCAGGGCTGATGGGCGAAACCCCCGGTGTCTCCCTTGTCCCTGTTTCCCTCTCCTGCGCTGGTGCTTGGTTCCACGCTATTTAAGGCCTTCTCACCCTGAGCAGAGCACTGACTCTGGAATCTCTTCCCAATGAAGACCCTGAGGCTGCAACAAGGAGGGTCCTGACCTTGATCCCCAAGCCAGGGGCCTAGTACTCTGCCACATTCTGCAAGCTCACAATGTCAGCCCCCCAAGCCTCCAGGCTATCTTCTGCTCAGAAGGACCTCGAGGGAGTAGAAAGCATGTACCCAAGACTGGGAGAAGAGTGGGTCTCAGATAGAGATTCAAGGCTCTTCTACAAGCCTGTGGGAGACTATGGACACCCTGTCTCTATGGCCCCATTGATAGGGTGGTTACCTCTTCCTTCTTCCAGTAGTCCAGGGTGGTGATGGACGCCAGACCCCAGACACTGTCCCCACCAGTGCCCTTGCAAAGCCCTTGGGCCCCTTAGAACCCCTTGACCATCAGCCCATCCTGTCTCCCCTCCCCATGCTATGGATCTCGTTCCTGGCCAGGAGTTCTGATGCCCCTGACCCCATGGCCGAGCTGTCTCCAACCTCTTTCTTCTTTCACCCTTTTTACCCACCATTTTCCCTAGGTGTCCACCTCTGACCCCTAGCTGTGTAGTGCGGGGTGTGTGTCAGTATGTGTGTGTATGTCTGTGTGTGTGTGTGTGTGTGTGTGTGTGTGTGTGTGTGCATGCGAGGGCTCAAACACATATGAGTCTAGCTGTCTGAGGATTTCCGAGGTCATGTTCCCACATGGATGGGGTGGGTAGCTCTCCCAAGGGTCTGAGGAGCTCTCATCCTCCCAGCAAACCACATGACAGGGTAGGGTTAGGGTTCAGTTAGCTTGAGGGTTAGGTTTAGTCAGGGTTTGGGTCAGGGTCACGGTTAGGTTTAGGGGTTAATGTTATAGTTAGGGTCAGCGTTAGGTTTTGGGTCATGGCCCGTGATAGGGACAGGGTCAGGTTTACGTTTATGGTTAGGTTTAGGGTCTGCCTTACAGTCAGGGTCAGGGTTAGTGTTAGGGTCAGGAATGGGTCAGTGTTAGGTTGAGGGTTAGTTTTAGGGTCAGGGTCCGTGTCAGGGTCAGGGTGAAGATCAGGGACAGGGTCAGATTTAGGGTCAGCGTCACGTTTTGGTTTAAGGGCAAGGTTCAGGTCAGGGTCAGGGTTAGGTTTGGGTCAGGGATAAGGTTAGGGTCAGGGTCAGGGTTAGGTTCAGGGGAAAGGTTAGGGTTTGGTGTTAGGGTTAGGGTTAGAAGTAAGGTTATTGTTAGGATTAGGGTTAGACTGTGTTAGGGTCAGGGTTAGTGTTTGTGTTAGGTTAGGGTTTAGTTTTACCTTAGAGCCAGCGTTAGTTTTAGGTTCTGGGTCCGTATTAAGGTCAGCGTGTAGGGTTACATTTAGGGTTAGGGTTATGGTCAGGCTCACACTTATGGTCAGGGTTTGGGTTAGTGTCAAGTTTAGGTAGGGTCAGGGTCTCGGTTAGGGTCTGAGTCAGGGTTAGTGTAAGGTCAGGGTTAGGTTTAGGTTCAGGATCTGAATCAGGGTCAGTGTTAGGCTTTGGTTTAGGCTTACGGTTCAGGTCAGGCTCATGGTCAGATTCAGGGTCTGCGTCAGGGCTTGTTAGGGTTTGGGTCAGGCTCAAAGTCATGGTCAGGGTCAGGGTCAGAGTTTTCGGTTGGTTTTAGGGTTAGGTTTAAGGTTAGGGTTAGAGTAGGATCGCGGTTACAGTTAGACATTTTTATGGTCAGGGTTATCGTTAGGCTTAGGGTAGGGGTCAGGTTTAGGGTTAGGCTCAGGGTTAAGTGTTTGGTCAGGCTCACAGGCAGTGTCAGGGTTAGAGTTAGGGTCAGAGTAAGGGTCAGGGTCAAGGTTAGGATTAGGGTCAGGTTCAGTGTTACGGTCAGTGTCAGGGTCAGAGTTAGGGTCATGGTTAGGTTAAGGTCAGCTTTACATTTAGTTTTTGGGTTATGATTAGGGTCAGGATCAGGCTTAGCTTTAGGGTTAGGGTTAGGGTTCTGGTCAGGCTCACGGTCTGAGTCAGAGTTAAGATTATGGTCATCGTCAGTGTCAGTGTTAGGGTCAGTGTTAGGGTCAGCGCCAGGGTTCGGTTTAGGGTCAGGGCCAGGGTTCGGTTTAGGGTCAAGGTTAGGATCAGGGTCAGGTTTAGGCAAAATTCAGGGTTAGTATTATGGTAAGGGTCAGGGATAGGGTCAGGTTTGGGTTAAAGGATGGGGTTAGGGTAAGAATTAGAGTTAGTTTGAGCATTAGGGTTAAACCGGTTTAGGGTCTGGGTCAGCGTTAGGGTTAGGGGTTAGTTGTAGTTTAGGGTCTTCGTTATTTTTTGCATCATGGCCCGTGTTAGCGTCAGGTTTCGTGTTACATTTAGGGTTAGAATTAGGGTCAGACTAACAGTCAGGTGCAGGGTTAGTGTTAGGGTCAGGGTCAGGGTCACCGTTAGGGTCAGCTTTCGGTTTATGGTCAGAGTCTGGGTCAGGATCAGGGTGAAGGTCATGGCCAGTGTCAGGTTTAGGGTCAGGATCTGGTTTTGGTTTAGGGTCCACGTTCAGGTCAGGGACAGGGTTAGTTTTGGGTCAGTGCTATTGTCAGGGTCAGGTTTAGGGTCAGGGTCAGGTGAAGGTCTGGTCCAGGGTCTGGTTTATGGTCAGGGTCAGGATTTGGTTTAGGGTCAATGTTCGGTTCAGTGTCAGGGTTAGGTTTAGGGGAAAGGTTTGTGTTTGAGGTTAGGATTAGGGTTAGAAGTAGGGTTATGGTTAGGGTTAGGGTTAGACAGTGTTAAGGACATGTTTAGGGTTTGGGTTAGGGTAGGGGTGAGTGTTAGGGTTAGCATCAGCATTAGGTTTAGGTTCAGGGTCGGTATTAGGTCAGGGTTAGGGTTACCTTTAGGATTACGGTTAGGGTCAGGCTCACAGTCACGTTCAGGGTTAGGGTTAGGGTCAGGCTTAGGTCAGGGTCAGGCTTAGGATTAGGGTCAGGGTCAGGGTCAGGGTGAAGGTCAGGGCCAGGGTCAGATTTAGGGTCAGTGTGAGGCTTTGGTTTAGGGTCCAGGTTCATGTCAGGGGCAGGTTTAGATTTGGGTCAGTTTTAGGGTCAGGCTTAGGATTAGGATCCGTGTCAGGGTCAGCGTCAGGGTGAAGGTCAGGGCAGAGTCAGTTTAGGGTCAGGGTTAGGCTGTGTTTTAGGGTCAAGTTTCGGTTCAGGGTCAGGCTTAGTTTCAGGGGAACGGTTTGAGTTTTTGGTTAGGGTTAAGTTAGCATTAGGGTTATGTTTAGTGTTAGGCTTAGACAGCGTAGGGTCAGGGTTAATGTTTGAGTTAGGGTAGGGGTTAGTGTTAGGGTTAGGGTCAGTGTTAGGTTTAGGTTCAGTGTCCTTATTAGGGGCAGGGTTAGGGTTTCCTTTAGGGTTACGGTTAGGGTCAGGCTCAAATATCAGTCATTGTTAGGGTTAGGGTTAGTGTTAGGATTTGGCTTGGGTCAGTGTAATGATTACGGTCAGAGTCAGAATCACTTTTGGGGATGAGTAAGGGTTAGAGTAAGGTCAGGTTAGGTTTAGGGTCAGGGTCCGGATCAGGGTCAGCATCAGGCTTAGATTTAGTGTTAGGTGTCGGGTCAGGAACTCAGTCAGGGTCAGGGTCAGGGCTAGGTTTAGGTTTTGGGTCAGGCTCACAGTCAGGGTCAGGGTCAGGGTCAGGTTCAGTGTTTAGTCTTAGTGTTATGCCCATACCTGGGTCATTGACCCGTCACTGCAGGGTCTCAGTATAAATCCTGGGCAAAAGGGAGCAGCCCCCACACCAGCTCTCACATAGCCTGCCTTAACCTGGGGTGTGAACATGACCTGCCAATCAGACATCGGACCCCTCATAAGCCTGCTCCTGCTCAGGGTATCTCCATCCCCTGTGAGCTCTCTTATACACACACACACACACACACACACACACACACAACCACACAGACACACACACACAGACACACAAACACATACACACGGGGAGGAGACCTATGGGTATTCGGGTCAATCGGAAGGTGTGGGACTCTCTGACTCTGAGCCCCCCGGTGTCACATTGCGATTCTTTTTGCCAAAAGGGCCAGAGGCATCGGCGAAGCCTGACATGACCTGCCCAGTGAGGGGACTTGTCTGGCAGGCGAGCTCTCCTCTGCCTGCATTCTCTGGGCTTAGGTAGACAGCACAAGAACATGTTGTTTCCTTCAGGGTGTGCCCAGGAATGAGCTGGGCAGGGTGGTTTTCTCTGGAATGTGGGTGCCTGGATCGGTGGGTTCCAATTCCGTGGGGCTCTGTTGTCAGGGAAGTAAGGTCACCACTGCCTGGGGGGCTCCTTACTGGACTTCCTGCTCCCATCCAGAGCACCCTGAGGGCGCCCCTCCCCCAGCTGCTCAATGCTCACACTCCACCCCATGCCCTGTCCATCCATTGAACCTCACGCAGCCTCCCCACAACTCCTGGGAGGCCTGGGTGCAGCTTTTTTCTCCGCTGGGAGGGAACAGAGCTTGGTTCAGACCGGGCTCCTGCTCCTGCCCTGGACTGTGAGCCCGCACACATCCTGTGTCTCTCAGGTCCTCCTCAGTCTCCCCGTCTTCACATTGGGGGTGTTCTGGCTTCTTCTTCTGGGGATGCCATCAGGCGTAGGCCCTCTCCCTGCGTTCCATCCCCGGTCTCCCCGGAGTCTCGTGCACACACTTGGCAAGGCATGAGTGTGCCTGGGGATGGGCGGGGGAATGGAACATAGCCCAGAGCGGCCTGGATCTCCTCTGGGGTCCAGCAAAACCACCTCCTCTTGCCTGAATCCCATCCACCGTGGCAAGGTTGCAGTGCATGGCTTCTGACCTTTAGGACACAGACTTCCCGTGACTTCCATTAGTTTGAAGTCCAAGGGCCTCGTCTGGGCCCATGTACTGGCCAGCTCGCATAGTTGTCCGCGGGCATTCCCGCATCCATCCTCCTAGGATGGATGGCCCGTGGGACTGATAAGGGTACAAATTGTTTGGCTGTCATTTCCAAGCTGATGGAGGAAAATCGGGCACTTCTGCTGGTTCCCTCTCTCCTGTGTTCAGTGTTTGTCTCTGTCTCTGTCTCTGTCTCTGTGTCTGTGTCTGTGTCTATCTCTGTTTTTGTGTGTCTCACAGGAGCAGGATCTGTGGGCTCCAGGGCTGAGGGCGAAACCCCCAATGTCTCCCTTGTTCCTGTTTCCCTCTCCTGTGCTGGTGCTTGGTTCCTTGCTAAGTAAGGCCTTCTCACCCTGAGCAGAGCACGGATTCTGGAACCTCCTCCCAATGCGGACCCTGAAGCTGCAACAAGGAGGGTCCTGACCTTGGTCCCCAGGCTAGGGGCCTAGTGCTCTGCCACATTCTGCACTCTCACAATGTCAGCCCCCCGAACCTCCAGGCTATCTTCTGCTCAGATGGAGCTCGAGGGAGTAGAAAGCATTTACACAAGACTGAGAGCACAGTGGGTCTCAGATAGAGATTCAAGGCCAATAGGCTCTTCTACAATCCTGTGGGACACTAGAGACACCCTGTCTCTATGGCTCCATTGATAGAAGATGAAGGGGAGGCTTTCGGTGTTGTAGCTCTGTCCACACAGGGTGGTTGCCTTTTCCTTCTTCTAGTAGTCCAGGGTGGTGATGGACACCAGACCCCAGACACTGTCCCCACCCAGTGCCCTTGCAAAGCCCCTGGGCCCCTTGGGGACCCCTTGACCATCAGCTCGTCCTGTCTCCACTCCCCATGCTTTGAATCTCAGTCCTGGCCAGGAGTCCTGTTGCCCCTGACCCCATGGCCGAGATGTCTCCAACCTCTTTCTTCTTTCACCCTTTTTACCCACCATTTTTCCTTGGTGTCCACCTCTGACCCCTAGCTGGGCAGAGCGGAGTGTGTGCGAGTGTGTGTGTGTGTGTGTGTGTGTGAGTGTCTGTGTATGCGAGCGCTCAAACAATATGCCTCTAGCTGTCTGGGGATGTCCGAGGTCATGTCCCCACATGGGATGGGGTGGGTAGCTCTCCCCAAGGATCTGAGGAGCTCTCATCCTCCAGGCAAATTCATGGGAGGATAGGGTTAGGGTTAGAGTTAGGTTGATGGTTAGGTTTAGACAGGGTTTGGGTCAGGGTCAGGGTTAGGGTTAGGGGTTAGTGTTAGGGTTATGTTCTGCGTTAGGTTTCGGGTCATGGCCCGTGTTAGGGCCAGGGTCAGGTTTACGTTTATGGTTATGTTTAGGGTCAGGCTCACAGTCAGGTTCAGGCTCACAGTCATGGTCAGGCTTAGTGTTAGGGTCAGGATCTGTGTCAGTGTTAAGGTGAGGGTACGTTTAGTGTCAGAGTCAGTGTCAGGGTCAGGGTGAAGGTCAGGGACAGGGTCAAATTTAGGGTCAGCGTCAGGTTTTGGTTTAGAGGCATGGTTGGGTTCAGGGTCAGGGTTAGGTTTGGGTTAGGGTTATTGTTAGGGTTAGGGTCAGGATCAGGGTTAGGTTCCGGGGAAAGGTTAGGGTTTGGTGTTATGTTTAGGGTTAGAAATAGGAATATGGTTATGGTTAGGGTTAGACTCAGTTAGGGTTAGAAGTAGGATTTGGCTTAGGTTAGTGTTTAGTTTTACCGTTAGGGTCATCATTAGTTTTAGGTTCTGGGTCCGTATTAGGGTCAGCATTTAGGGTTACATTTAGGGTTAGGGTTAGGTTCAGGCTCACCGTCATGGTCAGGGTTAGGGTTAGGGTCAAGGTTACGTCAGGGTCAGGGTCTAGGTTAGGGTCTGAGTCAGGGTTAGTGTAAGGTCAGGGTTAGGTTTATGTTCAGGGTCCGTATCAGGGTCAGCTTTAGGCTTTGGTTTAGGGTTAGAGTTCGGGTCAGGCTCATGGTCAGGGTCAGAGTCAGGGTTAGGGATGGTTAGGTTTTGGGTCAGGCTCACATTCCTGGTCAGGGTCAGGGTTTTTGGTTAGTTTTAGGGTTAGGGTTAAGGTTAGGTTTAGAGTTAGGGTCAGGGTTAGGGTTAGACATTGTTAGCGTCATGGTTATTGTTAGGCTTATGGTCGGGGTCAGGGTCCAGGTTAGGTTCAGGGTTAGGTTTATGGTCCGGCTCACAGTCAGTGTCAGGGTTAGGGTTAGTGTCAGAGTAAGGGTCAGGGTCAGGGACAGTTTTAGGGTCATGGCTAGGGTAAGGTCAGCTTTACCTTTATATTCTGGGTTATGATTAGGGTCAGGATCACGGTTAGCGTTAGGGTTAGGGTTCTGGTCAGGCTCACTGTCTGGGTCAGAGTTAGGTTTACGTTCAGGGTCAGGGTCAGTTTTATGGTCAGTGTTAGGTTTAGGGCCAGGTTTAGGCAAAGTTCAGTATTAGGGTTATGGTCAGGGTCAGGGATAGTTTCAGGGTTAAAATTTGGGATTAGGGTTAGTATTAGAGTTAGGTTGAGGGTTAGGGTTAGACCGGGTTAGGTTCAGGGTCAGGGTTATGGTTAGGGGTTAGTGTTAGGGTTAAGGTCAGCATTAGGTTTCTCGTCAGGGCCCCTGTTAGGGTCTGGGACAGGGTTACTTTTAGGGTTAGGATTAGGGTCAGGCTCAGAGTCACGGTCAGGGTTAGTGTGAGGATCAGGGTCAGGATATCTGTTAAGGTCAGGGTTACGTTTAGGGTCAGTGACAGGGTCAGGTGAATGTCAGGGTCAGGTTCACGTTCATGCTCAGGGTCAGGCTTCGGTTTAGGGTCCAGGTTCGGGTCAGGGTCAGGGTTAGATTCAGAGGAAAGTTTTGGTTTGGGGTTCAGGTTAGGGTTAGAAGTAGGGATATGCTTACAGTTATGGTTAGACAGCGTTAGGATCAGGTTTAGGGTTTGGGTTAGGGTAGGGGGTAGTGTTATTGTTAGGGTCAGCACTAGGTTTAGTTTCTGGGTTCGTATTAGTGTCAGGGATAAGGTTACATAAGGTTAGGGTTTGGGTCAGGCTCACAGTCACAGTCAGGGAATAGGGTTATGGTAAGGGTTAGGTCAAGTCAGGGTTAGGATTAACCTCAGGGTCATAGTCACGGTTAGGGATGGGTCAGGTTTAGAGTAAGGTCAGGGTTAGGTTTAGGTTCATGATCTGGATCAGGGTCAGCGTCAGGCTTAGGTTTAGGGTTAGGGTTCGGGTCAGGATCACGGTCATGTTCAGGGTCACGACTGGGTTAGGGTTTGGGTCAGGCTCACATTCAGGGTCAGTGTTAGGATTAGGCGTTATTGTTAGGTTTAGCCCACCACCTGGGTCAATGACCCATCCCTACAGGGTCTCGGGATAAACCCTGGGCAGAAGGGTGCAGCCCCCACACCAGCTCCCTCCTAGCCAGACTTAACCTGGGTGTGAACATGATCTGCCCACCAGACATCTGAATCCTCATCAGCCTGATCTTGCTTGGGGCGTCTCCACCCCTGATGAGCTCCCTTTAAACACACACACACACACACACACACACACACACACTCACACACACACGGGGAGGAGACCTAGGGCTACACAGTCGATCAGAAGGTTTGGGACTCTCTGACTCTGAGCACCCCGGTTTCACATTTTGGTTCAATTTGCCAAAGGGCCAGAGGCATCAGGGAAGCCTGGCATGACCTGCCGAGTGAGGGGACGTGTCTGGCGGGCGAGCTCTCCTCTGCCTGCATCCTCTGGGCTTCGGTAGACAGCACAAGAACATGTAGCTTCCTTCAGGATGTGGCCAGAAATGAGCTGGGCAGGGTGGTTTTCTCTGGAATGTGGGTGCCTGGATACGTGGGTTCCAATTCCATTGGGCTCTGTCTTCAGGGAAGTGAGGTCACCACTGCCTGGGGGCTCCTTACCGTACTTCCTGCTCCCATCCAGAGCTCCCTGAGGGCGCCCCTCCTCCAGCTGCTCAAGTATCACCCTCCACCCCATGCCCTTTCCATCCAGTGACACCCACACAGCCTGCCCCCAGCCCCTGGGAGGCATGGGTGCAGCTGTTTTCCCTGCAGGGAGGGCACAGATCTGGGTTCAGACCGGGCCACTGCTCCTGCAAGGACTGTGAGCCCGCACACACCCTCTGGTTCTCAGGACTTCCCCAGTCTCCCCGTCTGCACATTGGGTGTGTTCTGACTTCTACTTCTAGGGATGCCATCAGGGGTAGGCACTCTCCATGCGTTCCATCCCGCTCTCCCAGGAGGCTGGTGCATACACTTGACAAGGCACGGGTGTGCCTGGGGCTGGGCTGGGGAATGGAAAACAGCCCAGAGAGGCCTGGATCTGCTCTGGGATCCAGGCAAAGCCACCCTCCTCCTGCCTGAGTCCCATCACTCGTGGCAAGGTTGCAGTGCATGGCTTCTGACCTTGGTGACGCAGAGTTCCCAGGGCTTCCGTTAGGTTGAGGTCCAAGGGCCTCGTCTTCGCCCATGTGCTGGCCAGGCCCCACAGAGGTCCCCGGTCATTCCCAAATCCGTACTCCCAGGTTGAATGGCCCGTGGGCCTGAGAAGGGGACAAAATATTTGGCTGTCATTTCCATGCTGATGAAGGAATGTCTGGCACTTCTGCTGATTCCCTCTCTCCTGTGTTCAGTATCTGTCTCTGTCTTTGTCTTTGTCTCTGTGTCTGCATCTGCGTCTGTCTCTGTTCATGTGTGTCTCACAGGAATAGGATCTGTTGGCTCCAGGCTGATGGGCGAAACCGCCGGTGTCTCCCTTGTCCCTGTTTCCCTCTCCTGTGCTGGTGATTGGTTCCTTGCTAAGTAAGGCCTTCTCACCCTGAGCAGAGCACGGACTCTGGAAACTCTTCCCAATGGGGACCCTGAAGCTGCCACAAGGAGGGTCCTGACCTTGGTACCCAGGCCAGGGGCCTAGTGCTCTGCCACATTCTGCAAGCTCACAAAGTCAGTCCCCCGAGCCTCCAGGCTGTCTTCTGCTCAGAAGGACCTCGAGGGAGTAGAAAGCATGTACCCAAGACTGGGAGCACAGTGGGTCTCAGATAGAGATTCAAGGCCAACACGCTCTTCTACAAGCCTGTGGGAGACTAGGCACACCCTGTCTCTATGGCCCCATTGATAGAAAAGTAAGGGGAGGCCTTTGGTGTTGTAGCTCTGTCCACACAGGGTGGTTACCTCTTCCTACTTCCAGTAGTCCAGGGTGGTGATTGACCCCAGACCCCAGACATTGTCCCCACCCAGTGCCCTTGCAAAGCCCCTGTGCCACCTGGGGACCCCTTGACCATCAGCCCGTCCTGTCTCCCCTCCCCATGCTTTGGAACTCAACCTTGGCCAGGAGTCCTGATGCCTTTGACCCCATGGCCAAGCTGTCTCCTACCTCTTTCTTCTTTCCCCCTTGTTACCCACCATTTGCCCCAGGTTTCTCCACCTTTAACCCCTAGTTGGTCTGATCGGTGTGTGTGTGTGTGTGTGTGTGTGTGTGTTTGTGTGTGTGTATGCGGTCGCTCAAACACATATGCCTCTGGTTGTCTGGGGATGCCTGAGGCCATGTCCCCACATGTGATGGGGTGGTTGCCTCTCCCCAAGGATCTGAGGAGCTCTCACCGTCCAGTCAAACCTCATGGGAGAGTCAGGTATTGCATAGGACTGGAGAGAAGCTCTGCTCCTTGGACTCTGTACCTGTCTTTTATCCTGGGCCAGTAGCTGCCTCTTTTGACCGCAGATTCTCAACTGTCCCTGAGCGATGGACATGGAAATGCTTGAACTGGGCGTTCCTCCATGGGTAGGTGGAGGTGGAGAATAAGTGCACCAGGCACAAAGACCTCCATTCCGAGAGGGCCAGGTGTGCACAGGAGACAAGGCACACAGCACCTGTACCATAACCCAGCCTTGTGGTCGATGTGTACACGATCATGGAGCTGTCCTTGACGGGTCCCTCATGTTCCCTCACCTCTGCCAGGTGCTCTGTGACCCCAAACTCTGCTGATCACCGGAACCATACCTATCCTGGGAAGCAAGGCTCAGGGTGCGTGGCCAGGCGGGTTGGACATCTGGGGATGCAAAGGTCATCGAGTACCCCCCACCCAGCTAGCCTGGAATTCAGAATCCCTCCCAGGGTCCTGCTCAAGGTGGGGTTGAGCCAGAGGACTTGGATACATCAGTGGAAGACAAGTCAGGGCAGGGAAATCAGTGGGCCACTTCAACTTCTCCCACCCTCTGCTTGGTCTTCCTGGTTGTTCCCTGGGACAGAGGTCCAGCCTGTCCTTGGATTTAGCCCTGGCGTGAGTCAGTGGGTCGGAAGGAGGCAGGGAAGGTTAGGGTGTGGTTTAGGGGTTTGGGTTAGGGTGACGGTTACTGTTAGGGTCAGGGTCAGGTTCAGGGTCAGGGTTAGGGTTAGAGTTAGGGTAAGGGTCAGGGTTAGGGTCAGGGATGGGTTTAGGGTCAGGGTCATGGTTCGGTTTAGGTTCAATGTTAGGTTCAGGTTCAGTGTTAGGCAAAGTTAAGGGCTAGGGATAGGATCAGGGTGAGGAATGGGGTCAGGGATAAGGTTAAATTTAGTGGTTAGGGTTAAGGATAGAGTTAGGTTGAGGGTTAGGTTTAGACAGTGTTTGCGTCAGGGTTATGGTTAGGGATTAGTATTAGGGTTAGGGTCAGCATTAAGTTTCATGTCATGGCCCGTGGTTGGTCAGGGTCAGGTTTACATTTAGGGTTAAGTTTAGGATCAGGCACGCAATCAGGATCAGGATTAGTGTTAGTGTCTTCCTGCTCCCACCAGAGCTCCCTGAGGATGCCCCTCCCCCAGCTTCTCAAGGCTCACACTCTACCCCATGCCCTGTCCATCCAGTGACCCACACACAACCTCCCCCCAGCCCCTGGGAGGCTTGGGTGCAGCTGTTATCCCCACTGGGAGGGCACAGTGTTGGGTTCAGACCGGGCTCCTGCTCCTGCCCAGGACTGTGAGCCCGCACACACCCTGTGGCTCTCAGGGCCTCCAGAGTCTCCCCATCTGCACTATGGGGGTTTTCTGGCTTCTACTTCTAGGGATGCCATCAGGGGTAGAATCTCTCCATACATTCCAACCCCCTCTACCAGGAGGCTGGTGCACACACTTGGTAAGGCAGAGTGAGCTTGGGGCTGGGTAGCGGAATGGAACACAGCCCAAAGAGGCCTGGATCTGCTCTGGGATCTAGGCAAAACCACCCTCCTCCTGCCTGTGTCCCATCCCCCGTGGCAAGGTTGCAGTGCATGGCTTCTACCTTGGTGACACAGACTTCCCAGGGATTCTATAATTTGAGGTCCAAGGGCCTTGTCTGCGCCCATATGCTGGCCAGTCCCCACAGTGGTCCCTGGGCATTTCTGAATCCGTCCTCCCAGGGTGGATGGCCCATGGGACTGAGAAGGGGACAGAATGTTTGGCTGTCATTTCCAAGCTGATTGAGGAAAGTCTGGCACATCAGCTGGTTCCCTGTCTCCTGTGTTCAGTGTCTGTCTCTGTCTTTGTCTTTCTCTCCGTGTCTGCGTCTGCGTCTGTCTCTGTTTTTATGTGTCTCACAGGAGCAGGATCTGTGGGCTCCAGGGCTGATGGGCGAAATCTCCGGTGTCTTCCTTGTCCCTGTTTTCCTCTCCTGTGCTGGTGCTTGGTTCATTGCTATGTAAAGCCTTCTCACCCTGAGCAGAGCACTGACTCTGGAACCTCTTCACAATGGGGACCCTGAGGCTGCAACAAGGAGGGTCCTGACCTTGGTCCCCAGGCCAGGGGCCTAGTGCTCAGCCACATTCTGCAAGCTCACAAAGTCAGTCCCCCGAGCTTCCAGGCTGTCTTCTGCTCAGAAGGACCTCGAGGGAGTAGAAAGCATTTACCTGAGATGGAGCACCGTGGGTCTCGGATAGAGATTCAAGGCCAACAGGCTCTTCTACAAGCCTGTGGGAGTCTAGGGACACCCTGTCTCTATGGCCCCATTGATAGAAGAGTAAGGGGAGGCCTTTGGTGTTGTAGCTCTGTCCACACAGGGTGGTTACCTCTTCCTACTTCCAGTAGTCCAGGGTGATGATGTACACCAGGCCCCGGACACTGTTCCCTCCCAGTGCCCTTGCAAAGCCCCTGGGCCCCTTGGGGACCCCTTGACCATCAGCCCGTCCTGTCTCCACTCCCCATGCTTTGGATCTCGGTCCTGGCCATGAGTCCTGATGCCCATACCCCATGGCCGAGCTGTCTCCAACCTCTTTCTTCTTTCACCCTTTTTACCCACCATTTTCCCTTGGTGTCCACCTCTGACCCCTAGCTGGGCAGAGTGGGGTGTGTGTGTGTGTGTGTGTGTGTGTGCGCGCGTGCGTGTATGTGTGTGTGTGTGCATGTGAGTGCTCAAACACATATGCCTCTAGCTGTCTGGGGATATCCGAGGTCATGTCCCCACATGGGATGGGGTGGGTAGCTCTCCACAAGGATCTGAGAAGCTCTCACCCTCCTAGCCAACCGCATGGGAGGGTCCGGGCTTGCCTAGGACTGGAGGGAAGCTCTGCTCCTTGGACTCTGTTCCCTTCTTTTGTCCTGGGCCAGTCCCTGCCTCTCTTGACTGCTGATTAACAAATGTCCCTGAGGGAAGGACATGGAAATGTTTGAACCTGGCTGTTCCTCCAGGTTTACGTGGAGGCGGAGTAAAGGTGCACCAGGCACAAAGACCTCCATTCTGAGAGGGCATGGGGTGCACTGGAGACCTGCACACAGCACCTGTACCATGACCCAGCCTTGTGGTGGATGTGTACGGGACCATGGCCCTGTCCCCGAATGGTCCCCCATGTTCCCTCATCACTGCCAGTTGCTCTGTGTCCCCAAAGTCTGCTGAGCACCGGAACCGTGACTATCCTGGGAAACAAGGCTCAGGGTGCATGGCCAGGCGGGTTAGACATCTGGGGATTCAAAGGTCATCGAGTACCCCCCACCCAGCTGGCCTGGAATTCAGAATCCCTCCCAGGGTCCTGCTCAAGGTGGAGTTGAACCAAAAGACTTGGAGACATCAGTGGAGGCCAAGTCAGGGCATGAACTCAGTGAGCCCCTTCAACTTCTCTCTCCCTCTGCTTGGTCTTCCTGATTGTTCCCCGTGACAGAGGTCCAGACTGTCCTTGGATTTAGCCCTGGCTTAAGTCATTTGGTGGGAAGAAGGACAAGGAAGGTTAGGGTTTTGTTTAGGGGTTTGGGTTAGGGTAAGGGTTACAGATAGGGTTAAGGTCAGGGTCAGTGTCAAGTTTTAGGTTAGAGTTAGAGATAGGATCAGGTTTAGGTTTAGGGTCAGGGCCATGATCAGGTTTAATGTCAGGGCCAGTGTTCAGTTTAGGGTCAGGGTCAGTGTTCGGTTTAGTTTCAAGGTTAGGGTCCGGGTCAGGGTTAGGCAAAGTTCAGGCTTGGGATAGGGTCAGGGTGAGGGATAGTGTCAAGGATAGGGTTAAAGTTAGGGTTTAGGGTTAGGGTTAGAGTTAGGTTGAGGGTTAGCATTAGACAGAGTTTGGGTCAGTGTCAGGGTTAGGGTTAGGGGTTAGTGTTAGGGTTAGTGTCAGTATTAGTTTTCGGGTCATGTCTCGTGTTAGGGTCAGGGTCAGGTTTACGTTTAGGGTTATGTTTAGGGTCAGGCTTACAGTCAGAGTCAGGGTTAGTGTTATGGTCATGGTCAGTGTTAGGGTGAGGGTTAGGTTTAGGGTCTTGTTCAGGGTCAGGGTCAGGGAGAAGGTCAGATCCAGTTTCAGATTTAGGGTCAGAGTCAGGTTTTGGTTTAGGGGCAAGGTTCGTGTCAGGGTCAGTGTCAGGTTTCGCTCAGGGTTAGGGTTGGGGTTAGGGTTAGGGTCAGGGATAGGTTCAGGGGAAAGGTTTGGGTTTGATGTTAGTGTTATGGTTAGAAGTAGGGTTTTGTTTAGCGTTATGATTAGACAGCGCTAGGGTCAGGGTTAGGTTTTGGGTAGGGTAGGGGTTAGTGTTACGGTTAGGTTCAGCGTTAGGTTTAGGTTGTGGTTCCGTATTAGGGTCAGGGTTAGGGTTACCATTAGGGGTAGGGTTAGGGTCAGGCTCACTGTCACGTTCAGGGTTAGGGTTAGGGTCAGGATTAGGTCAGGGTCAGGGTCAGGGTCTGGGTTAGTGTCTGGGTCAAGGTTAGGGTAAGGCCAGCATTAGGGTTAGGTTCAGGGTCCAGATCAGGGTAAGCATCAGGCTTAGGGTTAAGGTTTGGGTTCTGGTCAGGCTCACGGTCAGGGTCAGGGCTCGGATTAGGGTTAAGGTCAGGCTCACAGTCAGGGTCCTGGTCAGGGTTAGGGGTTAGTGTTAGGGTTAGGGTTAAGTTTAGAGTTAGGTTTAGGGTGAGGTTTAGGGTTAGACTTCGTTAGGGTCAGGGTTAGCATTAGGGTTAAGGTAGGGGTCAGGTTTAGCGTTAGGGTCATGGTTAGGTCAGGATCAGGGTTAGGGTAGTGTCAGGGTTAGGGTCACAGTTAGGGATGAGTCAGTTTTAAGGTAATGTCAGGGTTAGGTTTAGGTTCAGGGTCTGGATTAAGTTCAGCTTCAGGCTTAGTTTTAGGGTTAGTGTTTGGGTCATGATCACGGTCTGGGTCAGGGTCAGAGTCAAGGCTACGATTAGCGTTTTGGTCAGGCTCACAGTCAGGGTCAGTGTCAGTGTTAGGGGTTAGTGTTAGGATTAGCCTCCCACCTGGGTCATTGATCCGTCCCTGCTGAGTCTCAGGATAAGCCCTGGACAGAAGGGTGTAGCCCCCACACCAGATCCCACCTATCCAGCCTTAACCTGTGGCGTGAACATGACCTGCCCACCAGGCATCTGACCCGTCATCAGCCTGCTCCTGCTTGGGGCGTCTCCACCCCCAATGAGCTCTCTTTACAAACACACTCTCACATACACACACACACACCACACACGGGGAGGAAACCTAGGGATACACATGTCGATCAGAAGGTGTGGTACTCTCTGACTCTGAGCCCCCCGGTGTCACCTTTTGATTCTTTTTGCCAAAAGGGCCAGAGGCATCAGGGAAGCCTGGCATGACCTGCCCAGTGAGGGCTGTGTCTGGCAGGCGAGCTCTCCTCTGCCTGCATCCTCTGGGCTTCGGTAGACAGCACAAGATCATGCCGCTTCCTTCAGGATGTGCCCAGAAATGAGCTGGGCAGGGTGGTTTTGTCTGGAATGTGGGTGCCTGGATCGTGGGTTCCAATTACGTTGGGCTCTGTCTTCCGGGAAGTGAGGTCACCACTGCCTGGGGGCTCCTTACCGTACTTCCTGCTCCCACCAGAGTACCCTGAGTGCGCCCCTCCCCCAGCTGCTCAAGACTCACTCTCCACCCCATGCCCTGTCGATCCACTGACCCCTGCACAGCCTCCCCCCAGCCCCTGGGAGGCCTGGGTGCAGCTGTTGTCCCCGCTGGGAGGGCACAGACCTGGGTTCAGACTGGGCTCCTGCTCCTACCCAGGACTGTGAGCCCGCACACACCCTGTGGCTCTCAGGGCCTCCCGAGTCTCCCCATCTGCACATTGGTGGTGTTCTGGCTTCCAATTCTACGTATGCCATCAGGGGTAGGCCCTCTCCATGCATTCCATCCCCACTCTCCCAGGAGGCTGGTGCACACACCTGGCAAGACACGGGTGTGCCTAGGGCTGGGCAGGGGAATGTAACACAGCCCGAAGAGGCCTGGATCTGCTCTTGGATCGAGGCAAAGCCACCCTCCTCCTGCCTGTGTCCCATCCCCTGTGGCAAGGTTGAAATGCATGGCTTCTGACCTGGTGACACAGACTTCCTGGGGCTACCATTAGGATGAGGTCAATGTGCCTCTTCTGTGCCCACGTGCCGGCCAGGGTTAGCTTTAGGGTTAGTGTTAGGGTTAGGTTTAGCGATACACCCACCCCACCATATCCTAAAAAGTGAGGGTGTTTCTTGGGACAGTGTGCTGCTGTAAGCTGTGAATTCCGTGGTTTGAAGAGCTTGCCTGACCTCTCTACGAACTGGCAAAAGGAGGGCTCACTATGATAGAGTGGACAGCTGAGGCAGAAGGATCATTTTAGGAATTACAAACAGCCTTAATGAGTGCCCCAGCATTGGCCATCCTAGATGTTACCAAGCCCTTCCACATTGCCCAGGACACCAAAAGGGGACTGATATGATTTCAAAAGGAAACCACTTAGCAAATCAAGCTGCAAAGCAAGCAGCCTGTGAAACAGTGCAAAAGCTGATTACACTCCCGGCTCTAGCCCTACCAGAAAAACTGGACTATTCAGAGGAAGATTTAAAGTATTTACCAAAATGGGATAAATTAGAATATGAAGGAGACTGGGCTAAGACTAAAAGAGAAATTTAATTCTTCTTCGAAGACTAGGTAAGAAGATAATAGTCCAGACACATCAGGGTACTTATTTGGGGATATACAAATGCAAGAAACTTATAAGCAAGCAATTCCAAGTACCAAACGTGAGACAGTAGGAGTGATAGGCAAAAAAAAAATGTTACTAGAAGAAATAATTCCTAGGTTTGGGCTGCCTTTCGCGATTTGGTCAGACAATGGCCCTGCATTTTTTGGCTCAGTCTCACAGACATTGGTCAAGGCCGTGGGCACAAATTGGAAACTATGTTGTGCCTATGGGCCCCAGAGTTCCTGGCAAGTAGAGAGAATGAACCAGACTCTTAAAGAGACCTTGACAAAAACAATTCCGGAGACTGGCAGTGGATGGCTGGAACTCCTTCCTTCGCCCTCCTCAGTGCACGATGTACACCCTATTTAAACAAGGTGACCCCATTTGAAATAATGTTTGGGAGACCACCCCCCCCACTCTGTCCTCAACTACAAGAGGTTGCCCTAGCAGAAATTACTGATCAGTCTGTACTCCAGTCACTGTAGGCATTACAGTCTGTCTTAAAAAAAAAAAAAAAGCCCATGCCAGGATCTGGGCTCCCCACACTTGGATGGAGTTGGAGATGGAACCACATCCTTACCAACCCAAGGACTTGGATTGCATACGTCGCTATCAAGTGGGGAACTTGGAGCCTCGCTGAAAGGAACCATTTACTGTTATCATGACCACCCCCACAGCAATAAAAGTAGAAGGCATCAGGGCCTGGATTCACGAGGGTCACATCAAACCAGCTGAGGATGTAGATGCCCCCCAGAGGTGGAAGCCTCAGCCAATGGACCCCGCTGACCACAGACTAAAGCTAAGACTCAAAAGACTATGAGTTTATTGTTGCTCTTATTGTTACCTGTTTATGTAAAGTACAGGTAGGAAATTAGATGAAGTGGTAAATGGCTAACTCATCAGCCGACTGTGCACTAGTGTCATTTGGACAAAAGAAAACTAGAGCTATAAAAATGACAGACTTACATGCTCAATATAACCCCTTACAAGCGGAGAACATAGAAATGGCTGAAAAGTCAAGGATTTGACTAATCCCCGAAGAAAAGAGGGAATGTAAGGGCCTGGTTGACCAAAGGGGGTCATTTTGTGTTTATGTAGTGAGCTTAGATTGACCCTATGCACTAAACTTAGATTGACCCTGCCCCTCCCAGAGGAACTTAATTACAGAGCCTAGATACAAGGGCGGGTCAGGCCAGATGAAGACATCCAATCAGTGGGTCACGCATATATATCTTGAAATTCAGTTGGGCACACGTGTGTTACTTAACTTTTTTTTTTTTTTTCTGTGTGAGGCAGACATACCATGCATGTGCAGTGTTCTCTGTGTACTGCAATCTCACTGGCCACCTGTGTATAGCTTGGCTAAACTACCTCTATAAAAGTTAGTCTGTGAGCCTGGGAGGGGTCACCTCTTTGCAAGAGACGGCCCTGATCAGTCAGTGTGATTCTCGATGCTTGGCACGAAATATAGCTTTGCTTGACCTTCACTCTGTATCAGTCCTGCTCCTTTGATTATGGATCCTAACACCCCAATTTGCAGAGATTCCAGGAAAGGACTGGGGAGAGATGCCTGAATAACAAGGATGGGTAGAGATGGTGGACTTGAGCCATGACCAGTCTCACATGCTGGGTATGGGCCCCGCTCTCTGGGAGGAGGTCACTAGGTCGGGGCTCAGGCTCTCAGACAAACAACTAGTGGCCAAACAGCCTATAAACTGTGGTTCTCTCGAGGGCCAAGCAGATTGATCCTCAAGTGGGGATTCGGGACAGACTCACCAGGCACTTCTTTCTATGGGGATGGCAGAATGCTGTGATGTGGTTGGAGAATTCACTTGACTTCACATGAAGACTTCACATTTCTTGAGGATGGGTCTTAATGCTAGTTTGTTACCAAGGAGATCTTAGAATGTGCTGGTGGATAAGGTGTCATGCAGGATTCTCACACCTTGAGGGTTTGACACAGGTCGAAGGGCACAGTTTCCTTCTAGGGAGAGGAGATGTTCTATTGTGTGGCTCAGGGAACACATGTTGTATCCTAAGTTGGTATTCCAGAACAGGCCTCTGAGGACAAATGCCTGAGAACCTAGTCTAGGGTTCCAATGATGTCCTAGGGGCATGTCAGTTTCAATCTTCTGACTCAGGACCATTGACTTGGTGTCTGCCTCGATGGAGGTGATCACGGTGTTTCAGACTCACATTTACTCCTAATTTTCTCCTAATCTCTAGGGTTTGGGCAACTGTGACGGCTAAAGTTTCCTTGGGGATGGAGACACAGTCCTGTGGTGTGGCTCCAGAGACCAGATCCTGGGGGGAATGTGAGCCATGGTTTTGAGAGAGAAGTCTGCAAACACAAACTTGGGTTAGGGTTAGTGGCGATGTGATCACAAGCCCAGTGCGTAGACCTGGAGGACAGATTGTCAGGAATTGTAATTAGGGTGACTCTAGGTGGTCGCACAGGCTTTTATATCTGGATTGTGTGTCCACAAAGGCCTCAGAATGCAGGTGTTGTCTCATGAATCCATGAGAGATATTTCATCTCAAAGAATCCTGGTAGTTCCCGATAGTTTGGTGGCTTTTTCCAGAAAGGGAAGAGTGCTGTTTTCCATCTTAGAGGTGTCCCCAAACAGGGATTCCAGAGACAGGCTCTGTGTCTGGGCGCCTGGATAATCCAATCAAGGGTTATGATTTGGGCCTAGGGGTGTCCAAGGAATGCAATGCGGTATCCTGGTGGTGTAACTGAGAGGACTTGTTTGAAAGCATGCTCAGGCTGAGTGTCACAATGCCAGTTTGTACCCAGGGCGGCTCTCAGGAGTGGGTGTGGTCTCATTGGCCATGCAGCTGGCGCCCACTTTGAGGGTTGGACACCCATTCCAACAACCAGGTTTCCTGCCATGGGAAAGGAGGAGTTCTCCATTGTGCTTCTGGTTCCCCCATTGGCAGGGATTCCAGAAAAGCTCTGTTGACAAATGCCTGAATACCAAGGATGGGTAGAGATGATGGCCTTGGGCCATGGACGGTCTTACATGCTGGAATCGGGCCCCGCTCTCTGGAAGGCTGACATGAGGTCGGGGCTCAGGCTCTGTCAGACACAGCACTAGTGGCCAGGGCAGTCTATTAATCAGGGTTCCCTCAAGGCAGGAGTAGATTGATCCTCATGTGGGGTTCCTGGGCAGACTCACCAGGCACTTCTTCTTTTTATGAGGAAGGTAGAATGCTACGTTGTGGCTCCAGAATTCCCTATCAAGAGGGCTTGGGGACCAGTAGGGTAAGGATGGAATTGTAAACACAAGCTACAGTTAAATTCATTGCCAGGCAGAAGGCAGTTCCAAAGGGCTGCTTCTTATGCGAGATATCCAGCATGTGAGTAAGGGTGTATGTCAGAT
Source organism: Neogale vison (assembly GCF_020171115.1). Taxonomy (NCBI): domain Eukaryota; kingdom Metazoa; phylum Chordata; class Mammalia; order Carnivora; family Mustelidae; genus Neogale; species Neogale vison. The sequence continues at coordinate 122,296,596 of NC_058092.1, read as the reverse complement.
GTTTGCTCACACTGGAGTTTGTGTCTATGATGACCGACAATTGGAGGGTTGGCATCCAGAGGCCATGGAGGATTTCCCACACTGAGGCTTGTGAGACGCTCCAAACAGCAAGGTTTCTTTCTACCGGACAGTTGGAGTTTGGCGTTTTAGCTCCAGGGTCCCCCATATGGAAATTTGGGTAACAGAGCTCTCTTGCATGGATGCCCAGAAAGCGTATCTCAATGGACCACACAGCTGAGGATCATAGCAGTTTCGTTCTGGTGGCTCTGGCATGAATTACCAAGGCCTTGAGTTGACATGGAATGTCTTGCACAGGGGTTACAGTGCTTATTTGTTACCAGGGAGATCTTAGACTGTGCTGGTGGCTAAAGTGCCATTCAGGAGTCTCCTAACTTCAGGATTTGACACAGGTCCAAGAGCACGTTTTCCTTCTGGGGACAGTAGTTTTTCTGCTGTGTAGCTTAGGGACCACATGTTGTATCATAAGTTGGTATTCCAGAACAGGCCTCTGAGGACAGATACATGAAAACCTAATTGGGGTTCCAATGAGGTCCTAGGGGCCTGTGTGTTTCAATCTTCTGACTCCGGACCATTGACTTGATGTCTGCCTAGATGTAGGGACTAAGGGTGTTTCAGACTGAGCATTTGTGTCTAGAGCAGCCTCCAATATTGGGGTGGCCTCAGGGGCCTTGCAGGTTTTTCTAATCTGGAGGGTTTGGGCAAGTGGGTTGGGCAAAGTTTCCATGGGTATGGCAGGCAAAGACCTATGGTGTGGCTCCAGAGACAGCATCCTGGAGGGAATGTGATCCATGGTAGAGAGAGACGTCTGCAAACACAAACTAGGCTTAGGGTTAGTGGCGATGTGATCACAGGCCCATTGCATAGACCTGGAGGGCAGTTCATCAGGAAATGTAATTAGGCTGATGTGAGGCAGTAGCACAAGTTTTTATATCTGGACTCTTATCTCAGATGGCCTCGGAATGCAGATGTTTTCTCATGGGTACATGGAGATTTTTCCTCTCTTAGGATCCTAGTGGCTCCCAATAGTTTAGTGGCTTTTTTGGGGAAGTGAAGAGTGCTGTTATCCATCTTAGGAGTGACCAAAAACAGGGATTCCAGAAACAGGATCTGGGTCTGTGTCCCTGAAATATCCCAACAAGGGTTAGTATTTGGTACTAGGGGCATACCAGGCCTTCAATGCAGGATCCTGGTGGTGCAACTGAGAGGGCTTGTTTGAAAGCATGCTCAGGCTGATGGTCACATCAGTCTCTTTGTGCCCAGGTCGGCTCCCGTGAGTGACTGTGGCCTCATAGGCCACGCAGCTGGTTCCCACTCTGAGGGTTGAACAACCATCCCAATAGCCAGGTTTCCTGCCATCGGGAAGGAGGAGTACTCCTGGGCATCAGTTTCCCCCATAGGCAGGGATTTGAGCTATGGTCTGTGGAGAGATGCCTGAATATCCAGGTTTAGTAGATGTGATGGCTTTGGGCCACAACAGGTCCCACCTGCAGAATATGGGGCCCACTGTCTGCGTGGCTGAATGGAGGTCGTGGCTCAGGCTGGGTCAGACAGAGCCTGAGTGCCCACGGTGGCCTATGATATTGGGTTTCCGTCAAGTGTCATGAAGATGGATCCTCATGTGGGTTTTCTTGGCAGACTCACCAAGTACTTCTTTCTGTGGGAGAGGCAGAATGCTGCTTCATAATGGCAACAGAATTTCCTATCAAGAGTCCTTGGGGACCAGGAGGGTGAGGATGGAATGGTAAACACAAACTACAGTTCAATCCAGTGCCAGTCAGAAGGCTGATTCTTACTATCCAGCACCTGAGTAAGGGTGGATGTCAGATGTTTGCTCACACTGTAGTTTGTGTCTATGATGACCGACAAATGGAGGGGTTGCACAAGAGGCCATGGAGGATTTCCCATGATGTGACTTGTGAGATGCTCCAAACAGCAATGTTTCCTTTTACTGGACAGGGGGATTTTTGTTTGCTTGCTCCGGGGTCCCCCATATGGAAAGTTTGGGTAGCAGAGCTCTCCCATATCGATTCCTAGAAAGCACACCCCCATGGTCCATTGCAGTTGAGGAAATGGCAGGTTCGATCTGGTGGCTTTGGGGATAAGTTCCAAGCAGCCTGAGTTGACATGGAGTTTCATGCTGTTGGATCACAATGCTAGTTGGAATCCATGGAGAAGTTAGAATGTTGGTGTGGTCAGAGGGCCATGAAGGATTCTCCTACACTGTGACTTGGACACAGCTACCAAAATCAAGGTATACTTCTGGGGACAGGAGGGGTTCTGTAGTGTGGCTCAGTGACCATATGTTGGAATATAAGTTGGTATTGGGTAACAGGCCCCTGGGGATGGGCACCTGAAAATCTAAGTTCTGGTATCGATGAAGTCCTAGAGGCACGTCAGGTTCAATCTTCTGACTCAAGGCCTTTGACTTGGATGTCTGCCTGGAGGCAGGGTCTCATTTTGTGTCAGAATGCACATTTGGGTCCAGAGCGTTCTTCAAAATGTACTCTGCTCAGGTGCTTTTTACTTTGCTCCTAATATTCAGGAGTTTGGCAACAGTGAGGATAGAGTTTCCTTCGGGAGAGTAGGCAGAGTCGTCTGGTGTGGCTCCAGAGGCCCCGTCCTGAGGGCATGTGGGCCATGGCTTTGGGGCCAGAAATCTGGAAACGCGAACTAGGGTTAAGGTGAGGGCCGAGGTGATCACAGGCCCGATCTGCAGGCCCTGGTGCATCTCATATTGTACTGAAATTAAGGTGTCATAGAGGCAGTAACACAGACTTTTCTGACTGGATTGTGTGTCCAGGACAATTGCAAAATGTAGGAGTGTTTCATGGTGCCATGGGAGATTCCTCATCTCTGGGGATTCTGCCCAGTTCCCAAGAGTTTGGTGACTCTGAGGCAAGGGAAGACTGCTGTTTACCGTCCCAGGGGACACCCACAAGAGGGATTCCAGAGACAGATCCTTGTTCTGGGAACATGGAGAACACGAATGAAGTTGAGGATTTGGACCTAGGAACCTGGCAGGTCCGCTCTGCAGGCTGGTCCAGCTACCGAAGGAGTTTGTTTGAAAGTAGGCTCACACTGAGAGTCACAATGCCTCTTTGTGCCCAAGGAGGCTCCCACGTGTGGCCGTGGTCTCATGGGCCATGTAGCTGGTTCCCACTCTGAGTGTTGGACACCCATCTCAACAGCCAGGTTTCCTGCCATCAGGAAGGAGGAGTACTTCTGTGCTTCAGGTTCCGCTATAGGCAGGGATTTGAGCTACGGTCTGGGGAGAGAGGCCTGAATACCCAGGTTTAGTAGAGATGACGGTTTTGGGTCACGGCATTTCCCACCTGCAGAATACGGGGACCACTGTCTGCATGGCTGTCTGGAGGTTGTGGCTCAGGATGTGTCAGACAGAGTCTGAGTGCCCATTGCATCCTATGATATTAGAGTGCCATCGAGGGCCATGCAGGTGGATTCTCATGTGGGGTTTCTGGGCAGAATCACCAGGTAGGACTTCTTTCTGTGGGGTAGGCAGAATGCTGCGTTGTGGCTCCAGAATTCCGTATCAAGTGGGTTTGTGGACCAGGAGGTTGATGATGGAATTGTAAACACAAGCTACAGTTCAATCAGTCTCAGACGGTAGGCAGCTCCAATGTGCAGTGGCTGATTTGAGATATCCAGCACCTGACTAAGGGCGGATGTCAGATGCTTGCTCACGCTGGAGTTTGTGTCTATGAAGACTGACAAATGGAGTGGTGGCATCCTGAGACCATGGAGGATTACCCAAGCTGGGGCTTGTGAGATGCTCCAAACAGCAAGGTTTCCTTCTCCTGGACAGGGGGAGTCTGGGTTCTTTGCTCCAGGGTCCCTCATATGGAAAGTTTGGGTAGCAGAGCAATCTCGCATGGATGCCAGGAAAGCACAACTCCATTGACCTTTGCAGCTGAGAAACATGGCAGGTTCGATCTCGTGCTTCTAGGGCAAAGTTCCAAGAGGCCTGAGTTGACATGGAGTTTCATGCTGTTGGATCACAGTGCTGGTTTGCATCCAAGGAGACGTTAAAATGTTGGGGGTGGGGGCGGCCAGGTGGCTCAGTGGGTTAAGGACTTTGCCTTTGGCTCAGGTCATGATCCCAGGCTCCTGGGATCGAGCCCCGCATCGGGCTCTCTGCTCAGTGGGGACCCTGCTTCCTCCCCTCTCTCTCTCTGCCTGCCTCTCTGCCTATTGTGATCTCTGTCTGTCAAATAAATAAAATCTTTAAAAAAAATGTTGGGGGTGGTCAGGGGCCCATGCAGGATCCTCCTACACTGAGTCTTGGACACAGCTACCAAAAGCAATGTATCCTTCTGGGGACAGGAGAAGTTCTGTTGTGTGGCTCAAGAACACATGTTGGAATATAAGTTGGTATTGGAGAATAGGTCTCTGGCGACAGGCACCTGAAAACATAAGTTCAGGTATAGATGAAGTCCTAGAGGCATGTCAGGTTCAATCTTCTGACTCAGGGCCTTTGACTTGGATGTCTACCTGAAGATAGCTCCTCATTGTGTGTCAGAAGATGCATTTGGGTCCAGAGTTTTCCTTTAAATTGAGGTGGGCTCAGGGGCTTTGTACCTTGCTCCTAATCTTCAGGGTTTTTGCAACAGTGAAGGGCAGAGTTTCCTTCGGACACGTATGCACATTTGTCCGGGGCTCCAGAGACCCCATCCTGGAGGGCATGTGGGCCTGGGCTTTGGGGACAGAAATCTGCAAACGCAAACTAGGCTTAGAGTGAGGGCCGAAGTGATCTGCAGGACCCATCTGTAGGCCCTGAGGGCAGGTCATAGTGTACTGAAATTAAGGAGTCATGGAGGCAGTAGCGCAGAATTTTCTGTCTGGATAGTGTGTCCAGCATGGTCACAAAATGGATTGGAGTCTTCATGGGGCCGTGGGAGATTCTTCGTCTCTGGGGATTCTACCCAGCTCCCAAGAGTTTGGTGTCTCTGGGGGAAGTGAAGATTGTTGTTTTCCATCTCAGGGGACCACCAAAAGAGGGATTCCAGAGACAGTTTCTGGGTCTGGGCACCTGGAAAACATGAACAAGTGTGAGGTTTTTGCCCTAGGGACCTGGCTGGCCTGCTCTGCAGGCTCCTGGTCCAGCTATCAAGCAGGTGTGTTTGAAATCAGGCTCACGCTGAAGGTCACAATGCCTGTTTATGCCCAGGGCGGCTCCCATGAGTGACTTTGGTCTCATGGGCCATGCAGCTGGTTCCCACTCTGAGGGTTGGACACCCATCTCAACAGCCAGGATTCCTACCATCGGGAAGGAAGAGTACTCCTGTACTTCAATTTCCCCCATAGGCAGGGATTTGAGCTATGGTCTGGGTAGAGATGCCTGAATAACCAAGTTGAGTAAATGTGATGGCTTCTTGCCACAGCAGGTCCCACATGCAGTATATGAGGTCCACTGTGTGCGTGGCTGACTGAAGGTCGTAGCTCAGGCTGTGTCAGACAGAGCCTGAGTGCCCATGGCAGCCTAAGATATTATGGTCCCATCGAGGGCCATGCTGGTGTATCTTAATGTGGGGTTTCTTAGAAGACTCACCAGAAACCACTTCTTTCTGTGGGGGAGGCAGAATGCTGCATTGTGGCTAAAGAATTCTGTATCAAGGGGCGCCTGGGTGGCTCAGTGGGTAAAAGCCTCTGCCTTCGGCTCAGGTCATGATCTCAGGTCCTGGGATCAAGCCTCGCATCAGGCTCTCTGCTCCGCAGGGATCCTGCTTCCTCCCCTCTCTCTCTGCCTACTTGTGATTTCTCTCTCTGTGTCAAATAAAATCTTTAAAAAAAAAAAGAATTCTGTATCAAGAGGGCATGGGCATAAGGAGGGTGAGGATGGAATTGTAAACACAAGCTATGGTTAAATGCAGTGACAAGCAGAAGGCAGTTCCAGGGTGCAGCGGCTGATACGAGATATCCAGCACGTGAGTAAGGGTGGATATCAGATGTTTTCTCACACTGGAGTTTGTGTCTATGATGACTGCCGAATGGAAGGCTGGCGTCATGAGACCATGGAGGATCTCCCCCACTGTGACTTGTGAGATGCTCCAAATAGCAATGCTTCCTTCTGGTGGACAGGTGGTGTCTGGTTTGTTTGTTAGAGGTTCCACATTATGGAAAGTTTGTGTAGTAGAGTTCTCCCTCATGGATGCCTGAAAGCAAAACTCCATTGACCATTGCAGCTGAGGAACATGGCAGGTTTGATCTGGGGCCTCTGAGGCGAAGTTCCAAGAGGCCAGAGTTGACGTGGAGTTATATGCTGTTGGGTCACAATGTTGGTCGTTATGGGAGATGTTAGAATCCTGGGGTTGTCACGGTTGTCACGGGGTCAAACAGGATTCTCCTGCATTGAGTCTTGGCACAGCTACCAAGAGCAAGGTATCCTTCTGGGGACAAGAGGGGTTCTGTTGTGTGGCTGAGGGACCACATGTTGAAATACAAGTTGGTATTGGAGAACAGGCCTCTGGGTACAGGAGACCGAAAACCCAAGCTAGGGTATCAATGAATTCCTAGAGGCATGTTCGGTTCAATCTTCTGACTCAGGGCCTTTTACTTGGATGTCTGTCTGGAGACAGGTGCTCATTGTGTATCAGAATATGCACTTGGGTCCAGAGCGTTCTTTGAAATTGAGCTGGGCTCAGGTGCTTTGTATTTTGCTCCTAAGATTCATGGTTTTGGCAAACGTGAAGGGCAGAGTTTTCTTTGGGAGTGTAAGCACACTCATCTGGTGTGGCACCAGAAGTCCCATCCTGGAGGGTACGTGGGCCAGGGTTTTGGGGACAGAAATCTGCAAACACAAACTAGGGTTAGGGTGAGGGCTGGTGTGATCCCAAGCCAAATCTGCATGGCGTGAGTGCACCTCATAGTGTACTGAAATTAAGGTGTCATGGAGGCCGTAGCACTTGCTTTTCTGTCTGGACTCTGTGTCTAGGACAGTCGCAAAATGTAAAGAATTCTTCATGGGGCCATGGGAGATTCTTCGACTCTGGGGATTCTTCCCAGCTCCCAAGAGTTTGGTGTGTCTGGGGGGAAGGGAAGACTGCTGTTTTCTGTCTCAGAGGACCTTCAAAAGAGGGATTCCAGAGACAGGTACTGGGACTGGGCATCTGGAAAACATCGAGGGTGAGGTTTTGGCCCTAGGGTCTTGGCAGGCTTGCCCTGTGTGCTCCTGGTCCAGCTACCAAGGTGGTTTGTTTGAAAGCATACTCACACTGAGAGTCACAATGCCTGTTTGTGCCCTAGGCAGCTCCCATGAGTGACTGTGGTCTCATGGGCCATGCAGCTGGTTCCCACGCTGAGGGTTGGACACCCATCTAAACAGCCAGGATTCCTGCCATCGGGTAGGAGGAGTACTCCTGTGCTTCAGTTTCCCCCATAGGCAGGGATTTGAGCTATGGTCTGGGGAGAGATGCCTGAGTAACCAGGTTGAGTAGATGTGAAGGCTTCGGGCCACAACAGGTACCACCTGCAGGATATGGAGCAAACTGTCTGTGTGGCTGACTAGAGGTCGTGGCTAAGGCTGTGTCATACTGAGCCTGAGTGCCCATGGTGGCCTATGATATTAGGGTGACATTGAGGGCTGTGCAGGTGGATCTACATGTGGGGCTTCTGGGCAGACTCACCAGGCACTTCTTCTGTCTGTGGGGTAGGCAGAATGCTGCATTTTGTCTCCAGAATTCCCTGTCAAGAAGGCTTGGTGATGAGGAGGGTGACGAAAAAATTGTAAAAACAAGCTACTGTTAAATTAAGTGCCAAGTAAAAGGCAGTTCCAGTGTGCAACAGCTGTTTCGAGATACCAGCACCTGAGTAAGGGCTGATGTAAGATGTTTGCTTACACTGGACTTTGTGTCTATGTTGGCCACCAAATGGAGGGGTGGCGTCACGAGGCCATGGAGGATTTCCCACACTGGGGCTTGTGAGATGTTCCAAACAGCAAGGATTCCTTGTACTGGACAGGGCGAGTCTGGTTTGTTTGCTCCACCGTACCCCATATGGAAAGTTTGGGTAGCAGAGCTCTCTAAAATGGATGCCTGGAAAGCACACCTCCATTGACCATTGCAGCTGAGGAACATGGCAAGTTCCTTCTGCTGACTCTGGGGCGAAGTTCCAAGTGGCTTGAGTAGACATGGAGTTTCATGCTGTTGGGTCACAATGCTGGTTTGTATCCAGGGAGAAGTTAGAATGTTTTGGTGGCCAGGGGCCATGCAGGATTCTCCTACACTGAGTCTTGGACATAGCTACCAAGAGCAAGCTATCCTACTGGAGACAGGAGGGATTCTCTTGTGTGGCTCACGGACCACATGTTGGAATTTAAGTTGTTATTGGAGAAAAAGCCTCTGGGGACAGGCACCTAAAAATCTAATCTATGGTATCGAAGGAGTCCTAGGGGCATGTCAGGATCAAACTTCTGACTCAGGGCCTTTGACATGGATGTCTGCCTGGAGGCAGGTGCTCATGGTGTGCCAGAATGCACATTTCAGTCCAGAGTTTCCCTCGCAATTGAGGTGGGCTCAGATACTTTGTATATTGCTCCTAATCTTCAGGGTTTGGGCAACAATGAAGGGCAGAGTTTCCTTCGGGAGTGTAGGCACAATCGTCTCGTGTGGTTCCAGAGGCCCCATCCTGGAGGGCATGTGGGCCAGGGCTTTGGAGCCAGAAATCTGCAAACATGAACAATGGTTAGGGTGACAGCTGAGGTGATCACAGGCCCGATATGCAGGCCCTGAGGACAATGCATCATGTACTGGAATTAAGGTGTCTTGGAGGCGTTAGCACAGGGTTTTCTGTCTGGATTGTGTGCCCAGGATGGTTGCAAATGGTAGGGGTGGCTTCATGAGGTCATGGGAGATTCTTCGTCTCTGGGGATTCTGCCCAGATCCTAAGAGTTTGGTGTCTTGGGGGAAGGGAATACTGCTGTTTTCCGTCTCAGGGAACACCCAAATGTGGGATTCCAGAGACAGGTTCTGTGCCTGGGCGCAATGAAACACGAACTAGGGTAAGCATTTGGTACTAGTGACCTGGCAGGCACGCTCGGCCGGCTCCTGGTCTAGCTACCAAGGGCGTTTGTTGCAAAGCAGGCTACGTTGAGGGTCACAATGCCTGTTTGTGCTCAGGGTGACTAACAAGAGTGTCTGTGGACTCATGGGCCTTGCAGCTATTTCCCACTTTGAGGGTTGGACACCGATCTCAACAGCCAGGTTTCCTGCCATCTGGAATGAGGAGTACTCTTGTGCATCAGGTTCCCCTTTAGTCAGGGATTTGAGCTATAGTCTGGGGAGAGATGCCTGAATATCCAGGTTGAGCAGATGTGATGGTTTTGGGCCAAGGCAGGTCCCACCAGCAGTTTATGGGGCCCACTGTATGCATGCCAGACTAGAGGTCATGGCTCAGGCTGTGTCAGACAGAGACTGAGTACTCCTGGTGGCCTATGATATTAGGGTGCCGTCAAGGGCAAGGCAGGTGGATCCTCATGTCGGGTTTCTGGGAAGTCTCACCAGGCACTTCTTCTTTCTGTGGCGCATGAAGAATGCTGTGTTATGACTCCAGAATTCCCTATCAAGAGAGCTTGGGGACCAGGAGAGTGAAGATGGAATTGTAAACACAAGTTACAGTTAAATTCAGTGCCAAGCAAAAGGCAGTTCCAGTGTGTACTGGCTGATTTGAGATATCCAGCACCTGAGTAAGGCAGATGTCAGATGTTTGCTCATACTGGAGAATGTGTTTATGATGACCACCAAATGGAGGGGTGGCATCGCGAGGCCATGGAGTATTTCCCACTCTGGGGCTTGTGAGATGCTTCAAACAGCAACGCTTCCTTCTACTGGACAGGGCGAGACTGGTTTTTTTGCTTCACCATTCTCCATATGGAAAGTTTGAGTAACAGAGGTCTCCCGGTTGGATGCCTGGAAAGCACACCTCCATTGACCACTGCAGATGAGGAACATGGCAGGTTCGATCTGGTGGCTCTGGGGAAAAGTTCCTTCTGGCCTGAGTTGACATGGAGTTTCATGCTGTTGGATCACAATGCTGGTTTGTATCCAGGGAGATGTTAGAATGTTGGGGTGGTCAGGGGCCATGCAGGATTCTCCTACATGAGTCTTGGACAAAGCTACCAAGAGCAAGGTATCCTTCTGGGGACAGGAGTGGTTCTGTAGTGTGGCTCAGGGACCACGTGTTGGTATATAAGTTGGTATGGGAGAACAGACCTCTGGGGCTGGCACCTGAAAATCTAATTTAGCCTATCAACGAAGTCCTAGGGGCATGTCAGGTCAAATCTTCTGACTCATGGACTTTGACTTGGATGTCTTCCTGGAGGCAGGTGCTCATTGTGTGTCAGAATGCACATTTCTGTCCAGTGCGTCCTTTGAAATTGACATGGGCTCAGGGGCATTTACTTTGCTCTTTATCTTCAGGGTTTGGGCAACAGTGAAGTGTAGACTCTCCTTCAGGAGGGTTGGCACAATCATCTGGTGTTGCACCAGAGGCCCCATCCTGGAGGGCATGTGGGCCAGGGCTTTGGGGACAGATCTGCAAATGCGAACTAGGGTTAGGGTGAGGTCCGAGGTGATCACAGTCCCGATCTGCAGGCCCTGAGGGCAGCTCATAGTGTACTGAACTTAAGGTGTCATGGAGGGGTTGTGCAGGCTATTTTGTCTGGATTCTGTGTCCAAGACGGTCACAAAAGGTAGGGTTGGCTTCATGGGGCCATGGGAGATTCTTCCTCTCTGGGTATTCCGCCCACCTCCCAAGAGTTTGGTATCTCTGGGGGAAGGGAAGACTGCTGTTTTCAGTCTCAGGGGAAGCGGAAAAGAGAGATTCCAGAGACAGTTTCTGGGTCTGGGTGCCTGGAAAACACCAACGAGGGCGAATATTTGGCAGTAGCAACCTGGTGGGCCTGCTCTGTGGACTCCTGGTGGAGCTACTGAGGGGGTTTGTTTGAAAGCAGGCTCACTCTGAGAGTCACAATGCCTGTTTGTGCCCAGGGCGTCTCCCATGATTGACCATGATCTGAAGACCCATGCAGCTGGTTCCCACTCTGAGGGTTGGACACCCATTTCACAGGCCAGATTTCCTGCCATCGGCAAGGAGGGGAACACTTGTGCCTCAATTTCCTCCATAAGAAGGGATTTGAGCTAAGTTTTGGGGACAGATGCCTGAATAACCAGGTTGAGCAGAGATGATGCTTTCGGGCCACAACAGGATATGGGGCCTGCAGGATATGGGGCCCAATGTCTAGGTGGCTGACTGGAGATCGTGATTCAGGCTATGTCATACAGAGCTTTTGTGCCCATGGTGGCCTATGATATTAGGGCACTTTCGAGGGCCATGCAGGTGGATCCTCATGAGGAGGATCTGGGCAGACTCACCAGGCACTTTTTCTTTCTACGGGACAGGCAAAATGCTGCATTGTGCCCCCAGAATTCCCTATTAATGGGGCTTGGGGACAAGTAGGGTGAAGATGGAATTGTAAACACAACCTATGGTTAAATACAGTGCCAAGTAGAAGGCAGTTCCAATGTGCAGTGGGTGATTCGAGAGATCCAGCACCTGAGTCAGGGCGGTTGTCCAATGTTTGTGCACACTGGAATTTGTGTCTATGATGAATGACAAATGGAAGGGTGGTGTCAAGAGGCCGTAAAGGATTTCCCACACTGAGGCTTGTGAGATGCTCCAAACAGTAAGTTTCCTTGTACTGGATAGGTGGAATCTGATTTGTTTGCTCCAGGGTCCCCCATGTGGAAATTCTAGGTAGCAAAGCTCTCCGACATGGATGCCTGGAAAGCACACCTCCATTCTCCATTGCAGCTGGGGAACGTGGTAGATTCATTCTGGTGGCTGGTGCGAGGTACCAAGGGTCATGAGTTAACATGGAATCTCTTTCAGATGGGTTACACTGCTTGTTTGTTGCCAGGGAGATCTTAGAATGTGCTGGTGGCTAAGGTGCGATGCAGGATTCTCCTCTTCTGAGGGTTTGGCACAGGTCGAAGAGCATGGTTACCTTGGGTACAGGAAGGGTTCTGTTGTGTGGCTCAGGGACCACATGTTGTATCAAAACTTGGTATTCCAGAATAGGCCCCTGAGGACAGATGCCTGAAAACCTAATCAAGGGTTCCAATGAGGTCTAAGGGCATGTCAGGTTCAATCTTCTGACTCAGGACCATTGACATGACTGTCTACCTGAATGTAGCTGATCAGGTTGTTTCAGACTGCGCATTTGCATCCAGAGCGGTCGCCAAAATTGGGGTGGGCTCAGGGGCCTTGCAAGTTTCTCTTAATCTTTAAGGTTTGGGCAACTGTGATAGGCACAATTTCTTTAGGGAACGCAGCCACAGTCCTGTGGTGCACATCGAGTGACCCCTTCCTGGAGGGCATGTGAGCCATGGTTTTGGGAGAGAAGTCTGCAAACACAAATTTGGTTTCGGGTTCGGGTTAGTTACGATGCTATAGCAGGCCCAATGCATAGACCTGGGGGGCAGCTCGTCAGAAACTGTAATTAGGGTGACTGGAAGACGGTAGCACAGACTTTTCTATCTTGGTTGTGTGTCCAGAATGACCTCGGAATGTAGTTGAGGTCTCATGGGTCCATGGGAGACTTCCTCTCTAAGGATCCTGGCAGCTCCCCTTAGTCTGGTGGCTTTTTTGGGGAAGGAAGAGTGTTGTTTTCCATCTTAGAGGTGTCCCAAAACAGGGATTCCAGAGACAGGATCTGGGTCTGGGCACCTGGAAAATCTCACCAAAGGTTAGGATTTGGGCCTAGGGGCGTATCAGGCCTGCAATGCGGGAACCTTGTGGTGGAACTGAGAGGGTTTGTTTGAAAGCATACTCAGGTGAGGGTCACAATGCCTGTTTGTGCCCCGGGCAGCCCTAAGGAGTTGGCGTGGTCACATTGGCCATGTACCTTGCTCCCACTTTGAGGGCTGGACACCCATCCCAACAGCCAGGTTTCCTTTCATGGGGAGGAGTAGTACTCTATAGTGCTTCAGGTTCCCCCATTTGAAGGATTTCAGCAAAGTCTGGGGAAAGGTTCCAGAATACAAAGTATGGGGTCCATCTTTAATGATGGACTTGGGCCATGACCAGTCCTACATGCTAGATATGGGACCTGCTCTCTTGGTGACCGACACTAGGTCGGAGTTCAGGCTCTGTCAGACACAACACTAGTGTCCAGGGAAGTCTATAAATCGGGGTTCCCTCCAGGGCCGAGCAGACTGATCCTCATGTGGGGATTCTGGGCAGACTAACCAGCCACTTCTTCTTTCTATGGGGGAGGCAGAATGCTGCATTGCGGCTCCAGAATTCAATATCAAGAGGCCTTGGGGAGCATTAGGGTGAGAATGGAATTGAAAACACAAGCTACTATACAATTCAGTGCCAAACGGAATGCATTTCCAATGTGAAGTATCTTTTTCGATATATCCAGCACCTGAGTAAGGGCGGATGTCAGATGTTTGCTCACACTAGAGTTTGTGTCTATGAAGACCAACAAATGGAGGTTTGGCTTCAAGAGGCCATGGAGGATGTCCCACGCTGAGGCTTGTGAGATGCTCCAAACAGTGGAGTCTGGTTTGTTTGTTTCAGTGTCTCCCATGTGAAAAGTTTGGGTAGAAGAGCTCTCCATCATCGATGCCTGGAAAGCAAATCTCCATTGACTTTTGTAGGTGAGGTACATAGAAGGTTCATTCTAGTGGCTCTTGGGTGAAGTATCAAGGCCTTGAGTTGACATGGACTCTCTTGCAGATGGGTCACAATGCTGGTTTGTTACCAGGAAGATTTTAGAATGTGCTTGTGGCTAAGGTGTCTGGCAGGTTTCTCCTACCCTGAGGGTTTGGCACAGGTTGAAGAGCACAGTATGGTTCTGGGGACAGAAGAAGTTCTGTTGTGTGTCCCAGGGCCCACATGTTGTTTCATAAGTTGGTCTTCCAGAACAGGCCTCTGAGGACAGTTGCCTGAAAACCTAATCTAGGGTTCCAATGAGGTCCTAGGGGCATGTAGGTTCAATCTTCTGACTCAGGAGCAATTAGTTGGCTGTCTGCCTGGATGTAAGTGATAAGGGTGTTTCAGACTGTGCATTTGCATCCAGAGCGGCTGTCGGTTTTGGGGTGGGCTAAGGGACCTGGCAGGTATCTCCTAATTTGAGAGGTTTGGGCAACTATTATGGGCAGTTTCCTTGGGGATGGCAGGCACAGTCCTTGGTGTGGTCCAGAGACACCTTCCTGGATGGCTTGAGAGCCATGGTTTTGGGAGAGAAGTCTGCAAACACAAATTTGGATTAGGATTAGTGGCGAGGGGATTGCAGGCCAAATACATAGACCTGGAGAGCAGCTTGTCAGGAACTGAAATTAGGGTGACTGGAAGGCAGTAGCACAGGCTTTTCTATCTAGAATGTTTGTCCAGGATGGCCTCAGAATGCAGCTGTGGCCTCATTGGTCAATGGGAGTTTTTTCCTCTCTAACGATCCTGGCAGCTCCCCATAGTTTAGTGGCTTTTTCGGGGAAGGGAAGAGAGCTGTATTCCATCATATGGCTTCCCCATAACAGGGATTCCAGAGACGGGATCTTGGTCTGGGCGCCTGGAAAATCCCAAAAAGGCTTAGGATGTCGGCATAGGGGCATACCTGGCCTGCAATGCGGGATTCTGCTGGTGCCACTGAGAGTGCTTGTTTGAAAGCATACTCAGGGTGATGGTCACAATGCCTGTTTGTGCCCAGGGTGGCCCTCCGGAGTGGGCGTAGTCTCATTGGCCATGTTGCTGGCTCCCACTCTGAGGGATGGACAACCATCCCAACACAAGATTTTCTGTCATGGGGAGGGAGGGATTCTCTATTATGCTTCCGGTTCCCCCATTGGCAGGGATTCCATCAAAAGTCTAGGGACAGGTGACTGAATACCAAGGATGGGTAGAGATGATGGCCTTGGGCCATGGCCGGTGTCAGATGCTGGATATGGGGCCCGCTCTCTGAGTGGGTAACACTAGGTCGGGGCTCAGGCTCTGTCGGACACAGCAGTAGTGGCCAGGGCAGCCTATAAATCAGGGTTCCCTTGGGGGCCGAGCAGATTGATTCACATGTGGGGTTTTTGGGCAGACTCACCAGGCCCTTCTTCTTTCTATGGGGCAGGCAGAATGCTTTGATGTGGCTCCAGAATTCCCTATCAAGAGGTCTTGTGGACCAGGAGGGTGAGGATGGAATTTTAAACACAAGCTATGGTTACATTCAGTGCCAAACGGAAGGCTGTTCCAGTGTGCAGCAGCTGATTTGAGACATCCAGCACCTGTGTAAGGGCAGATGTCAGATGTTTGCTTACACTGGACTTTGTGCCTATGATGACAGACAATGGTGGTGTGGGGTCAAGAGGCCATGGAAGATTTCCCACTCTGCAGCTTGTGAGATGCTCCAAAGAGCAAGGTTTCCTTCTACTGGACAGGGGGAGTTTGGTTTGTTTGCTCCAGTGTGCCCCATATGGAAAGTTTGGGTAGCAGTGCTCTCCCGCATAGATGACTGGAAAGCACACATCCATTGACCATTGCAGCTCAGGAACATGGCAGGGTCGATCTGGTAACTCTGGGACAAAGTTCTAAGAGGGCTGAGTTGACATGGAGTTTCATGCTTTTGGATCACAATGCTGGTTTGTATCCAGGGAGAAGTTAGAATGTTTTGGTGGTCAGGGGCCATGCAGGATTCTCCTACACTGAGACACGGACACAGCTACCAAGAGAAAGGTATCCTTCTGGGGACAGCAGGGGTTCTGTTGTGTGGTTCAAGGAACACATGCTGGAATATAAGTTGGTATTGAATAAAAAGCCTCTGCAGACAGGAGTCTAAACATCCAAACTAGGGTATTGATGAAGTTCTATAGTCATGTCAGGTTCAAACTTCTGACTCAGGGCCTTTGACTTGGATGTCTGCCTGGAGGCAGGGGTGTATTTGTATGTCCGAATGCGTATTTGGGTCCAGAGCGTTCTTCGAAAATGAGGTGGGCTCAGAGGCTTTGTACTTTGCTTCTCATATTCAGGGTTTGGGCAATAGTGAAGGGCAGTTTCCTTCAGGAGTGTAGGCACACTCGTCCGGTTTGGGACTGGAGGCCCCATTCTGGAGGGCATGTGGGCCAGGACTTTGGGAACAGAAGTTGCAAACGCGAACCAGTGTTAGGGTGAGGGCCGAGGTGCTCACAAGACCGATCAGCAGGCCCTGAGGGCAGCTCATAGTGTATTGAAATTAAGGTGTCATGGAGGCGGTAGCTCAGGCTTTTCTATCGGGATTGTGTGTCCAGGATGGTCCTAAAAGGTAGGGGTGGCTTCATGAGGACACGTGATATTCTTCTTCTCTGGAGATTCTGCCCAGCTCCCAGTGTTTGGTGTCTCTCGGAGAAGGGAAGGCTGATGTTTTTCGTCTCAAGGGACCCCAAAATAGGGATTTGAGAGACAGGTTCTGGGTCTGGGCACCTGGAAAGCACAAACGAGGGTGAGGATTTGGCCCTAGGGACCTGGCAGTCCCAGTCTGTGGACTCCTGGTCTAGCTACTGAGGGTGTTTGTTTGATAGGAGGCTCATGCTGAGGGTCACAATACCTGTTTGTGCCCAGGGCATCTCCCATGAGTGGACCTAGTCTCATGGGCCATGCAGCTGGTTCCCACTCTGAGGATAAGACACCCATCTCAACAGCCAAGTTTCTGCCATCGGAAAGGAGGAATAATCCTGTGCTTCAGGTTCCCCCATAGGCAGGGATTTGAGCTACGGTCTGGTGACAGATGCCTGAATATCCAGGTTTTGTAGATATGATGGCTTCGGGCCATGGCAGGCCCACCTGCAGGATAATGGGCCCACTCTGTTGCCTAGAGGTCGTGGCTCTGGCTGTGTGAGACAGAGTCTTAGAGCCCATGATATTATGGTGCTGTCAAGGGCCATGATGTGGGGTTTCTGGGCAGACTCACCAGGCACTTCTTCTTTCTGTGGGGCAGGCAGAATGTTGCATTGTGGCTCCAGAATTCCCTATCAAGAGAGCTTGGGGACCAAGAAGTTGAGGATGGAATTGTTAACACAATCTATGGTTAAATTCAGTGACAAGCAGAAGGCACGTCCAGTGTGCAGCAGCTGATTCGAGACATCCAGCACCTGAGTAAGGGCGGATGTCAGATGTTTGCTCATACTGGAGATTGTGTCTATGATGACCAGCAAATGGAGGGGAGGCGTCATGAAGCCTTGGAGGATTTCCCACCCTGGGGCTTGAGATGCTCGAAACATCAAGGTTTCCTTCTAATGGACTGGTGGAACCTCGTTTGTAGGCTCCAGGGTCCCCCATGTGGAAAGTTTGGGGATCAGAGCACTCCTGCATGGATGCCTGAAAAGCCCACCTCCAGTGCCCGTTGCAGATGAAGAAATGGCAGTTTCATACTGGTGACACTGGGGTGAAGTTCAAAGTCACCGGTGTTGACATGGAGTTTCATGTCATGGAGTTTCAAGCTGTTGGATCACAATGCTGGTTTGTATCCACGGAGATGTTAGAATGTTGGGGCGTTCAGGGGCCATGCAGGATTCTCTTACACTGAGTCTTGGACACAGCTACCAAGAGCAAGATATCCTTAAGCGACAGGATGGGTTCTGTTGTGTGGCTCAGGGACCACATGTTGGAATGTAAGTTGGTATTGAAGAACGGGCCACTGGGGACACGCACATGAAAATCTAAGCTAGGGTATTGATAAAAGTCCTAGAGGCGTGTCGGGTTCAATCTTCTGGCTCAGGGCCTTTGCCTTGGATGTCTGCCTGGAGGCAGGGGCTCATTGTGTGGCAGAATGTGCCCTTGGGTCCAGAATTTTTGTCGGAATTGAGGTGGTCTCACGGGCTTTGTACTTTTCTCCTAATCTTCAGGGTTGGGCAACTGTGAAGGGCAGAGTTTCCTTCGGGTGTGTAGGCAAAGTCGTCTGTTGTGGCTCCAGAGGCCCCATCCTGATGGGCATGTGGGCCAGGGCTTTGGGACAGAAATCTGCAAATGCAGGTGGTGGGTATTATAGAGGGCACGGCTTGCATGGAGCACTGGATGTGGTGAAAAAATAATGAATACTGTTTTTCTGAAAATAAATAAATTGGAAAAAAATAAATAAATAAAAAAAAGAAAGAAATCTGCAAACGCGAGCGAGGGTTAGATTGAGGCCTGAGGTGATCACAGGCCTGATCTGCAGGCCCTGTTGGTAGCTCATACTGTACTGAAGTTAAGGTATCATGGAGGCGGTAGTGCAGGCTTTTCTGTCTGCATTGCTATCCTGGACTTTCGCCAAATGTGTGGTTGGCTTCATGGGCAATGGGAGATACTTCGGTTCTGAGGATTTTGCTCAGCTCGCAAGAGTTTGTTGTCTCTGGGAGAGGGGAACAATGCAGTTTTCCGTCTCAGGGAACCCCCAAAAGAGGGATTCCAGAGACAAGTTCTGGGTTTGGGCTCCTGGAAAACACCTAGGAGGGTGAATGTTTGGCCCTAGGGTGGTACACGTGCTCTCCAGGCTCCTGGTCCAGCTACCGAAGGGTTTTGTTTGAAAGCAGCCACTCGCTGAGTGTAACAATGCAAGTTTGTTCCCAGAGTGGCTCCCATGAATGGCAGTGGTCTCATGGGCCATGCAGCTGGTTCCCACTCTGAAGGTTGGACACCTATCTCAACAGCCAGGCTTCCAGCCTTCAGGAAGGAGGAGTACTCTTGTGCTTCACGTTCCTCCGCAGTCAGGGATTTGAGCTAAAATCTGGAAAAGATGCTTGAATATCCAGGTTGAGTAGAGATGACGGCTTTGGGCCACAACAAGTTGGGCTATCAGAGTACCATGGATTTTCTGCCAGTTGGGCCCCACCCCCCTGGGCTCATATGCGTCTTCAGTACAGGAAAGCTGAGTCCATGTTCTGAAGGAATATTGGGAACATTACTACTCTGAAACCCTCCAACCTGGCTCAGCACAGGGCACATGAGTACTCTGAACTCCAGCCAACCCAGATGTGCACAATGTGTGGAATATCTGGAGATATCAGGCAGAGAGGACATTTAACAAACAAGTAGGTACTAGGAAAAAGAATCACCACATCTCTGTATGCAGTGTTAGTCCTTGGAACACTGGCCCGCAGTCCATGGACTGTCAGAAACAACTCAGCAGTGGAAAAAATAATTCCCCAGAAACCTGGCTAACCCAGAGCCCACAGACCATCAATCCTCAAACACAGCCTAGCAAAGAGACATTCAGAACTCAAGACAGAGCACCTCCCAGGAACCCAAAGACTGGGAGGTTTCTGATTCCATTTGACACTGGGCAGATGAGTCACACAGAAGCTGGGTGGACAAGGAACCTACATACCACAAGCTGGCCAGGCCAGTGCAGCACAAGGCAGGGAATTCCAGAGAACAGGCTTGCTAAATTCCACGAAACAATGGGTCCTGCATCCCAGCTGGTATTGGTAAAATGATTCAATGCAACAGAAGCATTACCATGGGCCTTTGTACCCAGTGGACAAATACTCAGCTTTCCTCTAGGCCGAGCAGACATCTGGACACTAGACTCACCATGTGCCCTTGGACCAGGACCAACAACTCAGATGTCTGCTATGTCATGCAGGCACCTTGAAGAGCCATCTCACCATGTTCCCATTGATATGGAGACAAACAAATCTCTCTATTACACTAAGCAGGCACCTGGACATCAGGACCACCATGTGCTCTTGGGCCTGGAGACTGATAAGTGAGCTGTCTAGTAAGCTAAGCAGTCACCATGACAGTGGGCTCACCATGGTCCCTTGGATATTGATCCCAAGAAACGAGCTCCAGGCTAGGCCAAGCAGATAACTGGACTTGAGCCTCACCATGTGCCCTTAGACCTAGAAACCAACAACTCAGCTCTTTGCTTGGCCAAGCTGGCACCATGACATTTGGCTTACCATGTGCCCTTGGATCTGGAGACCAAAAGCTGAGCTGCCTCATGGGTAAAGCAGGCATGTTGACAGTTGGCTAACCATGTGCCCTTGGACCTGGAGACCAACAATGCAGCTCTGTGATAAGCCAAGCAGGTGACTTCAAACTGGCTCAACATGGGTCCATGGACCTGGAAACCACAAAATTAGGTCTCTACTATGCCAAGAACGACCTTGACTGCTGCTGCACAATGTGCCCTTAGACCTGGAGACCAAAAAGGGACCAATAAGCCAAACAGACATAAAGACATGTGGCTTACCATGTGCCCTAGGACATTTAGACCAACAACTCAGCTATTTGCCTGGCCAAGGAGGCACCTTGACAAAAGGCTCACCAAGTGCCCTTGGACCAGCAGGCCAATAACTGAACTGTCTGGTGGGTTAAGCAGGCACCTTGATAGTGGGCTAAACCAGTGACCTTGGAAGTTGAGGCCAAGAAAGGAGAGCTTGGAAGGACAAGCAGACATCTAGACAGGAGGCTCATCATGTGATCCTGGACCTGGAGACCCACAACTCAGCTCTTTTCTTGGCAAACTGGACACCTTGGCAACAGGCTTCACATG
The DNA here is from genome assembly GCF_020171115.1 of Neogale vison. NCBI lineage: Eukaryota > Metazoa > Chordata > Mammalia > Carnivora > Mustelidae > Neogale > Neogale vison. Next base: position 122,276,063 of record NC_058092.1, on the reverse strand, counting down.
TGTTCTTGGACCTGGAGAATGACAACTGCATTGTGATGGGCTATACTGGCATGTTGGCAGGACCTCAAGACCAACAACACAGCTCACTATTAGGTCAAGCAGCCACTTGGACAGCAGGCTTACCATGAGACCTTGGACTTGGTGACCAATAAGGAACCCTCAGTAAGACCAAGCACATACCTTGAATGTGGGATCACCATGTACCCTTTTATCTGAAACAACACAGCACATTGCTAGGCCAAGAAGGCACCTGGATAGCAGGCTCACACTGTGTTCTTTAATGGCAATAAGAAACACACAATTCTGGCCCAGGCCAAGCAGACAAATACGTAGTGGGCTCACCATGTGCCCATTGGCCAGTAGACCAAAAATTGAGCTGTCTGATAGGCCAATCAGACAGCTGGGCAGCAAGATCACCATGTGCCCTTGGACCTTGAGACAAACCCAGCTGTCTGATATGCCACGTAGGCACCTGGTAAGCAGGTGCACCATGGGCTCTTGGACCTCAAAACCATCAACTAAACTCTGTGTTCAAGCAGCTAGGAACGTTGATACAGGCTTACCATGGGCACTTGGTCCAGTAGACCAAAAAATCAGCTGTGTGCTAGACCAAGCGGGTATTGTGAATGTGGGTTGACCGTATGTCCTTGGATCGGGAGACGAATAACTGAGCTGTCTGACAGGCCTACCAGGCACCTGGACAGCAATTTCACTGTGTGCCCTTGGACCTTGAGGCCAACAATGAAGATCTACACTAGGCCAAGAAGGCAAATGGACAGCAAGTTCAGCATGTTTCCTTGGACACACATCCTTCCTTCTTCCCAGAGTACAGCACAAACACTCGGCTTTCCAGCTGGCGTCAGATTATGAGACCTCCAAACCTGCTCATCACTGCACCAATTTGTCCGATGCGGCCATGAAGACCTGGGAGCCTCCAAACTATGAGCCCTCCATCCCAGGACAGCATGGGACTAAGAAGCTACTGGGATACCAACTTGCCCCCAAAATCTATGGTGGTATGCTTTTCACCTCTGCAGAAAAGTAAGCATTTGAGTCTCTTTTTATTTTTGATGTCCTTCAGCCTGAGGTCTTTTGGGCCTCCGATCTGTGTAATATTCATTTTGGGGGAATTCTCCTCCTAAGAATAAAACTACATCATGCCCTAGGAATTGAAACAGGCCAATGGTTTGAAGACTTTTTTTTCAAACTTATGGCATGAAATGAAGAGGGGTGATGGGAGGAAATTGTGGAGGAGACCCAGACCATGAATACTGTGGAGTCATTGGGGTTGAAATCTTCCAGCTGAAGGAGAAGTGTTACATCCTCAAAGGAGAGGTGGAGGCCTTAAAGAAGGAAGTGAAGAAATGCACTGAGAGGCAGGCTTAGATCCATGAGGTGGAGACATTCTTCATTCAAATGAGGGTTTTCCTGGTTATTTCTGCCTTACACGCAGTGCCCAAGTGTTAATGTTTATGCACCCACCCACTATGGCATAGAAGGGTAGTTGGGGAATAGGTGTACATCTCCCCGATTGATGGTACAGTATGAATTTGAAAAATAGCCAAATGAAGCTTTTAAAATAAAAAATTAAAAAAAAACACAAAAGTTATTATTTCTAAATAACTGGTTTACAAAAAACAACCCCTGGGTGATTGCAAAGGGCAGGCTGTTTTAGAACCACTACTATCCCTTATAATCCTTAATATTTTCCTGAGGTTAGGGTCTCCATGGCTCTGAAAATATGTTGGTTAAGCATGCAGAGTTGGCATTGAGTATAACCTACCTGTCCTCAACAACTTGTTCAGACATACTAATCTTTAGAACCAAAGCAGGGAACCAGAGTTCAGCACCCTCTGCTTAGAAGGAATAAACAATCTATGTGTCTGATCACAAGTATTTCTGCATAAAGCATTGGCAGATTACAATTTTTCAGATTTTTGCTAAATTTGAGTTTGGCTCCTGATGTTATGGCTTCAGACCGTGGCCAGGAAAACAGCTGTTTATCCAGGACAGATTCATCTGTGATGCAGTCCTTGGAAGAACAAACGTGACAAGACCATTAAAGAAGGGTAGAACGACTCCAGAGGCAGGGTAAGATTTTCTTTATCTGGGTGAGTAGATTTGGGGTCAGAGCAGGAGACAGAATGGCATGAGTGGCCAGGCTGCAGGATTCATTCTGACCAAAGAAGCACTGCAGGAATTGGGGAGAAATGTGGGATTCACACTGTTTGCATTAGTTGCATGGGTGTATGCACAGAGTAAGGTGCAGTGGGAGAGAGGTGGTAACAGGTGCACCTTGGAGACACTAGGGTCTGTATGGGTATGAAGAATAGGGCCACTTCCAGAAGTCAGTACTGATCTTCTGATAAATTGGACACTGGGGTCAAAATGGAGTTGGGAGGTGAGATTCCTGGATGGCCCCTTCTGGGCTATGGTCCATCTTAGCTGCAGGGATGTGGAGTGGGAGTGTAGGTGTGGTGCAAATGCCAGTCATCTGGTGTCTACTTTTGACTCCAACTGAGATTGTAGGGGAAGTGCCTAGAGCTGTGGCTCCTGGGCTGAGCTCAGTAATAAGAGTGTGCCCATAGCACCTGGGAATACACAGATGGGAACTATGAGGAAGTTTCCTCTGGGGGTCAAGATAAACTTCAAGGGAACTTGGAAAATGGGAGGCATACAAACATAAGATGGATGATTTCTGAGCTAATTTGAGGGTACTGCTTCTAGGAGCCAATGTAGAGTCTGGAAGAGTCCAGGTCACTTAAGTGCAAGGGGATCATGGGTTGCTTTTGTGCTCCTAGCACTCAGAAGCTCCTGTGATTACCTGATCAAACCATGCTCGCTGTACTGACGGTTCCACAAACATCAAGCCCCTTCACTGACTGGCACATCAGAGTTGCTCACCCCTTCAGTTCCCATTCCTTTATTCTGAAAATGAGGGCAGCGTTTGTAGGAGGTGATTGTGTGAGCAGGAGGCAGGAGAAGGCAGGTTTGGGGAGAGGATACAAGGGCAGGGACAGACGCAGTCCAGAGGCAGACCCCAGAACCCTAAGGTGTGGGTGTCAAACAACAGTGGAGAAGGCAGGATGGGTCTGGTGCTGGTCTTGGCAGATGCTATCCTGTGATGCCTATAGCCCAAAGGCGCAGCAAAGGCTGGATATGGAAGAGTTATCTCACACACTACCTTCCCAAATCTGATATTTTGCTTTGGGGAGAAAATATTCAAAAGGCCGGGACAAGGGCCATTGTCCACCATTCCTTCTTCCCTTCTGCCTCAAGACTGCATGTCTTTAGGGACATTTGGAACTCCCATGACGTGAATTTCTTTATTTAGCAGTGTGATGACAGGTAGATCACTACTACAGGTAAGAAGGGAGGTAGAGACATAGATTTATAGATTCACAGAAGCCACAGGCATTTCAGAAGAGTCCTCAGAAAGTTAAACATAGAGCTACCTATGACACAACAATTGCACTACTGGGTATTTACACCAAAGATACAGATGTATTGAAAAGAAGGGTCACCTTTACCCCAATATTCATAGCAGTAATGGTCACAATAGCCAAACTGTGGAAGGGTTCAGGGTGCCCTTAAACAGACAAATTGTTAAAAACGATGTGGTCCTTATACACAATGGAATTATACAATGAAATATTACTGAGCTATCAGAAAGGAGGAATATCCCACTTTTGAATCAACATGGAAGGGACTGGAGGAAATTATTCTGATTATAAGGTGTCAAGCAGAGAAAGTCAATTATCATATGATTTTACATAGTTGTAGAAAATAAGGAATAACATGGAGCACATTAGGAGAAAAAAGGGAAAGCAGAAGATAAGGGGAATTGGATGGGGAGATGAACCACAAGAGAATGTAAACTCAAAAAAACATGGTTTTAGAGGGGAAGGCGTTGGGGAGATTGATGAGTCTGGTGGTGGTTATTAAGGAGGGCATGTACTGAATGGACATATATATAATGTATATAACATTGTTATACTTAAACCATGAGTCTAAGAATTCTACGTCAAAAACTAATGATGTGCTGTATGGTGATTAACATTACATAATCAGATTTTTTTTAAAGAATCACATATAGAGATCAAATCAGGTCTCAACCAACACCAATATTCTGAGATTTTCCCCTGCATTTTTCAGACAATAATTCTTTGAAACTGGAACCCCATCAAAAAAAGGAATTTTGTTAACAAAACAGGAAACAACATGTGTTGGAGAGGATGTGGAGAAAGGGGAACCCTCTTATACTCTTGGTGGAAATGCAAGTTGGTGCAGCCTCTTTGGAGAACAGTGTGGAGATTCCTCAAGAAATTAAAAATAGTGCTTACCTATGACCCTGAAATTGCACTCTTGGGTATTTACCCCAAAGATACAGATGTCGTGAAAAGAAGGGTCATCTGTACCCCAATGTTTATAGCAGCAATGGCCACAGTCGCCAAACTATGGGAAGAACCAAGATGCCCTTCAACGGATGAATGGATAAGGAAGATGTGGTCCATATACACCATGGAGTATTATGCCTCCATCAGAAAGGATGAATACCCAACTTTTGTAGCAACATGAACGGGACTGGAACAGATTATGCTGAGTGAAATAAGTCAAGCAGAGAGAGTCAATTATCATATGGTTTCACTTATTTTTGGAGCATAACAAATAGCATGGAGGACAAGGGGCGTTAGAGAGGAGTAGGGAATTTGGGTAAATTGGAAGGGGAGGTGAACCACGAGAGACTATGGACTCTGAAAAACAATCTGAGGGGTTTGAAGTGGCGGGGGGTGGGAGGTTGGGGTACCAGGTGGTGGGTATTATAGAGGGCACAGCTTGCATGGAGCACTGGGTGTGGTGAAAAAATAATGAATACTGTTTTTCTGAAAATAAATAAATTGAAAAAATAAAATAAAATAAAGGAATTTTGGGTATTCATCCTTTCTGATGGAGGCACAATACTCCATAGTGTATATGGACCACATCTTCCTTATCCATTCGTCCGTTGAAGGGCATCTTGGTTCTTTCCATGGTTTGGCGACCGTGGCCATTGCTGGTATAAACATTGGGGTACAGATGGCCCTTCTTTTCACGACATCTGTATCCTTGGGGTAAATACCCAACTTTTGTAGCAACATGGATGGGACTGGAAGAGATTATGCTGAGCGAAATAAGTCAAGCAGAGAGAGTCAATTATCATATGGTTTCACTTATTTGTGGAGCATAACAAATATCATGGGGGACAAGGGGTGTAGAGAGGAGAAGTACCCCTCTTACCCCTGTTAGAGAGGGGTAAATGGGAAGGGGAGGTGAATCACGAGAGACTATGGACTCTGAAAAACAATCTGAGGGATTTGAAGTGGTGGGGCGTTGGGAGGTTGGGGTACCAGGTGGTGGGTATTATAGAGGGCACGGATTGCATGGAGCACTGTGTGTGGTGAAAAAATAATGAATACTGTTTTTCTGAAAATAAATAAATTGAAAAAAAATGCATGCAATGTTGTCAAAAAAGAAAAAAAAGAATTTTGGAAGGAATTCAAACATTTGGAGATCAAGAGCATCCTGCCAGGGAATGATTGCATGAGACAGGAAATTAAATAAGAACTTAAACACTTCTTTCCAAGTAATCAAAATGAAAACACATTGGTTCAGAACCTATGGGATGCTGAAAAGTTGGTTCTTCTTTGATTTTCTGGTTGATCCAAGCATTCTTAAGCAAGGTGGTCTTCAGTTTCCAGGTGGTTGAATTCCACAACTTTTCCTTATGGTTGAGCTCCAGTTTCAAAACACTGTGCTCTGAGAATATGCAGGGATAATCTCAATCTTTTCGTATTGGTTGAGTCCTGATTTCTGACACAGAATGTGATCTGTTCTGGAGAAGGTTCCAAGTGCACTTGAGAAGAATAGGTATGCTGTTGTTTGAGGGTGGAATATTGTGTATATATCTATGAGGTCCATTGGATCCAATGTGTTATTCACTTCTCTTGTTTCTTTATTGATTATCTGCTTGGATGATCTATTACTGAGAGTGGCATGTTAAGATCTCCTACTATTAATGTATTTATATCAGTATGACTTTTTATCTTGATTAACAGTTGTCTTATGTAGTTGGCTGTTCCCATATTGGGGGCATAAATATTTACAATTATTAGTTCTTCTTGGTGGATAGACCATTTAGGAATGATGTAGTGTCCTTCTGTATCTCTAACAAAAGTCTTTAGTTTAAAATCTAATTTATCTGATATGAGAATCATGACCTCAACCTTCTTTTGATGCCCATTGGCATGAAAGATGCTTCTTCATCCCTTCACTTTCCGTCTGGACGTCTTCTTAAGTACAAAATGGGTCTCTTGTAGATAACATGTAGATGGGTCCTGGTTTTTTTTTTTTTTTTTTTTTTTGGTCCTGTTGTTTTATCTAATCTCCAAGTCTGTGCCATTTTATGGGTGCATTTAGGCCATTCACATTGAGAGTGATTATTGAAAGTTACGTTTTTATTGACATCATGTTATCTGTGAAGTCTTTGTTTCTGTAGATTGTCTCCATATATTTCTGTTCAAAGATATTCTTAGGATTTTTACTTTCTTATAGAACCCCCCTTAATATTTCTTTTAGTGCCAGCTTGGTGGTCACACACTCTTTTGAACTATGCCGTTCATGGAAGCTCTTTATCTCTCCATCCATTTTGAATGTCAGTCTTGCTGGTTAAAGCATTCTGCACTGCATGTTCTTCTCATTTAGTGCCCTGAATACATCTTGCCAGCCCTTTCTGGGTCACCAGGTTTCTCTGGACAGTTCTGATGTTATTCTAATGGGTGTTACTCACTTGTAAGAATGTAATAATCTCTTCCCCTAGCAGCTTTCAAGAGCTCCTGTCTACGATTATGATTTATCATTTTCACAATAAGCTGCCTCGAGGTCTTTCTAGATTCTATGATCATGGTGGGGGAGTACTTTCTGCCTCTAGGACACGAACGCTAGTTCCATTCTCCAGGTTGGGATAATTTTCATAGTGAATTTGTTCAACTATATCCCTAGTCTTCTTTCTTTCTCCTCCTCCTCAAGGATTCCAATAATTCTGATGTTGGAATGTTTCATGTCATCCTTTATTTCCATAATTCTGTTTTCATGGCTTCTAAGTTGTTTGTACCAGGCTTCTTCCTGATCCTTTTTCTCTATCAGTTTGTCCTCTAGATCACTAATTATATCTTCTTCCTCAAATACCCTTGCTGTTACAGAATTTAGATTAGATTGGAACTCATTGAGAGCATTGTTAACATCATCCATGGTTGCTTTCACTTCTGCCTTAATCAATTCCATTTTGTCATTCAAGGCTTTCTCCAACCTAGCCATTGCCTGAATAATTGTTAGCCCAAATTCCCTTTTCACATACTGTTTATGTCCATATCCAATAGCTCTGATGGAGAGGGCACAGTCTCTGAATTGTTCCTCTGTTGGGCATTCCTCCTCCTAGTATTTTGATGAGAATTGGCTGAAGGGATGTGTAACTGAATATATCAACCTTGGTGCAGGCAATGTGCACTGTGGAACATTTCTGAGGTATTAGGGTGTCTGCACCAAAAATAAAGAAAAAGAAAAAGGAGGGAGAGTGAGAGAGGGAAAAAAATTAAAAAAAAAGAGTAGAGCCAGCCTGAATGGGCCCCAAAGGTAAGATTTATAAAGTACACAAACCGAAACAGACAGAAAGAAAAAAAAAATGACAAGGGAAAAAAAACACACAGCCAAAACGAACCCCGAGTATAAGATTTATATACTACCAGACCAAAAAACAAATACACAGAAAGAGTGAAGGAAGGAAAGATGGGAGGGTGGTTATAAATTCTCTTTATCTTGATATCTTTGTTAAAGGACTCAACTTTCCTGAGATAAAGGTGAATTAATCTGAATTATATATATTGGTAGCATTGATTGGGGAAAGGAGATTACCTTGAAGCATATCTCTATATGAATGTTAAAAAAATAAATAAATAAAATAAAAAATAGGAAAGAACAAGAAAAACACAGGTAATGTATCAAAGAAGTTCAATTTAAGAAGTTATTATGGAACTTGTACTTAACCTCTCATTGTGATGGTAAATAGGTTAAAATATTTTAAAAAATTGAATGAGAATAGTGGGAATGAATTAAAAATAAATGTTGTATCTATGAAGTAGTGGTGTTTGTCTTCTTGTTTTTGTTTTTGTTTTTTGGTTGGCTTTCTGAGGGAGGGGCCTGCCTCTTGATTTTACTGTCAGTCTTGCTAGAGTTGAATCCTCATACCCCCATCAAGTGTCTGAGCTCTGTGGAAACAGGTTTTTTAGGCTTTTGTTCTCTGGAGTTTTGGGGCTTTTTGTTTTGATTTTTTTCCTCTCTTTGGTGGCTTTTGGCGGTTTTTTGGAGGTTTAGAGAAAATCAAACTGCACCCACATCTCTGTCTCAGAGAGAAGCCTCAGTCTGTTTCCCTCTGGGTGCTCCAGAGCACATAAATTTCCCCTCTGCTGCCATAGGGCATGTCCCAAGCCACGGTCTCAGGGGTCAGAGGGACTCCCAATTTTACCCAAAAGCACGAAAAGTACTAGTCCAGAGAGCTGGCTTCCAGCAGCTGCCTCCACCACTACTCTCTGGCAGGTCCAGACCTCCAGAGTGGTCTCAACCAGAGATAGCACACTGAGTTTTTCACTCTGGTCTGAACTGGGAGTATTCAGAATCTCTGGGTCCTAGAGAGCACTGTTTAGTGCCTGTGCATACCTCTCTTAGGGGAGAGGTTTTTGTTGCTGGAGCTACTGTGTGCGTGCAGAGTTCAAAGGGCTAAGGTTCTAGAGAGCAGTAGCTGGCATCCACAACAGACTCTTTCACATGCACCACCACCCACACATACTCATGTGCACCAGCAGCTCAGGGACCAAGGCCTGGCTTCTTCGCTACACTCTCTCTGGCTCAGCACCAGTGGTGGTCATCCTGAGTCCCTGTTCCTAACAGGGATTAAGTCCCTGTTCCTAACTGCCTGAATCCACCAAATTCCCCTTAAGACCTTTTCCTCTTTTTGAGTGCTTGCAACCGGATTCCAAGTTAATTCTGGTCCCCAATCACAGGCACTCTCGTATTGGGGTATTACTTTCTAATGGATCACTTCTGAAGGATCCCTCCCACTTTTGTTTTTCTCCCAATATCTGCCTGAAATTTCCACTCCACTTTACCTGTCCACTGGCATCTTATCCCTCCTTAGAGATCCAGAAGTGTATAATTCTAATCTCAGGCTGATTTCATGGGTGATTAGAGTTCTTTGGTAGATCATCAGCTCACTTTAGGGGACCTGTTGAAACAGCACCTTCTACTTCTCTGCCATCTTGTCTCCACCTGACAAGAGAGACAGAATCTTCAAGCAGACTGTGCCTTATGTATGCAGCCCAATGCAAAACCATGACTCTTGGGATTCAGCCAAGGAACCACAGAGTCACATGAATATTTTAATATCTGTGGGCCCTCTTGTTACACCTCTTGCTATAAGTCACTGGGATCTTGGGGGGTTGGTCTGGGCTTCAACTCCTAAACCTCATGGGAGTTATAGCACTGCCTCATGGTTCCTCCTTTTCACCTAAGGGGTGTCGCCATTGACCCACAAGGATGACAAGAAGCCCCAGTTCAGATGTATCTTCTCTCTTTATTTCCGCAAGTCTACATACTTATATACGTTTACATGACCAATCAGTGAGCAAGGTGACCAATAAGGGGCCAAACAATGGGGAGAGCCAATGAGAATCCTGTTACTATGCTGATTAAATTTGAAACAGACAATGACTATGTTCTCCTTTAGGCGAGCTTCACCAGAACGTTCGTTGTTTACTTGCAGCGTATTTTGCTGGCAGTGAGCCAAGCGCCATCTTGTAATGGTGGGGACTTTCCCAGCTGGAGGCGGCCCCGACATCTCCCCCTTTTTTGTTTTATGGCAGAGATCGTGCCTGTCTTAGGTCGTCAGTAGCAGAAAACATCCTTACCCATCATCAGACACAAGATAACCATGATCTCTGTCCTGTCTTAGGTTGGTATGTTTCTCTACTGATCTTACCCGTCTTTGACTACAAATCTAGCATGCTTAGCCATATCTGGGGAGATGTCCCAGCCTCTATTGACATAAGGGCTTGTACTATAGCTTGGCTCTGCTCTCACTGCTGTGTTCTCCATTGGCAAACTTTTCTGAATAGAAGCAGAATGCCAATAAGAATGAGGACAAGAAGACAAATTGTGCCAGCCCATTGTTTGGTGAACTGGAACATATTGCTGAATGTTTGAAATAGCTCTGGAAGGGAAGCTGGTTGCACACGCGTACTATTTACTCGAGTTACCTCAGCCAGAAGGATTCGTGTGAAATTTTGAAAATTGTCAGACCAAGCACCCTGCAAATACTGGGAGAGCTGTTGGGAGACATTCTGTAAGTCACTCATATTAGTATAGGCTATGGGAGTTACACAAATTGCCGGGAAGGGTGCTATACATCTCAGTCCCAATAGGGCCCCCAATATGTCCACTTGTTCTTGAACCACATCCACTCTCTGGTTGACTATCAGGATTCCTGCATGCAGATGTGCATTGATCTGAGTCTGTGTTTGAAGGGCAGCTGCCGTTCCTTCTGCAAGGGTGTTCACAGCTTCCACAGTGGGTATAGTTGCAGCAAGCGAGACTGCTGCTGCCATGGCAGCTGCTGTAGATATAGCCAATGCTGTCACAATGGTGGCTGTGATACCAAAATCTCTCTTCTTTCTGGATAGCACCACCAGTAACTTGTCCTCTGGAATGGAAACTGGGATAGGAACATGGGTCATCTAGGAACCATGGAGCCGCCTTTTCCACTGTATTCAAAAAGGCCAGAGCAATTTTTGCTTTTAGTGGAGTTCCATTGGCTTTCAGCAGGTCTTTTAAAGACCCTTCCAACCGCACTTTAGATACTTCAGATCCCATTATGAACACACAGACAACAGACGCAGACGTTAAAGACACTAATTAGCACATTAACTTTTTACACGCATATTCTTCAGTTGACCTTTACTCCCCGCTTTACCGCGGAATTCCAACTTTTGAACGTGGCCTTTAATCCCCGCTTTACGGCGGAATTTCCACTTTTGAACGTGGCTAATGTCCCCACTTACCTGCGGTTTCGATAAGAAAATCCCGGCTCTATGGCCACCCCGCTTCTTATTGCGGTCTTGTGAAATCCCGGCTCTATGGCCGCCCCGCTTCTTGTTGCGGTCTTGTACAAGATTCCCACCACTTTAATTGTGGTCCCTTCCCCGCTTATCTGCAGTTTTTCTCCTTGCAAGGTTTACTTACTCGTTAACTATTCCCGGGTCTCGGCACCACTTGTCGCCCTCAACCCGCAAGGATAAGAAGCCCCGGTTCAGATGTATCTTCTCTCTTTATTTCCGCAAGTCTACACACTTATATACGTTTACATGACCAATCAGTGAGCAAGGTGACCAATAAGGGGCCAAGCAATGGGGAGAGCCAATGAGACTCCTGTTACTATGCTGATTAATTTTTTTTCCAATTTATTTATTTTCAGAAAAACAGTATTCATTATATTTTCACCACACCCAGTGCTCCATGCAAGCTGTGCCCTCTATAATACTCACCACCTGGTACCCCAACATCCACACCCCCGCCTCTTCAAACCCCTCAGATTGTTTTTCAGAGTCCATAGTCTCTCATGGTTCATCTCCCCTTCCAATTTACCCAAAAGCACATACCATCCCCAATGTCCATAACCCTACCCCCCTTCTCCCAACCCCCCGCCCCACAGCAACCCACAGTTTGTTTCGTGAGATTAAGAGTCACTTATGGTTTGTCTCCCTCCATATCCCATCTTGTTTCATGGATTCTTCTCCTACCCACTTAAACCCCCATGTTGCATCACCACTTCCTCATATCAGGAGATCATATGATAGTTGTCTTTCTCCGCTTGACTTATTTCGCTAAGCATGATACGCTCTAGTTCCATCCATGTTGTCGCAAATGGAAGGATTTCATTTCTTTTGATGGCTGCATAGTATTCCATTCTGTATATATACCACATCTTCTTGATCCATTCATCTGTTGATGGACATCTAGGTTGTTTCCATAGTTTGGCTATTGTGGACATTGCTGCTATAAACATTCGGGTGCACGTGCCCCTTTAGATCACTACGTTTGTATCTTTAGGGTAAATACCCAGTAGTGCAATTGCTGGGTCATAGGGCAGTTCTATTTTCAACATTTTGAGGAACCTCCATGCTGTTTTCCAGAGTGGTTGCACCACCTTGCATTCCCACCAACAGTGTAGGAGGGTTCCCCTTTCTCCGCATCCTCGCCAGCATCTGTCATTTCCTGACTTGTTGATTTTAGCCATCCTGACTGGTGTGAGGTGATATCTCATTGTGGTTTTGATTTGTATTTCCCTGATGCCGAGTGATATGGAGCACTTTTTCATGTGTCTGTTGGCCATCTGGATGTCTTCTTTGCAGAAACGTCTGTTCATGTCCTCTGCCCATTTCTTGATTGGATTATTTGTTCTTTGGGTGTTGAGTTTGTTAAGTTCTTTATAGATTTTGGACACTAGTCCTTTATCTGATATGTCGTTTGCAAATATCTTCTCCCATTCTGTCAGTTGTCTTTTGGTTTTGTTCACTGTTTCCTTTGCTGTGCAAAAGCTTTTGATTTTGATGAAATCCCAAAAGTTCCTTTTTGCCTTTGCTTCCCTTGCCTTTGGCGATGTTCCTAGGAAGATGTTGCTGCGGCTGAGGTCGAAGAGGTTGCTGCCTGTGTACTCCTCAAGGATTCTGATGGATTCCTTTCTCACACTGAGGTCCTTCATCCATTTTGAATCTATTTTTCTGTGTGGTGTAAGGAAATGGTCCAATTTCATTTTTCTGCACGTGGCTGTCCAATTTTCCCAACACCATTTATTGAAGAGGCTGTCTTTTTTCCATTGGACATTCTTTCCTGCTTTGTCGAAGATTAGTTGACCATAGAGTTGAGGGTCTATTTCTGGGCTCTCTATTCTGTTCCATTGGTCTATGTGTCTGTTTTTGTGCCAGTACCATGCTGTCTTGATGATGACAGCTTTGTAATAAAGCTTGAAGTCCGGAATTGTGATGCCACCAACTTTGGCTTTGTTTTTCAATATCCCTTTGGCTATTCGAGGTCTTTTCTGGTTCCATATAAATTTTAAAATTATTTGTTCCATTTCTTTGAAAAAGATGGATGGTACTTTGATAGGAATTGCATTATATGTGTAGATTGCTTTAGGTAGCATAGACATTTTCACAATATTTATTCTTCCAATCCAGGAGCATGGAACATTTTTCCATTTCTTTGTGTCTTCCTCAATTTCTTTCATGAGTACTTTATAGTTTTCTGAGTATAGATTCTTAGCCTCTTTGGTTAGGTTTATTCCTAGGTATCTTATGGTTTGGGGTGCAATTGTAAATGGGATTGACTCCTTAATTTCTCTTTATTCTGTCTTGTTGTTGCTGTAGAGAAATGCAACTGATTTCCGTGCATTGATCTTATATCCTGACACTTTACTGAATTCCTGTATAAGTTCTAGCAGTTTGCGAGTGGAGTCTTTTGGGTTTTCCACATAGAGTATCATATCATCTGCGAAGAGTGATAATTTGACTTCTTCTTTGCCGATTTGGATGCCTTTAATTTCCTTTTGTTGTCTGATTGCTGAGGCTAGGACTTCTAGTACTATGTTGATTAGCAGTGGTGATAATGGACATCCCTGCCGTGTTCCTGACCTTAGTGGAAAAGCTTTCAGTTTTTCTCCATTGAGAATGATATTCGCGGTGGGTTTTTCATAGATGGCTTTGATGATATTGAAGTATGTGCCCTCTATCCCTACACTTTGAAGGGTTTTGATCAGGAAGGGATGCTGTACTTTGTCAAATGCTTTTTCAGCATCTATTGAGAGTATCATATGGTTCTTGTTCTTTCTTTTATTGATGTGTTTTATCACATTGACTGATTTGCGGATGTTGAACCAACCTTACAGCCCTGGGATAAATCCCACTTGGTCGTGGTGAACAATCCTTTTAATGTACTGTTGAATCCTATTGGCTAGTATTTTGGTGAGAATTTTTGCATCTGTGTTCATCAAGGATATTGGTCTATAGCTCTCTTTTTTGATGGGATCCTTGTCTGGTTTTGGGATCAAGGTGATGCTGGCCTCATAAAATGAGTTTGGGAGTTTTCCTTCCATTTATATTTTTTGGAAAAGTTTCAGGAGAATAGGAATTAGTTCTTCTTTAAATGTTTGGTAGAATTCCCCCGGGAAGCCATCTGGCCCTGGGCTTTTGTTTGTTTGGAGATTTTTAATGACGGTTTCAATCTCCTTACTGGTTATGGGTCTGTTCAGGCTTTCTATTTCTTCCTGGTTCAATTTTGGTAGTTTATATGTTTCTAGGAATGCATCCATTTCTTCCAGATTGTCAAATTTGTTGGCGTAGAGTTGCTCATAGTATGTTCTTATAATAGTTTGTATTTCTTTGGTGTTAGTTGTGATCTCTCCTCTTTCATTCATGATTTTATTTATTTGGGTCCTTTCTCTTTTCTTTTTGATAAGTCTGGCCAAGGGTTTATCAATTTTATTAATTCTTTCAAAGAACCAGCTCCTAGTTTGGTTGATTTGTTCTATTGTTTTTTTGGTTTCTATTTCATTGATTTCTGCTCTGATCTTTATGATTTCTCTTCTCCTGCTGGGCTTAGGGTTTCTTTCTTGTTCTTTCTCCAGCTCCTTTAGGTGTAGGGTTAGGTTGTGTACCTGAGACCTTTCTTGTTTCTTGAGAAAAGCTTGTACCGCTATATATTTTCCTCTCAGGACTGCCTTTGTTGTGTGCCACAGATTTTGAACCGTTGTATTTCATTATCATTTGTTTCCATGATTTTTTTCAATTCTTCTTTAATTTCCCGGTTGACCCATTCATTCTTTAGAAGGATGCTGTTTAGTCTCCATGTATTTGTGTTCTTTCCAAACTTCCTCTTGTGGTTGAGTTCTAGCTTCAGGGCATTGTGGTCTGAAAATATGCAGGGAATGATCCCAATCTTTTGATACCGGTTGAGTCCTGATTTAGGACCGAGGATGTGATCTATTCTGGAGAATGTTCCATGTGCACTAGAGAAGAATGTGTATTCTGTTGCTTTGGGATGAAATGTTCTGAATATATCTGTGATGTCCATCTCATCCAATGTATCATTTAAGGCCTTTATTTCCCTGTTGATCTTTTGCTTGGATGATCTGTCCATTTCAGTGAGGGGAGTGTTAAAATCCCCTACTATTATTGTATTATTGTTGATATGTTTCTTTGATTTTGTTATTAATTGGTTTATATAGTTGGCTGCGCCCACGTTGGGGGCATAGATATTTAAAATTGTTAGATCTTTTTGTTGGACAGACCCTTTGAGTATGATATAGTGTCCTTCCTCATCTCTTATTATAGTCTTTGGCTTAAAATCTAATTGATCTGATATAAGGATTGCCACTCCTGCTTTTTTTCTGATGTCCATTAGCATGGTAAATTCTTTTCCACCCCTTCACTTTAAGTCTGGGGGTGTCTTCGGGTTTAAAATGAGTTTCTTGGAGGCAACATATAGATGGGTTTTGTTTTTTTATCCATTCTGATACCCTGTGTCTTTTGATTGGGGCATTTAGCCCATTAACATTCAGGGTAACTATTGAGAGATATGATTTTAGTGCCATTGTATTGCCTGTAAGGTGACTGTACTGTATATTGTCTCTGTTCCTTTCTGATCTACCACTTGTAGGCTCTCTCTTTGCTTAGAGGACCCCTTTCAGTATTTCCTGTAGCGCTGGTTTGGTGTTTGCAAATTCTTTCAGTTTTTGTTTGTCTTGGAAGCTTTTAATCTCTCCTTCTATTTTCAATGATAGCCTAGCTGGATATAGTATTCTTGGCTGCATGTTTTTCTCGTTTAGTGCTCTGAAAATGTCATGCCAGCTCTTTCGGCCTGCCAGGTCTCTGTGGATAAGTCAGCTGCCAATCTAATACTTTTACCATTGTCTGTTACAGACTTCTTTTCCCGGGCTGCTTTCAGGATTTTCTCTTTGTCACTAAGGCTTGTAAATTTTACTATTAGGTGTCGGGGTGTGGGCCTATTCTTATTGATTTTGAGGGGTGTTCTCTGAACCTCCTGAATTTTGATGCTCGTTCCCTTTGCCATATTGGGGAAATTCTCCCCAATAATTCTCTCCAGTATACCTTCTGCTCCCCTCTCTCTTTCTTCTTCTTCTGGAATCCCAATTATTCTAATGTTGTTTCGTCTTACGGTGTCACTTATCTCTCGAATTCTCCCCTCATGGTCCAGTAGCTGTTTGTCCCTCTTTTGCTCAGCTTCTTTATTCTCTGTCATTTGGTCTTCTAGATCGCTAATTCTTTCTTCTGCCTCATTTATCCTAGCAGTGAGAGCCTCCAATTTTGATTGAACTTCATTAATAGCTTTTTTGATTTCAACTTGGTTAGATTTTAGTTCTTTTATTTCTCCAGAAAGGGCTTTTATATCTCTGGAGAGGGTTTCTCTAATATCTTCCATGCCTTTTTCAAGCACGGCTATAAACTTGAGAATTGTCATTCTGAACTCTAGATCTGACATATTACCAATGTCTGTATTGATTAGGTCCCTAGCCTTCGGTACTGCCTCTTGTTCTTTTTTTTGTTGTGAATTTTTCCGCCTTGTCATTTTGTCCAGCTAAGAGTATATGAAGGAGCAAGTAAAATACTAAAAGGGTGGCAACAATCCCAGGAAAATATGCTTTCACCAAATCAGAAGAGATCCCAAATCGTGAGGGGGGATATCTCCCCCCTCACGATTGGGTGAGGGATCTCCTCTGATTGGGATCATCTTTGATTGGGATCTCCCAATCTCTTCTGATTGGGATCTCCCAATCTCTTCTGATTCGGATCTCTTCTGATTTGGGTATAAAAAGAGGTTCAAAAAGAAAGAGAGAAAAAAAAGCAAAAAAGAATTTAAAAAAGAGATTGAGTTAAAAATTCAATCAAGAATTTAAAAAAGAATTAAGAAAAAAAAGATTGAAGAGATTAGGATCTCTTCTGATTTGGGGATAAAAAGAGGTTCAAAAATAAAGAAAGAAAAAAAAAGAAAATGAATAAAGAAAAGTATAAAAAAGAAATATATATATATATATATATATATTAGATAATCTAGTTAAAAAACGTTAAAAAAGAAAAGGTTAAAAGTTATAAAAAAATTTTAGCAGAAGAGAAAAGAAAAAAAAATTAAAAAGAAAAAAATTAAATTAACTGCAAGACTAAAAAATCACAGGCAGAAAGCCATGAGTTCCGTGGTTTGTTTTCTCCTCCTCTGGAATTCCGCTGCTCTCTCCTTGGTATTGAAACTGCACTCCTTGGTAGGTGAACTTGGTCTTGCGTGGATTTCTTGTTGATATTCTCAGGGAGGGGCCTGTTGTAGTGATTCTCAAGTGTCTTTGCTCCAGGCGGAATTACACCGCCCTTACCAGGGGCCGGGCTGAGTGATCTGCTAGGCTTTGCTTTCAGGAGCTTTTGTTCCCTGAGCGCTTTCCTTAGAGTTCCGGAGGATGGGAATACAAATGGCGGCCTCCTGGTCTCTGGCTCAGAGCTGCCGAGAGCCCAGGGCCCCGCTCCCCAGCGCGCCCTCAGCGAACGGCTCCTAGTAACTCGCGTCTGCCTAACCTCCGGCCGCGCTCCGAGCTCACCGATCTTGCGACCGGTTCAAGGCAACTCCGAGCTGCGAGCTTACTGTCGGCTCTGTCTCTGCAGCCGGCTTTCCCGTTCCAATATCTGCAAGCTCTGCAACACTCAGACACCCCCGATCCTTCTCTGACCCCGCGTGGGCTTCGCCCCGGTTTAGCCTCCGGAGCAATGTCCCTCAGCGGAACAGACTTTTAAAAGTCCTGATTTTGTGCTCCATTGCTCCGCCGCTTGCCGGGAGCCGGCCCCTCCCCCCAGGGTCTATGTTCCCATCGCTTTGGATTCACTTCTCCACCAGTCCTACCTTTTAGAAAGTGGTTGTTTTTCTGTTTCTAGAATTGCTGTTCTTCTTCTCTTCGATCTGCCAACGGATTTCCAGGTGTTTTCAATCTTTAGATAAGCTCTCTAGCTGATCTCCTGCTAGCTGAGGTAGTCTCAGCCTGCTACTTCTCCGCCAACTTGACTATGCTGATTAAATTTGAAACAGCCAATGACTATGTCTTCCTTTAGGCGAGCTTCACCAGAACGTTCGTTGTTTACTTGCAGCGTATTTTGCTGGCAGTGAGCCAAGCGCCATCTTGTAATGGCGGGGACTTTCCCAGCCAGAGGCGGCCCCGACAAAGGGGAAAAATGGCTCACCAATGAAGAGGAGTGAGACCCATGTGCTACAAACCAATGGGGCCAACCTGCTGGAGCAGCAAACAACTCATCTGGTGCCAGTCATAAAAGACCTCAGCTATGTTGACATATTCCTGGTTTCATACTGAGACTTTGCCACCACGTAAGATGTGCTGGACCTCCTGTTTTCAAGATGAGCACTTTGTCCCTAACTGCCCAGTGGGATTTTGCCACGGCCTCATTGTGAGTTTGGAAATGTCCCAAAACGTCCTAAGCATCAATTTTCTCCTTAGACTGGGACAGGGTTATTTTAAGGACTCACTGGGCTTTTGAAGGGAAAATTCAGATGGGCTCCTGGGGCTGTGCGCTCATTTGTACTCATTTAACATTGCTCTGCTTGTCATAATGAAGCTACTGCCTTATGGCTCACTATCATCATGGTGTTGATCCTGGCTGTTTGTCCATTTAAAAGGATATTTGAGACTCTATCTGGAGTCTGTGCCTAGGAGAAATGACAGCAGGGGCCCCCAGGGGTAAGCAGTGGGTCCAGGTCCACAAAGATATCTGTGATGGGCTAGGTAGGGCCGTTTCATTTAGCAAGCATTCAGGAAGCCCCACTCAGCACAGGGTCTCCTCTGATTGCTGACTGTGAACCCTGCACAGGGAAGACAGCACCCTGGGCTCCAGACTAGTCAGGGGTCAGACAGTGACACTGGACACAATGACAGGTAGCAACCACAGGACATTTCATGTGATGCTCCCTGGCCTCCTCTAGATATGCTTGCATTTTATCCAGTTATGATGGGGTCAGCAGATTGCAAGAGCAATGGCATATGTGAGTGAGCTTCAGCTGATGTAGACCTCCTCCCTCCTCCAGAGCAGCCAGGGGACTGGGAGTTGGAAGGACTCTTGGACCCTCATCCCACAAATCTGTGATTCCTCCTTATGGATAAACGTCCAAGAGTTTCTGCTGGATAAAGGAAAGGGCCCAGGGGAGCTGTGGGTTTGGGCACTGTGCCAGAGCATATGGGGTTGTGGGACAGCTTTAGCCCCTAACTGAGTCATTCAGAATGCATTCCACTCCAAGCCTTAACTCTCTTTCAATCCTAGGACCCAGAAGAGAGGCTGTGGGAACCATACACTCGGCAATCTGTTAGACCCTGTACACTGGGTACTCACAAGGTGGTCAGGAGACCAAACGTTGCACACCCTGTGGGAGACTAGTGTCAGTGGAAGGAGACTTACTCGTGGTACCTAGTGAAAGAGGCAGCAGTTGGGCACAGGAGCTAATGCTTGAGGTATTGGGACGTATTGAGAAGGCTTGGCTAGAGACAGAGTCCCTTTGTTCTTTCCTTGGTTGGATCCTTACAGAGCAGTGGTGTGAGAAGTGAGGGTAATTAAGGGGCCAGACACCACCCCTCGCTGGGTCTATGCAGTTGAATTCAAGTGGCAAGTGGGCAAGGAGACAGACTGAAGTGTGTGTCCAGCTCCCCCGAGAAGGACAGAAATGATCACACTGTTGATCAAGGACTTACACTCATAAAGGTTTTTTGCCAACCTGTTATCTGAGACCAGGCCTGTTTCAGGCATTATTGCCAGATCACAAGTGGACAAGGACTAGGACTGGTCTCTGACAGGATCTGGAAGCCCAGGGACCCAGGATCGCACAGGGGTTCCCTGGGATATTGGTTTGGGATGGTTCCCAGTCCTTTGACTCCTCTGTCCAACTGTCTATCCCCATGGCCATCTTGTCCATCTTGAACACATGGCAAGAACAATAGCCTAAGGATTTGGTCCAGCCCCCAGAATTTCCCAGCCTGAATATGTTTCTGCTATACCTGGGGCTCAATATGCCAGCCTCAGATTTGGAGCACCATGCCCAGCTTCTGCTCTTATAGCTGCATCAGCTTGAGCCCACAGAGCAAGAGGCTGGCAGTGAGAAGGGCTGGGCTGACTGATGTAGGCCTGTGGAGTTGACTGGGTGGGCCACACTGAGCAAGCCTCCATAAAGTGCAGTTGGGCTGAAAGGAATGAGTAGTCTCACATGCCTGCCCCCATGGTCTTTAGTCAGGGAGAACTCCAAGGGACTCGTTCTTGGACACAGTAAGAATGGAATGGTGGGAAAACTTTCCTTTATTTGGAAGGTACATGGGAAGTCAATCATGCTGATGATACTGTATCTTCATGGAACCATAAACTAGGCCCAAAGCAGGATCCTGAATGACATCAGGAACTCGGTCCACTCTCAATGTGGCGTCTGCAGTATCATCAGAGAAAAAGCTGGCCCATCCCATCCGTGGTGCTGGAGCTCATCCCTCAGCAAGAACAGTAACACCACCTCCCCTGGGCAGGTGGTAGTCAGGGCTCTACTTTACTCTCCTGAGATGTCAGCCCCTTTGCCAGACCTGGTAGTCCAGCGGGGTCTTGCCCATACTCCTGTGGTTCCTGAAGGGCTCAATCCAGCAGCAGTTTCGGTGGAATAACCAGCCTCAAACCCCAAGCAGAAGTTTATACTGGCTGGAACCCTATGGATGTATTCTCCTTCCCTATATTTGCCCACCATGTAATTTTTGTGTTTTGTATATGAGAAGCTTAGGGAATAAAATTATGACCATTACCGCTATTTCTGCTTCTGTGCCTTCGCTTGCTAACCCATGAGGAGGTGGAAAAATACCAGCAGACTTTCTATAGGCACTCTGTAACCACACAACCCCCGCCCAGAATTGAACCTGGCAGAGTGGCTGCTCCCAGTCCCCCACCTGGCTCTGGGCCAAGAGATAACAGCCATCGGGCGCCAGAGAAACACCCACCCAGAATTGGACGTGACAAAATGACTGCTCTCGGACCCCCCACCCAGCTCTGGGTGCAAGAGATCATAATCATCTGGCACCCCATGGTTTGACAGGAAGACCCCGGCCAATCCTGAGGTGACACATACCTTAGTGGTGCCAACTAAGCAGTTTGAAGAATGACAGCCCTTTGACCTAACCAATAATCTGTTCCCAGTCTTTTCCCGCTCTGTAGCATGCCAATCATATTATAGTGTTCCTTTTTGATTTTCCCGTGGTATGTGGTGATTTGTTACAAGATACTATGATGTATGCTGTCTCTGCCTCCCCAAAAATAGTGTATAAAAGGTGTTGTGATCCTGAGCTCGGGACGTCTTAGCGTCACCGGCAATGAGTGCGCTGAGGTCCGGGTTCAAACTCGTAATAAACGACCTTTGCTGTTTGGCTTTGACTCTGGACTCTGGTGGACGTCTTTGGAGGGTCTCAGAATTTGGGCATAGCATATGGGATAGCCGCCCCCAGACCCATCAGATGCCTAGTCAACGGGTTGCTGAAAACCGATCAGTAAGTGAGCCGGCTCTGTCTCTGCCTCTGTCTCCTTCTCTGTCTCTGTATTGTCTGTCATTCTTGGATCCATAATCTGAATCTGTTTCCGGAAGTCTGAGGTTGGAACTTGCAAATATTCCTGGCAGACGCAATATAAGACTGCCAGTAGGCCGGTGGGAGACGTCTTCTGGACCCCTGTCTGGGGCTGTTTACTCAGCCCATCTGGGTAGCCTCGGGGCAGCTGGAAGTGCACCTAGGGCTGATTACCCAGCCCATTCGATTAGCCACGGAGCCGCCTGAAGTGCACCAGCGAGTTGTGTTTTTGTGTTGTGTGTCCCCTGAGCCTAGGGCTGTGTACCCAGCCCATCTGAATTAGCCATGGAGCTCATTTCCTGTGTAAATGGCTATAACTGGAGCCAACTGGGGTTGGTCTAACTCGGGACAGAGACCATAGGGAATATTCCCAAGCAGCTGCCGAAACACCATTTGTTTCAGGGAGGTTTCCCTGTCTTCTCTGGCCCTACTTGGACTACATAACCCCTTCCCCCCTCTTGCTGATAGGAAAACATGGTGTCTGCTCCTTTGTTGGAGTTGATAAGCTATAAAACCAGGAATTCTTTCTATGCCTTCTGGCAGCACTTTGTTACTTCTATCTCTCCCTTCTCATGCTTCAGCACCAACGTGTGTGCAGCCTGCATGACTAGCCTCTAGATCATGCTCCACGGCTCCTTCTCTCTTCACTGTCAAGGAGCAAGAAGAACAGCCGGTCCGATCCTGGTTTGGGCAGAACGCTCATGAGAATTGGCCGGAAAAAGCCTGGCGAACTCGCTTCGGGAGCAGCACGTCTGCCGGGCTGCCCCACTGGGCCTGGCCCGGCATCAAGAGCGCTGGCGCACAAACCTCGCCAGAAGACTTCCGCGAGGCAGGCTGTGGTGAGGCCGACACCTCCAGCTCCTCGGCCTGCAGGTGTCCCGTCCTTGGCGCCGTCCCTTGGGGCCATGGCTGCCCCGAGACTCGGGCTCGAAATTTCGCCTGCTGCCCAGCCTCCCGCTTCCGGGGTCCTGTCCCTCTGTGCCTCCATCTGGGGAATCCTGATACCCGAGCATGCCTCCCCCTCCCACCACTTCGCCAACGATGCATTTCGGTGCTTCGGAAAAGTCTCGGAACGAGAGAAATCTGAATGACCCAACTGAGGACAACTCCATCCTTGGGCGCCTCATCGGCCCGAAAAGCCGGAGGCACACGCCCTGCCGCCACGCCTCCTTCAACTCTGCTCCGGGAAAGCTCCCGTGAGCCGGCCCCCCCGGATGGGCCGCGTCGTTTCCATGCGTTTACCGGCTGGCCGCAGCATGCCCTGGGCGAGAAAGGGCCCTAGGCCACGGAGAGCAGGGCGGTCCGCAGGGCTGCCCAACGCCGGCCAATTCTCCCGAGCGTTCTGCCCAAACCGGGATCGGTTTGGGCAGAACGCTCGGGAGAATTGGCCGGAAAACGCCTTGCGAACTCACTTCGGGAGCGATACATCTGCAGGGCCGCCCACCGGGGCCTGCCCCGGCATCGCGAGAGCTTGCTCACAAACCCCGCCAATGAACCCTCCCCTAGTCAGACTGTGGCGAGGCAGATGCCTCCTGCTTCTCGGCCTGAGGGGGTACCCTAATTGGCGCCGTCCCATGGGGCCAGGGCTGCTCCGAGACTAGGGCTCGAAATTTCGCCTGCTTCCCAGCCTTCCGCTTCCGGGGTCCTGTCCCACTGTGCCGCCATCTGGGGAATCCCGAGTCCCGTGGAAATGCCTCCGCCTCCCACCCCGGCTGGAACGGTGCATTTCAGCGCTTCGGACAAGCCTCGGAGCGAGAGAAACCTGCATGGCCCAACTGAGGACAGCCCCATCCTAGGGCGCTCCATCAGCCCGAAAAGACGGAGGCGCATGTGCTGCCGCCACTCATCGGTCAACTCTGCTCCGGGAACGCTCTGCTGCGCTGGCGCACCCTGGTGGGCCCGGTGGATTCCGTGTGTTTTCCGGGGGCAGAAGCATGCCCTGGGAGAGAGGGGGCCCTGGGCCACAGAGAGCAGGGCGGTCCGCAGGACTGCCCAACGCCGGCCAATTCTCACGAGCGCTCTGCCCAAACTGCTCCAGGTTTGGGCAGAACATATGTGAGAATTGGCAGGAAAACGCCCGGTGAACTCGCTTTGGGCGCAGCTCATCTGCAGGGCCGCCCGCTGGGGCCTGGCCTGGCATCGCGAGCGCTCGTGCACGAACCTCGTCAGGAGGCCCTCCCCGAGGCAGGATGCGGCTAGGCCGATGCCTCCTGCTCCTCGGCGCGGGTGTCCCCTACTTAGCGCCGTCCCATGAGGCCAGGACTGCCCCGAGACTCGGGCTCGATATTTCACCTGCTTCCCAGCACTCGGCTTCCGGTGTCGTGTCCCTCTGTGCCTCCATCTGGGGAATCCTGAGTCCCGCGTCCTCGCCTCCCCCTCCCATCCCAGACCCAATGGTGCATTTCGGCGCTTCGGACAAGCCTCGGAGAGAGAGAAACCTGCAAGACACAACCGCGGACAGCCCCATCCTTGGGTGCCCCTTCTGCCCGAAATGACGGAGGCGCATGCCCTGCCGCCACTCGTCCGTCAATTTTGCTCTGGGAACGCTCCTCTGCGCCGGAGCCCCCTGGTGGGCCCCGGCGTTGCCGGCATTTTCCGGGTGCCGCAGCATGCCCTGGGAGAGAAGGGGCCCTGTGCCACGGAGAGCATGGTGGTCTGCAGGACTGCCCTTCGCCGGCCTATTCTCACGAGCGTTCTGCCCAAACCGATTTTGGTTTGGGCAGAAGGCTCGTGAGAATTGGTAGGAAAACGCCTGGCGAACTCGCTTCGGGCTGCCCACTTCTGCACGGCCGACCCCCGGGGCCTGGCGTGCCATTGCGAGCCATCCCGCTCCAATCCCGCCAGGAATCCCTCCGCGAGGCAGGCTGTGGCGAGGCCGACGCCTCCTGCTAATCCGCCTGTGGGGGTCTTCTCCCTGGCGATGTTCCATGGGTCCTGGCCCGCCACGAAGCCCAGGCTCTCAGTTTCGCCTGCTACCCAGCCGTCTGCTTCAGGGTACCTGTCCCTCTCTGCCTCCATCTTGGTAATCCTGAGTCCCGTGGCAACGCCTCCGCCTCACGCCCCGGCGCCTAAGGTGCATTTCATCGCTTTGCACAAGCCTCGGAGCGAGAGAAACCTGCATGACCCAAATGAGGACAGCCTCATCCTTGGGCGGCCCATCAGCCCGAAAAGATGGAGGTGCACGCCATGCCCCCACCGGCCGCTCAACTCTGCTCCGGGAACGCTCCCATGAGCCGCCGTCCCCTGGTGGGCCGGGTCGTTTCCTCCCGTTTTCCAGGCGGTCGCAGCATGGACTGGGCAAGAAGGGACTCTGGGCCCTGGAGAGCCAGGCGGTCCGCAGAACTGCCCAACCCCGGCCAATTCTCACGAGCGTTCTGATCAAATCAATCCCGGTTTGGTCAGAACCCTCGTGAGGATTGGCCCGAAAACGCCATGCGAACTCGTTTTGGGTGTCACACGTCTGCAGGGCCGCCCCCCAGGGCCTGGCCTGGCCCGGCATCGCGAGAGCTCGCTCACGAACCCCTCCAAGGAGCCCTCTGCGAGGCAGTCTGCGGCGAGGCCGATGCCTCCTCCTTCTTGGCCGGCGGGGTTCCCTACTTGGAGCAGTCCCATGGGGCCAGGGCTGCCCCGAGACACGTGCTCGAAATTTAGCCGGCTTCCCAGCTTCTGCTTCCGGGGTCCAGTCCCTCTGTGCCTCCCTCTTGGGAATCCTGAGTTCTGTGGCAATGCCTCCGCCTCATGGCCCGGCGCAAATGGTGCATTTTGGCATTTCGGACAAGCCTCGAAGCGAGAGAGACCTGCATGACCCAACTGAGGACAGCGCCATTCTTGGGCGCTCCATCAGCCTGAAAAGACGGAGGCGCACACCCTGCCCCCACCCGCCCTGATACTGTGATCCGGGAACGCTCCCATGCGCCGGCGCCCTCTGGTGGGCCGCGTCGTTTCCTCGGGTTTTCAGGCGGCCACAGCATGCCCTGGGCAAGAAGGGTCCCTGGGCCACGCAGAGCCGGGCGGTCCGCAGGGTGGCCGAACGCCGGCCAATTATCATGAGCATTCTGCGCTAACCAATCCCGGTTTGGGCAGAACGCTCGTGAGAATTGGCCGGAAAACACGCGGCAAACTCGCTTCGGGCGCAACTCTTCCGCAGGTCAGCCCTCAGGGGCTTGTCCTGGCATCGCGAGCGCTCGCGCACGAACCTCGCCTGGAAGCCCTCCACGAGGCAGGCTGAGGCGAGGCCGACGCCTCCTGCTCCTCGGCGCTGGTGTCCCATACTTAGCGCCATCCCATGGGGCCAGGGCTGCCCCGAGACTCGGGCTTGATATTTCACCTGCGTCCCAGCCTTCGGCTTCCGGGGTCGTGTCCCTCTGTGCCTCCATCTGGGGAATCCTGAGTCCCTCGGCCACGCCTACCCCTCCCATCCCGGCCCCAATGGTGCATATCGGCGCCTCGGTCACGCCTCGGACAGAGAGAAACCTCAATGAACAAAATGCGGACAGCCACATCCTTGGGTGCCCCATCACCCAGAGAAGACGGAGGCGCATGCCCTGCCACCACTCGTCCATCAACTCTGCTCTGGGATCGTTCCCCTGCGCCGGCCCCCCCTGGTGGGCCCCGGCGATTCCGGCATTTTCCGGGGGCCGCATCATGCCCTGGGAGACTAGGGGCCCTGGGCCACGGAGAGCAGGGAGATCCGCAGGACTGCCCTACGCCGGCCAATTCTCACGAGCGTTCTGCCCAAACCGATCCTGTTAGGGCAGAACGCTCGTGATAATTGGCAGGAAAACGCCCAGCGAACATGCTTCGGGTGCCTCCCCGGGCCTGGCGTGCCATTGCGAGCCATCGCGCTCCAACCCCCCAGGAAGCCCTCCGCGAGGCAGTCTGTGGCGAGGCCGACGCCTCCTGCTAATCCTCCTACGGGGGTCCTCTCACTTGCACTGTTCCATGAGGCCTGGCCCGCCACGAAGCCCGGGCTCGCAGTCTCGCCTACTACCTGGCCTTCTGCTTCTGGGTACCTGTCCCTCGGTGCCTACATCTGGGGAAACCTAAGTCCCAGGGCGACGCCTCCCCCTCCCATATTGCCACCAACGGTGCCTTTTGGCGCTGCAGACAACCTCAGAGGGAGAGAAACCTGCGTGCCCCCACTGAGGTCAGCCCCATCCTTGGGCACACGATCCTCCCTAAAGTCGGAAACGTAGGCCCGGCCGCCACCCGTCCTTCAACTCTGCTCCGGGAACGCTCCCCAGTGCCGGGGCCTCCTGGTGTGCCGCGACGTTTTCGCGCATTCCGGGCGGCCGCCCCCTGCTTGGGCGAGAACCGGCCCTGGGACATGTAGCGCAGGGCAGTCCGCAGGGCTGCGAAACGCAGGCCAATTCTCACGTGCGTTCTGCCCAAACCGATACTGGTTTATACAGAACGCTCGTGAGAATTGGCCAGAAAACGCCTTGTGAACTTGCTTCGGGCGTCACACGTCCCCAGGGCCGCCCCCCAGGGCCTGGCCCGGCATCGCAAGAACTCGCTCACAAACCCCGCCAGGGAGCCTTCTGCGAGGAAGTCTGTGGTGAGGCCGATGCCTCCTGCTTCTGGCCGGCGGGGGTCCCATACTTGGCGTAGTCCCATGGGGCCAGGGCTGCCCTGAGACTCGGGCTCGAAATTTCGCCGCCTTCCCAGCCTTCCGCTTCCGGGGTCCTGTCCCTCTGTGCCTCCAACTTGGGAATCCTGAGTTCCTTGGCAATGCCTCCGAGTCACGCCCCGGCGCCAACGGTGCATTTCGGCATTTCGAAGAAGCCTCGAAGCGAGAGAGACCTGCATGACCCAACTGAGGACAGCGCCATCCTTGGGCGCTCCATCAGCCTGAAAAGACGGAGGCGCACGCCCTGCCCCCACCCGCCCTGATACTCTGTTCTGGAAACGCTCCCGTGCGCCGGCGCCCTCTGGTGGGCCGCGTCGATTCCTCGGGTTTTCAGGCGGCCACAGCATGCCCTGGGCAAGAAGGGTCCCTGGGCCACGGAAAGCCGGGCGGTCCACAGGGTTGCCCAACGCTGGCCATTTATCACGAGCTTTCTGCCCTAACCGATCCCGGTTTTGGCAGAACGCTCGTGAGACCTGGCCGGAAAACGTGCGGCGAACTCGCTTCGGGCGCAGCTCTTCCTCAGGTCAGCCCCCCGAGGCTTGTCCTGGCATCGCGAGCGCTCGCGCACGAACCTCGCCTGGAAGCCCTCCACGAGGCAGGCTGAGGCGAGGCCGACGCCTCCTGCACCTCGGCGCTGGTGTCCCATCCTTAGCGCCGTCCCATGGGGCCAGGGCTGCCCCAAGACTCGGGCTTGATATTACACCTGTGTCCCAGCCTTCGGCTTCCGGGGTCGTGTCCCTTTGTGTCTCCATCTGGGGAATCCTGATTCCCTCGGCCACGCCTACCACTCCCAACCCGGCCGCAATGATGCATATCGGCGCTTCAGTCACGCCTCGGACAGAGATTAACCTCAATGAAGAAAATACGGACAGCCACATCCTTGGATGCCCCATCAGCCCGAAAAGACGGAGGCGCATGCCTTGCCGCCACACGTCCGTCAACTCTGCTCTTGGATCGTTCCCCTGCGCCGGCGCCCCCTTGTGGGCCCCGGCGATTCCAGCATTTTCTGGGGGCCGAAGCATGCCCTGGGCGAGAAGGGGCCCTGGGCCACGGAGAACAGGGAAATCCGCAGGACTGCCATATGCCGGCCAATTCTCACGAGCGTTCTGCACAAACCGATCCTGTTTGGGCAGATCGCTCGTGAGAATTGGCAGGAAAACACCAGGCGAACTCGCTTCGGGCACCGCACTTCTGCACGGCCGTCCCCCGGGGCATGGCTTGCCATTGCAAGCCATCGCGCTCCAACCCCGCCAGGAAGCCCTCCGCGAGGAAGTCTGTGGCGAGGCCGACGCCTCCTTCTAATCCTCCTGCGGGGGTCCTCTCCCTGGCGTTGGTCCTTGAGGCCTGGCCCGCCACGAAGCCCGGCATCGCAGTGTCGCCTGCTACCCAGCCATCTGCTTCTGGGTTCCTGTCCCTCGGTGCCTCCATCTGGGGAACCCTGATTCCCGGGACCACGCCTCCCCACCCACACCGGCGCCAACGGTGCCTTTCGGCGCTTCGGACAACTCGGGGCGAGAGAAACCTGTGTGCCCCCACTGAGGTCAGCCCCATTCTTGGGCACACGATCCTCCCTAAAGTCGTAACGTAGGCCCGGCTGCCACCTTCCTTCAACTCTGCTACGGGAACGCTCGCATGCGCTAGGGCATACCGGTCGGCCGCGACGTTTTCGCGCATTTATCGGGCGGAAGCCCCAAGCTCGGGGCAATTGGGTGGAAGCCCCAAGCTTGGGGCGAGTAACGGCCCTGGGCCTTGGAGAGCAGGGCGTTCGGCAGGGCTGCCCAACGCCGGCCAATTCCCACTTGGGTTCTGCCCAAACCGATCCCATGAGATTTGGCCGGAAAACGCCATGCGAACTCGTTTCGGGTGTCACACAACTGCAGGGCCGCCCCCCAGGGCCTATCCTGGACCGGCATCGCGAGAGCTCGCTCACGAACCCCGCCAAAGAGCCCTCTGCGAGTCAGTCTGAGGTGAGGCCGATGCCTCCTGCTTCTCGCCGGCGGGGGTCCCCTACTTGGAGCAGTCCCATGGGGCCAGGGCTGCCCCGAGAGTCCGGCTCGAAATTTCGCCGGCTTCCCAGCCTTCTGCTTCTGGTGTCCTGTCCCTCTGTGCCTCCATCTTGGGAATCCTGAGTTCCGTGGAAACGCCTCCGCGTCACGCCCCGGCACAAACAGTGCATTTCGGCATTTCGGCCAATCCTCGAAGCGAGAGAGACCTGCATGACCCAAGTGAGGCCAGCGCCATCCTTGGGCACTCCATCAGCCTGAAAAGAAGGAGGCGCACGCCCTGCCCCCAACCTCCCTGATACTCTGCTCCGGGAACGCTCCCATGGCCGGGCCCTCTGGTGGGCCGCGTCTTTTCCTCGGGTTTTCAGGCGGCCGCAGCATGCCCTGGGCCAAAAGGATCCCTGGGCCACGGAGAGCCGGGCGGTCCTCAGGGTTGCCCAACGCCAGACAAATATCGCGAGCGTTCTGCGCTAACCGATCCCGGTTTGGGCAGAACGCTCGTGAGAATTGGCCGTAAAACGCGCGGCGCACTCGCTTCGGGCACAGCTCTTCCGCAGGTCAGCCCCCTGGGGCTTGTCCTGGCATCGCCAGCGCTCGCGCATGTACCTCGCCAGGAAGCCCTCCACGAGGCAGGCTGAGGCGAGGCCGACGCCTCCTGATAATCCTCCTGCGGGGGTACTCTCCCTGGCGCTGGTCCATGAGGCCTGGCCCGCCACGAATCCCGGCCTCGCAGTCTCGCCTGCTACCCGGCCGTCTGCTTCTGGATTCCTGTCCCTCGGTGCCTCCATCTAGGGAACCCTGAGTCCCAGGACCACGCCTCCCCCTCCCTCACCGGCGCCAATGGTGCCTTTCGGCGCTTTGGACAACCTCAGGGCGAGAGCAACCGGCGTGCCCCCACTGAGGTCAGCCCCATCCTTGGGCACACGATCCTCCCTAAATTCGGAAACGTAGGCCGGGCCCCCACCCATCCTTCAACTCTGCTCCGGGAACGCTCCCCAGCGCCGGAGCATCCGGGTTGGCCGCGAGGTTTCGCACATTTTCCGGGCGGCCACCCCAAGCTCGGGGCGAGTAACGGCCCTGGGCCATGGAGCAGGGCGTTCCGAGGGATGCCCAACGCCGGCCAATTCCCACGAGGGTTCTGCCCAAACCGATCCCATGAGAATTGGGCGGAAAAGCCATGCGAACTCTTTTCGGGTGTCACACGTAGGCAGGGCCGACCCCAGGGCCTGGCCTGGCCCGGCATCGTGAGAGCTCGCTCACAAACCCCGCCAAGGAGCCCTCTGCGAGGCAGTCTTCGGCAAGGCCGATGCCTCCTTCTACTCGGCCGGCGGTGGTCCCCTACTTGTCACAGTCCCATGGGGCCAGGGCTGCCCCGAGACTCGGGCGCGAAATTACGCCGGCTTCCCAGCCTTCTGCTTCCGGGGTCCTGTCCCTCTGTGCCTCCCTCTTGGGAATCCTGAGTTCCGTGGCAACGCCTTCCGCGTCACGCCACGGTGCAAACGGTGCATTTCGGCATTTTGGACAAGCCTCGAAGCGAGAGAGACCTGCATGACCCAACTGAGGACAGCGCCATCCTTGAGCGCTCCATCAGCCTGAAAAGACGGATGCGCACGCCCTACCCCACCCGCCCTGATACTCTGCTCTGGGAACGCTCTGGTGCGCCGGCGCCCTCATGGGCCGCGTCGTTTCCTCGGGTTTTCAGGCGGCCGAAGCATGCCCTGGGCAAGAAGGGTCCCTGGGCCACGGAGATCCGGGCGGTCCGCAGGGTTGCCAAATGCCGGCCAATTATCACGAGCGTTCTGCCCTAACCGATCCTGGTTTGGGCATAACGTTCGTGAGACCTGGACGGAAAACGCGCGGCGAACTCGCTTCGGGAGCATCTCTTCCGCGGTCAGCCCCATGGGGGTTGTCCTGTCATCGCGAATGCTCACGCACGAACTTCGCCAGGAAGCCCTCCGCGAGGCAGGCTGAGGCGAGGCCGACGCCTCCTGCTCCTCGGCGCTGGTGTCCCATACTTAGCGCCATCCCATGGGGCCAGGGCTGCACCGAGACTCTGGCTTGATATTTCACCTGCGTCCCAGCCTTCCGGGGTCGTGTCCCTCTGTGCCTCCATCTGGGGAATCCTGAGTCCCTCGGCCATGACTACCCCTCCCATCCCGGCCCCAATGGTGCATATCGGCGCTTCGGTCACGCCTCGGAGAGAGAAACCTCAATGAACAAAATGAGGACAGCCCCATCATTGGGTGCCCAATCAGCCTGAAAAGAGGGAGGAGCATGCCCTGCCGCCACTCGTCCGTCAACTCTGCTCTGGGATCATTCCCCTGCCCGGCGCACCCTGGTGGGCCCCGGCGATTCCGGCATTTTCCGGGGGCCGCAACATGCCCTGGTAGAGAAGGGGCCCTGGGCCACGGAGAGCAGGGAGATCAGCAGGACTGCCCTATGCCGGCCAATTCTCACGAGCGTTCTTCCCAAACCGATCCTATTTGGGCAGAACACTCGTGAGAATTGGCAGGAAAACACCCGGCGAACTTGCTGTGGGCGATGCACTTCTGCACGGCCGCCCCCCTGTGCCTGGCGTGCCATTGAGAGCCATCGTGCTCCAACCACGCCAGGAAGCCCTCCGCGAGGCAGGCTTTGGCGAGGCCCAGCCTCCTGCTAATCCTCCTGCGGGGGTCCTCTCCCTGGCGCTGGTCCTTGAGGACTGGCCCGCCACGAAGCCCGGCCTCGCAGTCTCGCCTGCTACCCGGCCGTCTGCTTCTGGATTCCTATCCCTCGGTGCCTCCATCTGGGGAACCCTGTGTCCAGGGGCCACGCCTCCCACTCCCACACCGGCGCCAACGGTGCGTTTCAGCGCTTCGCACAACTTCGGGGCGAGAGAAACCTGCGTGCCCCCACTGAGGTCAGCCCCATCCTTGGGCACACGATCCTCCCTAAAGTCGGAAACATAGGCCCGGCCGCTACCCGTCCTTCAACTCTGCTCCGGTAACGCACCCCAGCGCTGGGGCGTCCGGGTGGGCAGCGACGTTTTTGCGCTATTTCCGGGCGGCCGCACCAAGCTCGGGGCGAGTAACGGCCCTGGGCCTTGGAGAGCAGGGTGCTCCGCAGGGCTGCCCAATGCCGGCCAATTCCCACGAGGGTTCTCGGGCCTGGCCGGCCCAGCATCGTGAGAGCTGGCTCACGAACCCCGCCAAGGAGCCCGCTGCGAGGCCATCTGCGGCGAGGCCGATGCCTCCTGCTTCTCGGCCGGCGGGGGTCCCCTACTTGGAGAAGTCCAATGGGGCCAGGGCTGCCCCGAGATCGGGCTCGAAATTTCGCCGGCTTCCCAGCCTTCTGCTTCCGGGGTCCTGTCCCTCTGTGCCTCCCTCTTGGGAATCCTGAGTTCCGTGGCAACGCCTTCCGCGTCACGCCACGGTGCAAACGGTGCATTTCGGCATTTCGGACAAGCCTCGAAGCATGAGAGACCTGCATGACCCAACTGAGGACAGCGCCATCCTTGGGCGCTCCATCAGCCTGAAAAGACGGAGGCGCACGCCCAGCCCCCACCCGCCATGATATTCTACTGCTGGAACGCTACCGTGCGCCGGAACCCTCTGGTGGGCTGCGTCGTTTCCTCGGGTTTTCAGTTGGCCGCAGCATGCCCTGGGCAAGTAGGGTCCCTGGGCCACGGAGAGCCGGGTGCTCCGCAGGGTTGCCCAACGCCGGCCAATTATCACGAGCGTTCTGCCCTAACCGATCCTGGTTTGGGCAGAACACTCGTGAGACCTGGCCAGAAACGCGCGGCGAACTCGCTTCGGGCGCAGCTCTTCCGCAGGTCAGCCCCCCGGGGCTTGTTCTGGAATCGCGAGCGCTCGCGCCCGACCATCGCCAGGAAGCCCTCCGCGAGGCAGGCTGAGGCGAGGCCAACGCCTCCTGCTCCTCGGCGCTGGTGTCCCATACTTAGCGCCATCCCATGGGGCCAGGGCTGCACCGAGACTCTGGCTTGATATTTCACCTGCGTCCCAGCCTTCCGGGGTCGTGTCCCTCTGTGCCTCCATCTGGGGAATCCTGAGTCCATCGGCCAAGCCTACCCCTCCCATCCCGGCCCCAATGGTGCATATCGACGCTTCGGTCACGCCTCGGACAGAGAGAAACCTCAATGAACAAAATGCGGACAGCCACATCCTTGAGTGCTCCATCAGCCCGAAAAGACGGAGGCGCATGCCTTGCCGCCACTGGTCTATCAACTCTGCTCTGGGATCGTTCCC
Organism: Neogale vison; assembly: GCF_020171115.1. NCBI lineage: Eukaryota > Metazoa > Chordata > Mammalia > Carnivora > Mustelidae > Neogale > Neogale vison. The sequence goes on along the minus strand of NC_058092.1, from coordinate 122,242,406 downwards.
CTGCGACGGCGCCCCTGGTGGGTCCCGGCGATTCCGGCATTTTCTGGGGGCCGCAGCATGCCCTGGGAGAGAAGAGGCCCTGGGCCACGGAGAGCAGGGAGAGCCGCAGGACTGCCCTACGCCGGCCAATTCTCACGAGCGTTTGCACAAACTGATCCTGTTAGGGCAGAACGCTCGTGAGAATTGGCAGAAAAAGGTCCGGCGAACTCGCTTCGGGCGCCGCACTACTGCAAGGCTGCCCCCCCCGGGCCTGGCGTGCCATTGCGAGCCATCGCGCTCCAACCCCGCCAGGAAACCCTCCGCGAGGCAGGCTGTGGCGAGGCCCAGCCTCCTGCTAATCCTCCTGCGGGGGTCCTCTCCCTGGCGCTGTTCCATGTGGCCTGGGCCGCCACGAAGCCCGGCCTCGCAGTCTCACCTGCTACCCGGCAGTCTGCTTCTGGGTTCCTGACCCTCGGTGCTTCCATCTGGGGAACGCTGAGTCACGGGACCACGCCTCCCACTCCCACACCGGCGCCAGGGGTGCATTTCAGCGCTACGGACAACCGCGGGCGAGAGAAACCTGCGTGCCCCCACTGAGGTCATCCCCATCCTTGGGCACATGATCCTCCCTAAAGTCGGAAACGTAGGCCCGGCCACCACCCGTCGTTAAACTCTGCTCCGGGAATGCTCCCCAGCGCCGGGGCGTCTGGGTGGGCTGCGAAGTTTTCGCGCATTTTCTGGGCGGCCGCCCCAAACTCAGGGCGAGTAACGGCCCTGGGCCATGGAAAGCAGGGCCTTCCGTAGGGCTGCCCAACGCATGCCAATTCCCACGAGTGTTCTGCGCAAACCGATCCCGTGAGAATTGGCAGGAAAACGCCATGCGAACTCGTTTCGGATGTCACACGTCTGCAGGGCCGCCCCCCAGTGCCTGGCATGGCCCGGAATCGCGAGAGCTCGCTCACGAATCCCGCCAAGGAGCCTTCTGCCATGCAGTCTGCGGCGAGGCCGATGCCTCCTGCTTCTCGGCCGGCGGGGGTCCGCTACTTGGAGCAGTCCCATGGGGCCAGGGCTGCCCCGAGACTTGGGCTCGATATTTCGACGGCTTCCAAGCCTTCTGCTTCCGGGGTCCTGTCCATCTGTGCCTCCCTCTTGGGAAACCTGATTTCCGTGGCAACGCCTCCACCTCACGCCCCGGCGCAAACGATGCATTTCGGCATTTCAGACAAGCGTCGAAGCGAGAGAGACCTGCATGACCCAACTGAGGACAGCGCCATCCTTGGGCGCTCCATCAGCCTGAAAAGACGGAGGCGCACGCCCTGCCCCCACCCGCCCTGATACTGTGCTCCGGGAACGCTCCCGTGCGCCGGCGCCCTCTGGTGGGCCGCGTCGTTTCCTCGGGTTTTCAGGCGGCCGCAGCATGCCCTGGGCAAGAAGGGTCCCTGGGCCACGGAGAGCCAGGCGGTCCGCAGGGTTTCCCATCGCCGGCCAATTATCACGAGCGTTCTGCACTAACCGATCCCAGTTTGGGCAGAACGCTCATGAGAATTGGCCGGAAAACGCGCGGTGAACTCGCTTCGGGCGCAGCTCTTCCGCAGATCCGCTCCCCGGGACTTGTCTTGGCATCACGAGCGCTCGCACACGAACCTCGCCAGGAAGTCCTCCACGAGGCCGGCTGAGGTGAGGCTGATGCCACCTGCTCCTCGGCGCTGGTGTCCCATACTTAGCGCCGTCCCTTAGAGCAAGGGATTCCCCGGGACTCGGTCTTGATATTTCACCTGCGTCCCAGCCTTCAGCTTCAGGGGTCGTGTCCCTCTGTGCCTCCATCTGGGGAATCATGAGTCCCTCGGCCACACCTACCACTCCCATCCTGGCCCCAATGGTGCATATCGGCGCTTCGGTCACGTCTCGGACAGAGAGAAACCTAAATGAACAAAATGCGGACAGCCACATCCTTAGGGGCCCCATCATCCCGAAAAGAGGGAGGCGCGTGCCCAGCCGCTACTCATCCCTCAAATCTGCTCTGGCATCGTTCCCCTGCGCCGGCGCCCCCTGGTGGGCCCCGGCGATTCTGGCATTTTCAGGGGGCCGCAGCATGCCTTGGGAGAGAAGGGGCCCTGGGCCATGGAGCGCAGGGAGGTCCGCAGGACTGCCCAATGCCAGCCAATTCTCACGAGCGTTCTGCCCAAACCGATCCTGGTTTGGGCAGAACGCTCGTGAGAATTGGCAGGAAAACGCGCAGGGAACACGCTTCGGGCGCCGCACTTCTGCACGCCCCCCCCCCGGGCCTGGCGTGCCAATTTGAGCCATCGCGCACTAATCCCACCATGAAGCACTCCGCGAGGCAGGCTGTGTCGAGGCCGACGCATCCTGCTAATCCTCCTGCGGGGGTCCTCTCCCTGGCGCTGTTCCTTGAGGCCTGGCCCGCCACGAAGCCCGGCCTCGCAGACTCGCTTGGGACCCGGCCGTCTGCTTCTGGGTTCTTGTCCCTTGGTGCCTCCATCTGGGGAACCCTGATCCCGGGGCCATGCCTCCCCCTCCCACATTGCCACCAACGGTGCCTTTCGGCGCTCCGGACAACCTCAGAGCGAGAGAAACCTGCTGAGGCAAGGCCGACGCCTCCTGCTCCTCAGCGCTGGTGTTCCCTACTTAGCGCCATCCCATGGGGCCAGGGCTACACCGAGACTCGGGCTTGATATTTCACCTGCTTCCCAGCCTTCAGCTTCCGGGGTACTGTCCCTCTGTGCCTCCATCTGGGGAATCCTGAGTCCCACGGCCACGCCTCACCCTCCCATCCCGGCCCCAATGGTGCATATCGGCGCTTCGGACATACCTTGGAGAGAGAGAAACCTGCATGACCCAACTGCGGACAGCCCCATCCTTGGATGCCCCATCAGCCCGAAAAGACGGAGGCGCATGCTCTGCCACAACTTGTAAGTCAACTCTGCTCTGGGACGGTCCCCTGTGCTGGCGCCCACTGATGGGCCCCGGCGACTCATGCATTTTCCGTGTGCCGCAGTATGCCCTGGGAGGGAAGGGTTCCTGGGCCACGGAGAGCAGGGCGGTCCGCAGGGCTACCCAACGCCGGCCAATTCCCACGAGAGTTCTGCCGAAACCGATCCTGTGAGAATTGGCCGGAAAACGCCATGCGAAATTGTTTCGGGTGTCACACATCTGCAGAGACGTGCCCCAAGGCCTGTCCTGGCCCGGCATCATGAGAGCTCGCTCACGAACCACACCAAGGAGCCCTCACGCAGCAGACTTCGGCGAGGCCGATGCCTCCTGCTTCTCGGACGGCGGGGATCCCCTACTTGGGGCAGTCCCATGGGGCCAGGGCTATCCCGAGACTCGGGCTCGAAATTTCACCGGCTAACCAGCCTTCCGTTTCCGGGGTCCTGTCTCTCCCAGTCTCCATCTTGGGAATCCTGAGTCCCGTGGCAAAATCTCCGCCTCATGCCCCGGCACAATCGCTGCATTTCGGCGCTTTGGACAAGCCTCAAATCGAGAGAAACCTGCATGGCCCAACTGTTTCCCAAGAACAAAACCAACGGCTCCTTCTCTTCTCCTGGGGAGGTGTTCTTCTCCTTCCCCAGACTTGATCCCGGGGCTCTGATTTCCCCAAGAATGCTGTGCTTTCCTAGAGGGGATGCCCAGGCAAAGAGGCTTTCGCTCTATGCAGGATTCTCCCACCGTGCTGCCAATACTAGGCTAAAGCAAGCAGCATCAGAAGCCCACAGAACCGACTCTTTTTTCCAAGAGACTGCTATGCTTTCGCAGAGGTTTTCAGCTTGGCCTGAACTGCACGTCGCTGCTGCTTCCTCAGCAAGGCTTTGGGAGTTCGCTCTGTCGCGTCAGGGAAGTAGATCTGCGGGAGAGCTGGTGCCTCTTGGGCCTTGATTCCCGGGCTCCATGGTCGCACCCTGGGTTCACCGTGCCAGGCTGAACTTCGCAGACAAAGCCACCACCATGCAGCAGCATGTGTGGCCTAGGATGACACTCCATGCCAACTGCCATCTCCTGGCGTAGTAAGGCTTGGCTTTTTGCTCTGGCGTTCATGCGGACTCGGGGACTAGGCCAGAGCCTTCCCCATAGGAAAGGAGAGGCGACAGGATCCCTGCACAGCGCCCGTGCACGGTGATAGGGAGCTGTGGGGGACGGTCACCACTTCATCCCCAACACACCCCCTGCCACCCCCAATGCTGCCACCTCTTGGAGGAAGATGGCATATGACTGCCCTTTCTTCCAGGGACTGTATCTGCGAGTTCCCAGGATGGCGCCTGGTCGCAAGCCCACGTCTGCCCTTGGGACAGCTGACTTTGAAGATGCTGTCCCCTGGGACAAGAGGCACAGAACAGGCCTGCCTTCTGCCCAGACTCCTTCCTCAGAGTGGAGTATGCGCGCCTGCCCTAGCCGTCCCCTCGTGTCTTCCTTAAGCCAGGCTTCCTTCTCTACGCAAAGGGAGCGGAGCGGGTGACGCTTGTCTTGCCACCGTCCCGTTGTTCTTCCCAGGGCAGGCTCTCCTGCTTTACGACTGTGTCCTGACAACAAGGCCAACGGCTCCTTCTCTTCTCCCGGAGAGGCGTTAATCTCCTTCCCCAGACATGCTCCTGGGGAGCACGGTGACAGCCGTGTCCCTATCCTTAAGGCCCTTTCCAGATGTGCATCCACGCTTCTCTCGCAGGCAGTGGTGATGCTAGGGCCAAGAGAATTTCGCTCCATGCGGGTTTCTTCCACCGTGCTGCGGAGACTAGCTCAGGCATGCAGCAGCATCATCCCACAAAGCGACTCAGATTTCCCAATGAATGCTGTGCTTTCCGAGGAGGAGCCTGGGCAAAGAGGCTTTCGTTTTATAGTGGCTTCTCTCAACTTGAGCCTTGGCCTAGGCAAGCTGGAGCAGCAGCCCGCAGATCCGACTCTGATTTCTAAGATAACGGAGAGGGTGACACTTGTCTTGCCACTTGCCGGCTATTCTTGCCAATGCAGGCTCTTCTGTTTCATGACCTTTCGTTAAGGCTGGTTCCACAGGCGCAACCACGCTTCTCTCTCAGGTAGAGGGGATGCCCGGGCCAAGAGGATTTCGCTCCATGCGGGTTTCTTATACCGAGCTTCGGAGACTATGTTCAGGCAAGCGGCATCCGCATCGCACAGATCCGACTCTGATTTCCCCAAGAATGCTGTGCTTTCCTAGAGGGGATGCCCCGGCAAAGAGGCTTTCGCTCTATGCGGGATTCTCCCACCTTGCTGCCAATACTAGGCTAAAGCACGCAGCAACAGCAGCCCACAGATTTGACTCGTTTTTGCCAGCGACTACTATACTTTCTCAGATGTTTTCAGCTTGGCCTGAACCGCACTTCGCTGCTGCTTCCTCAGCAAGGCTTTGGGCGTTCGCTCTGTCACGTCAGGGAATTAGATCTGTGGGAGAGCTGGTGCCTCTTGGGCCTTGCTTTCCCGGGCTCCATGGTCGCACCCTGGGTTCACCCTACCAGGCTGAACTACGGAGACACAGCCACAGCCCTGCAGCAGCGTGCGTGGCCTAGGATGACACTCCATGCCTACTGCCATCACATGGCCTAGTAAGGCTTGGATTTTTCTCTGGCGTTCAGGCGGACTCGGGGACTAGGCCAGTGCCTTCCCCATAGGAAAGGAGAGGCGACAGGATCCCTGCACAGCGCCCATGCACTGGGATGGGGAGCTGTGGGGGACTGTCCCCACTTCTTCCCCGACACAACCCCTGCCACCCCCAACGCTGACACATCTTGGAGGAAGATGGCACCTGTCTGCCCTTTCTTCCAGAGACTGTATCTGCAAGTTCCGGGTATGGCGCCTGGTGGCAAGCCCACGTCCTCACTTGGGATAGGTGGCCTTGAAGGTGCTGTCCACTTGGGACAAAAGGCACAGAACAGGCCTGCCTTCTGCCCAGACTCCTTCCTCAGAGTGGAGTATGCGCACCTGCCCTTGCCGTCCCCTCGTGACTTCCTAAAGCCAGGCTTCTTCTCTATGCACAGGTAGCGGGTGACGCTTGTTTTGCCGCCGTCCCGCTGTTATTCCCAGGACAGGCTCTCCTGCTTTGCGACTGTTTCCCGACAACAAGGCCAACGGCTCCTTCTCTTCTCCTGGGGAGGCATTCTACCCCTTCCCCAGACTTGCTCCTGGGGTGCACGATGACAGCCGTGTCCCTACCTTAAGGCCCTTTCCAGATGTGTATCCACGCATCTCTCGCAGGCAGTGGGGATGCTAGGGCCAAGAGAATTTCGCTCCGTGCAGTTTTCTTCCACCGTCCTGCGGAGACTAGTTCAGGCAAGCATCAGCAGCATCCCACAAATCGACTCAGATTTCCCAACGAATGCTGTGCTTTCCCAGAGGAGGATCCTGGGCCACGAGGCTTTCACTGTAGGGTGGCTTCTCCCACCTTGAGACTTGGCCTAGGCAAGCAGGAGCAGCAGCCGTCAAAACCGACTCTGATTTCTAAGCAAACAGAGAGGGTGACACTTGTCTTGCCACCTGCCGGCTCTTCTTGCCAATGCAGGCTCTCCTGTTTCATGACCTTTTGTTCAGGCTGTTTCCACAGGCGCAACCATGCTTCTCTCTCAGGTAGAGGGGATGCCCGGACAAAGAGTATTTCGCTCCATGCGGGTTTATTACACCGTCCTTCGGATACTATGTTCAGGCGAGCGGCATCCGCATCGCACAGAACCGACTAGGATTTCCCCAAGAATGCTGTGCTCTCCTAGAGGGGATGCCCCAGCAAAGAGGCTTTCGCTCTATGCGGGATTCTCCCACCGTGCTGCCTATACTAGGCTAAAGCAAGCAGCAACAGCAGCCCACACAACCTACTCTTTTTTCCCAGCGACTGCTTTGCTTTCGCAGAGGTTTTCAGCTTGGCCTGAACCGCACTTCGCTGCTGCTTCCTCAGCAAGGCTTTGGGCGTTCGCTCTGTCGCGTCAGGGAAGTAGATCTGTGGGAGAGCTGGTGCCTCTTGGGCCTTGCTTTCCCGGGCTCCATGGTCGCACCCTGGGTTCACCGTGCCAGGCTGAACTACGCAGACACAGCCACAACCCTGCAGCATTGTGCGTGGCCTAGGATGACACTCCCTGCCAACTGCCATCTCCTGGCGTAGTAAGGCTTGGCTTTTTGCTGTGCCGTTCATGCGGACTCGGCGACTAGGCCAGTGCCTTCCCCATAGGAAAGGAGAGGCGACAGGATCCCTGCACAGAGCCCGTGCACTGGGATGGGGAGCTGTGGGGGCCTGTCCCCACTTCTTCCCCGACACACCCCCTGCGACCACCAAAGCTGCCACATCTTGGAGGAAGATGGCACCTGACTACCCTTTCTTCTAGAGATGGTATCTGCAAGTTCCGGGTATGGCACCTCGTGGCAAGCCCACTTCTGCCCTTGGGACAGGTGGCCTTGGAGGTTCTGTCCCCTTTGGACAAGAGGCACAGAACAGGCCTGCCTTCCGCCCAGTCTCCTTCCTCAGAGTGGAGTATGCGCGCCTGCCCTAGCCGTCCCCTCGTGTCATCCTAAAGCCAGGCTTCCGTCTATATGCACAGGGAGCGGGAGACGCTTGTTTTGCCACCGTTCCGCTGTTCTTCCCAGGGATAGGCTCACCTGCTTTGTGACTGTGTCCGAACAACAAGGCCAACGGCTCCTTCTCTTTTCCGGGGAGGCGTTCTGCTCCTTCCCCAGACTTGTTCCCGGGGAGGACGGTGACAGCCGTGTCTCTATCCTTAAGGCCCTTTCCAGATGTGCATCCACGCTTCTCTCGCAGGCAGTGGGGATGTTTGGGCCAAGAGAATTTCGCTCCATGCGGGTTTCTTCCACCGTGCTGCGGAGAGTAGCCCAGGCATGCAGCAGCAGCATCCCAAATAGCGACTCAGATTTCTCAACGAATGCAGTGCTTTCCCAGATGAGGAGCCTGAGCAAAGAGGCTTTCACTTTAGGGTGGCTTTTCCCACCTTGAGACTTGGCCTAGGCAAGCAGGAGCAGCAGCCCGCAGAACCGACTCTGATTTCCAAGCAAACGGAGAGGATGACACTTGTCTTGCCACCTGCCGGCTATTCTTGCCAATGCAATATCTCCTGTTTCATGACCTTTCGTTAAGGCTGTTTCAACAGGCAGAACCACGCTTCTCTCTCAGGTAGAGGGGATGCCCGGGTAAAGAGGATTTCGCTCCATGTGAGTGTATTACACCGTCCTTCGGATACTATGTTCAGGCAAGCGGCATCCGCATCGCACTGAACCGACTTGGATTTCCCCAAGAATGCTGTGCTTTCCTAGACGGGATGTCCCGGAAAAGAGTCTTTCACTCTATGCGGGATTCTCCCACTGTGCTGCCAATACTAGGCTAAAGCAGGCAGCAACAGCAGCCCACAGAACCGACTCTTTTTTCCCAGTGACTGCTATGCTTTCACAGAGGTTTTCAGCTTGGCCTGAAACGCACTTCGCTGCTGCTTCCTCAGCAAGGCTTTGGGGGTTCGCTCTGTCGCGTCAGGGAAGTAGATCTGTGGGAGAGCTGGTTCCTATTGGGCCTTGCTTTGCCGGGCTACATGGTCGCTGCCTGGGTTCAACCTGCCAGGCTGAACTACGCAGACACAGCCACAAACCTGCAGCAGCGTGCGTGGCCTAGGATGACACTCCATGCCAACTGCCATTTCCTGGCCTAGTAAGGCTTGGCTTTTTGCTCTGGCATTCAGGCGTAGTTGGGGACTAGGCCAGTGCCTTCCCCATAGGAAAGGAGAGGCGACAGGATCCCTGCACTGCGCCCGTGCACTGGGATGGGGAGATGTGGGGGACTGTCCCCACTTCTTCACCAACACACCCCCTACCACCCCCAACGCTGCCACATCTTGGATGAAGATGACAACTGACTGCCCTTTCTTCCAGGGAACTGTATCTTCAAGTTCTGGGTACGGTGCCTGGTGGCAAGCCCACGTCTGCCCTAGGGACAGGTGGCCTTGGAGATGCTGTCCCCTTGGGACAAGAGGCACAGAACAGGCCTGCCTTCTGCCCAGACTCCTTCCTCAGAGTGGAGTATGCGCGCCTGCCCTAGCTGTCCCCTCGTGTCTTCCTAAGGCCAGGCTTCCGTCTCTACACACAGGGAGCGGGTGAAGCTTGTCTTGCCACCATCCCGCTGTTCTTCCCAGGGCAGGCTCTCCTGCTTTGCGACTGTGTCCTGACAACAAGGCCAACGGCTCCTTCTCTTCTCCCGGGGAGGCGTTCTGCTCCTTCCCCAGACTGGCCCCTGGGAAGCACGGTGACAGCTGTGTCCCTATCCTTAAAGCCCTTTCCAGATGTGCATCCACCTTCTCTTGCAGCCCTTGCGAAAGCTAGAGCCAAGAGAATTTCGCTCCATGCGGGTTTCTTCCACCGTGCTGCGGCGACTAGCTCAGGCAAGCAGCAGCAGCATCCCTCAAAGCGACTCAGATTTCCCAAAGAATGCTGTGCTTTCCCGAGGAGGAGCCTGGGCAAAGAGGTTTTCGTTGTATGGTGGCTTCTCTCACCTTGAGACTTGGCCTAGGCAAGCAGGAGCAGCAGCCCGCAAAACCGACTCTGATTTCTAAGAAAACGGAGAGGGTGACACTTGTCTTGCCACCTGCCCGCTATTCTTGCCAATTCAGGCTCTACTGTTTCATGACCTTTCGTTAAGGCTGGTTCCAAAGGCACAACTAAGCTTCTCTCACAGGTAGAGGGGATGCCCGGGCTTCGAGGATTTTGCTCCATGCGGGTTTAATAAACCGTCCTTCGGAGACTATGTTCAGGCGAGCGGCATCCGCATCGCACAGAACTGACTCGGATTTCCCCATGAATGCTGTGCTTTCCTAGAGGGGATGCTCCGGCAAAGAGGCTTCGCTCTAAACGGTATTCTCCCGCCGTGCTTCCTAGTATAGGCTAAAGCAAGCAGCAACAGCAGCCCACACAACCGACTCTTTTTTCCCAGCAACTGCTATGCTTTCGCAGAGGTTTTCAGCTTGTCCTGAACCGCACTTCGCTGCTGCTTCCTCAGCAAGGCTTTGGGCGTTTGCTCTGTCGCGTCAGGGAAGTAGATCTGCGGGAGAGCTGGTGCCTCTTGGGTTTGCTTTCCCGGGCTCCATGGTCGCACCCTGGTTTCACCCTGCCAGGCTGAACTAAGGAGACACAGCCACAACCCTGCAGCAGCGTGCGTGGCCTAGGATGACACTCCCTGCCAACTGCCATCTCCTGGCGTAGTAAGGCTTGGCTTTTTGCTGTGCCGTTCATGCGGACTCGGCGACTAGGCCAGTGCCTTCCCCATAGGAAAGGAGAGGCGACAGGATCCCTGCACAGCGCCCGTGCACTTGGATGGGGAGCTGTGGGGGCCTGTCCCCACTTCTTCCCCGACACACCCCCTGCCACCCCCAACGCTTCACATCTTGGAGGATGATGGCACCTGACTGCCCTTTCTTCCAGAGACTGTATCTGCAAGTTCCGGATATGGCGCCTGGTGGCAACCCCACGTCTGCCCTTGGGACAGGTGGCCTTGGAGGAGCTGTCCCCTTGGGACAAGTGGCAAGGAACAGACCTACATTCTGCCCAGACTCCTTCCTCAGAGTGGAGTATGCGCGCCCGCCCTAGCCGTTCCCTCCTGTCTTCCTAAAGCCAGGCTCCCTCTCTATGCACAGGGAGCGGGAGACGCTTGTTTTGCCACCATTCCGCTGTTCTTCCCAGGGCAGGCTCTCCTGCTTTGTGACTGTGTCTGAACAACAAGGCCTACGGCTCTCTCTCTTCTCCCACGGAGGCGTTCTGCTCTTTCTCCAGACTTGCTCCTGGGGACCACGGTAGCAGCCATGTCCCTATCCTTAAGGCCCTTTCCAATTGTGCATCCACGCTTCTCTCGCAGGCAGTGGGGATGCTAGGGCCAAGAGAATTTCACTCCATGCGGGTTTCTTCCACCGTGCTGCGGAGACTAGCTCAGGCAAGCAGCAGCAGCATCCCACATAGCGACTCGAATTTCCCAACGAATGCTATGCTTTCCCAGAGGAGGAGCCTGGGCAAAGAGGCTTTCGCTGTAGGGTGGATTCTCCCACCTTGAGTCTTGGCCTAGGCAAGCAGGAGCAGCAGCCCACAGAACCGACTCTGATTTCTAAGCAAATGGAGAGGATGACACTTTTCTTGCCACCTGCCTGCTATTCTTGCCAATGCAGGCTCTCCTGTTTCATGAACTTTCGGTAAGGCTGTTTCCACCGGCGCAACCACGCTTCTCTCTCAGGTAGATGTGATGCCCGGGCAAAGAGGATTTCACTCCATGCGGGTGTATTACACCGTGCTTCAGAGACTATGTTCAGGCGAGCAACATCCGCATCGTACAGATTCGACTCGGATTTCCCCAAGAATGCTGTGCTTTCCTAGAGGGGATGTCCCGGCAAAGAGTCTTTCGCTCTATTCGGGATTCTCCCACCGTGCTGCCAATACTAGGCTCAAGCAAGCAGCAACAGCAGCCCACAGAACCGATTCTTTATTCCCAGCGACTGCTATGCTTTCGCAGAGGTTTTCAGCTTGGCCTAAACCGCACTTCGCTGCTGCTTCCTCAGCAAGGCTTTGGGCGTTCACTCTGTCGCGTCAGGGAAGTAGATCTACGGGAGAGCTTTTGCCTCTTGGGCCTTGCTTTTCCGGGCTCCATGGTCGCACCCTTGGTTCACCCTGCCAGGCTGAACTACGCAGACACAGCCACAACCCTGCAGCAGAGTGTGTGGCCTAGGATGACACTCCATGCCAACTGCCATCTCCTGGCCTAGTAAGGCTTGGCTTTTTCTCTGGCGTTCAGGCGGACTCGGGGACTAGGCCAGTGCCTTCCCCATAGGAAAGGAGAGGCGCCAGGATCCCTGCACAGCGCCGGTGCACTGGGATGGGGATCTGTGGGGGACTGTCCCCACTTTTTCCCCGACACACCCCCTGCCACCCCCAACGCTGCCACATCTTGGAGGAAGATGGCACCTGACTGCCCTTTCTTCCAGGGAGCTGTGTCTGGGATTTCCTGTATGGCGCCTGGTGGCAAGCCCACGTCTGCCCTAGGGACAGGTGGCCTTGGAGATGCTGTCCCCTTGGGACAAGAGGCACAGAACAGGCCTGCCTTCTGCCTAGACTCCTTCCTCAGAGTGGAGTATGCATGTCGGCCCTAGCCGTCCCCTCGTGTCTTCCTAAAGCCAGGCGTCCGTCACTACGCACAGGGAGCGGGTGACGCTTGTCTTGCCACCGTCCCGCTGTTCTTCCAAGGGCAGGCTATCCTGTTTGCGACTGTGTCCTGACAACAAGGCCAACGGCTCCTTCCCTTCTCCCGGGGAGGCGTTCTGCTCCTTCCCGAGACTTGCTCCTGGGTAGCACGTTGACAGCCATGTCCCTATCCTTAATGCCCTTTCGAGATGTGCATCCACGCTTCTCTCGCAGGAAGTGGGGATGCTAGGGCCAGGAGAATTTCGCTCCATGTGGGTTTCTTCCACTGTGCTGTGGAGACTAGCTCAGGCTAGCAGCAGCTGCATCCCTCAATGCCACTCAGATTTCCCAACGAATAATATGCTTTCCCAGAGGAGGAGCCTGGGCAAAGATGCTTTCGCTGTATGGTGGTTTCTCCCTCCTTGAGACTTGGCCTAGGCATGCAGGAGCAGCAACCCGCAGAACCGACTCTGATTTCTCAGCAAACGGAAAGGTTGACACTTTTCTTGCCACCCGCCCACTATTCATGCCTATGCAGGATCTCCTGTTAAATGACTTTTCCTTAAGGCTGTTTCCACAGGCGCAACCACGCTTCTCTCTCAGGTAGAGGGGTTGCCCGGGCAAAGAGCATTTCGCTCCTTGCGGGTTTATTACTCCGTTCTTCGGAGACTATGTTCACGCTAGCGGCACCGCATCACAAGTAACCGACTCTGATTTCCCAAAGAATGCTGTGCTTTCCTCGAGGAGATGCCCAGGCAAAGAGGCTTTCAGTCTATGCGGGATTCTCACACCGTGCTGCCAATACTAGCCTAAAGCAAGCACCAACAGAAGCCCACACAACCGACTCTTTTTTCCTCGTGATTGCTATGCATTCGCACATATTTTCTGCTTGGTCTGAACCGCATTTTGCTGCTGATTCCTCAGCAATGCTGGGCGTTTGCTCTGTCGCGTCAGGGAAGTAGATCTGCAGGAGAGCTGGTGCCTCTAGGGCCTTGCTTTCCCGGGCTCCATGGTCGCACCCTTTGTTCACCCTGCCAGGATGAACTACGCAGACACAGCCACCACTCTGCAGCAGCGTCCATGGCCTAGGATGACACTCCATGCCAACTGCCATCTCCTGGCGTAGTAAGGCTTGGCTTTTTGCTATGGCATTCAGGCAGACTCGGGGACTAGGCCAGTGCCTGCCCATAGGAGAAGAGAGGCGACAGGATCCCTGCACAGTGCCCGTGCACTGGGTTGGGGAGCTGTGGGGGACTTTACGCACTTCTTCCCTGACACACCCCCTGCCACCCCCAACGCTGCCACATCTTGGAGGAAGATGGCATCTGGCTGCCCTTTATTCCAGGGAGCTGTATCTGCGAGTTCCGGTAGGGCGTCTGGTGGCAAGCCAACGTCTGCCCTAGGGACAGGTGGCCTTGGAGATGCTCTCCCCTTGGCACAGGAGGCACAGAACAGGCCTGCCTTCTGCCCAGACTCCTTCCTCAGAGTGGAGTATGCGTGCCTGCCCTAACCGTCCCCTCGTGTCTTCCTAAAGCCAGGCTTCCGTCTCTATGCACAGAGAGCGGGTGACGCTTGTCTTGCCACCGTCCCGCTATTCTTCCCAGGGCAGGCTCTCCTGATTTGCGACTGGTTGTCGACAACAAGGCCAATGGCTCCTTCTCTTCTCCCGGGGAGGCGTTCTGTTCTTTCCCCACACTTGCTCCTGGGGAGCACGGTGACAGCCGTGTCTCTATTCTTAAGGACTTTTCCAGATGTGCATCCACGCTTCTCTCGCTGGCAGTGGGGATGCTAGGGCCAAGATAATTTCGCTCCATGCGGGTTTCTTCCACCGTGCTGCAGAGACTAGCTCAGGCATGCAGCAGGAGCATCCCAAAAACCCGAATCAGATTTCCCAACGAATGCTGTGTTTCCCAGAGGAGAAGCCTGTGCAAAGAGGCTTTCACTGTATGCTGTTTTCTCCCACCTTGAGACTTGGCCTAGGCAAGCACGAGCAGCAGCCTGCAGATCCGACCTTGATTTCTCAGCAAACGGAGAGGGTGACACTTGTCTTGCCACCCGTCCGCTATTCATGCCTATGCAGGATCTCCTGTTTCATGACTTATCCTTAAGGCTGTTTCCACAGGCGCAACCACGCTTCTCTCTCAGGTAGAGGGGATGCCCAGGCAAAAACGATTTCGCTCCATGCGGGTTTATTACACCGAGCTTCGGAGACTATGTTCAGGCAAGCGGCATCCGCATCGCACAGAACCGACTCTCATTTCAGAAAGAATGCTGTGCTTTCCTAGAGGGGATGCCCAGGCAAAGAGGCTTTCACTCTATGCGTGATTCCCCCACCGTGCTGCCAATACTAGGCTAAAGCAATCAGCAACAGCGGCCCACAGAACCGACTCATTTGTGAGAAGTGACATTCCGCATGAAGGAGTTTCAAATAAACAGAACTTGGTATAGTCCAACGGATAGATGTCGGAGACGGGAAAGCTATGTGCGCCTATTGCGGTTACCACAGAGTCAGTCCCAAAAGCTTCCTTCTTAAACAGACGTAACACTGCAGTGAATCCCTCCTAAAGCACAATTCCCTCTCAGTGTTGGAAGCGTTTTAAACGCAGAAACTAAGTGCGGATCACCACTGGTGGTGAACATCCTATATGTGTTAGGCAGGTTTAAACAAAATAGCCTGCCCTTTTCTCACAGTACCTAATGTGCCCCTAGTCTGTCCCTGTACTATCATCATTGCACAAAGGAGAAACACTGTTATGAATGAGTACGCACCTGAAGTAGGTTCCCTGAGCAGATACCTTCCTACGCATCCCCTCTAAGGGGCCGGTATGAGACACTTCATGATTGCTACCCAGACACGTCCTACACTTTCCAACTGAGCATAGACACATCTCTGTCGTGAGAAATTACTGTAGCACAGTTCCCTCATATACTGGAAGTGTGTTGAGAAGAGGTAGACACTGTGGAACATCACCCGTGTTGAACTTCCAGTATGCATCATACAGGCCTAAGTGGCTTACCCTGTACTTCACTCACGGTTTGCAACATTCTCTCTGTCCGTCCTTGTTCTATCTTCTTTCCTCCACTGGAAAGACACTGTGAGAAGTGACATTCCGCATGAAGGAGTTTCCATTAAACAGAACTTCCTATAGTCTAACGGTAAGACGTCTGAGACTGGAAAGCTATGAGCGCCTTATGCGGTTACCTCAGAGTCAGTCCCAAAAGCTTCTTTATTTAAAACACGTAACACTGCAATGAATCCCTCCTAAAGCACACTTCCCTCTCAGTATTTTAAGCGTCTTAGATGCAGAAACTAAGTGCGGATCGCCACTGGTGGTGAACATCCAATATGTGTTTGGCAGGCTTAAGCGCCATAGCCTGCCCTTTACTCACAGTACCTAATGTGCCCTTAGTCCGTCCGTGTTCTATCTTCATTCCTCCAAGGAGAAGCACTGTTATGAATGAGTACGCACCTGAAGTAGCTTCCCTGAGCATAAACCTTCCTACGCATCCCCTCTAAGGGGCCTGTATGAGACACTTCATAATTGCTACCCAACACATCCTAGAGTTTTCAACTGAGCACAGATGCATCCCTGTCATGAGATCTTACTGTAGCACAGTTCCCTCATATATTGGAAGTGTTTTGAGAAGAGCTAGACACTGTGGAACATCCCCGGTGTTGTATTTCCTTATGCATCATAGAGGCCTACGTGCCTTACCCTGTACTTCACTCACGGTTTGCAACGTTCTCTCTGTCCGTCCTTGTTCTATCTTCTTTCCTCCACTGGAAAGACACTGTGAGAAGTGTCATTCCGCATGAAGGAGTTTCCCTTAAACAGAACTTGCTATAGTCCAATGGATAGACGTCTGAGAGTGGAAAGCTATGTGCGCCTATTGCGGTTATCACACAGTGAGTCCCAAAGGCTTCCTTCTTTAACAGACGTAACGCTGCAGTGAATCCCGACAAAAGCTTACTGCCCTCTCAGTGTTGGAAGCGTTTTAGACGCAGAAACTAAGTGCGGATCACCACTGGTGGTGAACATCCAATATGTGCTTGGCAGGCTTAAGCGCCATAGCCTGCACTTTTCTCACAGTACCTAATGAGCCCCTAGTCCGTCCGTGTTCTACCTTCATTCCTCCACGGAGAAGCACTGTTATGAATGAGTACGCAACTGATGTAGGTTCTCTGAGCAGATACCTTCCTACGAATCCCTTCTAAGAGGCGTGTATGAGACAATTCTGATTTCAACCCAGACACATCCTAGAGTTTTCAACAGAGCACAGACTCATCCCTGTCGTGAGAACTTACTGTAGCAAAGTTCCCTCATATATTGGAAGGGTTTTGAGAAGAGGTGGACACTGTGGAACATACCTGGTGTTGAACTTCCAGAATGCATCATAGAGTCCTAAGTGCCTTATCCTGTACTTCACCTAGAGGTTGTAAAATTCTCTGCTCCGTCCTTGTTCTATCTTCTTCCTCAACTGGAAAGACACAGTGAGAAGTGAAATTCGGAATGAAGGAGTTTCCCTTAAACAGAACTTGCTATAGTCCAACGGATAGACGTCGGAGACTGGAAAGCTATGTGCGCCTACTGCAGTTACCACAGAGTCAGTCCCAAAGGTTCCTACTTTAACAAAGTAACACTGCAGTGAATCCCTCCTAAAGCACACGTCCTTCTCTCAGTGTGGGAAGCGTTTTAGACGCAGTAACTAAGTGCAGATCACCACTGGTGGTGAACAGTCAATATGTGTTTGGCAGGCTTAAGCGCCATAGCCTGCCCTTTATTCAAAGTACCTAATGTGCCCCTAGTCCGTCCCTTTTCTATCTTCATTCCTCAAAGGAGAAACGCTGTTATGAATGAGTACGCAAATGAAGTAGGTTCCCTGAGCAGAAACCTTCCTTCGCATGCCCTCTAAGGGGCATGTATGAAACACTTCATCTTGGCTATCCAGACAGGTCCTAGAGTTTCCAACTAAGCACAGACGCATCCCTGTCGTGAGAACTTACTGTAGCACAGTTCCCTCATATATAGGAAGGGATTTGGAAGAGGTACACACTGTAGATCATCCACGGTGTTGAACTTCCAGTATGCATCATAGAAGCCTAAGTGCCTTACCCTGTAATTCACTAACGGGTTGCAACATTCTCTCTGTCCGTCCTTGTTCTATCTTCTTTCCTCCACTGGAAAGACACTGTGAGATGTGACATTCCGCAGGAAGGCGTTTCCCTTAAACAGAACTTCCTATAGTCCAACGGATAGACGTCAGTGACTGGAAAGCTATGTGCGCCTATTGCGGTTACGACAAGGTCAGTCCCAAAAGCTTCCTTCTTTAACAGACGTAACACGGCAGTGAATCCCTCCTAAAGCACACTTCCCTCTCAGTGTTGGAAGCATTTTAGACGCAGAAACTATGTGCGGATCACCACTGGTGGTGAACAGCCTATATGTGTTTGGCAGGCTTAAGCGCCATAGCCTGCCCTTTACTCACAGTCCCTAATGTGCCCCTAGTCCGTTCGTGTTCTACCTTCATTCCTCCAAGGAGAAGCTCTGTTATGAATGAGTAAGCACCTGAGGTAGGTTCCTTGAGCAGATACCTTCCTACGCATCCCCTCTAAGGGGCCTGTATGAGACACTTCATGATTGCTACCCAGACACATCCTAGAGTATTCAACTGAGCACAGATGCATCCCTGTCGTGAGAATTTACTGTACCACACTTCCCTCATATATTGGAAGTGTTGTGACAAAAAGTAGACACTGTGGAACATCCCCGGTGTTGTAATTCCAGTATGCATCTAGAGGCCTAAGTGCCTTACCCTCTACTTCACTCACGGGTTGCAACGTTCACTCTGCTCCGTCCTTGTTCTATCTTCTTTCCTCCACTGGAAAGACACTGTGAGAAGTGACATTCCGCATAAAGGAGTTTCCCTTAAACAGAACTTTCTATAGTCTAACGTTTAGACGTCTGAGACTGGAAAGCTATGTGCGCCTATTGCGGTTACCATGAGTACCAAGAGCTTCCTTCCTTAACAGACGTAACACTGCAGTGAATCCCTCCTAAAGCACACTTCCCTCTCAGTGTTGGAAGCGTTTTAGACGCAGAAACTAAGTGCGGATCACCCCTGGTGGTGAACAGCCAATATGAGTTTTGCAGGCTTAAGCGCCATAGCCTGCCCTTTACTCACAGTACCTAATGTGCCCCTAGTCCGTCCGTGTTCTACCTTCATTCCTCCAAGGAGAAGCACTGTTATGAATGAGTACGCACATGAAGGAGTTTCCATGAGCAGATACCTTCCTACGCATCCCCTCTAAGGGGCCTGAATGAGACACTTCCTGATTGCTAGCCAGACACATCCTAGAGATTTCAACTGAGCACAGAAGCATCCCTGTCGTGAGAACTTACGGGAGCACAGTTCCCTCATATATTGGAAGTGTTTTCAGAAGTGGTAGACACTGTGGAACATCCCAGGTGTTAAACTTCCAGTACGCATCATAGAGGCCTAGGTGCCTTACCCTGTACTTCACTCACGGGTTGCAACGTTCTCCCTGTCCGACCTTGTTCTATCTTCTTTCCTCCACTGGAAAGACACTGTGAGAAGTGAAATTCCGCATGAAGGAATTTCCCTTTAACAGAACTTCCTATTGTCCAACGGATAGACGTCTGAGACTGGAAAGCTATGTGCGCCTATTGCGGTTACCACAGAGTCAGTCCCCAAATCTTCCATCTTTAACAGACATAACAGTGCAGTGAATCCCTCCTAAAGCACATTTCCCTCTCAGTGCAGGAAGCGTTTTCGACGCAGAAACTAAGTGCAGATCAACACTGGTGGTGAACATCCATTATGTGTTTGGCAGGCTTAAGCGCCATAGCCTGCCCTTTACTCACAGTACCCAATGTGCCCCTAGTCCGTTCGTGTTCTACCTTCATTCCTCCAAGCAGAAGCTCTGTTATGAATGAGTAGGTTCCCTGAGCAGATACCTTCCTCCGCATCCCCTCTATGGGGCCCATATCAGACCCTTCATTGTTGCTACCCAGACACGTCCTACACTTTCCAACTGAGCACAGACGCATCTCTGTCGTGGGAACTTACAGTAGCACAGTTCAATCATATACTGGAAGTGTTTTGAAAGTAGTAGACATTGTGGAAAATCGTCGGTGTTGAACATCCTGTATGCATCATAGAGGCCTAAGTGTCTTACCATTTACTTCACCACGGTTTGCAAATTTCTCTCTGTCAGTCCTTGTTCTATCTTCTTTCCTCCACTGGAAAGACACTGTGAGAAGTGACATTCCGCATGAAGGAGTTTCCCTTAAACAGAACTTCCTGTAGTCTAACGGTTAGTCGTCTGAGACTGCAAAGCTATGTGCGCCTAATGCCGTTACCACAGACTCAGTTCCAAAAGCTTCCTTCTTTACCAGACGTAACACTGCAGTGAATCCCTCCTAAAGCACACTTCCCTCTCAGTGTAGGAAGCGTTTTCGACGCAGAAACTAAGTGCAGATCAACACTGGTGGTGAACAGCCAATATGTGTTTGGCAGGCTTAAGCAGCATAGTCTCCCCTTTACTCACTGTACCTAATGTGCCCCTAGTCCGTCCCTGTTCTATCTTCATCCTCAAAAGAGAAACACTGTTATGAATGAGAACGCACCTGAAGTAGGTTCCCTTAGCAGATACCTTCTTCCGCATCCCCTCTAAGGGGCCTGTATCAGACACTTCATGGTTGCTACCCAGACACGTCCTACACTTTCCAACTGGGCACAGACACATCTCTTTCGTGAGATCTTACTGTAGCACAGTTCCCTCAAATACTGGATGTGTTTTGAGAAGAAGTAGACCCTGTGGAACTTCCCAGGTGTTGAACTTCTAGTATGCATCATAGAGGCCTAAGTGCCTTACCCTGTACTTCACTCACGGGTTGCAACGTTCTCTCTGTCCGAACTTGTTCTATCTTATTTCCTCCACTGGAAAGACACTGTGAGATTTGACATTCCGCATGAAGGAGTTTCCCTTAATCAGAACTTGCTATAGTCCAACGGATAGACGTATGAGCCTGGAAAGCTATGTGCGCCTATTTCGGTTAACACAGAGTCAGGCCCAAAAGCTTCCTCCTTTAACAGACGTAACACTGCAGTGAATCACGACTACAGCACACTTCCCTCTCAGTATAGGAAGCGTTTTAGACCCAGAAACTAAGTGTGGGTCAACACTGGTGGTGAACGTCCAGTATGTGTTTGGCAGGCTTAAGCGCCATAGGGTGCCCTTTACTCACAGTACCAAATGTGCCCCTAGTCCGTTCGTTTCTACCTTCATTCCTCCAAGGAGAAGCTCTGTTATGAATGAGTAGGTTCCCTGAGCAGATACCTTCCTCCGCATCCCCTCTATGGGGCCCATATCAGACCCTTCATTGTTACTACCCAGACACGTCCTACACTTTCCAACTGAGCACAGACGCATCTCTGTCGTGGGAACTTACTGTAGCACAGTTCGCTCATATACTGGAAGGGTTTTGAAAGTAGTAGACATTGTGGAAAATCTCCGGTGTTGAACTTCCAGTATGCATCATAGAGGCATAAGTGTCTTACCATTTACTTCACTCACGGTTTGCAAAGTTCTCTCTGTCAGTCCTTGTTCTATCTTCTTTCCTCCACTGGAAAGACAGTGAGAAGTGACATTCCGCATGAAGGAGTTTCCCTTAAACAGAACTTCCTGTAGTCTAACGGTTAGTCGTCTGAGACTGCAAAGCTATGTGCGCCTAATGCCGTTACCACAGACTCAGTTCCAAAAGCTTCCTTCTTTAACAGACGTAACACTGCAATTAATCCCTCCTAAAGCACACTTTGCTCTCAGTGATGGAAGCGTTTTAGACGCAGAGACTAAGTGCGGATCACCACTGGTGGTGAACGTCCAATATGTGTTTGGAAGGATTAAGCGCCATAGACTGCCCTTTACTCACAGTACCTAATGTGCCCCTAGTCCGTTCGTGTTCTACCTTCATTCCTCCAATGCGAAGCACTGTTATGAATGAGTAAGCACCTGAGGTAGATATCCTGAGCAGATACCTTCCTACGCATTCCCTCTTAGGGGCCTGTATGAGACACTTCATGATTGATACCCAGACACATCCTAGAGTTTTCAACTGAGCACAGATGCATCCCTTTCGTGAGAAATTACTGTAGCACAGTTCCCTCATATATTGGATGTGTTTTGAGAAGAAGTAGACCCTGTGGAACTTCCCAGGTGTTGAACTTCTAGTATGCATCATAGAGGCCTAAGTGCCTTACCCTGTACTTCACTCACGGGTTGCAACGTTCTCTCTGTCCGAACTTGTTCTATCTTATTTCCTCCACTGGAAAGACACTGTGAGATTTGACATTCCGCATGAAGGAGTTTCCCTTAATCAGAACTTGCTATAGTCCAACGGATAGACGTATGAGCCTGGAAAGCTATGTGCGCCTATTTCGGTTAACACAGAGTCAGGCCCAAAAGCTTCCTCCTTTAACAAACGTAACACTGCAGTGAATCACGACTACAGCACACTTCCCTCTCAGTATAGGAAGCGTTTTAGACCCAGAAACTAAGTGTGGGTCAACACTGGTGGTGAACGTCCAGTATGTGTTTGGCAGGCTTAAGCGCCATAGGGTGCCCTTTACTCACAGTACCAAATGTGCCCCTAGTCCGTTCGTGTTCTACCTTCATTCCTCCAAGGAGAAGCTCTGTTATGAATGAGTAGGTTCCCTGAGCAGATACCTTCCTCCGCATCCCCTCTATGGGGCCCATATCAGACCCTTCATTGTTACTACCCAGACACGTCCTACACTTTCCAACTGAGCACAGACGCATCTCTGTCGTGGGAACTTACTGTAGCACAGTTCGCTCATATACTGGAAGTGTTTTGAAAGTAGTAGACATTGTGGAAAATCTCCGGTGTTGAACTTCCAGTATGCATCATAGAGGCATAAGTGTCTTACCATTTACTTCACTCACGGTTTGCAAAGTTCTCTCTGTCAGTCCTTGTTCTATCTTCTTTCCTCCACTGGAAAGACAGTGAGAAGTGACATTCCGCATGAAGGAGTTTCCCTTAAACAGAACTTCCTGTAGTCTAACGGTTAGTCGTCTGAGACTGCAAAGCTATGTGCGCCTAATGCCGTTACCACAGACTCAGTTCCAAAAGCTTCCTTCTTTAACAGACGTAACACTGCATTTAATCCCTCCTAAAGCACACTTTGCTCTCAGTGATGGAAGCGTTTTAGACGCAGAGACTAAGTGCGGATCACCACTGGTGGTGAACGTCCAATATGTGTTTGGAAGGATTAAGCGCCATAGACTGCCCTTTACTCACAGTACCTAATGTGCCCCTAGTCCGTTCGTGTTCTACCTTCATTCCTCCAATGCGAAGCACTGTTATGAATGAGTAAGCACCTGAGGTAGATATCCTGAGCAGATACCTTCCTACGCATTCCCTCTTAGGGGCCTGTATGAGACACTTCATGATTGATACCCAGACACATCCTAGAGTTTTCAACTGAGCACAGATGCATCCCTTTCGTGAGAAATTACTGTAGCACAGTTCCCTCATATATTGGAAGTGTTATGAGAAGTGGTAGACACTGAGGAACATCCCAGGTGTTGAACTTCCAGTATGCATCATAGAGGACTAGATGCCTTACCCTGTACTTCACTCACGGGTTGCAACTTTCTCTCTGCTCCGTCCTTGTTCTATCTTCTTTCCTCCACTGGAAAGACACTGGGAGAAGTGACATTCCGCATGAAGGAGTTTCCCTTATACAGTATTTGTTATAGTCCAACGGATAGACGTCTGAGACTGGAAAGCTATGTGCGCCTTTTGCGGTTACCACAGAGTCAGTCCCACAAGCTTCCATCTTTAACAGACATAACATTGCAGTGAATCCATCCTAAAGCACACTTCCCTCTCCGTGTAGGAAGCGTTTTCGACGCAGAAACTAAGTGCAGATCAACACTGCTGGTGAACATCCATTATGTGTTGGCATGCCCTTTACTCACAGTACCTAATGTGCCCGTAGTCCTTCCCTGTTATATCTTCATCCTCAAAGGAGAAACACTGTTATGAATGAGTATGCAACTGAAGTAAGTTCCCTGAGCAGATACCTTCCTACGCATCCCCTCTAAGGTGCCTGTATCAGACACTTCATAGTTGCTACCCAGACACTTCATTGTTGCTACCCAGACACGTCCTACACTTTCCAACTGAGCACGGACGCATCTCTGTCGTGAGAACTTACTGTAGCACAGTTCCCTCAAATACTGGAAGTGTTTTGAGAAGTGGTAGACACTTTGGAAAGTCTCCGGTTTTGTATTTCCAGTATGCATCATAGAGGCCTATGTGCCTTACCCTGTACTTCACTCACAGTTTGCAACGTTCTCTCTGCTCCGTCCTTGTTCTATCTTCTTTCCTCCACTGGAAGGACACTGTGAGAAGTGACATTCTGCATGAAGGAGTTTCCATTAAACAGAACTTCCTATAGTCTAACATTTAGACGTCTGAGACTGGAAAGCTTTGTGCGCCTAATGCGGTTACTACGAGTACCAAGAGCTTCCTTCCTTAACAGACATAACACTGCAGTGAATCCCTCCTAAAGCACACTTCCCTCTCAGTGTTGGAAGAGTTTTAGACGCAGAAACTAAGTGCGGATCACCCCTGGTGGTGAACAGCCAATATGTGTTTTGCAGGCTTAAGCGCCATAGCCTGCCCTTTACTCACAGTACCTAATGTACCCCCAGTCCGTCCGTGTTCTACCTTCATTCCTCCAAGGAGAAGCACTGTTATGAATGAGTACGCACATGAAGGAGTTTCCATGAGCAGATACCTTCCTACGCATCCCCTCTAAGTGGCCTGAATGAGACACTTCCTGATTGCTAGCCAGACACATCCTAGAGATTTCAAATGAGCAAAGATGCATCCCTGTCGTGAGAACTTACGGGAGCACAGTTCCCTCATATATTGGAAGTGTTTTCAGAAGTGGTAGACACTGAAGAACATCCCAGGTGTTAAACTTCCAGTACGCATCAAAGAGGCCTATGTGCCTTACCCTGTACTTCACTCACGGGTTGCAACGTTATCCCTGTCCGACCTTGTTCTATCTTCTTTCCTCCACTGAAAAGACACTGTGAGAAGTGAAATTCCGCATGAAGGAATTTCCCTTAAACAGAACTTCCTATTGTCCAACGGATAGACGTCTGAGACTGGAAAGCTATGTGCGCCTATTGCGGTTACCACAGAGTCAGTCCCCAAATCTTCCATCTTTAACAGACATAACAGTGCAGTGAATCCCTCCTAAAGCACATTTCCCTCTCAGTGTAGGAAGCGTTTTTGACGCAGAAACTAAGTGCGGATCAACACCGGTGGTGAACATCCATTATTTGTTTGGCAGGTTTAAGCGCCATAGCGTGCCCTTTACTCACAGTACCTATGTGCCCCTAGTCCGTTTCGTGTTCTACCTTCATTCCTCAAAGGAGAAGCTCTGTTATGAATGAGTAGGTTCCCTGAGCAGATACCTTCCTCCGCATCCCCTCTATGGGGCCCATATCAGACCCTTCATTGTTGTTACCCAGACACGTCCTACACTTTCCAACTGAGCACAGACGCATCTCTGTCGTGGGAACTTACTGTAGCACAGTTCAATCATATACTGGAAGTGTTTTGAAAGTAGTATACATTGTGGAAAATCTCCGGTGTTGAACTTCCAGTATGCATCATAGAGGCCTAAGTGCCTTACCATTTACTTCAGTCACGGTTTGCAAAGTTCTCTCTGTCAGTCCTTGTTCTATCTTCTTTCCTCCACTGGAAAGACACTGTGAGAAGTGACATTCCGCATGAAGGAGTTTCCCTTAAACAGAACTTCCTGTAGTCTAACGGTTAGTCGTCTGAGACTGCAAAGCTATGTGCGCCTAATGCCGTTACCACAGACTCAGTCCCAAAAGCGTACTTCTTTAACAGACGTAACACTGCAGTGAATCCCTCCTATAGCACACTTTCCTCTCAGTGTTGGAAGAGTTTTAGACGCAGAAACTAAGTGCGGATCACCACTGGTGGTGAACATCCAATATGTGTTTGGCAGGCTTAAGCGCCATAGACTGCCCTTTACTCACAGTACCTAATGTGCCCCTAGTCCGTCCGTGTTCTATCTTCCTCATCAAAGGAGAAACACTGTTATGAATGAGTACAAACCTGAAGCAGGTTCCCTGAGCAGATTCCTACCTAGCATCTCCTCTAAAGGTCCTTTATGAGACACTTCATGATTGCAACCCAGACACATCCTAGATTTTTCAACTGAGCACAGATGCATCCCTGTCGTGGGAACTTACTGTAGCACAGTTCCCTCATATACTGGAAGTGTTTTGAGAAGAGGTAGACCCTGTGGATAATCTCCGGTGTTGTATTTCCAGTATGCATCATAGAGGCCTAAGTGCCTTACCCTGTACTTCACTCACGGTTTGCAACGTTCTCTCTGTCCGTCCTTGTTCTATCTTCTTTCCTCCACTGGAAGGACACTGTGAGAAGTGACATTCCGCATGAAGGAGTTTCCATTAAACAGAACTTCCTATAGTCTAACATTTAGACGTCTGAGACTGGAAAGCTATGTGCGCCAATTGAGGTTACCACGAGTCCCAAGAGCTTCCTTCCTTAACAGACGTAAAACTGCAGTGAATCCCTCCTAAAGCACACTTTCCTCTCAGTGTTGGAAGCGTTTTAGACGCAGCACCTAAGTGCGGATCACCACTGGATGTGAAATCCAATATGTGTTTGGCATGCTGAAGCACCATAGCCTGCCCTTTACTCACAGTGCCTAATGTGCCCCTAGTCCGTCCGTGTTCTACCTTCATTCCTCCAAGGAGAACCACTGTTATGAATAAGTACGCACCTGAAGTAGGTTCCCTGTGCATATACCTTCCTACGCATCCCCTCTAAGGGGCCTGTATGAGACACTTCATGATTGCTAACCAGACACATCCTAGAGTTTTCACTGAGCACAGAAGCATCCCTGTGTTAGATATTATGGTAGCACAGTTCCCTCATATATTGGAAGTGTTTTGAGAAGTGGTAGACACTTTGGAACATCCCAGGTGTTGTACTTCCAATATGCATCATAGAGGCCTAGGTACCTTACCTTGTACTTCACTCACGGGTTGCAACGTTCTCTCGGCTCCGTCCTTGTTCTATCTTCTTTCCTCCACTGGAGAGACACTGTGAGAAGTAACATTCCACATGAAGGAATTTCCATTAAACAGAACTTGCTATAGTCCAATGGATAGACGTCTGAGTCTGGAATATTTAGTTGGCCTATTGTGGTTACCACAGAGTCAGTCCCAAAATTTTCCTTCTTTAACAGACGCAGCTCTGCAGAAAATCCCTCCTAAAGCACACTTCCCTCTCAGTGTAGGAAGCGTTTTCGACACAAAAACTAAGTGCGGATCAACACTGGTGGTGAACATCCAATATGTGATTGGCAGGCTGAAGCGCCATAACTTGCCCTTTACTCCCAGTACGTAATGTGACCATAGTCCTTCCCTTTTCTATCTTCATCCTCAAAGGAGAAACACTGTTATGAATGAGAACACACATGAAGTAGATTCCCTTAGCAGATACCTTCCTCTGCATCCCCTCGAAGGGGCCTGTATCAGACACTTCATGGTTGCTACCCAGACACATCCTACTATTTCCCACAGAGCACAGATGCATCCCTGTCGTGAGAACGTACTGTAGCACAGATTCCTCATATATTGGAAGTGTTTTGAGAAGAGCTAGACACTGTGGAACATCTCCGGTGTTGTAATTCCAGTATGCATCATAGAGGCCTAAGTGCCTTACCATGTATTTCACTCACGGTTTGCAACGTTCTCTCTGTCTGTTCATGCTCTATCTTCTTTCCTCCACTGGAAAGACACTGTGAGAAATGACATTACGCATGAAGGAGTTTCCCTTAAACAGAACTTCCTATAGTACAATGGTTAGACGTCTGTGAATAGAAAGCTAAGTGCGCCTTATGCCGTTACCACAGAGTCAGTCCCAAAAGTTTCCTTCTTTAACAGATGTAACACTGCAGTGAAACCCTCCTAAAGCACACTTCCCTCTCAGTGTTGGAAGAGTTTTAGACGCAGAAACTAAGTGCGGATCACCACTGGTGGTGAACAGCCTATATGTGTTTGGCAGGCTTAAGTGCCATAGCCTGCCCTTTACTCACAGTACCTAATGTGCCCCTAGTCCGTACAGATTTCTACCCTCATTCCTCCAAGGAGAAGCACTGTTATGAATGAGTACGCACCTGAAGTAGCTTCCCTGAGCAGATACCTTCCTAAGCATCCCCTCTAAGAGGCCTGTAAGAGTCACTTCAGGATTGCTACCCAGACACATCCTAGAGTTTCAACGGAGCACAGATGCTACCCTGTCCTGAGAACTTATGGTAGCACAGTTCCCTCATATATTGGAAGTGTTTTGATAAGTGGTAGACACTGTGGTACATCCCACGTGTTGAAATCCCAGTATGCATCATAGAGGCCTAGGTGCCTTACCCTGTACTCCACTCACGGGTTGCAACGTTCTCTCTGCTCCGTCCTTGTTCTATCTTCTTTCCTCCACTGGAAAGACACTGTGAGAAGTGACATTCCGCATGAAGGAGTTTCCTTTAAACAGAACTTACTATAGTCCAACGGATAGACGTCTGAGACTGGATAGCTAAGTGCGCCTATAGCGGTTACCACACAGTCAGTCCCAAAAGCTTCCTTCTTTAACAGACATAACACTGCAGTGAATCCATCCTAAAGCACACTTCCCTTTCAGTGTTGGAAGCGTTTTAGACGCAGAAACTAAGTGCGGATCAACACTGGTGGTGAACATCCAAAATGTGCTTGGCAGGCTTAAGCGCCATAGCGTGCCCTTTACTCACAGTACCTAATGTGCCCGTAGTCCTTCCCTTTTCTATCTTCATCCTCAAAGGAGAAACACAGTTATGAATGAATATGCACCTGAAGTGGGTTCCCTGAGCAGATACCTTCCTCTGCATCCCCTATATGGGGCCTATATCAGACACTTCATGTTTGCTACCCAGACACGTCCTAAACTTTCCAACTGAGCACAGACTCATCCCTGTCGTGAGACCTTACTGTAGCACAGTACCCTCATATCCTGGAAGAGTTTTGAGAAGAGGTAGACACTGTGGAACATCTCCGGTGTTGAACTCCCAGTATGCATCATATAGGCCTAAGTGTCTTACCCTGTACTTCACTAAGGTGTGCAACGTTCTCTCTGTCTTTCCTTGTTCTATCTTCTTTCCTCCAATGGAAAGACTCTGTGAGAAGTGACATTGCGCATGAAGGAGTTTCCCTTAAACAGAACTTGCTAGAGTCCAACGGAATGACGTCTGATACTGGAAAGCTATGTGCGCCTATTGCGGTTACCACAGTGTCAGTCCCAAAAGCGTCCTTCTTTAACAGACGTAACACTGCAGTGAATCCCTCCTAAAGCACACTTCCCTCTCAGTGTTGGAAGAGTTTTAGACGCAGAAACTAAGTGCGGATCACCACTGGTGGTGAACATCCAATATGTGTTTGGCAGGCTTAAGCGCCATAGCCTGCCCTTTACTCACAGTCCCTAATGTGCCCCTAGTCCGTTCGTGTTCTACCTTCATTCCTCCAAGGAGAAGCTCTGTTATGAATGACTACGCACCTGAGGTAGGTTCCCTGAGCAGATACCTTCCTACGCATCCCCTCTACAGGGCCTGTATGAGACACTTCATGATTGCTACCCAGACACATCCTAGAGTATTCAACTGAGCACAGATGCATCCCTGTCGTGAGAACTTACTGTAGCACAGTTCCCTCATATATTGGAAGTGTTGTGACAAGAAGTAGACACTGTGGAACATCCCCGGTGTTGTAATTCCAGTATGCTACTAGAGGCCTAAGTGCCTTACCCTGTACTTCACTCACGGGTTGCAACGTTCACTCTGCTCCGTCCTTGTTCTATCTTCTTTCCTCCACTGGAAAGACACTGTGAGAAGTAACATTCTGCATGAAGGAGTTTCCCTTAAACAGAACTTCCTATAGTCTAACGTTTAGACGTCTGAGACTGGAAAGCTATGTGCGCCTATTGCGGTTACGAAGTGTACCAGAGCTTCCTTCCTTAACAGACGTAACACTGCAGTGAATACCTCCTAAAGCACACTTCCCTCTCAGTGTTGGAAGCGTTTTAGACGCAGAAACTAAGTGCGGATCAACACTGGTGGTGAACATCCAAAATGTGCTTGGCAGGCTTAAGCGCCATAGCGTGCCCTTTACTCACAGTACCTAATGTGCCCGTAGTCCTTCCCTTTTCTATCTTCATCCTCAAAGGAGAAACACAGTTATGAATGAATATGCACCTGAAGTGGGTTCCCTGAGCAGATACCTTCCTCTGCATCCCCTCTATGGGGCCTGTATCAGACACTTCATGTTTGCTACACAGACACGTCCTAAACTTTCCAACTGAGCACAGACTCATCCCTGTCGTGAGACCTTACTGTAGCACAGTACCCTCATATCCTGGAAGAGTTTTGAGAAGAGGTAGACACTGTGGAAGATATCCGGTGTTGAACACCCAGTATGCAACATAGAGGCCTAAGTGTCTTACCCTGTACTTCACTAAGGTGTGCAACGTTCTCTCTGTCTTTCCTTGTTCTATCTTCTTTCCTCATATGGAAAGACTCTGTGAGAAGAGACATTGCGCATGAAGGAGTTTCCCTTAAACAGAACTTGCTAGAGTCCAACGGAATGACGTCTGATACTGGAAAGCTATGTGCGCCTATTGCGGTTACCACAGTGTCAGTCCCAAAAGCGTCCTTCTTTAACAGACGTAACACTGCAGTGAATCCCTCCTAAAGCACACTTCCCTCTCAGTGTTGGAAGAGTTTTAGACGCAGAAATTAAGTGCGGATCACCACTGGTGGTGAACATCCAATATGTGTTTGGCAGGCTTAAGCGCCATAGCCTGCCCTTTACTCACAGTCCCTAATGTGCCCCTAGTCCGTTCGTGTTCTACCTTCATTCCTCCAAGGAGAAGCTCTGTTATGAATGACTACGCACCTGAGGTAGGTTCCCTGAGCAGATAACTTCCTAGGCATCCCCTCTACGGGGCCTGTATGAGACACTTCATGATTGCTACCCAGACACATCCTAGAGTATTCAACTGAGCACAGATGCATCCCTGTCGTGAGAACTTACTGTAGCACAGTTCCCTCATATATTGGAAGTGTTGTGACAAGAAGTAGACACTGTGGAACATCCCCGGTGTTGTAATTCCAGTATGCTACTAGAGGCCTAAGTGCCTTAACCTGTACTTCACTCACGGGTTGCAACGTTCACTCTGCTCCGTCCTTGTTCTATCTTCTTTCCTCCACTGGAAAGACACTGTGAGAAGTAACATTCTGCATGAAGGAGTTTCCCTTAAACAGAACTTCCTATAGTCTAACGTTTAGACGTCTGAGACTGGAAAGCTATGTGCGCCTATTGCGGTTACAACGAGTACCAGAGCTTCCTTCCTTAACAGACATAACACTGCAGTGAATACCTCCTAAAGCACACTTCCCTCTCAGTGTTGGAAGCGTTTTAGACGCAGAAACTAAGTGCGGATCACCACTGGTGGTGAACATCCTATATGTGTTTGGCAGGCTTAAGCGCCATAGTCTGCCCTTTACTCACAGTACCTAATGCCCCCCTAGTCCGTCCGTGTTCTACCTTCATTCCTCCAAGGAGAAGCACTGTTATGAATGAGTACGCACATGAAGGAGTTTCCATGAGCAGATACCTTCCTACGCATCCCCTCTAAGGGGCCTGAAAGAGACACTTCCTGATTGCTAGCCAGACACATCCTAGAGATTTCAACTGAGCACAGAAGCATCCCTGTCGTGAGAACTTACGGGAGCACAGTTCCCTCATATATTGGAAGTGTTTTCAGACGTGGTAGACACTGTGGAACATCCCAGGTGTTAAAATTCCAGTACGCATCATAGAGGCCTAGGTGCCTTACCCTGTACTTCACTCACGGGTTGCAACGTTCTCCCTGTCCGACCTTGTTCTATCTTCTTTCCTCCACTGGAAAGACACTGTGAGAAGTGAAATTCCGCATGAAGGAATTTCCCTTAAACAGAACTTCCTATTGTCCAACGGATAGACGTCTGAGACTGGAAAGCTATGTGCGCCTATTGCGGTTACCACAGAGTCAGTCCCCAAATATTCCATCTTTAACAGACATAACAGTGCAGTGAATCCCTCCTAAAGCACATTTCCCTCTCAGTGTAGGAAGCGTTTTCGACGCAGAAACTAAGTGCGGATCAACACTGGTGGTGAACATCCATTATGTGTTTGGCAGGCTTAAGCGCCATAGCGTGCCCTTTACTCACAGTACCTAATGTGTCCCTAGTCCGTTCGTGTTCTACCTTCATTCCTCCAAGCAGAAGCTCTGTTATGAATGAGTAGGTTCCCTGAGCAGATACCTTCCTCCGCATCCCCTCTCTGGGGCTCATATCAGACCCTTCATTGTTGCTACCCAGACACGTCCTACACTTTCCAACTGAGCACAGACGCATCTCTGTCGTGGGAACTTACTGTAGCACAGTTCGCTCATATACTGGAAGTGTTTTGAAAGTAGTAGACATTGTGGATTATCTCCGGTGTTGAACTTCCAGTATGCATCATAGAGGCCTAAATGTCTTACCATTTACTTCACTCACGGTTTGCAAAGTTCTCTCTGTCAGTCCTTGTTCTATCTTCTTTCCTCCACTGGAAAGACACTGTGAGAAGTGACATTCCGCATGAAGGAGTTTCCCTTAAACAGAACTTCCTGTGTCTAACGGTTAGTCGTCTGAGACTGCAAAGCTATGTGCGCCTAATGCCGTTACCACAGACTCAGTTCCAAAAGCTTCCTTCTTTAACAGACGTAACACTGCAGTGAATCCCTCCTAAAGCACACTTCCCTCTCAGTGTTGGAAGCGTTTTAGACGCAGAGACTAAGTGCGTTTCACCACTGGTGGTGAACAGTCAATATGTGTTTGGCAGGCTTAAGCGCCATAGCCTGCCCTTTACTCACAGTACCTAATGTGCCCCTAGTGCATTCGTGTTCTACCTTCGTTCCTCCAAGGAGAAGCACTGTTATGAATGAGTACGCACCTGAGGTAGGTATCCTGAGCAGATACCTTCCTACGCATGCCCACTAAGGGGCTTGTATGAGACACTTCATGATTGCTACCCAGACACATCCTAGAGTTTTCAACTGAGCACCGATGCATCCCTTTCGTGAGAACTTACTGTAGCACAGTTCCGTCATATATTGGAAGTGTTATGAGAAGTGGTAGACACTGAGGAACATCCCAGGTGTTGAACTTCCAGTACGCATCATAGAGGCCTAGATGCCTTACCCTGTACTTCACTCACGGGTTGCAACGTTCTCTCTGCTCCGTCCTTGCTCTTTCTTCTTTCCTCCACTGGAAAGACACTGTGAGAAGTGACATTCCGCATGAAGGAGTTTCCCTTAAACAGTACTTGTTATACTCCAACGGATAGACGTCTGAGACTGGAAAGCTATGTGCGCCTATTGCGGTTACCAAAGAGTCAGTCCCAAAAGCTTCCATCTTTAACAGACATAACATTGCAGTGAATCCGTCCTAAAGCACACTTCCCTCTCCGTGTAGGAAGCGTTTTCGACGCAGAAACTAAGTGCAGGTCAACACTGCTGTTGAACATCCATTATGTGTTGGCATGCCCTTTACTCACAGTACCTAATGTGCCCGTAGTCCTTCCCTGTTCTATCTTCATCCTCAAAGGAGAAACACTGTTATGAATGAGTATGCAACTGAAGTAAGTTCCCTGAACAGATACCTTCCTACGCATCACCTCTAAGGTGCCTGTATCAGACACTTCATAGTTGCTACCCAGACACATCCTACACTTCCCAAATGAGCAAAGACGCATCTCTGTCGTGAGAACTTACTGAAGCACAGTTCCCTCATATATTGGAAGTGTTTTGAGAAGTGGTAGACACTGAGGAACATCCCAGGTGTTGAACTTCCAGTATGCATCATAGAGGCTTAGGTGCCTTACCCTGTACTTCACTCACGGGTTGCAACGTTCTCTCTGCTCCGTCCTAGTTCTACCTTCTTTCCTCCACTGGAAAGACACTGTGAGAAGTGACATTCCGCATGAAGCAGTTTCCCTTAAACAGAACTTCCAGTAGTCTAACGGTTAGTCGTCTGAGACTGCAAAGCTATGTGCGCCTAATGCCGTTACCACAGAGTCAGTCCCCAAATCTTCCATCTTTAACAGAAATAACAGTGCAGTGAATCCCTCCTAAAGCACACTTCCCTCTCAGTGTTGGAAGCGTTTTAGACGCAGAGACTAAGTGCGTTTCACCACTGTTGGTGAACAGTCAATATGTGTTTGGCAGGCTTAAGCGCCATAGCCTGCCCTTTACTCACAGTACCTAATGTGCCCGTAGTCCTTCCCTGTTCTATCTTCATCCTCAAAGGAGAAACACTGTTATGAGTGAGTATGCAACTGAAGTAAGTTCCCTGAGCAGATACCTTCCTATGCATCCCCTCTAAGGTGCCTGTATCAGAAACTTCATAGTTGCTACCCAGATACATCCTACACTTCCCAACTGAGCAAAGACGCATCTCTGTCGTGAGAACTTACTGAAGCACAGTTCCCTCTTATATTGGAAGTGTTTTGAGAAGTGGTAGACACTGAGGATCATCCCAGGTGTTGAACTTCCAGTATGCATCATAGAGGCTTCGGTGCCTTACCCTGTACTTCACTCACGGGTTGCAACGTTCTCTCTGCTCCGTCCTAGTTCTACCTTCTTTCCTCCACTGGAAAGACACTGTTTTAAGTGAAAATCCGCATGAAGGAGTTTTCCTTGAACAGGACTGCCCTTAGTACAACAGATAGATGTCTGAGACTGGAAAGCTATGTTCGCCTATTGCGGTTATCACATAGTCAGCCCCAAAAGGTTCCTTCTTTAACAGACACACACTGCAGTGAATCCCTCCTAAAGCACACTTCCCTCTCAGTGTAGGAAGCATTTTAGACGCAGAGACTAAGTGCGGATCACCACTGGTGGTGAACAGCCAATATGTGTTTTGCCGGCTTAAGCGCCATAGCCTGCCCTTTACTCACAGTACCTAATGTGCCCCTAGTCCGTTCAGATTTCTACCTTCATTCCTCCAAGGAGAAGCACTGTTATGAATGAGTACGCACCTGAGGTAGGTTCCCTGAGCAGTTACCTTCCTCCGCATACCCTCTAAGGGGCCTGTATCAGACACTTCCTTGTTGCTACCCAGACACGTCCTACACTTTCCAACTGAGCACAGACGCATCTCTGTCGTGAGAACTTACTGTAGCACAGTTCCCTCAAATACTGGAAGTGTTTTGAGAAGTGGTAGACACTTTGGAAAGTCTCCGGTGTTGAACTTCCAGTATGCATCATAGAGGCCTAAGTGGCTTACACTTTACTTCACTCACGGTTTGCAACGTTCTCTGTCAGTCCTTGTTCTATCTTCTTTCCTCCACTGGAAAGACTCTGTGAGAAGTGACATTCCGCATGAAGGAGTTTCCCTTAATCAGAACTTGCTATAGTACAACGGATAGACGTCTGAGCCTGGAAAGCTATGTGCGCCTATTTTGGTTAACACAGAGTCAGTCCCAAAAGCTTCCTTCTTTAACAGACGTAACACTGCAGTGAATCACGACTACAGCACACTTCACTCTCATTATAGGAAGCGTTTTAGACCTAGAAACTAAGTGTGGGTCAACACTGGTGGTGAACGTCCAGGATGTGTTTGGCAGGCTTAAGCTCCATAGCCTGCACTTTACTCACAGTACCTATTGTGCCCCTTGTCCGTCCCTGTTCTATCTTCATTCCTCAAAGGAGAAAAGCTGTTATGAATGAGTACGCAACTGTAGTAGGTTCTCTGAGCAGATACGTTCCTTTTCATCCCCTCTAAGGGGCCTCCATGAGACACTTCATGATTGCTACCCAGACACGTCCTAAAGTTTCCGACAGAGCACAGACCTATCCCTGTCGTGAGAACTTACTGTAGCACAGTTACCTCATATATTAAAAGTGTTTTGGAAGAGGTAGACACTGTAGAATATCCCCAGTGTTGAACTTCCAGTATGCATCATAGAAGCCTAAGTGTCTTACCCTGTACTTCACTCACGGTTGCAACGTTCTCTCTGCTCCGTCCTTGTTCTATCTTCTTTCCTCCACTGGAAAGACACTGTGAGAAGTGACATTCCGCATGCAGGAGTTTCCCTTAAACAGAACTTGCTATAGTCCAACGGATAGACATCTGAACTGGAAAGCTATGTGCGACTATGGCGGTTACCACAGAGTCAGTCCCAAATGCTTCCTTCTTTACTAGACGTAACATTGCAGTGAATCCCTCCTAAAGCTCACGTCCCTCTAAGTGTAGGAAGTGTTTTCGACGCAAAAACTAAGTGCGGATCAACACTGGTGGTGAACATCCAATATGTGTTTGGCAGGCTGAAGCGCCATAACTTGCCCTTTACTCCCAGTATGTAATGTGCCCGTAGTCCTTCCCTTTTCTATCTTCATCCTCAAAGGAGAAACACTGTTATGAATGAGAACACACCTGAAGTAGATTCCCTTAGCAGATACCTTCCTCCGCATCCCCTCGAAGGGGCCTGTATCAGACACTTCATGGTTGCTACCCAGACACATCCTACTATTTCCCACTGAGCACAGATGCATCCCTGTCGTGAGAACGTACTGTAGCACAGATTCCTCATACATTGGAAGTGTTTTGAGAAGAGCTAGACACTGTGGAACATCTCCGGTGTTGTAATTCCAGTATGCATCATAGAGGCCTAAGTGCCTTACCATGTATTTCACTCACGGTTTGCAACGTTCTCTCTGTCTGTTCATGCTCTATCTTCTTTCCTCCACTGGAAAGACACTGTGAGAAATGACATTAGGCATGAAGGAGTTTCCCTTAAACATAACTTCCTATAGTATAACGGTTAGACGTCTGTGAATAGAAAGCTATGTGCGCCTTATGCCGTTACCACAGAGTCAGTCCCAAAATTTTCCTTCTTTAACAGATGTAACACTGCAGTGAATCCCTCCTAAAGCACTTTCCCTCTCAGTGTTGGAAGAGTTTTAGACGCAGAAACTAAGTGCGGATCACCACTGGTGGTGAAAAGCCTATATGTGTTACGCAGGCTTAAGCGCCATAGCCTGCCCTTTACTCACAGTACCTAATGTGCCCCTAGTCCATTCAGATTTCTACCTTCATTCCTCCAAGGAGAAGCACTGTTATGAATGAGTACGCACCTGAAGTAGCTTCCCTGAGCAGATACCTTCCTAAGCATCCCCTCTAAGAGGCCTGTAAGAGACACTTCAGGATTGCTACCCAGACACATCCTAGAGTTTTCAACGGAGCACAGATGCTACCCTGTCCTGAGAACTTATGGTAGCACAGTTCCCTCATATATTGGAAGTGTTTTGATAAGTGGTAGACACTGTGGAACATCCCACGTGTTGAACTCCCAGTATGCATCATAGAGGCCTAGGTGCCTTACCCTGTACTTCACTCACGGCTTGCAACGTTCTCTCTGCTCCGTCCTTGTTCTATCTTCTTTCCTCCACTGGAAAGACACTGTGAGAAGTGACATTCCGCATGAAGGAGTTTCCTTTAAACAGAACTTACTATAGTCCAACGGATAGACGTCTGAGACTGGATAGCTAAGTGCGCCTATAGCGGTTACCACACAGTCAGTCCCAAAAGCTTCCTTCTTTAACAGATATAACACTGCAGTGAATCCATCCTAAAGCACACTTCCCTTTCAGTGTTGGAAGCGTTTTAGACGCAGAAACTAAGTGCGGATCAACACTGGTGGTGAACATCCAAAATGTGCTTGGCAGGCTTAAGCGCCATAGCGTGCCCTTTACTCACAGTACCTAATGTGCCCGTAGTCCTTCCCTTTTCTATCTTCATCCTCAAAGGAGAAACACAGTTATGAATGAATATGCACCTGAAGTGGGTTCCCTGAGCAGATACCTTCCTCTGCATCCCCTATATGGGGCCTATATCAGACACTTCATGTTTGCTACCCAGACACGTCCTAAACTTTCCAACTGAGCACAGACTCATCCCTGTCGTGAGACCTTACTGTAGCACAGTACCCTCATATCCTGGAAGAGTTTTGAGAAGAGGTAGACACTGTGGAACATCTCCGGTGTTGAACTCCCAGTATGCATCATATAGGCCTAAGTGTCTTACCCTGTACTTCACTAAGGTGTGCAACGTTCTCTCTGTCTTTCCTTGTTCTATCTTCTTTCCTCCAATGGAAAGACTCTGTGAGAAGTGACATTGCGCATGAAGGAGTTTCCCTTAAACAGAACTTGCTAGAGTCCAACGGAATGACGTCTGATACTGGAAAGCTATGTGCGCCTATTGCGGTTACCACAGTGTCAGTCCCAAAAGCGTCCTTCTTTAACAGACGTAACACTGCAGTGAATCCCTCCTAAAGCACACTTCCCTCTCAGTGTTGGAAGAGTTTTAGACGCAGAAACTAAGTGCGGATCACCACTGGTGGTGAACATCCAATATGTGTTTGGCAGGCTTAAGCGCCATAGCCTGCCCTTTACTCACAGTCCCTAATGTGCCCCTAGTCCGTTCGTGTTCTACCTTCATTCCTCCAAGGAGAAGCTCTGTTATGAATGACTACGCACCTGAAGTAGGTTCCCTGAGCAGATACCTACCTAGCATCACCTCTAAAGGTCCTTTATGAGACACTTCATGATTGCAACCCAGACACATCCTAGATTTTTCAACTGAGCACAGATGCATCCCTGTCGTGGGAACTTACTGTAGCACAGTTCCCTCATATACTGGAAGTGTTTTGAGAAGAGGTAGACCCTGTGGATCATCTCCGGTGTTGTATTTCCAGTATGCATCATAGAGGCCTAAGTGCCTTACCCTGTACTTCACTCACGGTTTGCAACGTTCTCTCTGTCCGTCCTTGTTCTATCTTCTTTCCTCCACTGGAAGGACACTGTGAGAAGTGACATTCCGCATGAAGGAGTTTCCATTAAACAGAACTTCCTATAGTCTAACATTTAGACGTCTGAGACTGGAAAGCTATGTGCGCCAATTGAGGTTACCTCCAGTCCCAAGAGCTTTCTTCCTTAACAGACGTAAAACTGCAGTGAATCCCTCCTAAAGCACACTTCCCTCTCAGTGTTGGAAGCGTTTTAGATGCAGCACCTAAGTGCGGATCACCACTGGATGTGAAATCCAATATGTGTTTGGCATGCTGAAGCACCATAGCCTGCCCTTTACTCACAGTGCCTAATGTGCCCCTAGTCCGTCCATGTTCTACCTTCATTCCTCCAAGGAGAACCACTGTTATGAATAAGTACGCACCTGAAGTAGGTTCCCTGTGCATATACCTTCCTACGCATCCCCTCTAAGGGGCCTGTATGAGACACTTCATGATTGCTAACCAGACACATCCTAGAATTTTCACTGAGCACAGATGCATCCCTGTGTGAGAACTTATGGTAGCACAGTTCCCTCATATATTGGAAGTGTTTTTAGAAGTGGTAGACACTGTGGAACATCCCAGGTGTTGTACTTCCAATATGCATCATAGAGGCCTAGGTGCCTTACCTTTTACTTCACTCACGGGTTGCAACGTTCTCTCTGCTCCGTCCTTGTTCTATCTTCTTTCCTCCACTGAAGAGACACTGTGAGAAGTAACATTCCGCATGAAGGAGTTTCCAATAAACAGAACTTGCTATAGTCCAATGGATAGACGTCTGAGACTGGAAAATTTTGTGGGCCTATTGTGGTTACCACAGAGTCAGTCCCAAAAGCTTCCTTCTTTAACAGACATAACACTGCAGTGAATCCCTCCTAAAGCACACTTCCCTCTCTGTGTAAGAAGCGTTTTCGACGCAGAAACTAAGTGCGGATCAACACTAGTGGTGAACATCCAATATGTGTTTGGCAGGATTAAGCACCAGAGCCTGAACTTTAATCACAGTACCTAATGTGCCCGTAGTCCTTCCCTGTTCTATATTCATCCTAGTGGAGAAATACTGTTATGAATGAATATGAACCTGAAGTAGGATCCATGAGCAGATACCTTCCTACGCACTCCCACTAAGGGGCCTGTATGATACACTTCATAGTTGCTACCCAGACACATCCTAGAGTTTTCAACTGAGCACAGATACATCCCTGTCGTGAGAACTTACTGTAGCACAGATACCTCATATATTGGAAGTGTTTTGAGAAGAGCTAGACACTGTGGAACATCTGCCGTGTTGTAATTACAATATGCATCAGAGAATCCTAAGTGCCTTACCCTGGACTTCACTCACGGTTTGCAAGGTTCTCTATGTCCGTCCTTGTTCCATCTTCTTTCCTCCACTGGAAAGACACTGTGAGAAGTGACATTCCGCATGAAGGAGTTTCCCTTTTTTTTTTTTTTTCCCAATTTATTTATTTTCAGAAAAACAGTATTCATTATTTTTTCACCACACCCAGTGCTCCATGCAAGCTGTGCCCTCTATAATACCCACCACCCTTAAACAGAACTTCCTATAGTCTAACGTTTAGACGTCTGAGACTGGAAAGCTATGTGCGCCTATTGCGGTTACCACAGAGTCAATCCCAAAAGCTTCCTTCTTTAACAGACGTAAAACGGCAGTGAATCCCTCCTAAAGCACACTTCCCTCTCAGTGTTGGAAGCACTTTAGACGCAGAAACTAAGTGCGGATCACCACTGGTGGTGAACATCCTATATGTGTTTGGCAGGCTTAAGCGCCATAGCCTGCCCTTTACTCACAGTACCTTATGTGCCCCTAGTCCGTTCGTGTTCTACCTTCATTCCTCCAAGGAGAAGCTCTGTTATGAATGAGTACGCACCTGAGGTAGGTTCCCTGAGCAGATACCTTCCTACGCATCCCCTCTAAGGGGCCTGTATGAGACACTTCATGATTGCTACCCAGACACATCCTAGAGTATTCAACTGAGCACAGATGCATCCCTGTCGTGAGAACTTACTGTAGTACAGTTCCCTCATATATTGGAAGTGTTGTGACAAGAAGTAGACACTGTGGAACATCCCCGGTGTTGTAATTCCAGTATGCATCTAGAGGCCTAAGTGCCTTACCCTGTACTTCACTCACGGGTTGCAACGTTCACTCTGCTCCGTCCTTGTTCTATCTTCTTTCCTCCACTGGAAAGACACTGTGAGAAGTGACATTCCGCATGAAGGAGTTTCCCTTAAACAGAACTTCCTATAGTCTAACGTTTAGACGTCTGAGACTGGAAAGCTATGTGCGCCTATTGCGGTTACCACGAGTACCAAGAGCTTCCTTCCTTAACAGACGTAACACTGCACTGAATCCCTCCTAAAGCACACTTCCCTCTCAGTGTTGGAAGCGTTTTAGACGCAGAAACTAAGTGCGGATCACCTCTGGTGGTGAACATCCTATATGTGTTTTGCAGGCTTAAGCGCCATAGCCTGCCCTTTACTCACAGTACCTAATGTGCCCCTAGTCCGTCCGTGTTCTACCCACATTCCTCCAAGGAGAAGCACTGTTATGAATGAGTACGCACATGAAGGAGTTTCCATGAGCAGATACCTTCCTACGCATCCCCTCTAAGGGGCCTGAATGAGACACTTCCTGATTGCTAGCCAGACACATCCTAGAGATTTCAACTGAGCACAGATGCATCCCTGTCGTGAGAACTTACGGGAGCACAGTTCCCTCATATATTGGAAGTGTTTTCAGAAGTGGTAGACACTGTGGAACATCCCAGGTGTTAAACTTCCAGTACGCATCATAGAGGCCTAGGTGCCTTACCCTGTACTTCACTCACGGGTTGCAACGTTCTCCCTGTCCGACCTTGTTCTATCTTCTTTCCTCCACTGGAAAGACACTGTGAGAAGAACTTCCTATTGTCCAACGGATAGACGTCTGAGACTGGAAAGCTATGTGCGCCTATTGCGGTTACCACAGAGTCAGTCCCAAATCTTCCATCTTTAACAGACATAACAGTGCAGTGAATCCCTCCTAAAGCACATTTCCCTCTCAGTGTAGGAAGCGTTTTCGACGCAGAAACTAAGTGCGGATCAACACTGGTGGTGAACATCCATTATGTGTTTGGCAGGCTTAAGCGCCATAGCGTGCCCTTTACTCACAGTACCTAATGTGCCCCTAGTCCGTTCGTGTTCTACCTTCATTCCTCCAAGCAGAAGCTCTGTTATGAATGAGTAGGTTCCCTGAGCAGATACCTTCCTCCGCATCCCCTCTCTGGGGCTCATATCAGACCCTTCATTGTTGCTACCCAGACACGTCCTACACTTTCCAACTGAGCACAGACGCATCTCTGTCGTGGGAACTTACTGTAGCACAGTTCGCTCATATACTGGAAGTGTTTTGAAAGTAGTAGACATTGTGGAAAATCTCGGGTGTTGAACTTCCAGTATGCATCATAGAGGCCTAATTGTCTTACCATTTACTTCACTCAAGGTTTGCAAAGTTCTCTCTGTCAGTCCTTGTTCTATCTTCTTTCCTCCACTGGAAAGACACTGTTAGAAGTGACATTCCGCATGAAGGAGTTTCCCTTAAAGTGAACTTCCTGTAGTCTAACGGTTAGTCGTCTGAGACTGCAAAGCTATGTGCGCCTAATGCCATTACCACAGAGTCAGTCCCCAAATCTTCCATCTTTAACATACGTAACAGTGCAGTGAATCTCTCCTAAAGCACACTTCCCTCTCAGTGTTGGAAGCGTTTTAGACGCAGAGACTAAGTGCGTTTCACCACTGCTGGTGAACAGCCAATATGTGTTTGGCAGGCTTAAGCGCCCTAGCCTGCCCTTTACTCACAGTACCTAATGTGCCCCTAGTGCATTCGTGTTCTACCTTCGTTCCTCCAAGGAGAAGCACTGTTATGAATGAGTACGCACCTGCGTAGGTATCCTGAGCAGATACCTTCCTACGCATGCCCACTAAGGGGCCTGTATGAGACACTTCATGATTGCTACCCAGACACATCCTAGAGTTTTCAACTGAGCACCGATGCATCCCTTTCGTGAGAACTTACTGTAGCACAGTTCCCTCATATATTGGAAGTGTTATGAGAAGTGGTAGACACTGAGGAACATCCCAGGTGTTGAACTTCCAGTATGCATCATAGAGGCCTAGATGCCTTACCCTGTACTTCACTCACAGGTTGCAACGTTCTCTCTGCTCCGTCCTTGTTCTATCTTCTTTCCTCCACTGGAAAGACACTGTGAGAAGTGACATTACGCATGAAGGAGTTTCCCTTAAACAGTACTTGTTATACTCCAACGGATAGACGTCTGAGGCTGGAAAGCTATGTGCGCCTATTGCGGTTACCACAGAGTCAGTCCCGAAAACTTCCATCTTTAACAGACATAACATTGCAGTGAATCCATCCTAAAGCACACTTCCCTCTCCGTGTAGGAAGCGTTTTCGACGCAGAAACTAAGTGCAGATCAACACTGCTGGTGAACATCCATTATGTGTTGGCATGGCCTTTACTCACAGTACCTAATGTGCCCGTAGTCCTTCCCTGTTCTATCTTCATCCTCAAAGGAGAAACACTGTTATGAATGAGTATGCAACTGAAGTAAGTTCCCTGAGAAGATACCTTCCTCCGCATCCCCTCTAAGGGGCCTGTATCAGACACTTCATTGTTGCTCCCCAGACACGTCCTACACTTTCCAACTGAGCACAGACGCATCTCTGTCGTGAGAACTTACTGTAGCACAGTTCCCTCAAATACTGGAAGTGTTTTGAGAAGTGGTAGACACTTTGGAAAGTCTCCGGTGTTGAACTTCCAGTATGCATCATAGAGGCCTAAGTGGCTTACACTTTACTTCACTCACGGTTTGCAACGTTCTCTGTCAGTCCTTGTTCTATCTTCTTTCCTCCACTGGAAAGACACTGTGAGAAGTGACATTCCGCATGAAGGAGTTTCCCTTAATCAGAACTTGCTATAGTCCAACGGATAGACGTCTGAGCCTGGAAAGCTATGTGCGCCTATTTCGGTTAACACAGAGTCAGTCCCAAAAGCTTCCTTCTTTAACAGACGTAACACTGCAGTGAATCACGACTACAGCACACTTCCCTCTCATTATAGGAAGCGTTTTAGACCCAGAAACTAAGTGTGGGTCAACACTGGTGGTGAACGTCCAGGATGTGTTTGGCAGGCTTAAGCTCCATAGCCTGCACTTTACTCACAGTACCTATTGTGCCCCTTGTCCGTCCCTGTTCTATCTTCATTCCTCAAAGGAGAAAAGCTGTTATGAATGAGTACGCAACTGTAGTAGTTTCCCTGAGTAGATACCTTCCTTCTCATCCCCTCTAAGGGGCCTCTATGAGACACTACATTATTGCTACCCAGACACGTCCTAGAGTTTCCGACAGAGCACAGACCTATCCCTGTCGTGAGAAATTACGGTAGCACAGTTACCTCATATATTAAAAGTGTTTTGGAAGAG
This sequence comes from Neogale vison, assembly GCF_020171115.1. Taxonomy (NCBI): domain Eukaryota; kingdom Metazoa; phylum Chordata; class Mammalia; order Carnivora; family Mustelidae; genus Neogale; species Neogale vison. The sequence continues at coordinate 122,198,690 of NC_058092.1, read as the reverse complement.
GTAGACAATGTAGAATATCCCCAGTGTTGAACTTCCAGTATGCATCATAGAAGCCTAAGTGTCTTACCCTGTACTTCACTCACGGGTTGCAACGTTGTCTCTGCTCCGTCCTTGTTCTCTCTTCTTTCCTCCACTGGAAAGACACTGTGAGAAGTGACATACGCATGAAGGAGTTTCCCTTAAACAGAACTTGGTATAGTCCAACGGATAGACATCTGAACTGGAAAGCTATGTGCGACTATGGCGGTTACCACAGAGTCAGTCCCAAATGCTTCCTTCTTTACTAGACGTAACATTGCAGTGAATCCCTCCTAAAGCTCACGTCCCTCTCATTGTAGGAAGCGTTTTCGACGCAGAAACTAAGTGCAGATCAACACTGCTGGTGAACATCCATTATGTTGTGGCATGCCCTTTACTCACAGTACCTAATGTGCCCGTAGTCCTTCCCTGTTCTATCTTCATCCTCAAAGGAGAAACACTGTTATGAGTGAGTATGCAACTGAAGTAAGTTCCCTGAGCAGATACCTTCCTACGCATCCCCTCTAAGGTGCCTGTATCAGACACTTCATAGTTGCTACCCAGACACATCCTACACTTCCCAACTGAGCAAAGACGCATCTCTGTCGTGAGAACTTACTGAAGCACAGTTCCCTCATATATTGGAAGTGTTTTGAGAAGAGGTAGACACTGAGGAACATCCCAGGTGTTGAACTTCCAGTATGCATCATAGAGGCTTAGGTGCCTTACCCTGTACTTCACTCACGGGTTGCAACGTTCTCTCTGCTCCGTCCTAGTTCTACCTTCTTTCCTCCACTGGAAAGACACTGTTTTAAGTGAAAATCCGCATGAAGGAGTTTTCCTTAAACAGAACTGCCCTTAGTACAACGGATAGATGTCTGAGACTGGAAAGCTATGTTCGCCTATTGCGGTTATCACATAGTCAGTCCCAAAAGGTTCCTTCTTTAACAGACACACACTGCAGTGAATCCCTACTAAAGCACACTTCCCTCTCAGTGTTGGAAGCGTTTTAGACGCAGAAACGAAGTGCGGATCACCACTGGTGGTGAACAGCCAATATGTGTTTTGCCGGCTTAAGCGCCATAGCCTGCCCTTTACTCACAGTACCTAATGTGCCCCTAGGGCGTTCGTGTTCTACCTTCATTTCTCCAAGGAGAAGCACTGTAATGAATGAGTTCGCACCTGAGGTAGGTTCCCTGAGCAGATACCTTCCTCCGCATCCCCTCTAAGGGGCCTGTATCCGACACTTCATTGTTGCTACCCAGACACGTCCTACACTTTCCAACTGAGCACAGACGCATCTCTGTCGTGAGAACTTACTGTAGCACAGTTCCCTCAAATACTGGAAGTGTTTTGAGAAGTGGTAGACACTTTGGAAAGTCTCCGGTGTTGAACTTCCAGTATGCATCATGGAGGCCTAAGTGGCTTACACTTTACTTCACTCACAGTTTGCAACGTTCTCTGTCAGTCCTTGTTCTATCTTCTTTCCACCACTGGAAAGACACTGTGAGAAGTGACATTCCGCATGAAGGAGTTTCCCTTAATCAGAACTTGCTATAGTCCAACGGATAGACGTCTGAGCCTGGAAAGCTATGTGCGCCTATTTCGGTTAACACAGAGTCAGTCCCAAAAGCTTCCTTCTTTAACAGACGTAACACTGCAGTGAATCACGACTACAGCACACTTCCCTCTCATTATAGGAAGCGTTTTAGACCCAGAAACTAAGTGTGGGTCAACACTGGTGGTGAACGTCCAGGATGTGTTTGGCAGGCTTAAGCTCCATAGCCTGCACTTTACTCACAGTACCTATTGTGCCCCTTGTCCGTCCCTGTTCTATCTTCATTCCTCAAAGGAGAAAAGCTGTTATGAATGAGTACGCAACTGTAGTAGGTTCCCTGAGCAGATACCTTCCTTCTCATCCCTTCTAAGGGGCCTCTATGAGACACTTCATGATTGCTACCCAGACACGTCCTAGAGTTTCCGACAGAGCACAGACCTATCCCTGTCGTGAGAACTTACTGTAGCACAGTTACCTCATATATTAAAAGTGTTTTGGAAGAGGTATACACTGTAGAATATCCCCAGTGTTGAACTTCCAGTATGCATCATAGAAGCCTAAGTGTCTTAACCTGTACTTCACTCACGGGTTGCAACGTTGTCTCTGCTCCGTCCTTGTTCTATCTTCTTTCCTCCACTGGAAAGACACTGTGAGAAGTGACATTCCGCATGCAGGAGTTCCCCTTAAACAGAACTTGGTATAGTCCAACGGATAGACATCTGAACTGGAAAGCTATGTGCGACTATGGCGGTTACCACAGAGTCAGCCCCAATTGCTTCCTTCTTTACTAGACGTAACATTGCAGTGAATCCCTCCTAAAGCTCACGTCCCTCTCAGTGTAGGAAGCGTTTTCGACGCAAAAACGAAGTGCGGATCAACACTGGTGGTGAACATCCAATATGTGTTTGGCAGGCTGAAGCGCCATAACTTGCCCTTTACTCCCAGTACGTAATGTGCCCGTAGTCCTTCCCTTTTCTATCTTCATCCTCAAAGGAGAAACACTGTTATGAATGAGAACACACCTGAAGTAGAATTCCTTAGCAGATACCTTCCTCCGCATCCCCTCGAAGGGGCCTGTATCAGACACTTCATGGTTGCTACCCAGACACATCCTACTATTTGCCACTGAGCACAGATGCATCCCTGTCGTGACAACGTACTGTAGCACAGATGCCTCATATATTGGAAGTGTTTTGAGAAGAGCTAGACACTGTGGAACATCTCCGGTGTTGTAATTCCAGTATGCATCATAGAGGCCTAAGTGCCTTACCATGTATTTCACTCACGGTTTGCAACGTTCTCTCTGTCTGTTCATGCTCTATCTTCTTTCCTCCACTGGAAAGAAACTGTGAGAAATGACATTACGCATTAAGGAGTTTCCCTTAAACAGAACTTCCTATAATATAACGGTTAGACGTCTGTGAATAGAAAGCTATGTGCGCCTTATGCCGTTACCACAGAGTCAGTCCCAAAAGTTTCCTTCTTTAACAGATGTAACACTGCAGTGAATCCCTCCTAAAGCACACTTCCCTCTCAGTGTTGGAAGAGTTTTAGACGCAGAAACTAAGTGCGGATCACCACTGGTGGTGAACAGCCTATATGTGTTTGGCAGGCTTAAGCGCCATAGCCTGCCCTTTACTCACAGTACCTAATGTGCCCCTAGTCCGTTCAGATTTCTACCTTCATTCCTCCAAGGAGAAGCACTGTTATGAATGAGTACTCACCTGAAGTAGCTTCCCTGAGCAGATACCTTCCTAAGCATCCCCTCTAAGAGGCCTGTAAGAGACACTTCAGGATTGCTACCCAGACACATCCTAGAGTTTTCAACGGAGCACAGATGCTACCCTGTCCTGAGAACTTATGGTAGCACAGTTCCCTCATATATTGGAAGTGTTTTGATAAGTGGAAGACACTGTGGAACATCCCACGTGTTGAACTCCCAGTATGCATCATAGAGGCCTAGGTGCCATACCCTGTACTTCACTCACGGGTTGCAACGTTCTCTCTGCTCCGTCCTTGTTCTATCTTCTTTCTTCCACTGGAAAGACACTGTGAGAAGTGACATTCCGCATGAAGGAGTTTCCTTTAAACAGAACTTACTATAGTCCAACGGATAGACGTCTGAGACTGGATAGCTAAGTGCGCCTATAGCGGTTACCACACAGTCAGTCCCAAAAGCTTCCTTCTTTAACAGACATAACACTGCAGTGAATCCATCCTAAAGCACACTTCCCTTTCAGTGTTGGAAGCGTTTTAGACGCAGAAACTAAGTGCGGATCAACACTGGTGGTGAACATCCAAAATGTGCTTGGCAGGCTTAAGCGCCATAGCGTGCCCTTTACTCACAGTACCTAATGTGCCCGTAGTCCTTCCCTTTTCTATCTTCATCCTCAAAGGAGAAACACAGTTATAATTGAATATGCACCTGAAGTGGGTTCCCTGAGCAGATACCTTCCTCTGCATCCCCTCTATGGGGCCTGTATCAGACACTTCGTGTTTGCTACCCAGACACGTCCTAAACTTTCCAACTGAGCACAGACTCATCCCTGTCGTGAGACCATACTGTAGCACAGTACCCTCATATCCTGGAAGAGTTTTGAGTAGAGGTAGACACTGTGGAACATCTCCGGTGTTGAACACCCAGTATGCATCATAGAGGACTAAGTGCCTTACCCTGTACTTCACTAAGGTGTGCAACGTTCTCTCTGTCTTTCCTTGTTCTATCTTCTTTCCTCCAATGGAAAGACTCTGTGAGAAGTGACATTGCTCATGAAGGAGTTTCCCTTAAACAGAACTTGCTAGAGTCCAACGGAATGACGTCTGATACTGGAAAGCTATGTGCGCCTATTGCGGTTACCACAGTGTCAGTCCCAAAAGCGTCCTTCTTTAACAGATGTAACACTGCAGTGAATCCCTCCTAAAGCACACTTCCCTCTCAATGTTGGAAGAGTTTTAGACGCAGTAACTAAGTGCGGATCACCACTGGTGGTGAACATCCAATATGTGTTTGGCAGGCTTAAGCGCCATAGCCTGCCCTTTACTCACAGTACCTAATGTGCCCCTAGTCCGTCCGTGTTCTATCTTCCTCATCAAAGGTCCTTTATGAGACACTTCATGATTGCAACCCAGACACATCCAATATTTTTCAACTGAGCACAGATGCATCCCTCTCGTGGGAACTTGCTGTAGCACAGTTCCCTCATACACTGGAAGTGTTTTGAGAAGAGGTAGACCCTGTGGATCATCTCCGGTGTTGTATTTCCAGTATGCATCATAGAGGCCTAAGTGCCTTACCCTGTACTTCACTCACGGTTTGCAACGTTCTCTCTGTCCGTCCTTGTTCTATCTACTTTCCTCCACTGGAAGGACACTGTGAGAAGTGACATTACGCATTAAGGAGTTTCCATTAAAAAGAACTTCCTATAGTCTAACATTTAGACGTCTGAGACTGGAAAGCTATGTGCGCCAATTGAGGTTACCACGAGTCCCAAGAGCTTCCTTCCTTAACAGACGTAAAACTGCAGTGAATCCCTCCTAAAGCACACTTCCCTCTCAGTGTTGGAAGCGTTTTAGACGCAGCACCTAAGTGCGGATCACCACTGGATGTGAAATCCAATATGTGTTTGGCATGCTGAAGCACCATAGCCTGCCCTTTACTCACAGTGCCTAATGTGCCCCTATCCGTCCGTGTTCTACTTTCATTCCTCCAAGGAGAACCACTGTTATGAATAAGTACGCACCTGAAGTAGGTTCCCTGTGCATATACCTTCCTACGCATCCCCTCTAAGGGGCCTGTATGAGACACTTCATGATTGCTAACCAGACACACCCTAGAGTTTTCACTGAGCACAGATGCATCCCTGTGTGAGAACTTATGGTAGCACAGTTCCCTCATATATTGGAAGTGTTTTGAGAAGTGGTAGACACTGTGGAACATCCCAGGTGTTGTACTTCCTATATGCATCATAGAGGCCTAGGTGCCTTACCGTTTACTTCACTCACGGGTTGCAATGTTCTCTCGGCTCCGTCCTTGTTCTATCTTCTTTCCTCCACTGAAGAGACACTGTGAGAAGTAACATTCTGCATGAAGGAGTTTCCATTAAACAGAACTTGCTATAGTCCAATGGATAGACGTCTGAGACTGGAAAATTTTGTGGGCCTATTGTGGTTACCACAGAGTCAGTCCCAAAAGCTTCCTTCTTTAACAGACATAACACTGCAGTGAATCCCTCCTAAAGCACACTTCCCTCTCTGTATAAGAAGCGTTTTCGACGCAGAAACTAAGTGCGGATCAACACTAGTGGTGAACATCCAATATGTGTTTGGCAGGATTAAGCACCAGAGCCTGCACTTTAAACACAGTACCTAATGTGCCCGTAGTCCTTCCCTGTTCTATATTCATCCTCAGTGGAGAAACACTGTTATGAATGAATATGCACCTGAAGTAGGATCCATGAGCAGATACCTTCCTACGCACTCCCACTAAGGGGCCTATAGGATATACTTCATAGTTGCTACCCAGACACATCCTAGAGTTTTCAACTGAGCACAGATACATCCCTGTCGTGAGAACTTACTGTAGCACAGATACCTCATATATTGGAAGTGTTTTGAGAAGAGCTAGACACTGTGGAACATCTGCCGTGTTGTAATTACAATATGCATCAGAGAATCCTAAGTGCCTTACCCTAGACTTCACTCACGGTTTGCAAGGTTCTCTATGTCCGTCCTTGTTCCATCTTCTTTCCTCCAATGGAAAGACACTGTGAGAAGTGACATTCTGCATGAAGGAGTTTCCCTTAAAAAGAACTTCCTTTAGTATAACGGTTAGACGTCTGAGACTGGAAAGCTATGTGCGCCTATTGCGGTTACCACGAGTACCAAGAGCTTCCTTCCTTAACAGACGTAACACTGCAGTGAATCCCTCCTAAAGCACACTTCCCTCTCAGTGTTGGAAGCGTTTTAGACGCAGAAACTAAGTGCGGATCACCACTGGTGGTGAACATCCTATATGTGTTTTGCAGGCTTAAGCGCCATAGCCTGCCCTTTACTCACAGTACCTAATGTGCCCCTAGTCCGTCCGTGTTCTACCTTCATTCCTCCAAGGAGAAGCACTGTTATGAATGAGTACGCACATGAAGGAGTTTCCATGAGCAGATACCTTCCTACGCATCCCCTCTAAGGGGCCCGAATGAGACACATCCTGATTGCTAGCCAGACACATCCTAGAGATTTCAACTGAGCACAGATGCATCCCTGTCGTGAGAACTTACGGGAGCACAGTTCCCTCATATATTGGAAGTGTTTTCAGAAGTGGTAGACACTGTGGAACATCCCAGGTGTTAAACTTCCAGTACGCATCATAGAGGCCTAGGTGCCTTACCCTGTACTTCACTCACGGGTTGCAACGTTCTCCCTGTCCGACCTTGTTCTATCTTCTTTCCTCCACTGGAAAGACACTGTGAAAAGTGAAATTCCGCATGAAGGAATTTCCCTTAAACAGAACTTCCTATTGTCCAACGGATAGACGTCTGAGACTGGAAAGCTATGTGCGCCTATTGCGGTTACCACAGAGTCAGTCCCCAAATCTTCCATCTTTAACAGACATAACAGTGCAGTGAATCCCTCCTAAAGCACATTTCCCTCTCAGTGTAGGAAGCGTTTTCGACGCAGAAACTAAGTGCGGATCAACACTGGTGGTGAACATCCATTATGTGTTTGGCAGGCTTAAGCGCCATAGCGTGCCCTTTACTCACAGTACCTAATGTGTCCCTAGTCCGTTCGTGTTCTACCTTCATTCCTCCAAGGAGAAGCTCTGTTATGAATGAGTAGGTTCCCTGAGCAGATACCTTCCTCCGCATCCCCTCTCTGGGGCTCATATCAGACCCTTCATTGTTGCTACCCAGACACGTGCTACATTTCTAACTGAGCACAGACGCATCTCTGTCGTGGGAACTTACTGTAGCACAGTTCGCTCATATACTGGAAGTGTTTTGAAAGTAGTAGACATTGTGGAAAATCTCCGGTGTTGAACTTCCAGTATGCATCATAGAGGCCTAAGTGTCTTAGCATTTACTTCACTCACGGTTTGCAAAGTTCTCTCTGTCAGTCCTTGTTCTATCTTCTTTCCTCCACTGGAAAGACACTGTGAGAAGTGACATTCCGCATGAAGGAGTTTCCCTTAAAAAGAACTTCCTGTAGTCTAACGGTTAGTCGTCTGAGACTGCAAAGCTATGTGCGCCTAATGCCGTTACCACAGACTCAGTTCCAAAAGCTTCCTTCTTTAACAGACGTAACACTGCAGTGAATCCCTCCTAAAGCACACTTCCCTCTCAGTGTTGGAAGCGTTTTAGACGCAGAGACTAAGTGCGTTTCACCACTGGTGGTGAACAGCCAATATGTGTTTGGCAGGCTTAAGCGCCCTAGCCTGCCCTTTACTCACAGTACCTAATGTGCCCCTAGTGCATTCGTGTTCTACCTTCGTTCCTCCAAGGAGAAGTACTGTTATGAATGAGTACGCACCTGAGGTAGGTATCCTGAGCAGATACCTTCCTACGCATGCCCTGTAAGGGGCCTGTATGAGACACTTCATGATTGCTACCCAGACACATCCTAGAGTTTTCAACTGAGCACCGATGCATCCCTTTCGTGAGAACTTACTGTAGCACAGTTCCCTCATATATTGGAAGTGTTATGAGAAGTGGTAGACACTGAGGAACATCCCAGGTGTTGAACTTCCAGAATGCATCATAGAGGCCTAGATGCCTTACCCTGTACTTCACTCACGGGTTGCAACGTTCTCTCTGCTCCGTCCTTGTTCCATCTTCTTTCCTCCACTGGAAAGACACTGTGAGAAGTGACATTCCGCATGAAGGAGTTTCCCTTAAACAGTATTTGTTATACTCCAACGGATAGACGTCTGAGACTGTAAAGCTATGTGCGCCTATAGTGGTTACCACAGAGTCAGTCCCAAAAGCTTCCATCTTTAACAGACATAACATTGCAGTGAATCCATCCTAAAGCACATTTCCCTCTCCATGTAGGAAGCGTTTTCGACGCAGAAACTAAGTGCAGATCACCACTGCTCGTGAACATCCATTATGTGTTGGCATGCCCTTTACTCACAGTACCTAATGTGCCCGTAGTCCTTCCCTGTTCTATCTTCATCCTCAAAGGAGAAACACTGTTATGAGTGAGTATGCAACTGAAGTAAGTTCCCTGAGCAGATACCTTCCTATGCATCCCCTCTAAGGTGCCTGTATCAGACACTTCATAGTTGCTACCCAGACACATCCTACACTTCCCAACTGAGCAAAGACGCATCTCTGTCGTGAGAACTTACTTAAGCACAGTTCCCTCATATATTGGAAGTGTTTTGAGAAGTGGTAGACACTGAGGAACATCCCAGGTGTTGAACTTCCAGTATGCATCATAGAGGCTTAGGTGCCTTACCCTGTACTTCACTCACGGGTTGCAACGTTCTCTCTGCTCCGTCCTAGTTCTACCTTCTTTCCTCCACTGGAAAGGCACTGTTTTAAGTGAAAATCCGCATGAAGGAGTTTTCCTTAAACAGAACTGCCCTTAGTACAACGGATAGATGTCTGAGACTAGAAAGCTATGTTCGCCTATTGCGGTTATCACATAGTCAGTCCCAAAAGGTTCCTTCTTTAACAGATGTAACACTGCAGTGAATCCCTCCTAAAGCACACTTCCCTCTCAGTGTTGGAAGCGTTTTAGACGCAGAAACTAAGTGCGGATCACCACTGGTGGTGAACAGCCAATATGTGTTTTGCCGGCTTAAGCGCCATAGCCTGCCCTTTACTCACACTACCTAATGTGCCCCTAATCCGTTCAGATTTCTACCTTCATTCCTCCAAGGAGAAGCACTGTTATGAATGAGTACGCACCTGAGGTAGGTTCCCTGAGCACATACCTTCCTCCGCATCCCCTCTAAGGGGCCTGTATCAGACACTTCATTGTTGCTACCCAGACACGTCCTACACTTTCCAACTGAGCACAGACGCATCTCTGTCGTGAGAACTTACTGTAGCACAGTTCCCTCAAATACTGGAAGTGTTTTGAGAAGTGGTAGACACTTTGGAAAATCTCCGGTGTTGAACTTCCAGTATGCATCATAGAGGCCTAAGTGGTTTACACTTTACTTCACTCACGGTTTGCAACGTTCTCTGTCAGTCCTTGTTCTATCTTCTTTCCTCCACTGGAAAGACACTGTGAGAAGTGACATTCCGCATGAAGGAGTTTCCCTTAATCAGAACTTGCTATAGTCCAACGGATAGTCGTCTGAGCCTGGAAAGCTATGTGCGCCTATTTCGGTTAACACAGAGTCAGTCCCAAAAGCTTCCTTCTTTAACAGACGTAACACTGCAGTGAATCACGACTACAGCACACTTCCCTCTCATTATAGGAAGCGTTTTAGACCCAGAAACTAAGTGTGGGTCAACACTGGTGGTGAACATCCAGGATGTGTTCGCAAGGCTTAAGCTCCATAGCCTGCACTTTACTCACAGTACCTATTGTGCCCCTTGTCCGTCCCGGTTCTATCTTCATTCCTCAAAGGAGAAAAGCTGTTATGAATGAGTACGCAACTGTAGTAGGTTCCCTGAGCAGATACCTTCCTTCTCATCCCCTCTAAGGGGCCTCTATGAGACACTTCATGATTGCTTCCCAGACACGTCCTAGAGTTTCCGACAGAGCACAGACCTATCCCTGTCGTGAGAACTTACTGTAGCACAGATACCTCATATATTGGAAGTGTTTTGAGAAGAGCTAGACACTGTGGAACATCTGCCGTGTTGTAATTACAATATGCATCAGAGAATCCTAAGTGCCTTACCCTAGACTTCACTCACGGTTTGCAAGGTTCTCTATGTCCGTCCTTGTTCCATCTTCTTTCCTCCAATGGAAAGACACTGTGAGAAGTGACATTCCGCATGAAGGAGTTTCCCTTAAAAAGAACTTCCTTTAGTATAACGGTTAGACGTCTGAGACTGGAAAGCTATGTGCGCCTATTGCGGTTACCACGAGTACCAAGAGCTTCCTTCCTTAACAGATGTAACACTGCAGTGAATACCTCCTAAAGCACACTTCCCTCTCAGTGTTGGAAGCGTTTTAGACGCAGAAACTAAGTGCGGATCACCACTGGTGGTGAACATCCTATATGTGTTTGGCAGGCTTAAGCGCCATAGCCTGCCCTTTACTCACAGTACCTAATGTGCCCCTAGTCCGTCCGTGTTCTACCTTCATTCCTCCAAGGAGAAGCACTGTTATGAATGAGTACGCACATGAAGGAGTTTCCATGAGCAGATACCTTCCTACGCATCCCCTCTAAGGGGCCCAAATGAGACACTTCCTGATTTCTAGCCAGACACATCCTAGAGATTTCAACTGAGCACAGATGCATCCCTGTCGTGAGAACTTACGGGAGCACAGTTCCCTCATATATTGGAAGTGTTTTCAGAAGTGGTAGACACTGTGGAACATCCCAGGTGTTAAACTTCCAGTACGCATCATAGAGGCCTAGGTGCCTTACCCTGTACTTCACTCACGGGTTGCAACGTTCTCCCTGTCCGACCTTGTTCTATCTTCTTTCCTCCACTGGAAAGACACTGTGAAAAGTGAAATTCCGCATGAAGGAATTTCCCTTAAACAGAACTTCCTATTGTCCAACGGATAGACGTCTGAGACTGGAAAGCTATGTGCGCCTATTGCGGTTACCACAGAGTCAGTCCCCAAATCTTCCATCTTTAACAGACATAACAGTGCAGTGAATCCCTCCTAAAGCACATTTCCCTCTCAGTGTAGGAAGCGTTTTCGACGCAGAAACTAAGTGCGGATCAACACTGGTGGTGAACATCCATTATGTGTTTGGCAGGCTTAAGCGCCATAGCGTGCCCTTTACTCACAGTACCTAATGTGTCCCTAGTCCGTTCGTGTTCTACCTTCATTCCTCCAAGGAGAAGCTCTGTTATGAATGAGTAGGTTCCCTGAGCAGATACCTTCCTCCGCATCCCCTCTCTGGGGCTCATATCAGACCCTTCATTGTTGCTACCCAGACACGTGCTACATTTCTAACTGAGCACAGACGCATCTCTGTCGTGGGAACTTACTGTAGCACAGTTCGCTCATATACTGGAAGTGTTTTGAAAGTAGTAGACATTGTGGAAAATCTCCGGTGTTGAACTTCCAGTATGCATCATAGAGGCCTAAGTGTCTTAGCATTTACTTCACTCACGGTTTGCAAAGTTCTCTCTGTCAGTCCTTGTTCTATCTTCTTTCCTCCACTGGAAAGACACTGTGAGAAGTGACATTCCGCATGAAGGAGTTTCCCTTAAAAAGAACTTCCTGTAGTCTAACGGTTAGTCGTCTGAGACTGCAAAGCTATGTGCGCCTAATGCCGTTACCACAGACTCAGTTCCAAAAGCTTCCTTCTTTAACAGACGTAACACTGCAGTGAATCCCTCCTAAAGCACACTTCCCTCTCAGTGTTGGAAGCGTTTTAGACGCAGAGACTAAGTGCGTTTCACCACTGGTGGTGAACAGCCAATATGTGTTTGGCAGGCTTAAGCGCCCTAGCCTGCCCTTTACTCACAGTACCTAATGTGCCCCTAGTGCATTCGTGTTCTACCTTCGTTCCTCCAAGGAGAAGTACTGTTATGAATGAGTACGCACCTGAGGTAGGTATCCTGAGCAGATACCTTCCTACGCATGCCCTGTAAGGGGCCTGTATGAGACACTTCATGATTGCTACCCAGACACATCCTAGAGTTTTCAACTGAGCACCGATGCATCCCTTTCGTGAGAACTTACTGTAGCACAGTTCCCTCATATATTGGAAGTGTTATGAGAAGTGGTAGACAATGAGGAACATCCCAGGTGTTGAACTTCCAGAATGCATCATAGAGGCCTAGATGCCTTACCCTGTACTTCACTCACGGGTTGCAACGTTCTCTCTGCTCCGTCCTTGTTCCATCTTCTTTCCTCCACTGGAAAGACACTGTGAGAAGTGACATTCCGCATGAAGGAGTTTCCCTTAAACAGTATTTGTTATACTCCAACGGATAGACGTCTGAGACTGTAAAGCTATGTGCGCCTATAGTGGTTACCACAGAGTCAGTCCCAAAAGCTTCCATCTTTAACAGACATAACATTGCAGTGAATCCATCCTAAAGCACATTTCCCTCTCCATGTAGGAAGCGTTTTCGACGCAGAAACTAAGTGCAGATCACCACTGCTCGTGAACATCCATTATGTGTTGGCATGCCCTTTACTCACAGTACCTAATGTGCCCGTAGTCCTTCCCTGTTCTATCTTCATCCTCAAAGGAGAAACACTGTTATGAGTGAGTATGCAACTGAAGTAAGTTCCCTGAGCAGATACCTTCCTATGCATCCCCTCTAAGGTGCCTGTATCAGACACTTCATAGTTGCTACCCAGACACATCCTACACTTCCCAACTGAGCAAAGACGCATCTCTGTCGTGAGAACTTACTTAAGCACAGTTCCCTCATATATTGGAAGTGTTTTGAGAAGTGGTAGACACTGAGGAACATCCCAGGTGTTGAACTTCCAGTATGCATCATAGAGGCTTAGGTGCCTTACCCTGTACTTCACTCACGGGTTGCAACGTTCTCTCTGCTCCGTCCTAGTTCTACCTTCTTTCCTCCACTGGAAAGGCACTGTTTTAAGTGAAAATCCGCATGAAGGAGTTTTCCTTAAACAGAACTGCCCTTAGTACAACGGATAGATGTCTGAGACTAGAAAGCTATGTTCGCCTATTGCGGTTATCACATAGTCAGTCCCAAAAGGTTCCTTCTTTAACAGATGTAACACTGCAGTGAATCCCTCCTAAAGCACACTTCCCTCTCAGTGTTGGAAGCGTTTTAGACGCAGAAACTAAGTGCGGATCACCACTGGTGGTGAACAGCCAATATGTGTTTTGCCGGCTTAAGCGCCATAGCCTGCCCTTTACTCACACTACCTAATGTGCCCCTAATCCGTTCAGATTTCTACCTTCATTCCTCCAAGGAGAAGCACTGTTATGAATGAGTACGCACCTGAGGTAGGTTCCCTGAGCACATACCTTCCTCCGCATCCCCTCTAAGGGGCCTGTATCAGACACTTCATTGTTGCTACCCAGACACGTCCTACACTTTCCAACTGAGCACAGACGCATCTCTGTCGTGAGAACTTACTGTAGCACAGTTCCCTCAAATACTGGAAGTGTTTTGAGAAGTGGTAGACACTTTGGAAAATCTCCGGTGTTGAACTTCCAGTATGCATCATAGAGGCCTAAGTGGTTTACACTTTACTTCACTCACGGTTTGCAACGTTCTCTGTCAGTCCTTGTTCTATCTTCTTTCCTCCACTGGAAAGACACTGTGAGAAGTGACATTCCGCATGAAGGAGTTTCCCTTAATCAGAACTTGCTATAGTCCAACGGATAGTCGTCTGAGCCTGGAAAGCTATGTGCGCCTATTTCGGTTAACACAGAGTCAGTCCCAAAAGCTTCCTTCTTTAACAGACGTAACACTGCAGTGAATCACGACTACAGCACACTTCCCTCTCATTATAGGAAGCGTTTTAGACCCAGAAACTAAGTGTGGGTCAACACTGGTGGTGAACATCCAGGATGTGTTCGCAAGGCTTAAGCTCCATAGCCTGCACTTTACTCACAGTACCTATTGTGCCCCTTGTCCGTCCCGGTTCTATCTTCATTCCTCAAAGGAGAAAAGCTGTTATGAATGAGTACGCAACTGTAGTAGGTTCCCTGAGCAGATACCTTCCTTCTCATCCCCTCTAAGGGGCCTCTATGAGACACTTCATGATTGCTACCCAGACACGTCCTAGAGTTTCCGACAGAGCACAGACCTATCCCTGTCGTGAGAACTTACTGTAGCACAGATACCTCATATATTGGAAGTGTTTTGAGAAGAGCTAGACACTGTGGAACATCTGCCGTGTTGTAATTACAATATGCATCAGAGAATCCTAAGTGCCTTACCCTAGACTTCACTCACGGTTTGCAAGGTTCTCTATGTCCGTCCTTGTTCCATCTTCTTTCCTCCAATGGAAAGACACTGTGAGAAGTGACATTCCGCATGAAGGAGTTTCCCTTAAAAAGAACTTCCTTTAGTATAACGGTTAGACGTCTGAGACTGGAAAGCTATGTGCGCCTATTGCGGTTACCACGAGTACCAAGAGCTTCCTTCCTTAACAGACGTAACACTGCAGTGAATCCCTCCTAAAGCACACTTCCCTCTCAGTGTTGGAAGCGTTTTAGACGCAGAAACTAAGTGCGGATCACCACTGGTGGTGAACATCCTATATGTGTTTGGCAGGCTTAAGCGCCATAGCCTGCCCTTTACTCACAGTACCTAATGTGCCCCTAGTCCGTCCGTGTTCTACCTTCATTCCTCCAAGGAGAAGCACTGTTATGAATGAGTACGCACATGAAGGAGTTTCCATGAGCAGATACCTTCCTACGCATCCCCTCTAAGGGGCCCGAATGAGACACTTCCTGATTGCTAGCCAGACACATCCTAGAGATTTCAACTGAGCACAGATGCATCCCTGTCGTGAGAACTTACGGGAGCACAGTTCCCTCATATATTGGAAGTGTTTTCAGAAGTGGTAGACACTGTGGAACATCCCAGGTGTTAAACTTCCTGTACGCATCATAGAGGCCTAGGTGCCTTACCCTGTACTTCACTCACGGGTTGCAACGTTCTCCCTGTCCGTCCTTGTTCTATCTTCTTTCCTCCACTGGAAAGACACTGTGAGAAGTGAAATTCCGCATGAAGGAATTTCCCTTAAACAGAACTTCCTATTGTCCAACGGATAGACGTCTGAGACTGGAAAGCTATGTGCGCCTATTGCGGTTACCACAGAGTCAGTCCCCAAATCTTCCATCTTTAACAGACATAACAGTGCAGTGAATCCCTCCTAAAGCACATTTCCCTCTCAGTGTAGGAAGCGTTTTCGACGCAGAAACTAAGTGCGGATCAACACTGGTGGTGAACATCCATTATGTGTTTGGCAGGCTTAAGCGCCATAGCGTGCCCTTTACTCACAGTACCTAATGTGTCCCTAGTCCGTTCGTGTTCTACCTTCATTCCTCCAAGGAGAAGCTCTGTTATGAATGAGTAGGTTCCCTGAGCAGATACCTTCCTCCGCATCCCCTCTCTGGGGCTCATATCAGACCCTTCATTGTTGCTACCCAGACACGTGCTACATTTCTAACTGAGCACAGACGCATCTCTGTCGTGGGAACTTACTGTAGCACAGTTCGCTCATATACTGGAAGTGTTTTGAAAGTAGTAGACATTGTGGAAAATCTCCGGTGTTGAACTTCCAGTATGCATCATAGAGGCCTAAGTGTCTTAGCATTTACTTCACTCACGGTTTGCAAAGTTCTCTCTGTCAGTCCTTGTTCTATCTTCTTTCCTCCACTGGAAAGACACTGTGAGAAGTGACATTCCGCATGAAGGAGTTTCCCTTAAAAAGAACTTCCTGTAGTCTAACGGTTAGTCGTCTGAGACTGCAAAGCTATGTGCGCCTAATGCCGTTACCACAGACTCAGTTCCAAAAGCTTCCTTCTTTAACAGACGTAACACTGCAGTGAATCCCTCCTAAAGCACACTTCCCTCTCAGTGTTGGAAGCGTTTTAGACGCAGAGACTAAGTGCGTTTCACCACTGGTGGTGAACAGCCAATATGTGTTTGGCAGGCTTAAGCGCCCTAGCCTGCCCTTTACTCACAGTACCTAATGTGCCCCTAGTGCATTCGTGTTCTACCTTCGTTCCTCCAAGGAGAAGTACTGTTATGAATGAGTACGCACCTGAGGTAGGTATCCTGAGCAGATACCTTCCTACGCATGCCCTCTAAGGGGCCTGTATGAGACACTTCATGATTGCTACCCAGACACATCCTAGAGTTTTCAACTGAGCACCGATGCATCCCTTTCGTGAGAACTTACTGTAGCACAGTTCCCTCATATATTGGAAGTGTTATGAGAAGTGGTAGACACTGAGGAACATCCCAGGTGTTGAACTTCCAGAATGCATCATAGAGGCCTAGATGCCTTACCCTGTACTTCACTCACGGGTTGCAACGTTCTCTCTGCTCCGTCCTTGTTCCATCTTCTTTCCTCCACTGGAAAGACACTGTGAGAAGTGACATTCCGCATGAAGGAGTTTCCCTTAAACAGTATTTGTTATACTCCAACGGATAGACGTCTGAGACTGTAAAGCTATGTGCGCCTATAGTGGTTACCACAGAGTCAGTCCCAAAAGCTTCCATCTTTAACAGACATAACATTGCAGTGAATCCATCCTAAAGCACATTTCCCCCTCCATGTAGGAAGCGTTTTCGACGCAGAAACTAAGTGCAGATCACCACTGCTCGTGAACATCCATTATGTGTTGGCATGCCCTTTACTCACAGTACCTAATGTGCCCGTAGTCCTTCCCTGTTCTATCTTCATCCTCAAACGAGAAACACTGTTATGAGTGAGTATGCAACTGAAGTAAGTTCCCTGAGCAGATACCTTCCTATGCATCCCCTCTAAGGTGCCTGTATCAGACACTTCATAGTTGCTACCCAGACACATCCTACACTTCCCAACTGAGCAAAGACGCATCTCTGTCGTGAGAACTTACTTAAGCACAGTTCCCTCATATATTGGAAGTGTTTTGAGAAGTGGTAGACACTGAGGAACATCCCAGGTGTTGAACTTCCAGTATGCATCATAGAGGCTTAGGTGCCTTACCCTGTACTTCACTCACGGGTTGCAACGTTCTCTCTGCTCCGTCCTAGTTCTACCTTCTTTCCTCCACTGGAAAGGCACTGTTTTAAGTGAAAATCCGCATGAAGGAGTTTTCCTTAAACAGAACTGCCCTTAGTACAACGGATAGATGTCTGAGACTAGAAAGCTATGTTCGCCTATTGCGGTTATCACATAGTCAGTCCCAAAAGGTTCCTTCTTTAACAGATGTAACACTGCAGTGAATCCCTCCTAAAGCACACTTCCCTCTCAGTGTTGGAAGCGTTTTAGACGCATAAACTAAGTGCGGATCACCACTGGTGGTGAACAGCCAATATGTGTTTTGCCGGCTTAAGCGCCATAGCCTGCCCTTTACTCACACTACCTAATGTGCCCCTAATCCATTCAGATTTCTACCTTCATTCCTCCAAGGAGAAGCACTGTTATGAATGAGTACGCACCTGAGGTAGGTTCCCTGAGCACATACCTTCCTCCGCATCCCCTCTAAGGGGCCTGTATCAGACACTTCATTGTTGCTACCCAGACACGTCCTACACTTTCCAACTGAGCACAGACGCATCTCTGTCGTGAGAACTTACTGTAGCACAGTTCCCTCAAATACTGGAAGTGTTTTGAGAAGTGGTAGACACTTTGGAAAATCTCCGGTGTTGAACTTCCAGTATGCATCATAGAGGCCTAAGTAGTTTACACTTTACTTCACTCACGGTTTGCAACGTTCTCTGTCAGTCCTTGTTCTATCTTCTTTCCTCCACTGGAAAGACACTGTGAGAAGTGACATTCCGCATGAAGGAGTTTCCCTTAATCAGAACTTGCTATAGTCCAACGGATAGTCGTCTGAGCCTGGAAAGCTATGTGCGCCTATTTCGGTTAACACAGAGTCAGTCCCAAAAGCTTCCTTCTTTAACAGACGTAACACTGCAGTGAATCACGACTACAGCACACTTCCCTCTCATTATAGGAAGCGTTTTAGACCCAGAAACTAAGTGTGGGTCAACACTGGTGGTGAACATCCAGGATGTGTTCGCAAGGCTTAAGCTCCATAGCCTGCACTTTACTCACAGTACCTATTGTGCCCCTTGTCCGTCCCGGTTCTATCTTCATTCCTCAAAGGAGAAAAGCTGTTATGAATGAGTACGCAACTGTAGTAGGTTCCCTGAGCAGATACCTTCCTTCTCATCCCCTCTAAGGGGCCTCTATGAGACACTTCATGATTGCTACCCAGACACGTCCTAGAGTTTCCGACAGAGCACAGACCTATCCCTGTCGTGAGAACTTACTGTAGCACAGATACCTCATATATTGGAAGTGTTTTGAGAAGAGCTAGACACTGTGGAACATCTGCCGTGTTGTAATTACAATATGCATCAGAGAATCCTAAGTGCCTTACCCTAGACTTCACTCACGGTTTGCAAGGTTCTCTATGTCCGTCCTTGTTCCATCTTCTTTCCTCCAATGGAAAGACACTGTGAGAAGTGACATTCCGCATGAAGGAGTTTCCCTT
Source organism: Neogale vison (assembly GCF_020171115.1). Lineage (NCBI taxonomy): Eukaryota > Metazoa > Chordata > Mammalia > Carnivora > Mustelidae > Neogale > Neogale vison. The sequence continues at coordinate 122,179,812 of NC_058092.1, read as the reverse complement.
AAAAAGAACTTCCTTTAGTATAACGGTTAGACGTCTGAGACTGGAAAGCTATGTGCGCCTATTGCGGTTACCACGAGTACCAAGAGCTTCCTTCCTTAACAGACGTAACACTGCAGTGAATCCCTCCTAAAGCACACTTCCCTCTCAGTGTTGGAAGCGTTTTAGACGCAGAAACTAAGTGCGGATCACCACTGGTGGTGAACATCCTATATGTGTTTGGCAGGCTTAAGCGCCATAGCCTGCCCTTTACTCACAGTACCTAATGTGCCCCTAGTCCGTCCGTGTTCTACCTTCATTCCTCCAAGGAGAAGCACTGTTATGAATGAGTACGCACATGAAGGAGTTTCCATGAGCAGATACCTTCCTACGCATCCCCTCTAGGGGCCCGAATGAGACACTTCCTGATTGCTAGCCAGACACATCCTAGAGATTTCAACTGAGCACAGATGCATCCCTGTCGTGAGAACTTACGGGAGCACAGTTCCCTCATATATTGGAAGTGTTTTCAGAAGTGGTAGACACTGTGGAACATCCCAGGTGTTAAACTTCCAGTACGCATCATAGAGGCCTAGGTGCCTTACCCTGTACTTCACTCACGGGTTGCAACGTTCTCCCTGTCCGACCTTGTTCTATCTTCTTTCCTCCACTGGAAAGACACTGTGAGAAGTGAAATTCCGCATGAAGGAATTTCCCTTAAACAGAACTTCCTATTGTCCAACGGATAGACGTCTGAGACTGGAAAGCTATGTGCGCCTATTGCGGTTACCACAGAGTCAGTCCCCAAATCTTCCATCTTTAACAGACATAACAGTGCAGTGAATCCCTCCTGAAGCACATTTCCCTCTCAGTGTAGGAAGCGTTTTCGACGCAGAAACTAAGTGCGGATCAACACTGGTGGTGAACATCCATTATGTGTTTGGCAGGCTTAAGCGCCATAGCGTGCCCTTTACTCACAGTACCTAATGTGTCCCTAGTCCGTTCGTGTTCTACCTTCATTCCTCCAAGGAGAAGCTCTGTTATGAATGAGTAGGTTCCCTGAGCAGATACCTTCCTCCGCATCCCCTCTCTGGGGCTCATATCAGACCCTTCATTGTTGCTACCCAGACACGTGCTACATTTCTAACTGAGCACAGACGCATCTCTGTCGTGGGAACTTACTGTAGCACAGTTCGCTCATATACTGGAAGTGTTTTGAAAGTAGTAGACATTGTGGAAAATCTCCGGTGTTGAACTTCCAGTATGCATCATAGAGGCCTAAGTGTCTTAGCATTTACTTCACTCACGGTTTGCAAAGTTCTCTCTGTCAGTCCTTGTTCTATCTTCTTTCCTCCACTGGAAAGACACTGTGAGAAGTGACATTCCGCATGAAGGAGTTTCCCTTAAAAAGAACTTCCTGTAGTCTAACGGTTAGTCGTCTGAGACTGCAAAGCTATGTGCGCCTAATGCCGTTACCACAGACTCAGTTCCAAAAGCTTCCTTCTTTAACAGACGTAACACTGCAGTGAATCCCTCCTAAAGCACACTTCCCTCTCAGTGTTGGAAGCGTTTTAGACGCAGAGACTAAGTGCGTTTCACCACTGGTGGTGAACAGCCAATATGTGTTTGGCAGGCTTAAGCGCCCTAGCCTGCCCTTTACTCACAGTACCTAATGTGCCCCTAGTGCATTCGTGTTCTACCTTCGTTCCTCCAAGGAGAAGTACTGTTATGAATGAGTACGCACCTGAGGTAGGTATCCTGAGCAGATACCTTCCTACGCATGCCCTCTAAGGGGCCTGTATGAGACACTTCATGATTGCTACCCAGACACATCCTAGAGTTTTCAACTGAGCACCGATGCATCCCTTTCGTGAGAACTTACTGTAGCACAGTTCCCTCATATATTGGAAGTGTTATGAGAAGTGGTAGACACTGAGGAACATCCCAGGTGTTGAACTTCCAGAATGCATCATAGAGGCCTAGATGCCTTACCCTGTACTTCACTCACGGGTTGCAACGTTCTCTCTGCTCCGTCCTTGTTCCATCTTCTTTCCTCCACTGGAAAGACACTGTGAGAAGTGACATTCCGCATGAAGGAGTTTCCCTTAAACAGTATTTGTTATACTCCAACGGATAGACGTCTGAGACTGTAAAGCTATGTGCGCCTATAGTGGTTACCACAGAGTCAGTCCCAAAAGCTTCCATCTTTAACAGACATAACATTGCAGTGAATCCATCCTAAAGCACATTTCCCTCTCCATGTAGGAAGCGTTTTCGACGCAGAAACTAAGTGCAGATCACCACTGCTCGTGAACATCCATTATGTGTTGGCATGCCCTTTACTCACAGTACCTAATGTGCCCGTAGTCCTTCCCTGTTCTATCTTCATCCTCAAAGGAGAAACACTGTTATGAGTGAGTATGCAACTGAAGTAAGTTCCCTGAGCAGATACCTTCCTATGCATCCCCTCTAAGGTGCCTGTATCAGACACTTCATAGTTGCTACCCAGACACATCCTACACTTCCCAACTGAGCAAAGACGCATCTCTGTCGTGAGAACTTACTTAAGCACAGTTCCCTCATATATTGGAAGTGTTTTGAGAAGTGGTAGACACTGAGGAACATCCCAGGTGTTGAACTTCCAGTATGCATCATAGAGGCTTAGGTGCCTTACCCTGTACTTCACTCACGGGTTGCAACGTTCTCTCTGCTCCGTCCTAGTTCTACCTTCTTTCCTCCACTGGAAAGGCACTGTTTTAAGTGAAAATCCGCATGAAGGAGTTTTCCTTAAACAGAACTGCCCTTAGTACAACGGATAGATGTCTGAGACTAGAAAGCTATGTTCGCCTATTGCGGTTATCACATAGTCAGTCCCAAAAGGTTCCTTCTTTAACAGATGTAACACTGCAGTGAATCCCTCCTAAAGCACACTTCCCTCTCAGTGTTGGAAGCGTTTTAGACGCAGAAACTAAGTGCGGATCACCACTGGTGGTGAACAGCCAATATGTGTTTTGCCGGCTTAAGCGCCATAGCCTGCCCTTTACTCACACTACCTAATGTGCCCCTAATCCGTTCAGATTTCTACCTTCATTCCTCCAAGGAGAAGCACTGTTATGAATGAGTACGCACCTGAGGTAGGTTCCCTGAGCACATACCTTCCTCCGCATCCCCTCTAAGGGGCCTGTATCAGACACTTCATTGTTGCTACCCAGACACGTCCTACACTTTCCAACTGAGCACAGACGCATCTCTGTCGTGAGAACTTACTGTAGCACAGTTCCCTCAAATACTGGAAGTGTTTTGAGAAGTGGTAGACACTTTGGAAAATCTCCGGTGTTGAACTTCCAGTATGCATCATAGAGGCCTAAGTAGTTTACACTTTACTTCACTCACGGTTTGCAACGTTCTCTGTCAGTCCTTGTTCTATCTTCTTTCCTCCACTGGAAAGACACTGTGAGAAGTGACATTCCGCATGAAGGAGTTTCCCTTAATCAGAACTTGCTATAGTCCAACGGATAGTCGTCTGAGCCTGGAAAGCTATGTGCGCCTATTTCGGTTAACACAGAGTCAGTCCCAAAAGCTTCCTTCTTTAACAGACGTAACACTGCAGTGAATCACGACTACAGCACACTTCCCTCTCATTATAGGAAGCGTTTTAGACCCAGAAACTAAGTGTGGGTCAACACTGGTGGTGAACATCCAGGATGTGTTCGCAAGGCTTAAGCTCCATAGCCTGCACTTTACTCACAGTACCTATTGTGCCCCTTGTCCGTCCCGGTTCTATCTTCATTCCTCAAAGGAGAAAAGCTGTTATGAATGAGTACGCAACTGTAGTAGGTTCCCTGAGCAGATACCTTCCTTCTCATCCCCTCTAAGGGGCCTCTATGAGACACTTCATGATTGCTACCCAGACACGTCCTAGAGTTTCCGACAGAGCACAGACCTATCCCTGTCGTGAGAACTTACTGTAGCACAGATACCTCATATATTGGAAGTGTTTTGAGAAGAGCTAGACACTGTGGAACATCTGCCGTGTTGTAATTACAATATGCATCAGAGAATCCTAAGTGCCTTACCCTAGACTTCACTCACGGTTTGCAAGGTTCTCTATGTCCGTCCTTGTTCCATCTTCTTTCCTCCAATGGAAAGACACTGTGAGAAGTGACATTCCGCATGAAGGAGTTTCCCTTAAAAAGAACTTCCTTTAGTATAACGGTTAGACGTCTGAGACTGGAAAGCTATGTGCGCCTATTGCGGTTACCACGAGTACCAAGAGCTTCCTTCCTTAACAGACGTAACACTGCAGTGAATCCCTCCTGAAGCACACTTCCCTCTCAGTGTTGGAAGCGTTTTAGACGCAGAAACTAAGTGCGGATCACCACTGGTGGTGAACATCCTATATGTGTTTTGCAGGCTCAAGCGCCATAGCCTGCCCTTTACTCACAGTACCTAATGTGCCCCTAGTCCGTCCGTGTTCTACCTTCATTCCTCCAAGGAGAAGCACTGTTATGAATGAGTACGCACATGAAGGAGTTTCCATGAGCAGATACCTTCCTACGCATCCCCTCTAAGGGGCCCGAATGAGACACTTCCTGATTGCTAGCCAGACACATCCTAGAGATTTCAACTGAGCACAGATGCATCCCTGTCGTGAGAACTTACGGGAGCACAGTTCCCTCATATATTGGAAGTGTTTTCAGAAGTGGTAGACACTGTGGAACATCCCAGGTGTTAAACTTCCAGTACGCATCATAGAGGCCTAGGTGCCTTACCCTGTACTTCACTCACGGGTTGCAACGTTCTCCCTGTCCGACCTTGTTCTATCTTCTTTCCTCCACTGGAAAGACACTGTGAGAAGTGAAATTCCGCATGAAGGAATTTCCCTTAAACAGAACTTCCTATTGTCCAACGGATAGACGTCTGAGACTGGAAAGCTATGTGCGCCTATTGCGGTTACCACAGAGTCAGTCCCCAAATCTTCCATCTTTAACAGACATAACAGTGCAGTGAATCCCTCCTAAAGCACATTTCCCTCTCAGTGTAGGAAGCGTTTTCGACGCAGAAACTAAGTGCGGATCAACACTGGTGGTGAACATCCATTATGTGTTTGGCAGGCTTAAGCGCCATAGCGTGCCCTTTACTCACAGTACCTAATGTGTCCCTAGTCCGTTCGTGTTCTACCTTCATTCCTCCAAGGAGAAGCTCTGTTATGAATGAGTAGGTTCCCTGAGCAGATACCTTCCTCCGCATCCCCTCTCTGGGGCTCATATCAGACCCTTCATTGTTGCTACCCAGACACGTGCTACATTTCTAACTGAGCACAGACGCATCTCTGTCGTGGGAACTTACTGTAGCACAGTTCGCTCATATACTGGAAGTGTTTTGAAAGTAGTAGACATTGTGGAAAATCTCCGGTGTTGAACTTCCAGTATGCATCATAGAGGCCTAAGTGTCTTAGCATTTACTTCACTCACGGTTTGCAAAGTTCTCTCTGTCAGTCCTTGCTCTATCTTCTTTCCTCCACTGGAAAGACACTGTGAGAAGTGACATTCCGCATGAAGGAGTTTCCCTTAAAAAGAACTTCCTGTAGTCTAACGGTTAGTCGTCTGAGACTGCAAAGCTATGTGCGCCTAATGCCGTTACCACAGACTCAGTTCCAAAAGCTTCCTTCTTTAACAGACGTAACACTGCAGTGAATCCCTCCTAAAGCACACTTCCCTCTCAGTGTTGGAAGCGTTTTAGACGCAGAGACTAAGTGCGTTTCACCACTGGTGGTGAACAGCCAATATGTGTTTGGCAGGCTTAAGCGCCCTAGCCTGCCCTTTACTCACAGTACCTAATGTGCCCCTAGTGCATTCGTGTTCTACCTTCGTTCCTCCAAGGAGAAGTACTGTTATGAATGAGTACGCACCTGAGGTAGGTATCCTGAGCAGATACCTTCCTACGCATGCCCTCTAAGGGGCCTGTATGAGACACTTCATGATTGCTACCCAGACACATCCTAGAGTTTTCAACTGAGCACCGATGCATCCCTTTCGTGAGAACTTACTGTAGCACAGTTCCCTCATATATTGGAAGTGTTATGAGAAGTGGTAGACACTGAGGAACATCCCAGGTGTTGAACTTCCAGAATGCATCATAGAGGCCTAGATGCCTTACCCTGTACTTCACTCACGGGTTGCAACGTTCTCTCTGCTCATAGAGGCCCCTTAGAGGGGATGAGAAGGAAGGTATCTGCTCAGGGAACCTACTACAGTTGCGTACTCATTCATAACAGCTTTTCTCCTTTGAGGAATGAAGATAGAACCGGGACGGACAAGGGGCACAATAGGTACTGTGAGTAAAGTGCAGGCTATGGAGCTTAAGCCTTGCGAACACATCCTGGATGTTCACCACCAGTGTTGACCCACACTTAGTTTCTGGGTCTAAAACGCTTCCTATAATGAGAGGGAAGTGTGCTGTAGTCGTGATTCACTGCAGTGTTACGTCTGTTAAAGAAGGAAGCTTTTGGGACTGACTCTGTGTTAACCGAAATAGGCGCACATAGCTTTCCAGGCTCAGACGACTATCCGTTGGACTATAGCAAGTTCTGATTAAGGGAAACTCCTTCATGCGGAATGTCACTTCTCACAGTGTCTTTCCAGTGGAGGAAAGAAGATAGAACAAGGACTGACAGAGAACGTTGCAAACCGTGAGTGAAGTAAAGTGTAAACCACTTAGGCCTCTATGATGCATACTGGAAGTTCAACACCGGAGATTTTCCAAAGTGTCTACCACTTCTCAAAACACTTCCAGTATTTGAGGGAACTGTGCTACAGTAAGTTCTCACGACAGAGATGCGTCTGTGCTCAGTTGGAAAGTGTAGGACGTGTCTGGGTAGCAACAATGAAGTGTCTGATACAGGCCCCTTAGAGGGGATGCGGAGGAAGGTATGTGCTCAGGGAACCTACCTCAGGTGCGTACTCATTCATAACAGTGCTTCTCCTTGGAGGAATGAAGGTAGAAATCTGAACGGATTAGGGGCACATTAGGTAGTGTGAGTAAAGGGCAGGCTATGGCGCTTAAGCCGGCAAAACACATATTGGCTGTTCACCACCAGTGGTGATCCGCACTTAGTTTATGCGTCTAAAACGCTTCCAACACTGAGAGGGAAGTGTGCTTTAGGAGGGATTCACTGCAGTGTTACATCTGTTAAAGAAGGAACCTTTTGGGACTGACTATGTGATAACCGCAATAGGCGAACATAGCTTTCTAGTCTCAGACATCTATCCGTTGTACTAAGGGCAGTTCTGTTTAAGGAAAACTCCTTCATGCGGATTTTCACTTAAAACAGTGCCTTTCCAGTGGAGGAAAGAAGGTAGAACTAGGACGGAGCAGAGAGAACGTTGCAACCCGTGAGTGAAGTACAGGGTAAGGCACCTAAGCCTCTATGATGCATACTGGAAGTTCAACACCTGGGATGTTCCTCAGTGTCTACCACTTCTCAAAACACTTCCAATATATGAGGGAACTGTGCTTAAGTAAGTTCTCACGACAGAGATGCGTCTTTGCTCAGTTGGGAAGTGTAGGATGTGTCTGGGTAGCAACTATGAAGTGTCTGATACAGGCACCTTAGAGGGGATGCATAGGAAGGTATCTGCTCAGGGAACTTACTTCAGTTGCATACTCACTCATAACAGTGTTTCTCCTTTGAGGATGAAGATAGAACAGGGAAGGACTACGGGCACATTAGGTACTGTGAGTAAAGGGCATGCCAACACATAATGGATGTTCACGAGCAGTGGTGATCTGCACTTAGTTTCTGCGTCGAAAACGCTTCCTACATGGAGAGGGAAATGTGCTTTAGGATGGATTCACTGCAATGTTATGTCTGTTAAAGATGGAAGCTTTTGGGACTGACTCTGTGGTAACCACTATAGGCGCACATAGCTTTACAGTCTCAGACGTCTATCCGTTGGAGTATAACAAATACGTGTTCTACCTTCATTCCTCCAAGGAGAAGCTCTGTTATGAATGAGTAGGTTCCCTGAGCAGATACCTTCCTCCGCATCCCCTCTCTGGGGCTCATATCAGACCCTTCATTGTTGCTACCCAGACACGTGCTACATTTCTAACTGAGCACAGACGCATCTCTGTCGTGGGAACTTACTGTAGCACAGTTCGCTCATATACTGGAAGTGTTTTGAAAGTAGTAGACATTGTGGAAAATCTCCGGTGTTGAACTTCCAGTATGCATCATAGAGGCCTAAGTGTCTTAGCATTTACTTCACTCACGGTTTGCAAAGTTCTCTCTGTCAGTCCTTGTTCTATCTTCTTTCCTCCACTGGAAAGACACTGTGAGAAGTGACATTCCGCATGAAGGAGTTTCCCTTAAAAAGAACTTCCTGTAGTCTAACGGTTAGTCGTCTGAGACTGCAAAGCTATGTGCGCCTAATGCCGTTACCACAGACTCAGTTCCAAAAGCTTCCTTCTTTAACAGACGTAACACTGCAGTGAATCCCTCCTAAAGCACACTTCCCTCTCAGTGTTGGAAGCGTTTTAGACGCAGAGACTAAGTGCGTTTCACCACTGGTGGTGAACAGCCAATATGTGTTTGGCAGGCTTAAGCGCCCTAGCCTGCCCTTTACTCACAGTACCTAATGTGCCCCTAGTGCATTCGTGTTCTACCTTCGTTCCTCCAAGGAGAAGTACTGTTATGAATGAGTACGCACCTGAGGTAGGTATCCTGAGCAGATACCTTCCTACGCATGCCCTCTAAGGGGCCTGTATGAGACACTTCATGATTGCTACCCAGACACATCCTAGAGTTTTCAACTGAGCACCGATGCATCCCTTTCGTGAGAACTTACTGTAGCACAGTTCCCTCATATATTGGAAGTGTTATGAGAAGTGGTAGACACTGAGGAACATCCCAGGTGTTGAACTTCCAGAATGCATCATAGAGGCCTAGATGCCTTACCCTGTACTTCACTCACGGGTTGCAACGTTCTCTCTGCTCCGTCCTTGTTCCATCTTCTTTCCTCCACTGGAAAGACACTGTGAGAAGTGACATTCCGCATGAAGGAGTTTCCCTTAAACAGTATTTGTTATACTCCAACGGATAGACGTCTGAGACTGTAAAGCTATGTGCGCCTATAGTGGTTACCACAGAGTCAGTCCCAAAAGCTTCCATCTTTAACAGACATAACATTGCAGTGAATCCATCCTAAAGCACATTTCCCTCTCCATGTAGGAAGCGTTTTCGACGCAGAAACTAAGTGCAGATCACCACTGCTCGTGAACATCCATTATGTGTTGGCATGCCCTTTACTCACAGTACCTAATGTGCCCGTAGTCCTTCCCTGTTCTATCTTCATCCTCAAAGGAGAAACACTGTTATGAGTGAGTATGCAACTGAAGTAAGTTCCCTGAGCAGATACCTTCCTATGCATCCCCTCTAAGGTGCCTGTATCAGACACTTCATAGTTGCTACCCAGACACATCCTACACTTCCCAACTGAGCAAAGACGCATCTCTGTCGTGAGAACTTACTTAAGCACAGTTCCCTCATATATTGGAAGTGTTTTGAGAAGTGGTAGACACTGAGGAACATCCCAGGTGTTGAACTTCCAGTATGCATCATAGAGGCTTAGGTGCCTTACCCTGTACTTCACTCACGGGTTGCAACGTTCTCTCTGCTCCGTCCTAGTTCTACCTTCTTTCCTCCACTGGAAAGGCACTGTTTTAAGTGAAAATCCGCATGAAGGAGTTTTCCTTAAACAGAACTGCCCTTAGTACAACGGATAGATGTCTGAGACTAGAAAGCTATGTTCGCCTATTGCGGTTATCACATAGTCAGTCCCAAAAGGTTCCTTCTTTAACAGATGTAACACTGCAGTGAATCCCTCCTAAAGCACACTTCCCTCTCAGTGTTGGAAGCGTTTTAGACGCAGAAACTAAGTGCGGATCACCACTGGTGGTGAACAGCCAATATGTGTTTTGCCGGCTTAAGCGCCATAGCCTGCCCTTTACTCACACTACCTAATGTGCCCCTAATCCGTTCAGATTTCTACCTTCATTCCTCCAAGGAGAAGCACTGTTATGAATGAGTACGCACCTGAGGTAGGTTCCCTGAGCACATACCATCCTCCGCATCCCCTCTAAGGGGCCTGTATCAGACACTTCATTGTTGCTACCCAGACACGTCCTACACTTTCCAACTGAGCACAGACGCATCTCTGTCGTGAGAACTTACTGTAGCACAGTTCCCTCAAATACTGGAAGTGTTTTGAGAAGTGGTAGACACTTTGGAAAATCTCCGGTGTTGAACTTCCAGTATGCATCATAGAGGCCTAAGTGGTTTACACTTTACTTCACTCACGGTTTGCAACGTTCTCTGTCAGTCCTTGTTCTATCTTCTTTCCTCCACTGGAAAGACACTGTGAGAAGTGACATTCCGCATGAAGGAGTTTCCCTTAATCAGAACTTGCTATAGTCCAACGGATAGTCGTCTGAGCCTGGAAAGCTATGTGCGCCTATTTCGGTTAACACAGAGTCAGTCCCAAAAGCTTCCTTCTTTAACAGACGTAACACTGCAGTGAATCACGACTACAGCACACTTCCCTCTCATTATAGGAAGCGTTTTAGACCCAGAAACTAAGTGTGGGTCAACACTGGTGGTGAACATCCAGGATGTGTTCGCAAGGCTTAAGCTCCATAGCCTGCACTTTACTCACAGTACCTATTGTGCCCCTTGTCCGTCCCGGTTCTATCTTCATTCCTCAAAGGAGAAAAGCTGTTATGAATGAGTACGCAACTGTAGTAGGTTCCCTGAGCAGATACCTTCCTTCTCATCCCCTCTAAGGGGCCTCTATGAGACACTTCATGATTGCTACCCAGACACGTCCTAGAGTTTCCGACAGAGCACAGACCTATCCCTGTCGTGAGAACTTACTGTAGCACAGATACCTCATATATTGGAAGTGTTTTGAGAAGAGCTAGACACTGTGGAACATCTGCCGTGTTGTAATTACAATATGCATCAGAGAATCCTAAGTGCCTTACCCTAGACTTCACTCACGGTTTGCAAGGTTCTCTATGTCCGTCCTTGTTCCATCTTCTTTCCTCCAATGGAAAGACACTGTGAGAAGTGACATTCCGCATGAAGGAGTTTCCCTTAAAAAGAACTTCCTTTAGTATAACGGTTAGACGTCTGAGACTGGAAAGCTATGTGCGCCTATTGCGGTTACCACGAGTACCAAGAGCTTCCTTCCTTAACAGACGTAACACTGCAGTGAATCCCTCCTAAAGCACACTTCCCTCTCAGTGTTGGAAGCGTTTTAGACGCAGAAACTAAGTGCGGATCACCACTGGTGGTGAACATCCTATATGTGTTTTGCAGGCTTAAGCGCCATAGCGTGCCCTTTACTCACAGTACCTAATGTGTCCCTAGTCCGTTCGTGTTCTACCTTCATTCCTCCAAGGAGAAGCTCTGTTATGAATGAGTAGGTTCCCTGAGCAGATACCTTCCTCCGCATCCCCTCTCTGGGGCTCATATCAGACCCTTCATTGTTGCTACCCAGACACGTGCTACATTTCTAACTGAGCACAGACGCATCTCTGTCGTGGGAACTTACTGTAGCACAGTTCGCTCATATACTGGAAGTGTTTTGAAAGTAGTAGACATTGTGGAAAATCTCCGGTGTTGAACTTCCAGTATGCATCATAGAGGCCTAAGTGTCTTAGCATTTACTTCACTCACGGTTTGCAAAGTTCTCTCTGTCAGTCCTTGTTCTATCTTCTTTCCTCCACTGGAAAGACACTGTGAGAAGTGACATTCCGCATGAAGGAGTTTCCCTTAAAAAGAACTTCCTGTAGTCTAACGGTTAGTCGTCTGAGACTGCAAAGCTATGTGCGCCTAATGCCGTTACCACAGACTCAGTTCCAAAAGCTTCCTTCTTTAACAGACGTAACACTGCAGTGAATCCCTCCTAAAGCACACTTCCCTCTCAGTGTTGGAAGCGTTTTAGACGCAGAGACTAAGTGCGTTTCACCACTGGTGGTGAACAGCCAATATGTGTTTGGCAGGCTTAAGCGCCCTAGCCTGCCCTTTACTCACAGTACCTAATGTGCCCCTAGTGCATTCGTGTTCTACCTTCGTTCCTCCAAGGAGAAGTACTGTTATGAATGAGTACGCACCTGAGGTAGGTATCCTGAGCAGATACCTTCCTACGCATGCCCTCTAAGGGGCCTGTATGAGACACTTCATGATTGCTACCCAGACACATCCTAGAGTTTTCAACTGAGCACCGATGCATCCCTTTCGTGAGAACTTACTGTAGCACAGTTCCCTCATATATTGGAAGTGTTATGAGAAGTGGTAGACACTGAGGAACATCCCAGGTGTTGAACTTCCAGAATGCATCATAGAGGCCTAGATGCCTTACCCTGTACTTCACTCACGGGTTGCAACGTTCTCTCTGCTCCGTCCTTGTTCCATCTTCTTTCCTCCACTGGAAAGACACTGTGAGAAGTGACATTCCGCATGAAGGAGTTTCCCTTAAACAGTATTTGTTATACTCCAACGGATAGACGTCTGAGACTGTAAAGCTATGTGCGCCTATAGTGGTTACCACAGAGTCAGTCCCAAAAGCTTCCATCTTTAACAGACATAACATTGCAGTGAATCCATCCTAAAGCACATTTCCCTCTCCATGTAGGAAGCGTTTTCGACGCAGAAACTAAGTGCAGATCACCACTGCTCGTGAACATCCATTATGTGTTGGCATGCCCTTTACTCACAGTACCTAATGTGCCCGTAGTCCTTCCCTGTTCTATCTTCATCCTCAAAGGAGAAACACTGTTATGAGTGAGTATGCAACTGAAGTAAGTTCCCTGAGCAGATACCTTCCTATGCATCCCCTCTAAGGTGCCTGTATCAGACACTTCATAGTTGCTACCCAGACACATCCTACACTTCCCAACTGAGCAAAGACGCATCTCTGTCGTGAGAACTTACTTAAGCACAGTTCCCTCATATATTGGAAGTGTTTTGAGAAGTGGTAGACACTGAGGAACATCCCAGGTGTTGAACTTCCAGTATGCATCATAGAGGCTTAGGTGCCTTACCCTGTACTTCACTCACGGGTTGCAACGTTCTCTCTGCTCCGTCCTAGTTCTACCTTCTTTCCTCCACTGGAAAGGCACTGTTTTAAGTGAAAATCCGCATGAAGGAGTTTTCCTTAAACAGAACTGCCCTTAGTACAACGGATAGATGTCTGAGACTAGAAAGCTATGTTCGCCTATTGCGGTTATCACATAGTCAGTCCCAAAAGGTTCCTTCTTTAACAGATGTAACACTGCAGTGAATCCCTCCTAAAGCACACTTCCCTCTCAGTGTTGGAAGCGTTTTAGACGCATAAACTAAGTGCGGATCACCACTGGTGGTGAACAGCCAATATGTGTTTTGCCGGCTTAAGCGCCATAGCCTGCCCTTTACTCACACTACCTAATGTGCCCCTAATCCATTCAGATTTCTACCTTCATTCCTCCAAGGAGAAGCACTGTTATGAATGAGTACGCACCTGAGGTAGGTTCCCTGAGCACATACCTTCCTCCGCATCCCCTCTAAGGGGCCTGTATCAGACACTTCATTGTTGCTACCCAGACACGTCCTACACTTTCCAACTGAGCACAGACGCATCTCTGTCGTGAGAACTTACTGTAGCACAGTTCCCTCAAATACTGGAAGTGTTTTGAGAAGTGGTAGACACTTTGGAAAATCTCCGGTGTTGAACTTCCAGTATGCATCATAGAGGCCTAAGTAGTTTACACTTTACTTCACTCACGGTTTGCAACGTTCTCTGTCAGTCCTTGTTCTATCTTCTTTCCTCCACTGGAAAGACACTGTGAGAAGTGACATTCCGCATGAAGGAGTTTCCCTTAATCAGAACTTGCTATAGTCCAACGGATAGTCGTCTGAGCCTGGAAAGCTATGTGCGCCTATTTCGGTTAACACAGAGTCAGTCCCAAAAGCTTCCTTCTTTAACAGACGTAACACTGCAGTGAATCACGACTACAGCACACTTCCCTCTCATTATAGGAAGCGTTTTAGACCCAGAAACTAAGTGTGGGTCAACACTGGTGGTGAACATCCAGGATGTGTTCGCAAGGCTTAAGCTCCATAGCCTGCACTTTACTCACAGTACCTATTGTGCCCCTTGTCCGTCCCGGTTCTATCTTCATTCCTCAAAGGAGAAAAGCTGTTATGAATGAGTACGCAACTGTAGTAGGTTCCCTGAGCAGATACCTTCCTTCTCATCCCCTCTAAGGGGCCTCTATGAGACACTTCATGATTGCTACCCAGACACGTCCTAGAGTTTCCGACAGAGCACAGACCTATCCCTGTCGTGAGAACTTACTGTAGCACAGATACCTCATATATTGGAAGTGTTTTGAGAAGAGCTAGACACTGTGGAACATCTGCCGTGTTGTAATTACAATATGCATCAGAGAATCCTAAGTGCCTTACCCTAGACTTCACTCACGGTTTGCAAGGTTCTCTATGTCCGTCCTTGTTCCATCTTCTTTCCTCCAATGGAAAGACACTGTGAGAAGTGACATTCCGCATGAAGGAGTTTCCCTTAAAAAGAACTTCCTTTAGTATAACGGTTAGACGTCTGAGACTGGAAAGCTATGTGCGCCTATTGCGGTTACCACGAGTACCAAGAGCTTCCTTCCTTAACAGACGTAACACTGCAGTGAATCCCTCCTAAAGCACACTTCCCTCTCAGTGTTGGAAGCGTTTTAGACGCAGAAACTAAGTGCGGATCACCACTGGTGGTGAACATCCTATATGTGTTTTGCAGGCTTAAGCGCCATAGCGTGCCCTTTACTCACAGTACCTAATGTGCCCCTAGTCCGTCCGTGTTCTACCTTCATTCCTCCAAGGAGAAGCACTGTTATGAATGAGTACGCACATGAAGGAGTTTCCATGAGCAGATACCTTCCTACGCATCCCCTCTAAGGGGCCCGAATGAGACACTTCCTGATTGCTAGCCAGACACATCCTAGAGATTTCAACTGAGCACAGATGCATCCCTGTCGTGAGAACTTACGGGAGCACAGTTCCCTCATATATTGGAAGTGTTTTCAGAAGTGGTAGACACTGTGGAACATCCCAGGTGTTAAACTTCCAGTACGCATCATAGAGGCCTAGGTGCCTTACCCTGTACTTCACTCACGGGTTGCAACGTTCTCCCTGTCCGACCTTGTTCTATCTTCTTTCCTCCACTGGAAAGACACTGTGAGAAGTGAAATTCCGCATGAAGGAATTTCCCTTAAACAGAACTTCCTATTGTCCAACGGATAGACGTCTGAGACTGGAAAGCTATGTGCGCCTATTGCGGTTACCACAGAGTCAGTCCCCAAATCTTCCATCTTTAACAGACATAACAGTGCAGTGAATCCCTCCTAAAGCACATTTCCCTCTCAGTGTAGGAAGCGTTTTCGACGCAGAAACTAAGTGCGGATCAACACTGGTGGTGAACATCCATTATGTGTTTGGCAGGCTTAAGCGCCATAGCGTGCCCTTTACTCACAGTACCTAATGTGTCCCTAGTCCGTTCGTGTTCTACCTTCATTCCTCCAAGGAGAAGCTCTGTTATGAATGAGTAGGTTCCCTGAGCAGATACCTTCCTCCGCATCCCCTCTCTGGGGCTCATATCAGACCCTTCATTGTTGCTACCCAGACACGTGCTACATTTCCAACTGAGCACAGACGCATCTCTGTCGTGGGAACTTACTGTAGCACAGTTCGCTCATATACTGGAAGTGTTTTGAAAGTAGTAGACATTGTGGAAAATCTCCGGTGTTGAACTTCCAGTATGCATCATAGAGGCCTAAGTGTCTTAGCATTTACTTCACTCACGGTTTGCAAAGTTCTCTCTGTCAGTCCTTGTTCTATCTTCTTTCCTCCACTGGAAAGACACTGTGAGAAGTGACATTCCGCATGAAGGAGTTTCCCTTAAAAAGAACTTCCTGTAGTCTAACGGTTAGTCGTCTGAGACTGCAAAGCTATGTGCGCCTAATGCCGTTACCACAGACTCAGTTCCAAAAGCTTCCTTCTTTAACAGACGTAACACTGCAGTGAATCCCTCCTAAAGCACACTTCCCTCTCAGTGTTGGAAGCGTTTTAGACGCAGAGACTAAGTGCGTTTCACCACTGGTGGTGAACAGCCAATATGTGTTTGGCAGGCTTAAGCGCCCTAGCCTGCCCTTTACTCACAGTACCTAATGTGCCCCTAGTGCATTCGTGTTCTACCTTCGTTCCTCCAAGGAGAAGTACTGTTATGAATGAGTACGCACCTGAGGTAGGTATCCTGAGCAGATACCTTCCTACGCATGCCCTCTAAGGGGCCTGTATGAGACACTTCATGATTGCTACCCAGACACATCCTAGAGTTTTCAACTGAGCACCGATGCATCCCTTTCGTGAGAACTTACTGTAGCACAGTTCCCTCATATATTGGAAGTGTTATGAGAAGTGGTAGACACTGAGGAACATCCCAGGTGTTGAACTTCCAGAATGCATCATAGAGGCCTAGATGCCTTACCCTGTACTTCACTCACGGGTTGCAACGTTCTCTCTGCTCCGTCCTTGTTCCATCTTCTTTCCTCCACTGGAAAGACACTGTGAGAAGTGACATTCCGCATGAAGGAGTTTCCCTTAAACAGTATTTGTTATACTCCAACGGATAGACGTCTGAGACTGTAAAGCTATGTGCGCCTATAGTGGTTACCACAGAGTCAGTCCCAAAAGCTTCCATCTTTAACAGACATAACATTGCAGTGAATCCATCCTAAAGCACATTTCCCTCTCCATGTAGGAAGCGTTTTCGACGCAGAAACTAAGTGCAGATCACCACTGCTCGTGAACATCCATTATGTGTTGGCATGCCCTTTACTCACAGTACCTAATGTGCCCGTAGTCCTTCCCTGTTCTATCTTCATCCTCAAAGGAGAAACACTGTTATGAGTGAGTATGCAACTGAAGTAAGTTCCCTGAGCAGATACCTTCCTATGCATCCCCTCTAAGGTGCCTGTATCAGACACTTCATAGTTGCTACCCAGACACATCCTACACTTCCCAACTGAGCAAAGACGCATCTCTGTCGTGAGAACTTACTTAAGCACAGTTCCCTCATATATTGGAAGTGTTTTGAGAAGTGGTAGACACTGAGGAACATCCCAGGTGTTGAACTTCCAGTATGCATCATAGAGGCTTAGGTGCCTTACCCTGTACTTCACTCACGGGTTGCAACGTTCTCTCTGCTCCGTCCTAGTTCTACCTTCTTTCCTCCACTGGAAAGGCACTGTTTTAAGTGAAAATCCGCATGAAGGAGTTTTCCTTAAACAGAACTGCCCTTAGTACAACGGATAGATGTCTGAGACTAGAAAGCTATGTTCGCCTATTGCGGTTATCACATAGTCAGTCCCAAAAGGTTCCTTCTTTAACAGATGTAACACTGCAGTGAATCCCTCCTAAAGCACACTTCCCTCTCAGTGTTGGAAGCGTTTTAGACGCATAAACTAAGTGCGGATCACCACTGGTGGTGAACAGCCAATATGTGTTTTGCCGGCTTAAGCGCCATAGCCTGCCCTTTACTCACACTACCTAATGTGCCCCTAATCCGTTCAGATTTCTACCTTCATTCCTCCAAGGAGAAGCACTGTTATGAATGAGTACGCACCTGAGGTAGGTTCCCTGAGCACATACCTTCCTCCGCATCCCCTCTAAGGGGCCTGTATCAGACACTTCATTGTTGCTACCCAGACACGTCCTACACTTTCCAACTGAGCACAGACGCATCTCTGTCGTGAGAACTTACTGTAGCACAGTTCCCTCAAATACTGGAAGTGTTTTGAGAAGTGGTAGACACTTTGGAAAATCTCCGGTGTTGAACTTCCAGTATGCATCATAGAGGCCTAAGTGGTTTACACTTTACTTCACTCACGGTTTGCAACGTTCTCTGTCAGTCCTTGTTCTATCTTCTTTCCTCCACTGGAAAGACACTGTGAGAAGTGACATTCCGCATGAAGGAGTTTCCCTTAATCAGAACTTGCTATAGTCCAACGGATAGTCGTCTGAGCCTGGAAAGCTATGTGCGCCTATTTCGGTTAACACAGAGTCAGTCCCAAAAGCTTCCTTTTTTAACAGACGTAACACTGCAGTGAATCACGACTACAGCACATTTCCCTCTCATTATAGGAAGCGTTTTAGACCCAGAAACTAAGTGTGGGTCAACACTGGTGGTGAACATCCAGGATGTGTTCGCAAGGCTTAAGCTCCATAGCCTGCACTTTACTCACAGTACCTATTGTGCCCCTTGTCCGTTCCGGTTCTATCTTCATTCCTCAAAGGAGAAAAGCTGTCATGAATGAGTACGCAACTGTAGTAGGTTCCCTGAGCAGATACCTTCCTTCTCATCCCCTCTAAGGGGCCTCTATGAGACACTTCATGATTGCTACCCAGACACGTCCTAGAGTTTCCGACAGAGCACAGACCTATCCCTGTCGTGAGAACTTACTGTAGCACAGATACCTCATATATTGGAAGTGTTTTGAGAAGAGCTAGACACTGTGGAACATCTGCCGTGTTGTAATTACAATATGCATCAGAGAATCCTAAGTGCCTTACCCTAGACTTCACTCACGGTTTGCAAGGTTCTCTATGTCCGTCCTTGTTCCATCTTCTTTCCTCCAATGGAAAGACACTGTGAGAAGTGACATTCCGCATGAAGGAGTTTCCCTTAAAAAGAACTTCCTTTAGTATAACGGTTAGACGTCTGAGACTGGAAAGCTATGTGCGCCTATTGCGGTTACCACGAGTACCAAGAGCTTCCTTCCTTAACAGACGTAACACTGCAGTGAATCCCTCCTGAAGCACACTTCCCTCTCAGTGTTGGAAGCGTTTTAGACGCAGAAACTAAGTGCGGATCACCACTGGTGGTGAACATCCTATATGTGTTTTGCAGGCTCAAGCGCCATAGCCTGCCCTTTACTCACAGTACCTAATGTGCCCCTAGTCCGTCCGTGTTCTACCTTCATTCCTCCAAGGAGAAGCACTGTTATGAATGAGTACGCACATGAAGGAGTTTCCATGAGCAGATACCTTCCTACGCATCCCCTCTAAGGGGCCCGAATGAGACACTTCCTGATTGCTAGCCAGACACATCCTAGAGATTTCAACTGAGCACAGATGCATCCCTGTCGTGAGAACTTACGGGAGCACAGTTCCCTCATATATTGGAAGTGTTTTCAGAAGTGGTAGACACTGTGGAACATCCCAGGTGTTAAACTTCCAGTACGCATCATAGAGGCCTAGGTGCCTTACCCTGTACTTCACTCACGGGTTGCAACGTTCTCCCTGTCCGACCTTGTTCTATCTTCTTTCCTCCACTGGAAAGACACTGTGAGAAGTGAAATTCCGCATGAAGGAATTTCCCTTAAACAGAACTTCCTATTGTCCAACGGATAGACGTCTGAGACTGGAAAGCTATGTGCGCCTATTGCGGTTACCACAGAGTCAGTCCCCAAATCTTCCATCTTTAACAGACATAACAGTGCAGTGAATCCCTCCTAAAGCACATTTCCCTCTCAGTGTAGGAAGCGTTTTCGACGCAGAAACTAAGTGCGGATCAACACTGGTGGTGAACATCCATTATGTGTTTGGCAGGCTTAAGCGCCATAGCGTGCCCTTTACTCACAGTACCTAATGTGTCCCTAGTCCGTTCGTGTTCTACCTTCATTCCTCCAAGGAGAAGCTCTGTTATGATTGAGTAGGTTCCCTGAGCAGATACCTTCCTCCGCATCCCCTCTCTGGGGCTCATATCAGACCCTTCATTGTTGCTACCCAGACACGTGCTACATTTCCAACTGAGCACAGACGCATCTCTGTCGTGGGAACTTACTGTAGCACAGTTCGCTCATATACTGGAAGTGTTTTGAAAGTAGTAGACATTGTGGAAAATCTCCGGTGTTGAACTTCCAGTATGCATCATAGAGGCCTAAGTGTCTTAGCATTTACTTCACTCACGGTTTGCAAAGTTCTCTCTGTCAGTCCTTGTTCTATCTTCTTTCCTCCACTGGAAAGACACTGTGAGAAGTGACATTCCGCATGAAGGAGTTTCCCTTAAAAAGAACTTCCTGTAGTCTAACGGTTAGTCGTCTGAGACTGCAAAGCTATGTGCGCCTAATGCCGTTACCACAGACTCAGTTCCAAAAGCTTCCTTCTTTAACAGACGTAACACTGCAGTGAATCCCTCCTAAAGCACACTTCCCTCTCAGTGTTGGAAGCGTTTTAGACGCAGAGACTAAGTGCGTTTCACCACTGGTGGTGAACAGCCAATATGTGTTTGGCAGGCTTAAGCGCCCTAGCCTGCCCTTTACTCACAGTACCTAATGTGCCCCTAGTGCATTCGTGTTCTACCTTCGTTCCTCCAAGGAGAAGTACTGTTATGAATGAGTACGCACCTGAGGTAGGTATCCTGAGCAGATACCTTCCTACGCATGCCCTCTAAGGGGCCTGTATGAGACACTTCATGATTGCTACCCAGACACATCCTAGAGTTTTCAACTGAGCACCGATGCATCCCTTTCGTGAGAACTTACTGTAGCACAGTTCCCTCATATATTGGAAGTGTTATGAGAAGTGGTAGACACTGAGGAACATCCCAGGTGTTGAACTTCCAGTATGCATCATAGAGGCCTAGATGCCTTACCCTGTACTTCACTCACGGGTTGCAACGTTCTCTCTTCTCCGTCCTTGTTCCATCTTCTTTCCTCCACTGGAAAGACACTGTGAGAAGTGACATTCCGCATGAAGGAGTTTCCCTTAAACAGTATTTGTTATACTCCAACGGATAGACGTCTGAGACTGTAAAGCTATGTGCGCCTATAGTGGTTACCACAGAGTCAGTCCCAAAAGCTTCCATCTTTAACAGACATAACATTGCAGTGAATCCATCCTAAAGCACATTTCCCTCTCCATGTAGGAAGCGTTTTCGACGCAGAAACTAAGTGCAGATCACCACTGCTCGTGAACATCCATTATGTGTTGGCATGCCCTTTACTCACAGTACCTAATGTGCCCGTAGTCCTTCCCTGTTCTATCTTCATCCTCAAAGGAGAAACACTGTTATGAGTGAGTATGCAACTGAAGTAAGTTCCCTGAGCAGATACCTTCCTATGCATCCCCTCTAAGGTGCCTGTATCAGACACTTCATAGTTGCTACCCAGACACATCCTACACTTCCCAACTGAGCAAAGACGCATCTCTGTCGTGAGAACTTACTTAAGCACAGTTCCCTCATATATTGGAAGTGTTTTGAGAAGTGGTAGACACTGAGGAACATCCCAGGTGTTGAACTTCCAGTATGCATCATAGAGGCTTAGGTGCCTTACCCTGTACTTCACTCACGGGTTGCAACGTTCTCTCTGCTCCGTCCTAGTTCTACCTTCTTTCCTCCACTGGAAAGGCACTGTTTTAAGTGAAAATCCGCATGAAGGAGTTTTCCTTAAACAGAACTGCCCTTAGTACAACGGATAGATGTCTGAGACTAGAAAGCTATGTTCGCCTATTGCGGTTATCACATAGTCAGTCCCAAAAGGTTCCTTCTTTAACAGATGTAACACTGCAGTGAATCCCTCCTAAAGCACACTTCCCTCTCAGTGTTGGAAGCGTTTTAGACGCATAAACTAAGTGCGGATCACCACTGGTGGTGAACAGCCAATATGTGTTTTGCCGGCTTAAGCGCCATAGCCTGCCCTTTACTCACACTACCTAATGTGCCCCTAATCCGTTCAGATTTCTACCTTCATTCCTCCAAGGAGAAGCACTGTTATGAATGAGTACGCACCTGAGGTAGGTTCCCTGAGCACATACCTTCCTCCGCATCCCCTCTAAGGGGCCTGTATCAGACACTTCATTGTTGCTACCCAGACACGTCCTACACTTTCCAACTGAGCACAGACGCATCTCTGTCGTGAGAACTTACTGTAGCACAGTTCCCTCAAATACTGGAAGTGTTTTGAGAAGTGGTAGACACTTTGGAAAATCTCCGGTGTTGAACTTCCAGTATGCATCATAGAGGCCTAAGTGGTTTACACTTTACTTCACTCACGGTTTGCAACGTTCTCTGTCAGTCCTTGTTCTATCTTCTTTCCTCCACTGGAAAGGCACTGTTTTAAGTGAAAATCCGCATGAAGGAGTTTCCCTTAATCAGAACTTGCTATAGTCCAACGGATAGTCGTCTGAGCCTGGAAAGCTATGTGCGCCTATTTCGGTTAACACAGAGTCAGTCCCAAAAGCTTCCTTCTTTAACAGACGTAACACTGCAGTGAATCACGACTACAGCACACTTCCCTCTCATTATAGGAAGCGTTTTAGACCCAGAAACTAAGTGTGGGTCAACACTGGTGGTGAACATCCAGGATGTGTTCGCAAGGCTTAAGCTCCATAGCCTGCACTTTACTCACAGTACCTATTGTGCCCCTTGTCCGTTCCGGTTCTATCTTCATTCCTCAAAGGAGAAAAGCTGTTATGAATGAGTACGCAACTGTAGTAGGTTCCCTGAGCAGATACCTTCCTTCTCATCCCCTCTAAGGGGCCTCTATGAGACACTTCATGATTGCTACCCAGACACGTCCTAGAGTTTCCGACAGAGCACAGACCTATCCCTGTCGTGAGAACTTACTGTAGCACAGATACCTCATATATTGGAAGTGTTTTGAGAAGAGCTAGACACTGTGGAACATCTGCCGTGTTGTAATTACAATATGCATCAGAGAATCCTAAGTGCCTTACCCTAGACTTCACTCACGGTTTGCAAGGTTCTCTATGTCCGTCCTTGTTCCATCTTCTTTCCTCCAATGGAAAGACACTGTGAGAAGTGACATTCCGCATGAAGGAGTTTCCCTTAAAAAGAACTTCCTTTAGTATAACGGTTAGACGTCTGAGACTGGAAAGCTATGTGCGCCTATTGCGGTTACCACGAGTACCAAGAGCTTCCTTCCTTAACAGACGTAACACTGCAGTGAATCCCTCCTAAAGCACACTTCCCTCTCAGTGTTGGAAGCGTTTTAGACGCAGAAACTAAGTGCGGATCACCACTGGTGGTGAACATCCTATATGTGTTTTGCAGGCTCAAGCGCCATAGCCTGCCCTTTACTCACAGTACCTAATGTGCCCCTAGTCCGTCCGTGTTCTACCTTCATTCCTCCAAGGAGAAGCACTGTTATGAATGAGTACGCACATGAAGGAGTTTCCATGAGCAGATACCTTCCTACGCATCCCCTCTAAGGGGCCCGAATGAGACACTTCCTGATTGCTAGCCAGACACATCCTAGAGATTTCAACTGAGCACAGATGCATCCCTGTCGTGAGAACTTACGGGAGCACAGTTCCCTCATATATTGGAAGTGTTTTCAGAAGTGGTAGACACTGTGGAACATCCCAGGTGTTAAACTTCCAGTACGCATCATAGAGGCCTAGGTGCCTTACCCTGTACTTCACTCACGGGTTGCAACGTTCTCCCTGTCCGACCTTGTTCTATCTTCTTTCCTCCACTGGAAAGACACTGTGAGAAGTGAAATTCCGCATGAAAGAATTTCCCTTAAACAGAACTTCCTATTGTCCAACGGATAGACGTCTGAGACTGGAAAGCTATGTGCGCCTATTGCGGTTACCACAGAGTCAGTCCCCAAATCTTCCATCTTTAACAGACATAACAGTGCAGTGAATCCCTCCTAAAGCACATTTCCCTCTCAGTGTAGGAAGCGTTTTCGACGCAGAAACTAAGTGCGGATCAACACTGGTGGTGAACATCCATTATGTGTTTGGCAGGCTTAAGCGCCATAGCGTGCCCTTTACTCACAGTACCTAATGTGTCCCTAGTCCGTTCGTGTTCTACCTTCATTCCTCCAAGGAGAAGCTCTGTTATGAATGAGTAGGTTCCCTGAGCAGATACCTTCCTCCGCATCCCCTCT
Organism: Neogale vison; assembly: GCF_020171115.1. Taxonomy (NCBI): domain Eukaryota; kingdom Metazoa; phylum Chordata; class Mammalia; order Carnivora; family Mustelidae; genus Neogale; species Neogale vison. The sequence continues at coordinate 122,155,812 of NC_058092.1, read as the reverse complement.
CTGGGGCTCATATCAGACCCTTCATTGTTGCTACCCAGACACGTGCTACATTTCCAACTGAGCACAGAAGCATCTCTGTCGTGGGAACTTACTGTAGCACAGTTCGCTCATATACTGGAAGTGTTTTGAAAGTAGTAGACATTGTGGAAAATCTCCGGTGTTGAACTTCCAGTATGCATCATAGAGGCCTAAGTGTCTTACCATTTACTTCACTCACGGTTTGCAAAGTTCTCTCTGTCAGTCCTTGCTCTATCTTCTTTCCTCCACTGGAAAGACACTGTGAGAAGTGACATTCCGCATGAAGGAGTTTCCCTTAAAAAGAACTTCCTGTAGTCTAACGGTTAGTCGTCTGAGACTGCAAAGCTATGTGCGCCTAATGCCGTTACCACAGACTCAGTTCCAAAAGCTTCCTTCTTTAACAGACGTAACACTGCAGTGAATCCCTCCTAAAGCACACTTCCCTCTCAGTGTTGGAAGCGTTTTAGACGCAGAGACTAAGTGCGTTTCACCACTGGTGGTGAACAGCCAATATGTGTTTGGCAGGCTTAAGCGCCCTAGCCTGCCCTTTACTCACAGTACCTAATGTGCCCCTAGTGCATTCGTGTTCTACCTTCGTTCCTCCAAGGAGAAGTACTGTTATGAATGAGTACGCACCTGAGGTAGGTATCCTGAGCAGATACCTTCCTACGCATGCCCTCTAAGGGGCCTGTATGAGACACTTCATGATTGCTACCCAGACACATCCTAGAGTTTTCAACTGAGCACCGATGCATCCCTTTCGTGAGAACTTACTGTAGCACAGTTCCCTCATATATTGGAAGTGTTATGAGAAGTGGTAGACACTGAGGAACATCCCAGGTGTTGAACTTCCAGTATGCATCATAGAGGCCTAGATGCCTTACCCTGTACTTCACTCACGGGTTGCAACGTTCTCTCTGCTCCGTCCTTGTTCCATCTTCTTTCCTCCACTGGAAAGACACTGTGAGAAGTGACATTCCGCATGAAGGAGTTTCCCTTAAACAGTATTTGTTATACTCCAACGGATAGACGTCTGAGACTGTAAAGCTATGTGCGCCTATAGTGGTTACCACAGAGTCAGTCCCAAAAGCTTCCATCTTTAACAGACATAACATTGCAGTGAATCCATCCTAAAGCACATTTCCCTCTCCATGTAGGAAGCGTTTTCGACGCAGAAACTAAGTGCAGATCACCACTGCTCGTGAACATCCATTATGTGTTGGCATGCCCTTTACTCACAGTACCTAATGTGCCCGTAGTCCTTCCCTGTTCTATCTTCATCCTCAAAGGAGAAACACTGTTATGAGTGAGTATGCAACTGAAGTAAGTTCCCTGAGCAGATACCTTCCTATGCATCCCCTCTAAGGTGCCTGTATCAGACACTTCATAGTTGCTACCCAGACACATCCTACACTTCCCAACTGAGCAAAGACGCATCTCTGTCGTGAGAACTTACTTAAGCACAGTTCCCTCATATATTGGAAGTGTTTTGAGAAGTGGTAGACACTGAGGAACATCCCAGGTGTTGAACTTCCAGTATGCATCATAGAGGCTTAGGTGCCTTACCCTGTACTTCACTCACGGGTTGCAACGTTCTCTCTGCTCCGTCCTAGTTCTACCTTCTTTCCTCCACTGGAAAGGCACTGTTTTAAGTGAAAATCCGCATGAAGGAGTTTTCCTTAAACAGAACTGCCCTTAGTACAACGGATAGATGTCTGAGACTAGAAAGCTATGTTCGCCTATTGCGGTTATCACATAGTCAGTCCCAAAAGGTTCCTTCTTTAACAGATGTAACACTGCAGTGAATCCCTCCTAAAGCACACTTCCCTCTCAGTGTTGGAAGCGTTTTAGACGCATAAACTAAGTGCGGATCACCACTGGTGGTGAACAGCCAATATGTGTTTTGCCGGCTTAAGCGCCATAGCCTGCCCTTTACTCACACTACCTAATGTGCCCCTAATCCGTTCAGATTTCTACCTTCATTCCTCCAAGGAGAAGCACTGTTATGAATGAGTACGCACCTGAGGTAGGTTCCCTGAGCAGATACCTTCCTCCGCATCCCCTCTAAGGGGCCTGTATCAGACACTTCATTGTTGCTACCCAGACACGTCCTACACTTTCCAACTGAGCACAGACGCATCTCTGTCGTGAGAACTTACTGTAGCACAGTTCCCTCAAATACTGGAAGTGTTTTGAGAAGTGGTAGACACTTTGGAAAGTCTCCGGTGTTGAACTTCCAGTATGCATCATAGAGGCCTAAGTGGCTTACACTTTACTTCACTCACGGTTTGCAACGTTCTCTGTCAGTCCTTGTTCTATCTTCTTTCCTCCACTGGAAAGACACTGTGAGAAGTGACATTCCGCATGAAGGAGTTTCCCTTAATCAGAACTTGCTATAGTCCAACGGATAGTCGTCTGAGCCTGGAAAGCTATGTGCGCCTATTTCGGTTAACACAGAGTCAGTCCCAAAAGCTTCCTTCTTTAACAGACGTAACACTGCAGTGAATCACGACTACAGCACACTTCCCTCTCATTATAGGAAGCGTTTTAGACCCAGAAACTAAGTGTGGGTCAACACTGGTGGTGAACATCCAGGATGTGTTCGCAAGGCTTAAGCTCCATAGCCTGCACTTTACTCACAGTACCGATTGTGCCCCTTGTAGGTCCCTGTTCTATCTTCATTCCTCAAAGGAGAAAAGCTGTTATGAATGAGTACGCAACTGTAGTAAGTTCCCTGAGCAGATACCTTCCTTCTCATCCCCTCTAAGTGGCCTCTCTGAGACACTTCATGATTGCTACCCAGACACGTCCTAGAGTTTCAGACAGAGCACAGACCTATCCCTGTCGTGAGAACTTACTGTAGCACAGTTACCTCATATATTAAAAGTGTTTTGGAAGAGTTAGACACTGTAGAATATCCCCAGTGTTGAACTTCCAGTATGCATCATAGAAGCCTAAGTGTCTTACCCTGTACTTCACTCACTGGTTGCAACGTTCTCTCTGCTCCGTCCTTGTTCTCTCTTCTTTCCTCCACTGGAAAGACACTGTGAGAAGTGACATTCCGCATGCAGGAGTTTCCCTTAAACAGAACTTGCTATAGTCCAGCGGATAGACATCTGAACTGGAAAGCTATGTGCAACTATGGCGGTTACCACAGAGTCAGTCCCAAATGCTTCCTTCTTTACTAGACGTAACATTGCAGTGAATCCCTCCTAAAGCTCACGTCCCTCTCAGTGTAGGAAGCGTTTTCGACGCAAAAACGAAGTGCGGATCAACACTGGTGGTGAACATCCAATATGTGTTTGGCAGGCTGAAGCGCCATAACTTGCCCTTTACTCCCAGTATGTAATGTGCCCGTAGTCCTTCCCTTTTCTATCTTCATCCTCAAAGGAGAAACACTGTTATGAATGAGAACACACCTGAAGTAGATTCCCTTAGCAGATACCTTCCTCCGCATCCCCTCGATGGGGCCTGTATCAGACACTTCATGGTTGCTACCCAGACACATCCTACTATTTCCCACTGAGCACAGATGCATCCCTGTCGTGAGAACGTACTGTAGCACAGATTCCTCATATATTGGAAGTGTTTTGAGAAGAGCTAGACACTGTGGAACATCTCCGGTGTTGTAATTCCAGTATGCATCATAGAGGCCTAAGTGCCTTACCATGTATTTCACTCACGGTTTGCAACGTTCTCTCTGTCTGTTCATGCTCTATCTTCTTTCCTCCACTGGAAAGACACTGTGAGAAATGACATTACGCATTAAGGAGTTTCCCTTAAACAGAACTTCCTATAGTATAACGGTTAGACGTCTGTGAATAGAAAGCTATGTGCGCCTTATGCCGTTACCACAGAGTCAGTCCCAAAAGTTTCCTTCTTTAACAGATGTAACACTGCAGTGAATCCCTCCTAAAGCACACTTCCCTCTCAGTGTTGGAAGAGTTTTAGACGCAGAAACTAAGTGCGGATCACCACTGGTGGGGAACAGCCAATATGTGTTTGGCAGGCTTAAGCGCCATAGCCTGCCCTTACTCACAGTACCTAATGTGCCCCTAGTCCGTTCAGATTTCTACCTTCATTCCTCCAAGGAGAAGCACTGTTATGAATGAGTACTCACCTGAAGTAGCTTCCCTGAGCAGATACCTTCCTAAGCATCCCTTCTAAGAGGCCTGTAAGAGACACTTCAGGATTGCTACCCAGACACATCCTAGAGTTTTCAACGGAGCACAGATGCTACCCTGTCCTGAGAACTTATGGTAGCACAGTTCCCTCATATATTGGAAGTGTTTTGATAAGTGGTAGACACTGTGGAACATCCCACGTGTTGAACTCCCAGTATGCATCATAGAGGCCTAGGTGCCTTACCCTGTACTTCACTCACGGCTTGCAACGTTCTCTCTGCTCCGTCCTTGTTCTATCTTCTTTCCTCCACTGGAAAGACACTGTGAGAAGTGACATTCCGCATGAAGGAGTTTCCTTTAAACAGAACTTACTATAGTCCAACGGATAGACGTCTGAGACTGGATAGCTAAGTGCGCCTATAGCGGTTACCACAGAGTCAGTCCCAAAAGCTTCCTTCTTTAACAGACATAACACTGCAGTGAATCCATCCTAAAGCACACTTCCCTTTCAGTGTTGGAGGCGTTTTAGACGCAGAAACTAAGTGCGGATCAATACTGGTGGTGAACATCCAAAATGTGCTTGGCAGGCTTAAGCACCATAGCGTGCCCTTTACTCACAGTACCTAATGTGCCCCTAGACCTTCCCTTTTCTACCTTCATCCTCAAAGGAGAAGCACAGTTATGAATGAATATGCACGAAGTGGGTTCCTTGAGCAGATACCTTCCTCTGCATCCCCTCTATGGGGCCTGTATCAGACACTTCGTGTTTGCTACCCAGACAAGTCCTAAACTTTCCAACTGAGCACAGACTCATCCCTGTCGTGAGACCTTACTGTAGCACAGTACCCTCATATCCTGGAAGAGTTTTGAGAAGAGGTAGACACTGTGGAACATCTCCGGTTTGAACACCCAGTATGCATCATAGAGGCCTAAGTGTCTTACCCTGTACTTCACTAAGGTGTGCAACGTTCTCTCTGTCTTTCCTTGTTCTATCTTCTTTCCTCCAATGGAAAGACTCTGTGAGAAGTGACATTGCGCATGAAGGAGTTTCCCTTAAACAGAACTTGCTAGAGTCAAACGGAATGACGTCTGATACTGGAAAGCTATGTGCGCCTATTGCGGTTACCACAGTGTCAGTCCCAAAAGCGTCCTTCTTTAACAGACGTAACACTGCAGTGAATCCCTCCTAAAGCACACTTCCCTCTCAGTGTTGGAAGAGTTTTAGACGCAGAAACTAAGTGCGGATCACCACTGGTGGTGAACATCCAATATGTGTTTGGCAGGCTTAAGCGCCATAGCCTGCCCTTTACTCACAGTACCTAATGTGCCCCTAGTCCGTCCGTGTTCTATCTTCCTCATCAAAGGAGAAACACTGTTATGAATGAGTACAAACCTGAAGTAGGTTCCCTGATCAGAAACCTACCTAGCATCACCTCTAAAGGTCCTTTATGAGACACTTCATGATTGCAACCCAGACACATCCTAGATTTTTCAACTGAGCACAGATGCATCCCTGTCGTGGGAACTTACTGTAGCACAGTTCCCTCATATAGTGGAAGTGTTTTGAGAAGAGGTAGACCCTGTGGATCATCTCCGGTGTTGTATTTCCAGTATGCATCATAGAGGCCTAAGTGCCTTACACTGTACTTCACTCACGGTTTGCAACGTTCTCTCTGTCCGTCCTTGTTTTATCTTCTTTCCTCCACTGGAAGGACACTGTGAGAAGTGACATTCCGCATGAAGGAGTTTCCATTAAACAGAACTTCCTATAGTCTAACATTTAGACGTCTGAGACTGGAAAGCTAGGTGCGCCAATTGAGGTTACCACGAGTCCCAAGAGCTTCCTTCCTTAACAGACGTAAAACTGCAGTGAATCCCTCCTAAAGCACACTTCCCTGTCAGTGTTGGAAGAGTTTTAGATGCAGCACCTAAGTGCGGATCACCACTGGATGTGAAATCCAATATGTGTTTGGCATGCTGAAGCACCATAGCCTGCCCTTTACTCACAGTGCCTAATGTGCCCCTAGTCCGTCCGTGTTCTACCTTCATTCCTCCAAGGAGAACCACTGTTATGAATAAGTACGCACCTGAAGTAGTTTCCCTGTGCATATACCTATGTACGCATCCCCTCTAAGGGGCCTGTATGAGACACTTCATGATTGCTAACCAGACACATCCTAGAGTTTTCACTGAGCACAGATGCATCCCTGTGTGAGAACTTATGGTAGCACAGTTCCCTCATATATTGGAAGTGTTTTGAGAAGTGGTAGACACTGTGGAACATCCCAGGTGTTGTACTTCCAATATGCATCATAGAGGCCTAGGTGCCTTACCTTTTACTTCACTCACGGGTTGCAACGTTCTCTCGGCTCCGTCCTTGTTCTATCTTCTTTCCTCCACTGAAGAGACACTGTGAGAAGTAACATTCCGCATGAAGGAGTTTCCATTAAACAGAACTTGCTATAGTCCAATGGATAGACGTCTGAGACTGGAAAATTTTGTGGGCCTATTGTGGTTACCACAGAGTCAGTCCCAAAAGCTTCCTTCTTTAACAGACATAACACTGCAGTGAATCCCTCCTAAAGCACACTTCCCTCTCTGTGTAAGAAGCGTTTTCGACGCAGAAACTAAGTGCGGATCAACACTGGTGGTGAACATCCAATATGTGTTTGGCAGGATTAAGCACCAGAGCCTGCACTGTAATCACAGTACCTAATGTGCCCGTAGTCTTTCCCTGTTCTATATTCATCCTAGTGGAGAAATACTGTTAAGAATGAATATGCACCTGAAGTAGGATCCATGAGCAGATACCTTCCTATGCACTCCCACTATGGGGCCTGTATGATACACTTCATAGTTGCTACCCAGACACATCCTAGAGTTTTCAACTGAGCACAGATACATCCCTGTCGTGAGAACTTACTGTAGCACAGATACCTCATATATTGGAAGTGTTTTGAGAAGAGCTAGACACTGTGGAACATCTGCCGTGTTGTAATTACAAAATGCATCAGAGAATCCTAAGTGCCTTACCCTGGACTTCACTCACGGTTTGCAAGGTTCTCTATGACCGTCCTTGTTCCATCTTCTTTCCTCCACTGGAAAGACACTGTGAGAAGTGACATTCCGCATGAAGGAGTTTCCCTTAAACAGAACTTCCTATAGTCTAACGTTTAGACGTCTGAGACTGGAAAGCTATGTGTGCCTATTGCGGTTACCACAGAGTCAATCCCAAAAGCTTCCTTCTTTAACAGACGTAACACGGCAGTGAATCCCTCCTAAAGCACACTTCCCTCTCAGTGTTGGAAGCACTTTAGACGCAGAAACTAAGTGCGGATCACCACTGGTGGTGAACATCCTATATGTGTTTGGCAGGCTTAAACGCCATAGCCTGCCCTTTACTCACAGTCCCTAATGTGCCCCTAGTCCGTTCGTGTTCTACCTTCATTCCTCCAAGGAGAAGCTCTGTTATGAATGAGTACGCACCTGAGGTAGGTTCCCTGAGCAGATACCTTCCTACGCATCCCCTCTAAGGGGCCTGTATGAGACACTTCATGATTGCTACCCAGACACATCCTAGAGTATTCAACTGAGCACAGATGCATCCCTGTCGTGAGAACTTACTGTAGTACAGTTCCCTCATATATTGGAAGTGTTGTGACAAGAAGTAGACACTGTGGAACATCCCCGGTGTTGTAATTCCAGTATGCATCTAGAGGCCTAAGTGCCTTACCCTGTACTTCACGCACGGGTTGCAACGTTCACTCTGCTCCGTCCTTGTTCTATCTTCTTTCCTCCACTGGAAAGACACTGTGAGAAGTGACATTCCGCATGAAGGAGTTTCCCTTAAACAGAACTTCCTATAGTCTAACGTTTAGACGTCTGAGACTGGAAAGCTATGTTCGCCTATTGCGGTTACCACGAGTACCAAGAGCTTCCTTCCTTAACAGATGTAACACTGCAGTGAATCCCTCCTAAAGCACACTGCCGTCTCAGTGTTGGAAGCGTTTTAGACGCAGAAACTAAGTGCGGATCACCACTGGTGGTAAACATCCTATATGTGTTTTGCAGGCTTAAGCGCCATAGCCTGCCCTTTACTCACAGTACCTAATGTGCCCCTAGTCCGTCCGTGTTCTACCTTCATTCCTCCAAGGAGAAGCACTGTTATGAGTACGCACATGAAGGAGTTTCCATGAGCAGATACCTTCCTACACATCCCCTCTAAGGTGCCTGAATGAGACACTTCCTGATTGCTAGCCAGACACATCCTAGAGATTTCAACTGAGCACAGATGCATCCCTGTCGTGAGAACTTACGGGAGCACAGTTCCCTCATATATTGGAAGTGTTTTCAGACGTGGTAGACACTGTGGAACATCCCAGGTGTTAAACTTCCAGTACGCATCATAGAGGCCTAGGTGCCTTACCCTGTACTTCACTCACGGGTTGCAACGTTCTCCCTGTCCGACCATGTTCTATCTTCTTTCCTCCACTGGAAATACACTGTGAGAAGTGAAATTCCGCATGAAGGAATTTCCCTTAAACAGAACTTCCTATTGTCCAACGGATAGACGTCTGAGACTGGAAAGCTATGTGCGCCTATTGCGGTTACCACAGAGTCAGTCCCCAAATCTTCCATCTTTAACAGACATAACAGTGCAGTGAATCCCTCCTAAAGCACATTTCCCTCTCAGTGTAGGAAGCGTTTTCGACGCAGAAACTAAGTGCGGATCAACACTGGTGGTGAACATCCATTATGTGTTTGGCAGGCTTAAGCGCCATAGCGTGCCCTTTACTCACAGTACCTAATGTGCCCCTAGTCCGTTCGTGTTCTACCTTCATTCTCCAAGGAGAAGCTCTGTTATGAATGAGTAGGTTCCCTGAGAAGATACCTTCCTCCGCATCCCCTCTCTGGGGCCCATATCAGACCCTTCATTGTTGCTACCCAGACACGTGCTACACTTTCCAACTGAGCACAGACGCATCTCTGTCGTGGGAACTTACTGTAGCACAGTTCGCTCATATACTGGAAGTGTTTTGAAAGTAGTAGACATTGTGGAAAATCTCCGGTGTTGAACTTCCAGTATGCATCATAGAGGCCTAAGTGTCTTACCATTTACTTCACTCACGGTTTGCAAAGTTCTCTCTGTCAGTCCTTGTTCTATCTTCTTTCCTCCACTGGAAAGACACTGTGAGAAGTGACATTCCGCATGAAGGAGTTTCCCTTAAACAGAACTTCCTGTAGTCTAACGGTTAGTCGTCTGAGACTGCAAAGCTATGTGCGCCTAATGCCGTTACCACAGACTCAGTTCCAAAAGCTTCCTTCTTTAACTGACGTAACACTGCAGTGAATCCCTCCTAAAGCACACTTCCCTCTCAGTGTTGGAAGCGTTTTAGACGCAGAGACTAAGTGCGTTTCACCACTGGTGGTGAACAGCCAATATGTGTTTGGCAGGCTTAAGCACCATAGCCTGCCCTTTACTCACAGTACCTAATGTGCCCCTAGTGCATTCGTGTTCTACCTTCGTTCCTCCAAGAAGAAGCACTGTTATGAATGAGTACGCACCTGAGGTAGGTTCCCTGAGCAGATACCTTCCTCCGCATCCCCTCTAAGGGGCCTGTATCAGACACTTCATTGTTGCTACCCAGACACGTCCTACACTTTCCAACTGAGCACAGACGCATCTCTGTCGTGAGAACTTACTGTAGCACAGTTCCCTCAAATACTGGAAGTGTTTTGAGAAGTGTTAGACACTTTGGAAAGTCTCCGGTGTTGAACTTCCAGTATGCATCATAGAGGCCTAAGTTGCTTACACTTTACTTCACTCACGGTTTGCAACGTTCTCTGTCAGTCCTTGTTCTATCTTCTTTCCTCCACTGGAAAGACACTGTGAGAAGTGACATTCCGCATGAAGGAGTTTCCCTTAATCAGAACTTGCTATAGTCCAACGGATAGACGTCTGAGCCTGGAAAGCTATGTGCGCCTATTTCGGTTAACACAGAGTCAGTCCCAAAAGCTTCCTTCTTTAACAGACGTAACACTGCAGTGAATCACGACTACAGCACACTTCCCTCTCATTATAGGAAGCGTTTTAGACCCAGAAACTAAGTGTGGGTCAACACTGGTGGTGAACGTCCAGGATGTGTTTGGCAGGCTTAAGCTCCATAGCCTGCACTTTACTCACAGTACCTATTGTGCCCCTTGTAGGTCCCTGTTCTATCTTCATTCCTCAAAGGCGAAAAGCTGTTATGAATGAGTACGCAACTGTAGTAGGTTCCCTGAGCAGATACCTTCCTTCTCATCCCCTCTAAGGGGCCTCTATGAGACACTTCATGATTGCTACCCAGACACGTCCTAGAGTTTCCGACAGAGCACAGACCTATCCCTGTCGTGAGAACTTACTGTAGCACAGTTACCTCATATATTAAAAGTGTTTTGGAAGAGGTAGAGACTGTAGAATATCCCCAGTGTTGAACTTCCAGTATGCATCATAGAAGCCTAAGTGTCTTACCCTGTACTTCACTCACGGGTTGCAACGTTGTCTCTGCTCCGTCCTTGTTCTATCTTCTTTCCTCCACTGGAAAGACACTGTGAGAAGTGACATTCCGCATGCAGGAGTTTCCCTTAAACAGAACTTGCTATAGTCCAACGGATAGACATCTGAACTGGAAAGCTATGTGCGACTATGGCGGTTACCACAGAGTCAGTCCCAAATGCTTCCTTCTTTACTAGACGTAACATTGCAGTGAATCCCTCCTAAAGCTCTCGTCCCTCTCAGTGTAGGAAGCATTTTCGACGCAAAAACGAAGTGCGGATCAACACTGGTGGTGAACATCCAATATGTGTTTGGCAGGCTGAAGCGCCATAACTTGCCCTTTACTCCCAGTATGTAATGTGCCCGTAGTCCTTCCCTTTTCTATCTTCATCCTCAAGGAGAAACACTGTTATGAATGAGAACACACCTGAAGTAGATTCCCTTAGCAGATACCTTCCTCCGCATCCCCTCAAAGGGGCCTGTATCAGACACTTCATGGTTGCTACCCAGACACATCCTACTATTTCCCACTGAGCACAGATGCATCCCTGTCATGAGAACGTACTGTAGCACAGATTCCTCATATATTGGAAGTGTTTTGAGAAGAGCTAGACACTGTGGAACATCTCCGGTGTTGTAATTCCAGTATGCATCATAGAGGCCTAAGTGCCTTACCATGTATTTCACTCACGGTTTGCAACGTTCTCTCTGTCTGTTCATGCTCTATCTTCTTTCCTCCACTGGAAAGACACTGTGAGAAATGACATTACGCATTAAGGAGTTTCCCTTAAACAGAACTTCCTATAGTATAACGGTTAGACGTCTGTGAATAGAAAGCTATGTGCGCCTTATGCCGTTACCACAGAGTCAGTCCCAAAAGTTTCCTTCTTTAACAGATGTAACACTGCAGTGAATCCCTCCTAAAGCACACTTCCCTCTCAGTGTTGGAAGAGTTTTAGACGCAGAAACTAAGTGCGGATCACCACTGGTGGTGAACAGCCTATATGTGTTTGGCAGGCTTAAGCGCCATAGCCTGCCCTTTACTCACAGTACCTAATGTGCCCCTAGTCCGTTCAGATTTCTACCTTCATTCCTCCAAGGAGAAGCACTGTTATGAATGAGTACTCACCTGAAGTAGCTTCCCTGAGCAGATACCTTCCTAAGCATCCCCTCTAAGAGGCCTGTAAGAGACACTTCAGGATTGCTACCCAGACACATCCTAGAGTTTTCAACGGAGCACAGATGCTACCCTGTCCTGAGAACTTATGGTAGCACAGTTCCCTCATATATTGGAAGTGTTTTGATAAGTGGTAGACACTGTGGAACATCCCACGTGTTGAACTCCCAGTATGCATCATAGAGGCCTAGGTGCCTTACCCTGTACTTCACTCACGGGTTGCAACGTTCTCTCTGCTCCGTCCTTGTTCTATCTTCTTTCCTCCACTGGAAAGACACTGTGAGAAATGACATTACGCATTAAGGAGTTTCCCTTAAACAGAACTTCCTATAGTATAACGGTTAGACGTCTGTGAATAGAAAGCTATGTGCGCCTTATGCCGTTACCACAGAGTCAGTCCCAAAAGTTTCCTTCTTTAACAGATGTAACACTGCAGTGAATCCCTCCTAAAGCACACTTCCCTCTCAGTGTTGGAAGAGTTTTAGACGCAGAAACTAAGTGCGGATCACCACTGGTGGTGAACAGCCTATATGTGTTTGGCAGGCTTAAGCGCCATAGCCTGCCCTTTACTCACAGTACCTAATGTGCCCCTAGTCCGTTCAGATTTCTACCTTCATTCCTCCAAGGAGAAGCACTGTTATGAATGAGTACTCACCTGAAGTAGCTTCCCTGAGCAGATACCTTCCTAAGCATCCCCTCTAAGAGGCCTGTAAGAGACACTTCAGGATTGCTACCCAGACACATCCTAGAGTTTTCAACGGAGCACAGATGCTACCCTGTCCTGAGAACTTATGGTAGCACAGTTCCCTCATATATTGGAAGTGTTTTGATAAGTGGTAGACACTGTGGAACATCCCACGTGTTGAACTCCCAGTATGCATCATAGAGGCCTAGGTGCCTTACCCTGTACTTCACTCACGGCTTGCAACGTTCTCTCTGCTCCGTCCTTGTTCTATCTTCTTTCCTCCACTGGAAAGACACTGTGAGAAGTGACATTCCGCATGAAGGAGTTTCCATTAAACAGAACTTCCTATAGTCTAACATTTAGACGTCTGAGACTGGAAAGGTATGTGCGCCAATTGAGGTTACCACGAGTCCCAAGAGCTTCCTTCCTTAACAGACGTAAAACTGCAGTGAATCCCTCCTAAAGCACACTTCCCTCTCAGTGTTGGAAGAGTTTTAGACGCAGCACCTAAGTGCGGATCACCACTGGATGTGAAATCCAATATGTGTTTGGCATGCTGAAGCACCATAGCCTGCCCTTTACTCACAGTGCCTAATGTGCCCCTAGTCCGTCCGTGTTCTACCTTCATTCCTCCAAGGAGAAGCTCTGTTATGAATAAGTACGCACCTGAAGTAGGTTCCCTGTGCATATACCTTCCTACGCATCCCCTCTAAGGGGCCTGTATGAGACACGTCATGATTGCTAACCAGACACATCCTAGAGTTTTCACTGAGCACAGATGCATCCCTGTGTGAGAACTTATGGTAGCACAGTTCCCTCATATATTGGAAGTGTTTTGAGAAGTGGTAGACACTGTGGAACATCCCAGGTGTTGTACTTCCGATATGCATCATAGAGGCTTAGGTGCCTTACCTTGTACTTCACTCACAGGTTGCAACGTTCTCTCGGCTCCGTCCTTGTTCTATCTTCTTTCCTCCACTGAAGAGACACTGTGAGAAGTAACATTCCGCATGAAGGAGTTTCCATTAAACAGAACTTGCTATAGTCCAATGGATAGACGTGTGAGACTGGAAAATTTTGTGGGCCTATTGTGGTTACCACAGAGTCAGTCCCAAAAGCTTCCTTCTTTAACAGACATAACACTGCAGTGAATCCCTCCTAAAGCACACTTCCCTCTCTGTGTAAGAAGCGTTTTCGACGCAGAAACTAAGTGCGGATCAACACTAGTGGTGAACATCCAATATGTGTTTGGCAGGATTAAGCACCAGAGCCTGCACTTTAAACACAGTACCTAATGTGCCCGTAGTCCTTCCCTGTTCTATATTCATCCTCAGTGGAGAAACACTGTTATGAATGAATATGCACCTGAAGTAGGATCCATGAGCAGATACCTTCCTACGCACTCCCACTAAGGGGCCTGTAGGATACACTTCATAGTTGCTACCCAGACACATCCTAGAGTTTTCAAGTGAGCACAGATACAACCCTGTCGTGAGAACTTACTGTAGCACAGATACCTCATATATTGGAAGTGATTTGAGAAGAGCTAGACACTGTGGAACATCTGCCGTGTTGTAATTACAATATGCATCAGAGAATCCTAAGTGCCTTACCCTGGACTTCACTCACGGTTTGCAAGGTTCTCTATGTCCGTCCTTGTTCCATCTTCTTTCCTCCAATGGAAAGACACTGTGAGAAGTGACATTCCGCATGAAGGAGTTTCCCTTAAAAAGAACTTCCTATAGTATAACGGTTAGACGTCTGAGACTGGAAAGCTATGTGCGCCGATTGCGGTTACCACAGAGTCAATCCCAAAAGCTTCCTTCTTTAACAGACGTAACACGGCAGTGAATCCCTCCTAATGAACACTTCCCTTTCAGTGTTGGAAGCATTTTAGACGCAGAAACTAAGTGCGGATCACCACTGGTGGTGAACATCCTATATGTGTTTGGCAGGCTTAAGCGCCATAGCCTGCCCTTTACTCACAGTCCCTAATGTACCCTAGTCCGTTCGTGTTCTACCTTCATTCCTCCAAGGAGAAGCTCTGTTATGAATGAGTACGCACCTGAGGTAGGTTCCCTGAGCAGATACCTTCCTACGCATCCACTCTATGGGGCCTGTATGAGACAATTCATGATTGCTACCCAGACACATCCTAGAGTATTCAACTGAGCACAGATGCATCCCTGTCGTGAGAACTTACTGTAGCACAGTTCCCTCATATTGGAAGTGTTGTGACAAGAAGTAGAAACTGTGGAACATCCCCGGTGTTGTAATTCCATTATGCATCTAGAGGCCTAAGTCCCTTACCCTGTACTTCAATCACGGGTTGCAACTTTCACTCTGCTCCGTCCTAGTTCTATCTTCTTTACTCCACTGGAAATACACTGTGAGAAGTGACATTCCACATGAAGTAGTTTCCCTTAAACAGAACTTCCTATAGTCTAACGTTTAGACGTCTGAGATTGGAAAGCTATGTGCGCCTAATGCGGTTACCACGATTACCAAGAGCTTCCTTCCTTAACAGACGTAACACTGCAGTGAATCCCTCCTAAAGCACCTTCCCTCTCATTGAAGGATGCGTTTTAGTCCCAGAAACTAAGTGCGAATCACCCCTGGTCGTGAACAACCAATATGTGTTTGGCAGGCTTAAGCGCCATAGCCTTCCCTTTTCTCACAGTACCTAATGTGCCCCTAGTCCGTCCGTGTTCTACCTTCATTCCTCCAAGGAGAAGCACTGTTATGAATGAGTACGCACCTGAAGTAGCTTCCATGAGCAGATACCTTCCTACACGTACCCCCTAAGGGGCCTGTATGAGACACTTCATGATTACTACCCAGACATATCCTAAAGTTTTCAACTTAGCACAGATGCATCCCTGTCATGAGAACTTACTGTAGCACAGTTCCTTCATATACTGGAAGTGTTTTGAGAAGTGGTAGACACTGTGGAACATCTCCGGGGTTGGACTTCCAGTATGCATCATAGCGGCTTAAGTGGCTCACCATGTACTTCATTCACGGTTTAAAACGTACTCTCTGTCCGTCCTTGTTCTATCTTCTTTCCCCCACTGGAAAGTTACTGTGAGAAGTGACATTCTGCATGAAGGAGTTTCCCTTAAACAGAACTTCCTATAGTCTAACGGTCAGATGTCTGAGACTAGAAAGTTTTGTGCGCCTAATGCGGTTACCACATAGTCAGTCCCAAAGCTTCGTTCTTTAACAGACGTAATACTGCAGTGAATCCCTCCTAAAGCACACCTCTCTCTCAGTGTTGGAAGCGTTTTAGACGCAGAAACTAAGTGCGGATCACCACTGGTGGTGAACATCCAATATGTGTTTGGCAGGCTTAAGCGCCATAGCCTGCCCTTTCCTCACAGTACCTAATGTGCCCGTAGTCAGTCCGTGTTCTACCTTCATTCCTCCAAGGACAAGCTCTGATATGAATGAGTACGCACCTGAGGTAGGATCCCTGAGCAGATACCTTCCTACGCATCTCCTCTAAGGGTCATGTATGAGACACTTCATGATTGCTACCCAGACACATCCTAGAGTTTTCAACTGAGCACAGATACACCCCTGTCGTGAGAACTTACTGTAGCACAGTTCCCTCATATATTGGAAGTGTTTTGAGAAGAGGTAGACACTGTGGAACATCCCCGGTGTTGTAATTCCAGTATGCATCATAGAGGCCTAAGTGCCTTACCCTGTACTTCACTCACGGGTTGCAACGTTCTCTCTGTCCGTCCTTGTTCCATCTTCTTTCCTCCACTGGAAAGACACTGTGAGAAGTGACATTCCGCATGAAGGAGTTTCCCTTAAACAGAACTTCCTATAGTCTAACGGTTAGACGTCTGAGACTGGAAAGCTATGTGCGCCTATTGCGGTTACCACAGAGTCAGTCCCAAAAGCTTCCTTCTTTAACAGACACACACTTCAGTGAATCCCTCCTAAAGCACAGTTCCCTCTCAGTGTTGGAAGCGTTTTAGACGCAGAAACTAAGTGCGGATCACCATTGGTGTTGAACATCCAATATGTGTTTGGCACGCTTAAGCTCCGTAGCCTCACTTTTTTCACAGTACGTATTGTGCCCCTTGTCCGTCCCTGTTCTATCTTCATTCCTCAAAGGAGAAAAGATGTTATTACTGAATACACAACTGTAGTAGGTTCCCTGAGCAGATACCTTCCTTCTCATCCCCTCTAAAGGGCCTCTATGAGACAATTCATGATTGCTACCAGACACATCCTAGATTTTTCAACTGAGCATAGATACATCCCTGTCGTGAGAACTTACTGTAGCACAGTTACCTCATATATTGGAAGTGTTTTGGAAGAGGTAGACACTGTAGAACATCCCCGGTGTTGAACTTCCAGTATGCATCATAGAGGCCTAAATGCCTTACCCTGTACTTCACTCACGGTTTGCAACGTTCTCTCTGCACCATCCTTGTTCTATCTTCTCTCTTCCAATGGAAAGAAACTGTTAGAAGTGACATTCCACATGAAGAAATTTCCCTTAAAGAGAACTTGCTATAGTCCAACGGATAGACGTCGGAGCCGGGAAAGCTATGTGCGCCTATGAGGTTACCACAGAGTCCGACCCAAAAGCTTCCTTCTTTAACAGACGTAACACTGCAGTGAATCCCTCCTAAAGCACACTTTCTTCTCAGTATAGGAAGAGTTTTAGATGAAGAAACTAAGTGCGGATACCACTGGTGGTGAACATCCAATATGTGTTAGGAGGTCTTAAGCGCCATAGCCTGCCCTTTACTCACAATACCTAATGTGCCCCTAGTCCGTCCGTGTTCTACCCTCATTCCTCCAAGGAGAAGCACTGTTATGAATGAGTACGCACCTGAAGTAGCTTCCCTGAGCAGATACCTTCCTACGCATCCCCTCTAAAGGGCCTGTATGAGACACTTCATTATTGATACCCAGACACATCTTAGAGTATTCAAATGAGCACAGATGCATCCCTGTCCTGATAACTTTCTGTAGCATAGTTCCCTCATATATTGACAGTGTTCTGAGAAGAGGTAGACATTGTGGAACATCCCCGGTGTTGTAATCCAGGATGCATCATAGAGGTCTAAGTGCCTTATTCTGAACTTCACTCACGGGTTGCAACATTCCCTCTGCTCCGTCCTTGTTCTATCTTCTTTCCTCCACTGGAAATACACTGTGAGATGTGACATTTCGCATGAATGAGTTTCCTTTAAACAGAACTTGCTATAGTCCAACGGATAGACATTTGAGACTGGAAAGCTATGTGCGCCTATTGCGTTTACAAAAGAGTCAGTCCCAAAAGCTTCCTTGTATACACGATGTAACACTGCAGTGAATCCCTCTTAAAGCACACTTCCCTCTCAGTGTTAGAAGCGTTTTAGACGCAGAAACTAAGTGCGGATCACCAATGGTGGTGAACATCCAATATATGCTTGGCAGGCTTAAGCGCCATAGCCTGCCCTTTAGTCACAGTACCTAATGTGCCCCTAGTCCGTCCGTGTTCTACCTTCATTCCTCCAAGGAGAAGCACTGTTAGGAATGAGTACGCACCAGAAGTAGGGTCCCTGAGCAGATACCTTCCTCCGCATCACCTATAAGGGGCCTGTATCAGATACTTCAATATTGCTACCCAGACACATCCTATACTTTCCAAATGAGCATAAACGCATCCCTGTCGTGAGAACTTACTGTAGCACAGTTCCCTCATATATTGGAAGTGTTTTGAATAGTGGTAGACACTGTAGAACATCCCAGGTGTTGAACTTCCAGTATGCATCATATAGGCCTAAGTGCCTTACCCTGTACTTCCTTCACGGTTTGCAACGTTCTCTCTGCACCATCCTTGTTCTATCTTCTTTCTTCCAATGGAAAGACACTGTTAGAAGTGACATTCCACATGAAGAAATTTCCCTTAAAGAGAACTTGCTATAGTCCTACGGATAGACGTCGTAGCCGGGAAAGCTATGTGCGCCTATGAGGTTACCACAGAGTCAGTCCCAAAAGCTTCCTCCTTTAACAGACGTAACACTGCAGTGAATCCCTCCTAAAGCACACTTTCTTCTCAGTATAGGAAGCGTTTTAGACGAAGAAACTAAGTGCGGATCACCACTGGTGGTGAACATCCAATATGTGATTGGCAGGCTTAAGCGCCATAGCCTGCACTTTACACACAGTACCTAATGTGCCTCTAGTATGTCCGTGTTCTACCTTCATTCCTCCAAGGAGAATCACTGTTATGAAAAAGTACGCACCTGAAGTAGGTTCCCTGAGCAGACACATTCCTACGCATCCGCACTAAAGGTCCTCTATGAGACACTTCATGATTGCTACCCAAACACATCAGAGAGTTTTCAACTGAGCACAGATGCATCCCTGTCGTGAGAACTTACTGTAGCACAGTTCCCTCAAATACTGGAAGTGTTTTGAGAAGAGGTAGGCACTGTGGAACATCTCCGTTTTTGTACTTCCAATATGCAACAGAACTTCCTCTAGTCTAATGGTTAAACGTCTGTGACTGGAAAACTAAGTGAGTCTATTGCGGATACCACAGAGTCAGTCCCAAAAGCTTCCTTCTTTAACAGACGTAACACTGCAGAGAATCCCTCCTAAAGCACACTTCCCTCTCAGTGTAGCAAGCGTTTTCGATGCAGAAACTAAGTGCGGATCAACACTGGTGGTGAACATCCAATATGTGTTTGGCAGGCTTAAGCACCATAGCCTGCCCTTTACTCACAGTACCTAATGTGCCCCTAGTCTGTCCGTGTTCTACCTTCATTCCTCCAAGGAGAAGCACTGTTATGAATGAGTACGCACCTGAAGTAGGTTCTCTGAGCACATACCTTCCTACGCATCCCCTCTAAGTGGTCAGTATGAGAAACTTATTAATTGCTACCCAGACACATCCTAGAGATTTCAACTGAGCACTGATGCATCCCTGTCGTGAGAACTTACTGTAGCACCGTTCCCTCATATATTGGAAGTGTATTGAGAAGTGGTAGACACTGTGGAACATCCCCGGTGTTGTAATACCAGGATGCATCATAGAGCCCTAAGTGCTTTACTCTGTACTTCACTCACGGTTTGCAACGTTCTCGCTGTCCGTCCTTGTTCTATCTTATTTCCCCCACTGGAAGGACAATGTGAGAAGTGACATTCCGCATGAAGGAGTTTCCCTGAAACAGAACTTCCTATAGTCCAACGGATAGACGTCTGAGACTAGAAAGCTATGTGCGCCTAATGCGGAAACCACAGAATCAGTCCCAAAAGATTCCTACTTTAACAGACGTAACACTGCAGTGAATCCCTCCTAAAGCACACTTCCCTCTCAGTGTTGGAAGCGTTTTAGACGCAGAAACTAAGTGCGGATCACCACTGGTGGTGAACATCCAATATGTGTTAGGAGGGCTTAAGCGCCATAGCCTGCCCTTTACTCACAATACCTAATGTGCCCCTAGTCCGTCCGTGTTCTACCTTCATTCCTCCAAGGAGAAGCACTGTTATGAATGAGTACGCACCTGAAGTAGCTTCCCTGAGCAGATACCTTCCTACGCATCCCCTCTAAAGGGCCTGTATGAGACACTTCATTATTGCTACCCAGACACATCTTAGAGTATTCAACTGTGCACAGATGCATCCCTGTCGTTAGAACTTTCTGTAGCATAGTTCCCTCATATATTGACAGTGTTTTGGGAAGAGGTAGACAGTGTGGAACATCCCCGGTGTTGTAATTTCAAGATGGATCATAGAGGCCTAAGTGCCTTAGCCTGTTGCGCATTCACTCATCTCCGTCTTGTTCCGTCTTCTTTCCTCCACTGGAAAGATACTGTGAGATGTGACATTCCGCATAAAGGAGTTTCCATTAAACAAAACTTGCTATTGTCCAACGGATAGACGTTTAAGACTGGAAAGCTATGTGCGCCTATTGAGGTTACAACAGAGTCAGTCCCAAAAGCTTCCGTCTGTACACGACGTAACACTGCAGTGAATCCCTCCAAGAGCACACTTCCCTCTCAGTGTTAGAAGCGTTTTAGACAAAGAAACTAAGTGCGGATCACCACTGGTGGTGAACATCCAATATGTGTTTGGCAGGCTTAAGCGCCATAGCCTGCTCTTTACTCACAGTACCTAATGTGCCCCTAGTCCGTCCGTGTTCTACCTTCATTCCTCCAAGGAGAAGCACTGTTAGGAATGAGTACGCACCAGAAGTAGGGTCCCTGAGCAGATACCTTCCTCCGCATCCCCTAAAAGGGGCCAGTATCAGACACTTCAATATAGCTACCCAGACATATCCTACACTTTCCAACTGAGCATAAACACATCCCTGTCGTGAGAACTTACTGTAGCACAGTTCCCTCATATATTGGAAGTGTTTTGAATAGAGGTATACACTGTGGAACATCGCAGGTGTTGCTTTCCAGTATGCATCAAAGAGGCATAGGTGCATTACCCTGTACTTCACTCAGGGGTTTCAACGTTCTCTCTGCCCGTCCTTGTTCTATCTTCTTTCCTCCAGGGTAAGACACTGTGAGACGTGACATACCGCATGAAGAAGTTCCCTTAATCAGAACTTGCGATAGTCCAACGGATAGACGTCGGAGACTGGAAAGCTATGTGCGCCTTTTGCGCTACCACAGAGTCAGTCCCAAAAGCTTTCTTCCTTAACAGACGTAACACTGCAGTGAATCCCTCCTAAAGCACACTTCCCTCTCAGTGTAAGAAGCGTTTTCGACGCAGAAACTAAGTGTGGATCACCACTGGTGGTGAACATCCAATATGTGTTTGGCAGGCTTAAGCACCGTAGCCTGCCCTTTACTCACAGTACCTAATGTGCCCCTAGTCCGTCCCTGTTCTGCCTCATTACTCCAAGGAGAAGCACTGTTAGGAATGAGTACACACCTGAAGTCGCTTCCATGAGCAGATACCTTCCTCCTCATCCCCTCTAAGAGGCCTGCCTCTATGAGACACTTCATGATTGCTACACAGGCACATCCTAGAATTTTCAACTGAGCACAGATGCATCCCTGTCGTGAGAACTCTCGGTAGCACAGTTCCCTCATATATGGGA
The DNA here is from genome assembly GCF_020171115.1 of Neogale vison. NCBI lineage: Eukaryota > Metazoa > Chordata > Mammalia > Carnivora > Mustelidae > Neogale > Neogale vison. The sequence continues at coordinate 122,134,203 of NC_058092.1, read as the reverse complement.
AGTGTTTTGAGAAGAGTTAGACACTGTGTAACATCCAAGGTTTTGAACTTCCAGTATGCATCATAGAGGCCTAAGTGGCTTACCCTGTACTTCCCTCACGGTTTGCATCGTTCTCTCTGTCCGTTATTGGTCTATCTTCTTTCCTCCACTGGAAAGACACTGTGAGAAGTGACATTCCGCATGAAGGAGTTTCCCTTAAACAGAACTTGCTATAGTCCTACGGATATACGTTTGGGACTGGAAAGCTATGTGCGCCTATTGCGGTTACAAAAGTCAGTCCCAAAAACTTCCTTCTATAACGACGTAATACTGCAGTGAATCCCTCCTAAAGCACACTTCCCTCTCAGTGTAGGAAGCATTTTCGACGCAGAAACTAAGTGCGGATCAGCACTGGTGGTGAACATCCAATATGTGTTTGGCAGGCTTAAGCGCCATAGCCTGCCCTTTCCTCACAGTACCTAATGTGCCCGTAGTCCTTCCCTGTTCTATCTTGATCCTCATAGGAGAAACACTGTTATGAATGAGTAAACACCTGGAGTAGGTTCTCTTAGCATATACCTTGCTCTGCATCCCCTCTAAGGGGCCTGTATCAGACATTTCATGGTTGCTACCGAGACACATCGTACACTTTCCAACTGAGCACAGACACATCTCTGTCGTGAGAAGTTACAGTAGCACAGTTCCCTCAAATACTGGAAGTGTTTTGAGAAGAGGTAGACACTGTGGAACATCTCAGGTGTTGAACATCCAGTATCCATCATAGAGGCCTAAGTGGCTTACCCTGTTCTTCATTCACGGTTTGCACATTCTCTCTTTCCGTCCTTGTTCTATCTTCTTTCCTCCACTGGAAAGACACTGTGAGAAGTGACATTCCGCATGAAGGAGTTTCCCTTAAACAGAACTTCCTATAGTCTAACGGTTAGACGTCCGAGACTGGAAAGCTATGTGCGCCTAATGCGGTTACCACAGAGTCAGTCCCAAAGCTTCCTTCTTTAACAGACGTAACACTGTAGTGAATCCCTCCTAAAGCACACTCCCTCTCAGTGTTGGAAGCGTTTTAGACACAGAATCTAAGTGCGGATCACCGCGGGTTATGAACATCCAATATGTGTTTGGCAGGCTTAAGCGCCATAGCCTGCCCTTTACTCACAGTACCTAATGTGCCCCTATTCTGTCCGTGTTCTACCCTCATTCCTCCAAGGTGAAGCACTGTTATCAATGAGTACGCACCTGAGGTAGGATCCCTGAGCAGATACCTTCCTACGATCCCCTCTTAGGGGATTGTATGAGACACTTCTTAAGTGCTACCCAGACACATTCTAGAGTATTCAACTGAGCACAGATGCATCCCTGTCGTGAGAACTTACTGTAGCACAGTTGCCTCATATATTGGAAGTGTTTTGTGAAAGGCTAGACAGTGTGGAACATCCCCGGTGTTGTAATTCCAGTATCCATCATAGAGGCCTAAGTGCCTTACCCTGTACTTCATTCACGGGTTGCAACATTCTCTCTTCTCCGTCTTTGTTCCGTCTTCTTTCCTCCACTGGAAAGACACTGTGAGAAGTGGCATTCCGCATAATGGAGTTTCCATTAAACAGAACTTGCTATTGTCCAACGGATATACGTTTAAGACTGGAAAGCTATGTGCGCCTATTGCGGTTAAAACAGAGTCAGTCCCAAAAGCTTCCTTCTATACACGACGTAACACTGCAGTGAATCCCTCCTAGAGCACACTTCCCTCTCAGTGTTGGAAGCGTTTTAGACACAGAAACTAAGTGCGGATCACCACTGGTGGTGAACATCCAATATGTGTTTGGCAGGCTTAAGTGCCATAGCCTGCCCTTTACTCACAGTTCCTAAAGGGCCCGTAGTCCTTCCCTGTTGTATCTTCATTCCTCAAAAGGAGAAACATTGTTATGAATGAGTACGCACCTGAAGTAGGTTCCCTGAGCAGATACCTTCCTCCGCATCCCCTCTAAGGGGCCTGTGTCAGACATTTCATGATTGCTACCCAGACACGTCCTACCATTTCCAACTGAGCAAAGACGCATCCCTGTCGTGAGAACTTACCGTAGCACATTCCCTCATATACTGGAAGTGTTTTGAAAAGTGGTAGACAATGTGGAACATCCCAGGTGTTGAACTTCCAGTATGCATCATAGAGTTCTAGGTGCCATACCCTGTACTTCACTCACGGGTTGCAATGTTCTCTCTGCTCCGTCCTTGTAATATCTTCTTTATTCCAGTGGTAAGACACTGTGTGGAGTGACATTCCGCATGGAGGAGTTTCCCTTAAACAGAACTTGCTATAGTCCAACGGATAGTCATCTGAGACTGGAAAGCTATGTGCGACTATTGCGGTTACCACAGAGTCAGTCCCAAAAGCATCCTTCTTTACTAGACGTAACACTGCAGTGAATCCTTCCTAAAGCACACTTCCCTCTCAGTGTAGGAAGCGTTTTCGACGCAGAAACTAAGTGCGGATCAACACTGGTGGTGAACATCCAATATGTGTTTGGCAGGCTTAAGTGCCATCGCATGCCCTTTACTCCCAGTACCTAATGTGCCCGTAGTCCGTCCCTGTTCTATCTTCATCTTCAAAGGAGAAACACTGTTATGAATGAGTACGCACCTGAAGTCGGTTCCCTGAGCAGATACCTTCCTCTGCATCCCCTCTAAGGGGCCTGTATCAGACACTTCATGATTGCTACCCAGACACGTCCTACACTTTCCAACTGAGCACAGACGCATCCCTGTCGTGAGAACTTACTGTAGCACAGTTCCCTCATATACTGGATGTGTTTTGAGAAGAGGTAGACACTGTGAAACATCTCCGGTGTTGAACTTCCAGTATGCATCATAGAGGCCTAAGTGGCTTACCCTGTACTTCACTCACGGGTTGCAACGTTCTCTCTGTCCGTCCTTGTTCTACCTTCTTTCCTCCACTGGAAAGACACTGTGAGAAGTGACATTCCGCATGAAGGAGTTTCCCTTAACCAGAACTTGCTATAGTCAAACGGATAGACGTCGGAGACTGGAAAGCTATGTGAGCCTATTGCGGTTACCACAGAGTCAGTCCCAAGCTTCGTTTTTTAACAGACGTACCACTGCAGTGAATCCCGACTAAAGCACACTTCCCTCTCGGTGTAGGAAGCGTTTTCGACGCATAAACTAAGTGCGGATCAACACTGGTAGTGAACATCCAATATGTGTTTGGCAGGCTTAATCGCCATAGCCTGCCCTTTTCTCCCAGTACCTAATGTGCCCCTAGTCCGTCCTTGTTCTATCTTCATCCTCAAAGGAGATACACTGTTATGAATGAGTACGCACCTGAAGTAGATTCCCTGAGCAGATACCTTCCTCCGCATCCCCTCTAAGGGGCCTGTATCAAACACTTCATGGTTGCTACCCAGAGACGTCCTACACTTCCCAACTGAGCACAGACGCATCCCTGTCATGAGAACTTAGAGTATCACAGTTCGCTCATATACTGGAAGTGTTTTGAGAAGAGGTAGACAATGTGGAACATCTCCGGTGTTGAACTTTCTTTATGCATCATAGAGGCCTAAGTGGCTTACACTGTACTTCACTCACGGTTTGCAACGTTCTCTCTGTCCGTCATTGTTCTATCTTCTTTCCTCCACTGGAAAGACACTGTGAGAAGTGACATTCCGCATGAAGGAGTTTCCCTTAAAAAGAACTTGCTATAGTCCAACGGATAGACGTCGGAGACTGGAAAGCTATGTGTGCCTATTGCGGTTACCACAGAGTCAGTCCCAAAAGCTTCCTTCTTTAACAGACGTAACACTGCAGTGAATCCCTCCTAAAGCACACTTCCCTCTCATTGAAGGATGCGTTTTAGTCCCAGAAACTAAGTGCGGATCACCACTGGTGGTGAACATCCAATATGTGTTTGGCAGGCTTAAGTGCCATAGCCTGCCCTTTACTCACAGTTCCTAAAGGGCCCGTAGTCCTTCCCTGTTGTATCTTCATTCCTCAAAAGGAGAAACATTGTTATGAATGAGTACGCACCTGAAGTAGGTTCCCTGAGCAGATACCTTCCTCCGCATCCCCTCTAAGGGGCCTGTATCAGACATTTCATGATTGCTACCCAGACACGTCCTACCATTTCCAACTGAGCAAAGACGCATCCCTGTCGTGAGAACTTACCGTAGCACATTCCCTCATATACTGGAAGTGTTTTGAAAAGTGGTAGACAATGTGGAACATCCCAGGTGTTGAACTTCCAGTATGCATCATAGAGTTCTAGGTGCCATACCCTGTACTTCACTCACGGGTTGCAATGTTCTCTCTGCTCCGTCCTTGTAATATCTTCTTTATTCCAGTGGTAAGACACTGTGTGGAGTGACATTCCGCATGGAGGAGTTTCCCTTAAACAGAACTTGCTATAGTCCAACGGATAGTCATCTGAGACTGGAAAGCTATGTGCGACTATTGCGGTTACCACAGAGTCAGTCCCAAAAGCATCCTTCTTTACTAGACGTAACACTGCAGTGAATCCTTCCTAAAGCACACTTCCCTCTCAGTGTAGGAAGCGTTTTCGACGCAGAAACTAAGTGCGGATCAACACTGGTGGTGAACATCCAATATGTGTTTGGCAGGCTTAAGTGCCATCGCATGCCCTTTACTCCCAGTACCTAATGTGCCCGTAGTCCGTCCCTGTTCTATCTTCATCTTCAAAGGAGAAACACTGTTATGAATGAGTACGCACCTGAAGTCGGTTCCCTGAGCAGATACCTTCCTCTGCATCCCCTCTAAGGGGCCTGTATCAGACACTTCATGATTGCTACCCAGACACGTCCTACACTTTCCAACTGAGCACAGACGCATCCCTGTCGTGTGAACTTACTGTAGCACAGTTCCCTCATATACTGGAAGTGTTTTGAGAAGAGGTAGACACTGTGAAACATCTCCGGTGTTGAACTTCCAGTATGCATCATAGAGGCCTAAGTGGCTTACCCTGTACTTCACTCACGGGTTGCAACGTTCTCTCTGTCCGTCCTTGTTCTACCTTCTTTCCTCCACTGGAAAGACACTGTGAGAAGTGACATTCCGCATGAAGGAGTTTCCCTTAACCTGAACTTGCTATAGTCAAACGGATAGACGTCGGAGACTGGAAAGCTATGTGAGCCTATTGCGGTTACCACACAGTCAGTCCCAAGCTTCGTTTTTTAACAGAGGTACCACTGCAGTGAATCCCGACTAAAGCACACTTCCCTCTCGGTGTAGGAAGCGTTTTCGACGCATAAACTAAGTGCGGATCAACACTGGTAGTGAACATCCAATATGTGTTTGGCAGGCTTAAGCGCCATAGCCTGCCCTTTACTCCCAGTACCTAATGTGCCCCTAGTCCGTCCCTGTTCTATCTTCATCCTCAAAGGAGAAACACTGTTATGAAGGAGTATGCACCTGAAGTAGATTCCCTGAGCAGATACCTTCCTCCGCATCCCCTCTAAGGGGCCTGTATCAAACACTTCTTGGTTGCTACCCAGACACGTCCTACACTTCCCAACTGAGCACAGACGCATCCCTGTCATGAGAACTTAGAGTATCACAGTTCGCTCATACTGGAAGTGTTTTGAGAAGAGCTAGACAATGTGGAACATCTCCGGTGTTGAACTTTCTTTATGCATCATAGAGGCCTAAGTGGCTTACCCTGTACTTCACTAACGGTTTGCAACGTTCTCTCTGTCCGTCATTGTTCTATCTTCTTTCCTCCACTGGAAAGACACTGTGAGAAGTGACATTCCGCATGAAGGAGTTTCCCTTAAAATGAACTTGCTATAGTCCAACGGATAGACGTCAGAGACTGGAAAGCTATGTGTGCCTATTGCGGTTACCACAGAGTCAGTCCCAAAAGCTTCCTTCTTTAACAGACGTAACACTGCAGTGAATCCCTCCTAAAGCACACTTCCCTCTCATTGAAGGATGCGTTTTAGTCCCAGAAACTAAGTGCGGATCACCCCTGGTGGTGAACAACCAATATGTGTTTGGCAGGCTTAAGCGCCATAGCCTTCCCTTTTCTCACAGTACCTAAAGTGCCCCTAGTCCGTCCGTGTTCTACCTTCATTCCTCCAAGGAGAAGCATTGTTATGAATGAGTACGCACCTGAAGTAGCTTCCATGAGCAGATACCTTCCTACGCGTCCCCCCTAAGGGGCCTGTATGATACACTTCATGATTACTACCCAGACACATCCTAAAGTTTTCAACTTAGCACAGATGCATCCCTGTCTTGAGAACTTACTGTAGCACAGTTCCTTCATATACTGGAAGTGTTTTGAGAAGTGGTAGACACTGTGGAACATCTCCGGGGTTGAACTTCCAGTATGCATCATAGCGGCTTAAGTGGCTCACCATGTACTTCATTCACGGTTTACAACGTACTCTCTGTCTGTCCTTGTTCTATTTTCTTTCCTCCGCTGGAAAGACACTGTGAGAAGTGACATTCCGCATGAAGGAGTTTCCCTTAAACAGAACTTCCTATAGTCTAACGGTTAGACGTCTGAGACTGGAAAGCTATGTGCGCCTAATGCGGTTACCACAGCCTCAGTCCGAAAGCTTCGTTCTTTAACAGACGTAACACTGCAGTGAATCCCTCCTAAAGCACACCTCTCTCTCAGTGTTGGAAGCGTTTTAGACGCAGAAACTGAGTGCGGATCACCACTGGTGGTGAACATCCTATATGTGTTTGGCAGGCTTAAGCGCATAGCCTGCATTTTCCTCACAGTACCTAATGTATCCGTAGTCAGTCCGTATTCTACCTTCATTCCTCCAAGGAGAAGCTCTGTTATGAATGAGTACGCACCTGAGGTAGGTTCCCTGAGCAGATACCTTCCTACGCATCCCCTCTAAGGGTCATGTATGAGACACTTCATGATTGCTACCCAGACACATCCTAGAGTTTCCAACTGAGCACAGATACACCCCTGTCGTGAGAACTTACTGTAGCACAGTTCCCTCATATATTGGAAGTGTTTTGAGAAGAGGTAGACACTGTGGAACATCCCCGGGATTGTAATTCCAGTATGCATCATAGAGGCCTAAGTGCCTTACCCTGTACTTCACTCACGGGTTGCAACGTTCTCTCTGCTCTGTCCTTGTTCTATCTTCTTTCCTCCACTGGAAAGACACTGTGAGAAGTTACATTCCGCATGATGGAGTTTCCCTTAAACAGAACTTCCTATAGTCTAACGGTTAGACGTCTGAGACTGGAAAGCTATGTGCGCCTATTGCGGTTACCACAGAGTCAGTCCCAAAAGCTTCCTTCTTTAACAGTCACACACTGCAGTGAATCCCTCCTAAAGCACAGTTCCCTCTCAGTGTTGGAAGCGTTTTAGATGCAGAAACTAAGTGCGGATCACCAATGGTGGTGAACATCCAATATGTGTTTGGCAGGCTTAAGTGCCATAGCCTGCCCTTTACTCACAGAACCTAATGTGCCCCTAGTGCATTCGTCTTCTACCTTCATTCCTCCAAGGAGAAGCACTGTTATGAATGAGTACGCACCTGAAGTAGCTTCCATGAGCAGATTCCTTCCTCCGCATCCCCTCTAAGGGGCCTGTATGAGACACTTCATGATTGCTACCCAGACACATCCTAGAGATTTCAACTGAGCACAGATGCATCCCTGTCGTGAGAACTTACTGTAGCTCAGTTCCCTCATATATTGGAAGTGTTTTGAGAAGTGGTAGACACTGTGGAATATCCCAGGTGTTGAACTTCCAGTATGCATCATAGAGGCCTAGATGCCTTACCCTGTACTTCACTCACAGTTTCAACGTTCTCTCTGCTCCGTCCTTGTTCTATCTTCTTTCCTCCACTGGAAAGACACTGTGAGAAGTGACATTCCGAATGAAGGAGTTTCCCTTAAACAGAACTTGCTATAGTCCAACGGATAGACGTCTGAGCCTGGAAAGCTATGTGCGCCTATTGCGGTTACCACAGAGTCAGTTCCAAAAGCTTACATCTTTCACAGACATAACACAGCAGTGAATCCCTCCTAAAGCACTCTTCCCTCTCAATGTAGGAAGCGTTTTCACGCAGATACTTAGTGTGGATCAACACTGGTGGTGAACATCCATTATGTGTTTGGCAGGCTTAAGTGCCATAGCGTGCCCTTTACTCACAGTACCTAATGTGCCCGTGTGTTTCCCTGTTCTATCATCATCCTCAAAGGAGAAACACTGTTATGAATGAGTATGCACCTGAAGTAGTTTGCCTGATCAGATACCTTCCTCCGCATCCCCTCTAAGGGGCCTGTATCAGACACTTCACGGTTGCTACCCAGACACGTCCTACACTTTCCAACTGAGCACAGACGCATCTCTGTCGTGAGAACTTACTGTAGCACAGTTCCCTCATATACTGGAAGTGTTTTGAGAAGAGCTAGACACTGTGGAACATCTGCGGGGTTGAACTTCCAGTATGCATTATAGCGGCTTACGTGCCTTACCCTTTACTTCATTCACGGAGCTGTATCTGCTAGTTCCGGGTATGGCTACCCCACGTCTGCCCTATGGACAGGTGTCCTTGGAGATGCTGTCCCCTTGGGACAAGAGGCACAGAACAGGCCGGCCTTCTGCCCTGACTCGTTCCTCAGAGTGGAGTATGTGCGCCTGCCCTAGCCGTTCCCTCGTGTCTTCCTAAAGCCAGGATTCGGTCTCTACGCCAGGGAGCGTTTGACGCCTGTCTTGCCTCCATCCCGCTGTTCTTCCCAGGGCAGGCACCGTTGCTTTAGGACTGTTTCCCGACTACAAGGCCAACGGCTCCTTCTCTTCTCCGGGGAGGCGTTCTGCTCCTTCACCAGACTTGCTCCTGGAGAGCACGGTGACAGCCGTGTCCCTAACCTTAATGCCCTTTCCAGAGGTACATCCACGCTTCTCTCGTAGGCAGTGGGGATGCTAGGGCAAGAGAACTTCGCTCCATGCCGGTTTCTTCCACCGTGGGGCTGAGACTAGCTCAGGCAAGCAGCAGCAGCATCCCACAAAGCAACTCAGATTTCCCAACGAATGCTGTGCTTTCCCAGAGGAGGAGCCAGGGCCAAGAGGCTTTCACTGTATGGTGGTTTCTCCCACCTTGAAACTTGGCCTAGGCAAGCAGGAGCAGCAGCCCACAGAACCGACTCTGATTTCTAAGCAAACGGAGAGGGTGACACTTGTCTTGCCACCTGCCCGCTATTCTTGCCAATGCAGGCTCTCCTGTTTCATGACCTTTCGTTAAGGCTGTTTCCACAGGCGCAACCACGCTTCTCTCTCAAGGAGAGGGGATGCCCGGGAAAGAGGATATCGTACCCTGCGGGTTTATGACAGCGTGCTTCGGAGACTATGTTCAGGCAAGCGGCATCCGCATCGCACAGAACCGACTCTGATTTCCCCAAGAATGCTGTGCTTTCCTAGAAGGGATGCCCAGGCAAAGAGGCTTTCGCTCTTTGCGGCATTCTCCCTTCGTGCTGCCAATACTAGGCTAAAGCAAGCAGAAACAGCAGCCCACAGAACCGACTCTTTTTTCCCAGCGACTGCTGTGCTTTCACAGAGGTTTTTCAGCTTGGCCTGAACCGCTCTTCGCTGCTGCTTCCTCAACAAGGCTTTGGGCGTTCGCTGGGTCGCGTCAGAGAAGTGGATTTGCGGGAGAGCTGGTGCCTCTTGGGCCTTGCTTTCCCGGGCTCTATGGTCGCACCCTGGGTTCACCCTGCCAGGCTGAACTACGCAGACACAGCCACCACCCTGCAAGAGCGTGCGTAGCCTAGGATGACACTCCATGCCAACTGCCATCTCCTGGCGTAGTAAGGCTGGGCTGTTTGCTCTGGCGTTCAGGCGGACTCGGGGACTAGGCCAGTGCCTCCCCCATAGGAAAGAAGAGGCTACAGGATCCCTGCACAGCGCCCGTGCACTGGGATGGGGAGCTTTGGGGGACTGTCTCCAATTCTTCCCCGACACAACCCCTGCCACCCCAACGCTGCCACATCTTGGAGGATGATGGCAACTGCCTGCCCTTTCTTCCAGGGAGCTGTATCTGCGAGTTCTGCTTATGGCGCCTGGTGGCAAGCCCATGTCTGCCCTAGGGACAGGTGGCCTTGGAGATACTGTCCCCTTGGGACCAGAGGTACAGAACAGGCCTGCCTTCTGCCCAGACTCCTTCCTCAGAGTGGAGTATTCGCGCCTGCCCTAGCCGTCCCCTCGTGTCTTCCTAAAGCCAGGCTTCCGTCTCTACACACAGGGAGCGGGTGACGCCTTTCTTTCCACCGTCCCGCTGTTCTTCCAAGCGCAGGCTCTCTGCTTTGCGACTGTTTCCCGACAACAAGGCCAACGGCTCCTTCTCTTCTCCCGGGGAGGCGTTCTGCTCCTTCCCCAGACTTGCTCCTGTGGAGCACGGAGACAGCCGTGTCCCTACCCTTAAGCCCCTTCCAGAAGTGCATCCACGCTTCTCTCACAGCCAGTGGGTATGCTAGGGCCAAGAGAATTTCGCTCCATGCGGGTTTCTTCCACCGTGTTGCGCAGACTATCTCAGGCAAGCAGCAGCAGCATCCCACCCAGCGACTCAGATTTCCCAATGAATGCCTTGCTTTCCCAGAGGAGGAGCCTGGGCAAAAGGGTTTTGCTGTATGCTGGTTTCTCCCACCTTGAGACTTGGCCCTGGAATGCAGGAGCAGTAGCCGGCAGAACCGACTCTGATTTCTGAGCAAACGGAGAGGGTGACACTTGTCTTGCCACCTGCCCGCTATTCTTGCCAATGCAGGGTCTGCTGTTTCATGACCTTTCGTTAAGGCTGTTTCCACAGGCGCAACTAAGCTTCTCTCTCAAGGAGAGGGGATGCACGGGCAAAGAGGATGTCGCTCCATGCGGTTTTATGACACCGTGCTTCGGAGACTATGTTCAGGCGAGCGGCATCTGCATCGCACAGAACCGACTCGGATTTCCCCAAGAATGCTGTGCTTTCCTAGAGGGGATGCCCCGGCAAACAGGCTTTCGCTCTATGCGGGATTCTCCCACCGTGCTGCCAATACCAGGCTAAAGCAAGCAGCAACAGCAGCCCACAGAACTGACTCTTTTTTCCCAGCGACTGCTATGCTTTCGCAGAGGTTTTCAGCTTGGCATGAACCGCACTTTGCAGCTGCTTCCTCAGCAAGGCTTTGGGAGTTCGCTCTGTTGTGTCAGGGAAGTAGATCTGCGGGAGAGCTGGTGCCTCTTGGGCCTTGCGTTCCCGGGCTCCATGGGCGCACCCTGAGTTCACCCTGCCAGGCTGAACTACGCAGACACAGCCACAACCCTGCAGCAGCCTGCGTGGCCTAGGACGACACTCCATGCCAACTGCCATCTCCTGTCCTAGAAAGGCTTGGCTTCTTGCTCTGGCGTTCAGGCAGACTCGGGGACTAGGCCAGTGCCTTCCCCATAGGAAAGGAGAGGCGACAGGATCCATGCACAGCGCCCGTGCACTGTGATGGGGAGCTGTGGGGACTGTCCCCACTTCTTCCCCGACACAGCCCCTGCCACCCGCAACACTGCCACATCGTGGAGGAAGATCGCACCTGACTGCCCTTTCTTCAAGGGAGCTGGTTCTGCGAGTTCCGGGTATGGCGCCTGGTGGCAAGCCCAACTCTGCCCTAGGGACTGGTGGCCTTGGAGATGCTGTCCCCTTGGGACAAGAGGCACAGAACAGGCCTGCCCTCTGCCCAGACTACTTCCTCAGAGTGGAGTATGCGCGCCTGCCCTTGCCGTCCCCTCGTGTCTTCCTATAGCTAGGCTTCCATCTCTACGCACAGGGAGCGGGTGACGCTTGTCTTGCCACGGTCCCGCTGTTCTTCCCAGGGCAGGCTCTCCTGCTTTGCGACTGTTTCCCGACAACAAGGCCAACAGCTCCTTCTCTTCTCCCGGGGAGGCGTTCTGCTCCTTCCCCAGACTTGCTCCTGGGGAGCACGGTGACAGCCGTGTCCCTATCCTTAAGGCCCTTTCCGGATGTGCATCCACGCTTCTCTCGCAGGCAGTGGGGATTCTAGGGCCAAAAGAATTTCGCTCCATGCGGGTTTCTTCCACCGTGCTGCGGAGACTAGCTCAGGCAAGCAGCAGCAGCATCCCACAAACGACTCAGATTTCCAACGAATGCTGTGCTTTCCCAGAGGAGGAGCCTAGGCAAACAGGCTTTCGCTGTAGGGAGGCTTCTCCCACCTTGAGACTTGGCATTGGCAAGCAGGATCAGCAGCCCGCAGAAACGACTCTGATTTCTAAGCAAACGGAGAGGGTGACAGTTGTCTTGCCACCTACCCGCTATTCTTGCCAATGCAGGCCGTCCTGTTTCATGATGTTTCGTCTAGTCTGTTTCCACAGTGCAACCCGCTACTCTCTCAGGTAGAGGGGATGCCCGGGCAAAGAGGATTTCGCTCCATGCGGTTTTTTGACACCGTGCTTCGGAGACTATGTTCAGGCGAGCGGCATCCGCATCGCACAGAACCGACTCGGATTTCCCCAAGAATGCTGTGCTTTCCTAGAGAGGATGCCCAGGCAAACAGGCTTTCGCTCTATGCGGGATTCTCCCACCGTGCTGCCAATAATAGGCTAAAGCAAGCAGCAACAGCAGCCCACAGAACCGACTCTTTTTTCCCAGCGACTGCTATGCTTTCGCAGAGGTTTTCAGCTTGGCCTGAACCGCACGTCGCTGCTGCTTCCTCAGCAAGTCTTTGGGTGTTCGCTGTGTCGCGTCAGGGAAGTAGATCTGCGGGAGAGCTGGTGCCTCTTGAGCCTTGTGTTCCTGGGTTCCAAGGTCGCACCCTGGGTTCGCCCTGCCAGCCTGAATTACGCAGACACAGCCACAACCCTGCAGCAGCTTGAGTGGCTTTTTGCTCTGGCGTTCAGGCGGTGTCGGGGCCTAGGCCAGTGCCTTCCCCATAGGAAAGGAGAGGCACAGGACCCGTGGACAGCTCCGGTGCACTGGGATGGGGCGCTGTGGGGGACTGTCCCCACTTCTACCCCGACACATCACCTGCCACCCCCAACGCTGCCACCTCTTGGAGGAAGATGGCACCTGATTGCCCTTTCTTCCAGGGAGCTATAGCTGCGAGTTCCGGGTATGGCGCCTGGTGGCAAGCCCACGTCAGCCCTGGGGACAGGTGGCCTTGGAGATGCTGTCCCCTTGGGACAACAGGCAAAGAACAGGCCTGCCTTCTGACCAGGCTCCTTCCTCAGAGTGGAGTATGCGCGCCTGCCCTAGCCGTCCCCTCGTGTCTTCCTAAAGCCAGGCTTCCGTCTGTATGCACAGGGAGCGGGTGACGCTTGTCTTGCCACGGTCCCGCTGTTCTTCCCAGGGCAGGCTCTCCTGTTTGCGACTGTTTCCCGACAACAAGGCCAACGGCTCCTTCTCTTCTCCCGGGGAGGCGTTCTGCTCCTTCCCCAGACTTGCTCCCGGGGAGCACGGTGACAGCCGTGTCCCTATCCTTAAGGCCCTTTCCGGATGTGCATCCACGCTTCTCTCGCAGGCAGTGGGGATACTAGGGCTAAGAGAATTTCGCTCCATGCGGGTTTCTTCCACCGTGTTGCGCAGACTATCTCAGGCAAGCAGCAGCAGCATCTTACATAGCAACTCAGATTTCCCAACGAATGCTGTGCTTTCCCAGAGGAGGAGCCTGGGCAAAGAGGCTTTCACTGTAGGGTGGTTTCTCCCACCTTGAGATTTGGCCTAGGCAAGCAGGAGCAGCAGCCTGCAGAACCGACTCTGATTTCTAAGCAAACGGAGAGGGTGACACTTGTCTTGCCACCTGCCCGCTATTCTTGCCAATGCAGGCTCTCCTGTTTCATGACCTTTCGTTAAGGCTGTTTCCACAGGCGCAACCACGCTTCTCTCTCAAGGAGAGGGGATGCCCGGGAAAGAGGATATCGTACCCTGCGGGTTTATGACAGCGTGCTTCGGAGACTATGTTCAGGCGAGCGTCATCCACATCGCACAGAACCGACTCGGATTTCCCCAAGAATGCTGTGCTTTCCTAGAGGCGATGCCCAGGCAAAGAGGCTTTCGCTCTATGCGGGATTCTCCCACCATGCTGCCAATACTAGGCTAAAGCAAGCAGCAACAGTAGCCCACAGAACCGACTCTTTTTTCCCAGCGACTGCTATGCTTTCGCAGAGGTTTTCAGCTTGGCCTGAACCGCCCTTCGCTGATGCTTCCTCAGCAAGCCTTTGGGCTTTCGCTCTGTCGCGTCAGGGAAGTAGATCTGCGGGAGAGCTGGTGCCTCTTGGGCCTTGCTTTCCCGAGCTCCATGGTCGCACCCTGGGTTCACCCTGCCAGGCTGAACTACGCAGACACAGCCAACACCCTGCAGCAGCGTGTGTGGGCTAAGATGACACACCATGCCAACTGCCATCTCCTGGCCTAGTAAGGATTGGCTTGTTGCTCTGGCGATCAGGCGGACTCGGGGACTAGGCCAGTGCCTTCCCCATAGGAAAGGAGAGGCGACAGGATCCATGCACTGCACCCGTGCACTGGGATAGGGAACTGAGGGGGACTGTCCCCACTTCTTCCCCGACACACCCCCTGACACCCCCAACGCTGCCTCATCTTGGAGGAAGATGGCACCTGACTGCCCTTTATTCCAGGGAGCTTATCTGCGAGTTCCGGGTATGGCGCCTGGTGGCAAGCCCACGTCTGCCCTAGGGACTGGTGGCCTTGGAGATGCTGTCCCCTTGGGACAAGAGGCACAGAACAGGCCTGCCTTCTGCCCAGACTCCTTCCTCAGAGTGGAGTATGCGTGCCTGCCCTAGCCGTCCACTCGTGTCTTCCTAAAGCCAGGCTTCCGTCTCTACGCACAGGGAGCGGGTGACGCTTGTCTTGCCACGGTCCCGCTGTTCTTCCCAGGGCAGGCTCTCCTGCTTTTCGACTGTGTCCCGACAACAAGACCAACGGCTCCTTCTCTTCTCCCGGGTAGGCGTTCTGCTCTTTCCCTAGACTTGCTCCTGTGGAACTAGGTGACAGCCGTGTCCCTATCCTTAAGGCCCTTTCCAGATGTGCATCCACGCTTCTCTCGCAGGCAGTGGGGATGATAGGGCCAAGAGAATTTCGCTCCATGCGGGTTTTTTCCACCGTGCTGCGCAGAGTAGCTCAGGCAAGCAGCAGCAGCATCCCACAAAGCAACTCAGATTTCCCAACGAATGCTGTGCTTTCCCAGAGGAGGAGCCTGGGCAAAGAGACTTTCACTGTAGGGTGGTTTCTCCCACCTTGAGACTTGGCATAGGCAAGCAGGAGCAGCAGCCTGCAGAACCGACTCTGATTTCTAAGCAAATGGAGAGGGTGACACTTGTCTTGCCACGTGCCCGCTATTCTTGCCAATGCAGGCTCTCCTGTTTCATGACCTTTTGTTAAGGCTGTTTCCACAGGCGCAACCACGCTTCTTTCTCAGGTAGAGGGGATGCCCGGGCAAAGAGGATTTCGCTCCACCGGGTTTCTTACACCGTGCTTCGGAGACTATGTTCTGGCGAGCGGCATCCGCATCGCACAGACCCAACTCCGATTTCCCCAAGAATGCTGTGCTTTCCTAGAGGGGATGCCCCGGCAAACAGGCTTTCGCTCTATGCGGGATTCTCCCACCGTGCTGCCAATACTAGGCTAAAGCAAGCAGCAACAGCAGCCCACAGACCGACTCTTTTTTCCCAGCGCCTGCTATGCTTTCGTAGAGGTTTTCAGCTTGGCCTGAACCGCACTTCGCTGCTGCTTCCTCAGCAAGGCTTTGGGCGTTCGCTCTGTTGCGTCAGAGAAGTAGATCTGCGGGAGAGCTGGTGCCTCTTGGGCCTTGCGTTCCCGGGCTCCATGGTCGCACCCTGGTTTCACCCTGCCAGTCTGAACTACGCAGACACAGCCACAACGCCGCAGCAGCATGCGTGGCCTAGGACGACACTGCATGCCAACTGCATCTCCTGGCCTAGAAAGGCTTGGCTTCTTTCTCTGGCATTCAGGCGGACTCGGGGACTAGGCCAGTGCCTTCCTCATAGGAAAGGAGAGGCGACAGGATCCTTGCACAGCGCCCGTGCACTGGGATGCGGAGCTGTGGGGGACTGTCCCCACTTCTTTCCCGACACACCCCCTGCCACCCCCAACGCTGCCACATCTTGGAGGTAGATGGCCCCTGACTGCCCTTTCTTCCAGGGAGCTGTATCTTTGAGTTCCGGGTATGGCGCCTGGTGGCAAGCCCACGTCTGCCCTAGGGACAGTTGGCCTTGTAGATGTTTTCCCCTTGGGACAAGAGGCACAGAACAGGCCTGCCCTCTGCCCAGACTCCTTCCTCAGAGTGGAGTATGCGCGCCTGCCCTAGCCGTCCCCTCGTGTCTTCCTAAAGCCAGGCTTCCGTCTCTACGCACAGGGAGCGGGTGACGCTTGTCTTGGCACCGGCTCGGTGTTTCAGCTAGGGAAGACTCTCCTGATTTGCGAGTGTTTCCCGACAACATGGCCAACGGCTACTTCTATTCTCCTTGGGCGGTGTGTTGCTCCTTCCCCAGACTTGCTCCTGGGGATTTTGGTGACAGCCGTGTCCCTTTCCTTCAGGCCTTTTCCAGATATGCATCCACGCTTCTCTCTCTGGCAGAGAGGATGTTATGTCGAAGAGAATTTCGCTCCATGTGTGTTTCTTCCACCGTGCTGTGGAGACTAGCTCAGGCAAGCAGCAGCAGCATCCCACAAACCCAACTCAGATTTCCCACCAAATGCTGTGCTTTCCCAGAGTAGATGCCTGGGCAAAGAGGCTTTCGCTGTATGCAAATTTCTCCCATCTTGAGACTTGGCCTAGGCAAGCAGGAGCTGCAGCCCGTAGAACCGACTCTGATTTCTCAGCAAATGGGGAGGGTGACACTTGTCTTGCCACCCACCCGCTGTTCCTGCCATGGCAGACTCTTCTGTTTCACGACTGTTTCCCAACAAGGCCAAGGGCCCCTTCTCTTCTCCCGGGGCGGCATGCTGTGCCTTGCCTAGACATGATCTTGGGAAGTGCAGTGACAGACGTGTCCCTTTCCTTAAAGCTGTTTCTACAGGCGCAAACACACTTCTTTCTCAGGCCGAGGGGATGCCCGGGCAAAGAGGATTTTGCGCCATGCAGTTTTTTTACACCGTGCTGTGGAGACTATGTTCAGGGAAGCGGCATCAGCATCCCAGAGAACCCACTCTGATTTCCCAACGAAATCTGTGCTTTCCCAGAGGAGATGCCTGGGCAAAGAGGCTTTGGCTGTAAGCGGGTTTCTCCCACCATGTGAGTGGACTCAGGCAAGCAGCAGCACCAGCCGGCAGAACTGACTCTGGTTTCTCAGCAAATGGAGAGGGTGACACTTGTCTTGCCACTCGCCCGCTGTTCTTGCCATGGCAGGCTCTCCTGTTTCACGACCGTTTCCCGAAAGCAAGGGCAAGGGCCCCTTCTCTTCTCCTGGGGCGGCGTGCTGTGCCTTGCTCAGACATGATCCTGGGAAGCGTGTCCCTTTCCTAAAGGCTTTTTCTACAGACGCAACCACCATTCTCTATCAGGACGAGGGGATTCCCTGGCAAGGAGGATTTCGCTCCTTTCGGGTTAATTATTCCGTGCATCAGAGACTATGTTCAGGCAAGCGGCATCACCATCCCACAGAACCGACTCTGATTTCCCAAAGAATGTTGTGCGTTCCCTGAAGAGATGCCTGGGCTAGGAGGCTTTCGCTGTATGTGGGTTTCTCCCACCGTGAGAATGGGCTCAGGCAAGCAGCAGCAGCAGCCCCCAAAACCGACTCTGATTTCTCAGCAAATGGAGAGGTTGACACTTGTGTTGCCACCCGCCCGCTGCTCCTGCTATGGCAGGCTCTCCTGTTTCACGACTGTTTCCCGACAGCAAGGCCAAGGGCCCCTTCTCTTCTCCCGGGGCGGAGTGCTGCGCTTTGCCCGGACATGCTCCTGGGGAGCGCAGTGACAGATGTGTCCCTTTCCTTAAGCCTGTTTCCACAGGCACAACCACGCTTCTTTCTCAAGCCGAGGAGATGCCCAGGGAAAGAGGATTTCGCTCCATGTGGGTTTTTTACACCGTGCTTCAGAGACTATGTTCAGGCAAGCAGCATCAGCATCCCACAGAACCGACTCGGATTTCCCAACGAATGCTGTGCTTTTCCAGAGGAGATGCCTGGGCAAAGAGGCTTTCTCTGTATGCGGGTTTCTCCCATCGAGAGACTGGGCTCAGGCAAGAAGCAGCACCAGCCCGCAGAATCGACTCTGGTTTCTCAGCAAATGGAGAGGGTGACACTTGTCTTGCCGCACGCCCGCTGTTCCTGCCATGGCAGGCTCTCCTGTTTCACGACTGTTTCCCGACAGCAAGGCCAAGGGCCCCTTCTCTTCTCCCGGGGCGGCGTGCTGTGCCTTGCCTGAACATGCTCCTGGGGAGTGCAGTGACAGACGTGTCCCTTTCCTTAAGCATGTTTTCACAGGCGCAGCCACGCTTCTCTCTCAAGCCGAGGGGATGCCCGGGAAAAGAGGGTTTCACTCCATGTGGGTTTTTTACACCGTGCTTCAGAGACTATGTTCAGGCAAGCGGCATCAGCATCTCACAGAACTGACTCTGATTTCCCAACGATTGCTGTGCTTTTCCAGAGAAGATGCCTGGGCAAAGATGCTTTCGCTGTATGTGGGTTTGTCCCATCGAGAGAGTGGGCTCAGGCAAGCAGCAGCACCAGCCTGCAGAACCGACTCTGGTTTCTCAGCAAACGGAGAGCATGACACTTGTCTTGCCACCCGCCCACTGTTCCTGTCATGGCAGGCTCTCCTGTTTCACGACCGTTTCCCGACAGTAAGGCCAAGGGCCCCTTCTCTTCTCCCGGGGCGGCATGCTGTGCCTTGCCCAGACATGCTCCTGGGGAGTGCAGTGACACACGTGTCCGTTTCCTTAAGGCTCTTTCCACAGGCGCAACCACGCTTCTCTCTCAGGCCGAGGGGATGTCCGGGCAAAGAGGACTTCGCTACTTGCGGGTTAATTATACCGTGCATCAGAGACTATGTTCAGGCAAGTGGCATCAGCATCCCACAGAACCGACTCTGATTTCCCAAAGAATACTGTGCGTTCCCAGAGGAGATGCCTGGGCAAAGAGGCTTTCGCTGTATGCTGGTATCTCCCACCGTGAGACTGGGCTCAGGCAAGTAGGAGCAGCAGCTGCCCGCAGAACCGACTCTGATTTCTCAGCAAATGGAGAGGGTGACACTTGTCTTGCCACCTGCCCGCTGTTCCTGCCATGGCAGGCTTTCCTGTTTCACGACTGTTTCCCGACAGCAAGGCCAAAGGCCCCTTCTCTTCTCCCGGGGCGGCGTGCTGCGCCTTGCCTGGACATGCTCCTGGGGAGCGAAGTGACAATGTTGCCCTTTCCTTAAGGCTGTTTCCACAGGCAAAACCACGCTTCTCTCTCAGGCCGAGGGGATGCCCTGACAAAGACGATTTCTGTCCATGCGGGTTTATTACACCGTGCTTCGGATACTATGTTCAGGCAAACGGCATCAGCATCCCACAGAACCGACTCTGATTTCCCAAAGAATGCTGTGCTTTTCCAGAGGAGATGCCTGGGCAAGGACGCTTTCGCTGTATGCGAGTTTCTCCCACCATGAGACTGGGCTCAGGCAAGCAGCAGGACCAGCCCACAGAACCGACTCTGATTTCTCAGCAAATGGAGAGGGTGACACTTGTCTTGCCACCTGCCCGCTGTTCCTGCCATGGCAGGCTCTCCTGTTTCGTGACTGTTTCCCGACAGCAAGGCCAAAGGCCCCTTCTCTTCTCCCGGGGCGGCGTGCTGCGCCTTGCCTGGACATGCTCCTGGGGAGCGAAGTGACAATGTTGCCCTTTCCTTAAGGCTGTTTCCACAGGCAAAACCACGCTTCTCTCTCAGGCCGAGGGGATGCCCTGACAAAGACGATTTCTGTCCATGCGGGTTTATTACACCGTGCTTCGGATACTATGTTCAGGCAAACGGCATCAGCATCCCACAGAACCGACTCTGATTTCCCAAAGAATGCTGTGCTTTTCCAGAGGAGATGCCTGGGCAAGGACGCTTTCGCTGTATGCGAGTTTCTCCCACCATGAGACTGGGCTCAGGCAAGCAGCAGGACCAGCCCACAGAACCGACTCTGATTTCTCAGCAAATGGAGAGGGTGACACTTGTCTTGCCACCTGCCCGCTGTTCCTGCCATGGCAGGCTCTCCTGTTTCGTGACTGTTTCCCGACAGCAAGGCCAAGAGCCCCTTCTCTTCTCCCGGGGCGGCTTGTTGCGCCTTCCCAGACTTCCTCCTGGTAAGCACAGTGACATACGTGTTCCTTTCCTTAAGGCTTTTTCTACAGGTGCGTCCATGCTTCTCTCTCAGGCAGAGGGGATGCCCGGGCAAAGAGGATTTCACTCCATGCGGGTTTTTTACACCATGCTGTGGAGACTATGTTCAGTGAAGCGTCATCAGCATCCCAGAAAACCCACTCTGATTTCCCAATGAATGTTGTGCTTTCCCAGAGGAGATGCCTGGGCAAAGAGGCTTTCGCTGTATGTGGGTTTCTCCCATGGAGAGACTGGTCTCAGGCAAGCAGCAGCACCAGCCCATAGAACCGACTCTGGTTTCTCAGCAAATGGAGAGGATGACACTTGTCTTCCACCCGCCCGCTGTTTCTGCCATGGCAGGCTCTCCTGTTTCATGACCGTTTCCCAACAGCAAGGCCAATGGCCCCTTCTTTTCTCCAGGGGTGGCGTGCTGCGCCTTGCTCAGACATGCTCCTGGGGAGCGCAGTGACAGACTTGCCCCTTTCCTTAAGGCTGTTTTCACAGGCGCAACCACGCTTCTCTCACAGGCCGAAGGGAGGCATGGGCAAAGAGGATTTCGCTCCATGCAGGTTTATTACACCGTTCTTCGGATACTATGTTCAGGCAAACGGCATCAGCATCCCACAGAACCGACTGATTTCCCAAAGAATGCTGTGCTTTTCCAGAGGAGATGCCTGGGAAAAGACGCTTTCGCTGTATGCAAGTTTCTCCCACCGTGAGTCTGGGCTCAGGCAAGCAGCAGCACCAGCCCGCAAAACCGACTCTGATTTCTCCGCAAATGGAGAGGGTGACACTTGTCTTGGCACCCGCCCGCTGTTCCTGCCATGGCTGCCTCTCCTGTTTCACGACCGTTTCCCGACAGCAAGGCCAAGGGCCCCTTCTCTTCTCCCGGGGTGGCTTGCTGCGCCTTCCCAGACATGCTCATGTGATGCACAGTGACAGACGTGTCCCTTTCCTTAAGGCTTTTTCTACAGGTGCAACCACGATTCTCTCTCAGACAGAGGGGATACCTGGGCAAAGAGTATTTCACTCCATGCGGGTTTATTATACCGTGTATCGGAGACTATGTTCAGACAAAGGGCATCACCATCCCACAGGACCGACTCTGATTTCCCAAAGAATGCTGTGCATACCCAGAGGAGATGCCTGGGCAAAGAGGCTTTCGCTGTATGCGGGTTTCTCCCACTGTGAGACTGGGCTCAGACAAGCAGCAGCAGCAGCCCGCAGAACCGACTCTCATTTCTCAGCAAATGGAGAGGGTGACACTTGTCTTGCCACCCACCCACTGTTTCTGCAATGGCAGGCTCTCCTCTTTCACGATCGTTTCCCGACAGCAAGGCCAAGGGCCCCTTCTCATCTCCCGGGGCGACGTGCTGTGCCTTGCCCAGACATGCTCGTGGGAAGCACAGTGACAGACGTGTCCCTTTCCTTAAGGCTGTTTCCACAGGTGCAACCACGCTTCTCTCTCAGGCAGAGGGGATGCCTGGGCAAAGAGGATTTCGCTCCATGTGGGTTTATTATACTGTGCATCAGAGACTATGTTCAGGCAAGTGGCATCAGCATCCCACAGACCGAGTCTGATTTCCTAAAGAATGCTGTGCTTTCCCAGAGGCGATCATTGGGCAAAGAGGCTTTCACTGTATGCGGGTTTCTCCCACAGTGAGACTGGGGTCAGGAAAGCAGCAGCAGCAGCCCGCACACCAACTCTACTTTATCAGCGAATGCTGTGCTTCAGAGAGGTTTTGGGCTTGTTGCGAACCGCACTTCGCTGGTGCTTCCTGAGCAAGGCTTTGGGCATTCGCTCTGTCGCATCAGGGAAGAAGAGCTGCGGGAGAGCTGGTGCCTCTTGGGCCTTGCTTTCCTGTGCTCCATGGTTGCGCCCTGGGTTCACTCTGCCAGGCCCATACATAATAGAAAAAGATGTTTATGGAACACAATCAATGACCTTGTCTTGAATTCTGTGTCTGAAAAAGAAATGTTCTTAATAGAGATTTTAACTAGCGACCATATTTTGTCTACCGTCACTGCTTAACTTTCCATGGATGAGGAGTCAGATTTAAATTTGAGTAAATCAGATTTCACCCCTTAGTTAATTCTGATCAATACAGTATCATAAATGCCTTCAAGTTCTAAGAATACTCTTTGACTATTATTTTTTAATTTTAACTTATCCCAAGTTTATTATTTTCTGTGTCTCAATATGACCACACACATGTAGATCAGAGATGCCTTTTCCATGTATATGTATGGACATATGTATATGCTATCATACATAACACATATCATTAATTTACTATACTGTTCAATGTACTACAATGGTTCTTGCTTTAAGGAATAGCAAAGTCACCCATCATACCTCAAAAGAAGAAATTGAAAGAAAGAAAGAAAGAAAGAAAGCTAAACAGCAATTCCCACCTTGAAAAACAAAAAGATTAAGTAAAGGACTATGTATTTGCAAAAACAAAGGCCATTTAGGAGTATTTTTTACACCTCAAAATTACAGATAGAGCAAAAACACTCAGGATTAAATCCTTTAGCCTACTGGAGCCAATTCAGCTCATGGGAGACAATTATAAATTCTCAGAAATTTGGGGAGCAGGTTATTAAATATGGCCATTATTTAAAAAGTATATTGAAGCTCACAGTTGAATAATGTATCAAAAACAAAAGTGATAGAAACTAAAAATTCGTAATTTACTAATTATTTTGCTACATTTTACTACTATCAATGTACTTGGTGTGCTCTAATTTGATTATTATACCAGCCCCAGGGAAACACTATACAATCATGTGACACTGAACATCTCTTTCTGACACTTCTTTCACTGCTTTTATTTGGTGCCTTATAAGCGACCATGGTGAGGAATCTTACAGCACAGAAATCAATCTAAGCTACAATGCAAGGTGTTTTATCCCGCTCCATCCCAAAGGCAACTGCTGCTAAACATTTAAAAGCACACCACTGATATTCTGAACAGGGATGAATGTAGCTGAGTGGTTCACAACACAGCCTCTGAATCTGATCTTGTCCATTGATATCACTGTTTTCTTGCACAATTTTCTTAAATAAGTAGTGGACTAGTCTCTTCATCTGTAAAAAGGTTTATAAATCTTTTGAAGCACTTAACACTGTGTCTGGACTGGAAATTTAAGAGACCAGTAAATGCGAACTGTAATCACTATCAACCACAAGATGGAGCAATGATCTACAGAATGGGCCAGCGGGTTTAGTCTTATGTTCAAGAGAACGAGTAAAAATAGACAAATTAGGTTTTTTTCATAATTTACTTAGTTCTTTATATAGAATTGTATGCCTTAGGAGCCAGAGTGTAGGGAGAAATCAATTGCATTCTCTAAAAAACTACAAAGAAGAGGGTTTTTATACTTGTATAAAAACATGTATGCTTTCCTAATATTTTTTTTTATTTATAAGGATAATCAGGAAGTGATTAGTTCAAGCAGTGGAACATAAGATGGTAACGTTTAAGGCTTGAGAAAATAACGTAAGTTTAAAAAAAACCAATAAGGTGGAATAAGTTTTAAATTTATAGATGGACATCTTCCAAGATGTAAATTTATTACAACTTGAGGCTAGAATGATCATATCATGAACTTTCTGATTATACGCTACTCTTTTTTACCAAGAGATCCCATTTCTGTATTTTAATTTCAGAGTCCTTCTGACTGCCATATGTGAAATACACATTCTTGAGTGTTCTGAATTCCATTTGTTACAAAAAGGCAAAAAAAAAGAAAAATTGAGCAGCAGGATATATATGCTGCAGGCCCTCCACTCTGGACATAAGATAGGACACTTGAAATCCCTGTAACATGGATTTGTGATGATACCAGTGAGGTCACCCAGTTCTCTTTGCCTGAAAACCTCCTACACAGTCACCCCAGCTTCCCAGTTCTGTAGTTTTTGCTTGACAGTGTGAATCCTACTTCTGAATTCAAAGTGGGGAAGTGGGTTAGTAAGTGTAAAGTATAAATTCCTCAGTGTAAGGTTAGAGCTAGAGGGGTTTTCTGCAAGTGATTGTAGGAGGCACTGTCTGTAAGGAGATAAAATCAGTCCAGAAGTTCAAGTCATAAAGGGGGAAGGCACCAATGCACATCAAATTTGAAAAATGAAGCATGGCTTTAAAAGGAGAAAATAGTGGAAGAATTTGTGGATAAGACATGAGAGACTAGAAGACTTGCAGAGTATAGGAGTTTGGATGGTTGAGAAACTTGTCCATAAACTTAAAGTTTATCTGTTTCCCAACAGTGGTGGGAAGGTGGACAGTACTGCTTAAATGATCTGGACCAAATGTTCTTATTCTCTTTCCTCTTTTTAAGGTCTGTTTCTAAGCAATAAAACTTGGAAGAATTTTTTGATGTATTTCCATGATACTGACTTTCCCACCTGGAGTCTGGAAAATAAGAGTTATCCATTAGATGAGTACTAGGTGAATTTTCACTAAAGTGTAAATGATTCATAACCAAATTCCATAGGAATTTATAAAACCCAAAAGAGAGAGGTGTTGGAGAGGATTTAAAGGTCTAAAACCTCATGAGGCTCCCTACTACTGTGGTGGAATCTCAGGTATTCAGAAGCAGGTGGCCAGCATACATTTTGAAATGAAAGATCGTGAATTTACCTATTTAGCCAAGAGATGAATGATAAGTCGCTGCACTCTAACTTCATCAAGCCAATATCATGGCTCTCCAGAAAATAACACAATAATGACTATGTCAAACATAGAGATTCTGAGGATACCCGTATGGCCCCGGTGGTGAAGTGTCTGATTCTTGATTTCAGCTCAGGTCTTGATCTCAGGATGCAGAGTTCAAGCCCCTGCATTGGAGCAGAAAGAAAGGAAGGAAGGGAGAAATGGAGAATAGGAGACAGGAGGGAGTTAGGAAGGGAGAGGGGTGAAAGAGAAAGAAAGAAAGAGAGAGAGAAGAAAAAGGAAGGAAAGGAGGGAGGAAGAGGGACAGAAAGAAAGGACATAGGGATTCTGGACCTATTTGACTGCTTGTCATCTCTAGATTGGTATTATAATCTCTATTTAAAAAGATAAATAATGAAAGTTTTTAAAAAGATAAGTGATTAAATAATGAGCAGCATTCAAATTTATAGGTATATGCCATCATGCTCCTTCCACTACACCATGTTACTCATATACTATCAAGAAATAGAAAGGAGAAAGTATATGGAGTATTTTTGCCATAAGCCATAGAGTTTGTTAACATTCCGAGAGTGATCTATATTGAATACCATTAATGTGTACCTGGATCCCAGTGATGTGATTTCAAAGACTTAACTCAGAAGAAAAAAAAAGCACATTTAAATCTCATGCCAAAAAGTGACAGGTCAGTGAATGAAGACTCAGCTAAATGGAAAGGACATGTGAGGACAATATATCTAAGGTTCTGTGATATGATGAGAGAAACTCACTTGAGTTTATTTTGGCCACGAAAGATCAATGGAGTTGCTTTTTTTTTTTTTAAAGATTTTATTTATTTATTTGACAGACAGAGATCACAAGTAGGCAAGGAGAGACGTGGAGGCAGGCTCCCCGCTGAGCAGAGAGCCCGATACAGGGCTCGATTCCAGGACCCTGGGATCATGACCTGAGCCAAAGGCAGAGGCTTTAACCCACTGAGCCACCCAGGTGCCCCAGGATATTCTTTTACCCTAAACTGGTAAATACCCACAAATAATAATTCATTCTAAAAGTAATGACAAGACATAGCTTGCTGCACATGCACTAGACTCCATAACCATTGCTTTCTGCCCATCCAATAATTGGTTATTCTTTGTTTTTAATTGATTATCCAGAAGGAGACAATGGATTACTTCTTTTTTAAAAAAATGCATATTTAAATTCTGTATAGTTAACATGCACCATATTTTTATTTTCTGGGTAGAATTTAGCGATTCATCTGTGTTAAATAACATCCAGTGCTCATTCCATCAAGTGCCCTCCTTAATGCCAATCACCCAGTTACGCCATGTCCCCACATATTTCCCCTCCAGAAACTCTCAGTTTGTTCTCTACAGTTAAGAGTCTCTTATGATTTGTCTCCCTCTCTGTTTTCATCTGATTTTATTGTTCCTTCCCTTTCCCTGAGTTCATATCTTTTTTTTACTCTTAAATTCCATATGTGAGTGAACTCATATGGTATTTGTCTTTCTCTGTCTTACTTACTTCGCTTAGCATAATACCATGGAGTTCTATCCACATCATTGCAAATGACAGGATTTCGTACTTCTTTTTTTTTTCAATTTATTTATTTTCAGAAAAACAGTATTCATTATTTTTTCACCACACCCAGTGCTCCATGCAAGCTGTGCCCTCTATAATACCCACCACATGGTACCCCAACCTCCCATCCCCCCACCACTTCAAACCCCTCAGATTGCTTTTCAGAGTCCATAGTCTCTCATGGTTCATCTCCCCTTCCAATTTACCCAAAAGCATATACCCTCCCCAATGTCCATAACCCTACCCCCTTTCTCCCAACCCCCCTCCCCCCAGCAACCCACAGTTTGTTTCGTGAGATTAAGAGTCACTTATGGTTTGTCTCCCTCCCTATCCCATCTTGTTTCATGGATTCTTCTCCTACCCACTTAAGCCCCCATGTTGCATCACCACTCCCTCATATCAGGGATATCATATGATAGTCGTCTTTCTCCGCTTGACTTATTTCGCTAAGCATGATACGCTCTAGTTCCATCCATGTTGTCGCAAATGGCAAGATTTCGTTTCTTTTGATGGCTGCATAGTATTCCATTGTGTATATATACCACATCTTCTTGATCCATTCATCTGTTGATGGACATCTAGGTTCTTTCCATAGTTTGGCTATTGTGGACATTGCTGCTATAAACATTCGGGTTCACGTGCCCCTTTGGATCACTACGTTTGTATCTTTAGGGTAAATTCCCAGTAGTGCAATTGCTGGGTCATAGGGCAGTTCTATTTTCAACATTTTGAGGAACCTCCATGCTGTTTTCCAAAGTGGTTGCACCAGCGTGCATTCCCACCAACAGTGTAGGAGGGTTCCCCTTTCTCCGCATCCTCGCCAGCATCTGTCATTTCCTGACTTGTTGATTTTAGCCATTCTGACTGGTGTGAGGTGATATCTCATTGTGGTTTTGATTTGTATTTCCCTGATGCCGAGTGATATGGAGCACTTTTTCATGTGTCTGTTGGCCATCTGGATGTCTTTGCAGAAACGTCTGTTCATGTCCTCTGCCCATTTCTTGATTGGATTATTTGTTCTTTGGGTGTTGAGTTTGTTAAGTTCTTTATAGATTTTGGACACTAGTCCTTTATCTGATATGTCGTTTGCAAATGTCTTCTCCCATTCTGTCAGTTGAATTTTGGTTTTGTTAACTGTTTCCTTTGCTGTGCAAAAGCTTTTGATTTTGATGAAATCCCAAAAGTTCCTTTTTGCCCTTGCTTCCCTTGCCTTTGGCGATGTTCCTAGGAAGATGTTGCTGCGGCTGAGGTCGAAGAGGTTGCTGCCTGTGTTCTCCTCAAGGATTTTGATGGATTCCTTTCTCACATAGAGGTCCTTCATCCATTTTGAATCTATTTTTCTGTGTGGTGTAAGGAAATGGTCCAATTTCATTTTTCTGCACGTGGCTGTCCAATTTTCCCAACACCATTTATTGAAGAGGCTGTCTTTTTTCCATTGGACATTCTATCCTGCTTTGTCGAAGATTAGTTGACCATAGAGTTGAGGGTCTATTTCTGGGCTCTCTATTCTGTTCCATTGGTCTATGTGTCTGTTTTTGTGCCAGTACCATGCTGTCTTGATGATGACAGCTTTGTAATAAAGCTTGAAGTCCGGAATTGTGATGCCACCAACTTTGGCTTTCTTTTTCAATATCCCTTTGGCTATTCGAGGTCTTTTCTGGTTCCATATAAATTTTAAAATTATTTGTTCCATTTCTTTGAAAAAGATGGATGGTACTTTGATAGGAATTGCATTAAATGTGTAGATTGCTTTAGGTAGCATAGACATTTTCACAATATTTATTCTTCCAACCCAGGAGCATGGAACATTTTTCCATTTCTTTGTGTCTTCCTCAATTTCTTTCATGAGTACCTTATAGTTTTCTGAGTATAGATTCTTAGCCTCTTTGGTTAGGTTTATTCCTAGGTATCTTATGGTTTAGGGTGCAATTGTAAATGGGATTGACTCCTTAATTTCTCTTTCTTCTGTCTTGTTGTTGGTGTAGAGAAAGGCAACTGATTTCTGTGCATTGATCTTATATCCTGACACTTTACTGAATTCCTGTATAAGTTCTAGCAGTTTTGGAGTGGAGTCTTTTGGGTTTTCCACATAGAGTATCATATCATCTGCGAAGAGTGATAATTTGACTTCTTCTTTGCCGATTTGGATGCCTTTAATTTCCTTTTATTGTCTGATTGCTAAGGCTAGGACTTCTAGTACTATGTTGAATAGCAGTGGTGATAATGGACATCCCTGCCGTGTTCCTGACCTTAGTGGAAAAGCTTTCAGTTTTTCTCCATTGAGAATGATATTTGCGGTGGGTTTTTCATAGATGGCTTTGATGATATTGAGGTATGTGCCCTCTATCCCTACACTTTGAAGGGTTTTGATCAGGAAGGGATGCTGTACTTTGTCAAATGCTTTTTCAGCATCTATTGAGAGTATCATATGGTTCTTGTTCTTTCTTTTATTGATGTGTTGTATCACATTGACTGATTTGCGGATGTTGAACCAACCTTGTAGCCCTGGGATAAATCCCACTTGGTCGTGGTGAATAATCCTTTTAATGTACTGTTGAATCCTATTGGCTAGTATTTTGGTGAGAATTTTTGCATCTGTGTTCATCAAGGATATTGGTCTATAGCACTCTTTTTTGATGGGATCCTTGTCTGGTTTTGGGATCAAGGTGATGCTGGCCTCATAAAATGAGTTTGGGAGTTTTCCTTCCATTTCTATTTTTTGGAACAGTTTCAGGAGAATAGGAATTAGTTCTTCTTTAAATGTTTGGTAGAATTCCCCCGGGAAGCCATCTGGCCCTGGGCTTTTGTTTGTTTGGAGATTTTTAATGACTGTTTCAATCTCCTTACTGCTTATGGGTCTGTTCAGGCTTTCTATTTCTTCCTGGTACAATTTTGGTAGTTTATATGTTTCTAGGAATGCATCCATTTCTTCCAGATTGTCAAATTTGTTGGCGTAGAGTTGCTCATAGTATGTTCTTATAATAGTTTGTATTTCTTTGGTGTTAGTTGTGATCTCTCCTCTTTCATTCATGATTTTATTTATTTGGGTCCTTTCTCTTTTCTTTTTGATAAGTCTGTCCAGGGGTTTATCAATTTTATTAATTCTTTCAAAGAACCAGCTCCTAGTTTTGTTGATTTGTTCTATTGTTTTTTTTTTCTATTTCATTGATTTCTGCTCTGATCTTTATGATTTCTCTTCTCCTGCTGGGGTTAGGGTTTCTTTCTTGTTCTTTCTCCAGCGCCTTTAGGTTTAGGGTTAGGTTGTGTACCTGAGACCTTTCTTGTTTCTTGAGAAAAGCTTGTACTGCTATATATTTTCCTCTCAGGACTGCCTTTGTTGTGTCCCACAGATTTTGAACCGTTGTATTTTCATTATCATTTGTTTCCATGATTTTTTTCAATTCTTCTTTAATTTCCTGGTTGACCCATTCATTCTTTAGAAGGATGCTGTTTAGTCTCCATGTATTTGTGTTCTTTCCAAACTTCCTCTTGTGGTTGAGTTCTAGCTTCAGAGCATTGTGGTCTGAAAATATGCAGGGAATGATCCCAATCTTTTGATACCGGTTGAGTCCTGATTTAGGACCGAGGATGTGATCTATTCTGGAGAATGTTCCATGTGCACTAGAGAAGAATGTGTATTCTGTTGCTTTGGGATGAAATGTTCTGAATATATCTGTGATGTCCATCTCATCCAGTGTATCATTTAAGGCCTTTATTTCCCTGTTGATCTTTTGCTTGGATGATCTGTCCATTTCAGTGAGGGGAGTGTTAAAGTCCCCTACTATTATTGTATTATTGTTGATGTGTTTCTTTGATTTTGTTATAAATTGGTTTATATAGTTGGCTGCGCCCACGTTGGGGGCATAGATATTTAAAATTATTAGATCTTCTTGTTGGACAGACCCTTTGAGTATGATATAGTGTCCTT
Source organism: Neogale vison (assembly GCF_020171115.1). Taxonomy (NCBI): domain Eukaryota; kingdom Metazoa; phylum Chordata; class Mammalia; order Carnivora; family Mustelidae; genus Neogale; species Neogale vison. Next base: position 122,103,734 of record NC_058092.1, on the reverse strand, counting down.
CCTCATCTCTTATTATAGTCTTTGGCTTAAAATCTAATTGATCTGATATAAGGATTGCCACTCCTGCTTTTTTCTGATGTCCATTAGCATGGTAAATTCTTTTCCACCCCCTCACTTTAAGTCTGGAGGTGTCTTTGGGTTTAAAATGGGTTTCTTGGAGGCAACATATAGATGGGTTTTGTTTTTTTATCCATTATGATACCCTGTGTCTTTTGATTGGGGCATTTAGCCCATTAACATTCAGGGTAACTATTGAGAGATATGATTTTAGTGCCATTGTATTGCCTGTAAGGTGACTGTTACTGTATATTGTCTCTGTTCCTTTCTGATCTACCACTTGTAGGCTCTCTCTTTGCTTAGTGGACCCCTTTCAGTATTTCCTGTAGAGCTGGTTTGGTGTTTGCAAATTCTTTCAGTTTTTGTTTGTCCTGGAAGCTTTTAATCTCTCCTTCTATTTTCAATGATAGCCTAGCTGGATATAGTATTCTTGGCTGCATGTTTTTCTCGTTTAGTGCTCTGAAAATGTCATGCCAGCTCTTTCTGGCCTGCCAGGTCTCTGTGGATAAGTCAGCTGCCAATCGAATACTTTTACCATTGTATGTTACAGACTTCTTTTCCCGGGCTGCTTTCAGGATTTTCTCTTTGTCACTAAGGCTTGTAAATTTTACTATTAGGTGACGGGGTGTGGGCCTATTCTTATTGATTTTGAGGGGTGTTCTCTGAACCTCCTGAATTTTGATGCTCGTTCCCTTTGCCATATTGGGGAAATTCTCCCCAATAATTCTCTCCAGTATACCTTCTGCTCCCCTCTCTCTTTCTTCTTCTTCTGGAATCCCAATTATTCTAATGTTGTTTCGTCTTATGGTGTCACTTATCTCTCGAATTCTCCCCTCATGGTCCAGTAGCTGTTTGTCCCTATTTTGCTCAGCTTCTTTATTCTCTGTCATTTGGTCTTCTATATCGCTAATTCTTTCTTCTACCTCATTTATCCTAGCAGTGAGAGCCTCCATTTTTGATTGAACTTCATTAATAGCTTTTTTGATTTCAACTTGGTTAGATTTTAGTTCTTTTATTTCTCCAGAAAGGGCTTTGATATCTCTGGAGAGGGTTTCTCTAATATCTTCCATGCCTTTTTCAAGGCCGTCTATAACCTTGAGAATTGTCATTTTGAACTCTAGATCTGACATATTACCAATGTCTGTATTGATTAGGTCCCTAGCCTTCGGTACTGCCTCTTGTTCTTTTTTTTGTTGTGAATTTTTCTGCCTTGTCATTTTGTCCAGCTAAGAGTATATGAAGGAGCAAGTAAAATACTAAAAGGGTGGCAACAATCCCAGGAAAATATGCTTTAACCAAATCAGAAGAGATCCCAAATCGTGAGGGGGACTTTCTCCCCCCTCTCGATTGGGTGAGAGATCTCCTCTGATTGGGATCTCCTTTGATTGGGATCTCCCAATCTCTTCTGATTGGGATCTCTTCTGATTTGGGGATAAAAAGAGGTTCAAAAAGAAAGAAAGAAAAAAAGAATTAAAAAAAAGAGATTGAATTAAAAATTCAATCAAGAATTTAAAAAAGAATTAAGAAAAAAAAGATTGAAGAGATTAGGATCTCTTCTGATTTGGGGATAAAAAGAGGTTCAAAAAGAATGAAAGAAAAAAAGAATTAAAGAAAAGAAAATGAATAAAGAAACGTATAAAAAAGCAAAATATATATATATATATATATATATATATTAGATAATCTAGTTAAAAAACGTTAAAAAAGAAAAGGGTAAAAGTTATAAAAAATTTTAGCAGAAGAAGAGAAAAAAAATGAAAAAAAAATAAATTAACTGCAAGACTAAAAAATCACAGGCAGAAAGCCATGAGTTCCGTGGTTTGTTTTCTCCTCCTCTGGAATTCTGCTGCTCTCTCCTTGGTATTGAAACTGCACTCCTTGGTAGGTGAACTTGGTCTTGCCTGGATTTCTTGTTGATCTTCTTGGGGAGGGGCCTGGTGTAGTGATTCTCAAGTGTCTTTGCCCCAGGCGGAATTACACCGCCCTTACCAGGGGCCGGGTTGAGTGGTCTGCTAGGCTTTGCTTTCAGGAGCTTTTGTTCCCTGAGCGCTTTCCGTAGAGTTCCGGAGGACGGGAACACAAATGGCGGCCTCCTGGTCTCCGGCCCGGAGGAGCCAAGAGCCCGGGGCCCCGCTCCCCTGTGCGCCCTCAACGAACAGCTCCTAGTAACTCGTGTCTGCCTAACCTCTGGCCACGCTCCGAGCTCACCGAGCTTGCGACCAGTACAAGGCAACTCCAAGTTGCGTGTTTACTGTCGGCTCTGTCTCTGCAGCCGGCTTTCCCGTTCCAATATCCGCAAGCTCTGTGACACTCAGACTCCCACGATCCTTCTGTGACCCCGCAGGACCTGAGGTCACGCCGACCCCGTGTGGGCTTCGCCCCGGTTTAGCCTCCGGAGCAATGTCCCTCAGCGGAACAGACTTTTAAAAGTCCTGGTTTTGTGCTCCGTTGCTCCGCCGCTTGTCGGGAGTCGGCCCCTCCCCCCGGGGTCTATCTTCCCGTCGCTTTGGATTCACTTCTCCGCCAGTCCTACCTTTCAGAAAGTGTTTGTTTTTCTGTTTCTAGAATTGCTGTTCTTCTTCTCTTCGATCTTCTGATGGATTTGCAGGTGTTTGCAATCTTTAGATAAGCTCTCTAGCTGATCTCCTGCTAGCTGAGGTAGTCTCAGCCTGCTACTTCTCCGCCATCTTGACTCCAGGATTTCGTTCTTCTTGATGGCTGAGTAATATTCTGTGATGTGTGTGTACATGTATATACCACATCTTCTTTATTAATTCATCTGTTGATGGACATCTGGGCTCTTTCTGTAGTTCAGATATTGTGGGTGTTGCTGCTATAAATTTTGGGATGCATGTGCCCCTTTGTATCCCTATGCTTTTTCCTTTGGATAAATACTTAGTGGTGCAATTGTTGGGTTATAAGGTAGCTCTATTTTTAAACTTTGGAAGAACCTCTATGTTGTTTTCCAGGGTGGCTGCACCAGTTTGCATTCCCACCAACTGTGTAGAGGGTTCCTCTTACACTCTGCACCCTTGCCAACGCCTATTGTTTCTGGAGTAGTTAATTTTAGTCATTCCAACTGGTATGAGGTGGTATCTCATTGTGGTTTTGATTTGTATTTCCCTGATGCCAAATGATATTGAGCAGGTTTTCATGTGTCTGTTGGCCATTTGGATGTCTTCGTTGCAGAAATGTATGTTCATGTCCTCTGCCCATTTCTTGACTGGATTTTTTGGTTCTGGGGTGTTGAGTTTTATAAGTTCTTTATAGACTTTGTGTTACTTCTCTACACATGTTTAGTTAATTTGATCCTTTGTTTTTTGCTCCAACTTGGGATTCTGAAAAGGTGGGAGAATGTTATACTCCTGTCAGTTTCAATTTCAGATCTATCCCTGATAACATGCAATTACTAGAGGTCTTCACTAAATTAAATATATGGGTGAATTTGATTGAAATTGATGTTGATATCTTCCTTGTTTTGAGATCACAGATACAGAAGTCTTGGTATCATATACAATAAAAGGGCTTTCACAATATTAATAAACCAACGAACTAAAAAGTAACATTTGAGTGAGTGACAAGGTGTAATAAAACTTAGCTTAAGTAATACACTATGAATCTGGAAGAACTGCTTTATCCCTTGCAAGGTTCTCTAAAAGAAATATGTACCCTTACTACCAATGCCTTTTCATCTATACATGTATTTAAGTAACTAGTCAACAGAATAAGATCTTTTTTATAAAAAAATGACAAAATGGTGGGCCATGTGTATATCAGAAAAGTATAGGAGACAAACACAAAATGATTAGTTTAATTATAGTAGACAAAAAGAGGAAACTTCATGCTTAAACAGCAAATCCTATCTGGAACGCCTGGGTGGCTCAGTGGGTTAAAGCTTCTGATTCTGGCTCAGGTTATGATCCTGGGGTCCTGGGATCAAGCCCTGCATTAGGCTCTCTGCTCAGTAGGGAGCCTGCTTCCCCCATACCCCTGCCTATTTCTCTGCCTACTTATAATCTCTCTCTCTGTGTGTGTCAAATATATAAATAAAATATTTTAAACAACAAAACCAGTTAATACAAATTGAGATATGCACTTAAATATTCATGTATTTGTTACGGGTATTTATATCTTCTATGTGTTGTACATTCTGCCTAGTTGGTGCTGGAATATTAAAATATATTAGTTATGGTCCTGGAGTTGAGATCCTCAGATGCTGGCCAGGACCCAGGTAAAAACAATAGCAACAACACCAAACCATAATAAAATGAGGAGACACATATGAGGTGGCCCCAGGAAAATGGATGCAAGGAACAGTTGGGAGTAGTGACTTCTTATAATTAACCACATCAGAGGCTGGCATTTAAAAAATTGAAACTTAAGTAGGACTTGATTAGATGAGCAATAGAAGATCATAGTCAATGATCTTGTCATTAGTATTTGCATGTTTGGAAAGAAATAATTATTAGGAAAGAAAGAATGATAGGGAAGTCCATAGCTATGGTTTGAGAATTAGAAAAACTATGTAAAGAAAAGACATCATGTCAAAGTCAGAAGTAACAGAGCTAGGATGTTGCGACCCAATGTCATAGTTTACTAAAGTAATTCTTCAATCCTGCACTGCAGTTACATCCATCAATTATACATACCCTCTTATCACAGAATTCCTATTCTTTTTAATTTTTTTAAAAATTTTAATTCCAGTACAGTTAACATATAGTGCTTTATTCCTTTCTGGTGTATGACATGGTGATTCAACATTCTATATGTTACTCAGTGTTCCATCGTGATGAGTATGAGAAGTATGCTCTTTCATCCCCATCACCTCTTTTAGCCATCGCCCCACCAAACTCTCCTCTGCTAACTACTCTCCTTTATATTCTCTGTTCTCTGTAGTTAAGAGAATTGCTCTTCTAAACACAAAACAAAAAGTGTCCATATGTCAATGTATATATTAGTGTTCTTATCAATACTCTGCAAAAGCTGGAACCAACTCTGCTCATGGAATAGTTATGGAATAGATAAATATGTAGTGGTATAGTCACTCAGCAGAATACAATGATTCTTTTTAAAAAATTTACATTATTGCTTCTGTAATGAGTTACACAGTGAGGATTCAAACCCAGACAGTCTTGCTCCCGTCCTGAGTTTTAGCCTTCACTACATTAAGTGTCTGAAAGTATGCTGAATTCATATCCTGATTCTGAAGAACATTAAACAAAAATCTTTCCTATCTGTCTTCTTCCAACCTCTGTCCATCAATTTCACTAGGACAGCCAGATTGAACCAGTAATCTCAACTCTGGAAGACAATATCCCTACTAGACTATGTCTTTCACAGAATTATGACGTACTTAATTCTGGTGTTATATGCATGGATGAGTGTATTTATTAACTACCCTCCCCCACCAGAACCTACTAATCTCTTTCTTTCTCTCTCTTTTAAAGGTTTTATTTATTTGACAGAGAGAGATCACAAGTAGGCAGAGAGGCAGGAAAGAGAGAAAGGAGGAAACAGGCTGTATGACGAGCTGGGAGCCCAATGCAGAACTTGATCCTAGGACCCTGAGATCATGACCCGAGCCAAAGGTACATGCTTATTATCACCCAGGTACTCAGAACCTACTGCTCTTTAGAGAAGCATCAAATCTAACTATATTCTCATACAAACACAGTAGCTGGAATGTAAGAAAAGCTGCATATAATAGAATCTTATCCCATCTAAATGTCTGTTTTTTAATTTATTTAAGTGGACCCCATCTATTTTAGCAATCAGTGAAGTAGAAAAGAAAAGTAAGGGATGGATATTCCTGGTTGATTTTAGCCAATCCCTGGACTTGCCTCCGTTTCGCTGTACCTGCTGTTTGTTCTCACTCCCAAACAATCTTGGCCCTGTTTCAAATCTTTTATCTGTTGTTCAACCTCAAGTAAACATCGGGTTCTGTAGCCTTATGATTGCTACGGTCCTTTTACATTTCATAATCGCTTCTGATATTATGTAGGAAACTGCAGAAATGGAAGAAAGTTTAGGCCATTAACCTCCATCACACTGTCTTCTGCACATTTAATTTCTGACATTTCAAAGTAGTTTACAAATAACTTGAAATATTGGATAAAAATTTAACAAGAATATGAGCCATGAGATTCTGCATGTCAAGTGTGCTATCTCAGAGAAAAAACTTCAGAGGGCGTGAGGGAGTTCTTTAAGAGCCTCAAGACTCGAAATTATCTGTGTCTTATTCAGTGGGTTCTGGTGATCTAGAATGGTTGGTGCAGTCTCTTAGGCATTTATGGAATCTTCAGACTTGAAAGGTCATAACATTTAAAGAAAGTGATGAGTTAATACGATCAGGAGTCATAGATGCTTTTCCCAAGACTTTTACTTACCAGAGTCTTCTGACTGGCATTACCTGCAAAAAAGATACACTTAGAGCCCTAAGCCTGAATATGATTTAATAGCATCTTTCAGTGCTTCCCTTTCTTTTTTCTTTTCTTTCCTTTACTTTTCCTCCCTCCCCTTTTCCCTCCCTTCCTTCCTCCCTTCCTTCCTTCTTTGAAAGTATTTTTCAACTAACATCTTCCATGAATAGAAGTTTTCTCTTTTTCTTTTATTTAAATATATATATATATATATATATATATATATATATATATATATAAAATCAGTAATGTTATTTGACCTTGTGTACCAGGTGTTCTACTGCATAATATTCTAGGGTAATAGTTGAGACCTTCTGCTAATAGAAGGATAGAAGATATTCTCAGTTAGGATTATTACTGAAATAATAATTTTACTGAAAAGCTTTGCTACTGTATGATTCTGACGTTACAACTACTATTTCTAGGGCTGGGTCTCTCTCTCTCTCTGTCTATATACTGAAGGAATAGGGTCTAGAGCCTTTAACAGCAGAAATATATATGTATAGAGAGGTTAAAATATAGCCAGGAACCTGTACTATTTTTACTTCTTGTGTTACCCTGATTGATATTTTAATAAAGATAGAGTTAGAAATTAAATTTGAACTAGAAATTATACTAAACTCAGGGTGCCTGGGTGGCACAGTGGGTTAAGCCTTTGCCTTCAGCTCAGGTCATGATCTCAGGGTCCTGGGATCGAGCCCCGCATCGGGCTCTCTGCTCAGTGGGGAGCCTGCTTCCCCCTCTCTCTCTGCCTGCCTCTCTGCCTACTTGTGATCTCTGTCAAATAAATAAATAAAACCTTTAAGAAAAAGAATCACTGCTCAATATACTGATTGTAACATCTCATATGGGTACAAATATGTACATAATGACATAAATATATATATATATGTATGTATATATAGAAATATAACTATTTTCTCATTGATGGAGGCATGAGAGTCAAGTTGTTCTTCTGTTTACCCTTCTTGTGCCATAAATGTGTGATTATTTTTACCCCACCTGATCCGAAAAATGATTTGAGATAACCTATACAATGAAATCAGTAGAACAGTGTAAAGGTAATCCAAAAACTTGTAATAAAGGAAAAGGTCAGTAAAATAATATAAATTCAATAGTATGTTTACTATGTAAAATAGGGTAACACATTACATTCCATTACATTAAAGAAAGAATCTAATCCAAATATTCAAGGATGATTTATCATTTGAGTATCAGGCAATGTGTCACTGTGCTAAAAAAATATGTATCTTGGAAGATGTCATAACATTTTAAAAAAGTTTTATTTGAGAGAGAGCAAGAAAGCACAAGTGAGGAGAGGGGCAGAGGAGAAGAAGAAGACTCCTTGAGCAGGCAGCCATACATGGGGCTCCATCCCAAGACTCCCAAATCATGACCTGAGCCAAAGGCAGATAGATACTTAACCTACCAAGGCACCCATAGGCCCCATAACAACATTTTATAAAGTTCAGTATTTTCAATGATTACAAAATTTTAAAACACTAGGCATAAAAGGGAACATTTTTTAGCACAACAAAACCTGCATATTTAAAGACATCATATATGCAATGAACAAATTTTAAGACATCCCATCCCTTGCCAGTTGCTCTTTTGCTGAACTTATTTCTCTGACTTTTCAGGAATTCCACATTTGGAGCTCTCTAGTTTACTTTCCAACCTTGGACAGATCCATGACTGCATTTTTCAAAATGTCAAGGTAACATTTGAAAAGTAGTTGCAATTTTCTCCCATTTCCTAAAGATAATTCTTCGCTTGTACTTCACAGTGCCCTGGCTCTTTGTGGTTCTATTTATATCTTAGACTCAAAACATTAAGAATCTCCATCCTAACAACCATGTAATTAAATTATTTTTAACTTCCATCTGATGATCTTTGTCCTTTTTTAAAAAAAAAATATTTGTTTACTTAATTGAGAGAAAGAGACAGTGTGAGCTCTTGTGAATGGGGGTAGGGTTAGTGGAGAGGGGGAGAGAATCTGAAGCAGACTCCCCTCAGAGCATGGAGGCCAACTTGGGGCTGGATTCCAGGACCCTGAAATCATGACCTGAACAAAATCAAGAGTCAGATGCTTAACCAACTGAGCCACTTAGGCACTTGATCTTTGCCTTTCAATTTATTGCAATTACTTATATATTTGGACTTCTGTCATGGTATTTACAGCCAGGGTATTATTCCATACTTTCCTCCACCTAGTTTCACTCTTTTCTGTCCCCCTTTCTTTCTTTTGGACTAACTTTTTAAAGATTTGGTTTTTAAGTGATCTCTACATCCAACATGGGGCTCAAACTCATGACCCCAAGATCAAGAGTCACATGCTCCTGACTGAGTCAGCCAGATGCCCCTAACTTGGTTTTTAAATAATTTTTTCCTCTAAGTTTTCCTTTGACTATAGAAGTAACACATTTTTTAATCTTTTTTTTTTGTTTTAATGCTTATTTAATTTATCAAAGCCTAGAGTTCATAAATATTTTATATCCTTCCAATCATTTCAAGGATTTAAGAGTAATTAAACTCCACTTGTCACTAACTGAATTTTATGACGTTTTTATGTATTTTAATTCTATGTCATATTTAGACCTATAAAACATTACTGTTAATGTTTCATACAGCCATTTAAAAATACATTTTCCCATATAATATCACTTTCTTTGCTTTTTATTCCTTGCATCTAGTATCAGCTTCCTTCTACTTAAGGAATATCCTTGAAAATTTCCCTAATCTCTCCAATGTCTGGGGCGCCTGGTGTCTCAGTTGGTTAAGTGTCCGACTCTCGATTTGGTTTCAAGTCATGACCTCAGGGTGGTGGGATCGAGTTCCATTGTTAGATTCCATGCTCAGTACGGAGCTCAAGTTTCTGCTCAAGATTCTCTCTCTTTCTCCCTCTACCCACCCCAACTCACAAGCTCTCTTTCTCTCTCTCAAATAAATAAATAAATCTTAAAAAAAAGAAAGAAACCACTTGATGTCTGCTGGTGGCAGGCTGAGATTTTATTAGCCTAAAAATGGCTTTATATAACCCTAACCCTAACCCTTTGAAATATGCTTTGGCTGGAGGTGTGTGTCGGTGTGTGTGCACAGTTCTCTTCTCCCAGCACCCTGAAAATATTCTCCTTTTGTCTGATTTCTACAGTTGCTGTCGAGATTTATTGAGCTAACAGTTGCTCCTTTGAAGGTAGCCTCTCTCTCTTCTCTCTGATTCCTTTTAAGATCTCCTCCTGTCAGTTTTTCTGCAGTTCCATGATGTGAGCTATTTGTTGGACCTTTATATGTGGATTTGTGTCTTTTGAAAGTTTTTGAAAAATTGTAGCCATTACATCATCAAATATTATCTCTGCCTCATCTCGTCTGTCTTTTTTCTTTCCTTCTGAACATCTTGTTATACTCATGTTAGACTTTCTCACTTTATAGTTCTCGCTTTCAAATTCCCCATCTTTTCCTCTTTCTATGGGACATTTAGTAAGTTCTTAAGATCTGTATTTTGTCCTTAGGATCCTGTTCTCCAGTCATGTTGAATGTGTTAAACTCATCATTCAGGTATTTATTTCACTTGCTACATTTCTTTCTAGACATTCTACTTTATTCTTTTTTTAATCTCTTCAGCCGTTGAAGTCTGTTTCTTTTTTAACAGAAAACACGGTTTTTAAAAAATTCTGTGTCTGATAATTCCAGTATCTGAGCTCTTTGCAAGTCTATCTTGATTGTTGTTCACAGTGGCTCTCACTCAGGCTGCCTTTTTTCCTTAAAGATTTATGATATTTTTCTGTGAGCTGCTTGTTTTCTGTGGACATGTATTTGAGAAAGTTCTTGGAGGACTAAGGATTCCTAATTCTGGAGAGAGGAGTTACAATGGCAGAGCAGTAGGAGAACCTGAACTTGTTTTGTCCCCAGAACACAACTAGATGGTTATCAAATTGTTTGGAACCCCCAAGAAGTCAGCTGGAGGTCACAGAGAACAGAAGCTGCAAGTGCACAAGTGGAAATGCAGACACCTTTTCGAAGGTAAGAGGTGCGGAAGTCCACCTGTGGAAGACACAGCTGTGGATGCAGCCGTGGGGAGAGAACCCACTTGTAGGGTCAACCACAAAGTGTTAGAGGCAGAGCATTCAATCTGAACTTTTAAGTTCGCTATTGTGGGGGTTGTGGCTGGATTAAAGGCGCTCCAGTGAGGAAGAGGGGCTGGAATCCCAGGAGTGAGAGGATGGTCCAACACCCCCGGGTCACAGAAGAATGATGGGTGGTTCCCAGTGCTACGCTATTCCCAGGCCTAGGAGCTGGGAAGCCAGCAGAGAGCAGCAGGTCTTGGTGCCGGCTTTGGGCTATCAACTGTGAACTGCCATTTGGACGTGGCAGTGCTTTTCTGGGACGGGTCCCAAAGCATGGTGCGCCCCTCCCCTGCAGGAACAGCACTGTGGGTGTTCCTGAAATTTGGACTTTTGAAACCCGGCTCTGCACCTTTAGATAAGAAGGCTCAGACATGGGCAGGATGAATGCAGGTTCAGACGGAAACCAGGGAAACAAATAGGGTGATTGCTTTTCCAGGAGGGCTCACTGAAGAGGAAGGGGTGCAAACTTTCAGCTCAGGGGTAGAACAGGGCGCAGCCATATTTGTCCCATGCATCAGCGGGAACAGCCTTCAGGGCGCAAAACAGCGCCACCTAGTGGATGCACATACACCTAGCCCAGCCCTCTGTGCACTGGCCTCACGTTTCAACTAAAACACTGTGGCCTGAGAGTCAGCAGGGCAGGCCCCTCCCCTAGAAGACCAGTGCAAAGGACTCTCTCACAACCTTACTGATCATAGAGGGCTGCAGAGCTTCAGATCTAGGGGAAATAAGATGGGGTTTCCATTTCACTTTTATTCTTTATTTCTTTTATTACTTTTTTCATTTATTTTCTTATGTATTCCATTTCCTTTGCAATTTAAAAAAATTATATATATACTCTTCACATATATATATTATTTTTTTCTAATTTTATTTTATTTTAGGACCTAGGTATTTTTTAACAAGCAGACCAAAACACTCCTGGATCTAGTTGGCATTTATAAAAGAATTTATTATTTATTGAGAGAGAGAGGGTACGAGTGGGAGGGAGGGGACTGAGGGAGAGAGACAAGCAGACTCCCTGCTGAGCAGGAAGCTACACTGGGCTTGATTCAGGACCCCAGGATAGTGACCTGAGCCAAAGACAGATGCTTAACCAGTGAGCTACTCAGGCAGCCTCAAGCTGGATTGGGGGTTGGTGTCTTATTTTGTGTTTCCATTTTTCTTATTTTTTTTTCTTTCTTTGTTTTTTGTTTGTTTGTTGTTGTTGTTCTTTTTCCTCTCTCTCTTCTTTTCTGGACAAAACGATGAGGCAGAGGAATTAACTCCAAAAGAAAGAACATGAAATAGAATCACAACCAGGGATTTAATCAATACATGCATAAGTCAAATGTCTGAACTAGAATTTAAAATGGTTATGAGGATACCAGTTGGCCTTAGAAAAAGCATAGACGACACAGACTCTCTACTACAGAGATAAAAGAAATAAAATCTAGTCAGGCCAAGTTAAAAATGCTATACCTAATTGCAAACTCAAATGGATGCTGTAACAGTGAGAATGGATGAAGCAGAGGAGCAAATTGGTGATATAGAAGATAAAATTATGAAATAATTTTATCATTATGAAATAATGAAACTGAAAAGGAGAGGGAAAGAAAGATAATGGACCACAAAGGTAGATTTCAAGATCTCAGCAACTTGGTAAAACATAATAACATTTGTATCATATGAGTTCTAGCAGATGAAGAGAGAAATAAAGGGGCCGGAGATTTATTTGAACACATCATAGCTGAAAACTTCCCTAATCTGGGGAAGTATACAGACATGAAAATCCTCTCACTAAATTCAACAAAAAAGCTGGCCATTGCCAAGACATATCAGAGTCAAATTCAAAAATACACGGACAAGAAAAGAAACCTGAAAGCAGCAAGGGAAAAAAGTACTTAACCTACAAGGGAAACAGATCAGGTTCACAACAGATCCTGTCCACAGAGACCTGGGAAGCCAGAAAAGAATGGCAGGAAATATTCAATGTGCTGAATAGGAAAAATCTGCTGCCCATAATAGTTTAATCCAGCAAGGTTGTCATTCAGAAAGAGTTTCCCAGACAAAGACAAACAAAAGGAGTTTATGACCACCAAATCAACCCTGCAAGAAATATGAAGGGGAACTCTTTGAGTGGAAAAAAAAGGACCAGAAGCCAACAAAGACTGGAAAGGAACAGGAACAGAGAACATCATCAGAAACACCACCTCTGCAGGTAACACAACAGTATTAAATTCATATCTTTCAATAATCAATCTGAATGTAAATGGACTAAATGCTCTGATCAAAAGACATAGGGTATCAGAATGGATTAAAAAAATAAGAGCCATTCATATGCTGCCTACAACAGACTCCTTTTATACCTAAAGACACCTACAGATTGAAAGTGAGGGGATGCAGAACCATCTATTGTGTTAATGCATATTAAAAGAAAGCTAGAGTGGCCATACTTATATCAGCAAATTAGATTTTAAACCAAAGACTGTAACAAAAGATGAGGAAGGGCGCTGCATCATAATTAAGTGGTCTATCCATCAAGAAGAGTTCACAGTTGGGGGTGACTGGGTAGCTCAGGCAGTTAAGTGCCTGCCTTTGGCTTGGGTCATGATCCCAGCACCCTGACTGAGTCCTACATTGGGCTCCCCATTCAGTGCAGCTTATTCCTCTCCCTCTGTTCCTCCCTCTACCCCTCCCTACACCCTTCCTTTGCTCATGCTTGCTCTCTCTCTCTCTCTCAAGTAAATAAATCAAATATTTAAAAAAATAAAAGAGGGGCGCCTGGGTGGTTCAGTGGTTTAAGCCTCTGCCTTCAGCTCAGGTCATGATCTCAGGATCCTGGGATCGAGCCTCATATCGGGCTCTCTGCTCAGCAGAGAGCCTGCTACCCTTTCTCTCTTTGACTGCCTCTCTGCCTACTTGTGATCTCTCTATGTCTATCAAATAAATAAATAAAAATCTTTAAAAAATAAATAAGTAAAAAAAGAAGATCTAACAATTGTAAATACTTATGCCCCCAACTTGGGAGTACCCAGAAATATAAATCAGTTAATAACAAATATAAAGAAACTGATTGATAATAATACAATAATAGTAGGGGACTTTAACATACCACTTACAGCAATGGACAGGTCAACTGAGCAGAAAATCAACAAGGAAACTGGCTTTGAATGACACTGGACAAGATGAACTTAACATATATATTCAGAACAATTCATTCTTTTTTTTTTGTTTGTTTTGTTTTTAAATTTTATTTTTATTTTTTTTTATTTATTTTTTTTCCAATTTATTTATTTTCAGAAAAACAGTATTCATTATTTTTTCACCACACCCAGTGCTCCATGCAAGCCGTGCCCTCTATAATACCCACCACCTGGTACCCCAACCTCCCACCCCCCCCACCACTTCAAAACCCTCAGATTGTTTTTCAGAGTCCATAGTCTCTCATGGTTCATCTCCCCTTCCAATTTACCCCAAAGCACATACCATCCCCAATATCCATAACCCTACCCCACTTCTCCCAACCCCCCTCCCCCCAGCAACCCACAGTTTGTTTCGTGAGATTAAGAGTCACTTATGGTTTGTCTCCCTCCCTATCCCATCTTGTTTCATGGATTCTTCTCCTACCCACTTAAGCCCCCATGTTGCATCACCACTCCCTCATATTAGGGAGATCATATGATAGTTGTCTTTCTCCGCTTGACTTATTTCGCTAAGCATGATACGCTCTAGTTCCATCCATGTTGTCGCAAATGGCAAGATTTCATTTCTTTTGATGGCTGCATAGTATTCCATTGTGTATATATACCACATCTTCTTGATCCATTCATCTGTTGATGGACATCTAGGTTCTTTCCATAGTTTGGCTATTGTGGACATTGCTGCTATAAACATTCGGGTGCACGTGCCCCTTTGGATCACTACGTTTGTATCTTTAGGGTAAATTCCCAGTAGTGCAATTGCTGGGTCATAGGGCAGTTCTATTTTCAACATTTTGAGGAACCTCCATGCTGTTTTCCAGAGTGGTTGCACCAGCTTGCATTCCCACCGAGAGTGTAGGAGGGTTCCCCTTTCTCCGCATCCTCGCCAGCATCTGTCATTTCCTGACTTGTTGATTTTAGCCATTCTGACTGGTGTGAGGTGATATCTCATTGTGGTTTTGATTTGTATTTCCCTGATGCCGAGTGATATGGAGCACTTTTTCATGTGTCTGTTGGCCATCTGGATGTCTTCTTTGCAGAAATGTCTGTTCATGTCCTCTGCCCATTTCTTGATTGGATTATTTGTTCTTTGGGTGTTGAGTTTGTTAAGTTCTTTATAGATTTTGGACACTAGTCCTTTATCTGATATGTCATTTGCAAATATCTTCTCCATTCTGTCAGTTGTCTTTTGGTTTTGTTAACTGTTTCCTTTGCTGTGCAAAAGCTTTTGATTTTGATGAAATCCCAAAAGTTCCTTTTTGCCCTTGCTTCCCTTGCCTTTGGCGATGTTCCTAGGAAGATGTTGCTGCGGCTGAGGTCGAAGAGGTTGCTGCCTGTGTTCTCCTCAAGGATTTTGATGGATTCCTTTCTCACATTGAGGTCCTTAATCCATTTTGAATCTATTTTTGTGTGTGGTGTAAGGAAATGGTCCAATTTCATTTTTCTGCACGTGGCTGTCCAATTTTCCCAACACCATTTATTGAAGAGGCTGTCTTTTTTCGATTGGACATTCTATCCTGCTTTGTCGAAGATTAGTTGACCATAGAGTTGAGGGTCTATTTCTGGGCTCTCTATTCTGTTCCATTGGTCTATGTGTCTGTTTTTGTGCCAGTACCATGCTGTCTTGATGATGACAGCTTTGTAATAAAGCTTGAAGTCCGGAATTGTGATGCCACCAACTTTGGCTTTGTTTTTCAATATCCCTTTGCCTATTCGAGGTCTTTTCTGGTTCCATATAAATTTTAAAATTATTTGTTCCATTTCTTTGAAAAAGATGGATGGTACTTTGATAGGAATTGCATTAAATGTGTAGATTGCTTTAGGTAGCATAGACATTTTCACAATATTTATTCTTCCAACCCAGGAGCATGGAACATTTTTCCATTTCTTTGTGTCTTCCTCAATTTCTTTCATGAGTACTTTATAGTTTTCTGAGTATAGATTCTTAGCCTCTTTGGTTAGGTTTATTCCTAGGTATCTTATGGTTTGGGGTGCAATTGTAAATGGGATTGACTCCTTAATTTCTCTTTCTTCTGTCTTGTTGTTGGTGTAGAGAAATGCAGCTGATTTCTGTGCATTGATCTTATATCCTGACACTTTACTGAATTCCTGTATAAGTTCTAGCAGTTTTGGAGTGGAGTCTTTTGGGTTTTCCACATAGAGTATCATATCATCTGCGAAGAGTGATAATTTGACTTCTTCTTTGCCGATTTGGATGCCTTTAATTTCCTTTTGTTGTCTGATTGCTGAGGCTAGGACTTCTAATACTATGTTGAATAGCAGTGGTGATAATGGACATCCCTGCCGTGTTCCTGACCTTAGTGGAAAAGCTTTCAGTTTTTCTCCATTGAGAATGATATTTGCAGTTGGTTTTTCATAGATGGCTTTGATGATATTGAGGTATGTGCCCTCTATCCCTACACTTTGAAGGGTTTTGATCAGGAAGGGATGCTGTACTTTGTCAAATGCTTTTTCAGCATCTATTGAGAGTATCATATGGTTCTTGTTCTTTCTTTTATTGATGTGTTGTATCACATTGACTGATTTGCGGATGTTGAACCAACCTTGCAGCCCTGGAATAAATCCCACTTGGTCGTGGTGAATAATCCTTTTAATGTACTGTTGAATCCTATTGGCTGGTACTTTGGTGAGAATTTTTGCATCTGTGTTCATCAAGGATATTGGTCTATAGCTCTCTTTTTTGATGGGATCCTTGTCTGGTTTTGGGATCAAGGTGATGCTGGCCTCATAAAATGAGTTTGGGAGTTTTCCTTCCATTTCTATTTTTTGGAACAGTTTCAGGAGAATAGGAATTAGTTCTTCTTTAAATGTTTGGTAGAATTCCCCCGGGAAGCCATCTGGCCCTGGGCTTTTGTTTGTTTGGAGATTTTTAATGACTGTTTCAATCTCCTTACTGGTTATGGGTCTGTTCAGGCTTTCTATTTCTTCCTGGTACAATTTTGGTAGTTTATATGTTTCTAGGAATGCATCCATTGCTTCCAGATTGTCAAATTTGTTGGCGTAGAGTTGCTCATAGTATGTTCTTATAATAGTTTGTATTTCTTTGGTGTTAGTTGTGATCTCTCCTCTTTCATTCATGATTTTATTTATTTGGGTCCTTTCTCTTTTCTTTTTGATAAGTCTGGCCAAGGCTTTATCAATTTAATTAATTCTTTCAAAGAACCAGCTCCTGGTTTGGTTGATTTGTTCTATTGTTTTTTTGGTTTCTATTTCATTGATTTCTGCTCTGATCTTTATGATTTCTCTTCTCCTACTGGGCTTAGGGTTTCTTTCTTGTTCTTTCTCCAGCTCCTTTAGGTGTAGGTTGATAGGTTGTGTACCTGAGACCTTTCTTGTTTCTTGAGAAAAGCTTGTACCGCTATATAGTTTCCTCTCAGGACTGCCTTTGTTGTGTCCCACAGATTTTGAACCGTTGTATTTTCATTATCATTTGTTTCCATGATTTTTTTCAATTCTTCTTTAATTTCCCGGTTGACCCATTCATTCTTTAGAAGGATGCTGTTTAGTCTCCATGTATTTGTGTTCTTTCCAAACTTCCTCTTGTGGTTGAGTTCTAGCTTCAGAGCATTGTGGTCTGAAAATATGCAGGGAATGATCCCAATCTTTTGATACTGGTTGAGTCCTGATTTAGGACCGAGGATGTGATCTATTCTGGAGAATGTTCCATGCGCACTAGAGAAGAATGTGTATTCTGTTGCTTTGGAATGAAATGTTCTGAATATATCTGTGATGTCCATCTCATCCAGTGTATCATTTAAGGCCTTTATTTCCCTGTTGATCTTTTGCTTGGATGATCTGTCCATTTCAGTGAGGGGAGTGTTAAAGTCCCCTACTATTATTGTATTATTGTTGATGTGTTTCTTTGATTTTGTTATTAATTGGTTTATAGTTGGCTGCTCCCACGTTGGGGGCATAGATATTTAAAATTGTTAGATCTTCTTGTTGGACAGACCCTTTGAGTATGATATAGTGTCCTTCCTCATCTCTTATTATAGTCTTTGGCTTAAAATCTAATTGATCTGATATAAGGATTGCCACTCCTGCTTTTTTCTGATGTCCATTAGCATGGTAAATTCTTTTCCAACCCCTCACTTTAAGTCTGGAGGTGTCTTCGGGTTTAAAATGAGTTTCTTGGAGGCAACATATAGATGGGTTTTGTTTTTTTTATCCATTCTGATACCCTGTGTCTTTTGATTGGGGCATTTAGCTCATTAACATTCAGGGTAACTATTGAGAGATATGATTTTAGTGCCACTGTATTGCCTGTATGGTGACTGTTATTGTATATTGTCTCTGTTCCTTTCTGATCTACCACTTGTAGGCTCTCTCTTTGCTTAGAGGACCACCTTCAGTATTTCCTGTAGAGCTGGTTTGGTGTTTGCAAATTCTTTCAGTTTTTGTTTGTCCTGGAAGCTTTTAATCTCTCCTTCTATTTTCAATGATAGCCTAGCTGGATATAGTATTCTTGGCTGCATGTTTTTCTCGTTTAGTGCTCTGAAAATGTCATGCCAGCTCTTTCTGGCCTGCCAGGTCTCTGTGGATAAGTCAGCTGCCAATCGAATACTTTTACCATTGTATGTTACAGACTTCTTTTCCCGGGCTGCTGTCAGGATTTTCTCTTTGTCACTAAGGCTTGTAAATTTTACTATTAGGTGACGGGGTGTGGGCCTATTCTTATTGATTTTGAGGGGCGTTCTCTGAACCTCCTGAATTTTGATGCTCGTTCCCTTTGCCATATTGGGGAAATTCTCCCCAATAATTCTCTCCAGTATACCTTCTGCTCCCCTCTCTCTTTCTTCTTCTTCTGGAATCCCAATTATTCTAATGTTGTTTCGTCTTATGGTGTCACTTATCTCTCGAATTCTCCCCTCATGGTCCAGTAGCTGTTTGTCCCTCTTTTGCTCAGCTTCTTTATTCTCTGTCATTTGGTCTTCTATATCGCTAATTCTTTCTTCTGCCTCATTTATCCTAGCAGTGAGAGCCTCCATTTTTGATTGAACTTCATTAATAGCTTTTTTGATTTCAACTTGGTTGGATTTTAGTTCTTTTATTTCTCCAGAAAGGGCTTTGATATCTCTGGAGAGGGTTTCTCTAATATCTTCCATGCCTTTTTCAAGCCCAGCTATAACCTTGAGAACTGTCATTTTGAACTCTAGATCTGACATATTACCAATGTCTGTATTGATTAGGTCCCTAGCCTTCGGTACTGCCTCTTGTTCTTTTTTTTGTTGTGAATTTTTCCGTCTTGTCATTTTGTCCAGCTAAGAGTATATGAAGGAGCAAGTGAAATACTAAAAGGGTGGCAACTATCCCAGGAAAATATGCTTTAACCAAATCAGAAGAGATCCCAAATCGTGAGGGGGGATTTCTCCTCCCTCAGGATTGGGTGAGGGATCTCCTTTGATTGGGATCTCCTTTGATTGGGATCTCCCAATCTCTTCTGATTGGGATCTCTTCTGATTTGGGGATAAAAAGAGGTTCAAAAAGAAAGAAAGAAAAAAATAAAAAAAGAATTAAAATAAAGAGATTGAATTAAAAATTCAATCAAGATTTTAAAAAAGAATTAAGAAAAAAAAGATTGAAGAGATTAGGTTCTCTTCTGATTTGGGGATAAAAAGAGGTTCAAAAAGAAAGAACGAAAAAAAAAGAAAAAAAGAATTAAAAAAAAGAAAATTAATAAAGAAAAGTATAAAAAAGAAAAAAAATATATATATTAGATAATCTAGTTAAAAAACATTAAAAAAGAAAAGGGTAAAAGTTATAAAAAATTTTAGCAGAAGAAGAGAAAAAAAATGAAAAAGAAAAAAATTAAATTAACTGCAAGACTAAAAAATCACAGGCAGAAAGCCATGAGTTCCGTGGTTTGTTTTCTCCTCCTCTGGAATTCTGCTGCTCTCTCCTTGGTATTGAAACTGCACTCCTTGGTAGGTGAACTTGTTCTTGCCTTGATTTCTTGTTGATCTTCTGAGGGAGGGGCCTGGTGTAGTGATTCTCAAGTGTCTTTGCCCCAGGCGGAATTACACCGCCCTTACCAGGGGCCAGGCTGAGTGATCTGCTCGGCTTTGCTTTCAGGAGCTTTTGTTCCCTGAGCGCTTTCCGTAGAGTTCCGGAGGATGGGAATACAAATGGCGGCCTCCTGGTCTCCGGCCTCGAAGAGCCGAGAGCCCAGGGCCCCGCTCCCCTGTGCGCCCTCAGCGAACAGCTCCTAGTAACTCGCGTCTGCCTAACCTCCAGCCGCGCTGCGAGCTCACCGAGCCTGCGACCGGTTCAAGGCAACTCCGAGCTGCGAGCTTACTGTCGGCTCTGTCTCTGCTGCCGGCTTTCCCGTTCCAATAACCGCAAGCTCTGCGACACTCAGACACCCACGATCCTTCTGTGACCCCGCGGGACCTGAGGTCACGCCGCCCCCGTGTGGGCTTCACCCCGGTTTAGCCTCCGGAGCGATGTCCCTCAGCGGAACAGACTTTTAAAAGTCCTGATTTTGTGCTCCGTTGCTCCGCCGCTTGCCGGGAGCCGGCCCCTCCCCCCGGGGTCTATCTTCCCGTCGCTTTGGATTCACTTCTCCGCCAGTCCTACCTTTCAGAAAGTGGTTGTTTTTCTGTTTCTAGAATTGCTGTTCTTCTCTTCGATCTGCTGATGGATTTGCAGGTGTTTGCAATCTTTAGATAAGATCTCTAGCTGATCTCCTGCTAGCTGAGGTAGTCTCAGCCTGCTACTTCTCTGCCATCTTGACTCCTCCCCCAAGCAAAGCTTTTTTGAAGTCCCCACTTGAGTGCCGTGTCGTGCTATCAGAGTCTGGGTTGCGCACCGCACACTCCCCTGAGAAATGTGCACACAGGCACCAGCCCGCTGCTCTTGGACCCAGAAATACCAGGCACTTCCAACCCAGGCCAGCGGGAAAATCTCAGTGTGCGATCGCTGCTTGGAACTCTCTGGCGGTCGGGAGCTGCCCAGACAGCCGCTGCCGTGGTTTTGGGTACAAGCAAAAAACCCTGCGTCCCCAGGGACCGCAACTCGGAACCTGCTCTGCCAGTGGCCAAGGGGGAATTTGTCTGGGCTTTGCAGCCAGACTGAGGCTTCTTTTGGAGAGGAAGTTCAGAGTGCAGTTTGCTTTCCTCTAAACCTACAAAAACCATCAAAAGCGGTCAAGGCGAGAGAGAAAAACAAAAGTGAACAAACAGAAAAACCTCCAGAGAGCAAAAGCCTGAAAAAAAGAGTTTCCTCAGAGCCCACCCCCTTTAGGTGGGCGGGAGGACTTAGCTCAGAGAACATCATTGACTGAAAACCCACGTGGCAGGCCCCTCCCCCAGAAAACCAAACAGGAAAGGAAAAAAAAAAAAAGACGACAAGAGAACAACCACCGCTACTTCATAGGACAACGTTTATTTTTAATTCATTCCCACTACCTGGTTCATTTTTTTATATAGATAATCTTTAACCTATTTACCATCACCATGAGATGTCCAGTACATCAAATTCCATAATAACCTTCTGTCTGAACTTTTTGATACATACACCTATATTTTTCTTTTGCATTTCTATTTTCTAAATTTCTTTTTTTTTAATTTTAGTTAAGTTTAGTCTAGTTTATTCCTTTTTTATTTTTACTTTCCAATATTCATATAGAGTTAAACTTCAAGGTAATCCCCTTTCCCCAATCAATGCAACCCCTATAGGTAAACCAATTTTTATTCACCCTTTATCTTAGGAAAGTTGAGTCCTTCAACAACAATATCAAGATACATCCAGGAAGAATCAAAATAAACTTCCCCGCCCACACTGAGAATTTATAAGCACTCTCCCATCTTTTTCTTCCACCAGTGTTTCTGTGCTTTTGTGTTTGTCCGGATAGTATATAAATCTTAAACTTGGGGTTCTTTTTGAAGAGGTTCTTTGTTTATTTACATATATTTAATATACATTTATTTAATATAAATGTACATTTATAATATAAATATACATTTATTTAATATACATATTACATATATACATACATATATGTATACATATGTAAAGAAATTATATGATAAGAAAAAATATATATATATTTATACATATATATATAATTATTTTCCTCTTGTCATATACTTTTATCAGTCTTTTTGTTTGTATACTTCATAAATGTTAACTTGGGACCCATTTGGGCTGAACCTTCTCTTTTATCTTCCCTCTCTTTCCTGTCTCTCTCTCTCTCTCTTTTTCTTTTTATTTTCTTTTTTCTCTCATTTAGGTAGGGAATCCTAATTGCTCAGAAGCATTCCCGGGTGCACTTTGACTGCACCATGGTTGATACATCCAGCTACATCCGTTCTGCCATCTCTCACCAAAATGACTAGGAGGAGGAATGACCAACAGAAGAAAAATACAGAGGATGGGCCTTCTGCAACAGAGCTAATGGCTATCAACATAGACAATGTGTCGGAAAGAGAATTCAGGCTAACAATTATCCAGGCAATAGCTAGGTTGGAGAAAGCCATGGATGACCAAATGGATTTGATTAGGGCTGAATTGAAAGTGACCAGAGATGATGTTTACAATGTTGGGGAAGAGCTGAAAGCTACCAGGGATGAGGTTCACAGTGCTCTCCATGAGTCCCAATATAATCTAAATTCTCTCAAAGCTAGGGTAACTGAGAGGGAAGACAGAATTAGTGATCTGGAGGACAAACAGATAGAGAGAAAGGATCAGGAGGAAGCCTGGAACAAACATCTTAGAAGCCATGAAAACAGAATCAGGAAAATAAATGAGGACATGAAACATCCCAACATCAGAATTATTGGCATCCCTGTAGGGGAAGAGAAAGAAAGAAGTCTAGAAGATATAGTGGAACAAGTTCTTCATGAACATTTTCCCAATCTTGCGAATGGAACTAGCCTTCATGTACTAGAGGTCGAAAGGACTCCACCCAAAATTATAGATTCCAGATAAACACCAAGGCACTTGATAGTCAAATTGAGGAATCATAATTGTAGGTATAATCACTTGAAAGCCGCTAGGACAAAGAGGCTCCTTACTTACAAAGGAAAGCCCATCAGAATAACGTCAGACCTATCCACAGAGACGTGGCAAGCCAGAGAGGGCTGGCAAGATCTATTCAGAGCACTAAATGAGAAGAACATGCAACCAAGAATACTTTATCCAGCAAGACTGACATTCAAAATGGATGGAGAGATAAAGAGTTTCCAAGACCGGCAAGGCTTAAAAGAATGTGCAACCACCAAGCCGACACTGCAGGAAATATTAAGGGGGGTTCTATAAAAGAGGAAAAATCCTAAGAATAGCATTGAACAGAAATATAGAGACAATCTACAGAAAGAAAGACTTCAAAGGTAACACGATATCAATATAAATGTATCTATCAATAATCAATCTCAATGTGAATGGCCTAAATGTGCCCATAAAATGGCACAGGGTTGAAGGCTGGATAAAACAACAGGACCCATCCATATGTTGTCTACAAGAGACCCATTTTGAATCTAAAGATACACCCAGACTGAAAGTGAAAGGATGGAGAAGAATCTTTCATGCTAATGGGCCTCAAAAGAAGGCCGGGGTACCGATTCTCATATCAGATAAATTAGATTTTAAACTAAAGACTATAGTCAGAGATATAGAAGGACACTACATAATGCTTAAAGGAACTATCCACCAACATGATCTAACAATTGTAAATATCTATGCCCCCAATATAGGAGGAACCAATTACATAAGAAAACTGTTCATCAAGATAAAGAATCATATTGATATGAATACATTAATAGTAGGAGATCTTAACATGCCTCTCTCAGAAATAGACAGATCATCGAAGCAGAAAATCAATTAAGAAACAAGAGCCTTGAAAGACACATTGGCTCAGATGGACCTCATAAATATATACAGAACATTCCACCCTAAAACAACAGGATCCTCATTCTTCTCAAGTGCACATGGAACCTTCTTCAGAATAGACCACATACTGGGTCACAAATCAGGACTCAACTGACACCAAAACTCAGATTATTCCCTGCACATTCTCGGATCACAATGCTTTGAAACTGAAGCTCAATCACAAGGAAAAATTCGAAAGGAACTCAAACACCTGGAAGCTAAAGACCATCCTGCTTAAGAATGCTTGGATCAACTCGGAGATCAAATAACTACTTAAACAATTCATGGAAAACAATGAGCATGAAGACACTTCAGTCCAAAATCTATGGGATACAGCAAAGGTGGTCCTAAAATGGAAATACATAGCCCTCCAAGCCGTCCTTAAAAAAACTGAAAAATCCAGAACACACCAGCTGTCTCAACACCTTACAGAACTGGAGAGTCATAGCAAACCAACTCCACACATAAGAAGGGAAATAATCAAGATTAGAGCTGAGATCAATGAGGTAGAAACCAGAGATACAGTAGATCATATCAAAGAAACTAGGAGCAGGTTTTTTGAAACAATCAATAAGATCGATAAACCATTGGCTACAACAATCAAAAAGTAAGGAGAGAAAGCCCAAATTCATAAAATTTTGAATGAAAAGGGAGAGATCACAACTAACACCAAGGAAGTAGAAACAATCATCAGAAGTTATTTTCAACAGTTATGTGCCATTAAGCTAAGCAACCTAAATGAAATGGATGCATTCCTGGAAAACAACAAACTCCCAAAAGTGAATCAGGAAGAGTTTGCCAACCTGAATAGACTGATATCTAGTAACGAGATTGAAGCAGTGATCAAAAACCTCCCAAAAAACAAGAGCCCAGGAACTGATGGATTCACTGGGGAATTCTACCAAACATTCAAAGAAGAAATAACACTATTCTCCTGAAGTTGTTTCAAAATATTGAAGCAGAAGGAAAATTTCCAGACTCTCTCTATGAAGGCAGCATTACTTTGATCTCCAAACCAGGCAAAGACCCTACCAAAAAGGAGAATTTCAGACTAATATCACTGATGAATATGGATGCTAAGATTCTCAACAAGATCCTAGCCAACAGGATCCAACAGCACATCAGGTCATCTACCATGACCAGGTGGGATTCATTTCTGGGCTACAAGGATGATTCAACATTTGCAAATCAATTAATGTGATAGTACAAATTAATAATAGAAGAGAGAAGAACCACATGGTCCTCTCAATTGATGCAGAAAAAACATTAGACAAAATACAGCATCAATTCCTGATTAAAACGCTTCAAAGTATAGGGATAGAGGGAACATTCCTGAACTTCATAAAGTCTATCTATGAACGACCCACAGCAAATATCATCCTCAATGGGAAAAAGCTCACAGCCTTCCCGTTGAGATCAGGAACACGACAAGGATGCCCATTCTCACCACTCTTGTTCAACATAGAATTAGAAGTCCTAGCAATAGCAATCAGACAACAAAGAGAAATAAAAGGTATCCAAATTGGCAAAGAATATGTCAAACTCCTTCTCTTCACAGATTACATGATTCCTTATATGGAAAACCCCAAAGATTCCACCCCCAAACTACTAGAACTCATACAGCAATTCAGCAACATGGCAGGATACAGAGTCAATGTGCAAAAATCAGTGGCTTTCTTATACACTAACAATGAAAATACAGAAAGGGAAATTAGAGAATCAATTCCATTTACTATAGCACCAAGAACCTTAAGATACCTGGGAATATACATAACCAAAGAGATAAAGAATCTGTACTTGAGGAACTGCAGAACACTCATGAAAGAAACTGAAGACGACATAAAAAGATGGAAGACCCTTCCATGCTCTTGGATCAGAAGAATAAACATGGTAAAAAAGTCTATACTGCCTAGAGAAATCTATACTTTTAATGTCATTCCGATCAAAATTCCACGGGTATTTTCCAAAGAGATGGAGCAAATAATCCAAAAATTTGTATGGAATCAGAAGAGACCCCGAATCTCTAAGGAAATGTTAAAAAACAAAAATAAAACTGAGGCCATCACGTTACCCAATTTCAAGCTTTATTACAAAGCTGTGATCACCAGGACAGCATGGTACTGGCATAAACACCGACACATAGACCAGTGGAACAGAGTAGAGAGCCCAGACATGGCCCCTCAACTCTATGATCTAATAATCTTTGACAAATCAGGAAAAAATATATACTGGAAAAAAGAAAGTCTCTTTAATAAATGGCGCTGGGAAAACTGGACAGCTATATGTTGAAAAAGGAAACTCAACCGTTCCCTTACACTGTACATCAAGATAAACTCAAAATGGATAAAAGACCTTAATGTGAGACAGGTATCCATCTGAATCCAAGAGGAGAACATAGTAACCTCTTCGATATCAGCCACAGTAACTTCTTTCCAAGATATGTCTCCAAAACCAAAGGATAAAAAGGGAAGATTAACTTTTGGGACTTCATCAAAATCAAAAGCTTCTGCAGAGCAAAGGAAACAGTCAACAAAACAAAAAGGCAACCCATGGAATGGGAGAAGATATTTGCAAATGACAGTACAGACAAAAGGTTGATATCAAGGATCTATAAAGATCTTCTCAAACTCAACACACAAAAATCAGACAATCATATCAAAAAATGGGCAGAAGATATGAACAGACACTTCTCCAATGAAGACATACAAATCGCTATCAGACACATGAAAAAACGTTGATCATCACTAGCCATCAGGGAGATTCAAATTAAAACCACATTGAGATACCACCTTACACCAGTTAGAATGGCCAAAATTAGCAAGATAGGAAACAACCTGTTTTGGAGAGGATGTGGAGAAAGGGGAACCCTCTTACACTGTTGGTGGGAATGCACGTTGGGGCAGCCTCTTTGGAGAACAGTGTGGAGATTCCTCAAGAAATTAAAAATAGAACTTCCCTATGACCCTGCCATTGCACTCCTGGGTATTTACCTCAAAGATACAGATGTAGTGAAAAGAAGGGCCATCTGTACCCCAATGTTTATAGCAGCAATGGCCACGGTCGCCAAACTGTTGAAAGAACCAAGATGCCCTTCAATGGACGAATGGATAAGGAAGATGGGGTCCATATACACTATGGAGTATTATGCCTCCATCAGAAAGGATGAATGCGCAACTTTTGTAGCAGCAAGGACGGGGCTGGAAGAGATTATGCTGAGTGAAATAAGTCAAGCAGAGAGAGTCAATTATCATATGGTTTCACTTATTTGTGGAGCATAACAAATAAGCTGGAGGACAAGGGGAGATGGAGAGGAGACGGGAGTTGAGGAAAATTGTAAGGGGAAGTGAACCATTAGAAACTATGGACTCTGGGCGCCTGGGTGGCTCAGTGGGTTAAGCCGCTGCCTTCGGCTCAGGTCATGATCTCAGGGTCCTGGGATCAAGTCCCGCATCCGGCTCTCTTCTCAGCAGGGAGCCTGCTTCCCCCTCTCTCTCTCTCTGCCTACTTATGATCTCTCTCTGTCAAATACATAAAGAAAATCTTAAAAAAAAAAGAAACTATGGACTCTGAAAAACAATCTAAGGGTTTTGAATGGGTTGGGGGTGGGAGGTTGGGGGAACCAGGTGGTGGGTATTGGAGTGGGCACGGATTTCATGGAACACTGGGTGTGGTGCAAAAACAATGAATACTGTTATGCTGAAAATAAATTATAAAAAATAAATGTGTTGGTAGGCACAATTAAAAAGTTAAAAAGAAAAGAAGTCAAATTCTTTCTCTTTACAGATGACATGGTACTTTATATGGAAAACCCAAAATACTCTACCCGAAAACTACCAGATCTCATACATTAATTCAGTAATGAGGCAGTTTACAAAGTCAATGTACAGAAATCAGTTGTTTTCTTTTACACTAACAATGAAAATACAGAAAGGAAAATTAGAGAATTTATTCAATTTCGTATAGCACCAAGAACCATAAGATACCTAGGAATAAACCTAACTAATGAGGGAAGGCACTACAGAACACTCATGAAAGAAACTGAAGAAGACACAAAAAGATGGAAGACCATTCCATGCACATGGATCAGAAAAATAAACATTGTTAAAATGTCTCTACTGCCTAAAGCAATCTATACTTTCAATGCCATTCAGATCATCATTCCACCAGAATTTTACAAAGAGATGGAGCAAACAAGCCTAAAATTTGTATGGAATCAGAAGAAACACCAAATTGCTATGGAAATCTTGGAAAAGAAACACAAAACTGGGGACATCATGTTGCCTGATTTCAAGCTTTACTACAAAGCTGTGATCACCAAGACAGCATGGTACTGGCTAAAAAAAAAGACTCATAGACACTCTGTGGAACAGAGTAGAGAGCCCAGATATTGACCCTCAATTCTATGGTCAAATAATCTTTGACAAAACAGGAGAAAATGTACAGTGGAAAAAAGTCTCTTTAACAAGTGTTGCTGGGAACGTTGGAGAGCTATATGTAGAAGAATGAAACTCGACCATTCTCTTTGAAACTTGAACCTCAAGGTGAGGCAGGAATACATCCGAATCATAGAGGAGATTGTAGGCAGTAACCTCTTAGACAACAGCCACATCAACTTATTTCAAGACATATCTCCAAGGCAAAGGAAACAAAAGCAAAAATGAACTTTTGGGACTTCATCAAGATCAAAAGCTTCTGCACAGCCAAATGAACAGTCAACAAATCAAAAAGGCAACCCACAGAATGGGAGAAAATATTCTCGAATGGCAGTATGGAAAAAGGACTGATATCCAAGATCTATAAAGAACACCTCAAACTGAACAATTGAATTTTGACTCAATTGTCAAAATTCCATATTTGACAATACAGATAATCATGTCAAAAAATGAGCAAAAGACATGAACAGAAAATTCTCCAATGAAGGCATACAAATGGCTATCAGACACATGAAAAAATGTTGATCATCACTAGCTATCAGGGAGTTTCAAATCAAAACCACATTATACCAGTTAGAATGGCCAAAATTAACAAGAAAGGAAACAACGTGTGTTGTAGAAGATGTGGAGAAAAGGGAACTCTCCTCCTCTGTTGGTGGGAATGAAAGTTGGTACAACCACTTTGGAAAACAGTGTGGAGATTCCTTAAGATTCCTTGGGTGGCTCAGTTGTTTGAGCAGCTGCCTTCGGCTCAGGTCATGATCCCAGCGTCCTGGGATCGAGTCCCACATCGGGCTCCTTGCTCGGCAGGGAGCCTGCTTCTCCTTCTGCCTCTGCCTGCCTCTTTGTCTGCCTGTGCTCGCTCGCTCTCTCTCCCTCTGTCTCTGGCAAATAAATAAATAAAACAAATCTTAAAAAAAAAAAGAAATTAGAAATAGAGCTACCCTACGACCCTGCAATTGCAGGGTAAATTTGGGCTAAATTTGGTATTTACCCCAAGGATACATATGTAGTGAAAAAGAAGGGCCATCTGTACCACAATGTTCATAGCAGCAATTGCCATGGTGTCCGAACTGTGGAAAGAACCCAGATGCCCTTCAACAGACCAATGGATAAGGAAGATGTGGTCCATATACACTATGGAACATTATGCCTCCATCTGAAAGGATGAATACCCAACTTTTTTATCAACAAGGGAGGAACTGGAAGAGATTATGCTGAGTGAAATAAGTCAAGCAGAGAGAGTCAATTATCATATGGTTTTACTTATTTGTGGAGCATAAGGAATTACACAAGGACATGGGGAAATGGAGATAAGAAGGGAGTTGTGGGAAATTGAAGGGGGAGACAAACTATGAGAAACTAGGGACTCTGAAAAACAATCTGAGGGTATTGAAGGGGCGGGCAGTGGGAGGTTGGGTGGTCCTGCTGGTGGGTATTATGGAGGGCACCTATTGCATGGAACATTGGTTGTGTAACATAAAAAATGATTTCTGGTACACTGACAAGAAATTTTAAAAATAAATTTAAAAAAAGAGCCAACGTGTTTATTTGTGTGCTTGTGATACAAGAAAGTGTTGCAGTTTCATTCTTTTTTTAAAAGATTTTATTGATTTATTTGACAGAGAGAGATCACAAGTAGGCAGCCAGGCAGGCAGAGAGAGGGGAGGGGGAGGAGCAGGCTCCCTGCTGAGCAGAGAGCCCAATGAGTCCCAATGAGATCCCAGGACCCTGGGATCATGACCTGAGCCGAAGCAGAGGCTTAACCCACTGAGCCACCCAGGTGCCCCAGTTTCATTCTATTTTATGCACCCATCTACCTTTCCCAACATTTGTTGAAGAGATGCGTTATTCCCCTCATGTATTCTAGCAATTTTTGTTCCATATTGACTTAGTGTCAATGCTATGTTTATTTCTGGAATCTGTATTCTGTTCTGATGATCTATGTGTCAGTTTCTGTGCCAGTAATATACTGCTTTGATTAGAGACTTCCAGTATATCATGAAGATTAATATTCTGATAGCTCCAGTTTTTATCTTTTTTTTTTCATGATTCCTTTGGCATTTCAGGATTTTCTGTGGTTACATGCAAATTTTAGAATTATTTGTTCTACTTCTGTAAAGTATTATGTTGGTATTTTGACAGGTATTATATTAATATGTAAATATCTTTAGGTAGTAGGGAAATTTTGACAATATTCTTTCTTCCAATCCATGAGCAGACTGGTTTTTATTTTTTCCGTTTGTTTTTAACATACAGAAATCTGTTATATTCCTAGAGAGTAATAATAAGAGGAGAGGTGTGTAGGGGGATGAGTGAAACCATTTCTATCAATGGTTTGTTTTTGGAGTACAAGTTTTTTACTTTTTAGTTAAATTTATTCCCAAGTGTTTTATTTGTTCATATGCAACTTAAATGAGGTTGTTTTATTTTTATTTTTACACATTCTATTAAGTTTTTGTTTTTTGATTCAAGTATAGTTAACATAGAGTGGTAGATTTATTTCAGGTGTATAATATAATGATTGTCCAATTCTATACAACAGATAGTGCTCATGACAAGTGCCCTCCTTATTCTTTTTTTTTCTCATCACTTATTTCACTCATCCCCCTACACACCTCTCCTCTTATTATTACTCTCTAGGAATACAACACATTTCTGTATGTTAATTTTGTATCCTGGAACTTACTAAATTTATTTATTAGTTCTAGTAGGTTTAGTAGGTTTTTTTGTTTGTTTGTTTAGAATCGTTGAGGTTTTCTACATATAGAATTATGCCATCTGTCAATAATAAAAGTTTAATAACTCTTTACAAATTTGAATGCCCCTTATCTCTTGTTCTTGTCTGATTGTTGTGGCTAGGACTTTCAGTACCCTGTTGAATATAAGCGATGAGGAGGGATCACTTTCTTAGACCACAAACAAAAATAAACTTAAATGGGTTAAAGACATAAAATTAAGACTTTAAACAATAAAATTCTAGAAGAAAATATAGGCAGGAATTTATTTGACATCAGGTATAGAAACATTTTCTAGATATGTCTCCTCTGGCAAGGAAAACAAAAGCAAAATTAAACTATTGGGACTACCTCAAGGTAAAAAGTTTTAGACAGCTAAGGAATTAAGTAATGAAAAGAAATACAACCTACTAAGTGTGATAAGATAATTGCAAATTACATATCCAATGAGGGTTTAATATCCAAAGACATAAAAAATTTATATTATTCTACACCCAAAAAGCAAATAATCCAAGTAAAAATGGGAAGAAGATTTAAATAGACATTTTTCTAAAGTCATATAGATGAAAAACACATATGGAGATATGGTCAACATCATTAATTTTCAAGGTAAATGCAGATTACAACCAAAATCAGATACTGCATTATGCCTGCTGAATGTATAAAATCAAAAAACCAAAAATAAGGAGTATTGGTAAGATGGGAAAATTAGCATTTATTTACTCTTGATGGGAATGCCAATTGATGCAACCACCATAGAAAATACAATGGAGGCTCCTCAAATAATTAAAATCATCATTACCACAGGATGCAGTAATTCTAATAATGAGTATTTACCTAAAGAAAATGAAAACACTAGTTTGAAAAGATACATCCATCTCTATGATTATCACGTCATTTTTTACAATAGTCGAGATGTGGAAGCAACCAAAATGCACTGTTCATTGATAGTTGAATGAATAAAGAGTATATATATACTCTTTATTCTTTATATAGAGTGTATATATATACTATGTTATAAATATTTTATTACATATAATAGTATACATTAAAGATAGTTTGCAACAACATTGTTGGACCTAGAGTGTATTATCTTAAATAAAATAAGTAATCAGAGTAAAACAAATACTATATGATTTCACACATGTGGAATTTAAGAAACAAAAAAATGGAGTGGAGCTAAACTAGCAATGTATCAGGAGGACCCTAGGAATGCCTCGTACCTTTAACACATCAAGATAACTATCAAATCATTCTGAATACACAAGAAATCTACCTGAAAATTGATAGTACAAAATGCACAAGTAGAGGGAGAGAAGAGTCCACTTCACTGAAAGTAGGAAGTGTGGAGATATTGTTTCGTGAAGAAAGGGATCTCGGGTGCTGTGGAAGAGAAGGGACCATCATCATTATAGAGAAAGGCTAAAGAGAGTGGAGAGCATAGGGAAAAGCACAAGGAAGACAGTTCACTAAAGGAATGGGCTGGAAAAATGAGTGCTTGAATTTTGTGATTTTATAAGCAGTGAGGCTCAAAGAGTGGAGTTTCAAGAGTCCTCAGGCTTGGATATGATAGAGACCTGATGCTACCCTACTCCTGGAACTGAGACAGGCAAACAGTCTTGAGCTCACTGCATGATCTGGGGATGGCCTTAAGAACACAGAGAGAGGCTACTGAACTTTTTGTATTGTATCTTTGTGAGGTGGCAATGTATCTCTGAGGGCAAAAGAATCAGCAGCTGTCATTTTCTTCCTCTGTTACTCAGAGTAGGTGTAGATACACCTGCTAACCAGGATAAGAGCTGTTTAGCCAACATGTTCCTAATGCTATGCTTCTTCAGTCTAACACAAATTCTCTTCTGGGTCAAATATGGATCAGTCCACATGGAGAGACCCTTTCCAAGAGATTAATCACAAGTTTCCACCACCCCAGATTCCTGAAACTTGGAATTCTTAAAAGAAGCTGGTATGACTAGATCAAAACAGACAAGCAACCCAGAGACATTCAGTGTGATTTCACCAATCCAAAAAACATCTGTGATGCATGAGGAGAAATTACTTGCTCCTCTGAAAGTGCTTCATTTGGAGAAGCAAGAACGGATTTCCCTCTCCATGGATAAAGGAGCAGGCTGGGAGAGTTACCATCCCATGTCCCTTAGCATAAACCAGATTTACAAAGTAGCACAGTACCAACACCGGCTGGCTAACCTGCTGACACCATATCCCCAGCCTGCTGCACTCTATTGATATTTCTCTTCTAGGGTAGGCGTGCCTAATGTCAAGAGCAGTGGGCCCCTCCCCCAGAAGACCGCCGCAAATCGGCACACAACATATCTACAGACCATAAAATTCTTCAAAGTTTCAATTCTAATAGAAATACCATTAGGTCTCTTTTTGAAGGGTTAAAGGACAGTTAAAACTCACCAACCCTGGCTAAGGTCCAAACATTCCCCACTGCAGGCAAGGAGAAACTCTATGGAGGACTGGCCAGAAACATAGAATAGTCCTATCATAGCAACAGAGCACATGCAAGACATACGAGAGACATTCCCTGAAGTGCCAGGAACTGGACACTATATGACCTCATCTTCATAAAGCCATTAGTCTCAGGAGCAGCAAACATGACAGGTTTTCTTAACATAGAGAAGAACATAGAGACCTCAAAAAAAATGCTAAAATGTAGGAATTTGTTCCAAGAGAAAGACCCAGAAAAGGTTATGTCCAGAGATTTAATTGAAACAGATAAGTAAAATGCCTAATCCAAAATTGAAAACAATAATTATGAGGAGACAAGTTGGGCTTGAGTAAAGCATCAGAGTCTTCAGGGAGACCATTTCCACAGAGATAGAAGAGCTAAAAAAATCAGGCCAAAATGAAAAATGTATTAACTGAACTTCAAAACCAAGTGGATATAATGACAACGTGGGTGAAAGAATCAGAGGAATGGATAAGAAATACAGATGATAAAATCATGGAAAATAATGAAGCTGAACAAAGAGAGAAAGAAAATTTTAGATCATTAAAGTAGATTTATGAAATTCAATGACTCCATCAAGTATAATACTATTCATATCATAGGGATCCCGAGAAAAGATGAGAGAGAAGGGGGGCAGAAGCTTTGCTTAAGGAAATTACAAGTGAAAACTTCCCTAATCTGGAGAAGAAAACAGACTTCTAAACTCAGGAGAGACAGAGAACTCTCATCAAATTTGACAAAAGTAGAACACCATCGAGTTAAATTTGCAAAATATAAAGAAAGAAAATCCTAAAAACAGCAAGATAAAAGAAGTCCCTAATTGACAAGGAAATATCCATAGTGTTAGCAGCAGATCTCTCCATAGATTGCTGGAAAGTCAGGAGGCAGTGGCATACTATATTCAATATGGAGGGTGAGAAAAAAATATGCAGCCAAGGATACTCTATCCATCAAGGTTATCATTCAGAATAGAAGGGGAGATAGTTTCCCACACATGCAAAATCTAAAGCAGTCTGTGACCACTAAACCAGTCCTACCAGCGGTCTGAAAGGGTGCACTCTAAGTAGAGTGGGAAGGAAATTCCAAAAGTGACAAATACTAGAAAGGAACAGAAAAATCTCCAGAAAAAATAGCAAAAAGTTAAAAAGTTAAAAGATTAAAGATGATAAAAAAGTTAAAAAAATGACTATATATATGTGTGTGTGTGTGTGTGTGTGTGTGTATCAGTTATTCCTCTGAAGGGGGCCTAGGTAGTGCAATACTTTAAGGGTTTGACTTTGGCTTAGGTCATGAGTCCAGGGTCCTGGGATTGAGCCTGTATCAGGCTCCCTTCTAAGCAGGGAACCTGCTTCTCCCTCTCATCCTTACTTGTGCTTGCTCTCTCTTTCTCTTTCTCCCTCTCTCAAATAAATAGTCTTTTAAAAACTACTATAAAAGTAATTACTCCGAGTGTAAATGCCCTAAATTATCCAATCAAATACATAGGGTGGCAAAATGGATTAAAAAGAGTGAGAGAGAAAGATACCTATCTACATGTTGCCTGTAAGACCCTTATTTTATTTTTTTAAATATTGTATTTATTTATTTGAAAGAGGGAGGAAGAGAATAGAGAGATAGAGATCATGAACAGGGGTGGGGCAGAGGAAGAGGGAGAAGCAGACTCCTCATTGAGAGGGGAGTCATATACAGGGCTCGATCCTAGGAACCTGAGATCATGACCTGATCCCCTGAGCTGAAGTCAGATGCTTAACTGAACAAGCCACCCAGGTTCCCCACAAGACTTATTTTAGATCTAAAGACATTTGCAGAGTGAATGTGAGGGAATGGATAACCACTTATCATGCAAATGGATTTCAAAAGAAAGCTAGAGTAGCAATACTTACATCAGGAAAGAAAAAAAAACAAAAACAAAAAAACAAAACAGGTTTTTGGTACTTGTGTGGTTCCATTTGTTAAGCATTTGCCTTCTGCTCAGGTCATGATCCCAGAGTCCTGGGATCAAGTCCTGCATTAGGTTCCCTGTTTAGCAGAAAGTCCATCTTTCCCTCCCCATCTGCCTCTCACCTAGCCAATGCTATCTCTGCTCTGTCTCTCTCTCTCTCTAATAAATAAAATCTTTAAAAATACCTAGGTTTTAAACCAGACTGTAACAAGAAATCAAGAAGTTCACTATAGCATAATAAAGGGGACCACCAACAATGATATCTAACAATTATAAATCTTTATGCCCCATCTTGGGAGCAACAAAATATATAACACAATTAACGATGAACATAAAGGAGCACAATTATCATAATACAATAATAATAGGGGACTTTAACACTTCACTTACATTAATGGATAGATCATCAGTAGCTTTGAATGACAGCCTGCACTAGCTGACCTTAAAAGATATTTTCAGAACATTCATCACAAAACAACAGAGTACACATTATTTTCAGGAGCATGTTCGACATTCCCCAGAACAGATCACATACTAGGTCACAAATAAGGCATTCACAAGTACAAAACATTGAGATCATGCTATGCATACTTTCTGAACAATGAGATGAAACTGGAAGTCAATCACCAGGAAAATTTTGGAAAGATGTTAAACCTCATGTTATTAAATAAAGAATTGGTCAAACAGGAAGTCAAAGAAGAAAAAAACACATGGAAACAAATGAAAATAAAAACAGGAGAGTCCAAAACCTTTAGGATTTAGCAAAAACAGTCCTAAGAGAGATGTATAGAGCTATGTCCATACTACATCAAAAAGGAAGAAGGTTTTCAAATAAACAACCTAAAGTTACATCTAAAGGAGCTAGAAAAGGAACAACAAACTAAGCCTAAACCAGCAGAAGAAGGGGTATTGTAAAGATTAGAGCAGAAGTAAATGATATAGAATCTAAGAAAACAGTAGAACAGATCAATGAAGCAAGAAACATGTTCTTTGAAAAAAAAAACTAATAAAATTGATAAACCTGTAGCCAGACTTATCAAAAAGCAAAGATGAAGGACCCAAATAAATAAACTCAGAAATTAGGAGAAATGACAGTTAACACCATGGAAATACAATTATAAAAGAATATTATGAAAAAAATACATGCTAACTAATTGGACAAATGGAAAGAAATGGATAAATTTCTAGAAACATTTAAAATACCAAAACTGAAACAGAAAAATGATGAAACTTGAACACACTGATAACCAGCAAAGAAATAGCATCAATAATCAAAAATCTCTTAACAAACTGAAGTCCAGAGCCAGATGACTTCCCAGGTGATTCCTACCAAATATTTAAAGGTGATCTAATACCTCTTCATCTCAAACTCTTCCAAAAAAATATAAACAAAGGAAACTTCAAAATTCATTCTATGATGTCAGCATTCACCTGATACCAAATACAGATCAAGACTACATGAAAAAAGAGAACACAGGCTAATTTCCCTGATGAACACTGATTCAAAATTCTCAAAACAAAAACAAAAATAAAAACAAAACAAAACCCAAAAAACAAAAATCAAGAAATACCAGTAAACCAAATCTTAAAGATCATTTGCCAAGATCAAGTAGGATTTATTCCTGAGCTGCAAGGGTGGTTCGGTATTCACAAGTAAAGCTATGTGATATACCACATTAATAACTTTTTTTAAAAAAAGGATTAAAAACCATATGATCCTCTAAATAGGTGCAGAGAAGGTATTTAATAAAGGACAACATCCCATTATAATAAAAACTGTCAAAAAAGTAGTGTGAGAGTGAACATACCTCAAAACAGTAAAGGCCATTTATGAAAAACAAATAGCCAGTAACATCATCAATCAGGAAAAACAGTTATTTTCCTCTTTAGTCAGGAACAGGACAGTGATGTCCATTCTCACCAATGTTATTTAACATAGTACTGGAAGTCTTAGGCACAGTAACCATGCAACAAAACAAAACAACAACAACAACAAAAAAAAGACATTCAAATCAGCAAGGAAGAAGTCAGTCTTTTATTTGCAGATCACATGATGCTCTATATAGGACACACAAGCGATTCCACCAAAAATTTCTAGAATCAGTGTACAGACATCCTAACAAAAGAGATAAAAGGTGTGTACTCTTAAGACTATAAAACACTGATGGAAGAATTTGAAGATGACACAAAAAAATGGAAAAACTAAATTTTCACTGATGAGAAGGATGAATATAATTAAAATGTCTACACCACCACAGTAATCTACACATATAATCCAAGTGTATCAAAATGCCACCAGCAGTTTTCACTGAGCTAGAATGAATAATCCTAAAACTGGTATGGAACCACAACACCCCCCCAAATTCACAAAGTAAACTTGAAAAATAAAAGTAATGCTGGAGACATCACAATTCCAGACTTCAAATTATATTACAAAGCTCTAGTGTTCAAGACACTATGGTACTGGCACAAAAACAGACACATAGATCAATGGAAGAGAACATATAACCCAGAAATGAACCCTCAAATATATGGATAATTAATTTTCAATGAAGCAGGAAAGAATATCCAGTGGAAAAAAAGTTTCTTCAACAAATGGTGTTGGGAAAAGAGCAACAAGCAAAATAATGAAATTGGACCATTTTATTATATCACACCCAAAGTAAATTAAAAATAGATGAAAGATCAAAATGAGTCAGGAAACTATTGAATTCATAGAGAAGAACACAATCACTAACACCTTCCACATGGCCCTAGTAACTTCTAACTAGCTATGTCTCTTTTTTTAAAGATTTTTATTTATTCATTTAACAGAGAGAGATCACAAATAGGCAGAGAGAGAGGAAGGGAAGCAGGCTCCCTGCTGAGCAGAGAGCCCGATGTGGGACTCTATCCCAGGACCCTGAGATCATGACCTGAGCCGAAGGCAGTGGCTTAACCCACTGAGCCACCCAGGCGCCCTAGCTATGTCTCTTAAGGCAAGGGAAACAAAAGCAAAAAGTAAGCTATGAGGACTTCATTGACATAAAAATCTGTGTAGAAGGAAACAATGAACAAAACTAAAAGGCAACTTACAGAATTGGAGAAGATATTTGCAAGTGACATATCTTATAAGGGGTTTATATCCAAAATATATAAATAAATTATAGAACTCAACACTTAGAGGAGATTATGCTGAGTGAAATCAGTCAAGCAGAGAGAGTCAATTATCATATGGTTTCACTCATTTGTGGAGCATAACCAATAGCATGGAGGACAAGGGGCGTTCGAGAGTAGTAGGGAATTTGGGTAAATTGGAAGGGGAGGTGAACCATGAGAGACTATGGACTCTGAAAAACAGTCTGAGGGGTTTGAAGTGGCGGGGGGGGTGGGAGGTTGGGGTACCAGGTGGTGGGTATTATAGAGGGCACAGCTTGCATGGAGCACTGGGTGTGGTGAAAAAATAATGAATACTGTTTTTCTGAAAATAAATAAATTGGGAGAAAAAAATAAATAAAAATTAAAATTAAAAAAAAAAAGAACTCAACACCTAAAAATAAAAATCCAGATAACAATGGGCAGAAGACCTGAATAGACATCACAGAAATGGCCAACAGACACATGAAAAGATGCTCAACATCACTCATCAAAAGGAAAATAAAAATAAAAACTACAATGAGATGTCACTTCCCACCTGTCAGAATAGCTA
This sequence comes from Neogale vison, assembly GCF_020171115.1. NCBI lineage: Eukaryota > Metazoa > Chordata > Mammalia > Carnivora > Mustelidae > Neogale > Neogale vison. The sequence goes on along the minus strand of NC_058092.1, from coordinate 122,064,790 downwards.
AAATCAACAACAAAGAAAGCACTAATGTTTTGCAAGGATGTGGATTAAGGGGAACTCTCTTACACTGTTGGTGAGAATGCAAACTGGTGCAGTCGCTGTGCAAAACAGTAAGAGGTTCTTAAAAAGTTAAAAATATTGCTACTCTGGGGCGCCTGGGTGGCTCAGTGGGTTAAAGCCTCTGCCTTCAGCTCAGGTCGTGGTCTCAGCCTGCCTGTCTGCCTACTCGTGATCTTTGTCTGTCAAATAGATAAATAAAATCCTTAAAAAAAACATATTGCTACTCTATGATTCAGCAAATACACTTCTTGTTATTTGCCCCAAAGATACAAAAGTACTTATTAGGAGGGACATCTTCACCCCACATTTATAACATAATCATCAAGCAAATGACTATCAACTAACGAATGGCTATTGAAGATGTAGTTTATATATATTGTACACACACAATGGAATATTACTCAGCCACAAGAAAATAAATTGTGAAACTTCTTGTAGTCATTATATTTGGAAGCCCCTATATTTTCTCAAATTAGATTTATGTCTTATTTCCCTGTTTAGGGAAATGTTTAGCTATTATTAATTCAAATAATATTTCTGTACCCTTCTCTCTCATTTCTTCTTTTGGTATTCTCCACAGGTTTTCTTGTTTTTTTCCCAAGTTTATATTTAAGTTCCAGCTAACTAACATATCCTGCAATATTAGTTTCAGATGTAGAATTTAGTGATTCATCACTTACATATAACACCCAGTGCTCAACACAGCAAATGCTTTCCTTAAAACTCATCACCCAATTAACCCATACCCTTACCCACCCTCCGTCTGGTAACCATCACTTTCTTCTCTATAATCAAGAGTATTTTCCTTGGTCTCTTTTCCTCTTTGTTCATTTGTTTTATTTCTTAAATTCTACATATGATGGAAATCATATGGTGTCTTTCTCTGAGTGACTTATTTCTTTTACATAGTAGTCTCTAACCACATCCATATTTTGCAAATGGCAAGATCTCATTATTTTTATGGTTGAGTAGTATTCCATTGTATATTTCCATTGATATTATGTATACATACATACATATATGCTCATACACATATACATATGTATATATGATTTCTTCTCTATCTATCCATCTGTCAGTGGACTCTTGGGTTGTCTCCATAGTTTGGCTAGAGTAGATAATGCTTCTATAATGTGGGGTGAATGTATCTTTCCGAATTAGTGTATTTGTATTTTTTGTGTAAGCACACTTAGTAGTGTAATTATTGGATCATAGAGTAGTTCTGTTTTTAACTTTTTGAGGAATCTCTGTATTGCTTTCCACAGTGGCTGAACAAGGTTTCATTCCCACCAACAGTACAGAAGGGTTCCTTTTTCTCCACATGTTTGCCTGTACCCATTGTTTCTTATGTTTTGAATTTAGCCATTCTGACAGTTGTAAAATGATAATCTCATTTTAGTTTTGATTTGTATTTCCCTGATCATTACTGATGTTGAACATGTTTTCATGTCTCTCCTGACTATCTGTATATCCTCTATATAGTAATGCCTAGTCATGTCTTCTACCCAATTTTTCCTGACCATTTTTAATTGGGTTGTTGTTGTTGGTGGTGGTGGTGGTGGTGGTGGTGGTGGTTGTGTGTGTGTGTGTGTGTCGAGTTTTATGAGTTCATTATATACTGTAGATCTTGACCCTTTGTCAGACTATCATGTGCAAATGTCTTCTCACATTCCATAGGTTGACTTTTAGCTTTGTTCATTTTTTCCTTTCCTGTGTAAAAGATTTTTATTTTGATGAAGTACCAATCATTTACTTTATTTTATTTTATTTTTTTTATTTTGCTTCCCTTGCCTCATGAGACACATTATTTTATGTGTATGTTCAACATCTATATGTTTTCCTTGGGACAATGTTTGTTCAGGGCTTCTGCCATTTTAAAAATAAGACTTTGTGGTTTGGTTATGAGTTGTATATGTTTCATATATCTTTAAATATTAACCCTTTATTGGATTTATCGTTTGATAATATCTTCTTCCATTTAAAAGGCTGCATTTGTTGTTGTTGATGATGGTACTCTTTGTTCAAGAGCTTTTTCTTTTGATGTACTCCAATAATTTATTTTTGCTTTTGATTCCTTGCTCTCAAATATATATCTAGAAGAAATATTCTTATAACTGATGAAAAATAAATTGTTTCTAAATACTCCTTTATGAATTTTATGGTTTTGATTCTCACATTTAGGGCTTTAATCCATTTTGAATTTATCTCTGCATACGGTATTAGAAAGTGGCTCAATTTTGGGGTGCCTCAGTGGCTCAGTGAGTTAAAGCATCTGCCTTTGATTCAGGTCATGATCCCAGGGTCCTGGGATTGAGCCCCACATCTGGCTTTCTGCTCAGCAAGAAGCCTGTTTCCCCCTCTTTCTATCTCTGCCTGCCTCTCTGCCTGTCAAATAAATAAATTAAATCTTAAAAAAAAGAAAGAAAGAAAGAAAGAAAGAAAGAAAGAAAGAAAGAAAGAAAGAAAAAAGGTGGCCCAGTTTTCGTATTTTAAATGTGGATGTCTACTTATCCCAATAACATTTAATAGAGAGACTCTTTCCCCATCATATAATCTTCTTTTTTATAGATTAATTGACTATATCAACTGTGGGATGTCTATTCTGTTCCACTGATTTGTTTTTCTTTGTATGCCAGTATCATGCTGTTTTGATTAGTCCAGCAACATACTACATTTTGAAATCTTGAGTTGTGAGGCTACCAGCTTTATTCTTCAATTCCAATATTGTTTTGGATCCAATATTGTTTGGATTTTGTGGATCATTTGTGGCTCCATATTAGGGGTTTTTTGTTTGTTTGTTTGTCACTTTACCATTTAATCTAGTTCTCTGAAAAATGTTGCTGATATATTAGGGATAATATTGACTCTATAGATTGCTTTGGATAATATGGAAATTTTAACAATATTTCTTATTCCAATACATGAGAATAATGTACCATTCCAATTTCTTTGCAATATCTTTCATTGATGTCTTGCATTTTTTAAAATATAGGTTTTTTTGAAATTATTTTTGTTAAATTCAATCCTTGGGATGTTTCGTTCAATTTTAAGTAAGATTGTTTTCTTAGTTTATCTTTTTGCTACTTTGTTATTATTGTATAGAAAAAAAACAGATTTCTTTATATCATTTTTTCTTGCAAATTTAGTGAATTCATTTATCAGTTCTAATAGTTTCTTGGAGAGAGTCTAGAATATTCCATATATGGTATTATGTCATTTACAAATATTCAGAGTTTTACATCTTTTTTATTAAGGTGGATGCCTTTCTTCTTCTTGTCTGATTGCTATACTTAGGGCTCTCAGTAATATGTTTAATAAAAGATGCAAGAGTGGACATCTTTGTCTTTCGTGATTTTAGAAGAAAATTTTCATTTTCTCCACACTGAGTAGTATATTACCTGTGTCTTTTATATGTATAGCCCTTACTATATTAAGTTATATTTCCTCAAAACCCAATTTGTTAAGTTTTTTTTTTTTTTTTATGAACAGATGTTGCTCTTGTGTGATCACTGAGGATGGTGGGAAATTGTTCATGGGTTTCTTGGCTCATGGTTTTCTCCTTGGGATGTTTCTGATCAAGGCTTTTCATTGCTTTGAGTTACCTACCTTTCCTTCTGGATTCCTAGGGATCCTATCTAGATGTGTATACAGTCCCTTAGCTGGTATCTCGATAGAGCCTTTCCTAGTGTGAGCCTCGTCATTTGCTGGACAAGATTATTGTTGTTCAAATTGGAAGGAGTGGACTCCACCTTCCCAGCCTTTCCTGTGCTTCCCATTTTTGGTGTTCGGTTCCACTCATCTCTGCCACCTCCCCCAGATCCTAAAAATGTTTTCCTATGGTATCTTCCAGAAAACTTCCGATGTCCTCTTTGGTACTGAGGCAACATCAGTCTCGAATTGAGTTTTAGGCTTTTATGTTCCATGTGGCTAGTCACGTCCTTTAACCACGCTTGGTCAAAGTCTGCCCTCTTCTGTTGGTCTGTTTCCTCAGGTCATTTCACGAGTCCTTTTGTAAGAAATCCTCTCCCATCAGATTCTCCCACACTCTTTCTCCCTCACACTTGCTCTCGCTTCTTTCTTCTGATTTGCCCGGGAATGACAGTCCCTTTCATTTCCACGGAATCCGAAGTATTGGCCTATCCAGGGACACAGGCACTTCCTAGATAGGGAACTGGGATTGCATGGAAATCTCCATCCAGGTGGCGTCCACTGAAACTTGACAGGACCCATCATCCAATCTCTGAACCTCTTCCATTAACATAGGTAACCTAGGAACCTATTGGACATCCCATTGTTTGAGATCATAAATTCCCCTTAGTCCTCTTGGATGGTTTTCTGGGTGGAGACTTCCTGGGTAGAGACTGGATCAAGTCTGTGCAGAGAGGAAGTCCTCCTTTTGGTGCTCTCATCAATAGGATTTTCAGCCTTGGTTCTGAGGTCACAGAATTCCAGTGAATTTTCCTGAATCTCTAACGTCTATCTGATGACTTTGATTCATTCCCTTCCTGATTCTTACACTTTGTCCATTCTCCTAGAATATTTCTCTTTGTACAAATTGCACTCATGCTTTCCAGTTGTCGTCGTACATTCCATATCTCCTCCATCACTTCTTCTCCTCGCTAGGACGTCCCCTTCTAGGTTGGTAGAAGGCTTGTTCAATTTGAGGAGTTCCATACTCCCGAATTTGGTTTCTGCCTTGCTGAGCTGATTCTGTATCCCTGAGAGGCAGCGCATCATTCTGTGTGTATGTGAGGATTGATGCAATCCAACCAATCTCGTCTTTTCCTTAGATTATACAAGCCATTGACATTTCGTAGAATGACGGAGTCCCTCAATTATTGCCCATTGTCTTGCTTGTTGTTTACTTCATCCCTTTTTATTTTATTTATTTATTTATCGTTTTATTTTATTGTTTATTTTATTGATTATTTTTAAATAAACAAATAATATATATTTATCCCCTGTAGTCCAGTTCTGTGAATCGCCAGGTGTATACAATTCTAAGCACTTATAGGTCCCTTTTTCAAAATACACTTTCTGTCTGTATATGTATTTATTTTTATTATTTTTCATGTTTTTCCTTTTTTTAAAATTTTTATTTACAGCCTATCCGTATTTTTTGTTTCTACAACAAACCCAGTGCTCCATGCCATCCGTGCCCTCTCTAATACCCACCACCCGGTTCCCACAACATCCCACCCCACACCCTTTCAAACCTCTCAGATATATTTTCAGAGTCCATGGTCTCTCATGGTTCAACTCCCCTTCCCATATTTAATCTCAAATTTTGATTTTTAATTTTTATTTAAATTTAGAAGTTTACATTTAATTAAATGTATTTAATTTAAAGTTATTTAAATTTAATTTCTTTTTTTTTCATTTAAGTGCTGATAAATGTTTTAGGCCCCCATATTTCTTGTCACTTTATGTACATACAAAGTGAGAAACAGGAATGTAAACTTTCAAAGAAGAGCCATTGAGCTTTTATAGGTCCCTCTTTTAATACATGAGAGAATTTACTTTCCGAAAAAGAAACACATTCAGAAGGAAAGATTAGGATGCAAGTCACCTTCATCAGCTTATAAACAGGTACTCAATACCAAAAACACTGTAAACTCCAAAGAGATGCCAGCTCTTTTTAATAAAATGGCAGACGACGCTTGGTAACCATGATTTTTTTTTTAAGATTTTATTTATTTATTTCGACAGAGAGAGATCACAAGTAGAAAGAGAGAGAGAGAGAGAGGGAAGCAGGATCCCTGCTGAGCAGAAAGCCCTATGCGGGACTCGATCCCAGGACCCTGAGATCATGAGCTGAGCCGAAGGCAGCGGCTTAACCCACTGAGCCACCCAGGCGCCCAGAACCATGACTTTCATCGACACAGAGGAGGTAGAGGTTTTCGAATTGTTCAGGAAGCCCCATAAGCATGCGTAAAACCTTCTAATGAAAGGAAAGAAGACGATATTCTAAACAAATAGGATTTATTACGCAACAAAAAAAAATCTATCTATCTATCTACCTATCTACTTACAGACCCGAGTGTGTGGGGGGGGAGGGCTATGCACATAAACTATCCCAGTCCGGAAACCCAGTACCTGCTAGCATGAACTTGTTTGGAAATAGGATCCCTGGACATATAACAAGCTAGGACAAGGTCATATTTGAATAGACTGTGCCCCTAATTCAGGAGGTCTTGTGTCCTTCTAAGAAGGGAAACTGGGGATACACAGATATGCACTGAGGGAGAAAGCCATGTGAAGAAGGCCAAAGCCAAGACAACGGTTCTGCCGGAGAGATGGGCCTGGAACAGATCCTTCCTTAATAGCTACAAAAGGAGCATGGGCTACCAACATTGTAGCCTCTAGAACTGTGAGAGTGTCCACGTCTCTTGTTTCAGCCACTAGGCTTGTGGTATCTTGTAATAGCAACCCTAGAAAACTAATACAAACCTCTTTTGAGGAAAATAAACCAACCAGAAGCCCATGAGGAGTAGGAAAAGGAAAAAAAATTATCTATCTAGACATAGAGATGTCTGTATCCATATCTATATCTTTATGTAGATCTGTACCTGTCTCTATATAACTGTATATCTTTGAAACATCAAAAAGGAATGCACATTGGTGAATTTCATGAAAAGGAAAACAGGCTAACAAACAAACAAGAAAAAAGTGAGCCCTTGGCTTCAATCAGCTTTTCACCTGGAGAAGTTCTGGATGGTGGGGGTAGTGCGGAGATTCCAAGGAAAAGATGGGAGTCCCCCTGGTGTGAGGAAAGCGAGACTTGAATTCAGGAAGGTTAGAGTGATGAAAAGGCCATGGGTTCCTGAAAGAAGGAGGTCAAGTGATAAACAAGCTCTTGGTAACACACAAACTGTCCTCTTGAGTCCTTGCTCCATAGGAAGCAGTGTGTGTCCAGGAAAATGGGCCAGGTTCTAACAAAGAGTCAAGGTAACTGGACCAGATGGTTGCCAAGACTCATATGAGGCCTGAGGTCATTGGAATTCCAACCAGCCCGAGGGAAGCGTTCTTTTGGATCAGTTAGAATACTCAGTAGATACCCAGGAAGGATCCTAAGTTAGGAGCGGGATGAAATGATCCCTCCAAGAAAGCTGACTCTACAGATTCCCTAAACAGGTGACAGAACAATTTGAGAAATAGTCAGAAGTACCTAGAATATCTCACTGCCCAGGTGACAGCCAATCATCGAAGGCAGAGTGCAGCCCCCCAATGACTCAGGTCATCGAAAGGAAGACAGTTCAAAAGGGAAGAAGGAATAGACGGGAAAAAGAAAACATGACTAGCAAGGTACTAGACTTCCTCTTCAACATTTCAACGACGAGCTTCAGAAGGAACGACTTTTCTTTCCAATCCATGGAAAGAAAAGACAATGCTCTTGAAAGAAAAGACCTAAATAGGTCCGTGAAAAATAAACTCTCCATACAAGGATGCAGAGGATAGTCTAGATTTTGTGAAAAGAAAAAGGATGAAAAGGGCTAGACCGCACCCAAACGAATCCTACAAGGCTGATTTTCCTAGGTCTTGACCAGAGGCAATAGAAAGACGCCCCATAGAATGAAAGACACCCCCTAGAATGAACAGAAAAAGAAGACATTTCAAAGGAACAAAGGATCCATTTAGAAAGACATGGTCATCCTCAAGGTGTCCGCATCTGATGAGAAAACTCCTAGAGATTCAAGCCATTGAAGCCCCTAAAACAAGGCTGAAGAAAGGTCTTGGAAAGCTTTTCTTTCTTGATTTGGGAGAGAAAGAGTGAGAGCGAGAGAGCAGGAGAGAGGAGAAGGTCAGGGAGAGAAGCAGACTCGGCAAGGACCTGGGAGCCCCAGGCGGGAAGAGACCCCGAGTCCGGGGTCATGACCTGAGCCCAAGGCAGTCGCTCAAACCACGGAGCCCAGCAGGTGCCCGTCTCCAGAAATTGGTCAACAACAGCTGGGGGGCAGCTGGGGGTCACCCTCCCTGAAGGGCCCAAGCCAGCCGTACTGGCTCAGGGGGTGATCTCAAGACTCTTGAGATGGAGCCCTGAGGCAAGCTCTGGGCTCAGGGCAGAGTCCACTAGGACTCTCTCTCTTGGTTCTGCCCTACCCACCTCCCCCACTCATTCCCTGAAACAAACAGGTAAAGCCCTCAAGAGAAATGAACCATGTGTTTGAGGGGGAGGGGTGGGGAAAGAAGCGACCGGCCCCAGGGCGAGCGGGAGGGGCCCGAGATGCTGCCTGCCCTCCCAGGCAGCTCTCCCTCAGCTGCCGCTGCCGCCACCACCGCCGCCGCTACAGCCGACAACAGGAGTAGATGTCCCTGGGAGCCCAGATGCTAGTGTGGATTAGCGATGGGAGTGCCACCTGAGCACGCTGGTTTGGGGAGGCGGGGCGGCATATCCGTCCAGGGAGGAGCTGAGGGCTCCACCCACTCGCCCGCGTGGGGGAAGGGCAGGCAGGATGGTACAAGGAGATCCACCCAGGACTGCCGGAGCTGCTGCAGGGCGGCACGGTGGACCTGGCGAGGCACCAGACTGCGAACCCAGCCCTGCCTCTGGCTCTTGGCTTCCCTGGGAGCCTGTTCACCCCCCCACCCCCGCTTCTCTCTGCCTGACACTCTACACCCTCCTCCTCCTCTCTGTCGGTCCAAGGAACAAAGAAAATCTTAAAATCATCCTCCAACAACCCTCAGTTTTTTTGTCATTCATTAGGACCCCATGCATCACCATGTTCGTTTTCCTTACTGAATTGGAGGAATGGGTGCATTGATTGCCGGATTTGACAGAGAGAGAGAGACACAGGGAGAGAGGGAGCCCAAGTAGTGAAGAGGGAGTAGAAGCAGGGCCAGTGCGAGAGGGAGAAGTAGGCTTCCTGCTGAGCAGAGAGCCCCAGGCAGGGCTTGATCCCCAGACCAGGATCATCAGGGCCCCAGCAGAATGCAGCCACCCAGGAGGAGTCAAGATGGCGGAGAAGTAGCAGGCTGAGACTACCTCAGCTAGCAGGAGATCAGCTAGAGAGCTTATCTAAAGATTGCAAACACCTGCAAATCCAACGGCAGATCGAGGAGAAGAAGAACAGCAATTCTAGAAACAGAAAAACAACCACTTTCTGAAAGGTAGGACTGGCGGAGAAGTGAATCCAAAGCGACGGGAAGATAGACCCCGGGGGGAGGGGCCGGCTCCCGGCAATCGGCGGAACAGCGGAGCGCAAAATCAGGACTTTTAAAAACTGTTCCGCTGAGGGACATAGCTACGGAGGCTAAACCGCGGCGAAGCCCACGCAGGGTCGGCGTGACCTCAGGTCCCGCGGGGTCACAGAAGGATCGGAGGTGTCTGAGTGTCGCAGAGCTTGCGGATATTGGAACGGGAAAGCCGGCTGCAGAGACAGAGCCGACAGTAAGCTCGCAGCTCGGAGTTGCCTTGAACCGGTCGCAAGCTCAGTGAGCTCGGAGGGCGGCGGGAGGTTAGGCAGACGCGAGTTACTAGGAGCTGTTTGCTGAGGGCGCACTGGGGAGCGGGGCCCGGGGCTCTCGGCTCCTCCGGGCCGGAGACCCGGAGGCCGCCATTTGTATTCCCATCCTCCGGAACTCTACGGAAAGCGCTCAGGGAACAAAAGCTCCTGAAAGCAAAGCCGAGCAGATCACTCAGCCCGGCCCCTGGTAAGGGCGGTGTAATTCCGCCTGGGGCAAAGACACTTGAGAATCACTACACCAGGTCCCTCCCCCAGAAGATCAACAAGAAATCCAGGCAAGACCAAGTTCACCTACCAAGGAGTGCAGGTTCAATACCAAGAAGAGAGCAGCAGAATTCCAGAGGAGGAGAAGACAAACCATGGAACTCATGGCTTTCTGCCTGTGATTTTTCAGTCTTGCAGTTAATTTAATTTTTTTCTTTTTCATTTTTTTTCTCTTCTTCTGCTAAAATATTTTATAACTTTTACCCTTTTCTTTTTTAACGTTTTTTAACTAGATTATCTAATATATATATTTTTTTCTTTTTTATACTTTTCTTTATTCATTTACTTTTTTTAATTCTTTATTTTTCTTATTTTTCTTTCTTTATATTTGAACCTCTTTTTATCCCCAAATCAGAAGAGATCTTATCTCTTCAATCTTTTTTTTTCTTTATTCATTTTTAAATTCTTGATTGAATTTTTAATTCAATCTCTTTTTTTAATTCTTTTTTTCTTTTTTTTTCTTTCTTTCTTTTTGAACCTCTTTTTATCCCCATATCAGAAGAGATCCCAATCAGAAGAGATTGGGAGATCCCAATCAGAAGAGATTGGGAGATCCCAATCAAAGGAGATCCCAATCAGAGGAGATCCCTCACTCAATCGTGAGATGGGAGAAATCCCCCCTCATGATTTGGGATCTCTTCTGATTTGGTTAAAGCATATTTTCCTGGGATTGTTGCCACCCTTTTAGTATTTTACTTGCTCCTTCATATACTCTTAGCTGGACAAAATGACAAGGCGGAAAAATTCACAACAAAAAAAAGAACAAGAGGCAGTACCGAAGGCTAGGGACCTAATCAATACAGACATTGGTAATATGTCAGATCTAGAGTTCAAAATGACAATTCTCAAGGTTATAGCCGGCCTTGAAAAAGGCATGGAAGATATTAGAGAAACCCTCTCCAGAGATATCAAAGCCCTTTCTGGAGAAATAAAAGAACTAAAATCCAACCAAGTTGAAATCAAAAAAGCTATTAATGAAGTTCAATAAAAAATGGAGGCTCTCACTGCTAGGATAAATGAGGCAGAAGAAAGAATTAGCGATATAGAAGACCAAATGACAGAGAATAAAGAAGCTGAGCAAAAGAGGGACAAACAGCTACTGGACCATGAGGGGAGAATTCGAGAGATAAGTGACACCATAAGACGAAACAACATTAGAATAATTGGGATTCCAGAAGAAGAAGAAAGAGAGAGGGGAGCAGAAGGTATACTGGAGAGAATTATTGGGGAGGATTTCCCCAATATGGCAAAGGGAACGAGCATCAAAATTCAGGAGGTTCAGAGAACACCCCTCAAAATCAATAAGAATAGGCCCACACCCCGTCACCTAATAGTAAAATTTACAAGCCTTAGTGACAAAGAGAAAATCCTGAAAGCAGCCCGGGAAAAGAAGTCTGTAACATACAATGGTAAAAGTATTCGATTGGCAGCTGACTTATCCACAGAGACCTGGCAGGCCAGAAAGAGCTGGCATGACATTTTCAGAGCACTAAACGAGAAAAACATGCAGCGAAGAATACTATATCCAGCTAGGCTATCATTGAAAATAGAAGGAGAGATTAAAAGCTTCCAGGACAAACAAAAACTGAAAGAATTTGCAAACACCAAACCACCTCTACAGGAAATACTGAAAGGGGTCCTCTAAGCAAAGAGAGAGCCTACAAGTGGTAGATCAGAAAGGAACAGAGACAATATACAGTAACAGTCACCTTACAGGCAATACAATGGCACTAAAATCATATCTCTCAATAGTTACCCTTAATGTTAATGGGCTAAATGCCCCAATCAAAAGACACAGGGTATAGAATGGATAAAAAAACAAAAACCATCTATATGTTGCCTCCAAGAAACTCATTTTAAGCCCGAAGACACCTCCAGACTTAAAGTGAGGGGGTGGAAAAGAATTTACCATGCTAATGGACATCAGAAAAAAGCAGGAGTGGCAATCCTTATATCAGATCAATTAGATTTTAAGCCAAAGACTATAATAAGAGATGAGGAAGGACACTATATCATACTCAAAGGGTCTGTCCAACAAGAAGATCTAACAATTTTAAATATCTATGCCCCCAAAGTTGGCGCAGCCAACTATATAAACCAATTAATATCAAAATCAATGAAACACATCAACAATAATACAATAATAGTAGGGGACTTTAACACTCCCCTCACTGAAATGGACAGATCATCCAAGCAAAAGATCAACAGGGAAATAAAGGCCTTAAATGATACACTGGATGAGATGGACATCACAGATATATTCAGAACATTTCAGCCCAAAGCAACAGAATACACATTCTTCTCTAGTGCACATGGAACATTGTCCAGAATAGATCACATCCTCGGTCCTAAATCAGGACTCAACCAGTATCAAAAGATTGGGATCATTCCCTGCATATTTTCAGACCACAATGCTCTGAAGCTAGAACTCAACCACAAGAGGAAGTTTGGAAAGAAACCAAATACATGGAGACTAAACAGCATCCTTCTAAAGAATGAATGGGTCAACCAGGAAATTAAAGAAGAATTGAAAAAAATCATGGAAACAAATGATAATGAAAATACAACGGTTCAAAATCTGTGGGACACAACAAAGGCAGTCCTGAGAGGAAAATATATAGCAGTACAAGCTTTTCTCAAGAAACAAGAAAGGTCTCGGTACACAACCTAACCCTACACCTAAAGGAGCTGGAGAAAGAACAAGAAAGAAACCCTAAACCCAGCAGGAGAAGAGAAATCATAAAGATCAGAGCAGAAATCAATGAAATAGAAACAAAAAAAAAAAAACAATAGAACAAATCAACAAAACCAGGACCTGGTTCTTTGAAAGAATTAATAAAATTGATAAACCCTGGCCAGACTTATCAAAAAGAAAAGAGAAAGGACCGAAATAAATAAAATCATGAATGAAAGAGGAGAGATCACAACAAACACCAAAGAAATACAAACTATTAAAAGAACATACTATGAACAACTCTACGCCAACAAATTTGAAAATCTGGAAGAAATGGATGCATTCCTAGAAACATATAAACTACCAAAATTGTACCAGGAAGAAATAGAAAGCCTGAACAGACCCATAAGCAGTAAGGAGATTGAAACAGTCATTAAAAATCTCCAAACAAACAAAAGCCCAGGGCCAGATGGCTTCCCGGGGGAATTCTACCAAACATTTAAAGAAGAACTAATTCCTATTCTCCTGAAACTGTTCCAAAAAATAGAAATGGAAGGAAAACTCCCAAACTAATTTTATGAGGCCAGCATCAATTTGATCCCAAAACCAGACAAGGATCCCATCAAAAAAGAGAGCTATAGACCAATATCCTTGATGAACACAGATGCAAAAATTCTCACCAAAATACTAGCCAATAGGATTCAACAGTACATTAAAAGGATTATTCACCACGACCAAGTGGGATTTATCTCAGGGCTGCAAGGTTGGTTCAACATCCGCAAATCAGTCAATGTGATACAACACATCAATAAAAGAAAGAACAAGAACCATATGATACTCTCAATAGATGCTGAAAAAGCATTTGACAAAGTACAGCATCCCTTCCTGATCAAAACCCTTCAAAGTGTAGGGATAGAGGGCACATACCTCAATATCATCAAAGCCATCTATGAAAAACCCACCGCAAATATCATTCTCAATGGAGAAAAACTGAAAGCTTTTCCACTAAGGTCAGGAACACGGCAGGGATGTCCATTATCACCACTGCTATTCAACATAGTACTAGAAGTCCTAGCCTCAGCAATCAGACAACAAAAGGAAATTAAAGGCATCCAAATCGGCAAAGAAGAAGTCAAATTATCACTCTTCGCAGATGATATGATACTCTATGTGGAAAACCCAAAAGACTCCACTCCAAAACTGCTAGAACTTGTACAGGAATTCAGTAAAGTGTCAGGATATAAGATCAATGCACAGAAATCAGTTGCATTTCTCTACACCAACAACAAGACAGAAGAAAGAGAAATTAAGGAGTCAATCCCATTTACAATTGCACCCCAAACCATAAGATACCTAGGAATAAACCTATCCAAAGAGGCTAAGAATCTATACTCAGAAAACTATAAGGTACTCATGAAAGAAATTGAGGAAGACACAAAGAAATGGAAAAATGTTCCATGCTCCTGGATTGGAAGAATAAATATTGTGAAAATGTCTATGCTACCTAAAGCAATCTACACATTTAATGCAATTCCTATCAAAGTACCATCCATCTTTTTCAAAGAAATGGAACAAATAATTTTAAAATTTATATGGAACCAGAAAAGACCTCGAATAGCCAAAGGGATATTGAAAAACAAAGCCAAAGTTGGTGGCATCACAATTCCAGACTTCAAGCTTTATTACAAAGCTGTCATCATCAAGACAGCATGGTACTGGCACAAAAACAGACACATAGACCAATGGAACAGAATAGAGAGCCCAGAAATAGACCCTAACTCTATGGTCAGCTAATCTTCGACAAAGCAGGAAAGAATGTCCAATGGAAAAAAGACAGCCTCTTCAATAAATGGTGTTGGGAAAATTGGACAGCCACGTGCAGAAAAATGAAATTGGACCATTTCCTTACACCACACACAAAAATAGATTCAAAATGGATTAAGGACCTCAGTGTGAGAAAGGAATCCATCAGAATCCTTGAGGAGAACACAGGCAGCAACCTCTTCGACCTCAGCCGCAGCAACATCTTCCTAGGAACATCGCCAAAGGCAAGGGAAGCAAGGGCAAAAAGGAACTTTTGGGATTTCATCAAAATCAAAAGCTTTTGCACAGCAAAGGGAACAGTTAACAAAACCAAAGGACAACTGACAGAATGGGAGAAGATATTTGCAAACGACATATCAGATAAAGGACTAGTGTCCAAAATCTATAAAGAACTTAACAAACTCAACACCCAAAGAACAAATAATCCAATCAAGAAATGGGCAGAGGACATGAACAGACGTTTCTGCAAAGAAGACATCCAGATGGCCAACAGACACATGAAAAAGTGCTCCATATCACTCGGCATCAGGGAAATACAAATCAAAACCACAATGAGATATCACCTCACACCAGTCAGAATGGCTAAAATCAACAAGTCAGGAAATGACAGTTGCTGGCGAGGATGCGGAGAAAGGGGAACCCTCCTACACTCTCGGTGGGAATGCAAGCTGGTGCAACCACTCTGGAAAACAGCATGGAGATTCCTCAAAATGTTGAAAATAGAACTGCCCTATGACCCAGCAATTGCACTACTGGGAATTTACCCTAAAGATACAAACGTAGTGATCCAAAGGGGCACGTGCACCCGAATGTTTATAGCAGCAATGTCCACAATAGCCAAACTATGGAAAGAACCTAGATGTCCATCAACAGATGAATGGATCAAGAAGATGTGGTATATATACACAATGGAATACTATGCAGCCATCAAAAGAAATGAAATCTTGCCATTTGCGACAACATGGATGGAACTAGAGCGTATCATGCTTAGCGAAATAAGTCAAGCGGAGAAAGACGACTATCATATGATCTCCCTGATATGAGGGAGTGGTGATGCAACATGGGGGCTTAAGTGGGTAGGAGAAGAATCCATGAAACAAGATGGGATAGGGAGGGAGACAAACCATAAGTGACTCTTAATCTCACGAAACAAACTGTGGGTTGCTGGGGGGAGGGGGGTTGGGAGAAGGAGGGAAGGTTATGGACATTGGCGAGCGTAGGTGCTTTTGGTAAATTGGAAGGGGAGATGAACCATGAGAGACTATGGACTCTGAAAAACAGTCTGAGGGGTTTGAAGTGGCGGGGGTGTGGGAGGTTGGGGTACCAGGTGGTGGGTATTATAGAGGGCACAGCTTGCATGGAGCACTGAGTGTGGTGAAAAAATAATGAATACTGTTTTTCTGAAAATAAATAAATTGGAAAAAAAAAGAATGCAGCCACCCAGGTGCCCTACTCCATGATTCAATCCGTAGTTCACTATTCCATCCGTTTTATGCAGCAACACTTTTTAGTGATGAAGTTCTAGAACCTAGGTGAGGTTCGGTGGGCTGAGGTCCGGTGCCGATGATCAAGAAAGAATTCTTGAGACACCTTTGGTGCTAAATGGTGGTTTATGAAAGCATGGGGACAGGACCCGTGGGCAGGCAGAGCTGCCGCCCCAGGCTGTGAGGGATGGCAGGTTATATACCTTGTGGTTGGGGGAAGGTGAGGGGAAGGGAGGTTCAGAAGGGCTATTGGGGGAAAGAAGACTATCAGGATATTGAAGGCCTGGTTACTCTCAAGCCAAGGCCACTTTCCTTCTAATGAGGCATTAACATAAAGACAATTGGGAATCTCCTGGTGGAATGTGACATTCCTGCTATCAAGCGTCCTTGTTAATGAGATGTAGGTTTAGAAGAAATTTAACTTGACTGACTTTTCCTTCTCCCTCCGCCTCCTTTGGTTTTTTCTGGAGGGGAGGGTGACGATAGGGCTTGAGGAACTGAGTTCTGTGTCTTTGGAAATGGGGCTCTTGATAAGGTCACTTCTTTGTTGTAAATCTCAAGGACATTTGCAAACCAAGGGAGACTCCTCTGCCTTGCAGGGCTGTGATCTCTGCAAGTTCACTATTTGTTTTCATTCTAGGATGGTCAGGGGTGCCTGAGGAAGGTGACACGTATTACTGAGGGGAGCGGGTGGACAGGGGGTGCAAGGCGCCAGCCCCTGCTCCGTCCTCAGCCAGTCTCCTGCTCCCTCATCTTTAGGGTCTGCCTTCTCTGGGTTAACACTAACCCACTGTGTTTTCCTTTGCTCTTGTGTGATCCCTGAGGATGGTGGGAAACTGTTCATGGGTTTCTTGGCTCATGGTTTTCTCCTTGGGATGTTTCTGATCAATGCTTTTCATTGCTTTGAGTTACCTACTTTTCCTTCTGGATTCCTAGTGATCCTATCTAGATGTGTACACAGTCCCTTAGCTGGTCTCTCGATAGAGCCTTTCCTAGTGTGAGCCTTGTCATTTGCTGGACAAGATTGCTGTTGTTCAACTTGGAAGGAGTGGACTCCACCTTCCCAGCCCTTCCTGTGTGTCGGGGACCGCCTCCGGCCGCGAAAGTCCCCACCATTACAAGATGGCGCTTGGCTCACTGCCAGCAAAATATGCTGCAAGTAAACACCAAACTTTCTGGTGAAGCCCACCTGAAGGAGGACATAGTCATTGGCTGTTTCAAATTTAATCAGTATAATAGCAGGACTCTCATTGTCTGTCCCCATTGTTTGGCCCCTTATTGGTCACCCTGACACATATAACTAAGAAAGTTGTCGAAATAAAGAGACGAAGCATTAACACCATGCCAGACTGGTTGTCGTTCTTGCGGGCCGAGGGCGACAAATGGTGCCGAGACCCGGGAATAGTTAACGAGTAAGTAAACCTTGCAAGGAGAAAAACTGCAGGTAAGCGGGGAAGGAACCACAATTAAAGTGGTGGCAATCTTGTACAAGACCGCAATAAGAAGCGGGCGGCCATAGAGCCGGGATTTTCTTCTGTGGTAAAGCGGGGAGTAAAGGTCGACTGAAGTATATGCGCGTAAAATGTCAATGTGTTGGTTAGTGTCTTTAACGTCTGCGTCTGTTGTCTTTGTGTTCATAATGGGATCTGAAGTATCTAAAGAGTGGTCTTCTTGTGCCTCAGAGGGGGGTAGTTCTAGTGAAGAGGAAGAAGAAATGTCAGGGGAAAAGTTAGACGGTAAAATGTACTCCAAGTTTGAACAGTTGAAACTGTCGACTCCAGCAACGCCTAGTGCCCCTCTGCCGTATAATCCTATGGCGTGCCAAGGAGCTTGTAGCTGCTGCACCACATGCGGTAGTGGCAGGGCTTCGAGCTGGAGAGATCATGACCTGACCTCTGCCTTTCCGGTTTTAGAGGACCAAAACAACCAGCGGTATCATCCGCCTCTTGATTTTAAACTAGTTAAGCAATTAAAGGAAGCAGTCATGCAGTATGGCCATCAGGCAGCCTTTACAGTATCTTTGTTGGAGACCATAGCGGGAATGAACTTAGTCCCTGAAGACTGGGGTAATCTAGCCCACGCAACCTTGTCAGGAGTGCTATATCTAGTATGGAAAACAGCCTGGCAAGAATACTCACAGGACACTGCCCGCCATAATGCAGCAGCTGGAAATCCTCAGTGGGACCTAGAAATGTTAATGGGAATGGGACCGTACATGGGAAAGCAGGCCCAAATACAATACAACCCTGCAGTGTATCTGCAAATAGCCGCGGCGGCCACTAAAGCATGGAAAACCATTCAAGGCAGTGGGGATTTACAGGGTCAGCTGTCTAAGGTAATACAAGGACCAAATGAGGCATATGCTGATTTTGTAGCGAGGCTGATGCAAACAGCTGGTTGAATATTTGGGGAGGTAGAGGCAGCCATGCCATTGATAAAACAGCTGGCTTATGAGCAAGCTAATAAGTGGTGTAAAGAAGCCATCAGACCTTGGAAAAGCAAAGACTTGAGTGTATATATTAAAGTTTGCAGGGATATCAATGACAGTGTTATTCAAGGGCAGGTTATGGCTGCAGCTATCACTCAAGGTTTACAAGGATTACAGGGAGCTCAACAATATAAACATAGGGATACTCCTGGAGTTTGTTATTACTGCAAGGAGCCAGGACACCTTAAGCGTGAGTGCCCAGAGATAAAGGTGTCTTATCAAGAGCCTAAAAAACCAGGTATCTGCCCAAGATGTGGGAGAGGTGCCCACTGGGCAAATAAATGTCGCTCAATAAGGGATATACGAGGAAACTCTCTGCTTCCAAGAGGGTCAAAAAACGGGAAGGGGGGCCCCACACCCCAGAGCCCTCAAATGTATGGGGTGCTCCAACAGGTGGCTCGCTCGCATTATCCGCCGACGAGCCAAAGCGAGCCACAACAGGGAGTGCAGGATTGGACATCCGTGCCACCACCAGACTCATATTGACTCCAGAGATGGGGACCCAGGTAGTCGAATCAGATTTTAAGGGTCCATTACCTGAGGACACCATGGGCCTCTTGCTAGGACGGAGCTCCACGGCGTTATCAGGACTCATTGTTCACCCCGGAGTTATAGATGCTGATTATAAAGGAACAGTGAAAATCCTGGTATCTTCCCCACGTGGAATTACAGCTATTAGTCCAGGTGATAAGATAGCTCAGATCCTGGTATTGCCTAGTTGTCACAAGCTTTTTGGAAGCCATGAGGTTACGCGGGAACAAAAGGGGCTCGGTTCATCTGGAGCTCCTCTAGCATGCGTCATGCTAGGCATGGAAAATAGACCCCTTTACTCTCTTTGGATAAGAGGCAAGAAATTCATAGGCTTATTGGACACTGGAGCGGATCGCAGTATCATCAATGAAGCTGATTGGCCTAAGGATTGACCTGTGCAAAAGGCTGATCAAACACTTCGAGGATTAGGGATTGCTCATAGCCCCATGTGCAGTGCAGCTACACTGCCATGGAAGGATGATGAAGGCCACCATGGACTTGTGCAGCCATATGTCCTTAAAATTCCCATTTCATTGTGGGGACGGGATGTTTTGGCCCAAATGAACCTCAAGTTGACTACAGAATTATTCTATAGTGAGGAAGCTCAAGCCTTAGTGACTAAGTCTGGTTATCCTGGAACAGGAGGCCTTGGGAAACAGCTGCAGGGCACTCCTTAACCTATTCCCTTGACTAATTACTTCTCTCAAAGAATAGGTGGGCCGGGGCTGGGTTTTTCTTAGGGGCCACTGAACCTCTAAAAATTCAATGGAGAAACAGTAAACCCGTGTGGGTTTCTCAGTGGCCCCTGCCTAAAGAAAAATGTGAAGCTGCCCACACGTTGGTAAAAGAGCAACTTGCCGCCGGGCATATTCGGCCCTCCACATCACCAAGGAATACGCCTATTTTTGTGATTAAAAAGAAGTCCGGGAAGTGGCGATTGTTACATGACTTATGAGCTGTTAATGAAAGGATGGTGGCCATGGGAGCAGTACAGCTGGGGCTGCCTTTAGTCTCAGCCCTGCCCTCTGGTTGGCCCTCTGTGGTAATCGATGTTAAAGATTGTTTCTTTTCCATCCCTTTGCACCCCGAGGACACCCAATGTTTTGCTTTCACAGTACCTACCATTAATCATTCTAGTCCGGATCAACGCTATGAATGGGTGGTATTGCCTCAGGGCATGGCCAACAGCCCTACAATGTGCCAATTATATGTAGGTCAAGCCCTGAAGGAGGTGAGAACACAATTTCCCCCACTCATTGTGTATCATTATATGGATGATATTTTGCTGTGCCATAAAGAAGAACAGTATATTGAGAAGGCCCTTTCCTTTCTTTTCAAACATTTTGAGAGATTCGGATTACACATAGCACCAGAAAAGGTCCAAATGACGCCCATTAAAGAGTATTTGGGAACTAGGTTAGA
Source organism: Neogale vison (assembly GCF_020171115.1). Lineage (NCBI taxonomy): Eukaryota > Metazoa > Chordata > Mammalia > Carnivora > Mustelidae > Neogale > Neogale vison. The sequence goes on along the minus strand of NC_058092.1, from coordinate 122,044,582 downwards.
GAATACTAAAGTCAGACCTTTAAAGATAACCCTGCGGACAGATCACCTAAACACATTAAATGATTTTCAAAAATTGTTAGGAGATATCAATTGGATCAGGCCCTATCTAAAACTCACTGATCAGGAATTGCCACCCTTATTTGAGACACTTAAAGGAGACCCTAACCTCACCTCTCCTCGTCAGTTGACTGAGGGGGCAAAAGCAGCCATCAGTCGGATCCAGAAAAGGCTAGAAGTTGCTCAGATAGACAGAATTGACTATTCCAAACCTTTGCTATTTTGTGTCCTTGCCGAAAAGCGAGCTCCCACTGCAGTTTTTTGGCAATCTGGCCCCATATCATGGGTTAGTTTGGCCCACTCTCCAAGGAAGGTCTTGCCTTGGTACCCAAGCGCCGTTGCGCAAATTATACTTAAATTTGGTTAAAGCATGGCTATATCCTTTACCAGTGACTAAGTTTAAAGGGATTAAACTTAGTATAGCAGCGTTTGGTAAACAACCAGATACTATAATAACACCATATACGCAGGAACAAATAAAGTGCCTAGCAGCCTGTGATGATGACTGGGCCATTTTGATAACTATAACGTGCGCTCAATTTGATAACCACTACCCATCACATCCATGGCTACAGTTCAGTTTATCCAATCCAATCATATACCCTAGGATCACTCACCATAAACCCCTCAGTAATGTAAGGCTTATATTCACTGATGGATCTAAGCAAGGAGTAGGAGCTATAGTTACCAAAGAAGAGAGTTGGAACTTCCTATTTCAAAGCTCCTCTCCCAAAGAAACCGAGCTGCTCACAGTGATAAAAGCATTTCAAATGTTTCATCAAGAACCCTTCAACTTTTTATCAGATAGTAGATATGTGGTGCAAGCTGTCTCTATCATTGAAAATGTGGGTTCTATTAATGCCAGGTCTACTATCTCTAAGGCATTACAAGAAATCCAAACATTAGTTTGGGACAGGAAGGTTCCATTTTACGTTGGCCACATAAGAGCTCATACAACCTTACCAGGCCCCCTGACACAAGGTAATCGGTTAGCAGACTCCTTAACCAGAGGAGAATTTGTCTTTGCCATTGAGGACCCGGTGCAATAGGCGAGACACTATCATAAGCTGTTCCATGTGAATGCTTTAACTCTTCGCCTCAAATTTAACATAACAAAAGCACAGGCACGGGACATAGTAGTCTCCTGCAGAAACTGCGTGACTTTACTACCTGCACCATCTTTGGGGGTTAATCCTAAGGGTCTGTTACCTAATCATATATGGGAAATGGATGTCACACATGTTTCAGAATTTGGAAAGTTAAGATATGTTCATGTCTCTGTAGATACCTGCTCTGGAATAATTTTTGCCTCAGTGCATACGGGGGAAAAATCCAAAGATGTTATCGCCCATTGCCTACAGGCTTTCGCGGCATGGGGAAAGCCACGCCAGTTAAAGACAGATAATGGTCCAGCCTACACCTCAAAACCCTTTAAAGCCTTCCTACAACAACTTGGCATTCACTTGATACATGGAATACCCTATAACCCACAAGGACAGAGTGTTGTGGAGGGCACACATCTTACAATAAAAAATGCGCTTTTAAAACAAAAAGGGGGAATAGGGGACACCTTTAGGTCCCCTAAAGATAAGCTCAACACCATTCTCTTTATTTTGAATTTTTTAACGTTGGACAAAACAGGTAAATCAGCTGCAGACAGACATACAAGTGCTGTTGCTGCTCCCCCTAAGCCTTTAGTACTTTGGAAGGACATCCTCACAGGAAAGTGGAATGGACCAGATCCAGTGTTAGTATGGAGTAAGGGGTCTGTATGTGTTTTTCCACAGGAAAAAGAGGCTCCAATTTGGATCCCAGAGTGGCTGGTGCGTGCAGCCTTGCCTCCGAACACCAGTCATGATGCTGAAGATGCTGATGATAACGCTGGGGATGCTACACCTCCTGCGGCAGACTCAAGCCAGAGAGCTGTGAGCAGTGGTTAAAGCATGGCTATATCCTTTACCAGTGACTAATTCTTTTATCATATTCCCTCCTCTCCCTTTGATGCATGGCAGGTCTGTGACTTGTTAGGAGCATGTACTGATATCTCAGCAGTGTCCATGTTAAATGGTGGCAAATTCCTCAACTGTTCTTATAAACAAAATGACTCTGGTACCTTTGAGACAACAGTTAATGTGTCTTGTCCCAATAATATTATTTATCAGCCCACTCCCATATGCGTCTAGCCACCGTTCCTTTTCCTCGTAACAAATGCTAGCAAGCTGAATGATATGTTGAATTGCACTAAGAATTGCTATCTTCCCCAGTGCTGGAATGTCACGGCCTTCAAGCTGGCTGTGATTATGCGTATCCCTACTCCTATCCCAGTTTTCATTCCAGAGGACAAGTTACCGGTGGTGCTATCCAGAAAGAAGAGAGACTTTGGTATCACAGCCGCCATTGTGAGAGCATTGCCTATATCTACAGAAGCTGCCACGGCAGCAGCAGTCTCGCTTGCTGCAACTATACCCACTGCGGATGCTGTGAACACCCTTGCAGAAGGAACGGCGGCTGCCCTTCGAACACAGACTCAGATCAATGCACATCTGCAAGCAGGAATCCTGATAGTCAACCAGAGAGTGGATTTGGTTCAAGAACAAGTGGACATATTGGGGGCCATATTGGGACTGGGACGTGTAGCACCCTTTCCGGCAATTTGTGTAACTCCCATAGCCTATACTAATATGAGTAACTTACAGAATGTCTCCCGACAGCTCTCCCAGTATTTGCAGGGTGCTTGGTCTGACGATTTTCTGACGATTTTCAAAATTTCACACGAGTACGTGTGTGCAACCAACTTCCCTCCCAGAGCTATTTCAAACATTCAGCAATATGTTCCAGTTTACCAAACAATGGGCTGGCACAATTGGTCTTCTTGTCCTCCTTCTTATTGGCATTCTGCTTCTATTCAGAAAAGTTCGCCAATGGAGAACACAGCAGCGAGAGCAGAGCCGAGCTATAGTACAAGCCCTTATGTCAATAGAGGCTGGGCCATCTCCCCAGATGTGGTTAAGCATGATAGATCGGTAGTCAAAGACGGGTAAGATCAGTAGAGAAACATACCAACCTAAGACAGGACAGAGATCATCGATATCTTGTGTCTGATGAAGGGTAAGGATGTTTTCTGCTACTGAAAACCTAAGACATGCACGATCTCCACCATAAAACAAAAAAGGGGGAGATGTCAGGGACCGCCTCCGGCCGGGAAAGTCCCGCCATTACAAGATGGCGCTTGGCTCACTGCCAGCAAAATATGCTGCAAGGAAACACCGAACTTTCTGGTGAAACCCACCTGAAGGAGGACATAGTCATTGGCTGTTTCAAATTTAATCAGTATAATAACAGGACTCTCATTGGCTCTCCCCATTGTTTGGCCCCTTATTGGTGACCCTGACACATATAAGCTAAGAAAGTTGTCGAAATAAAGAGACGAAGCATTAACACCATGCCAGGCTGGTTGTCATTCTTGCGGGCTGAGGGCGACATCTGTGCTTCCCATTTTTGGTGTTCGGATCCACTCATCTCTGCCACCTACCCCAGATCCTAAAAATGTTTTCCTATGGTATCTTCCAGAAAACTTCCGATGTCCTCTTTGGTACTGAGGCAACATCAGTCTCGAATTGAGTTTTAGGCTTTTATGTTCCATGTGGCTAGTCACGTCGTTTAGCCGCGCTTGGTCAAAGTCTGCCCTCTTCTGTTGGTCTGTTTCCTCAGGTCATTTCACGAGTCCTTTTGTAAGAAATCCTCTCCCATCAGATTCTCCCACACTCTTTCTCCCTCACACTTGCTCTCGCTTCTTTCTTCTGATTTGCCCGGGAATGACAGTCCCTTTCATTTCCACGGAATCCAAAGTATTGGCCTATCCAGGGACACAGGCACTTCCTAGATAGGGAACTGGGATTGCATGGAAATCTCCATCCAGGTGGCGTCCACTGAAACTTGACAGGACCCATCATCCAATCTCTGAACCTCTTCCATTAACATAGGTAACCTAGGAACCTATTGGACATCCCATTGTTTGAGATCATAAATTTCCCTTAGTCCTCTTGGATGGTTTTCTGGGTGGAGACTTCCTGGGTAGAGACTGGATCAAGTCTGTGCAGAGAGGAAGTCCTCCTTTTGGTGGTCTCATCAATAGGATTTTCAGCCTTGGTTCTGAGGTCACAGAATTCCAGTGAATTTTCCTGAATCTCTAACGTCTATGCGATGACTTTGATACATTCCCTTCCTGATTCTCATACTTTGTCCATTCTCTTAGAATATTTCTCTTTGTACAAATTGCACTCATGCTTTCCAGTTGTCGTCGTACATTCCATATCTCCTCCATTACTTCTTCTCCTCGCTAGGACGTCCCCTTCTAGGTTGGTAGAAGGCTTGTTCAATTTGAGGAGTTCCATACTCCCGAATTTGGTTTCTGCCTTGCTGAGCTGATTCTGTATCCCTGAGAGGCAGCGCATCATTCTGTGTGTATGTGAGGATAGATGCAATCCAAGCAATCTCGTCTTTTCATTAGATTATACAAATTATTGACATTTCGGGGTATGACTGAGTCCCTCAATTATTGCCCATTGTCTTGCATGTTGTTTGCGTCATCCCTTTTTATTTTATTTATTTATTTATCGTTTTATTTTATTGTTTATTTTAATAATTATTTTAAAATAAATAAATAATATATATTTATCCCCTGTAGTACAGTTCTGTGAATCGCCAGGTGTACACAATTCTAAGCTCTTATAGGTCCCTTTTTCAAAATACACTTTCTGTCTGTATATGTATTTATTTTTATTATTTTTCATGTTTTTCCTTTTTTTAAATTTTTTATTTACAGCCTATCCGTATTTTTTGTTTCTGCACCAAACCCAGCGCGCCATGCCATCCGTGCCCTCTCCAATACCCACCACCAGGTTCCCCCAACCTCCCACCCCACACCCTTTCAAACCTCTCAGATATTTTTTCAGAGTCCATGGTCTCTCATGGTTCACCTCCCCTTCCCATATTTAATCTCAATTTTTGATTTTTAATTTTTATTTAAATTTAGAAGTTTACATTTAATTAAATGTATTTAATTTAAAGTTATTTAAATTTAATTTCTTTTTTTTTTCATTTAAATGCTGATAAATGTTTTAGGCCCCCATATTTCTGGTCACTTTATGTATATACAAAGTGAGAAACAGGAATGTAAAATTGCCAAGAAGAGCCATTGAGCTTTTATAGGTCCCTCTTTTAATACATGAGAGAATTTACTTTCCGAAAAAGAAACAAATTCAGAAGGAAAGAATAGGATGCAAGTCACCTTCATCAGCCTATAAACAGGTGCTCAATACCAAAAACACTGCAAACTCCAAAAAGATGCCAGCTCTTTTTAAAAAGAATGGCAGACGACGTTCGGTAACCATGACTTTCATCGAGACCGAGGAGGTAGAGGTTTTTGAATTGTTCAGGAGGCCCCGTAAGCATGCGTAAAACCTTCTAATGAAAGGAAGGAAGACGATATTCTAAACAAATAGGATTTATTAGGCAACAAAAAAATCTAACTATCTATCTATCTATCTATCTCTCTACCTATCTACTTACAGACCCGTGTGTGGGGGGGAGGGTTATGCACATAAACTATCCCAGTCCGGAAACCCAGTACCTGCTAGCATGAACTTGTTTGGGAATAGGCTCCTTGGACTTATAACAAGCTAGGACAAGGTCATATTTGAATAGACTGTGCCCCTAATTCAGGAGGTCTTGTGTCCTTCTAAGAAGGGAAACTGGGGATACACAGATATGCACTGAGGGAGAAAGCCATGTGAAGAAGGCCAAAGCCAAGACAACGGTTCTGCCGGAGAGAGGGGCCTGGAACAGATCCTTCCTTAATACCTACAAAAGGAGCATGGGCTACCAACATGGTAGCCTCTAGAACTGTGAGAGTGTCCACGTCTCTTGTTTCAGCCACTAGGCTTGTGGTATCTTGTAACAGCAACCCTAGAAAACTAATACAAACCTCTTTAGAGGAAAATAAACCAACCAGAAGCCCATGGGGAGTAGGAAAAGGAAAAAAAAAATTATCTACCTAGACATAGAGATGTCCGTATCCATATCTATATCTTTATGTAGATCTGTACCTGTCTCTATATAACTGTATATCTAACTCTTTAAAACATCGAAAGGGAATGCACATTGGTGAATTTCATGAAAAGGAAAACAGGCAATCAGACAAACAAGAAAAAAGTGAGCCCTAGGCTTCAATCAGCTTTTCACCTGGAGAAGTTCTGGATGGTGGGGGTAGTGCGGAGATTCCAAGGAAAAGATGGGAGTCCCCCTGGTGTGAGGAAAGCGAGACATGAATTCAGGATGGTTAGAGGGATGAAAAGGCCATGGGTTCCTGAAAGAAGGAAGTCAAGTAGTAAACAGGCTCTTGGAAACACACACACTGTCCTCTTGAGTCCTTGCTCCATAGGAAGCAGTGTGTGTCCAGGAAAATGGGCCAGGTTCTAACAAAGAGTCAAGGTAACTGGACCAGATGGTTGCCAAGACTCATACGAGGCCTGAGGTCATTGGAATTCCAACCAGCCCGAGGGTAGCGTTCTTTTGGATCAGTCAGAATACTCAGTAGATACCCAGGAAGGATCCTAAGTTAGGAGCGGGATGAAATGATCCCTCCAAGAAAGCTGACTCTACAGATTCTCTAAACAGGTGACAGAACAATTTGAGAAATAGTCAGAAGTACCTAGAATATCTCACTGCCCGGGTGACAGCCAATCATCGAAGGCAGAGAACAGCCTCCCAATGACTCAGGTCATCGAAAGGAAGACAGTTCAAAAGGGAAGAAGGAATAGACGGGAAAAAGAAAACATGACTAGCAAGGTACTAGATTTCCTCTTCAACATTTCAATGACGAGCTTCAGAAGGAACGACTTTTCTTTCCAATCCATGGAAAGAAAAGACAATGCTCTTGAAAGAAAAGACCTAAATAGGTCCGTGAAAAATAAACTCTCCATACAAGGATGCAGAGGATAGTCTAGCTTTTGTGAAAAGAAAAAGGATGAAAAGGGCTAGACCGCACCCAAACGAATCCTACAAGGCTGCTTTTCCTAGGTCTTGACCAGAGGCAATAGAGAGATGCCCCATAGAATGAAAGACAGCCCCTAGAATGAACAGAAAAAGAAGACATTTCAAAGGAACAAAGGATCCATTTAGAAAGACATGGCCATCCTCAAGGTGTCCGCATCTGATGAGAAAACTCCTAGAGATTCAAGCCATTGAAGCCCCTAAATCAAGGCTGAAGAAAGGTCTTGGAAAGCTTTTCTTTCTTGATTTGGGAGAGAATGAGTGAGAGCGAGAGAGCAGGAGAGAGGAGAAGGTCAGAGAGAGAAGCAGACTCGGCCAGGACCTGGGAGCCCCAGGCGGGAACAGACCCCGCAAGTCAGGGGTCATGACCTGAGCCCAAGGCAGTCGCTCAAACCACGGAGCCCAGCAGGTGCCCGTCTCCAGTAATTGGTCAACAACAGCTGGGGGGCAGCTGGGGGACACCCTCCCTGAAGGGCCCAAGTCTTGGTACTGGCTCAGGGGGTGATCCCAAGACTCTTGATATGGAGCCCTGAGGCAAGCTCTGGGCTCAGGGCAGAGTCCACTAGGACTCTCTCTCTTGGTCTGCCCTACCCACCTCCCCCACTCACGTGTACTCTTTCCCTGAAACAAACAAGGAAAGCCCTCAAGAGAAATGAACCATGTGTTCGAGGGGGAGGGGTGGGGAGAGAAGCGACCGGCCCCGGGGCGGCGGGAGGAGCCCGAGATGCTGCCTGCCCTCCCAGGCAGCTCTCCCTCAGCGGGCGCTGCCGCCACCGCTTTCGACTCTGCCGCCGCGCCGCCACAACCGCTGCCAGGAGCAGATGACCCTGGGAGCCCAGATGCTAGCAGGGATTAGCGATGGGAGCGCCACCTGAGCGCGCTGGTTTGGGTAGACGGGCCTGCATATCGGTTCCAGGAGGAGCTGAGGGCTCCGCCCACTCGCCCGCGTGGGGGAAGGGCAGGCAGGATGGTACAATGAGATCCACCCAGCACTGCCGGAGCTGCTGCAGGGCGGAACGGTGGACCTGGCGAGAGACCAGCCTGCGGACCCAGCCCTGCCTCTGGCTCTTGGCTTACCTGGGAGCCTGTTCGGCCCCCCCCCCCTCGCCTCTCTCTGCCTGCCTCTCCACCCCCTCCTCCTCCTCTCTGTCTGTCCAAGGAACAAAGAAAATCTTAAAATCATCCTCCAACAACCCTCAGTTTTCTTGTCGTTCATTAGGACCCCATGCATCACCATGTTCGTTTTCCTTACTGAATTGAAGGAATGGGTGCATTGATTGCCGGATTTGACAGCGAGAGAGAGACACAGGGAGAGAGGGAGCCCAAGTCGTGAAGAGGGAGTAGAAGCAGGGCCAGTGCGAGAGGGAGAAGCAGGCTTCCTGCTGAGCAGAGAGCCCCAGGCAGGGCTTGATCCCAAGACCAGGATCATCAGGGCCGCAGCAGAATGCAGCCACCCAGGTGCCCCACTCCATGATTCAATCTGTAGTTCACTATTCCATCCGTTTGATGCAGCAACACTTTTTAGTGATGGAGTTCTGGAACCTAGGTGAGGTTCGGTGGGCTGAGGTCCGGAGCCGATGATCAAGAAAGAATTCTTGAGACACCTTTGGTGCAAAATGGTGGTTTATGAAAGCACGGGGACAGGACCCGTGGGCAGGCAGAGCTGCCGCCCCAGGCTGTGAGGGATGGCAGGTTATATACCTTGTGGTTGGGGGAAGATGAGGGGAAGGGAGGCTCAGAAGGGCTATTGGGGGAAAGAAGACTATCAGGATATTGAAGGCCTGGTTACTCTCAAGCCAAGGCCACTTTCCCTCTAACATAAAGACAATTGGGAGTCTCCTGGTGGAATGTGACATTCCTGCTATCAAGCGTCCTTGTTAATGAGATGTAGGTGTAGAAGAAATTTAACTTGACTGACTTTTCCTTCTCCCTCCGCCTCCTTTGGTTTTTTCTGGAGGGGAGGGTGACGTTAGGGCTTGAGGAACTGAGTTCTGTGTCTTTGGAAATGGGGCTCTTGATAAGGTCACTTCTTTGTTGTAAATCTCAAGGACATTTGCAAACCAAGGGAGACTCCTCTGCCTTGCAGGACTGTGATCTCTGCAAGTTCAGTATTTGTTTTCCTTCTAGGATGGTCAGGGGTGCCTGAGGAAGGTGACACGTATTACTGAGGGGAGCGGGTGGACAGGGGGTGCAAGGCGCCAGCCCCTGCTCCGTCCTCAGCCAGCCTCCTGCTCCCTCATCTTTAGGGTCTGCCTTCTCTGGGTTAACACTAACCCACTGTGTTTTCCTTTGCTCTTGTGTGATCCCTGAGGATGGTGGGAAACTGTTCATGGGTTTCTTGGCTCATGGTTTTCTCCTTGGGATGTTTCTGATCAAGGCTTTTCATTGCTTTGAGTTACCTACCTTCCCTTCTGGATTCCTAGGGATCCTATCTAGATGTGTATACAGTCCCTTAGCTGGTCTCTCGATAGAGCCTTTCCTAGTGTGAGCCTTGTCATTTGCTGGACAAGATTGTTGTTGTTCAACTTGGAAGGAGTGGACTCCACCTTCTCAGCCTTTCCTGTGCTTCCCTATTTTGTTGTTCGGTTCCAATCATCTCTGCCACCTCCCCCAGATCCTAAAAATGTTTTCCTATGGTATCTTCGAGAAAACTTCCGATGTCCTCTTTGGTACTGAGGCAACATCAGTCTCGAATTGAATTTTAGGCTTTTATGTTCCATGTGGCTAGTCACGTCGTTTAGCCGCGCTTGGTCAAAGTCTGCCCTCTTCTGTTGGTCTGTTTCCTCAGGTCATTTCACGAGTCCTTTTGTAAGAAATCCTCTCCCATCAGATTCTCCACAGTCTTTCTCCCTCACACTTGCTCTCGCTTCTTTCTTCTGATTTGCCCGGGAATGACAGTCCCTTTCATTTCCACGGAATCCGAAGTATTGGCCTATCCAGGGACACAGGCACTTCCTAGATAGGGAACTGGGATTGCATGGAAATCTCCATCCAGGTGGCGTCCACTGAAACTTGACAGGACCCATCATCCAATCTCTGAACCTCTTCCATTAACATAGGTAACCTAGGAACCTATTGGACATCCCATTGTTTGAGATCATAAATTCCCCTTAGTCCTCTTGGATGGTTTTCTGGGTGGAGACTTCCTGGGTAGAGACTGGATCAAGTCTGTGCAGAGAGGAAGTCCTCCTTTTGGTGCTCTCATCAATAGGATTTTCAGCCTTGGTTCTGAGGTCACAGAATTCCAGTGAATTTTCCTGAATCTCTAACGTCTATCCGATGACTTTGATTCATTCCCTTTCTGATTCTTAGTTTGTCCATTCTCTTAGAATATTTCTCTTTGTACAAATTGCACTCATGCTTTCCAGTTGTCGTCGTACATTCCATATCTCCTCCATCACTTCTTCTCCTCGCTAGGACGTCCCCTTCTAGGTTGGTAGAAGGCTTGTTCAATTTGAGGAGTTCCATACTCCCGAATTTGGTTTCTGCCTTGCTGAGCTGATTCTGTATCCCTGAGAGGCAGCGCATCATTCTGAGTGTATGTGAGGATAGATGCAATCCAACCAATCTCGTCTTTTCATTAGATTATACAAACTATTGACATTTCGGGGTATAACTGAGTCCCTCAATTATTGCCAATTGTCTTGCATGTTGTTTGCGTCATCCCTTTTTATTTTATTTATTTATTTATCGTTTTATTTTATTGTTTATTTTATTGATTATTTTTAAATAAATAAATAATATATATTTATCCCCTGTAGTACAGTTCTGTGAATCGCCAGGTGTACACAATTCTAAGCTCTTATAGGTCCCTTTTTCAAAATACACTTTCTGTCTCTATATGTATTTATTTTTTTAGTTTTCATGTTTTTCCTTTTTTAAAATTTTTTATTTACAGCCTATCCGTATTTTTTGTTTCTGCACCAAACCCAGCGCTCCATGCCATCCGTGCCCTCTCCAATACCCACCACCAGGTTCCGCCAACCTCCCACCCCACACCCTTTCAAACCTCTCAGATATTTTTTCAGAGTCCATGGTCTCTCATGGTTCACCTCCCCTTCCCATATTTAATCTCAATTTTTGATTTTTAATTTTTATTTAAATTTAGAAGTTTACATGTAATTAAATGTATTTAATTTAAATTTATTTAAATTTAATTTCTTTTTTTTTCATTTAAATGCTGATAAATGTTTTAGGCCCCCATATTTCTGGTCACTTTATATATATACAAAGTGAGAAACAGGAATGTAAACTTGCAAAGAAGTGCTATTGAGCTTTTATAGGTCCCTCTTTTAATACATGAGAGAATTTACTTTCCGAAAAAGAAACATATTCAGAAGGAAAGAGTAGGATGCAAGTCACCTTCATCAGCCTATAAACAGGTGCTCAATACCAAAAACACTGCAAACTCCAAAAAGATGCCAGCTCTTTTTAAAAAGAATGGCAGACGACGTTCGGTAACCATGACTTTCATCAAGACCGAGGAGGTAGAGGTTTTCAAATTGTTCAGGAGGCCCCATAAGCATGCGTAAAACCTTCTAATGAAAGGAAGGAAGACGATATTCTAAACAAATAGGATTTATTAGGCAACAAAAAAAAATATATCTATCTATCTACCTATCTACTTACAGACCCGTGTGTGTGGGGGGGGGAGGGGTATGCACATAAACTATCCCAGTCCGGAAACCCAGTACCTGCTAGCATGAACTTGTTTGGGAATAGGCTCCCTGGACATAAAACAAGCTAGGACAAGGTCATATTTGAATAGACTGTGCCCCTAATTCAGGAGGTCTTGTGTCCTTCTAAGAAGGGAAACTGGGGATACACAGATATGCACTGAGGGAGAAAGCCATGTGAAGAAGGTCAAAGCCAAGACAACGGTTCTGCCGGAGAGAGGGGCCTGGAACAGATCCTTCCTTAATACCTACAAAAGGAGCATGGGCTACCAACATGGTAGCCTCTAGAACTGTGAGAGTGTCCACGTCTCTTGTTTCAGCCACTAGGCTTGTGGTATTTTGTAACAGCAACCCTAGAAAACTAATACAAACCTCTTTAGAGGAAAATAAACCAACCAGAAGCCCATGGGGAGTAGGAAAAGGAAAAAAATTATCTACCTAGACATAGAGATGTCTGTATCCATATCTATATCTTTATGTAGATCTGTACCTGTCTCTATATAACTGTATATCTAACTCTTTAAAACATCGAAAAGGAATGCACATTGGTGAATTTCATGAAAAGGAAAACAGGCAAACAAACAAACAAGAAAAAAGTTAGCCCTAGGCTTCAATCAGCTTTTCACCTGGAGAAGTTCTGGATGGTGGGGGTAGTGCGGGGATTCCAAGGAAAAGATGGGAGTCCCCCTGGTGTGAGGAAAGCGAGACTTGAATTCAGGATGGTTGGAGTGATGAAAAGGCCATGGGTTCCTGAAAGAAGGAAGTCAAGTAGTAAACAAGCTCTTGGAAACACACACACTGTCCTCTTGAGTCCTTGCTCCATAGGAAGCAGTGTGTGTCCAGGAAAATGGGCCAGGTTCTAACAAAGAGTCAAGGTAACTGGACCAGATGGTTGCCAAGACTCATACGAGGCCTGAGGTCATTGGAATTCCAACCAGCCCGAGGGTAGCGTTCTTTTGGATCAGTCAGAATACTCAGTAGATACCCAGGAAGGATCCTAAGTTAGGAGCGGGATGAAATGATCCCTCCAAGAAAGCTGACTCTACAGATTCCCTAAACAGGTGACAGAACAATTTGAGAAATAGTCAGAAGTACCTAGAATATCTCACTGCCCGGGTGACAGCCAATCATCGAAGGCAGAGAACAGCCTCCCAATGACTCAGGTCATCGAAAGGAAGACAGTTCAAAAGGGAAGAAGGAATAGACGGGAAAAAGAAAACATGACTAGCAAGGTACTAGATTTCCTCTTCAACATTTCAATGACGAGCTTCAGAAGGAACGACTTTTCTTTCCAATCCATGGAAAGAAAAGACAATGCTCTTGAAAGAAAAGACCTAAATAGGTCCGTGAAAAATAAACTCTCCATACAAGGATGCAGAGGATAGTCTAGCTTTTGTGAAAAGAAAAAGGATGAAAAGGGCTAGACCGCACCCAAACGAATCCTACAAGGCTGCTTTTCCTAGGTCTTGACCAGAGGCAATAGAGAGATGCCCCATAGAATGAAAGACAGCCCCTAGAATGAACAGAAAAAGAAGACATTTCAAAGGAACAAAGGATCCATTTAGAAAGACATGGCCATCCTCAAGGTGTCCGCATCTGATGAGAAAACTCCTAGAGATTCAAGCCATTGAAGCCCCTAAATCAAGGCTGAAGAAAGGTCTTGGAAAGCTTTTCTTTCTTGATTTGGGAGAGAATGAGTGAGAGCGAGAGAGCAGGAGAGAGGAGAAGGTCAGAGAGAGAAGCAGACTCGGCCAGGACCTGGGAGCCCCAGGCGGGAACAGACCCCGCAAGTCAGGGGTCATGACCTGAGCCCAAGGCAGTCGCTCAAACCACGGAGCCCAGCAGGTGCCCGTCTCCAGTAATTGGTCAACAACAGCTGGGGGGCAGCTGGGGGACACCCTCCCTGAAGGGCCCAAGTCTTGGTACTGGCTCAGGGGGTGATCCCAAGACTCTTGATATGGAGCCCTGAGGCAAGCTCTGGGCTCAGGGCAGAGTCCACTAGGACTCTCTCTCTTGGTCTGCCCTACCCACCTCCCCCACTCACGTGTACTCTTTCCCTGAAACAAACAAGGAAAGCCCTCAAGAGAAATGAACCATGTGTTCGAGGGGGAGGGGTGGGGAGAGAAGCGACCGGCCCCGGGGCGGCGGGAGGAGCCCGAGATGCTGCCTGCCCTCCCAGGCAGCTCTCCCTCAGCGGGCGCTGCCGCCACCGCTTTCGACTCTGCCGCCGCGCCGCCACAACCGCTGCCAGGAGCAGATGACCCTGGGAGCCCAGATGCTAGCAGGGATTAGCGATGGGAGCGCCACCTGAGCGCGCTGGTTTGGGTAGACGGGCCTGCATATCGGTTCCAGGAGGAGCTGAGGGCTCCGCCCACTCGCCCGCGTGGGGGAAGGGCAGGCAGGATGGTACAATGAGATCCACCCAGCACTGCCGGAGCTGCTGCAGGGCGGAACGGTGGACCTGGCGAGAGACCAGCCTGCGGACCCAGCCCTGCCTCTGGCTCTTGGCTTACCTGGGAGCCTGTTCGGCCCCCCCCCCCCTCGCCTCTCTCTGCCTGCCTCTCCACCCCCTCCTCCTCCTCTCTGTCTGTCCAAGGAACAAAGAAAATCTTAAAATCATCCTCCAACAACCCTCAGTTTTCTTGTCGTTCATTAGGACCCCATGCATCACCATGTTCGTTTTCCTTACTGAATTGAAGGAATGGGTGCATTGATTGCCGGATTTGACAGCGAGAGAGAGACACAGGGAGAGAGGGAGCCCAAGTCGTGAAGAGGGAGTAGAAGCAGGGCCAGTGCGAGAGGGAGAAGCAGGCTTCCTGCTGAGCAGAGAGCCCCAGGCAGGGCTTGATCCCAAGACCAGGATCATCAGGGCCGCAGCAGAATGCAGCCACCCAGGTGCCCCACTCCATGATTCAATCTGTAGTTCACTATTCCATCCGTTTGATGCAGCAACACTTTTTAGTGATGGAGTTCTGGAACCTAGGTGAGGTTCGGTGGGCTGAGGTCCGGAGCCGATGATCAAGAAAGAATTCTTGAGACACCTTTGGTGCAAAATGGTGGTTTATGAAAGCACGGGGACAGGACCCGTGGGCAGGCAGAGCTGCCGCCCCAGGCTGTGAGGGATGGCAGGTTATATACCTTGTGGTTGGGGGAAGATGAGGGGAAGGGAGGCTCAGAAGGGCTATTGGGGGAAAGAAGACTATCAGGATATTGAAGGCCTGGTTACTCTCAAGCCAAGGCCACTTTCCCTCTAACATAAAGACAATTGGGAGTCTCCTGGTGGAATGTGACATTCCTGCTATCAAGCGTCCTTGTTAATGAGATGTAGGTGTAGAAGAAATTTAACTTGACTGACTTTTCCTTCTCCCTCCGCCTCCTTTGGTTTTTTCTGGAGGGGAGGGTGACGTTAGGGCTTGAGGAACTGAGTTCTGTGTCTTTGGAAATGGGGCTCTTGATAAGGTCACTTCTTTGTTGTAAATCTCAAGGACATTTGCAAACCAAGGGAGACTCCTCTGCCTTGCAGGACTGTGATCTCTGCAAGTTCAGTATTTGTTTTCCTTCTAGGATGGTCAGGGGTGCCTGAGGAAGGTGACACGTATTACTGAGGGGAGCGGGTGGACAGGGGGTGCAAGGCGCCAGCCCCTGCTCCGTCCTCAGCCAGCCTCCTGCTCCCTCATCTTTAGGGTCTGCCTTCTCTGGGTTAACACTAACCCACTGTGTTTTCCTTTGCTCTTGTGTGATCCCTGAGGATGGTGGGAAACTGTTCATGGGTTTCTTGGCTCATGGTTTTCTCCTTGGGATGTTTCTGATCAAGGCTTTTCATTGCTTTGAGTTACCTACCTTCCCTTCTGGATTCCTAGGGATCCTATCTAGATGTGTATACAGTCCCTTAGCTGGTCTCTCGATAGAGCCTTTCCTAGTGTGAGCCTTGTCATTTGCTGGACAAGATTGTTGTTGTTCAACTTGGAAGGAGTGGACTCCACCTTCTCAGCCTTTCCTGTGCTTCCCTATTTTGTTGTTCGGTTCCAATCATCTCTGCCACCTCCCCCAGATCCTAAAAATGTTTTCCTATGGTATCTTCGAGAAAACTTCCGATGTCCTCTTTGGTACTGAGGCAACATCAGTCTCGAATTGAATTTTAGGCTTTTATGTTCCATGTGGCTAGTCACGTCGTTTAGCCGCGCTTGGTCAAAGTCTGCCCTCTTCTGTTGGTCTGTTTCCTCAGGTCATTTCACGAGTCCTTTTGTAAGAAATCCTCTCCCATCAGATTCTCCACAGTCTTTCTCCCTCACACTTGCTCTCGCTTCTTTCTTCTGATTTGCCCGGGAATGACAGTCCCTTTCATTTCCACGGAATCCGAAGTATTGGCCTATCCAGGGACACAGGCACTTCCTAGATAGGGAACTGGGATTGCATGGAAATCTCCATCCAGGTGGCGTCCACTGAAACTTGACAGGACCCATCATCCAATCTCTGAACCTCTTCCATTAACATAGGTAACCTAGGAACCTATTGGACATCCCATTGTTTGAGATCATAAATTCCCCTTAGTCCTCTTGGATGGTTTTCTGGGTGGAGACTTCCTGGGTAGAGACTGGATCAAGTCTGTGCAGAGAGGAAGTCCTCCTTTTGGTGCTCTCATCAATAGGATTTTCAGCCTTGGTTCTGAGGTCACAGAATTCCAGTGAATTTTCCTGAATCTCTAACGTCTATCCGATGACTTTGATTCATTCCCTTTCTGATTCTTAGTTTGTCCATTCTCTTAGAATATTTCTCTTTGTACAAATTGCACTCATGCTTTCCAGTTGTCGTCGTACATTCCATATCTCCTCCATCACTTCTTCTCCTCGCTAGGACGTCCCCTTCTAGGTTGGTAGAAGGCTTGTTCAATTTGAGGAGTTCCATACTCCCGAATTTGGTTTCTGCCTTGCTGAGCTGATTCTGTATCCCTGAGAGGCAGCGCATCATTCTGAGTGTATGTGAGGATAGATGCAATCCAACCAATCTCGTCTTTTCATTAGATTATACAAACTATTGACATTTCGGGGTATAACTGAGTCCCTCAATTATTGCCAATTGTCTTGCATGTTGTTTGCGTCATCCCTTTTTATTTTATTTATTTATTTATCGTTTTATTTTATTGTTTATTTTATTGATTATTTTTAAATAAATAAATAATATATATTTATCCCCTGTAGTACAGTTCTGTGAATCGCCAGGTGTACACAATTCTAAGCTCTTATAGGTCCCTTTTTCAAAATACACTTTCTGTCTCTATATGTATTTATTTTTTTAGTTTTCATGTTTTTCCTTTTTTAAAATTTTTTATTTACAGCCTATCCGTATTTTTTGTTTCTGCACCAAACCCAGCGCTCCATGCCATCCGTGCCCTCTCCAATACCCACCACCAGGTTCCGCCAACCTCCCACCCCACACCCTTTCAAACCTCTCAGATATTTTTTCAGAGTCCATGGTCTCTCATGGTTCACCTCCCCTTCCCATATTTAATCTCAATTTTTGATTTTTAATTTTTATTTAAATTTAGAAGTTTACATGTAATTAAATGTATTTAATTTAAATTTATTTAAATTTAATTTCTTTTTTTTTCATTTAAATGCTGATAAATGTTTTAGGCCCCCATATTTCTGGTCACTTTATATATATACAAAGTGAGAAACAGGAATGTAAACTTGCAAAGAAGTGCTATTGAGCTTTTATAGGTCCCTCTTTTAATACATGAGAGAATTTACTTTCCGAAAAAGAAACATATTCAGAAGGAAAGAGTAGGATGCAAGTCACCTTCATCAGCCTATAAACAGGTGCTCAATACCAAAAACACTGCAAACTCCAAAAAGATGCCAGCTCTTTTTAAAAAGAATGGCAGACGACGTTCGGTAACCATGACTTTCATCAAGACCGAGGAGGTAGAGGTTTTCAAATTGTTCAGGAGGCCCCATAAGCATGCGTAAAACCTTCTAATGAAAGGAAGGAAGACGATATTCTAAACAAATAGGATTTATTAGGCAACAAAAAAAAATATATCTATCTATCTACCTATCTACTTACAGACCCGTGTGTGTGGGGGGGGGAGGGGTATGCACATAAACTATCCCAGTCCGGAAACCCAGTACCTGCTAGCATGAACTTGTTTGGGAATAGGCTCCCTGGACATAAAACAAGCTAGGACAAGGTCATATTTGAATAGACTGTGCCCCTAATTCAGGAGGTCTTGTGTCCTTCTAAGAAGGGAAACTGGGGATACACAGATATGCACTGAGGGAGAAAGCCATGTGAAGAAGGTCAAAGCCAAGACAACGGTTCTGCCGGAGAGAGGGGCCTGGAACAGATCCTTCCTTAATACCTACAAAAGGAGCATGGGCTACCAACATGGTAGCCTCTAGAACTGTGAGAGTGTCCACGTCTCTTGTTTCAGCCACTAGGCTTGTGGTATTTTGTAACAGCAACCCTAGAAAACTAATACAAACCTCTTTAGAGGAAAATAAACCAACCAGAAGCCCATGGGGAGTAGGAAAAGGAAAAAAATTATCTACCTAGACATAGAGATGTCTGTATCCATATCTATATCTTTATGTAGATCTGTACCTGTCTCTATATAACTGTATATCTAACTCTTTAAAACATCGAAAAGGAATGCACATTGGTGAATTTCATGAAAAGGAAAACAGGCAAACAAACAAACAAGAAAAAAGTTAGCCCTAGGCTTCAATCAGCTTTTCACCTGGAGAAGTTCTGGATGGTGGGGGTAGTGCGGGGATTCCAAGGAAAAGATGGGAGTCCCCCTGGTGTGAGGAAAGCGAGACTTGAATTCAGGATGGTTGGAGTGATGAAAAGGCCATGGGTTCCTGAAAGAAGGAAGTCAAGTAGTAAACAAGCTCTTGGAAACACACACACTGTCCTCTTGAGTCCTTGCTCCATAGGAAGCAGTGTGTGTCCAGGAAAATGGGCCAGGTTCTAACAAAGAGTCAAGGTAACTGGACCAGATGGTTGCCAAGACTCATACGAGGCCTGAGGTCATTGGAATTCCAACCAGCCCGAGGGTAGCGTTCTTTTGGATCAGTCAGAATACTCAGTAGATACCCAGGAAGGATCCTAAGTTAGGAGCGGGATGAAATGATCCCTCCAAGAAAGCTGACTCTACAGATTCCCTAAACAGGTGACAGAACAATTTGAGAAATAGTCAGAAGTACCTAGAATATCTCACTGCCCGGGTGACAGCCAATCATCGAAGGCAGAGAACAGCCTCCCAATGACTCAGGTCATCGAAAGGAAGACAGTTCAAAAGGGAAGAAGGAATAGACGGGAAAAAGAAAACATGACTAGCAAGGTACTAGACTTCCTCTTCAACATTTCAACGACGAGCTTCAGAAGGAACGACTTTTCTTTCCAATCCATGGAAAGAAAAGACAATGCTCTTGAAAGAAAAGTCCTAAATAGGTCCGTGAAAAATAAACTCTCCATACAAGGATGCAGAGGATAGTCTAGCTTTTGTGAAAAGAAAAAGGATGAAAAGGGCTAGACCGCACCCAAACGAATCCTACAAGGCTGATTTTCATAGGTCTTGACCAGAGGCAATAGAAAGACGCCCCATAGAATGAAAGACACCCCCTAGAATGGACAGAAAAAGAAGACATTTCAAAGGAACAAAGGATCCATTTAGAAAGACATGGCCATCCTCAAGGTGTCCGCATCTGATGAGAAAACTCCTAGAGATTCAAGCCATTGAAGCCCCTAAAAGAAGGCTGAAGAAAGGTCTTGGAAAGCTTTTCTTTCTTGATTTGGGAGAGAATGAGTGAGAGCGAGAGAGCAGGAGAGAGGAGAAGGTCAGAGAGAGAAGCAGACTCGGCCAGGACCTGGGAGCCCCAGGCGGGAACAGACCCCGCAAGGCCGGGGTAATGACCTGAGCCCAAGGCAGTCACTCAAACCACGGAGCCCAGCAGGTGCCCGTCTCCAGTAATTGGTCAACAACAGCTGGGGGGCAGCTGGGGGTCACCCTCCCTGAAGGGCCCAAGTCTTGGTACTGGCTCAGGGGGTGATCTCAAGACTCTTGAGATGGAGCCCTGAGGCAAGCTCTGGGCTCAGGGCAGAGTCCACTAGGACTCTCTCTCTTGGTTCTGCCCTACC
The DNA here is from genome assembly GCF_020171115.1 of Neogale vison. Taxonomy (NCBI): domain Eukaryota; kingdom Metazoa; phylum Chordata; class Mammalia; order Carnivora; family Mustelidae; genus Neogale; species Neogale vison. Next base: position 122,024,654 of record NC_058092.1, on the reverse strand, counting down.
CACCTCCCCCACTCACGTGTACTCTTTCCCTGAAACAAACAGGGAAAGCCCTCAAGAGAAATGAACCATGTGTTCGAGGGGGAGGGGTGGGGAGAGAAGCGACCGGCCCCGGGGCGAGCGGGAGGAGCCCGAGATGCTGCCTGCCCTCACAGGCCGCTCTCCGTCAGCGGGCACTGCCGCCACCGCTTTCGCCTCTGCCGCCGCGCCGCCACAACTGCCGCCAGGAGCAGATGACCCTGGGAGCCCAGATGCTAGCAGGGATTAGCGATGGGAGCGCCACCTGAGCGCGCTGGTTTGGGGAGGCGGGCCGGCATATCGGTCCACCGCGGAACTGAGGGCTGCGCCCGCTCTCCCGCGTGGGGGAAGGGCAGGTAGGACGGTACAAGGAGATCCACCCAGGACTGCCGGAGCAGCTGTAGGGCGGCACGGTGGACCTGGCGAGGCACCAGACTGCGGACCTAGCCCTGCCTCTGGCTCTTGGCTTACCTGGGAGCCTGTTCGCCCCCCCACCCGCCTCTCTCTGCCTGCCTCTTCACCCCCTCCTCCTCCTCTCTGTCTGTCCAAGGAACAAAGAAAATCTTAAAATCATCCTCCAACAACCCTCAGTTTTCTTGTCGTTCATTAGGACCCCATGCATCACCATGTTCGTTTTCCTTACTGAATTGAAGGAATGGGTGCATTGATTGCCGGATTTGACAGCAAGAGAGAGACACAGGGAGACAGGGAGCCCAAGTCGTGAAGAGGGAGTAGAAGCAGGGCCAGTGCTAGAGGGAGTAGAAGGCTTCCTGCTGAGCAGAGAGCCCCAGGCAGGGCTTGATCCCAAGACCAGGATCATCAGGGCCGCAGCAGAATGCAGCAACCCAGGTGCCCCACTCCATGATTCAATCCGTAGTTCACTATTCCATCCGTTTGATGCAGCAACACTTTTTAGTGATGGAGTTCTAGAACCTAGGTGAGGTTCGGTGGGCTGAGGTCCGGAGCCGATGATCAAGAAAGAATTCTTGAGACACCTTTGGTGCAAAATGGTGGTTTATGAAAGCACGGGGACAGGACCCGTGGGCAGGCAGAGCTGCCGCCCCAGGCTGTGAGGGATGGCAGGTTATATACCTTGTGGTTGGGGGAAGATGAGGGGAAGGGAGGTTCAGAAGGGCTATTGGGGGAAAGAAGACTATCAGGATATTGAAGGCCTGGTTACTCTCAAGCCAAGGCCACTTTCCCTCTAACATAAAGACAATTGGGAGTCTCCTGGTGGAATGTGACATTCCTGCTATCAAGCGTCCTTGTTAATGAGATGTAGGTTTAGAAGAAATTTAACTTGACTGACTTTTCCTTCTCCCTCCGCCTCCTTTGTTTTTTTCTGGAGGGGAGGGTGACGTTAGGGCTTGAGGAACTGAGTTCTGTGTCTTTGGAAATGGGGCTCTTGATAAGGTCACTTCTTTGTTGTAAATCTCAAGGACATTTGCAAACCAAGGGAGACTCCTCTGCCTTGCAGGACTGTGATCTCTGCAAGTTCAGTATTTGTTTTCCTTCTAGAATGGTCAGGGGTGCCTGAGGAAGGTGACACGTATTACTGAGGGGAGCGGGTGGATAGCGGGTGCAAGGTGCCAGCCCCTGCTCCGTCCTCAGCCAGCCTCCTGCTCCCTCATCTTTAGGGTCTGCCTTCTTTGGGTTAACACTAACCCACTGTGTTTCCCTTTGCTATTGTGTGATCCCTGAGGATGGTTGGAAACTGTTCATGGGTTTCTTGGCTCATGGTTTTCTCCTTGGGATGTTTCTGATCAAGGCTTTTCATTGCTTTGAGTTACCTACCTTCCCTTCTGGATTCCTAGGGATCCTATCTAGATGTGTATACAGTGCCTTAGCTGGTCTCTCGGTAGAGCCTTTCCTAGTGTGAGCCTTGTCATTTGCTGGACAAGATTGTTGTTGTTCAACTTGGAAAGAGTGGACTCCACCTTCCCAGCCTTTCCTGTGCTTCCCATTTTTGGTGTTCGGTTCCACTCATCTCTGCCACCTCCCCCAGATCCTAAAAATGTTTTCCTATGGTATCTTCCAGAAAACTTCCGATGTCCTCTTTGGTACTGAGGCAACATCAGTCTCGAATTGAGTTTTAGGCTTTTATGTTCCATGTGGCTAGTCACGTCGTTTAGCCGCGCTTGGTCAAAGTCTGCCCTCTTCTGTTGGTCTGTTTCCTCAGGTCATTTCACGAGTCCTTTTGTAAGAAATCCTCTCCCATCAGATTCTCCCACACTCTTTCTCCCTCACACTTGCTCTTGCTTCTTTCTTCTGATTTGCCCGGGAATGACAGTCCCTTTCATTTCCACGGAATCCGAAGTATTGGCCTATCCAGGGACACAGGCACTTCCTAGATAGGGAACTGGGATTGCATGGAAATCTCCATCCAGGTGGCGTCCACTGAAACTTGACAGGACCCATCATCCAATCTCTGAACCTCTTCCATTAACATAGGTAACCTAGGAACCTATTGGACATCCCATTGTTTGAGATCATAAATTCCCCTTAGTCCTCTTGGATGGTTTTCTGGGTGGAGACTTCCTGGGTAGAGACTGGATCAAGTCTGTGCAGAGAGGAAGTCCTCCTTTTGGTGCTCTCATCAATAGGATTTTCAGCCTTGTTTCTGAGGTCATCAAGCATGGGCGATGCCTCAAGGGCCACGCTGGTTTCTCCTACACTGAACGTTGGAAACATGCCAACCGCAATGTTTCTTGCCATGGGGAAGGAGGAGTTCCGATTTCTGCCCCACGTTCACCCCTGGGCAGTGATGGGAGATAAGTTCTAGGTTCTGAAGCCTGAAAACCAAGGTTGAGAACAGATGACGAACTATCTCCCTGGCAGGTCTGATGTGCTCAGTGTGTGGCCAGCTGTCTTGGTATTGGTTAGGAGATGCAGGCTCAGGCTGTGTAAGACAGGGCCCAGGGTAAACTGTATAATCAGGGTACAGTTGAGTGGTGTGTAGGTTCATTCTCATTTGGGGATTCTTGTAGCCTCATAAGACAACAATTTTCTTCTGGAGGGCAGGCGGAGTGCTGCATTACGCATCTGGAATCCCAAAATGGACGTTTTGTGGGTCAGGAGTGTGAGGACGGTAGTCTGAGAATACAAGCTAGGCTTAGGTTTGGTGCGAGGGCACGGCAGGCACACTCTGCAGAGCTAAATTGAGATCTTGTGCATCTGAAGTCAGGGCAAGTATCAGACGTTGGCTCAGGATGGGGTTTCTATCCATAACGGCCCCTTTAGGAAGGGGAGGATATCACGAGGCCATGAAGGTTTTCCCATGATGGGAGTTGTGAGATGCTCCAAACCACAAGGATTCCTTCTTTAGGACTGTCGAGACCTGTTGGATGGCTCCAGGACGTCCCAAACAGAACGATTCCAGAGCAGTGATCTAAGGATTGATGTATAGGCAACCAGTCTCCCTTTCCAATTATCTCCTATCAACAAGGTAGGTTCAATCTGCTGGCTGTGAAGGAGCAACAGAGTGGGCTGAGTTGAAATGGACTCTCCTGAGGATGGGTCATAATGTGAGTTTGTGTCCATGGAGACCTTGGAATGGGGCAGTGACTACAGGGCCTTGAAGGATACTCCTAAGGGGAGGTTTTCACACAGCTCTGAATAGCAAGTTTCCCAAGTGGAGATGACATTTGTTCTCATTGTTACCTCAGGAAATCCCCATATGCTGGTATGGAAAACCAGGCCTCTGAGGAGAGATGCCTAGAAACAAAAGCAATGGATCCAGTAAGGGCCTAGGGGCATGTCCGGTTCAATCTTCTTCTCTGGGGACATCTGTCCATGGGTCTGAGTGGAGGTAGTTGCTAAGCTTGTAAGATTGCCCCTATTTGTCACGGGCGTCCCACAGTATTGGGATGGCCTTGGAGTCTTTGGAGGTTTCTCCTAATCTGTAGTGTTGGGTCCAATGAAATGGGCAGAATTCCCATGGAGAGGGCAGGCACAGTCCTGACCTGTGGCTCCAGGGGGCCCCATCCAGGAGGGTGTGTGGGCTAGGGCTGTGGGGACAGAAGTCTGAAAACACATACTCGGCTTAGGTTTGGGGACATAGGTATGGCAGGCCCGACCTACAGACGGTGAGGAGAGCTCTTCATGATATGAACAAAGGGAGAATTTGAGGCACTTCCTCAAACATTTGTCTCTGGATTTTGTGTCAAAGATTGCCGTTGAATGTCGAGGTGGCTTCATCGGCCATGGACGAGTATCCCTCTCTGGGGATTTAGCCTGATCCCAAGAATTTGGGGTCATTCTTTGGGATGGGAAAAGTCCTTTCTGTTTTTTTACCTCAAGTGTCCTACCAAAAGACGGATTCCAGAGGAGATCCCTGGGGAGGGGTGACTGGACAACCCGACCTCTGGTTTAGAATAGGGGCCTAGGGTCCTGGCAAGCCCCACGTGCTGGCTCCTGGTCCAGCCACTGAGAGGCCTTACTTGTGGACAGGGCTCACGCTGAGGGTCACAATGTGAGTTTGTTCCCAACCTGGCCCTCAAGCATGGGTGGGGCCTCATGGGCCACACTGGTTTCTCCTCATCTGAACGTGCTACAACATGCCAACTACATGGTTTCTTGCCATGAAAAAGAAGGAGTTCGTATTTCTGCATCACGTTCACTCCTGGGCAGTGATTGGAGATAAGACCTAGGTTGTGAAGCCTGAAAGCCGAGTTTGGGCAGAGATGATGACCTAAGGCCATGGCGGGTCAGATGTGCTCAGAGTGTGGCCAGCTGTCTGGGTGTCGGTTGGGAGGTCTGGACTCAGATTGTGTCAGACAGGGCATTAGTGCCCAGCGTTGACTGTAAAATTGGGAGTAAAGGTGGATATCAGATGTTTGTTCACACTGGAGTTTGTGTCTATGATGACCGACAAATGGAGGGTTGGCATCCAGAGGCCATGGAGGATTTCCCACGCTGAGCCTTGTGAGATGCTCCAAACAGCAAGGTTTCTTTCTACCGGAGAGTTGGAGTTTGGCGTGTTAGCTCCAGGGCCCCCCATATCGAAATTTTGGGTAACAACGCTCTCCTGCATGGATGCCCGGAAAGCATATCTCAATGGACCACGCAGCTGAGGAACATGGCAGTTTTGTTCTGGTGGCTCTGGCGTGAAGTATCAAGGCCTTGATTTGACATGGAATGTCTTTCACAGGGGTTACAATGCTGGTTTGTTACCAGGGAGATCTTAGACTGTGCTGGTGGCTAAAATGCCATTCAGGAGTCTCCTACCTTGAGGGTTTGACACAGGTCCAAGAGCCTGTTTGTGCCCAGGGAGGCTCCCATGAGTGACCGAGGCCTCATGGGCCGTTTTACTTCTGGGGACAGTTTTTCTGCTGTGTAGCTTAGGGACCACATGGTGTATCATAAGTTGGTATTCCAGAACAGGCCTCTGATGACAGATGCATGAACACCTTATTGGGGTTCCAATGAGGTCCTAGGGGTATGTGTGTTTCAATCTTCAGACTCCGGACCATTGACTTGATTGGCTGCCTAGATGTAGGAACTAAGGGTGTTTCAGACTGCGCATTTGCATCTAGTGCAGCCTCCAATATTGGGGTGGGCTCAGGGGCCTTGCAGGTTTTTCTAATCTGGAGGGCTTGCCAAGTGTGTTGGGCAAAGTCTCCTTTGGTATGGCAGGCAAAGTCCTATGGTGTAGCTCCAGATACACCATCCTGTGGGGAATGTGATCCATGGTTTGAGAGAGAAGTCTGCAAACACAAACTTGGGTTAGGGTTAGTGGCAAAGTGATCACAGGCCCAGTGCGTAGACCTGGAGGGCAGTTCGTCAGGATCTCTAATTAGGGTGATGCGAGGCAGTAGCACCAGATTTTATATCAGGACTCTTGTCCTGAATGGCCTCAGAATGCAGATGTTTTCTCATGGGTACATGGGAAATTTTTCCTCTCTTAGGATCCTAGTGGCTCCCAATAGTTTGGTGGCATTTTTGGGGAAGTGAAGAGAGCTGTTTTCCATCTTAGGGGTGACCCAAAACAGGGATTCCAAAAACAGACTCTGAGTCTGGGCCCCTGGAATATCCCAAGAAGGGATAGTATTTGGGACTAGGGGTATACCAGGCCTTCAATGCGGGATCCTGGTGGTGAAACTGAGAGTGCTTGTTTAAAAGCATGCTCAGGCTGAGGGTCACAATTCCTGTTTGTGCCCAGGGAGGCTCCCATGAGTGGCCGTGGCCTCATGAATCATGCAGGCCTCATGAACCATGCAGCTCTTTCCCACTCTGAGAGTTGAACACCCATCCCAACAGCCAGGCTGTCAGGGACCACCTCTGGCCAGGAAAGTCCCCGCCATTACAAGATGGCGCTTGGCTCACTGCCAGCAAAATACGCTGCAAGTAAACAATGAACGTTCTGGTGAAGCCCACCTAAAGGAGGACATAGTCATTGGCTGTTTCAAATTTAATCAGCATAGTAACAGGACTCTCATTGGCTCTCCCCATTGCTTGGCCCCTTATTGGTCACCCTGCTCACTGATTGGTCATGTAAATATATATAAGTGTGTAGACTTGCGGAAATAATGAGAGAGAAGATACATCTGAACCGGGGCTTCTTGTCGTCCTTGCAGGTCGAGGGCGACAAATGGTGCCAAAACCCGGGAACTAAGTAAAGGAATCTTGCAAGGTAATCCATTGTAAAGCGGGGAGTAAAGGTCTGCAGGTAAGTGGGGACATTAGCCACGTTCAAAAGTGGGAATTCTGTGGGAAAGCAGGGAGTAAAGGCCATGTTCAAAAGTGGGAATTCCTGGGCGCCTGGGTGGCTCAGTGGGTTAAGCCGCTGCCTTCGGCTCAGGTCATGGTCTCAGGGTTCTGGGATCGAGGCCCGCATCGGGCTCTCTGCTCAGCAGGGGGCCTGCTCCCCTTCCCCTCTCTCTGCCTGCCTCTCTGCCTACTGTGATCTCTCTCTGTCAATAAATAAATAAAATCTTAAAAAAAAAAAAGTGGGAATTCCGTGGTAGAGCGGGGAGTAAAGGTCGACTGAAGTATATGCGTGTAAAAAGTTAATGTGCTAGTTAGTGTCTTTAATGTCCGCGTCTGTTGTCTGTGTGTTCATAATGGGATCTGAAGTATCTAAAGTGCGGTTGGAAGGGTCTTTAAAAGACCTGCTGAAAGCCAATGGAACTTCACTAAAAGCAAAACTGTTCAGGCCTTTTTGAATACAGTGGAAAAGGCGACTCCATGGTTCCTAGAAGAAGGCTTGCTAAACATACCTTAATGGGACCACCTGTGATCCACGGTTTGGCCCCTGTGAAACCTATTAATTCCTCGGGGCCATATCAACCTTTTAAGTTGCCCAGGTGCACCAATAACAGGGTATGGCCACCGGAGTGGTCTGGATGTCAGAGTACCTTGCGCTCAGTTTATGCATATCCCTACCCATGTTCCTATCCCAGTTTCCATTCCAGAGGACAAGTTACCGGTGGATGGGACCACCTGTGATCCAGGGTTTGGCCCCTGTGAAACCTATTAATGCCTCGGGGCCATATCATCCTTTTAAGTTGCCCAGGTGCACCAATAACAGGGTATGGTCACCGGAGTGGTCTGGATGTCAGAGTACCTTGCACTCAGTTTACATCAATGAAATGCATAGCTTTACATTCACTCCACGCTTTCCTACTTATAAAAATAATACCTTTACAGGGTACAATTATTCCTTTCAAAATCCAAAGCAAGGCAATCCCTCTTCTCCCTTTGATGCATGGCAGGTCTGTAACTTGCTAGGTGCATGTTCTGATATCTCAGCAGTGTCCATGTTAAATGGTGGCAAATTTCTCAACTGTTCTTCTAAACAAAATGACTCTAGTACCTTTAAGACAACAGTTAATGTGTCTTGACCCAATAATATTACTTATCAGCCCACTACCATAAGCATCTCGCCACCGTTCCTTTTCCTTGTAACAAATGCTAGCGAGTTGAATGATACGTTAAATTGCACTAAGAATTGCTATCCTTCCCAGTGCTGGAATGTCACGGCCTTCAAGCTGGCTGTGATTATGCATATCCCTACCCATGTTCCTGTCCCAGTTTCCATTCCAGAGGACAAGTTACCGGTGGTGCTATCCAGAAATAAGAGAGATTTTGGTATCACAGCCGCCATTGTGACAGCATTGGCTATATCTACAGTAGCTGCCACGGCAGCAGCAGTCTCGCTTGCTGCAACTATACCCACTGCGGAAGCTGTGAACACCCTTGCAGAAGGAACGGCAGCAGCCCTTCAAACACAGACTCAGATCAATGCACATCTGGAAGCAGGAATCCTGATAGTTAAGCAGAGAATGTATTTTGTTCAAGAACAAGTGGACATATTGGGGGCCCTATTGGGACTGGGATGTATAGCACCCTTCCTGGCAATTTGTGTAACTCCCATAGCCTATACTAATATGAGTGACTTACAGAATGTCTCCCGACAGCTCTCCCAGTATTTACAGGGTGTTTGGTCTGACGATTTTCAAAATTTCACACGAATCCTTCTGGCTGAGATAACTCAAGTAAATAGTATGCGTGTGCAACAAGCTTCCCTCCCAGAGATATTTCAAACATTCAGCAATATGTTCCAGTTTACCAAACAATAGGCTGGCACAATTGGTCTTCTTGTGGCTGTTTCAAAAATTTAATCAGCATAGTAACAGGACTCTCATTGGCTCTCCCCATTGCTTGGCCCCCTATTGGTCACCCTGCTCGCTGATTGGTCATGTAAAAGTATATAAGTGTGTAGACTTGTGGAAATAAAGAGAGCGAAGATACATCTAAACCGGGGCTTCTTGTCATCCTTGCGGGTTGAAGACGACACCAGGCTTCCTGCCATCGGGAAGGAGGAGTACTGCTGGGCTTCAGTTTCCCCCATAGGCAGGGATTTGGGCTATGGTCTGGGGAGAGATGCCTGAATATCCAGGTTGAGTAGTTGTGACGGCTTCGGGCCATCAGGCTTCGGGCCAACAGTTCCCACCTTCAGAATATGGGGCCCACTCTCTGCATGGCTGAATGTAGGTCGTGGCTCAGGCTGTGTCAGACAGAGCCTGAGTGCCCATGGCGGCCTATGTTATTAGGGTTCCATCAAAGGTCATGCAGGTGGATCCTCATGTGGGTTTTCTTGGAAGACTCACCAGGCACTTTTTTCTGTGGGACAGGCAGAATGCTGCATCGTGGCTCCAGAATTTCCTATCAAGAGTCCTTGGGGACCAGGAGGGTGAGGATGGAATGGTAAACACAAACTACTTTCAATCCATTGCCAGTCAGAAGGCTGATTCGAGCTATCCAGCACCTGAGTAATGGCGGATATCAGATGTTTGCTCAAACTGTAGTTTGTGTCTATGATGACCGACAAATGGAGGGGTGGCACAAGAGGCCATGGAGGATTTCCCATGCTGTGACTTGTGAGATGCTCCAAGCAGCAAGGTTTCCTTTTACTGGACAGGGGGATTTTGGTTTGTTTGCTCCAGGGTTTGCTAGGAGCATGTACTGCTCCAGGGTTTGCTAGGAGCATGTACTGCAACTTTCCCCATATGGAAAGTTTCGGTAGCAGAGCTCTCCCGTGTCGATGCCTAGAGAGCACACCTCCATGGTCCATTGCAACTGAGGATATGACAGGTTCCATCTGGTGGCTTTGGGGCTAAGTTCCAAGCAGCCTGAGTTGACATGGAGTTTCATGCTGTTGGATCACAATGCTGCTTGGGATCCATGGAGAAATTAGAATGTTGGTGTGGTCAGAGGGCCATGCAGGATTCTCCTACACTGTGACTTGGACACAGCTACCAAAAACAAGGTATACTTCTGGGGACAGGAGGATTTTTGTAGTGTAGCTCAGGGACCACATGTTGGAATATAAGTTGGTATTGGGTAACAGACCCCTGGGGATAGACACCTGAAAATCTAAGCTCTGGTATCAATGAAGTCCTATAGGCATATAAGGTTCAATCAGCTGACTCAGGACCTTTGACTTGGATGTCTGCCTGGAGGCAGGGTCTCATTGTGTGTCAGAATGCACATTTGGGTCCAGAGTGTTCTTCAAAATGGAGGTGTGCTAAGGGGCTTTGTACTTTGCTCCTAATCTTCAGAGTTTTGGCAACAGTGAGGATAGAGCTTCCTTTGGGGGGTAGGAAAAGTCCTCTGTGTGGCTCCAGAGGCCCCATCATGAGGGTATGTGGGCCTGGGCTTTGGGGACAGAAATCTAGAAATGCGAACTAGGGTTAGGGTGAGGGCCGAGGTGATCACAGGCCTGATCTGCAGACCCTGAGTGCGGCTCATATTTTACTGAAATTAAGGTGTCATAGAGGCAGTAGCGTGTTGTGTGTCCAGTACGGTCGCAAAATGTAGGAGTGTTTCATGGTGCCATGGGAGATTCCTCGTCTCTGGGGATTCTGCCCAGCTCCCAAGAGTTTGGTGTCTCTGGGGGAAGGGAAGACTGCTCTTTTCCGTCTCAGGGGACACCCACAAGAGGAATTCCAGAGACAGATTCTTGTTCTGGGCACCTGGAAAACACGAATGAAGGTGAGGATATGGATCTAGGAACCTTGCAGGCCTCCTCTGCAGGCTCCTGGTCCAGCTACTGAGGGAGTTTATTTGAAAGTAGGCTCACGCTGAGAGTCACAATGCCTCTTTATGCCCAAAGTGGCTCTTATGAGTGGCCACGGTCTCATGGGCCATGTAACTGGTTCTCACTCTGATGGTTCGATACCCATCTCAACAGCCAGGTTTCCTGCCATTGGGAATGAGGAGTACTCTTGTGCTTAAGCTTCCCCTATAGGCAAGGATTTGAGCTACGGTCTGGGGAGAGACGCCTGAATACCCTGGTTGAATAGAGATGACGGCTTCGGGCCATGGCATTTCCCACCTGCAGAATACGAGGACCACTGTCTTCATGGCTGACTGGAGGTTGTGGCTCAGGATGTGTCAGACAGAGCCTGAGTGCCCATTGCAGCTATGATATTAGTGTGCCATCAAGAGCCATGTAGGTGGATTCTCATGTGGGGTTTCTGGGCAGAATCACCAGGTAGGACTTCTTTCTGTGTGGTAGGCAGAATGCTGCATTCTGGCTCCAGAATTCCCTATCAAGTGGGTTTGTGGACCAGGAGGTTGAGGATGGAATTATAAACACAAGCTATGGTATAATTCAGTTCCAAGCAGTAGGCAGCTCCAGTGTGCAATGGCTGATTTGAGATATCCAGCAAGTAAGGGCGGATGTCAGATGCTTGCTCACACTGGAGTTTGTGTCTATGTTGACCGACAAATGGCGGGGTGGCATCCCGAGGCCATGGAGAATTTCCCACGCTGGGGTTGTGAGACACTCCAAACAGCGAGGTTTCCTTCTACTGGACAGGTGGAGTCTGGTTTCTTTGCTCCAGGTTCCCCCATATGGGAAGTTTGGGTAGGAGAGCAATCTCGCATGGATGCCTGGAAAGCACAACTCTACTGACCTTTGCAGCTGAGAAACATGGCAGGTTCCTTTTGGTGCCTCTGGGGCGAAGTTCCAAGAGGCCTAAGTTTACATGGAATTTCATGCTGTTGGATCACAGTGCTGGTTTGCATCCAGGGACGCATTAGAATGTTGGCGTGGTCAGGGGCCCATGCAGGATTCTCCTACACTGAGACTTGGACACAGCTACCAAAAGAAACCTATCCTTCAGGGGACAGGAGAGGTTTTGTTGTGTGGCTCAAGGACCACATGTTGGAATATAAGTTGGTATTGGAGAACAGGTCTCTGGCTACTGGCACCTGAAAACCTAAGCTCGGGTATAGATGAAGTCCCAGAGACATGTCAGGTTCAACCTTTTGACTCAGGGCCTTTGACCTGGATGTATACCTTGAGGCAGGTCCTCATTTTGTTTCAGAATGTGCATTTGGGTCCAGAGTTTTCCTTTGAATTGAAGTGGGCTCAGGGGCTTTGTACATTACTCCTTATCTTCAGGGTTTTGGCAAGAGTGAAGGGCAGAGTTTTCTTCAGGAACGTACGCACACTTGTCTGGAGCTCCAGAGACCCCATCCTAGAGGGCATGTGGGCATGGGCTTTGGGGACAGAAATCTGCAATCGCAAACTAGGGTTAGTGTGAGGGCCGAGGTGATCACAGGCTCGATCTGCAGGCCCTGACGGCAGCTCACAGTGTACTGAAATTAGGGAATCATGCGGTAGCACAGGCTTTTCTGTCTGGATAGTGTGTCCAGGATGGTCGCAAAATGTGTGGGAGTCTTCATGGGGCCATGGGAGATTCTTCGTGTCTGGGGATTCTACCCAGCTCCCAAGAGTTTGGTGTCTCAGGGGGAAGTGAAGATTGCTGTTTCCCATCTCAGGGGACCGCCAAAAGAGGGATTCCAGAGACAGTTTTTGGGTCTGGGCGCCTGGAAAAGAAGAACGAGTGTGAGGCTTTGGCCCTAGGGACCTGGCAGGCCTGCTCTGCAGACTCCTGGTCCAGCTACCGAGGGAGTGTGTTTGAAAGCAGGCTCATGCTGAGGGTCACAATGCCTGTTCATGCCCAGGGAAGCTCCCATGAGTGACCGTGGTCTCATGGGCCATGCATCTGGTTCCCACTCTGAGGGTTGGACACCCATCTCAACAGCCAGGATTCCTGCCATCGGGAAGGAAGAGTACTCCTGTGCTACAATTTCCTCCTTAGGCAGGGATTTGAGCTATGGTCTGGAGAGAGATGCCTGAATAACCAAGTTGAGTAAATGTGACGTTTTCAGGCCACGGCAGGTCGCACTGCAGTATATGAGGTTCACTGTCTGTGTGGCTGACTGAAAGTTGTAGCTCAGGCTGTGTCAGACAGAGCCTGAGTGCCCATGACGGCCTAAGATTAGGATCCCATCGAGGGCCATGCTGGTGGATCCTAATGTGGGGTCTAGGAATACTCACCAGGCACTACTTCTTTCTGTGGGGCAGGCAGAGTGCTGCATTGTGGCTCACGAATTCGCTATCAAGAGGGCGTAGGCAAAAGGAGGATTAGGATGGAATTGTAAACACAAGCTAAGGTTAAATGCAGAGACAAGCAGAAGGCAGTTCCAGTGTGCAGCGTCTGATACGAGATATCCAGCACCTGAGTAAGGGTGGATATCAGATGTTTGCTCACACTGGAGTTTGTGTCTATGATTATTGCCAAATGGAAGTGTGGCATCACGAGGCCATGGAGGATTTCCCAGGCTGTGACTTGTGAGATGCTCCAAACAGCAATGTTTTCTTCTACTGGAGAGGTGGTGTCTGGTTTATTTGCTACAGGGGCCACATTATGGAACGTTAGTGTAGCAGAGCTCTCCCTCATGGATGCCTGAAAGCACAACTCCATTGACCATTGCAGCTGAGGAACATAGCAGGTTTGATCTGGTGCCTCAGAGGCGAATTTCTAAGAGGCCCAAGTTGACATGGAGCTATATGCTGTTGGGTCACAATGCTGGTTGTTATCCAGGGAGATGTTAGAATGTTGGGGTTGTCACAGGGCCATGCAGGATTCTCCTGTACTGAGTCTTGGACACAGCTACCAATAGCAAGTTACCTTCTGGGGACAGGAGGAGTTCTGTTGTGTGACTGAGGGACCGCATGTTGAAATATAAGTTGGTATTGGAGAACAGGCCTCTGGGTACAAGAGCCTGAAAATCCAAGCTAGTGTACCAATGAAGTCCTAGAGTTATATCAGGTTCAATCTTCTGACTCAAGGCCTTTTACTTGGATGTCTGTCTGGAGGCAGGTGCTCATTGTGTATCAGAATATGCCCTTGGGTCTAGAGCGTTTTTGGAATTGAGCTGGGCTCAGGTGCTTTATACTTTGCTCTTAAGATTCACGGTTTTGGCAAACGTGAAGGGCAGAATTTTCTTTGGGAGTGTAAGCACACTCGTCCGGTGTGGCACCAGAGGCCCTCTCCTGGAGGGCATTTTGGCAAGGGCCTTGGGACAGAAATCTTCAAATGCAAACTATGGTTAATGTGAGGGCTGGTGTGATCACAGGCCAAATCTGTAGGGCTTGAGTGCACCTCATAGTGCACTGAAATTAAGGTGTCATGGAGGCCATAGCACTGGCTTTTCTGTCTGGACTGTGTGTCAAGGACAGTCACAAAATGTAGGGGATTCTTCATGGGGCCATGGGAGATTCTTCGACTCTGGGGATTCTGCCTAGCTCCCTAGAATTTGATGTGTCTGAAGGAAGGGAAGACTGCTGTTTCCCGTCTCAGGGGACCCCCAAAAGAGGGATTCAAGAGACAGATTCTGGGACTGGGCGTCTGGAAAACATCAAGGGTTAGGATTTGGCCCTAGGGACTAGGCAGATCTCCCCTATGTGCTCCTGGTCCAGCTACCAAGGCAGTTTGTTTGAAAGCAGGCTCACGCTGAGGGTCACAATGCCTGTTTGTGCCCAGGGCCGCTCCCATGAGTGGCTGTGATCTCATGGACCATGCAGCTGGTTCCCATGCTGAGGGTTGGACAACCATCTAATCAGCCCTAGATTTCTGCCATCGGTTAGGAGGTGTACTCCTGTGATTCAGGTTCCCCCATAGGCAGGGATTTGAGCTACAGTTTGGGGAGAGATGCCTGAATATCCAGCTTGAGGAGATGTGACGGCCTCGGGCCAATTCAGGTCCCACCAGCAGTTTATGGGGCCCACTGTCCGTGTGCCAGACTAGAGGTCGTGGCTCAGGCTGTGTCAGAAAGAGCCTGAGTGTTCTTGGTGGCCTATGATATTAGGGCACCATTAAGGGCCAGGCAGATGGATCCTCATGTGGGGTTTCTGGACAGTCTCACCAGGCACTTCTTCTTTATGTGGGTCATGAAGAATGCTGCATTGTGGCTCCAAAATTCCCTATCAAGAGGGCTTGGGGACCAGGAGGGTGATGATGGAATTGTAAATATAAGCTACAGTTAAATTCAGTGCCAAGCAGAAGGCAGTTCCAGTGTGTAGTAGTGGCTGATTCGAGATATCCAGCACCTGGGTAAGGCAGATGTCAGATTTTGCTCATACTGGAGTATGTGTTTATGATAACCACCAAATGGAGGGGTGGCGTCACGAGGCCATGGAGGATTTCCCACGCTGGGGCTTGTGAGATGCTCCAAACAGCAAGGATTCCTTCTACTGGACAGAGCGAGTCTGGCTTTTTTGCTCCACCATTCTCCATATGGAAAGTTTGGGTAACAGAGCTCTCCCGCATAGATGCTTGGAAAGCATACTTCCATTGACCACTGCAGCTGAGGAACATGGCAGGTTCGAACTGGTGGCTCTGGGTAAAAGTTCCTTCCGGCCTTAGTTGACATGGATTTTCATGCTGTTGGATCACAATGCTGGTTTGTATCCAGGGAGATGTTAGAATGTTGGGGTGGTCAGGGGCCCTGAAGGATTCTCCTACATAAGTCTTGGACAAAGCTACCAAGAGCAAGGTATCCTTCTGGGGACTGGAGGGGTTCTGTAGTATAGCTCAGGGACCAAATGTTGGTATATAAGTTGGTATTAGAGAACAGACCTCTGGGGCTGGCACCTGAAAATCTAATTTAGGGTATCGATGAAGTCCTAGGGCCATGTCAGGTCAAATCTTCTGACTCAGGGCCTTTGACTTGGATGTCTGCCTGGAAGCAGGTGCTCATTGTGTGTCAGAATAAAAATTTCAGTCCAGCGCGTCCTTCAAAATTGACATGGGCTCAGGGGCAATTACTTTGCTCTTAATCATCAGGTTTTAGGCAACAGTGAAGTGTAGAGTCTCCTTCAGGAGGGTTGGCACAATCATCTGGTGTTGCACTAGAGTCCCCATCCTGGAGGGCATGTAAGCCAGAGCTTTGGGGACAGATCTGCAAATGCGAACTAGGGTTTGGGTGAGGGCCGAGGTGATCACAGGCCCAATCTGCAGGCCCTGAGGGCAGCTCATAGTGTACTGAAATTAAGGTGTCATGGAGGCGGTAGTGCAGTTTCTTTTGTCTGGATCCTCTGTCCAGGACAGTCGCAAAATATAGGGGTGGCTTCATGGGATCATGGGAGAATCTTTGTCTCTGGGTATTCTGCCCAGCTCCCAAGAAGATGGTATCTCTGGTGGAAGGGAAGACTGCTGTTTTCAGTTGGGGGAACAGGAAAACAGATATTCTGAAGACAGTTTCTGGGTCTGGGTGCCTGGAAAACACAAATGAGGGAGAGGATTTGCGAGGATAGCACCCTTTTAGGCCTGCTGTGAGGACTCCTGTTGCAGCTACTGAAGGAGTTTGTTTGAATGCAGGCTCACGCTGAGGGCCACAATGCCTGTTTGTGCCCAGGGCATCTCCCATGAGTGACCGTGGTCTCAAGGCCCATGCAGCTGGTTCCCACTCTGAGGGTTGGACACCCATTTCACAGGCCAGATTTCCTGCCATCAGGAAGGAGGAGAACACTTGTGCCTCAAGTTCCCCCATAGGAAGGGATTTGAGCTAAGTTCTGGGGACAGATGCCTAAATCACCAGGTTGAGGCTCAGCAGGTCCAACCATATCCCCCAGGATATGGGTCCCAATGTCTAGGTGGCTGACTGGAGGTCATGGATCAGGCTATGTCAGACAGAGCTTTACTGCCCATGGTGGCCTATGATATTAGGGCATTGTCGAGGGCCATGCAGGTAGATCCTCATGTGGGGGATCTGGGCACTCACCAGGCACTTTTATTTTTCTATAGGGCAGGCAAAATGCTGTGTTGTGCCCCCAGAATTCTCTATTAAGAGTGCTTGGGGACAAGTAGGGTGAGGATGGAATTGTAAACACAAGCTACGGTTAAATTCAGTGCCAAGCAGAAGGCAGTTCCACTGTGCAGCGGCTATTCAAGTTATCCAGCACCTGAGTAAGGGCGGATGTCAGATGTTTGCTCACGCTGGAGTTTGTGTCTATGATGACAGACAAATGGTGGGGTGGCGTCTAGAGGCCCTGGAGGATTTCCCACTCTGTGGCTTGTGAGATGTTCCAAACAGCAAGGTTTCCTTCTACTGGGCAGGGGGAGTCTAGTTTGTTTGCTCCAGTGTCCCCCACTTTTGGGTAGCAGAGCTCTCCCGCATAGATGCCTGGAAAGCACACCTCCATTGACCATTGCAGCTCAGGAATATGGCAGGTTCGATCTGGTGGCTCTGGGACGAAGTTTTAAGGGGGCTGAGTTGACATGGAGTTTTATGCTGTTGGATCACAATGCTGGTTTGTATCCAGAAAGACGTTAGAATGTTGGGGTGATCGGGGGCCCAATGCAGGATTCTCCTACACTGAGTCTTGGACACAGCTATGAAGAGAAAGTTATCCTTTTGGACACAGCAGGGGTTCTGTTGTGTGGCTCAAGGACCACATGTTGTAATATAAGTTGGTATTGGAGAACAGGCCTCTGGGGACAGACGTCTAAACCTCTAAACTAGGGTATCGATGAAGTCCTATAGTCATGGCATGTTCAACCTTCTGATTCAGGGCCTTTGACTTGGATGTCTGCCTGGAGGCAGGTGCTCATTATGTGTCAGAATGTGCACTTGTGTCCAGAGCATACTGGGAAATAGAGGTGGGCTCAGGGGGTTTGTACTTTGCTCTTAATCTTCAGGGTTTTGGCAACAGTGAAGTGGAGAGTTTCCTTCGGTAGGGTAGGCACAGTATTCCGTTGTGGCTCCAGAGGCCCCATCCTGGAGGGCATGAGGGCCAAGGTTTTGGAGACAGAATCTGCAAACGTGAACTAGGGTTAGGGTGAGGGCCGAGATGATCACAGGCCCGATCTGCAGGCCCTGAGGGCAGCTCATAATGTACTGAAATTAAGGTGTCATGGAGGCAGTAGCTTATGCTATATTGTCTGGATTCTGTGTCCAGGATGGTCGCAAAAGGTAGGGGTGGCTTCATGGGGCCATGGGAGATTCTTCGTCTCTGGGTATTCTGCCCAGCTCCCAAGTATTTGGTGCCTCTGGGGGAAGGGAAGACTGCTGTTGTCAGTCTCAGGTTAACCACAAAAAAAAGATTCCGGAGACAGTTTCTGGGTCTGGGCGCCTGGAAAATACCAACGAGGGAGACGATTTGCCCGTAGCAACCTGACTGGCTTGCTCTGGGGACTCCTGGTCCAGCTACAAGGGCTTTTCTTTAAAAGCAGGCTCACACTGAGGGTCACAATGCCTGTTTGTGCCCAGGGCGACTCCCATGTGTGACCGTGATCTCAAGGACCATGCAGCTGGTTCCCACTCTGAGGGTTGGACACCCATCTCACAGGCCAGATTTCCTGCCACCGGGAAGGAGGAGAACTCTTGTGTTTTAAGTACCCCCATAGTCAGGGCTAATGTCTGGAGACAGATTCCTGAATAACCAGGTAGAGCAGAGATGTTGATTTCGGGCCACGGCAGGTCCCATCTGAAGGATATGGAAACCACTGTATGCATGGCTGACTGAAGGTCGTGGCTCAGGCTTTGTCAGACAGAACCTTAGTGCTCATAGCGGCCTATGATATTAGGGTGTCATTGAGGGCCATGGAGGTGGATCCTCATGTGTGCTTTCGGGGCAGACTCACCAGGCACTTCTTTTTTCTATGGGTCCAGCAGAATGCTGCGCTGTGGCTCCAGAATTCCCTATCAAGAGGGCTTGGGGACCAGGAGGGTGAGGATGGAATTGTAAACACAAGCTATGTTTAAATTCAGTGCCAAGCAGAAGGCTGTTCCAATGTACAGCAGATGATTTGAGACATCCAACATCTGAGTAAGGGCGGATGTCAGATGTTTGCTCACACTGGAGTTTGTGTCTATGATGATGGCCAATGGTGGGGCGGTGTCAAGATGCCATGAGTATTTCCCACGTTGCGGCTTGTGAGATGCTCCAACGAGCAAGGTTTCCTTCTACTGGACAGGGGGAGTCTGGTTTGTTTTCTCCAGTGTCCCACATATGGAAATTTTGGGTAGCAGTGCTCTCCCGCATAGATGCCTGGAAAGCACACCTCCATTGACCATTGCAGCTCAGGAACATGGCAGGTTCAATCTGGTAGCTCTGGGACGAAGTTCTAAGGGGGCTAAGTTGACATGGAGTTTCATGCTGTTGGATCACAATGCTGGTTTGTATCCAGGGAGACATTAGAATGTTGGGGTGATCAGGGGCCATGTAGGATTCTCCTACACTGAGACTTGGACACAGCTACCAAGAGCAAGGTATCCTTCTGGGGACAGCAGAGGTTCTGTTGTGTGTCTCAAGGACCACATGTTGGAATATAAGTTGATATTGGATAACAAACCTCTGGGGACAGGTGCCTAAACATCTAAACTAGGGTATCGTCCTAGTCATGGCAGGTTCAAACTTCTGACTCAGGGCCTTTGACTTGGAT
This sequence comes from Neogale vison, assembly GCF_020171115.1. Lineage (NCBI taxonomy): Eukaryota > Metazoa > Chordata > Mammalia > Carnivora > Mustelidae > Neogale > Neogale vison. The sequence goes on along the minus strand of NC_058092.1, from coordinate 122,005,395 downwards.
GTCTGCCTTGAGGCAGGGGCTCATTGTGTGTCAGAATGCGTATTTGGATCCAGAGCATTCTTCAAAAATGAGGTGGGCTCAGAGGCTTTGTACTTTTCTCCTCATATTCAGAGTTTGGGCCACAGTGAAGGGCAGTTTTTTTCAGGAGTGTAGGCACACTCGTCCGGTGTGGGACCAGAGGCCCCATTCTGCACGGCGTGTGGGTCAGGACATTGGGAACAGAAATTGCAAATGCGAACTAGCATTATGGTGAGGGCCGAGGTGTTCACAAAACTGATCAGCAGGCCCTAAGGTCAGCTCTTAGTGTACTGAAATTAAGAGGTCATGGATGTGGTAGCGCAGGCTTTTCTGTCAGGATTGTGTGTCCAGGATGGTCGCAAAAGATAGGGGTGGCTTCATGAGGCCATGGTATATTCTTCATCCCTGGGGATTCTGCCCAGCTCCAGTGTTTGTTGTCTGTCAGAGAAGGGAAGACTGCTGTTTTCCGTCTCAGGGGATCCCCTAAAAGAGGGATTCAAGAGAAAAGCTCTGGGTCTGGGCGCCTGGAAAGCACTAAGGAGGGTGAGGATTTGGCCCTAGGGACTTTGCAGGCCCACTCTGTGGACTCCTGGTCTAGCTACCAAGGGTGTTTGTTTGAAAGGAGGCTCATGCTGAGGGTCACAATGCCTGTTTTTGCCCAGGGCGTCTCCCATGAGTGACCTTGGTCTCTTGGGCCATGTAGCTGGTTCCCACACTGAGGGTAAGACACCCATCTCAACAGCCAGGTTTCCTGTCATTGGAAAGGAGGAATAATCCTGTGTTTCAGGTTACCCCATAGGCAGTATTTGAGCTATGGTCTGGGGACAGATGCCTGAATATCCAGGTTGTGTAGAGATGATGGCTTCGGGCCATAGCAGTTCCACCTGCAGGATATGGGGTCCACTCTCTGTGTGGCTGCCTGGAGGTCGTGGTTCCAGCTGTGTGAGATAGATTATTAGTACCCATGGCGCCCTATGATATTATGGTGCTGTCGAGAGCCATGCAGGTGTTTCCTCATGTGGAGGTTCTGGGCAGACTCACCAGGCACTTCTTTATGTGGAGCAGGCATAATGTTGTGTGTGGCTCCAGAATATCCCAATCAAGAGGTCTTGGGGACCAGGAGGGTGATGATGGAATTGTTAACATAAGCTATGGTTAAATTCAGTGCCAAGCGGAAGGCACTCCCAGTGTGCAGCGACTGATTGGAGACATCCTGCACCTGAGTAAGGGCGGATGTCAGGTGTGTGCTCAGGAGTTTGTGTCTATGATGACCAACAAATGGAGGGGAGGCGTCATGAAGCCATGGAGGATTTACCACCCTGGGGCTTGTGAGATGCTACAAACAGCAAGGTTTCCTTCTAATGGACTGGTGGAGCCTTGTTTGTATTTTCCAGGGTCCCCCATGTGGAAAGTTTGGGGAGCAGAGCACTCCTGCATGGATGCCTGGAAAGCCCACCTCCAGTGTCCATTGCAGATGAGGAAATGGAAGTTTCATACTGGTGATGCTGGGGTGATTTCAAAGTTTCCGGTATTGACCTGGAGTTTCATGCTGTTGGATCACAATGCTGGTTTGTATCCAGGGAGACATTAAAATGTTGGGGCGGTCAGGGGCCATGCAGAATTCTCTTACACTGATTCGTGGACACAGCTACCAAGAGCAAGATATCCTTTTTTTTTCAATTTATTTATTTTCAGAAAATCATTATTCATTATTTTTTCACCACACCCAGTGCTCCATGCAAGCCGTGCCCTCTAGAATACCCACCACCTGGTACCCCAACCTCCCACCCCCCTGCCACTTCAAACCCCTCAGATTGTTTTTCAGAGTCCATAGTCTCTCATGGTTCACCTCCCCTTCCAATTTACCCAAATTCCCTACTCCTCTCTAACGCCCCTTGTCCTCCATGTTATTTGTTATGCTCCACAAATAAGTGAAACCATATGATAATTGACTCTCTCTGCTTGACTTATTTCAAGATATCCTTAAGGGACAGGAGGGGTTCTGTTGTGTGGCTCAGGGACCACATGTTGGAATATAAGTTGGTATTGAAGAATGGCCTCTGGGGATAGGCTCCTGAAAATCTAAGCTAAGGTATTGATAAAGTCCTAGAGGAATGTCAGGTTCAATCTTCTGGCTCAGGGTCTTTAACTTGGATGTCTGCCAGGAGTCAGGGGCTCATTTTGTGTCAGAATGTGCCCTTGGGTCCAGAGTTTTTGTCAGAATGGAGGTGGGCTCACGGGCTTTGTTCTTTGCTCCTAATCTTCAGGGTTTGGGCAACCGTGAAGGGAAGAGTTTCCTTTGGGTGTGTAGGCACAGTCATCTGGTGTGGCTCCAGAGGCCCCATCCTGATGGGCATGTGGGCTAGGGCTTTGGGAAAGAAATCTGCACACGTGACCTAGGGTTAGGTTGAGGGCTAAGGTGATTACAGGCCTGATCTGCAGGCCCTGTTGGAAGCTCATAGTGTACTGAAGTTAAGGTATCATGGAGGCGGTAGTGCAGGCTTTTCTGTCTGCATTTTTTGTCCCGTACTTTTGCAAAATGTAGGGTTGGCTTCATGGGGTCATGGGAGATACTTAGGCTCTGGGGATTCTGCTCAGCTCCCAAGAGTTTGTTGTTTGTGGGAGAAGGGAAAACTGCTGTTTTCCATCTCAGGGAACCCCCAAAAGAGGGATTCCAGAGACAGGTTCTGGGTGTGGGCGCCTGGAAAACACCTATGAGGGTAAATATATGGCTCTAGGGTGGCAGGCATGGTCTGCGGGCTCCTGGTCCAGCTACCAAAGGGTTTTGTTTGAAAGCAGCCTCACGCTGAGAGTAACAATGCAAGTTTGTTCCCAGAGTGGCTCCCATGTGTGGCCATGGTCTCATGGGCCATGCAGCTTGTTCCCCCTCTGAGGGTTGGACACCTATCTCAACAGCCAGTCTTCCTGCCTTTGGGAAGGAGGAGTACTCTTGTGCTTCAGGTTCCTCCCTAGTCAGGGATTTGAACTACAATCTGGGAAAGATGCTCGAATATCCAGGTTTAGCAGAGATGACGGCTTTGGGCCACGACAATTCCAACCTGCAGGATAGGGGCCCACTATCTGCATGGCTGACTCTAGGTCATGGCTCAGGCTGTGTCAGACAGACTCTTAATGCCCCTCTCAACAATCGGGTTTCCTGCCATTGGGAATAAGTATACTCTTGTGCTTCAGGTTCCCCCATAGGCAGGGATTTGAGCTACGGTTTGGGAAATATGCCTGAATACCCAGATTGAATAGAGATGATGGCTTATGGCCACGGCAGGTCCCACCTGCAGGTTATGGGGTCCACTGTCTGCACGGCGGCCTGGAGGTCGTGGCTCTAGCTGTGTCATACATAGCCTGGGAGTCCATGGAAGTCTAAGATATTAGGGTGCCATCGGGGCCATGCAGGTGGATCCTAATGGGTTTCTGGGCAGACTCACAAGGCATTTCTTCTTTTTATGGCGAAGGTAAAATGCTGCATTGTGGCTACAGAATTCCCTTCCTGGGGAACAGGAAGGTGAGGATGGAATTAAAAACACAATCTATGGTTCAATTCAGTGACAAGTGGAAGGACTTCCAGAGTGCAGTGGCTGATTCGAGACATCCAGCACCTGAGAAAGGGCAGATGTCAGATACTTGCTCACACTGGTGTTTATGTCTAGGATGACGGACAAATGGTGGGTTTACATCAAGAGGCTATGGAGGATTTCCCACTCTGCGGCTCGTGAGATGCTCCAAACAGTAAGGTTTCCTTCTACTGGACAGGGGGAGTCTGGTTTGTTTGCTACAGGTCCCCCATATGGAAAGGTTGGTAGCAGAGCTCTCCATCATGGATGCGTGGAAAGCACTACTCCATTGACCATTGCAGCTCAGGAACATGGCAGGTTCGATCTGGTGTCTCTGGGGCGAAGTACCAAGGGCTTGAGTTGACATGGAGTATCATGAAGATGGGTCACAATGCTGGTTTGTTACCAGGGAGATCTTAGAATGTGCTCGTGTCTAAGGGGCAGTGTAGGATTCATCTACCCTGAGGGTTTGACACAGGTCCAAGAGCACGGTTTCCTTCTGGGGACAGGAAATGTTCTGTTGTGTGACTCAGGGACCACATGTTGAATCATAAGTTGGTATTCCAGAAGAGGCCTCTGAGGACAGGGGCCTGAAAACCTAGGCTTCCACTGAGGAATCCAATGGAAATCTAGGCTTCCAATGAGGGCCTAGGGGCATGTCAGGTTCGATATTCCGACTCAGGACCGTTGACTTGGCTGTCTGCCTGATGTAGGTGACCAGGGTGTATCAGACTGTGAATTTGTGTCCAGAGCGGACGCCAATCTTAGGGTGGGCTCTGGGGCCTTGCAGATTTCTCCTCATCTGGAAGGTTTAAGCAACTATGATGGGTACAGTTCCTTGGGAATGGCAGGCACAGTCCTGGAGGGTATGTGAGCCATAGTTTTGGGAGAGAAGTCTGCAAACACAAACTCGGATTAGGGTTAGTGGTGAAGTGATCACAGGCGCAATGCTTAGACCTGGAGTGCAGCTTGTCAGGAACCGTAAATCGGGTAACTCAAAGGCGGTAGCACAGGCTTTTGTATCTGGATTGTGTGTCCAGGATGGCCTCGGAATGCAGGTGTGGACTCATGGGTCCATGGGAGATTTTTTCAGCTCTAAAGATCCTCGCAGCTCCCATTGTTTGCTGGCATTCTCGAGGAAGGGAAGAGTGCTTTTTTCCATCTTATGTGTGCCCCAAAACAGGGATTCAAGAGACGGGCTCTGGGTCAGGGTGCTTGGAAAATCCCAAAAAGGCTTAGGATTTGGTCCAAGGGGCATACCAGGCATGCAGTGTGGTATCCTTGAGGTGCAACTGAGAGGGGTTGTTTGAAAACATGCTCAGGCTGAGGGTCACAATGCCTGTTTGTGTCCAGCGTGGCCCTCAGGAGTGGGCGTGGTTTCATTGGCCATGCAGCTGGCTCCCACTTTGAGGGTTGGACACCCATCCCAATAGCCAGGTTTCCTGCCATGGGAAGGAGGAGTTCTCTATTGTGCTTCAGGTTCCCCCATTGTCAGGGATTCCAGAAAATGTCTGGGGACAGAAGAACACCAAGGATGGGTAGACATGAATGACTGTCATTGACCAGTATTACATGCGGGATATGGGGCCTGCTCTCTGGGTTGCTGACACTAGGTAAGGGCTCAGGCTCTGTCAGACACAACACTAGTGGCCAGGAAGCCTATAAATTGGGGTTCCCTCGAAGGCCTAGCAGATTGAATCTCATATGGGGTTTCTGGGCGACCCACCATGCACTTCTTTCTTTGGGGAAGGAAGAATGCTGCATTGTAGCTCCAGAATTCCTTATCAAGAGGGCTTGGGGACCAGTAGGGTGAGGATGGTACTGTAAACATAAGCTACAGATCAAGTCAGTGCCAAGTGGAAGGCAGTTCCTTTGTGTAGCAGCTTATTCGGGATATCTAGCAGGTAAGGGTGGATGTCAGATATTTGCTAACACTGGAGTTTGTATCTATGATGACCGACAAATAGAGGGGTGGTGTCAAGAGGCCATGAAGGATTTCCCACTCTGAGGCTTGTGAGATGCTCCAAAGAGTACGGTTTCCTTCCACAGGACAGGTGGAGTCTAGTTTGTTTTCTTCAGGGCCCCCATGTGGAAAGTTTGGGTAGCAGAGCTCTCCTGCATGGATGCCTGGAAAGTGCACCTCTACTGATCATTGCAGCTGAGGAACATGCAGGCCCGTCTGGTGGCACTGGGGCGAAGTATCAAGGCCTTGAGTTGACATTAAATCTCTTGCAGAGGGGTCACAATGGTGGTTTCTTATTAGGGAGATCTTAAAATGTGCTGTTGGTTAAGATTCCATGCAGGATTATCCTACTCTGAGGGTTTGGCAGAGGTCTAGGAGCACGGTTTCTTTCTGGGGACAGTATATCTTCTGTTGTGTGGCTCAGGGACCACATGTTGTATCATAAGCTTGTATTCCAGAAATTTCACTGAGGACAGATGCCTGAAAACCTGATCTAGGGTACCAATGAGGTCCTAGGGTCATGTCAGTTTCAAACTGCTGAATTATGACCATTGACTTGGGTGTCTGCCTGGATGTAGGTGATCAGGGTGTTTCAGACTGGACATTTCGTGCAGAGGGTCCGTCAGTATTAAGGTGGGCTCTGGGGCCTTGCAGGTTTCTCCAAATTTGAAATGTTTGTGCAACTTAGATGGGCACAGTTTCCTTGGGGATAGCAGGCACAGTCCTGTGCTCTGGCTCTAGAGACACCATCCTGGAGGGCAAGTGAGCCATGGTTTTGGGAAAGAAGTCTGCAAGCACAGATTCAGTTTAGGGTTAGTGGTGAGGTGATCGCAGGCCCAATGCATACACCTGGAGGGTAGCTCTTGAGGAACTGTAATTAGGGTGACTCGAAGGCAGTAGCCCAGGCTTTTCTATCTGGATTGTGTTTGCAGGATGGCCTTGGAATGCAGGTGTGGTCTCATGGGTCCATGGGAGATTTTTCCCCTCTTAGAATCCTGGCGGTTCCCCAAGTTTGGTGGCTTTTTCAGGGACAGGAAGTGTGCTGTTTTCCGTCATTGGGTTGCCCCAAAACAGGGATTCCAGAGACGGGTTCTCAGACTGGGTGCCTGGAAAACCACACCATTATTTGGGCCTAAGGGCATGGCCTGCAATGCGGGATTCTGGCCATGCCACTGAGAGGGCTTGTTTGAAAGCATGCTCAGACTGAGGGTCACAATGCCTGTTTGTGCCCAGGGTGGCCCTCAGAAGTTGGCGTGATCTCATTTTCCATGAAGCTGGCTCCCACTGTGTGGTTTTGACAAACATCCCAACTGCCAGGTTTCCTGTCATGGGAAAGGTGGAGTTCTCTATTGTGCTTCATGTTCCCCTATTGGCAGGTGTTCCAGCAAATTCTAGGGAAAGGTGCCTGAATCCCATGATGGATAGAGATGATGGACTTGGGCCATGGCCAGTCTCACATGCTGGATATGGGGCCCGTTCTCTGGGTGGCTGACACGAGGTCATGGCTTAGGCTCTGTCAGACACAGCACTAGTGGCCAGGACAGCCTATAAATCAGAATTCCTTCGAGTGCCAATCAGATAGATTCTCATGTGGGATTTCTGGGTAGACTGTCCAGGCAATTCTTCTTTCTATGGGAAGGCAGAATGCTGCGTTGTGGCTCCAGATTCCTCATCAAGTAGGTTGGGGGACCAGTAGGTTGAGGATGGAATTGTCAGCACAATTTACAGTTCAATTCAGTGTCAAGCAGAAGGGAGTTCCAATGTGCAGAGGCTAATTTGAGATACCCAGTACCTGAGTACTGAGGGCGGATATCAGATGTTTGCTCACACTAGAGCTTGTGTCTATGATGACTGACAAATGGAGTTGTCGTGTCAAGAGGCCATGGAGGGTTTCCCATGCTTGGGCTTGTGAGATGCTCCAAATAGCAAGGTTTCCTTTTACTGGACAGGGGGAGTCTTGTTTGCTAGCTCCAGGGTCCCGCATATGGAAAGATTGGGAGCAGAGCTCTTCCGCATGGATGACTGGAAAGTACACCCACAATGACTGTTGCAGCTCAGGAACATGGCAGGTTCGATCTGGTGGCTCTGGGGCGAAGTACCAAGGCCTTGAGTTGACATGGAGTATCATGAAGATGGGTCACAATGCTGGTTTGTTACCACGGAGACCTTAGAATGTGCTGGTGATTAAGGGGGCCATACAGGATTCTCCTACCCTGAGGGTTTGACACAGGTCCAAGAGCACAGTTTCCTTTTGGGGACAGAAGATGTACTGTTGTGTGGCTCAGGGACCACATGTTCTATCATAAGTTGGTATTCCAGGGAAACCGTGCTCTTCGACCTGTGCCAATCCTTCAGGGTAGGAGAATCCTGCTGGGCACGTTAGCCACCAGCACATTCTAGGATCTCCTTGGTAACAATTCAGCATTGTGACCCATTCCTGAGGACAGGTGCCTGGAAACCTAATCTAGAGTTCCAATCAGGCCCTAAAGGCATGTCAAGTTCAATCGTCTGACTCAGGAACATTGACTTGGGTGTCAGCCTGGATGTAGGTTATCAGGTGTACAGACTGCACATTTGTGACCAGAGCAGCCTCCAGTAAGGGGGTGCGCTCAGGCGCCTTGCAGGTTTCTCCTATTCTGGAGGGTTTGGGAAACTGTGATGGGCAAATTTTCCTTGGCAATTGCAGGAACAGTCCTGTGATGTGGCTCTAGAGAGCCCATCCAGAAGGGCATTTGAGCCATGGTTTTGGGAGAGAATTCTGCAAACACAAACTCAGGTTAGGGTTAGTGGTGAGGTGATCACAAGCTCAATGCATAGACCTGGAGGGCAGTTCATCAGGAACTGTAATTAGGGTGACTCAAAGGCAGTAGTGAAGGAATTTCTATCTGGATGATTTGTCCAGGAAGGCCTCGGAATGAAGATATGGTCTCATGGGTCCATGGGATACTTTACCTCTCTAAGGATCCTGGCAGCTCCCAATAATTTAGTGGGTTTTTCGGGGAAGGGAAGAGTGCTGCTTTCCATCTTATACATGCCCCAAAACAGAAATTACATAGACGGGCACTGGGTCAGGGCACCTGGAAAATCCCACCAAAGGTTAGGATTTGGGCCTAGGGGTGTACCAGGCCTACAATGCGGGATCCTGGTGGTGAAACTGAGAGGGCTTGTTTAAAAGCATGCTTAGACTGAGAGTCACAGTGCCTGTTTGATCCCAGGGCGGCCCTCATGAGTAGGCGTGGTCTCATTGGCGACACCGCTGGCTCCCACTTTGAGGGTTGGACACCCATCCCAACAGCCAAATTTCCTGCCATGAGGAAGGAGGAGTTCTCTATTGTGCTTCAGGTTCCCCCATTGGTAAGAATTCCAGCAAAATTCTGGGGACCAGTTCCTGAAAACCAAGGATGGGTAGAGATGACGTACTTGAGCCATGGCAATCCCAAATGCTAGAAGTGGGGTCCACTCTCTGTTGACCTACACTAGGTTGGGGCTCAGGCTCTGTCAGACACAGCACTAGTGGCCAGGGCAGCCTACAAATCGGGGTTCCCTCTAGGGTCGATAAGATTGATCCTCATGTGAGCTTTCTTGGAAGACTGACCGGCACTTCTTCCTTCTATGAGGAAGGCAGAATTCTCTAATGTGGCTCGAGAACTACCCATTAAGAGGCCATGGAGGCCTTGAGGGTGAGTATAGAATTGTAAACACAAGCTATGGTTAAATTCAGTGCCAAGCGGAAGGCAGATCCTGTGTGCAGCAGCTGATTCAAGATATCCAGCACCTGACTAAGGGTGGCTGTCAGATGTCTGCTCACACTGGAGATTGTATCTATTATGACTGACTAAAGGAAGGTTGGCGTCAAAAAGCCATGGAGGATTTTCCACGCTGGTGCTTGTGAGATTCTCCAAACAGCAAGACTTTCTTCTGCTGGAGTTGGGGAGTCTGGTTGTTTGCTCCAGTGTCCTCCATGTGGATATTTTGGGTAGTACAGCTATCCCGCATGGTTGCCTTGAAAGCCCAACTCCATTGTCCATTGCAGCTGAGGAATATGGAAGATTCCTTCTGGTGGCTCTGGTGTGAAATACCAAGGGCGATGAATTAACATGGAATCTGTTTCACATGGGTCACAATGCTGGTTTGTTACCAAGGAGATCTTAGAATGTCCTGGTGGCTAAGGGGCCATGCAGGATTCTCCCACCTGGAGGGTTTGACACAGGTCAAAGGGCATGGTTTCCTTCTGGGGACAGGAAATGTTAGGGTTCTGTGGCTTAGGAACCACATCTTGTATTATAAATTTGTATTCCAGAACAGGGTCTGAGGACAAATTCCTGAACACCTAATCTAGGGTTCCAGTGAGGTCCTAGGGGCATGTCAGTTTCAATCTTCTTACTTAGGACCATTGACTTGAGTGTCTGCCGGACATAGGTGATCAGGGTGTTTCATAATACGCATTTACTTCCAGAGTGGCCTCCAATATTGTGGTGGGCTCAGGGCCTTGCAGTGTTCTCCTAATCTGGAGGGTTTGAGAAACTGTGACGGGCAAATTTTCCTTGGGGATGACAGGCACAGTCCTGTGGTTTGGCTCCAGAGACCCCATCCTGGAGGACATTTGAGCCATGGTTTTGGGAGAGAAATCTGCAAATATAAACTCGGGTTAGGGTTAGTGGCGAGGTGATCACAGGCCCAATGCATAGTCCTGAATAGCACCTCATCAGGAACTGTACTTAGGGTGACTTGAAAGAGGTAGAACAGACTTTTCTATCTGCATTGTGTGTCCAGGCTGGTCTTGGATTGCAGGTGTGGTCTCATGGGTCCTTGGGATATTTTTCCTCTCTAAGGATACTGGCAGCTCCCAATACTTTGGTGACTTTTTAGGGCAAGAGAAGAGTGCTGTTTTCCATCTAAGGGGTGCCCCAAAAGAGAAATTCCAGAGATGGGAACTGGGTATGGTCACCTGGAAAATCACACCAAGGGTTAGGATTTGGGACTAGGGGTGTACCAGGCTGGCAAAGCAGGATCCTGGTGGTGAAACTGAGAGTGCTTGTCTGAAAGCATGCTCAGGCTGAGGGTCGCAATGCCTCTTTGATCCAAGGGCGGCCCTCAGGAGTGGGTGTCGTCTCATTGGCAATGCAGCTGACTCCCACACTGATGGTTGGACAACCATCCCAACAGCCAGGTTTCCTGCCATGGGGAAGGAGGAGTTCTCTATTATGCTTCAAGTTCCCCCATTGGCAGGGACTCCAACAAAAGACTGGGGACAGATGCCTGAATACAAAGGATGGGTAGATATGACGTACTTGAGCCATGGCCGGTCTGCATGCTGGATATGGGCCCCACCCTCTGGTTGGACGACACGAGGTAGGGGCTCAGGCTCTGTCAGACACAGAACTAGTGGCCAGGGCAGCCTATAAATTGGGGTCCCCTTGAGGGCTGAGCAGATTGATCCTCATGTGGGGTTTCTTGGAAGACTCACCAGGTACTTCTTCTTTCTATGGGGAAGGCAGAATGTTGCTTTGTGGCTCCAGAATTCCCTCTCAACAAGGCTTGGAGACCAGTAGGGTGAGGATGGAATTTTAAAACCAAGCTACGATTCAATTCAGTGCCAAGCGGAAGGAATTTCCAATATGTAGCTCCTTATTTAAGAAACCAGTACCTAAGTAAGGGCAGTTGTCAGATGTTTGCTCACACTGGAGTTTGTATCTATGATGATCGACAGATGGAGGGGTGGCATCAAGAAGCCACGGAGGATTTCCCACGCTGAGGCTTGTGAGATGCTCCAAACAGCAAGGTTTCCTTCTACAGGACATGTGGAGTCTGGTTTGTTTGTTCTAGGTTCCCCCATGTGGAACGTTTGAGTAGCAGAGCACTACCACATGGATACCTGGGAAGCAAACCTCCATTCTCCATTGCAGCTGAGGAACATGGCAGGTTTGTTCTGGTGGCTCTGTTGTGAAGTACCAAGGGCGATGACTTAATACGGAATCGCTTTCAGATGGGTTAAAATGTTGGTTTTTTACCAAGGAATGCTTAGAATGTCCTGGTGCTAAGGGGCCAAGCAGGATTCTACTACCCAGAGGGTTTGACAGAGGTCGAAGTGCACGGTTTCTTTCTGGGGACAGATGTTCTTCTTATATCATGTTATATCATAAGTTGGTATTCCAGAACAAGCTTCTGAGGACAATATCTGTAAACCTAATCTAGGATTCCAGTGAGGTCGTAGGGGGATGTCAGGTTCAATCTTCTGACTCAGGACCATTGACTTTGGTGTCTGCCAGGTGTAGGTGATCAGAGTGTTTCAGACTATGCATTTGCATACAGAGCAGCGTCCAATATGGCAGTGGTCCCAGGCGCCTTTGAGGTTTCTCCTAATCTAGACGGTTTGGGAAACTGGGGCGGGAAAATTCTCCTTGGTGATGGCAGGCACAGTCCTGTGGTGTGGATCCAAAAACCCCATCCTGGAGGACATATGAGCCATGGTTTTGGGAGAGTAGACTGCAAACTCAAACTCAGGATAGGCTTAGTGGTGAGGTGATCACTGGCCCAATGCGTAGATCTGGAGGAGAGCTCGTCAGGAACTGTAATTATGGTGACTGGAAGGCAGTAGCACAGGCTTTCCTATCTGGATTGTGTGTTTGGATGGCCTCAGAATGAAGGTGTGGTCTCGTGGGTCCGTGGGAGATTTTTATTCCTTAAGGATCCTGGTGGCTCCCAATAGTTTGGTGGCTTTCTCAGGGAAGGCGAGAGTGCTGATTTCCATCTTAGGGGTTCCCCAAAACAGGGATTCCGGAGACGGGTCTGGGCACCAAGAGATTCCCACCAAGGGTTAGGATTTGTGTTTAGCGACATACCAGCCCTGAAATGCGGGATCCCGGTGGTGCAATAGAGAGGGCTTATTTGAAAGCATGCTCAGGTTGATGGTCACAATGCCTGTTTTTCACCAGGGCGACCCATAGGAGTGGGCATGGTCTCATTGCCCATACAGCTGGCTCCCTCTCTGAGGGTTGGACACCCATCCCAACAGCTAGGTTTCATGCCATGAGGAAGGAGAAGTTCATTATTGAGCTTCAGGTTCCCCCATTGGCAGGGATTCAAGCAAAGGTTTGGGGACGATGCCCGAATACCAAGGATGGGTAGAGAGGACATATTGAGCCATGGCCAGTCTCACATGCTGGATATGGGAACCACTCTCTGGGTGGCTGGCATGTCAGGCTCTGTCAGACACAATACTACTGGACATGGAAGCTGATAAATCAGAGATATTCAAGGGCTGAGCAGATGATCTTCATGTGGGGTTTCTCGACAGCCTCACCAGGCAATTCTTCTTTCTATGGGGAAGGCGGAATGCTGCATTGTGGCTCCAGAACTCCCTATCAAGAGGGCTTAGGGACCAGTCAGGTGAAGATGGAATTGTAAATACTAGCTATGGTTCAATTCAGTGCCTAGTGCTAGGCAGTTCCAAAGGGCAATGGCTTATTCGAGATAGCCAGCACCTGAGTAAGGGGGGGATGTCAGATATTTGCTCACACCGGAGTTTGTGTCTATGATGTCTGACAAATGGAGGGGTGGTGTCAAGAGACTACGGAGAATTTCCCACGCTGAGGCTTGTGAGATGCTGTAAACAGCATCCTTCTACTGAAGAGGAGGAGTCCGCTTTGGTTGCTCCACAGTCCTCCATGTGGAAAGTTTGGGTAGTAGAGCTCTCCCGCACGGATGCCTGGAAAGCACACGTCCATTAATCATTGCACCTGAGGATCGTGGCATGTTCCTTCTGTTTCATCTGGGGCGAATTACCAAGGCCTGGAGTAGACATGGAATCTCTTTCAGATGTTTCACTATGCTGGTTTGTTACCAGAGAGATCTTAGAATGTGCTGGTGGCTAAGGGGCCATGCAGGATTTTCCAACCTTGAGGATTTTTACAGATCCAAGGCACAGTTTGCTTCTAGGGACAGATGTTGTGTGGCTCAGGGACCACATGTTGTACCCTAAGTTGGTATTCCAGAACAGATGACAAATGACTAAAAGCCTAATCTAGGTTTCCAATGAGGTCCTAGGGCATGTCAAGTTCAATCTTTTGACTCAGGCCCATTGACTTGGGTGTCTGCCTCGATGGAGGTGATCAGGGTGTTTCAGACTGCATATGCAACCAGATCGGCCTCCAATACTGGACTGGGCTCAGGGGCCATGCAGGTTTATCCTACACTGAAGGTTTGACTCCCTGCCAACAGCAGGTTTTTTGCCATGGGGAAGGAGGAGTTCTGGCTCATGCGTCAAGTTTCCCCCTGTGCAGGGGTAGAGATAAGGTCTAGGTTCCATCCATCGCTCAGTGTGTGGTCAGCTGTCCGGTTGTCTGTCACGATGTCTGGGCTCAGGCTGTGTCAGACAGGGCATTACTGCCCAGAGTGGACTGTTTTAATTGTGGTGCAGTCTAGAGGCATGCAGGATTATCCTCTTTTGGGGTTTCTGGGTAGCCCCAAAGGTCAACGTTTTTCTTCTGGAGGGCAGGTAGAGTGCTGCATTGTGTCTCCAGAGTTCCCAAACTGGAGGACTAGTGAGCCAGGAGTGTGAGGACGGAAGTCTGAGAACACAAGCTAGGCTTAGGTTTTGGGGCGAGGGAACGGCAGGCTCACTCTGCAGAGCTGAATCGAGATCTCGTGCATCGAAAGTCAAGGCGAGGATAAGCCATTGCCTCAGGTTGGAGTTTCTGTCTATGAACCTACATGAAGGTTGGGGCATCACGAGGCCATGGAGGTTTTCCCAAGCTGCGAGTGTGTGATGCTGCAAACCACAAGGATTCCTTTTGGGGGATAGTTGAGACCTGTCGCATGGATCAAGGACACCCCATAAGGAACTTCTCCAGACCAGGGTTCTAACGATGGAGGCCTGGGCAGCCCAACTCGCATTCCAATTGTCTCCTATTGACAAGACAAGTTCGATCTGCTAGCTCTGGGGGAGCAACCGTGGGGGCTGATTTGAAATGGACTCTCCTGAGGATGGGTCATTATGTGGCTTTGTGTCCATGGAGACCTTGAAATGGGGTAGTGGCTCTGGCGCCCTGAAGGATTCCCCTAACTGGAGGTTTTGGGACAGGTCCAAAGAGCAAGTTTCCCATGTGGAGACAAGATCTGTTCTGATTGTTGCCTCAGGAAACCCATAAGCTGGTATTGGAAACCAGACATCTGAGGAGAGATGCCTGGAATCCAAAGCAATGTATCCGATTAGGGCCTAGGGGCCTGTCCACTTCAATCTTTTTCTCTGAGAACATCAGTCTACGGTTTTGTGTGGTGGTCATTGCTCAGCATGTGTCAGATTGCCCCTGTTTGTCCTGGGAGGGCAACACTATTGGCATGGTCTCAGGGACGTTGGAAGTTTCTCCTAATCTGTATGGATGTGGCAAATGGAATGGGCAGATTTCCCTTGCAGAGGGCAGGACAGTCCTTTGGTGCAGTCCCAGCTGACTGGGTGTCGGTCAAGAGGTCCTGACTCAGGCTGTGTTGGCCAGGGCATTAGTGTGCAGGGTAGACTGTATAATTGGGGTACAGTCAAGTGGCATGTAGGTTGATCCTCATTTGGCTTTTCTTGGTAGCCCCAGGGGAACTTTTTTTTTTTTTTTTTCTGGAGGGCAGACATAGTGCTGCATTGTGGCTCCAGAATTCCCAAACTGGAGGGCTTGTGGGCCAGGAGAGTGAGGACAGAATTCTGAGAACACAAGCTAAATTTAGGTTTCGGGTCGAGGGCACGGTAGGCACACACTGCAGAGCTAAATCGAGCTCTCGTGCATCTGAAGTCAGGTCGAGGATCAGACGTTGACTCTGGTTGGCGTTTCTGTCCATCATGGCCCCTTCATGAAGGGGGACAGGCATCATAAGGCCATGGAGGTTTTCCCACGATGGGCATTGTGAGATCCAATCCTCAAGGATTCATTTTCCAGGGCATTCAAAACCTGTCGGATGGCTCCAGGACGTACCATATGGAAAGACGTCAGAGCAAGGTTCTGAGGGTGGAGGCCTGGAGTGCCTGCCACGCATTCCCATTGTCTCCTAGCAACAAGACAGGTTCAGTGTGCTGGCTCTGGGTGAGCAACAGAAGGGGCTGTGTTGAAATGGACTCTCCTGAGGATGGGTCACAATGTGGGTCTGTGTCCGTGGAGACCTTGGAATGGGGCAGTATCTCCAGGGACCTGAAGATTTCTCCCTACTAGAGGTTTTGACACATCTCCAAAGAAAAGTTGACCATGTGGACACGAGATTTGTTCTGATTGGTACCTCAGGAAACCCCCATATGATGGTATTGGAAACCAGGCCTCTGAGGAGAGATGCCTGGAAACAAAAACAATAAATCTGATTAGGGTGCACATGCCTGTATGGTTCTATCTTCTTCTCTAAGGCTATCTGTCTACAGGTCTGAGTGGAGGTCTTTGCTCAGCTTGTGACAGATCGCCCCTGTTTGTCCTGGGCGACCTATACTATTGGGATGGCCTCAGGGACTTTGGAAGTTTCACCTAATCTGTACAGTAGTGGCCAATGAAATGGGCAGAATTACTTTGGAGAAGGCAGGCACATTCCTGGGTTGTGGCTCCAGGGGACCCAGCCTAGAGGGTGTTGTGGGCCAGAGTTGTTGGGACAGAAGTCTGAGAACACAAACTCGGTTTAGGTTTGGGGATATAGGTATGGCAGGCCTGATATACAGATTGTGGGGAGAATTTTTTGGGCTATCTACAAATTGCGAGTGTGAGGCGTTTGCTCGGCTGTCTCTGGATTTTGTGTCATTGGTGGCTGTGGAATGGCGGGGTGGCCTCATGGGCCATGGACGAGTATTTCTGTCTGGGGATTTGGGCATATCCGACGTGTTTGGGGTCATTCGGTGGATAGGAGGAATCCTTTCTGCCTATTTATTTATTTATTTATTACCTCAGGTGTCCCACCAAAGAGGGATAACAGAGTAGAGACCTGAGTAGGCATTACTAGACATCTCGAGCTCTCGTTAAGATTGGGGGTCTCGGGGCATGGCAAGCCCCATATGCAGGCTCTTGGTCCATCCCCTAAGATGAATTACTGGAGGACAGGTCTCACACTGAGGGTCCCAATGTGTGTTTGTGCCCATTGCGGCCCTCAAGCACGGCCGGGGACTCATGGGCCACACTGGGTTCTCCTACACTGAATGTTGGACAACATGAAAACCACAATGTTTCTGGTCATGCAAAAGGAGGAATTCTGATTTCTGCATCACGTACACCGCTTGACAGTGGGTTGAGATTAGGTCTAGGTTCTGAAGCCTGAAATCCGAGGTTCGGAAGAGACGATGAACTAAGGCCATGGCGTGTCCGATGTGCTCAGTGTGTGGCCAGCTGTCTGGGTATTGGTCACGAGGTCCGGGATCAGTCTGTGTCAGACTGGGCATTACTGACTAGGCTAGACTGTATAATTAGGGTACAGTCGAGTGGCATGCACATTGATCCTCATTTGGATTTCTGGGTAGCCTCATACAGCAACGTTTTTCTTCTGGAGAGCAGGCAACGTGCTGCATCGTGTCTCCAGAATTCCCAAACTGGAGGGATTGTGAGCTATGAGTGTGAGGATGGTAGTCGGAAAACACAAGTTAGGCTTAGGTTTCAGAACGAGCGCACAACAGACACACTCTGCAGAGCTGAATCGAGATCTCATGCATCTGAAGTCAGGGCGAGTATCAGACATTTCCTCAGGTTGGAGTTTCTGTACATGATGTCCCCTACATGAAGGTGGGGGCATCACGAGGCCATGGAGTTTTGTCCACAGTGCGAGTGTGTGATGCTGCAAACCACAAGGATTTCTTCTGCGGGACAGTCGAGACCTGTTGGATGGATCAAGGACACCCCATAAGGAACTTCTCCAGAGTGGTGTTCTAATGATGGATGCCTGGGCAGCCCAACTCGCATTCCAATTGTCCCCTAGCAACAAGGCCGGTTCGATCTGATGGCTCTGGGGAACAACCGAGGGGGCTGAGTTTAAATGGACTCTCCTGAGGAGTGGTCATAATGTGTTTTTGTGTCCATGGAGACCTTGGAATGGGCCGGTGGGTCCAGGGACCTGAAGGTTTCTCCTAACTAGAGGTTTTGAGACAGCTCCAAAGAGCAAGTTTCCCATGTGGAGATGAGACTTGTTCTGATTGGTACCTCCAGAAACCCCCATATGCTACTATTGGAAACCAGACCTCTGAGGAGAGATGCCTGGAAACAAAGGCAATGAATCTGATTAGGGCTTAGGTCTCTGTACGGTTCATTCTTCTTCTCTGGGGATATCTATCTAGGGTCTGGGTGGAGGTCGCTGCTCAGGTTGTGACAGATCTCCCCTGTTTGTCCTGGGCCACCAACACTATTGGGATGGCCTCAGGGACTTTTTAGGTTTCTCCTAATCTGTAGAGTTGTGGCCAATGGAATGGGCAGAATTCCCCTGGAGAGGGCAGGCACAGTCCCGATGTGTGGCTCCAGGGGCCCCAGCCTGGAGAGTGTGTGGGCCAGGACCGTGGGGACAGAAGTCTGAAAAGACAAACTCAGCTTAGGAGGGTACGTGTGTATGACAGACCCCATCTGCAGATCATGAGGAGAAATTTTTGGTCTATGAACAAAGGGCGAGTGTGAAGCACTTGCTCAGGCTTTTGTCTCTGGATTTTGTGTCAACGGTGGGTGTGGAAAGTTGAGGTGGCCTCATGGGCCATGTACAAGTCTTTCTTTCTGTAGATTTGGCCCGATCCCAAGTGTTTGGAACATTCTGTGTAGTGTATGGGAGGAGTCTTTCTGTATTTTTTTTTACCTCAGTTGTCCCACCAAACAGGGATACCAGCACCGTTCCTGGGTAGGGGTGACTAGACATCTCAACGTCTGGTTAAGATTGGGGGTCTAGGGGCTTGGTAAGCCCCACATGGGAGCTCTTGGTCCAGTAACTGAGAGACTTTACTTGAGGATAGGGCTCACTCTGAGAGTCACAATGTGTCTTTGTGCACATCACAATCATCAAGCATGACTGGGGCCTCATGGGCCACGTTGGTTTCTCCTACACTGAACATTGGACAACATGCCAACCACAAAATTTCTGGCCATGGGGAAGGAAAAGTTCTGATTTCTGCATCACGTTCACCCCTGGGCAGTCAGTGGAGATAAGGTCTATGTTCTGAAGCCTGAAAACCGAGGTTGGGAAAAGATGACTACCTAAGGCCATGGCATGTCCTATGTGTTCAGTGTGTGGCCAGCTGTCTGGGTGTCGGTCAGGAGGTCCGGTCTCAGGCTGTGTCAGACAGGGCATTAGTATCCAGGCTAGACTGTATAATTGGGGTAGAGTCGAGCGGCATGCAGGTTGATCCTCATTTGGCGTTTCTGCGTAGCCCCATAGGGCAACATTTTTCTTCTGGAGGGCAGGCAGAGTGCTGCATTGTGGCTCCAGAATTCCGAACTTGAGGGCTTGTGGGCCAGGAGTTTGAGGACAGAATTCTAAGAACACAAGTTAGACTTAGGTTTTGGGGTGAGAGCAAGGCAGGCTCACTCTGCAGAGCTGAATCAAGATCTCATCTATCTGAATTCAGGGTGAGGATCAGACATTGGCTTAGGTTGGAATTTCTGTCCATGATGTCCCCTACATGATGGTGGGGGGCATCACGAGGCAATGGATGTTTTCCCATGGTGGGATTGTCTAATGCTCCAAACCGCAAGGTTTCCTTCTTGGGACAATCGAGACCTGTTGGATGGATCCAGGATGTCCCATAAGGAACTTCTCAAGAGCACAGATCTAACGGTGGATGCCTGGGCAGCCCAACTCGCATTCCAATTGTCTCTGAGAGATAAGGAAGGTTCAGTCTGCTGGCACTGGTGGAACAACCGAGGGAGCTGAATTGAAATGGACTCTGCTGAGGATCAGGCATAATGTGGTGCTGGCTCAGGGTCTTTTCAGGATTCTCCAACCTGAAGGGTTTGACACAGCTCCAACAAGGAAGCTTCCCATGTGGAGACAATAGGTGTTCTGTTTGGTGCCTCAAGAAAGCCCTATATGCAGGTCTTTGACCCAGGCCTCTGAGGAGTGACACCGGGAAACCAAAGCAAGAGTTTAGATAAGGGCCTAGGGGCCTGTCTGGTTCAATCTTCTGTCTCTGTGGACATCTGTCTGCATGTCTGCGTGGAAGTAGTTGCTCAGCTTGTGTCAGAATGCCCCTGTTTGTCCAGGGAGGCTTACAGTAGTGGGATGCCCCCGGGGGCCTTGAGGTTTCTCCTATTCTGTAGGATTGTGGCCAATGGAATGGGCAACGTTTCCTAGAAGAGAACAGGAACAGTCCTTTGGTATTGCTCCAGAGGAACAAGCCTGGAGGTTCTGTGTGCCAGGGCTGTGGGGACAGACGTCTGAAAACACAAACTTGGCTCAGGTTTTGGACCGAGTTTATGGCAGGCCTGATCTACAGTCCATGAAGGGATCACATCGGGATATGAAAGGAGGGCAAGTGGGAGGCAGTCGCTCAGGCTTTTGTCTCTGGATGTTGTGTCTAGGATGGCCGTTTAATGTAGGGGTGGCTGCATGGGCTGAGGAAGAGTATTCCCTCTCTGGTGATAAGCCCAGCTCCCTAGAGTTTGGGGTCATTCTGTGGGAAGGGAGGAGTCCTGTTTTCTGCCTCAGGTGTCCCCCCAGTAGAGGGATTCTAAAGCAGAGCAGTGGGTACTGACACCTGGAATACCCGTTTTCTGATTAGGCTTGGGGGCTTATGGGCATGGTAAACCCCATATGCGAGCTTTTGGTCCAGCCACTGAGGGGCATTACTTGAATATGGGACTCACGCTGAGGGTCACAATGCTTGTGTGTGCCCAAGGTGGCCCTCAAGCATGGTCGTGGCCTCCTACACTGAAGGTCTGAGTCTCTGCCATCAGCAGGTTTTATGCCATGGGGAAGGAGGAGTTCTGACTTGTGCATCAGGTTCCCCCCTGTGCAGGGATTGGAGATAAGGTCTAGGTTTTGATGCCTGAAAACCCAGATTGGGAAGGTATGATGGCCTAAGGCCGTGGCGGGTCAGATGTGTGGGGTGTGTGGCCAGCTGTCTCGGTGTCTTTTGGAAGGTCTGGGCTCGGGCTATGTAAGACAGAGCATTAGTGCTTACGGTAGCCTATGCAATTGGGGTGTTGCCGAGGGCTGAGCAGGTTCATCCTCATTTGAGGTTTCTGGGCAATGCCATAGACAATGTTTTTCTTCTGGTGGGCAGGCAGAGTGCTTCTTTGTGGCCGCAGAATTCCCAATCGGGAAGGCTTGTGTGCCAGGAGTGTGAGGACTGAGGTCTGAAAACACAAGCCAGGGTGAGGTTTGGGGCCAAGGACACGACAGGCCCACTCTTCAGGGGCTGAATCAGGATCTCCTGCATCTGAAGTCAGGTGAGGATCAAACATTGGCTGAGGCTGGAGTTTGTGTCCATGATGTCCCCTTCATGAAGCGGGGACCTCATGAGGCTAAGGAGTTTTTCCCATGCTGAGTTTGTGAGTTGCTCCAAACCAGAAGGAAACCTTCTGTGGGACAGTCGAGTCCTGTTGCATGGCTAGAGGACATCCCATACGGAAGGACTGGAGAGCAGGGTTCAAAGGATGGATGCCTGTACAGCATACATCACATTCCCATTGGCTGTTTGCGACAAGACATGTTTGAACTGCTGGCTCTGGGGCGACTACCCAGGGGGCTGAGTTGAAATGGACTCTCCTGAGGATGGGTCATAATGTGGGATAGTGTCCATGGAGACCTTGGAATGTGCTGGTGGCTCAGGGCCCTGCAGAATTCGCCTACCCAAAGGGATCGATACTGCTCCAATAAAAAAGTTCCCCATGTGGAGATGAGAGAGGCTCTGTTTGGTGCCTCAGAAAAGCCCCAGATGCTGGTGTTCAAACCAGTCCTCTGAGGAGAGACATCTGGAAACCAAAGTTCGGGTTCAGATTAGGGCTTAGGGGCCTGTCCATTTCAATTTCTGTCTTTGGGGACAGTGTCTGAGTGTCTAAGTGGAGATAGTTGCTCAGCTAGTGTTAGAGTGCACCTTTTAGTCCAGAGCGGCCTAAACTATCAGGACACAACTATCAGGATGGCCTCGGGGGCCTTGGAGGTTTCTCCTTATCTTTAGGGTTGTGGTGAAAGGATTGGACACAGTTAACACGGATAGGACAGGCACAGTCCTTCAGTGTGTCTCCATAGGCCCTCCCTGAAGTGGGTGTTGGTCTAGTCTGTGGGCACAGAAGATTGAAAACACAAACTCGACTTAGGTGTGGCACCGAGGGTATTGCAGGCCAGATCTACAGACCGTGAGGGGAGCTCCTCTGCTATTGAAAGATGGGCGAGTGGGAGGCGGTCCCTCAGACTTTTGTCTCTGGATGATGTGTCCAGGATAGCCATGGATTGTAGGGTGGCCTCATGGGGTATGGACAAGTCTCCCTCTCTGGGGATTTGACTAGGCTCCCAAGAGTTTGGGGTTATTTTGTGGGAAGGGTGGAGTCATGTTGTCTGCCTCAGGTGTCTGTCCAAGTGAGGGATTCCAGAGCAGATCCCTAGGTACGGGTGACTGGAAAACTCGAACTCTGGTGAGAATTGGGAGCAGAGGGGCTTGGCAAGCCCCATATGAGGGCTCTTTGTCTAGGCCCTGAGAGGCCTTACTTCGACATGAGGCTCACGCTGAGGGTCAAAATGCGAGTTTGTGCCCAAGTCGGCACTCACATTTGGGCATGGCCTCAGGGACTATGAAGGTTCCTCTACCCTGAAGGTGTGACTCCATGCCAAAAGCAAGCTTTACAGCTATGGGGAAGGAGGAGCTCTGATTTGTGCTTCAGGTACCCACCTGTGCGGGTTTTGACATAATGTCTAGGTTCAGATGTCTGAAAACCCAGGTTGGGAAGATATGACGGCCTAAAGCCTAGGGTCCTGACTGGTTCAATCTGCTTCTCTGGGGACATCTGTCTACGGTCTAAGTGGAGGTAGTTTCTCAGCTTGTGTTAAATCGGTGAGGGTCACAAAGTGTGTTTGTGTCCAAAGCCGCCCTCAGCATGGCCGGAGCCTCATGGGCCACCCTGGTTTCTCCTACACTGAACATTGGACAACATGCGAACCAAAGGTTTCTGGGCATGGGGAAGGAGGAATTCTGAGTTCTACATCATGTTCAACAGTAGGCGGTGATTGGAGATAAGGTCTAGGTTATGAAGCCCGAAAACAGAGGTTGGGAAGAGATGACTTTAGTCCCTGGCAGTTCCAGTGTGCTCATTGTGTGGCCAGATGTCTGGGTGTCAGTCGGGATGTCCAGGCTCAGGCTGTGTCAGTCAGGGCATTTGTGCCCAAGGTAGACTGTATCATTGGGGAACAGTCGAGTGGCTTGCAGGTTGATCCTCATTTGGAATTTCTGTGTAGTTCCATAAGGTAACGTTTTTCTTTTGGAGGGGAGGCACAATGCTGCATTGTGGCTCCAGAATTCCCAAACTGGAGGGCTTGTGGGCCAGGAGTGTGAGGATGGAAGTCTGAGGACACAAGGTAGGCTTAGGTTTCAGTGCGAGGAAACGGCAGGCCCACTCTGCAGAACTGAATCGAGATCTTATGCTTCTGAAGTCAAGACAAGGATTAGCCATTGGCTCAGGTTGGAGTTTCTGCCCATGATCCGCCTTCATGAAGATTGGAGACATCATGTGGCCTGGGAAGTTTTCCCACGATGGAAATTGTGAGATGCTCCAATCACAAGGATTCCTTCTAGGGGACAGTCGAGACATGTCAGATGTCTCCAAGACGTCCCATACGGAACGACAGAGCAGAGTTCTAAGGATGGATGCCTGGAGAGTGCGATTCGCATTCCTATTGTCTCTTTGTGACAAGGCAGGTTTGATCTGCTGCCTCTGGGGGATCAACTGAGGAGGGTGTGTTGAAATGGACTCTCCGGAGGATGGGTCATAATGTGGGTTTGTGTCCATGGAGACCTTGGAATGGGGAGGTGGCTCCGGGAACCTGAAGTTTTCTCTTAACTGGAGGTCTTCATACAGCTCCACAGAGCAAGTTTCTCATGTGGAGACGAGATTTATTCTGATTGGTACCTCTGGAAAAACCTATACACTCGTATTGGAAACCAGGTCCCTGAGGAGAGTTGCCTGGAAACAAAAGCAATGGATCCAATTAGGGCCTAGGTCCCTGTCAGTTTCAATCTTCTTCTCTGGGGATATATGTCTATGGGTCTGAATGGATGTAGTTGCTCAGCTACTGATAGGTCGCCCCTGTTTGTCCTGGGCGGCACACAATATTGGGATGGCTTCGGGGACAGTTTAGGTTTCTCCTAATCTGTAGGGTTGTGGCCAATGGAATGGGCAGAATTTCCCTGGAGAGGGCAGGAACAGTCCTGAGGTGTGGCTCCAGGGGCACCAGCCTGGAGGCTATGTGGGCCAGGACTGTTGGGACAGAAGTCTGAAAACACAACCTCGGCTTAGGTTTGTATACGTATCTATGACAGGCCTGATCTACCGACTGTGAGGAAAATTTTTCAGGCTATGAACAAAGGTTGAGTGTGAGGTGCTTTCTCAGGATTTTGTCTTTGATTTTGTGTCAACAGTGGCTGAGTAATGTCAGGCTGGCCTCATGGGACATTGACAAGTCTTTCTCTCTGGGGATTTGGCCCGATCCCAAGCATTTGGGGTCAGTCTGTGGATAGGAAGAGTCCTTTCTGTGTTTTTTTTTTTTACCTCATGTGTTTCACCAAAGAGGGATTCCAGAGAAGAGCTTGGAGTAGGGGTGACTAGACTTCATGAGCTCTGGTTAAGATTGCAGGACTTAGGGCTTGGCAAGCCCCATATGCGGGCTCTTGGTCCAGCCCCTGAGAGTCTTTACTTGAGGACAGGGCTCACGCTGAGGGTCCCAATGTGTGTTTGTGCCCATCCCAGCCCTCAAGCATAGCTGGCGCCTCATGGGCCACGTTGGTTTCTCCTACACTGAAAGTTGGACAACATGCCGACCACAAGGTTTCTGGTCATGAGAAGGAGGAGTTCTGATTTCAGCATCACGTACACTGCTTGACAGTGAGTGGAAATAAGGTCTAGGTTTTGAAAACTGAAAACAGAGGTTGGGAAGAGATGACAACCTAAGGCCTTGGCATGTCTGATGTGCTCAGTGTGCGGCCAGGCGTCTGGGAGTCGATCGGGAAGTCTGGCCTCAGTCTGTGTCAGACAGCCCAGAGTGCCCAGGTTAGATTTTACAATTGGGTTACAGTCGAGTGGCATGCAGATTGATCCTCATTTGGGGTCTCTGGGTAGCCCCATAGGGCATCTTTTTTCTTCTGGAGGTCAGACAGAGTGCAGTATTGTGGCTCCAGAATTCCCAAACTGGAGGGCGTGTGGCCAAGGAGAGTGAAGGCAGAAGTGTGAGAACACAAGCTAGCCTTAGGTTTAGGGGCGACAGCCCGGCAGGCACACTCTGCAGAGCTGAGTTGAGATCTCGTGTATCTGAAGTCAGGGCGAGGATGAGACTTTGGCCAGGTTGGAGTTTCTGTCAATGATCCCCCTTCACAAAGGGAGTGGCATCATAAGGTCATGGTGTTTTTCCCAAGATGGTATTTGTGAAATGCTCCAATCTGCAAGGATTTCTTCTGTGGGACAGTCTAGACATGTCAAATGGCTCAGGACGTCCCCATACAGAACCATGCCAGAGCAGGGTTCCATGGATGGAATCTTGGGCAGCCTGCCTCACATTCCAATTGTCTCCTTGCAACAAGGCAGGTTCGATCTGCTGGCTCTGGGGGAGGCACCGAGGGGGCTGAGTTGAAATGGAGTCTCCTGAGGATGGGTCTTAATGTGGGTTTGTGTCCATTGAGACCTTGGAATGGGGCGGTGGCTCCAGGGACATGAAGGTTTCTCCTAACTAGAGGTTTTGACACGGCTCCAAAGAGAAAGTTTCCCTTGTGGATACGAGATTTGTACTGATTGGTACCTCCGGAAAGCCCCATATACTGGTATTGGAAACCAGGACTCTGAGGATAGATACCTGGAAACAAAAGCAATGGATCCGCTTAGGGCGTAGGTGCCTGTCCGGTTCAATCTTCTTTTCTGGGGATATCTATCTATGGGTCTGAGTGGAGGTCATTGCTCAGATTTTGACAGATCTCCCCTGTTTGTCTTGGGCGGCTAACACTATTTGGATGGCCTCAGGGACTTTTTAGGTTTCTCCTTATCTGTAGGGTTGTGGCCAATGGAATGGGCAGAATTCCCCTGGAGAAGGCAGGCACAGTCCTGATGTGTGGCTCCAGGGCCCCAGCCTGGAGGGTTTGTGGGCCAGGACTGTGGGGACATTAGTCTAAAAACACAAACTCGTCTTAGGTGGGGACATATGTATGACAGGCCCAATCTACAGACCGTGAGGAGTATTTTTCGGGCTATGAACAAAGGGCGAGTGTGAGGCACTTCCTCAGGCTTGTGTCTCTGGATTTTGTGTCAACGATGGCAGTGGAATGTTGAGGTGGCCTCATAGGCCATGAACAAGTCTTTCTTTCTGTGGATTTGGCCCGATCCCGTGTTTGGGGTCATTCTGTGGATGGGAGGAGACTTTCTGTATTTTTTTTTTTTTTTACCTCAAGTGTCCCACCAAAGAGGGATTCCAGAGCAGAGTCATGATTAGGGGTGACTAGACATCTCGAACTCTGGTTAAGATTAGGGGACTAGGGGCATGGTATTGCCCATATGCAAACTCTTGGTCCAGTGACTCAGAGGCTTTACTTGGGGACAGGGCTGACGTTGAGGGTCCCAGTGTTTGTTTGTGCCCATGGCGGCCCTCAAGAATGGGCGGGCCTCATTTGCCACACTGGTTTCTCCCACACTGAACGTTGGACAACATGCCAACCACAAGGTTTCTGGAATGGGGAAGGAGGAGTTCTGATTTCTGCATCAAGTTCAACACTTCTCAGTGAGTGGAGACAAGGTCTAGGTTCTGAAACCTGAAAACCGAGGTTGGGAAGAGAAGACGACCTAAGGCCATGGCAGGTACTATGGGCTCAGTGTGCTGCCAACTGTCTGGGTGTCGGTCGGAAGGTTTGGCCTCAGGCTGTCAAACTGTTGTTCAGTGCCCAGGCTAGAGTGTATAATTGGGGTACAGTCAAGTGGCATGCAGGTTGATATTCATTTGACATTTAGGGCATTTTTCTTCCGGAGGGCAGGCAGAGTGCTGCATTGGGCCTCTGGAATGCCAAACTGGAGGACTTGTGGAGCAGGACTATGAGAACAGAAGTCTGAGTATACAAGGTAGGCTTAGGTTTCGAGGCATGGGCATGGCAGGTACACTCGGCAGAGCTGAATCTAGATCACATGAATCTGAAGTCAGAGCGGGATCAGACATTGGCTCAGGTTGGAATTTCTGTCCATCATGGCCCCTTAATAAAAGTTGGGGGGCATTACGAGGCAAAGGAGGTTTTCTCATGGTGGGATTGTCTGATGCTCCAAACCGGAAGGATTCCTTCTGTGGGCATGAGTTGAAATGAGCTGAAATGTACTCTCCTGAGGATCGGTCATAATGTGGGTTTGTGTCCATGGAGATCTTGGTTGGGGCAGTGGTGCCAGCGCCCTGAAGGATTCTCCTAACCGGAGGTATTGACACAGCTCCAAAGAGCAAGTTTCCCATGTGGAGACGAGATTTGTTCTGATTGGTGCCTCAGGAACCCCCATAAGCAGGTATTGGAAACCTGGCCTCTGAGGAGAGATGCCTGGAAACCAAAGCAATGGATCCGAGTAGGGCCTAGGGGCCTGTCTGCTTCAATCTTCTTCTCTGGGATCATCTTTCTATGGCCTGATTGGTGGTCATTGCTCAGCTTTTATCAGATCACCCCTGTTCTCCCGGGAGGTCTACACTATTGGGATAATCTCGGGGTCTTTGGAGGTTTCATGGGCGGGGCCTCATGGGCCACGCTGGTTTCTCCTACACTGAATGTTGGACAACATGCCAACCACATAGTTTCTGGCCGTGGGGAAAGAGGAGATCTTATTTCTGCATCACGTCCACCACTGGGCAGTGAGTGGAGATAAGGTCTAGGTTCTGAAGCCTGAAAACCGTGTTTGGGAAGACATGACGACCTAAGGTCCTGACAGGTCCAATGTGCTCAGTGTGTGGCCAGCTGTCTGGGTGTCGGTCGGAAGGTCCGGGCTCAGGCTGTGTCAGACAGGGCATTAGTGCCTAGGCTAGACTGTATAATTGGGGTACAGTCGAGTGGCCTTCAGGTTGATCCTCTTCTGGGGTTTCTGGGTAGCCCCATAGGGCAAAGTTTCTCTTCCGGAGGGCAGGCAGAGTGCTGCATTTTGACTCCAGAATTCCCAACTTGAGGGCCAGGAGTTTCAGGACGGAAGTCTGAGAACACAAGCTAGGCTTAGGTTTCCCATTGGTGACACAGCAGGCACACTCTGCAAAGATGAATCGAGATCTCATGCATCTGAAGTCAGGTCGAGAATCAGACGTTGGCTTAGGTTGGAGTTTCTGTCCATGATTTCCCAGACATGAAGTTGGGGGGGCATCAGGAAGCCTTG
Organism: Neogale vison; assembly: GCF_020171115.1. Lineage (NCBI taxonomy): Eukaryota > Metazoa > Chordata > Mammalia > Carnivora > Mustelidae > Neogale > Neogale vison. The sequence continues at coordinate 121,977,349 of NC_058092.1, read as the reverse complement.
GAAGTTTTCCCACTGTGCACGTGTGTGTGCTCCAAACCACAAGGATTCCTTCTGTGGGACAGTTGAGACATGTTGCATGGATCAAGGATGTTCCATAAGAAACTTCTCCAGAGCAGGGTTCTAATGGTGGATGCTTAGGCAGCCCAACTCGCATTCCAGTTGTCTCCTAGTGACAAAGCAGGTTCGATCTGCTAGCGATAGGGGAACAACTGAGTGGACTGAATTTAAATGGACTCTCCTGAGGATCGGTCATAATGTGGGTTTGTGTCCATTGAGACCTTGGAATGGGGCAGTGGCTCCAGTGCCCTGAATTCTTTTTACCGGAGGTTTTGAGACAGCTCCAAAGAACAAGTTTCCCATGTGGAGACAAGATTTGCTCTGATCGGTGCCTCAGGAACCCCCATAAGCTGGTATTGGAAACAAAGCATCTGAGGAGTGATGCCTGGAAACCAAAGCAATGGATCCGCTTAGGGCCCAGGGGCCTTTCTGCTTCAATATTCTCCTCGCAGAGCCTGGATCTATGATTCAGAATAAAGGCCATCACCCAGCTTGTATCAGATAGCACCTGTTTGTCCAGGGAGGCTAACACTATTAAGATGGTCTTGGGGACTTTGGAGGTTTCTCCTAATCTGTAGGGTTGTCGCAAGTGAAATGGGCAGAAATCCCTTGGAGAGGGCTGGCACAGTCCTTAGGTGTGGCCCAGGTGTCTAGGTGTCTGTCAGGAGGTCCGGGCTCAGGCTGTGTCAGAAAGGGTATTAGTGCCCAAGGTAGACTGTATAATTGGAGTACAGTTGAGTGGCGTGCAGATTGATCCTCATTTGGCGTTTCTGGGTAGCCCCAGGGGCAACGTTTTTCTTCTGGAGGGCTGGAAGAATGTGGCCTTGTGGCTCCGGAACTCCCAAACTGTAGGGCGTGTGGGCCAGAAGTGTGAGGAAGGAAGTCTGAGAACACAAGCTAGGCTTTGGTTTCGGGGCAAGGGCATGGCAGGCACACTCTCAGAGCCAAATCGAGATCTCATGCATCTGAAGTCAGGGTGAGGATCTGACGTAGGCACAGGTTGGAGTTTCTATTCAGGATGGCCCCTTCATGAAGGTGGGGGGCATCATGGGGCCATGGAGGCTTTCCCACGATAGAAGTTATAAGATGCTCCAATTAGCAAGGATTCCTTCTACAGGATAGTCGAGACCGGTCAGATGGCTCCAGGATGTCCCATACGGAATGACGCCAGAGCAGGATTCTAAGGATGGATGCCTGGAGAGCCCGACTCGCATTCCTATTGTCTCCTAGAGACAAGGCAGGTTCGATCTGCTTCCTCTGGGGGAGCAACCGATGGGCTGTGTTGAAATGGACTCTCCTGAGAATGGGGCATAATGTGGTTTTGTGTCCATGGAAACCTTGGAATGGGACTGTGGCTCCAGGGACCTGAAGGTTTCCCCTAACTTGAGGTTTTGACACAGCTCCAAAAGCACGTTTTCCATGTGTAGACGAGATTTGTTCTGATTGGTACTTCTGGAAGAACCCATATGCTGGTGTTGGAAACCAAGCCTCTGAGGAAAGATGCCTGGAAACAAAAGCAGTGGATCTGATTAGGGCCTTGGTGACTGTCTGGTTCAATCTTCTTTTCTGGGGATATCTGTCTATGGGTCTGAGTTGAGGTAGTTGCTCAGCTTGGGATAGATCGATCCTATTTGTCCTGGGCGGCCAACACTATTGGGATGGCCTCGGGGACTTTGGAGGTTTCTCCTAATCTGTAGGGTCGCGGCCAGGCACAGTCCTGTGGTGTGGCTCCAGGGGCTGGAGTGTGGCTTCCAGGCTGGAAGGTGTGTGGGTTAGTACTGTGGGGACAGAAGTCTGAAAACCCAAACTTGACTTAGGTTTGGGGACATACGTATGACACACCTGATCTATAGGCCGTGAGGAGAATTTTTCATTCTATGAACAAAGGCAAGGGTGAGGCGCTTGCCCAGGTTTTTGTCTCTGGATTTTGTGTCAATGATGACCATGGAATGTCGGGATGGCCTCATGGGCTATTGACGAGTCTTTCTCTCTGTGGATTTGGCCAGATCCCAAGTGTTTGGGGTAATTCTGTGGATGGGAGGAGTCCTTTCGGTATTTTTTTTACCTCAGGTGTCCCACCATAGAAGGATTCCAGAGCAGACCTGAGTAGTGATGACTAGACATCTCAACCTCTGGTTAAGATTGGGGGACTAGGGGCATGGCAAGCCCCATATGCGTGCTCTTGGTCTTGCCACTGAGATGCTTTCCTTGAGGACAGGGCTCACATTGAGGGTCACAATGTGTGTTTGTGCCCATTGTGGCTCTGAATCATGGGCGGGGCCGCATGGGCCACACTGGATTCTCCTACACTGAATTTTGGACAACATGCTAATTACACGTTTTCTTGCCTTGGGGAGGTAGGAGTTCTGATTTCTGCATCACGTTCACCCCTGGGTAGTGAGGGGAGATAAGTTCTAGGTCCTAAAGCCTGAAGCCTGAAAACCGAGTTTGGGAAGAGATGACCACCTAAGGCCATGGCCGGTCCAATGTGCTCAGTGTACAGTCAGCTGTTTGGGTTTCGGTCGGGAGTTCTGGGCTCAGGCTGTGTCATACAGGGATTTAGTGCCCAGGCTAGACTGTATAGTTGGGGTACAGTCAAGTGGCATGCAGGTTGATCCTCATTTGGCATTTCTGGGTAGCCTTATAAGGCAAAAGTTTTTCTTCTGGAGGGCAGGCAGAGTGCTGCATTGTGTCTCCAGAATTCCCAACTTGAGGGCTTGTGGCCAGAAGTTTGAGGACGGAAGTCTGAGAACACAAGCTAGGCTTAGGTTAGGGACGAGGGCACGGCATGCACACTCTGCAGAGCTGAATCGAGATCTCGTGCGACTGAAGTCAGGGCGAGGATCAGATGTTGGCTCAGGATGGTGTTTCTATCCATGATGGCCCCTTAATGAAGGTGGGGAGGCATCACGAGGTTATGGAGGTATACCCACGTTGGGATTGTGTGATACTCCAAACCACAAGGATTCCTTCTGCAGGACAGTCGAGACCTGTCAGATGGATCCAGGATGCCCCATAAAGACCTTCTACAGAGCAGGGTTCTATCTAACGATGGATGCCTGGGCAGCCCAACTCGCATTACAATTGTCTCCTAGCGAAAAGGCAGGTTCGATCTGCTGGCTCTGGGGGAGCAACTGAGGGGGCTGAACTGAAATGGACTCTCCTGAGGATCGGTCATATTGTGGGTTTGTGTCCCTGGAGACCTTGGAATGGGGCAGTGGCGCTGGGGCCCTGAAAGAATCTTCTAACCAGAGGTTTTGAGACAGCTCCAAAGTGCCAGTTCCCCACGAGGAGTTGAGGTTTGTTCTGATTCGTTCCTCAGGAACCACAATAAGATGGTATTGAAAACCAGGCATCTGAGGAGAGATGCCTGGAAACCAAAGCAATGGATTTGGTTAGGTCCTAGGGGCCTGACCACTTCATCGTTCTCTGGGAACATCTCTCTATGGTTCTGAGTGGAGGTCGTTGCTCAGCTGGTGTATCACCCCGTTTGTCCTGGGCGGCCACACTACTGGGATGGTCTCAAGGTCTTTGGAGGAGGTTTCTCCTAATCTGTAGGGTTGTAGCCAATGGAATGGACAGAATTTTCTTGGAAAGGGCAGGCACAGTCCTGAATTGTTGCCCCAGCTCTCTTGGTTTCGGTCGGGAGATCCGGGCTCAGGCTGTGTCAGACAGGGCTTTAGTGCTCATGCTAGGCTGTATAATTGGGGTACAGTCGATTGACCTGCAGGTTGATCCTCATTTGGGGTTTCCGGGTAGCTCCATAGGGCAATGATTTTCTCCTGGAGGGCAGTCAGAGTGCTGCATTGTGGCTCCGGAATTCCCAAACTGGAGGGCTTGTGGCCAAGGAGTGTGAGGATGGAAGTCTGAGAACACAAGCTAAGCCAGGTTTTCGGGGCGACAGCATGGCAGGCATGCTCTGCAGAGCTAAATCGAGATCTCGTGCATCTGAAATCAGGGCGAGGATCAGACGTTGGCTCACATTGGAGTTTCTGTCCATGATGGCCCCTTCATGAAGGGGGGATGCGCATCATGTGGCCATGGAGTTTTTCCTTCGATGGGAGTTGTGAGACATTCCAAACTGCAAGGATTCCTTTTGTGGGACAATTGAGACCAGTTGGATGGCTCAAGGAACTCCTATCCAGAATGACTCCAGAGCAGGGCTCTAAGGATGGATGCCTGGGCAGCCCGCCTCACATTCCAATTGTATCCTCTCAACAAGACAGGTTCGATCTTCTGGCTCTGGGGGAGCAGCCAACAGGGGTTGAGTTGAAATGGACTCTCCTGAGGATCGGTCATAATGTGGGTTTTTGTTCATGGAGACTTTGGAATGGGGCGGTGGCACCGGGGCACTGAAGGAATCTCCTAACCGGATGTTTTGCCACATCTCCATTGAGCAAGTCTCCCATGTGGTGATGAGATTTTTTATGATCTGTGCCTCAGGAAACCCTCATATTCTGGTATTGGAATCCAGGACTCTGAGGAGAGATGTCTGGAAACAAAACAATGGATCATATTAGGACCTAGGAGCGTGTCCGGGAGAATCTTCTGTTCTGGGGACATCTGTCTATGGGTCTGAGTGGAGGTAGTTGCACAGCTGGTGTCATATCACCCATGTTTGTCCCGGGCGGACCCCAGTATTGGGATGGCCTTGGAGTCTTTGGAGGTTTCTCCGAATCTGTAGTGTTGGGGCCAATTAAATGGGCAGAATTCCCATGGAGAGGGTAGGCGCAGTCATGAAGTGTGGCTCCAGGGGCACCATCCTGGAGGGTGTGTGGACTAGGGCTATGGGGACAGAAGTGTGAAAATGCAAACTCGGCTTAGGTTTGAGGATGTAGGTATGGCAGGCACGATCTACAGATGGTGAGGAGAACTCTTCGTGATATGAACAAAGGGCGAATGTGAAGTGCTTCCTCAAGCTTTTGTCTCTGTATTTTGCTTCAACGATAGCTGTTCAATATTGAGGTGGCTTCATCGGGCATGGACGAGTATCCCTCTCTGGGGATTTAGACCAATTCCAAGACTTTGGGGTCATTCTTTGGAATGGGAGGTGTCCTTTCTGTTTTTTTTATTTCAAGTGTCCCACCAAAAGACTGATTCCAGAGAAGAGCACTGGGGAGGCAACTGGACAACCCGACCTCTGGTTTAGAATGGGGGCCTAGGGGCATGGCAAGCCCCATATGCTGGCTGCTGCTCCAGCCACTGAGAGGCCTTACTTGAGGACAGGGCTCACACTGAGTATCACAATGCGAGTTTGTGCCGAATCTGGCCCTCAAGCGTGGGTGCAGCCTCATGAGCCAAGCTGGTTTCTCCTACTCTGAACGTTCTACAACATGCCAACCACATGGTTTCCTGCCATGCAGAAGGAGGAGCTCTGATTTCTGCATCTTGTTCAAGTTAGAGGATTGGAGATAAGGTTTAGGTTCTGAAGCCTGAAAACCGAGGGTGGGAAGAGATGACGACCTAAGGCCATGGCAGGTCAGGTGTGCTCAGTGTGCGGCCAGCTGTCTGGGTGTCAGTCAGGGTCCGGACTCATGTTGTGTCAGAGAGGGCATTAGTGCCCAGTTTAGACTGTATAATTGGGGTACAGTCGATTGGCGTGCAGGTTGATCCTCATTTGAGGTTTCTGTGTAGCCCCATAGGGCAACGTTTTTCTTCTGGAGTGCAGGCATATTGCTGCATTGTGGTCCGGAATTGCCAATATAGAGGGCTTGTGGGCCAGGAGTGTAAGGACGGAAGTCTGAGAAAAGAAGCTAGGCTTAGGTTTCAGGGCAAGGGCATGGCAGGCACAGTCTGCAGAGCTGAATATAGATCCTGTGCATCTGAACTCAGGGCGAGTATCTGACTTTGGCTCAGGTTGGAGTTTCTGTCCATGATGGCCCTTTCATGAAGGAGGAGGGTCTCAAGAGGCCATGTAAGTATTCCCACGATGGGAGTTGTGTGATGCTCCAAACCACAAGGATTCCTTCTGTAGGATCCTCGAGAACAGTTGGATGGCTTCCAGAGGTCCCATATGGAATGACTCCAGAGGGCTAGTGATGATGAACATTTTTTCATGTGTCTGATAGCCATTTGTATGTCTTCATTGGAGAAGTCTCTGTTCATATCTTCTGCCCATTTTTTTTTATATGATTGCCTGTTTTGTGTGTGTTGAGTTTGAGGAGTTTATTATAGATCCTGGATATCAACCTTTTGTCTGTACTGTCATTTGTAAATATCTTCTCACACTCCGTGGGTTGCCTCTTTGTTTTTTTGACTGTTTCTTTGCTGTGCAGAAACTTTTGATTTTGATGAAAGAGCAGGATTCTAAGGATGGATGTGTGGTGTGCCTGCCTCACATTCCAATTATTTCCTAGCGACAAGGCAGGTTCAATCTGTTGACTCTGGGGGAGCAACAGAGGGGGCTGAGTTGAAACGGACTCACCTAAGAATGGGACATATTGTGCGTTTGTGTCTATGAAGACCTTGGAATGGGGTGGTGGATCTGGGGCCCTGAAGGATTCTCCTAACCGGAGGTTTTGACAGAGCTCCAAAGATTACATTTCCACTATGGAGTCGAGATTTGTTCTAATGAGTGCTTCATGAATCCCACATATGCTTGTATTGGAAACCAGGCCTTGAGGAGAGATGTCTGGAAACTAAAGCAATGTATATGATTAGGACCTAGGGGACTGTCCTGTTCAATCTGATTCTCTGGGGACATCAGTCTACGGGTCTTATTGGAGTTAGTTGCTCAGCTTGTGTCACATCGCCCCTGTTTGTCTCAGACGGCCTACACTATTGGGAAGTCCTCAGGGTCTTTGGAGGTTTCTCCTAATCTGTATGGTTGTATATAATGGAATGGGCAGAATTCCCTTGGAGAGAGCAGGCATAGTCCTGAGGTGTGGCTGCAGGGGTCCCAGCCTGGAGGGTGTGTGGGCCAGGGCTGTGGGGACAGAAGTCTGAAAACAGAAACTCGGCTTAGATTAAGGGATGTAGGTATGGCAGGCATGGTCTATAGACCTTGAGGATAACTCTTTGGGAAATGAGCAAAGGGCGAGTGTGAGGCACTTGCTCAGGCTTTTGTCACTGGATTTTGTGTCATCGATGGCCATGGAATGATGGGGTGGCCTCATGGGCCATGAACGAGATTCCCTTTCAGGTATTTGGCCAGACTCCAAGAGTTTGGGTTCATTCTGGAGGATGGTGGAGTCCTTTCTGGTTTTTTTTCCCCCTCAGGTGTCCCACCAAAAGAGGGATTCCAGAGCCGAGCCCTGGGGAGGGGCAAGTGGACAATCTGACATCTGGTTAATATTCGGGGCCTAGGGGCATGGCAATTCACATATGCGGGCTCTTGTTCCAGCCACTGAGAGGCCTTACTTGAGGACAGGGCACATGCTGAGGGTCACAATGCATATTTGTGCCCAAAGCGGGCCTCAAACATGGGCGGACCACCTGGGCACACTGGTTTCTCCTACACTAAACATTGGACAACATGCCAACCACAAGGATTCTGGGCACAGGGAAAGAGAAGTTCTGATTTCTGCATCATGTCCACCACTGGGCAGTGATTGGAGATAAGGTCTAGGTTCTGAAGCCTGAAAAACGAGGTTGGGAAAAGATGACGATCCAAGGTCATGGCGGTTCTGAATTCTCAGTGTGGGGCCCGCTGTCTGTGTGTTGGTTGGGAGGTCCAGGCTCAGGCTGTGTCAGACAGTTCATTGGGGCCCAGGGTAGACTGTATAAATGGGGTGAAGTCGAGTTGCATGCAAGTTGATCCTCTTTCGGGATTTCTGGGTAGCCCCATAGGGCAAAGATTTACTTCTGGAAGGCATGCAGCGTGCTGAATTGTGTCTCCAGAATTCCCAAACTGGGGGCTAGTTGGCCAGGAGTGTGAGGACATAAATATGAGAGCACAAGCTGGTCTTAGGTTTAGGGGAGAGGGCAGGGCAGGCACACTCGCCAGATCTGAATTGAGCTGAATCGAGCTGAATCGTGCATGTTAACCCAGGGCGAGTATCAGACGTTGGCTCACGTTGGAGTTTCTGTCCATGATGGCCCCTTCATGAAGGGGGGCAAGGCATTAGGGACTATTGAGTATTTCTCATGATGGGAATTTTGAGATGCTCCAAACAGCAAGGAATGCTTCTGCGGTACAATTGAGACTTGTTGGATTGGTCCAGGATGTCCCATAGGAAACGACTCCAGAGCAGGGTTCTAAGGATGGATGCCTGGGCAGAATGCCTCGCATTCCAGTTGTCTCCTAGCGAGAAGACAGGTTTGATTGCTGGCTCAGGGGGAGCAACCAAGGGGGCTGACTTGAAATAAACTTTCTTGCAGATGGGACCTAATGTGAGTTTGTGTCCATGGAGACCTTGGAATGGGGTGGTGGCACTGGAGCCCTGAAGGATTCTCCTAACCTGAGGTTTTGACAGAGCTCCAACCAGCAACTTTCCCATGCAGAGACGACATTTGTTCTGATTGGTGCCTCAGAAAACCCTGTATGCTGGTATTGGAAACCAGGGCTTGGCGAGAGATGACTGGAAACCAAAGCAATTGGTCTGATTAGGGCCTAGAGACCTGTCGGGTTCAGAGTTTTTTGGGGGGACATCTGCCTACATGTCTGAGTGGAGGTAGTTGTTCAGCTGGTGGAAGATCACCCGTGTTTGTCCCGGGTGACCTACAGCATTGGGATAGCTTCGGGGTTTTGGAGGTTCCTCTAATTTGTACGGTTGTGGTCAATGGAATGGGCAGAATTCCCTTGGACAGGGCAGGCACAGTCCTGGCATGTGGCTCCAGGGCCCCAAGCCTGGAGGGTGTGTGGGCCAGGGCTATGGTGACAGAAGTCTGAAAACACAAACTCGGATTAGGTTTGGGAACGGAGTTATGGAAGTCCCGATCTACAGACTGTGAGAAGAATTTTTTGGGCTATGAACAAAGGGTCACTGTGAGGCGCTTGCTCAGGCTTTTCTCTCTGGATTTTGTGTCAGTCGTGGCCGTAGAATGTTGATATGCCCTCATGGGCCATGGACAAGTCTTTCTCTCTGTTGATTTGGCCCAATTCCAAGTGTTTGGGTCATTCTGCGGATGGGAGGAGTCTTTTTGGTATTTTTTTTTTTTTTTTACCTCAGGTGTCCCACCATAGCGGGATTCCAGAGTAGAGCACTGAGTAGGGTTGACTAGACATGTCGACCTCTGGTTAAGATTGGGGGACTATGGGAATGGCAAGCCCCATATGCAGGCTCTTGTTCCAGCCACTAAGAGGCCTTACTTGAGGACAGGGCACACGCTGAGGGTCACAATGTGTATTTGTGTCCAATGTGGCCCTTAAGCATGGGCGCAGCCACCTGGGCATGCTGGTTTCTCCTACAATGACCATTAGACAACATGCCAACCACAAGGATTCTGGGGATGGGAACAGAGGAGTTCTCATTTTTGCATCACGTTCACCCCTGGGAAGTGAGTGGAGATAAGGTCTCGGTTCTGAAGCTTGAAAACCGAGGTTGGGAAGAGATGACGACCTAAGGCCATGGCGGGTCCGATGTGCTCAGTGTACAGGCAGCTGTCTGGGTGTAGGTCGGGAGGTCTGGGCTAAGGCTGTGTCAGACAAGTTTTTAGTGCCCGGGCTAGACTGTATAATTGGTGTACAGTCAAGTGGCGTGCAGGTCGATCCTCATTTGGCATTTCTGGGTAGCCCCATACGGCAACGTTTTTCTTCAGGAGGGCAGGCAGAGTGCTGCATTGTGTCTCCAGAATTCCCAACTGGAGGGCTTGTGGGCCTGGAGTGTGAATACAGATCTGAGAACACAAGTTAGGCTTAGGTTTCGGGATGAGGGCATGGCAGGCACACTCTGCATAGCTGAATCAAGATTTCGTGCATCTGAAGTCAGGGCGAGGATCAGACATTGGCTCAGGATGGAGTTTCTATCCATGATGAACCCTTCATGAAGGTGGGGGTGCATTACGAAGCCGTGGAGTATTTCCCATGGTGGGATTGTGTGATGCTCCAAACCGCAAGGATTCCTTCTGTGGGACAGTTGAGACCTGTTGGATGGATCCAGGACATCCCATAAGGACTTTCTGCAGAGAAGTGTTCTAATGATGGATGCATGGGCAGCCCAACTCGCATTCCAATTGTTCCCTAGCAACAAGGCAGGTTCAATCTGCTGGCTCTGGGTGAGCAGCAGAGGGGGCTGATTTGAAATGGACTCTCCTGTGGATGGGTCATAATGTGGGTTTGTGTCCATGGAGACCTTGGAATGGGGTGGTGGCAGTGGGGCCCTGAAAGATTCTCCTAACTGGAGGTTTTGACACAGCTCCAAAGAGCACGATTAACATGTGGAGACGACATTTGTTCTGATCAGTGCCTTAAGAAACCCCATATGCTGGTATTGGAAATCAGGCCTCTGGGGAGAGATGACTGGAAATCAAAGCAATGGATCTGATTGTTTTTCTCAATGTTTTTCTCTGGGGATATCTGCCTACAGTTCTGAGTGGAGGTAGTGTGGCAGATCGCCTCTTTGTCCCGGGGGTCCTACACCATTGGGATAATTTTGGGGAATTTGGAGGTTCCTCTAATTTGTACGGTTGTGGTTGATGGAATGGGCAGAATTCCATTGGAGAGGGCAGGCACTGTCCTGATTTGTGGCTCCAGAGACCCCAGCCTGGAGGGTGTGTGGGCCAGGGTTGTGGTGACAGAAGATGCCTGAAAACACAAACTCAGATTAGGTTTGGGGATGGAGGTATGGCAGGCCCAATCTACAGACCGTGAGGAGAACTCTTCGGGATATGAACAAAGAGTGAGTGTGAGGCGCTTGCTGAGGCTTTTGTCTGGATTTTGTATCAACAATGGCCATGAAATGTCGGGGTGGCACCAATCAGAACAAATTAGGAGAAACCTCCAATGTCCCCAAGGCTATCCTAAGAGAGTAGGCCGCACAGGACAAACAGGGACTATCTGCCATCAGCTGAGCAACTACCTCCACTCAGACCCGAAGACAGATGTCCCCAGAGAAGAAGATTGAACCAGACAGGTCCCTTGGACCTCATCAGATCCGTTGCTTTGCTTTCCGGCCATCTCTCTTCAGAGGCCTGGTTTCCAATAGGGGCATATGGGGTTTTCCTGAGGTACCCATCAGAAGAAATCTCGTCTCCATATGGGAAACTTGCACATGGGAACTGTGTCAAAACCTCTGGTTAGTAGAAAACTTCAGGACCCTAGTACCACTGCCCCATTCCAAGGTCCCCATGGACACAAGCCCACATTATGACCCATGCAAAGGAGAGTCAATTTCAGCTCAGCGCCCTCAGTTGCTCCCCCAGAGCCAGCAGATTGAACCTGTATTATCACAAGGAGACAACTGGAATGCTAGGAGGGCATCCCAGGCATTCATCTTTAGAATGCTGCTCTGGAGTCATCCCTATGGGATATCCTGGAGCCATCCAACAGGTCTCAATTGTCCCACAGAAAGAATCCTTGTGGTTTGGAGAATATCACAACTCTCATTGTGGGAAAACCTCCATGGCTTGGTGATGCCTCGCCCCCTTCATGAAGGGGCCATCATGGACAGGAACTCCATCCTGAGCCAACGTCTGATCCTCGCCTTGACTTCAGATGCACGAGATCTCGATTCAGCTCTGCAGAGTGTGCCTGCCGTGCCCTCCCCCCGAAACCTATGCCTAGCTTGTGTTCTCAAACTTCCATCCTCACACTCTTGGTCCACAAGCCCTCAGGATGGCAATTCTGGAGCGACAATGCAGCACTCTGCCTGTGCTCCAGAAGATAAATGTTGCCCTATGGGGCTACCCGGAGACCCTAAATGAGGATCAAACTGCACACAACTTCTACTGTACCCCAATTATACAGTCTACCCTGAGCACTAATGCCCTGTCTGACACAACCTGAGCCCGGACCTCCCGACCAGACAACTGGCCGCACACTGAGCACAGCGGACCCACCATGGCTTTAGCTCGTCATCTCTTCCCAACCTCGTTTTTCAGGCTTCACAACCTAGACCTCAACTCCAATCAAGGATCAGTGTTGAAAGTGATGGAGAAATCAGAGCTCCACCTTCCCCGTGGCAAGAATTTTTGTGGTTGGCATGTTTTCCAAAGTTCAGTGTAGGAGAAACCAGCATGGCCCATGAGCCCCCACCCATGCTTGAGTGCTGCATTAGGCACAAACATGCATTGTGACCCTCAGCACGAGTCCTGTCATCAAGTAAGGCTTGTCTGTGGCTGGACCAAGGGCCTGCATATGGGGCTTGCCATGCCCCTAGGCCCCCATTCTTAATCAGAGGTTGGTTTGTCCATTCGCCTCTCCCCAGGGCTATGCTCTGGAATCCCTCTTTTGGTGGGACACCTGAGGTAAAAAAACAGATGGGACTCCTCCCATCCACAGAATCACCTCAAAAATCATCCTGAGATCAGACCAAATCCCCAGAAAGGGAGACACATCCATGGGCCATGAGGCCACCTCGACATTCCACGGCCATCAGTGACACAAAATCTAGAGACAAAAACCTGAGCAAGCACCTCAATCTTGCCCTTTGTTCATATCCCAAAGAGTTCTCCTCACGGTCTTTAGATTCGACCTACCATAACTACATCCCCAAACTTAAGCCAAGTTTGTGTTTTTAGACTTTGTCCCCACAGCCCTGGCCCACACACCCTCCAGGCTGGGGTCCCTGGAGTGACACCTCAAGGACTGTGCATGCCTTCTTCTAGGGTATTCTGCCCATTCCATTGGCAACAACTGCTCAAATTAGGAGAAACCTCCAAAGTGCCTGAGGCTATCCCAAGTTTCGGCCCCCCAGGACAAACAAGGTTGATCTGACACCAGCTAAGCAACTACCTCCACTCAGACCCGTAGACAGATGTCCTCCGTGAAGAAGATTGAACTGGACAGGCCCTTTGGCCCTAATAGGATCCATTGCTTTTGTTTCCAGACATGTCTCCACAGAGAACTGGTTTCCAATATCAGCATACTGGGGATTCTGAGCCACCGACCAGAACACATCTCATCTCCACATAGGAAACGTACTCTTTGGAACTCTGTCAAAACCTCCGGTTAGGAGAATCCTTCAGGGCCCCATTGCCACCACCCCATTCCAAGGTCTCCATGGACACAAACCCATATTATGACCCATCCACAGGAGAGTCCATTTCAACACACAACCCTTGGTTGCTTCCCCAGAGCCAGCAGATTGAAATTCTCTTATCCCAGGGAGACAATTGGAATATGAAGAGGGCTTCCCAGGCATCAAATTTTAGAACACTGTTCTGGAGTTGTTCCATATGGGAGGTCCTTAAGCCATCCAACATGTCTCAATTGTCCTGCAGAAAGAATTCTAGCAGTTTGGAACATCTCAAATTTCCCATCGAGGAAGGAGGGGACAAGATGGCGGGAAGTAGGAGGAGGCGCCTTTTCAACTTGTACCCCAAAGTGAACTGATTACCTACCAAAGAACTCCAATAACCCATGAAATCAGCCTGAGATCAGAATTATGCATGTCTGGATCTCTACAGGGGGAGAATATGCCAGTGGGCAGGTAAAGTGGCGTAGGAATGGCGGACTGATATTGGAAGATAAACAAAAGGGGCAGGGAGCCACCAGAGGCGACCAGTTGGAAAGTAATAGCCCAATATGAGTGAGAGTGCCCTGCATCTGGGGACCAGCATTAACTTGGAGACTGGTTGAAAGCATTCCAAAAGCGCAAAGGATCTCGGGGGGAATTGTGGGAATCGGGATGACTAGGGACAGGGGCTAAAGTCCCCGGTCCCAGGACAGCCTCCCCTGGCGCTGAGGCAGAAAGAGTGTGGCGAAGAAACCAGCTATTGGTCCCTAAGCTGCCAGCATGCCCGAGAACGCGTGGGGTCCATTTGCTGTGAGGGTATGGGAGCCACGTGGGACAGCAGAACGTGAGAGCCCTGCTATAGAACCTGAGTTACTCTCCTGAGAGAGGTATAAAGGCCCAGCCGGTGCCCTTTGATATGCGACTCCTCCTCCTCCTCCTCTCGGACCTGTGCCCCATTCTCAGAGCTTGAGACCCACACGCGAACCTCAGCCTCCCCTGAAATTGGTGCACGCAAGCTGGGCACTCTTAGACCCAGAAGGACCGGGCACTCCCAGCCTGGGCCAATGGGAAAATCTCAGTGTGCGATTGCTGCTTGGAACCTCTCTGGCTGTCTGGAGTTTCCCTCCTTCTCTCTGAGAGGGAGATCAGGGTGCAGTTTGTTTTCCTCTAAAACTACAAAAACCATCAAAAGCGGTCAAAGTGAGAAAAAAAAGTGAACAAAAAATCCGCCAGAGAACAATAGCCTGAAAAAAAAAAAAAAGTTTTCTCAGATCCCATCCCCTTGACGAGGGTGGGAGGACTTATGTCAGGGAACATCATTGACTGAAAACCCACGTGACAGGCCCCTCCCCCAAAAAAGAAACCAAGAAAGAAAAAAAAAGAGGAAAAAAAAAGGACTACAAGAGAACAACCACTACTTCATAGGAAAACTTTTATTTCTCATTCATTCCCACTATTCTGGTTCTTTTTTTATATATAGGTAATTTTTTTTAACCTAATAACCATCACAGCAAGCTGTCCAGTACATCAAATTCCATAATAACCTTCTAACCTGAACTTTTTGATACATATGCCTATGTTTTTCTTTTGCATTTCTATTTTTTGAATTCCTTCTTTTTAAAAAAATTAGTTTAGTTTAGTCTAGTTTATTCCTTTTTATTTTTAACTTCTAATATAAATATAGAGTTAAACTTCAAAGTAATCCCCTTTCTCCAATCAATACTACCCCTATAGGTAAACTAATTTTTAATCCCCCTTTATCTTAGGAAAGTTGAGTCCTTTAACAAAGATATCAAGATACATCCAGGAAGAATCAAAACAACCTTCCTCGCACGCACTGAGAATTTATAACCACTTTCCCATCTTTTTCTTCCACAAATGTTTCTGTGTTTTTGTGTTTGTCCTGATGGTGTATAAATCTTACACGTGGGATTCTTTTTGATGAGGTTCTTCCTTTATTTGCATATATATTTTCTTTCTCTTGTCATATACTTTCATCAGTCTTTTTGTTTGTCTGTTTCTGTTTGTCTACTTCATAAATCTTACCTTGGGGCCCATTTGGGCTGAACCTTCTCTTTCGTATTCCCTTTCTTTCCTGTCTCTCTCTCTATCTTTTTTTTTTTCTTTTCTTTTTCTCTTTCTTTTCTTTTGTCTCTTGTTTGGGTAGGGAATCCTGATTGCTAAGAAGTGTTCCATGGTGGACCATGAATGCACCACGGTTAATACATCCAGCTACATTTGTTCAGTCATCTCCCAACAAAATTACTAGGAGGAGGAATGCCAAACAGAAGAAAAATACAGAGGATGGACCTTCTGCAGCAGAGCTAATGGCTATCAACATAGACAATATGTCGGAAAGAGAATTCAAGCTAACAATTATCTAGGCAATAGCTAGGTTGGAGAAAGCCATGGATGACCAAACAGAATTGATTAGGGTTGAGCTGAAAGCGACCAGACAGGATGTTCCCAATGTTAGAGCAGAGCTTAAAGCTCCCAGGGAGGAGGTTCCCAATGCTCTCAATGAGTTCCAATCTAATCTAAACTCTCTCAAAGCTAGGGTAACTGAGACAGAAGATAGAATTAGTGATCTGGAGGACAAACAGGTAGAGAGAAAGGATCAGGAGGAAGCCTGGAGAAAACAGCTTAGAAACCATGAAAGCAGAATCAGGAAAATAAGTGATGCCAGGAAGCGTTCCAACGTCAGAATTATTGGAATACCTGAAGAAGAGGAGAAAGAAAGAAGTCTAGAAGATATAGTGGAACAAGTCCATCATGAAAATGTTCCCAATCTCAAAAATGGAACCAGCATTCATGTACTTGAGGCTGAACTGTCTCCATCCAAGATTATACATTCCAAAAAAACATCACAACACCTGATAGTCAAATTGAGGAATTATAATTGTAGGTATAATCTCTTGAAAGCTGCCAGGGCAAAGAGGCTCCTTACTTACAGAGGAAAGCCCATCAGAATAACGTCAGACCTGTCCACAGAGACCTGGCAAGCCAGAAAAGCCTGGCAAGATATATTCAGAGCACTAAATGAGAAGAACATGCAGCCAAGAATACTTTATCCAGCAAGACTGACATTCAAAATGGATGGAGAGATAAAGAATTTCCAAGACCGGCAAGGCTTAAAAGACTATGCAACCACCAAGCCAACACTGCAGGAAATATTAAAGGGGGTTCTACAAAAGAGGAAAAATCCTAAGAATAGCATTGAACAGAAATATAGAGACAGTCTACAGAAAGAAAAACTTCAAAGGTAACTCGATGTCATTAAAAAGATATCTATCAATAATCACTCTCAATGTGAATGGTTTAAATGCGCCCATTAAACGTCACAGGGTTTCAGACTGGATAAACGACAGGACCCAACCATATGTTGTCTACAAGAGACCCATTTTGAACCTAAAGATACACCCAGACTGAAAGTGAAGGGATGGAGAAGCATCTTTCATGTCAGTGGACCTCAAAAGAAGGCTGGGGTAGCCATTCTCATATCAGATAAATTAGATTTTAAACTAAAAACTCTAGTCAGAGATACAGAACGACACTACATAATCCTTAAAGGGAATATCCACCAAGATTATCTAACAATTGTAAATATCTATATCCCCAATATGGGAGCAGCCAATTACATAAGAAAACTGTTAATCAAGATAAAGAGTCATATTGATATGAATACACTAATCATAGGAGATCTTAACACGCCTCTCCCAGAAACAGACAGATCATTGAATCAGAAAATAAAGAAACAAGAGTATTGAATGACACATTGGGACAGATGGACCTCATAGATATATACAGAACATTCCACCCTAAAACTACATAATACTCATTCTTCTCAAGTGCACATGGAACTTTCTCCAGAATAGACCACATACTGGGTCACAAATTAGGACTCAACTGATACCAAATGACTGAGATTATTCCCTGCATATTCTCAGATCACAATGCTTTGAAACTGGAGCTTAATCACAAGGAAAAGTTCAGAAGGAACTCAAACACCTGGAAGCTAAAGGCCACCTTGCTTAAGAATGCTTGGATCAACCAGGAGATCTAAGAAGAACTGAAAAAATTCAGGGAATCAAAAGAGAATGAGGACACATCAGTCCAAAACCTATGGGATACAGCAAAGGCGGTCCTAAGGGGGAAATACATAGCCATCCAAGCGTCCCTCAAAAAAATTGAAAAATCCAGAACACAGCAGCTTTCTGTACACCTTAAAGAACTGGAGAATCAAGAACAAATCCATCCAACTCCACACATAAGAAGGGGAATCATCAAGATTAGAGCTGAGATAAATGAGGTAGAAACCAAAGAAACAGTATAACGTATCAATGAAACTAGAAGTTGGTTTTTTTGAAAGAATCAATAAGATCGATAAGCCACTGGCCACACTAATCCAAAAGAAAAGAGAGAAAGCCCAAATTCATAAAATTATGAATGAAAAGGGAGAGATCACAACACCATAGGAAGTAGAAACAATCATCAGAAGTTATTATCAACAATTATAAGCCAATAAGCTTAGCAACCTAGATGAAATGGATGCATTCCTGGAAAACTATAAACTCCCAAAATTGAACCAGGAAGCAATCGACAACCTGAACAGACCGATATCTAGTAACAAGATGTAAGCAGTGATCAAAAACCTCCCAAATAACTAGAGCCCAGGACCTGACGGATTCCCTGGGAATTCTACCAAACTTTCAAAGAAGAAATAACACCTATTCTCCTGAAACTGTTTCAAAAAATTGAAGAAGAAGGAAAACTTCCAGACTCTTTCTATGAAGCCAGCATTACCCTGATCCCCAAACCAGGCAAAGACCATACCAAAAAGGAGAATTTCAGACCAATATCACTGGTGAATATGGATGCTAAAATTCCCAACAAGATCCTAGCAAACAGGATCCAACAGCACATTAAAAAGATTATCCACCATGACCAGGTGGGATTCATCCTTGGGCTACAAGGATGGTTCAACATTCGCAAATCAATCACTGTGATACAACAAATTAATATGAGAAGAGAGAAGAACCACATGATCCTCCCAATTGATGCAGAAAAAGCATTTGACAAAATCCAGCATCCGTTCCTGATTAAAACGCTTCAAAGTATAGGGATGGAAGGAACATTCCTGAACTTTATCAAATCTATCTATGAAAGACCCACAGCAAATATCATCCTCAATGGGGAAAAGCTTGCAGCCTTCCCGTTGAGATCAGGAAGAAGACAAGGATGCCCACTTTCACCACTCTTGTTCAACATAGTATTAGAAGTCCTAGCAACAGCAATGAGACAACCAAGAGAAATAAAAGGTATCCAAAATGGCAATGAAGAATTCAAATTCTCTCTCTTCGCAGATGACATGATTCTTTATATGGAAAACCCAAAAGACTCCACCCCCAAACTACTAGAACTCATACAGCAGTTCAGCAACGAGGCAGGATACAAAGTCAATGTGCATAAATCAGTGGCTTTCTTATACACTAACTATGAAAATACATAAATGGAAATTAGAAAATCGATTCAATTTACTATAGCACCAAGAACCATAAGATACCTGGGAATAAACCTAACCAAAGAGTAAAGGATCTGTACTTGAGGAACTACAGAACACTCATGAAGGAAATCAAAGAAGACACAAAAAGATGGAAGACCATTCCATGCTCTTGGATCAGAAGAATAAACATTGTTAAAATGTCTATACTGCCTAGAGCAATCTATACTTTTATTGTCATTCTGATCAAAATTCCACCAGTATTCTCCCAAGAGCTGGAGCAAATAATCCAGAAATTTGTATGGAATCAGAAGAGACCCTGAATCACTAAGGAAATGTTGAAAAACAAAAATAAAACTGGGGGCATCACGTTACCTGATTTCAAGCTTTATTACAAAGCTGTGGTCACCAAGATAGCATGGTAGCGGCATAAAAACAGACACATAGAGCAGTGGAACAGAGTAGAGAGCCCTGATATGGACCCTCAACTCTATGGGCAAATAATCTTCGACAAAACAGGAAAAAATATACAGTGGAAAATAGTCTCTTCAATAAGTGGTGCTGGGAAAACTGGACAGCTATATGTAGAAGAATGAAATTCGACCGTTCTCTTACACCATACACAAAGAGAAACTCAAAATGGATAAAAGACCTCAAAGTGGGAAAGGAATCCATCAGAATCCTAGAGGAGAACATAGGCAATAATCTCTTCGATATCAGCCACAGCAACTTCTTTCCCAAGATTTGTCTCCAAAGGTAAAGGAAACAAAAGCAAAGATGAACTTCTGGGACTTCATTAAAATCAAAAGCTTCTGCACAGCAAAGGAAACAGTCAAGAAAACAAAGAGGCAAGCCATGGAATGGGAGAAGATATTTGCAAATGACAGTACAGAAAAAAGGTTGATATTCAGGATCTATAATGAACTCCTCAAACTCAACACACACAAAACAGACAATCATATCAAAAAATGGGCAGAAGATATGAACAGACATTTCTCAAATGAAGACATACAAATGGCTATCAGACACATGGAAAAATGTTCATCATCACTAGCCATCAGGGAGATTCAAATTAAAAGTACTTTGAGATATCACCTTACACCAGTTAGAATGGTCAAAATTAGCAAGATAGGAAACAGCATATGTTGGAGGGTATGTGGAGAAAGGGGAAGGAACCCTCCTACACTGTTGGTGGGAATGCAAGTTTGTGCAGCCTCTTTGGAGAACAGTGTGGAGATTCCTCAAGAAATTAAAAATAGAACTTCCCTATAACCCTGCCAATGCACTAATGGGTATTTACCCCAAAGATATAGATGTAGTGAAAAGAAGAACCATCTGTACCCCAATGTTTATAGCAGCAATGGCCACGGTCGCCAAACTGTGAAAAGAACCAAGATGCCCTTCAATGGAAGAATGGATAAGGAAGATGTGGTCCATATCCACTATGGAGTATTGTGCCTCCATCAGAAAGAAAGAATACACAACTTTTGTAGCAACATGGATGGGACTGGAAGAGATTATGTTGAATGAAATAAGTCAAGCAGAGAGAGTCAATTATCATATGGTTTCACTTATTTGTGGAGCATAACAAATAGCATGGAGGACATCGGGAGATAGAGAGAAGGGAGTTGGGGGAAATTGGAAGAGGAGGTGAACCATGAGAGACTATGGACTCTGAAAAAGAATCTGAGGGTTTTGAAGGGGCAGGGCACCACCGGGGTACCAGGTGGTGAGTATTATAGAGGGCACGGATTGCATGGAGCACTGGGTGTGGTGCAAAAATAATGAATACTGTTATGCTGAAAATAAAAAAAAAATTAAAAAAAACAAAACATGAAAAAAATGTGTTCTCATTCATCTACCCTAAATCTTCAGTTATATGGAATTCCTACAGTAGATGTGCAAACACCCTACCTCCTCATATCTTCTCTACTCTATGTGAGTGATCTTCTCACTGACCCTCTTGATTTTTGCTGAGATGATGATCCCAGCGTTGTAAGATTGAGCCCTGTGTCATGCTCTACAAAGCGTGTGGCGCCTGCTCAGTGTCTCTCTCTCTCTCGCCCCTCCCCCTCAAAAAAAGCACATCCACTCAGATATCCATTTGTTAAAATGCCCAATATTCTTTATTCTAGTTTACTGGCCCTAAAAAGAATGTGTTGACAGAAAACACTATTTTGGAGAGAATGTCTATTTATAAGATAACCCTGCAATAACTCAGGATTCTGCTATCAGAAGCAACCTGTACTTCAGACGTTTTGTTTGGAGAAGGGACTTGTAGAACCTTCTCCATACATGCCACTAAGTAATTTTCCCTAAGCAACAAACTCTAGATATTCTGGTTAAGGGTACATCTTCAATTTAGTAAAAAAGAAGAGGATATCTTTGCCTCCAGAAGAAAGATAGAAGCCAGCAAAAGAGGCAACCAAGTCAAGCGCTGAACCTCAACCCAGGCGGAAGTTTCAGAACCAGGACAACTTACTGCTGTGATGCACATCCACCAGGGAGATGACAGGGGTCACACTCCTGTACGTGTTGCACTTGAATCTGCACTGAAGAGACAGAGGCCGGATACATTGGATTCTGCCAATGAGGCCAAGTCACCTGAGCCTTGAAGCACCACCTGTAAAAACAGAGAGAGCATATAGCTGAGGTCTCAGGAGCCATACTCCGGAAGATACAATGTCATACAAAACTGAAAGCATGCTCCTCCCTTCCAACAAAGAGCACAAGCTCAAAGAGGCTAAAACCACAGGAGCCTGAAATTGGTGAAAGACTTAGCATTGCTGCTGGAAGACCTTCAAATAATACATGCATGGTAAATTGGCTACCAGGAGTTCCATGATATTGATGCCAATCCCAAGCAGGAGGATGTTTGCCAGGTGATGGCCCAGAGGTCACTCACCATTTGCAACTAGTGACGAGAGTCTAAGTAAAGTTCCTGCTGCACCAAGAACCCGAACAGGAGATCTGTAGAAATCCTATTTCAACTGCATTTTGCATGACCATCCTATGGTTGCTTACTTCTTGAAACTTCTTTCACTTTTGACAAGCGTTCTCATTAATCTACCCTGTAACTTCAATGACACAGAACTCCCATAGGAGATGTGCATATACTCTACCTTCTCAGTGTCTTTTCTACTCTACATGAGTGACTCTGTTAGTCTGTCTGTCTTTCTTTTTTCACAATTCTATTTGGCTAAAATGAGCCTCTGGTCTTTCATTTCTAAGACATGCCTCTCATGGACCCTGGAACTAAAAAAAAAAAAAGAAATAAAAAACCAACAACTAATTACCATCCAAAATGAATGTAAAGTATACTTTGGAGATTGAAGATTGTTTCACTCGTAACCAGCGATTATGCTACTGACCCAACGGGCAAGCCCTCCAACAGCCAGCTTCTAGAGGATTCTGAGACAGTTTGCGGTATAGTTCTGATAGGATTTTCCCAAACAGAATACACTGTCAGCCTCCAAATAAGGTCCCCAAACCTGATTTTGAATTAAATAGATTCAGAGCTTCACAGGACACATTGCCAGTCACAGAAATGCCTGGCGGTGGTGACAGTGGGTACCAGTCCACATAGTTGATGGATTTCAATTCAACGGATTTGGGATGGTTTCTTAGATGAAAGAAGGCAGCCGCAAGCACACTTGGTTTATTAGCATCTATTCTAACTAAGCCTGGCAGGCATAGTGATGGACCATTCCATACAGATTTTGAAACCCTGCTGTGCTGTAACTTTTCATGAGGAATCTCTAGAGTGAAATTTCAGTAGTGTGTCCAGGCCAAAGCCAAGCATGATACTCCCATCAGACATGACTGCAATACCTGTCGATTTGGATTGATTCCTCTTCTTGAGGTCCCCCAAATATCCTGAGGTTCCTATACCTGCCAACAAGTAACTTTCCCTACTCATCTGGCAAGGCTCCTGGGCACTGTTTGAACTTCACATCAAGGTGTGAAGCCTTTATTTCCAAGGGGCTCCACAAAGCCACCCTTAATTCCTGAAAATTGTCTCGTCATTATCTGAGTTTATACACGTTACTCTCAAATTGTACATTTCACTCAATCCTTTGGTAAAATAACCAATGTTTCCAGCGGTGTCCTGTTACAAGAAAAAGGCACTTGTGCTGAACCTATGCCAATAATCCTAAGTACCTTGGAAGAAAGAATTCTCCCTGAGGGTTTCTGAATGATTGAGGGTTCAGAGAGGGAGAGAAGTTAAATGCTCCCATTTGCTCACACAGAAATATTTCATCACATTTCTGTAGATCATGGATACTTTTGGATACAGTTTCTCTCAATCTGGAGGAAGAAAGATTAAAGAACCAGCAATGTTTCAAACAAGAGTCACAAAAGTCGGCTCATCTTCCTCAACTCAATCTGTCCTCCCCTTATTAATTCTTGTTCGGCTTGAATGCAGCTTTTCCATGAGTTCTGCAAATCTGTACCCAGTTGAGTTTGAGGATTTTCACGATCAGACACTAAGACCCCATGAGACACATCACCGTGTAAAGTCACAGACATTTAGTGGTAGAGTAGGAATGAAAGGCCTGTGGACACACGCTTAATGAGATATATTTTCACCAAACATTGAAGGCAAGACATCAGCATGGAAGCAGAGAGGCCACAAGACCTGCATCCCAGTCCCTAGGGCATGGCCTGTCCATGAGTTTCTGTATCTTCAAGCCAAACACACTCATATCTTCTGAGCTAAGGGTTCTGCTTCTAGAATTTTCTCCCAAGGAGAAAACCAGAGGGGTTGTAAAGGATTTGCAACAGTGTTCATGGAGGCTTCCTGGATGATGGTGACACCATGAAGCCCACTGCCTTGCCTGTGGTCCACAAAACTGTTCAGTGCCCACTTTGTATCCATCATGGTCAGGCAGGTGTAGTCCTTTGTCCCCTGGATGCACAGCACACCCTCTCCTGGTATCCACCAGGCCAATCAGCCTCTGTGGTCCATGTCCTTGATGGATCTCTTTGGAAGATGGTAACCTGCATAGGTGTGGAAGGAGCAGATATACTCCTTCCCACCCTTACTCCCTCCTTGCACCCATCCAAGGTTTGTGAAGGGGGAGCAGAGCTGCAGGGACATGCAGATGGGGTTCTTCCTCTGTGGAGCTTCCATGAATCTCCTTGCACAGAGCTTGAGCCTTAGTGCTTAGCAGGATATTTTGGTCTATAACCCCACTGCCCACCCAAGCCACGAGGGAGCATTCCACCTGCCAGCCTCCACAGAAAGAACTCCTGCATCCTAGCTAGCTTCCCTTCATCCAACACCCAAGTGCTGGCCGAAGCATTCGAAAGGAGACTGGATTAGGAGACACACACACTGTACCCAGGTGCCCAACTGTGCTCCACACTACACATTCTACTTCAGGGTTGTGGAGATGGCAGAATTCCCGCTGTGTGCTTTTTGCCCTGAGACATGCCAACCCTCCAATGTGTCACAGAGTACCCAGCCAGTCTTCAGCCCGCCTGTGATCTGGCTGTCTGATGTGGCTTCCTGGGCCTCACCACCTCCCTCCTTGACTCCAGTCCTTTCCTATGAGCATATGCGTGGGCCCTGCAACTCTGGCTCTGCTCTGGTGTCCCAGGCCCTGGTTAGAGACCGACAATAGGCAGTTGAGGATCTACAGACTCTGGCTTGCTGGACCTGTGCTCCCATAAACCCAACCATCATGGTGACCAATGTGGACCCAAGTGACAGATAGGACTGCAGCCCCCACCTTCCTGCTCATCCTCAGGGGGCACTTCTGAAGCAAGGCACATCAGACCCAAATAACTGCTCCCAGCCCCCTCCCCAGCAGCCAAATAACCCCTAGGGACAGATGTATAGGGAAGCAAACACAATCTACAGTCCAGGCTTTGCATATCACTCAGACTCTCATGGTGCGCAGTTGAATCAGAAAAGGATTCAGCACAAAAGCACAAACAACACTTGAATAGTGAGAAAATGTGTTTCTCCCAGGGTGGCAACATTTCCAGACACCCTGCAGTCAGCCTGGTTGTCAGCCTACCTGTGCTACAGTAAGAGCCCTGCTCTGACACTCATGAGCAAGCCACAGACCAAGAGTACCTCGGCAGGTAAATAGGCCCAAATATATCCTGGATCCTTTCATTTTGTTGTTTTGATTTTGCTCCAAAGTCCAGGGAGATACCTCAGGGGCATGGATGGGGCTCTCCATTCAAGAGCACAGGAGGTAAATGAGCCATATGTTCCCCTCAACACCACTCCTGTGTTAGGCCAGGTCAAGCTACTTCCTGTGTGCTACCCTGTAACATCAGCAGGGCCAATGAAAAGCCTGCTCTCTGGATGTGGATAGAACAGGGATGCACTCCATGAACAACACATTCTGAAGCCAGAACTCTAAGGGATCTAGGCATGTGGGCAGGTTGTATCACAGAAACTGGCAGGCATCACACTGTCCTGAAAGCCACCCAGGCTCCTGGAAGCCTCAGAGAGGGGGTTCAGTGCCTGCTCTGCACTCCAGATTGCCCCTGCTTTTTCCTGACTCAGGTCTAAGCTGGAACACCTGTGGTCCCTCCAAGGTCAGGTGGCATAAAAAGGACCTAGCGTGGTTGGGGTGGCCCTGGAAAGGTAACCCATTGATGCAGATCCCAGAATGAGGTTGGAAGACATAGCAGGGCCTCAACTGATATGGGAATCCACAGCAGATTGCTGTGGGAACATGGAGCCAGTGTCTGTGGAGGGTCTTAACATCACTTCCTCAACAGCTCTGTCCCTGGTAAATGACTGAATCTGTCTGTGTCCCACATCTTCTGTAGAACTGGGCCTTACAGCCTTTTGTCCCCCATAATTTGGTGAAGAGAAACCAAGACAATGAACAATAAGCACCTCACCAGTGCTTGGAACAGAAGCAGCATCCATGAAGACATATCTCCCTAGCATTGCTTGGTAGAAAATGTGTTTTGGAACCCATGGCTCAGCTGATCATGTCGTTTTGAACATCAGAGAAAAAGCACCTGGTTTCAGGGAGCCTGCCTCCAACATGGTGACTCAGAGCCACCTTGATCCAGTTACACAACCTCCTCTCCAGGGACATTCCTGCCAGTCTGGTAAATATCGCGGTGTGTAGACACACTACCCTGCAAGCTCTGCCCCAGGAATCTGTGGATCCAGCAAGTTTGTGGCTCCCAGTTGGGCCCAGCTGTCCTCCCCGTGTCACCAGGACAGTGGACCTGGGCCTGTGGCCTTACCATGCTTGCCAGTGGTGATGATGTGGCCTTTAGGGGCTCCTCCAGCCCTGCATCATCTTGGTCATCAGTCTGAAGATATATGCTGACTCTGGGGCCAGCTCAGTGGCCATGAATTGCCCCACCATGGCACCCATCTCCACTGTGGTGAACATGCTGGTGTTGCTGTTGGCCAGGTAGTAGATGATCTGATATCCTGTGGGTGGAACATGAGGATTATGCATCAGTCTCATCATCCCCTTGAACCCCACATTCCCACCACCCTGCCACCACCACTCTGCCGTGTTTCTGCCATGTCCTCCTCCTCTGCCAGCATCTGAGAGGAATGGAACAGCCACAGTGGCAAATGGAGCCTCTGAGTGCTGGGACCCCATGACTCTCATTCCCCTCCATCCATTCCACCATCAAGATGTGGAAACAGTTTCATCTTTAGTGATTCAATACTTACATAAAACACCAGTACTCATCATATCAGCAATCTAAAACCTCCCAAAAAACCAACTTCCAGAACCAGATGCATTTCATGCTAAATTATAACATTCAGGGAAGGATTCATATCAGTCGTTTCCCCACTTTTCCAAAAACTAGAAATCTTCTAAACTCATTTGCTGAGGACAAAATAACCCTAATGCAAAAATAAATGAAGACCCCCCAAGAAAAGAGTCTTACAGTCCAATATCCCTGATGACCATAGATGCAAAAATGTTCAACAAAATACTAGCAACTCAAGTTCACCAATATGCTGAGAAAATCATAAACTATGATCAAGTGGGATCTTGCAGGAATGCAATGATGGTTTACAGGTACACATTGATCAAAGTGATACAGAACATTAAGAAAATAAAGAATAAAAATGATGTGATCATCTTGAGATCCAGGAAAGAATTTTCATACTTTAATATCCACTTGCAATCAAAATTCTCATCAGTGTGTAGACCAGGAATATACCACAATACTGAAAAAGGAATATATGGGGTGCCTGGGTGGTTCAGGGGGTTAAAGCCTCTTCCTTAAGCTCAGGTTATTATCCCAGGGTCCTGTATTATCCCAGGGACAGGACTGGAAGAGATTATGCTGAGTGAAATAAGTCAAGCGGAGAGAGTCAACTATCATATGGTTTCACTTATTTGTGGAGCATAACAAATATCATGGAGGACAAGGGGTGTTAGAGAGGAGAAGTCAGTTGGGGTAATTGGAAGGGGAGGTGAATCATGAGAGACTATGGACTCTGAAAAACAACTGAGGGGTTTGAAGTGGCGGGGGGGTGGGAGGTTGGGGTACCAGGGGGTGGGTATTATAGAGCGCATGGATTGCATGGAGCACTGGGTGTGGTGCAAAAAATAATGAATACTCTTTTTCTGAAAATAAATAAATTTAATTTAAAAAAATAAAAATAAATAAAAAATAAATCAAATAAATAAAAATAAAATAAAATAAAATAAAATAAATCTTTTTTTAAAAAAGGCCATATATGACAATCACACAGATTACATCACATCCTATAGTGAAAAGTTTTTGCTGTTTCTATTTCCTCTAACATCACCTAAGTTAGGAACATTGCCGATCTTTCCTTGCCACTTTTGTTGAACACAATATTGAAAATCCAAGGCAGAACAATTATGCAAGAAGTTAATCAGAAGGCATCAAAACTGGAAAGAAAGAAGTAAAATGGTCACTACTTGCAGATGATATAGAATATAAGGAAAACCTAAAAGAACCCAGTGAAAAATTGTTCAAACTATGACTAAATTCAGTAAAGGGGCAGGATAAAATATCAGTACCCCCAAAATCTGCTGTTTCTATATGCTAATAACGAATCATCAGAAAATAAATTAGGAAGATCATCCCACCTGAAGTTACATGAAAAAGAATGAAACACCCAGGAATATACTTCACCAAGAGGTAAAATCTTGTATGATGAAAACGACAAGACGGGAAGGAAAGAAACTGAAGGCAACACACATAAACCAAGAGGCACTGCATATTCGCGGGTGAGAAAAATTAATAATGGTAAAATGTCCATACTTCTCTAAGCCATCTACAGTTTCATTGCAATTCCTGTCAAAATTCTAAGGACATTTTTCACAGAAAGAGAAGAAAGATTCTAAAAATTTGTATGATGCCACCAAGGACTCTGAATACCAGAACAATCTAGAGAAAGAAGAAACACACTAAAGGCATCATGCTTGTTAATTTCAGACTAATGACAAAGCTAGAGTAATCAAAACAACTAGTATTGTCATAATAACAGACAAACACATCACCTAAAGACAGGAGAGAGCCCAGAATTAAACACACACATCTATGGTCCGGGACCTTATGACAAAGGAGCTAAGAATAAACAAGGGTGAAAAAGAGTCTCTTTCATCAACGGTGCTGGGAACACTGGAGAGCCACATGCAAAAGAACAAAACTGCACCATTCTCTTACACCATACACAAAAATGAACTCAAAACGTGTCAAACAATTGAATATAAGTCCTGGAACTATAAAACCTGTAGCAGAAAACACAAACACAGGGTTTGGAAAGGTCCTTGATGAAAGGTCTTGGTAGTGGTGCTTTTAAGCAGATACAAAAGTAAAAATAAACAAAGAGGCAAAGTGTGGGCCTACATATAACTATAAAACATCCAAACAACAAAAAAAAACCATCAACAAAATAAAATGGTAACTTAAGGTAAAACATTTGTAAATTATATATCCGGTAAGGGGTTAATATTCAAAATATAAAGAACTCATGTAACTCAACAACAAAACAAAACACGCAAAAGCACCAAAAACAACAAAAACACCACAAGTTGTCTAGTGAATCAGGAGAAGTTCCAAATAGACATTATCCTAAAGAAGACATACAGATGTTCTACTTGAACATGAAAAGATGCTCATCATTAATCATCAGGGAAATGCAAATCAAACCATAATGAGGCCCTACTTCATACCTGTCAGAAGGGCCATTATCAAAAACAGGAGAAATAGCAAGTTTTGGTAAAGATGTGGTGTAGAGGAAAACTCTAGTCCACCATTATGGGGACTATAAATGGGTACGGCCCTTATGGAAAACAGTATGGAAGTTCCTCAAAAAAAATGGGAAATAGAGCAACCAAAGGAACCAGCATTTCCCTTTCTGAGTATTTATCTGAAGGGAGTGAAAACACTAATTCACAAAGGTATATTCACCCCTGTGCACATTGCAGGATTATTTGCAACAGTGAAAATAAAGAAAGAACCTAAATGCCATCAGTGGATGAATGAATAAAGAAACTGTGGTCGATAAACACAGTGGAATCCTACTCAGCCATAATAAAGTATGAAATCTTTTGATTTACAACATGGTGACCCTTGAAGGCATTATGCTAAATAAAACAGGCCAGACAGAAAGACAAATACTAGAAATCACTTACATGTAGAACCTTAAAACAAAACCAAACCAAAAATGTGAGCTCACAGACAGAACGGATGGGGTCTGGCAGAAGTTTGGGGTTGGAGCTGGGAGAAATGGGTGAAGGTCTCAAAAGGAAAAAAGAAAACAAACCCAAATATAGCATCTTTCTTTTTTCAATTAAGTAATCTGTTCCCCCAACATGACTCAAACTCATAACCTGGAGATCAAGAGTCACACACTCCAACAACCCTGCCAGCCAGGGTCCTGGAATTGTCGCATCTTCTGATACTCAGTGTTTGGAGAAAGGGGGAACTAACTTAATCTAGGGTATTTTGTGGGCTAGGTATTTTTTGGTAAATGTACAAATGAAAGAACACATTCTTCAGGGTCACACACTCAGGACTGTATCTAATTCTAATATTTATCATGACACTGAAAAAGTAAATTGCCTTTTTAATTTAATTATTTGAGAGACAGAAAAGGGGGGAGACATAAGCAGGGGGAGGGACAGAGGGAGATGGAGAAGAAGACTCCCCACTGAGCAGGGAGTCTGAACTGGGTTTGATCCCAGGAACCTGGGATTATGTCCTGAGCCAAAGGCAAGCTTCAACAACTAAACCACCCCAGTGTCCCTTCTTAACCTCTTTTCTGCCTGTTTCCCCACCTTTGAGGATATTATGAATATTTGCTTTTAGAACAGCTTCTATTTTTAATTTAATAACAGTTTTTAGGTTTGAATGAAATAGAGGTTATTTAGAATAATACAAATGAGTAGGCCCTCAAAAATGTTTTTAAAAATCTTATTCTGGGGGTATCTGGGTGGCACGGTCAGTTAAGCAGCTGACTCTTGATTTGGGCTCAAATCAAGTTCCCAACTTCTGGGAGAGAGCCCCACACCAGGTTCCACACTCAGCGGGTACGCTGCTGGAGGATTCCCTCTCTCCCTCTGACCCTCCCCTCTCTAGCACAAGCTTGTGCATGCAATCTCTTTCTGCCTCTACAATAAATAAATATGTCTTTAAAAATCTAATCTTGAACATTTGGTGGTTGCATAATCATTTTCATTATTGGGCAGTATCTCCTAGTTTACAAAGCACTTTTATACATACTTTCTTATTGGAGTCAGTATATGGTCCTGGGAGAAGAATTTATTGTGTTTATTTATATAGGAAAATAAAGAAAACCAGACTTAGAGCAGGGCTGTGCTTTGCTCATGACTGCAGAGCTAATAGATGATCTTGATGATCTTCTGATTTTCAGTCCAATGGAG
This sequence comes from Neogale vison, assembly GCF_020171115.1. Classification (NCBI taxonomy): domain Eukaryota; kingdom Metazoa; phylum Chordata; class Mammalia; order Carnivora; family Mustelidae; genus Neogale; species Neogale vison. The sequence continues at coordinate 121,946,861 of NC_058092.1, read as the reverse complement.
AAAGAAAAAAAATCCAGACACTGTAACAAGAGCCAATGAAGGGCACTAGAAACTGATAATGGAATCAATGCAGTAAGACGATGCAATATTTATAAATATTTACCCACCCAGCAGTGAAGCAACTAAATATGTAGAGCATATATGAACAGACCTAAGATAAGCCATCAGCAGTAATACCATAGGGAACTTTAATACCTCACACTTCTCTCAATGATACACCATCCAGACAGAAGATCACAAAGGAAACAACAGCCTCAGACAACCCATTACTTATATGGACTTGACAGATACACACAGAACTCTCCATCCAAAAGCAGCACATGGAATGAACTCCTCTCAAGTGAACCTAGAACATTCTCCACCATAGGTCATATGTGAGGCCACAAGACAAGTCAATAAACTCCAGAAGCCTAATATTTTCCCAAATGTTGAGTGAAACCAAATCGACCATTTTTTCCGAACACAGTGGTATAGAACTATAAATCAATTACAAGAAAAAAAACTGGAAATTCATAAACACAGAGACTAAACAACATGCTACTGAACAACCAATTGAATTCATGGGCAAACTGAAATAGAAACACAGAAATACTTTGAGGGAAATGAAAAAATAATACAATCAAACAAAAGTTATGGAATGCAGTAAAATGGGTTCTAAAATGGAGCACCTGATTAGTCAGTGAAGCGCTATGACTCTTTTTTTCCCCAATTTATTTATTTTCAGATAAACAGTATTCATTATTTTTTCACCACACCCAGAGCTCCATGCAAGCTGTGCCCTCTATAATACCCACCACCTGGTACCCCAACCTCCCACCCCCCCGCCACTTCAAACCCCTCAGACTGTTTTTCAGAGTCCATAGTCTCTCATGGTTCACCTCCCCTTCCAATTTACCCAAATTCCCTACTACTCTCTAACGCCCCTTGTCCTCCATGCTATTTGTTATGCTCCACAAATAAGTGAAACCATATGATAATTGACTCTCTCTGCTTGAGTTATTTCACTCAGCATAATCTCTTCCAGTCCAGACGTTAGCTCAGGTTGGAGTTTCCGTCCATGATGGCCCCTTAATGAAAGTAGGGGAGTGCTTCACGAGGCAATGAAGTTTTTCCCACGGTGGGATTGTGTGATGCTCCAAACCGCAAGGATTCCTTCTGTAGGACAGTCAAAACCCTTTGGATGGATCCAGGATGTACCATAAGGAACTTCTCAAGAGCAGGTTTCTATTGATGGATGCCTGGGCACCCCAACTCGCATTCCAATTGTCTCCTTGCAACAAGGCAGGTTCGGTCTGCTGGATCTGGAGGAGCAACCGAGGGGCTGAGTTGAAATGAACTCTCCTGAGAATCGGTCATAATGTGGGTTTGTGTTCATGGAGACCTTGGAATGGGGCAGTGGCACCAGCGCCTTGATGGATTCTCCTAACTGGAGGTATTGACACAGCTCCAAAGAGCAAGTTTCCCATGTGGAGACGAGACTTGTTCTGATGTTGCCTCACGAAACCCCATAAGCTGGTATTGGAAACCAGGCATCTGAGGAGAGATGCCTAGTTTTGGAGCGAGGAGACGGCTGGCACACTCTGCTGAGCTGAATCGAGATCTCGTGGACATGAAGTCAGTGTGAGGATCAGACTTTGGCTCAGGTTGGAGTTTCTGTCCTTTTCTGTCCAGTTAGTTTACGTCTAACTGGAGGTTTTGAGACAGCTCCATAGAGCAAGATTCCCATGTGGAGACGAGATTTGTTCTGATTGGTAACTCTGGATACCCCCATATTGGTATTGGAAGCCAAGCCTCTGAGAAAAGATGCCTGGAAACAAAAGCAATGGATCCAATTAGGGCCTAGGTGCTTGTCAGTTTCAATCTTCTTCTCTGGGCATATCTGTCTACAGGTCTGAGTGGAGGTAGTGGCTCAGCATGTGTCAGAATTGCCCTTGTTTGTCCTGGATGTCCTACACTATTGAGATGGCCTCGGACACTTTGGAAGTTTCAACTAATCTGTAGGGTTGTGTCGAAAGTAATGAGCAGAATCCCCTTGGAGAGCACAGGCACAGTCCTGAGGTGTGTCTCCAGGGACCTCAGCCTTGAGGGTTTGTGTGCCAGGACAATGGAGCAGAAGTCTGAAAACACAAACTCGGCTTAGGGGACATAGGTATGGCAGGCACGATCTTCAGAGTGTGAGAAGAATTTTTCGGGCTATGAACAAAGGGCGAGTGTGAGGCGCTTTTTCAGGCTTTTGTCTCCGGAATTTCTGTAATTGGTGGCCGTTGGATGTCGGGCTGACCTCATCGGCCAGGACGAGTTTTTCTCTCTATGGATTTGGCCTGATCTAAGTGTTTGGGGTTATTCTTTGGATGGTAGGAGTCCTATCCAATTTTTTTTTTACCTCATGTGTCCACCAAAGAGGAAATCCAGAGAAGAGCTCTGAGTAGGGGTGACCAGACTTCTTGAGCTCTGGTTAAAATAGGGGGACTAGGGGCATGGCAAGCACCATATGCGGGCTTTTGGTCCAGCCCATGAAAGGCTTTACTTGAGGACAGGGCTCACACTGAGGGTCCCAAATTGTGTTTGTGCCCATCACGCCCCTCAAGTATGGCCGAGCCTTCATGGGCCACGTTGGTTTCTCCTAAACTGAACGTTGGAGAAAATGCCAACCACAAGGTTTCTGGTCATGGGGAAGGAGGAGTTCTGATTTCTGCATCACGTGCACCGCTTCATAGTGAGTGCAGATAAGGTCTAGGTTCTGAATCCTGAAAACCGAGGGTGGGAAGAGATCACGACCTAAGACCATGGTGTGTCTGATGTGCTCATTGTGCGTCCAGGTATCTGGGTGTCGGTCACGAGGTCTGGCCTCAGTCTGTGTCAGACTGGGCATTACTGCCCAGGCTAGACTGCATAATAAGTCGAGTGGTGTGGAGGTTGATCCTCATTTGACATTTCTGGGTAGCCCCATAGGGCAACGTTTTTCTTCTGGAGGGCAGGCAGAGTGCTCCATTGTGTTTCCAGAATTCCCGAACTGGAGGGCTTGTGGGCCATGAATGTGATGATGAAAGTCTTAGAACACAAGCTAGGCTTAGGTTTTGGGGTGAGGGCCCGGCAGGCACACTCTGCAGAGCTGAATCGAGATCTCATGCATCTGAAGTCAGGGCAAGGATCAGACATTGCCTCAGGTTGGCCTTTCTGTACATGATGTCCCCTACATGGAGGTGGTGGCATCACAAAGCTATGGAGTTTTCCCACAGTGCGAGTGTGTGATGCTGCAAACCACAAGGATTCCTTTTGCGGGACTGTTGAGGCTTGTTGAAAGGATCAAGGATGCCCCATAAGGAACTTCTCCAGAGCGGGGATCCAATGAAGGATGCCTCAGCAGCCCAACTCACATTCCAATTGTCTCCTAGCTTCAAGGCAGGTTCGATCTGCTGGCTCAGGGGAGCAACCAAGGGGGCTGAGTTGAAATGGGATCTCCTGAGGAGGGGTCATACTGTGGCTTTGTGTCCATGGATACATTGGAAGGGGGCGGTGGCTGAGGGACCTGAAGGTTGATCGTAACTAGAGGTTTTGAGACAGCTCCAAAGAGCAAGTTTCCCATGTGGAGATGAGATTTGTTCTGATTGGTACCTCCGGAAACCCCCATATGCTGCTACTGGAAACCAGGCATCTGAGGATAGACGCCTCGAAACAAAAGCAATGGATCCAATTGGGGCCTAGGTGCCTGTCCAGTTAAATCTTCTTCTCTGGGGAATCTGTCTACGGGTCTGAGTGGAGGTCATTTCTCAGCTTGTGACAGATCTCCCCTGTTTTTCCTGGGCGTCCTACACTATTGGGATGGCCTCAGGGACTTTTTAGGTTCTCCTATTCTGTAGGGTTTTGGCCATTGGAATGGGCAGAATCCCCCTGGAGAGGGCAGGCACAGGACTGAAGTGTGACTCCAGGGGCCCCAGCCTGGAGGGTGTGTGGGTCAGGACTGTGGGGACAGAAGTCTGAGAAGACAAACTCGGCTTAGGTGGGGACGTATGTTTAACAGGCACGATCTGCAGACCCTGAGGAGAAATTTTTGGGCTATGAACAAAAAGCGAGTGTGAGGTGTTTGCTCAGGATTTTGTCTCTGGATTTTGTGTCAACGGTGGCCGTTTCATGGGCCATGGAAAATTCTTTCTCTCTGTGGATTTGGCCCGATCCCATGTGTTTGGGTCATTCTGTGCTTGGGAGGAGCTTTTCTGTATTTATTTACCTCAGGTGTCCCCCCAAACAGGGATTCCAGAGCATAGCCCTGAGTAGGGGTGACTAGACATCTTGACCTTTGGTTAAAATTGGGGGTCTAGGGGCATGGCAAGCCCCATATGCGAGCTGTTGGTCCAGTCACTGAGAGTTTTTACTTGAGAACAGGGCTCACGCTGAGGGTCCCAATGTGTGTTTGTGCCCATGGGACCCCTCAAGCATGGCCGAGCCTCATTTGCCATGCTGGTTTCTCCTACACTGAATGTTGGACAACATGACAACCACAAGGTTTCTGGCCATGGGAAAGTAGGAGTTCAGATTTCTGCATCACGTTCACCCCTGGGCAGAGATGGGTGGGTCCAGTTTCTGAAGCCTAAATACTGAGGTTGGAAAGAGATGGCAAGCTAAGGCTATGGCGTGTCTGATGTGCTCAGTGTGCGGCCAGCTATCTGGGTGTCGGTCGGGAGGTCCGGGCTCAGGCTGTGTCAGACAGGGCTTTAGTGCACAGGCTAGATTCTATAATTGGGGTACAGTCAAGTGGCATGCAGGTTGATCTTCATTTGGTGTTTCTGGTTAGCCATATAGGGCAACATTTTTCTTCTGGAGGGCAGGCATAGTGCTGCATTGTGTCTTTGGAATGCCAAACTGCAGGGCTTGTGAGCCAGAAGTGTAGGACGGAAGTCTGAGAACACAACCTAGGCTTAGGTTTCGAGGCGAGGGCATGACAGGCACACTCTGAAGAGCTGAATCAAGATCTCGTGCATCTGAAGTCAGGGAAGGATCAGACGTTGACTCAGGTTGGAGTTTCTGTCCATGATGGCCCCTTAATGAAATTGGGGAGGCATCATGAGGCAATGGAGGTTTTCCCACAGTGGGAATTTCTGATGCGCCAAACAGCAGGGATTCCTTCTGTGAGACAGTCGAGTCCTGTTGAATGGATCCAGGACGTCCCATAAGGAAATTCTCAAGAGCAGGGTTCTAAGGATGGATGCCTGTGCATCCCAACTTGCATTCCAATTGTCTCCTAGCAGCAAGGCAAATTTGATCTGCTGGTTCTGGAGAAGCAGTCGAGGGGGATGAGTTGAAATGGACTCTCCTGTGGATCGGTCATAATGTGGGTTTGTGTCCATGGAGACATTGGAATGGGGCAGTGGTGCCAGCGCCCTGAATGATTCTCCTAATCGGAGGTATTGACACAGCTCCAAAGAACAAGTTTCCCATGTGGAGACGAGATTTGTTCTGATTGGTGCCTCAGAAACCCATATAAGCTGGTATTGGAAACCAGGCCTCTGAGGAGAGATGCCTGGAAACCAAAGAAATGGATCTTATTAGGGTCTAGGGACCTGTCTGCTTAAATCTTCTTCTCTGGGAACTTCTGTCTATGGTTCTGAGTGGAGGTCGTAGCTCAGCTTGTGTCAGGTCACCCCTGTTTCTCCCGGGAGTCCTACACTATAGGGATGGTCTCAGGGTCTTTGGAGGTTTCTTGTAATCTGTAGGGTTGTGGCCAATGGAATGGGCAGAATTCCCTTGGAGAGGGCAAGCACACTCCTGAGTGTGGCCCCAGCTGTCCAGGTGTTGGTCGGAAGGTCTGGACTCAGGCTGTGTCTGACAGCGCATTAGTGCCCAGGTTAGATTGTACAATTGGGGAACAGTCGAGTGGCATGCAGGTTGATCCTCGTTTGGGGTTTCTGGGTAGCCCCATAGGGCAACGCTTCTCTTCTGGAGGGCAGGCAGAGTGCTGCATTGTGTCTCCAGAATTCCCATACTGGAGGGCTTGTGGCCCAGGCATGTGACGATGGAAGTCTGAGAATACAAGATAGGCGTAGGTTTCGGAGTGAGGGCACAGCAGGAACACTCTGCTGAGGTGAATCGAGATCTTGTGGATATGCAGTCAAGGTGAGGATCAGACTTTGGGTCAGGTTGGAGTTTCTGTCCATTTCCCCCCTTCACGAAGGGGGGCTGCATCATGAGGCCATGGTGGTTTTCCCAAGATGGGAGTAGTGAGATGCTCCAATCCCCAAGGATTCCTTCTTCCAGACAGTCGAGACCTGTCGGATGTCTCCAGGATGTCCATTACAGAATAACACCAGAATCCTGCCTGGAATCCTGGGCAGCCCGCTTCCCATTCTAATTATTTATTTGTGATAAGGCAGGTTCAATCGCTAGCTCTGAAGGAGCAACCGAGTGGGCTGAGTTGAAACTGACTCTTTTGAGGAGGGTTCATAATGTGTGTTTGTGTCCATGGAGACGTTGGAAGGGGGCAGTGGTTCCGTGTACCTGAAGGCTTCTCCTAACTGGAGGTTTTGACACGGCTCCAAAGAGCAAGTTTCCCATGTGGAGACGAGATTTGCTCTGATTGAAACCTCCGGGACCCACATATGCTGGTATTGGAAACCAGGCCTCTGAGGAGAGATGCCTGGAATCAAAAGCAATGGATCCAAATAGGGCCTAGTTGCCTGTCCGGTTCAATCTTCTTCTCTGGGGCTATCTGTCTACGGGTCTGAGTGGAGGTAGTTGCTCAGCTTGTGACAGATCTTCCCTGTTTGTCCTGGGCACCTGACAGTGTTGGGATGGCCTTGGGGACTTTGGAGGTTTCTCCTAATCTGTCAGGTTGTGTCCAAAGGAATAAGCAGAATTCCATTGGAGGGGACAGGCACAGTCCTGACTGTGGGGACAGAAGTCTGAAAACACAAACTCGGCTTAGGGCTGGTGACGAAGGTATGGACGGCCTGAAATACAGACCAAGAGGAGAACTCTTCTTAATATGAAGAAAGGGCAAGTGTGAGGCGCTTGCTAAGGCTTTTGTCTCTGGGTTTAGTGTCAAAAATAGCTGGGGAATGTCTAGGTGGCCTCATAGGCCATGGACGGTTCTCCCTCAGCGTGGATGTGACCCAATCCCAAGGGATTGGGGTCATTCTGTGGTTTGGGAGGAATGCTTTTTTTTTTTTTTTTTTTTTTTTTTTTTTTTTTTTTTTTTACCTAAGGTGTCCCACCAAAAGAGGGATTACAGAGCAGAGCCTTGGGGAGAGAAGACTGGAAAACTCAACCTCTGGTTAAGACTGGGGGCCTTGGGACATGGAAAGCCCCATATGTGGGCTCTTGTTCCAGTCACTGAGTGGCCTTACTTGAGGACAGGGCTAACTCTTAGGGTCACAATGCGTGTTTGTGCCCAACGCGGCCCTCTAGCATGGGCGGGTCCTCATGGTCCATGCTGTTTTCTCCTACACTGAACATTGGACAACATGCCAACCACAAAGTTTCTTGCCATGGGGAAGGAGGAGTTCTGATTTCTGCATCACATTCACCACTGGGCAGTGATTTAGGTTCTGAAGCCTGAAAACCGAGGCTGGGAAGAGATGACGACCTAAGGACATGGCAAGTGCCATGTACTCAGTGTGCGGCCAGATATCTGGGTGTCGGTCAGGAGGTCTGGGCTCAGGCTGTGTCAGACAGGGCATTAGTGTCCAGGGTAGGCTGAATAATTGGGGTACAGTTGAGTGGTCTGCAGGTTGATCCTCATTTGAGGTTTCTGGGTAGCCCCATAGGGTAACGTTTTTCTTCTGGAGGGCAGGCATAGTGCTGCATTGTGTCTCCAGAATTCCCAAAGTGGAGGGCATTTTGGGCAGGACTGTAAGGACGAAAATCTGAAAGCACAAGCTAGTCTTAGGTTTTGGGGCAAGGGCAGGACAGGCACACTCTGTAGAGCTAAATTGAGATCTCGTGCATCTGAAGTCAGGGCGAGGATCAGACATTGGCTTACGTTGGAGTTTCTGTCCATGATGGCCCCATCATGGAGGGGGGGACATCAGGAGGTCATTGAGGTTTTCCCATGATAGGTATTGTGAGATGCTCCAAACCACAAAGATCCCTTCTGTGGTACAATTGAGAACTGTTGGATGGCTCCAGGACGTCCCATAGGAAACGACTCCAGAGCAGTGTTCTAAGGATGGATAACTGGGCAGAATGTCTCACATTCCAATTGTCTCCTAGCAAAAATATATTTTTGATCTGCTGGGTCTCGGGGAGCAACCGAGGGGGCTGAGTCAAAATGGACTCTCCTTTGGATGGGTCATAATGTGGGTTTGTGTCCATGGAGACCTTGGAATTGGGCGGTGGCACCGGGGCCCTGAAGGATTCTCCTAACTGGAGGTTTTGACACAGCTCCAAAGAGCATGTTTAACTTGTGGAGATGACATTTGTTCTGATCGGTGCCTCAGGAAACCCCAAATGCTGGTATTGGGAACCAGGCCTCTGGGAAGAGATGACTGGAAACCAAAGCAACGGATCTGATTAGGGCCTAGGGGCATGTCGGTTTCAATGTTTTTCTCTGGGGATATCTGCCTACGGATCTGAGTGGAGGTAGTTATTCAGCTGGTGGCAGATCACTCCCATTTGTCTCAGGCAACCTACACCATTGGGATAACTTTGGGGATTTAGTAGGTTCCTCTAATTTGTACAGTTGTGGCCAATGGAATGGGCAGAATTCCCTTGGAGAGGGAAGGCACAGTCCTGAGTTGTGGCTCCAGAGACCCCAGCCTGGAGGGTGTGTGGTCCAGGATTGTGGTGACAGAAGAAGCCTGAAAACAAACTCGGATTAGGTTTTGGATGGAGATATGGCAGGCCTGATCTACAGACCTTGAGGAGAACTATTTAGAATATGAACAAAGAGCAACTGTTAGGCGCTTGCTGAGGCTTTTGTCTGGATTTTGTATCAACGTTAGCCGTTGAATGTTAAGGTGGCTTCATTGGCTATGGACGTGTATCCCTCTCTGGCAATTTGGCCGATTCCGAAGAGTTAGGGGTCATTCTTTAGGATGGGAGGAGAGTCCTTTCTGTTTTTTTTTTGTTTTGTTTTGTTTTGTTTTTTTAACCTCAAGTGTCCCAACAAAAGACGGATTCCAGAGGAGAGCCCTGGGGAGGGGCAACTGGAAAACCCGACCTCTGGTTTAGAATGGGGCCTAAGGACATGGCAAGTTCCATATGCTGGCTCCTGGTCCAGCCACTGTGAGTCCTTACTTGAGTACAGAGCTCACACTGAGTGTCACAATGCGAGTTTGTGCCTAAGATGGCCCTCAAGCATGGCTGGGGCATCATGAGCCACATTGGTTTCTCCTACTCTGAACGTTCAACAACATTCCAACCACATGGTTTCTTGCCATGCAGAAGGAGGAGTTCTGATCCCTGCATCATGTTCAACCCTGGGCAGTGATTGGAGATAAGGTATAGGTTCTAAATACTGAAAACCAAGGTTGGGAAGAGATGGCGACCTAAGGCTATAGTCGGGTCTGATGTGCTCAGTGTGCGGCCAGCTGTCTGCGGGTCATTCAGGAGGTCCTGACTCATGTTGTGTCAGACAGGGCATTAGTGCCCAGCGTAGACTGTATAATTGGGGTACAGTCGAGTGGCATGTAGGTTGATCCTCATTTGGGGTTTCTGGGTAGCCCCATAGGGCAATGTTTTTCTTCTGTGGGACAGGCAGAGTGCTGCATTGTGGCTCTGGAATTCCCAAACTAGAAGTCTTGTGGACCAGGAATGTGAGGACGGAAGTCTGAGAACACGAGTTAGGCTTAGGTTTCAGGGCGAAGGCATGGCAGGCACACTCTGCAGAACTTAATCGAGATCTCGTGCATCTGAACTCAGGGTGTGGATCAGTGTTTGGCTCAGATTGGAGTTCGTGTCCATGATGGCCCCTTCATGAAAGGGGAGGTTCTCAAGAGGCCATGTAGGTATTCCCACGATGGGAATTGTGAGATGCTCCAAACCGCAAGGATTCCTTCTGTAGGACCCTTGAGAACTGTTGAATGGCTTTTGGAGGTCCCATACAGAATGACTCCAGATCACGATTCTAAGGATGGATGTGTGGTGTGCCCGCCACACATTCCAATTATTTCTTAGCGACAAAGCAGGTTTGATCTGCTGGCTCCGGGAGAGCATCTGAGGGGGCTGAGTTGAAATGGACTCCTGAAGATGGCTCATATTGTGTGTTTGTGTCCATGGAAACCTTGGAATGGGGCAGTGGGTCTGGGGCCCTGAAGGATTCTCCCAACCGGATGTTTTGACAGAGCTCCAAAGATTACGTTTCCAATGTGGAGTCGATATTTGTTCTGAGGAGTACCTCAGGAATCCCCCATATGGTGGTATTGGAAACCAGGCCTCTGAGGAGAGATGTCTGGAAACCAAAGCAATGGATCCGATTAGGGCCTATGCGCCTATCTGGTTCAATCTGATTCTCTGGGGCCATCAGTCTACAGGTCATATTGAAGGTAGTTGCTCAGCGTGTTTCACATGCCCCCTCTTTGTCAGATCGCCGTTGTTTGTCCCGGGCTGCCTACCCTATTGGGATGGCCTCAGGGTCTTTGGAGGTTTCTCCTAATCTGTATGGTTGTGTTCAATGGAATTCCCTTGGAAAAAGCAGGCACAGTCCTGAGGTGTACCATCAGGGGTCCCAGCCTGGAGGGTGGGTTGGCCAGGACTGTCAGGACTGAAGTCTGAAAAACAATTTTGGCTTAGGTTTGGGGGTGTAGGTATGGCAGGCACGGTCTATAGACCTTGAGGAGAACTCTTGGGGATATGAACAAAGGGCGAGTGTGAGGCGCTTGCTCAGGCTTTTGTCACTGGATTTTGTGTCAGTTATGGCCGAGGAATATCAGGCTGTCACCAATCGGAATAAGTTAGGAGAAAGCTCCAACATCCCCAAGGCTATTCTAAATGTGTAGGCTGCCCGGGACAAACGGGCTATCTGCCACCAGTTGAGCTACTACCTCCACTCAGACCCAGAGACAGATGTCCCCAGAGAAGAAGATTGAACTTGACAGGCCCATAGGGCCTCATCAGATCCATTGGTTTGATTTCCAGCCATCTCTACTCAGAGGCCTGGTTTCCCATAGCAGCATATCGGGCTTTCCTGAGGCACCCATCAGAACAAATTTCACCTCCATATGCGAAACTTGCACGTGGGAACTGTGTCAAAACCTCTGGTTAGTAGAAAAATTCAGGACCCTGGTGCCACCGCCCCATTCCAAGGTCCCCATGGACACAAATCCACATTGTGACCCATGCGCAAGAGTCCATTTCAACTCAGCACCCTCGGTTGCTCCCCCAGAGAGCACAGATCAAATCCGTCTTATCGCAGGAGAAAATTGGAATGCGAGGTGGGCAGCCCAGGCATCCATCCTTAGAACCCTGTTCTGGAGTCGTCCCTAGGGGATGTGCTGGCCACCCAACAGGTCTTAATTGTCCAGAAGAAGGAATCCTTGCAGTTTGGAGATTCCCACAACTCCCATCATGGGAAAACCTCCATAGCATTGTGATGCCTTCTTCCCTTCATGAAAGGGCCATCATGGACAGAAACTCCAACCTGAGCCATCATCTGATCCTGCCCTGACTTCAGATGCATGAGATCTCAATTCAGCTCTGCAGAGTGTGCCTGCTGTGCCCTCACCCCAATACCTATGCCTAGGTTGTGTTCTCAGACTTCCGTCCTCACACTCTTGGCCCACAAGCCCTCAGGTTGGCAATTCTGGAGCCACAGTGCAGCACTCTGCCTGCACTCCAGAAGACAAATGTTGCCTTATGGGGCTACCCAGAAACCCCAAATGAGGATCAACCTGAATGCAACTCGACTGTATCCCAATTATACAGTCTACCCTGGGCACTAATGCCCTGTCTGACATAGCCTGATCCTGCACCTCCCGACCAACACCCAGATAGCTGGCCGCACACTAAGCACATCGGTCCCACCATGGTTTTAGTTCGTCATCTCTTCCCAACCTCGTTTTTCAGGTTTCAAAACCTAGACCTTAACTCCAATCACTGCCCAGCGGTGATGCAGAAATCAGAACACCTCCTTCTCCATGGCAAGAATCCTTGTGGTTGGCATGTTTTCCAACGTTCAGAGTAGGAGAAACCAGCATGGCCCATGAGGCCCCGCCCATGCTTGAGAACTGCATTGGGTACAAACAAGCATTGTGAACCTCAGTGTGAGTCCTGTCTTCAAGTAAGGCCTGTCAGTGGCTGTACCAAGAGCCCGCATATGGGGCTTGCCATGCCCCTAGGCTCCCATTCTTTTTTTTTAAAGATTTTATTCATTTATTTGACAGACAGAAATCACAAGTAGGCAGAGAGGCAGGCAGAGAGAGAGGAGGAAGCAGGCTCCCCGCTGAGCAGAGAGCCCGATGCGGGGCTTGATCCCAGTACCCTGGGATCATGACCTGAGCCGAAGGCAGAGGCTTTAACCCACTGAGCCACCCAGGCGCCCCCCTAGGCTCCCATTCTTAATCAGAGGTCGGTTTGTCCATTTGCCCCTCCCCAGGGCTATGCTCTGGTATCCCTCTTTTGGTGGGACACATGAGGTAAAAAAAAAAAAAAAAAAAAAAAAAAAAAACAGATCAGACTCCTCCCATCCCACAGAATCACCCCAAAGTCCTGGGATTGGAAAAATCTCCAGAGAGGGAGACTCGTCCATGGCCCTTGAGGCCACCTCGACATTCCACAGCCATTGGTGACACAAAATCCAGAGACAAAAACCTGGGCAAGCACCTCACACTCACCTTTTGTTCATATCCCAAAAAGTTCTCCTCACAGTCTTTAGATTTGGCCTCCATACCTACGTCCCCAAACCTACGCCAAGTTTGTGTTTTCAGACTTCTGTCCCCACAGCCCTGGCCCACACACCTTCCTGGCTGGGGTCCCTGGAGTGACACCTCAGGACTGTGCATGCCTTCTTCAAGGGTATTCTGCACATTCCATTGGCTACAACCGTACAAAGTAGGAGAAACCTCCAAAGTGCCTTAGGCTTTCCTAATAGAGTCGGCACCCCAGGACAAAGAGGGATGATCTGACACCAGCTGAGGAACTACCTCCACTCAGACCCATAGACAGATGACCCCTGTGAAGAAGATTGAACAGGACAGGCCCCTAGGCCCTAATTGGATCAATTGCTTTGGTTTCCAGGCATCTCCACAGAGGACTGGTTTCCAATACCAGCATAAGGGGGCTTCCTGAAGCACCGATCAGAACACATGTCGTCTCCACATGGGAAACTTGCTTGTTGGGACTGTGTCAAATCCTCAGGTTAGGAGAATCCTTCAGGGTCCCAATGCCACCGCCCCATTCCAAGGTCTTCATGGACACAAACCCATATTATGGACCATCCGCAGGAGAGTCAATTTCAACACATCCCCTTCGGTTGCTCCCCCAGAGCCAGCAGACTGAACTTCTCTTGTCCCAAGGAGAAAATTAGAATATGAAGAAGGCTGCCCAGGCATCAAATTTTAGAACATTGTTCTGGAGTTGTTCCATATGGGACGTCCTTAAGTCATCCAACATGTCTCCATTGTCCTGCAGAAGGAGTTCTAGCGCTTTGGAGCATCTCAAAACTCCAATTGAGGGAAAAACTCCATGGCCTCGTGTTGCCCCACCCCCCTTCCTGAAGGGGCCATCATGGACAGAAACTCCAACCTTCCAACATCTGATCCTAGCCCTGACTTCAGATGCACGACATCTCGATTCACCTCTATAGAGTGTGCATTCAGTGCCCCCACCCCAAACCTATGCCTAGCTTGTGTTCTCAGACTTCAGTTCTCACACTCCGGGTGCACAAGCCTTCCAGTTTGACAATTCTGGAGCCATTATGCAGCACTCTGCCTGCCCTCCAGAATAAAAACATTGACCTCTGGGGCTACCCAGAGACCCTAAATGAGGATCAACCTGCGCACCACCCAACTGTAGCCAATTACATAGTCCATCCTGGGCACTAATGCCCTGCCAAATACAGCTTGACCCCGGACCTCCCGACCGACACCCAGACAGCTAGCCACACACTGAGCACATCAGACCCGCCATGGCCTTATGTTGTCATCTCTTCCCAACCTCAGTTTTCAGGCTTCAGAACCTATATCTTATCTCTAATCACTGCCCAGGGGTGAACATGATGCAGAAATCAGAACTCCTCCTTCCTCATGACAAGAAACCTTGTGTTTGTTATGTTGTCCAATGTTCAGTGTAGGAGAAAACAGCATGGCCCTTGAGGCTTCTCCCATGCTAGAAGGCAGCATTGGGAACAAACACGAATTGTGACTATCAGCGAGAGCCCTGTCCTCAAGTAAATTATCTCAGTGGCTCACCAATAGCCTGCATATGGGGCTTGCCATGCCCCTAGGCCCCCAATCTTAACTAGAGTTCGTGTTGTCCAGTCGCCCCACTCAGGGCTCTTCTCTGGAATTCCTCTTTTGGTGGGACACCTGTGGTAAAAAAAAATAAACAAATAAATAAATAAAATAAAATAAACAAACACCAGAATGGACTCCTCCCATCCAACAGAATGACCCCAAACTCGGGATTGGGCTAAATCGCCAGAGAGTGAGAAACATCCATGTCCCATGAGGACACCCCGACATTCCACGGCTATCATTGACACAGAATCCAGAGACAAAAGCCTGAGCAAGCGCCTCAAAAATTCCCTTTGTTCATATCCCAAAGAGTTCTCTGGACGGTCTGTAGATCGGGCCTGCCATACCTACGTCCTTCTGTCCCCACAACCCTGGCCCACACACTCTCCAGGCTAGGAACCCTGGAGCCAAACCACAAGACTATGCTTGCCCTCTCCAATGGAATTGTGCCCATTCCATTGGCCACAACCATATAAATTAGGAGAAACTTCCTGTTAGGGCCCGTGATCAAAGGAACGAGACTGATACAAAGCGAAGGTCAAGCAAAACTTTATTTCAAACTACCGGTCAGAACTACCTCTTACGAAAAGGCGGTGACGATGAACCCAACAAGGTCACTTCCAAGAAGGCCACTCTGGACGAGGCCGCTCTAGATGACGTTGCTGCTCCACAGATGAGGCCGCTCCATGATTGGAGCCGTTCCCAAGAAGAGGCCACTCCCAAGACAAGGCCACTGCTCAATGAAGTTTCTCCCCGGACAAGGCCGCTCCCAAGAAGAGGCTGTTCTGGACAAGACCATTTCCTGGATGAGGCCACTCCCAATGACGAAGAAGCAACAATGACAAGGAGGACAACCCAGATGACACAGACTCTGCTCCCCACGATGCTACTCTGACCAGGCTTCCACCCGGAGGAAGCTACCACTGCGGACAAGGCCACTTGTGGTTCGGGGTGGCGAGGCATTTTGCAGGGAGGCTGCTGGTGTCTAGGGGCCGTTGGCATCTCAGGGCTGCTTACGCCTCCAGACTGCTGGCATCTAGGGGCTGCAGGTGTCAGGACCGACTGCTGGCCTCTAGGGTCTGTAGGCATCAGGACCGCAGGCGTCGAGGGACCGCTGACAACTGGACCCCAGATGTCTCAGGACCACAGGCGTCGAGGGACCGCTGACAACGGGACCGCAGATGTGTCAGGACCACAGGCGTCGAGGGACCGCTAACAACTGGACCGCAGGCGTCGAGGGACCGCTGACAACTGGACCGCAGATGTCTCAGGACCACAGGCGTCGAGGGACCGCTGACAACTGGACTGCTGGGCCGCCGCCGGAGGCTGGAGGCTGCAGGCGGCGGCTCGGGGCGGCGGAAGGCTGCAGGCTGCAGGCGGCAGCGCTCGGGGCCGCCGCCGGAGGCTGGAAGCTGCAGGCGGCGGCGCTCGGGGCCGCCGCCGGAGGCTGCAGGCTGCAGGCGGCGGCGTTCGGGGCCGCTGCCGGAGGCTGCACGCTGCAGGCGGCGGCGCTCGGGGCCGCCGCCGGAGGCTAGACCGCTGGAAGCTGGAGGCTGGAGGCGGCGGCGCTCGGGGCCGCCGCCAGAGGCTGGAGGCTGGAGGCGGCGGCGCCGGGGGCCGCCGCCGGACGCTGGAGGCTGCAGGCGGTGGCGCTCAGGGCCGACGCCGGAGGCTGCAGGCGGCGGCACTCGGGGCCGCCGCCGGAGGCTAGACCGCCGGAAGCTGGAAGCTGCAGGCGGCTTGGGGCCCGGGGGAGACTGGAGACTGCAAACATGGTTGTAGCTCTTACAAGAGCTGTTACAGCTCTTCTATTCACCGTTGACTCCCCTGCTCTCCGCCGACTTCCACCGCTCTCCGCACCGCTTCACCGCTCTCCGCCGACTTCACCGCTCCTGTAGCAGCCGCTGCTCTCCTGCAGCAGCCCCCCCCTTGACAGCCTGGCAGAGCAACCTTTATGGGGGTGGTTAAGCCCCGCCCCTACACAGGTGGCCAATTGAATTCCAATTTTCCCAGTGGATATACATAAGGCTTACTGATTGGATGTCTCCACGCAGTCTGCCCCACCCTTACATTCAGGGTCCACAAGCAAGTTCCTCTGGGAGGGGCAGACCCTTACATTCCCCCCTTTTCTTTGGAGATTAGTCAAATCCTTGACTTTTCAGATGGTTCTACCTTATATTGAACATATAAGACTAACATTTTATCGCCCCAATTTTCTTTAGTATAGCAACAATACACTCACAGTTTCTTTAGCTTTAGTTTCAGTCTATGGTCAGCAGGGTCTTTTGGCTGCATTTCCCATTTCTGGAGGGCATCCTTACTCTCAGCTCGTTTGACATGACCCGCATGAACCCAGGCCCTGATGCCTTCCACTTTTACTGCCGTGGGGGTGGTTAGGATAACAGTAAATGGTCCCTTCCAATGAGGCTCCAAATTCCCCACTTGATAGCGACGTATCCAAACCAAGTCCCCGGGTTGGTAAGGATGTGGTTCCACCGTCTCTGTTCCAGTATAGGCAGTTTGGATCCCTTCTTTTTAAGACAGACTGTAATGCCTGCAGTGACTGGGGTATAGACTGATCAGTCATTTCTGCTAGGGCAACCTCCTGTAACCTAGGACAGAGCTCCCAAACATTATTTTAAATGGGGTCACCTTGTTTATTACATCGTGCCCTGAGAGTAAAAGGAAGGAGATTTTCTATCCACCGCCAGCCTCCAGAATTAACTTTGTCAAGGTCTTTTCGAGAGTCTGGTTCATTCTCCTTGCTCAGAGCTCTGGGGCCAGTAGGCACACTGTAGTTTCCAGTTAGTGCCTGTGGCCTCGGCCATCTGTAGTGCCTTGGTGAATGCAATCAGCTTTGCTTTTCCACCGAGATCCTATGTGGCAGGGCTGACATCCAGAGTCTCTGCCCAGGAGAAACCATTGCAGCCCCCGCATACCTCTTTTCCACTGACCATGTAACTACTCCCTTCTGTGAACAGAGTCATTTCCGCATCCGGGAGGGGAGTGTCTCTGAGATCCGGCCTTATTCCTGTGACTTGGGTTAAGACCTCCCCACAGTCGTGTGGATGGTCAGCTAGCTCTTCTGGCAGCAGTGTGGCTGGATTTAGCACTGCTGGGGGTCGGAAGGCCACTTTTGGTTCATTGAGGAGAAGGGCCTGATACCCCGTTACTTGGGCGTTCGTCATCCATCGGTCTGGTGGAGTCCGGAGAAGGCCCTTAATCGCGTGTGTGGTGGTTATAACAAGATTTTGGCCCAAAGTTAATTTACTCGCATCCTTAACCAGGAGGGCTGTTGCGGCAATTATGCGGAGGCAAGGAGGGAACCCAGCTGCTACTGGGTCTAGTTTCTTGCTAAGATAGACCACTGGCCTTCACCATGCCCTAGAGTCTGAGTCAAAATTTCTTTAGTCAGCCCTGCCTTCACATACAAGTGGAAGGGCTTGGTAACATCTGGGATGACCAATGCTGGGGCACACAGTAAGGCTCTTTGTAATTCCCGAAATGCTCCTTCTGCCTCAGCTGTCCACACTCTACCATAGTGAGTCCTCCCTTAGCCAGTTCGTAGAGAGGTTGTGCCATCTCCGTGAAGGTAGCATCCACAGCCTGCAGTAGCCCACCATCCCAAGAAATTCCCTCTTGGAGATCAAAGCAAAAGCAACCGGTATTCCCTGGCAGTCTTCCATCCAAGTACTAACCAGGCCCGACCCTGCTTAGCTTCCGAGATCAGACGAGATCGGGCGCGTTCAGGGTGGTATGGCTGTAGACAATCATAAGGTTCTTACCCGATATTCTCAGATGAGTGTACGTGACACCCTATATAACATGGAACCATCCTCCCCTTGCTGGAGGAAGCTGAACTTTCTCATACCCTACTGTTACCTTAATTTGTCCAGGCTTGGTTAGCTACCATATCTCTCTCGTTCATAGTTACATTGGCCCCCGGCCTTCTTGGGCTACTGATGCCTTGTGGTCATACCCATTCTGTACAAAGGAGGAGGTAGTGGAGTGTTTCTAAGTGCTTGAAACAGAATGATGTTTCAGACAGATGGACATGTTGTTCAAAGATGCAGAGGCTGCAGAGAGCCAGCATATTCAGAAACGTGCCAGCAGCTGCACGTGTATCAATCGGGTCAGGTCCCTGGCAGTCTCCGATGGCCAAGATTTGAAGCCTTGACTCCCGAGCTCCTCCCATAGGCCCTTGTGTGACCCATTGAGTCCAGACATCAGAGAAGAGGGACAAGCAGCTCACGGAGCTTCAGAGAGTTTTCTTCCTCTTGGAAGATGGCTTCCTAGACTCAAAGTGGACCCTCAGGCTCTCGTTTTTCTAGGGCTGAGAGCCAACACAGAGGTGCTAAGCAGAGTCCAAATTCATTGCACAGAATTTCCCCTGTTCCATCTCCCAGATTCTGGGCGGAGGAGCCCAGAGAGAACAGCTGTGATCTGCTCTGCCATTGGAGCAGGGCTGTCCCTGGATGCTGTCCTGCTCGTGTCCCTCGTGGGAACTTAGGAGCGTCTTATTTAAGGTCTGTCTGTATAAACCCTGGACTGGGCTACTCCATGGAGTAGATGACCGTTATGCCATATGAAGCCCTGCAAGATTTAGGGTGCAGTCCATTCAGACTCCATAGTGGAAGCGGTGGAGCCATAGAGATACATTCACACAGTCAGGCATTTTCCAGATTCAGACAGGTTGGACATCCTCCCCTTTCGGTATCCCTGGCTAATGGGAGGTGATCAGTCTCCCCTTCCATTCTTTTACGAATGGATTTAGCTCTGACAGTGGCCTTAGGGCTGTTTATCTCTCTTTTACATATCTCCTACTTTTTACATACAGAGTTGCTTTTCTCATTTCCATCAGTCTTAATTACACTTAACAGAATTTTGTACTCTTAGAAATACCTTAACCTCTACTTAAGACTAAATATAAACCAATGGTGAGTTGTTACAACAGAATTCTTTAGATGGCAAATTTATCAATCAGTTAAGCACAGAATGTGTTCACCAGCAGATTTCAAAAGTACAAACCCAGTTCCAGCAAACAGCGCCCTAGCATTTCATCCCATTTGGTTAGGATCTAGATGTCCAACAAATTTAACTCCATTTGTCATTCAAGCAACCCTTCACAGTTTCAGGTTATCAAAGACTTCGGAAGCCACTTTAACAATTACTCATTAAACCCTTGAAACAGACAGTTAACCATCAGCCCAGCCATCCCTTCGCCAACAGACCTCATGTTCCACCTGGGCCCATTCCACTTCAGATGCCATGCTTTCCCTGCCAGCAAGGGGGAGGGGCCAGGCAGTCCACATCGGGCCAGAGAAGGCAAGGAATTCCCCGAAACAAAAGAAGTTTCGGCAGCTGCTTGGGAATATTCCTTAAAGTCTCTGTCTCGAGGTTGGTTCATCCCACAGTACCAGTTCTGCTTATCAAAAGTGGCCCACTAGGCACTTATTTTCCATGCCCGGCTCTAATGAGCATCAGCATTGGACACCTTAGCCCGGCATTTGACTAACTCTAGGTAGCTCGTTATAGCCCTTAACACACAAAATGAGTGAGGGAGAAGCCCCACATCTATTATGAGGAACAGAGAGATGAAAGCTAGCGTCCCCTTACTCTCTGCTTGCCACATTCCTTCAACCATAACAAAACACAATAAACAACAAAAAACTAAAAACAAACAAATAACCACAACCCCAGTGGCCCTCGTCCAGAGCCTGCTGCTGGGGGGGGGGGGACTTCCTTTCCTGAGCCCCATGAGCTTTTTCATATTCTCCTATTATCTTGTTATTTACCTTTCTATTTGTTGTTCCTTTAGAGTTCCTATAACCTTTAAATGGTTTATTGTAATGTATACTTTAAAAGTATGAATTGTGTCCAATCAAGTTCTGGACATTTTCACCATCCTAAATGAAACCCCATTCAAACATTGGTCACTCCCATCTCTTGGCAACCTATCTTAAGTAACTATTAATTTACTTTCTTTTCCTATAGATCTGAGTTTTCTGGACATTTCACATATAAACAGGATCATACATGTAGTCTTTTATCACTGGCTTCTTTAATTTGGCCTAATGTTTTCAAGGGTCATCGATATTATAGCATATATCAGTTGCCTTATAGAGTACAATATAGGTTTCTGATCCTTTTAAAATTTTGTATATTGTATGAGGTAGAAGTTTAACTTCATCCTTTAAAACAGGTGCTTACTGCTATAATTTCCCTTTAAGTACTGTTTTAATGGCATTCCATAAGCTTTGGTGTGTTGTTTTTGTTTTTGTATAGCTCAATGGATTTCCTAATCGGATTTTTCTCTTTGTCCTCCTGACCAAATTTATGGAGTGCATTGATTTCTATGCACTTTTTAATTTACCCAGAGCTTGCCACTGGTGGGGGCTATCTTTATCCCCAACCGTCTAAGGGGACTTGAACACCTCAACTGTCAAAGGGAAGGCAGGAGACTCAAACCCCCCGACCGCCCAGGGGGACTCGAACCCCCCCGACGGCGCAGGGGGACTCGAACCCCCCCGACGGCGCAGGGGGACTCGAACCCCCCCGACGGTGCAGGGGGACTCGAACCCCCCGACCGCCCAGGGGGACTAGAACCCCCTTTCGATCTATCAGCAGAGGGATGGGGCGTCCCCGCATCCACTCCAGCCCTGGGGAGCATGGCTGCGTCCAGCTTCTCCCTGGTGGGCTATACCCTGGAGCTCCAACCAGAGAGACGGATAGGATCCCAATACCTCGGAACCCAATACTTCGAAACCCAATACTTCGAAACCCAATACCTCGAAACCCAATACCTCGAAACTCAATACCTCGAAACCCAATACCTCGAAACCCAATACTTAGAAACCCAATACTTCGAAACCCAATACTTCGAAACCCAATACTTCGAAACCCAATACTTCGAAACCAAATACGTCGAAACCCAATACTTCGAAACCCAATACTTCGAAACCCAATACCTCGAAACCCAATACCTCCGGAGGCTTTCCCTAAAAATTCTGATGCTGGCTCAGTTCTCGTCGTTTGATCCCGGACGAGCCCCCAAATGTTAGGGTCCGTGATCAAAGGAACGAGACTGATACAAAGTGAAGGTCAAGCAAAACTTTATTTTGCGCCAAGCATCAGGAATCAAACTACCGGTCAGAGCTACCTCTTACGAAAAGGCGGTGACGATGAACCCAACAAGGTCACTTCCAAGAAGGCCACTCTGGACGAGGCCGCTCTAGATGACGTTGCTGCTCCACAGATGAGGCCGCTCCATGATTGGAGCCATTCCCAAGAAGAGGCCACTCCCAAGACAAGGCCACTGCTCAATGAAGTTTCTCCCCGGACAAGGCCGCTCCCAAGAAGAGGCTGTTCTGGACAAGACCATTTCCTGGATGAGGCCACTCCCAATGACGAAGAAGCAACAATGACAAGGAGGACAACCCAGATGACACAGACTCTGCTCCCCACGATGCTACTCTGACCAGGCTTCCACCCGGAGGAAGCTACCACTGCGGACAAGGCCACTTGTGGTTCGGGGTGGCGAGGCATTTTGCAGGGAGGCTGCTGGTGTCTAGGGGCCGTTGGCATCTCAGGGCTGCTTACGCCTCCAGACTGCTGGCATCTAGGGGCTGCAGGTGTCAGGACCGACTGCTGGCCTCTAGGGTCTGTAGGCATCAGGACCGCAGGCGTCGAGGGACCGCTGACAACTGGACCCCAGATGTCTCAGGACCACAGGCGTCGAGGGACCGCTGACAACCGGACCGCAGATGTGTCAGGACTGCAGGCGTCGAGGGACCGCTGACAACTGGACCGCAGATGTCTCAGGACCACAGGCGTCGAGGGACCGCTGACAACTGGACCGCAGATGTCTCAGGACCACAGGCGTCGAGGGACCGCTGACAACTGGACTGCTGGGCCGCCGCCGGAGGCTGGAGGCTGCAGGCGGCGACTCGGGGCGGCGGAAAGCTGCAGGCTGCAGGCGGCGGCGCTCGGGGCCGCCTCCGGAGGCTGGAAGCTGCAGGCGGCGGCGCTCGGGGCCGCCGCCGGAGGCTGCAGGCTGCAGGCGGCGGCGCTTGGGGCCGCCGCCGGAGGCTAGACCGCTGGAAGCTGGAGGCTGGAGGCGGCTGTGCTCGGGGCCGCCGCCGGAGGCTGGAAGCTGTAGGCGGCGGCGCTCGGGGCCGCCACCAGAGGCTGCAGGCGGCGGCGCTCGGGGCCGCCGCCGGGGGCTGCAGGCTGCAGGCTGCGGCGCTCGGAGCCGGCGCCGGAGGCTGGAAGCTGCAGGCGGCGGCGCTCGGGGCCGCCGCCAGAGGCTGGAGGCTGGAGGCGGCGGCGCTGGGGGCCGCCGCCGGACGCTGGAGGCTGCAGGCGGCGGCGCTCGGGGCCGACGCCGGAGGCTGCAGGCGGCGGCACTCGGGGCCGCCGCCAGAGGCTAGACCGCCGGAAGCTGGAAGCTGCAGGCGGCTCGAGGCTGCAGGCGGCGGCTTGGGGCCCGGGGGAGACTGGAGACTGCAAACATGGTTGTAGCTCTTACAAGAGCTGTTACAGCTCTTCTATTCACCGTTGACTCCCCTGCTCTCCGCCGACTTCCACCGCTCTCCGCACGGCTTCACCGCTCTCCGCCGACTTCACTGATCTCCACCGACTTCACCGCTCCTGTAGCAGCCGCTGCTCTCCTGCAGCAGCGCCGCCCTTGACAGCCTGGCAGAGCAACCTTTATGGGGGTGGTTAAGCCCCGCCCCTACACAGGTGGCCAATTGAATTCCAATTTTCCCAGTGGATATACATACGGCTTACTGATTGGATGTCTCCACGCAGTCTGCCCCACCCTTACATTCAGGGTCCACAAGCAAGTTCCTCTGGGAGGGGCAGACCCTTACACCTCCAAAGTTCCCGAAGCCATCCCAGTAGTCTAGGCTGCTCAGGACAAACAAGGGCGATCTGACACCAGCTGAGCACCTACTTCCACTCAGACCCATAGACAGATGTCCCCAGAGAAGAAGATTGAACCGGACAGGCCCCTAGGCCCTAATCAGATCCATTGCCTTGGTTTCCAGGCTTATCTCCCCAGAGGCCTGGTTTCCAATATCAGCATATGGGGTTTTCCAGAGGGCCCCATCAGAACACATCTCATCTCCACATGGGAAATGGCTCGTTGTAGCTGTGTCAAAACCTCCGGTTAGGGGAATCATTCAGGGCCCCGTTGCCACTGCACAATTTCAAGGTCTCCATGGACACAAACCCACATTGTAGCCCATTGCAGGATGCTCGGTTACTCCCCCACAGCCAGCAGATTGAACCTGTCTTGTGGCAAGAAGACAATTGGAATGCGATGCAGGCTGCCCAGATATCCATCCTTAGAACCCTCCTCTGGAGTTCTTCCATATGAGAGGTCCTGGAGCCATTCATCAGGTCTCAATTGTCCCGAACAAGGAATCCTTGTGGCTTGGAGCATCTCACAAACCCCATCGTGGGAAAACCTCCTTTGCCCCATGATGCCCTTTACCCTTCATGAAAGGGCTATCATGGATAGAAACTCCAATCTGGGCCACGTCTGATTCCCACCCTGATTCAGATGCACGAGATCTCGACTCAGCTCTACACCATGTGATTGCCGTGCACCCGCCCTGAAACATAAGCCTAACTTCTGTTCTCAGACTTCCATCCTCACACTCTTGGCCCACAAGCCTTCCAGTATGGCAATACCAGAGCCACAATGCAGCACTCCACCTGCCATCCAGAAGAAAAACGTTGCCCTATGGGGCAAACCTGAAACTCCAAATGAGGATCAACCTGCACACAACACAACTAGTCCCCAATTATACAGTCTACCATGGGCACTAGTGTCCTGACTGACACACCCTAAGCCATGACCTCCCGACCCACACCCAGTCAGCTGGCCGCACACTGAGAACATCGGACCTGCCATGGCCTTAGGTTGTCATCTCATCCCAACCTCAGTTTTCAGGCTTCAGAACCTAGACCTAATCACCAATCACTGCCCAGGGTTGAACATGATGCAGAAATCAGAACTCCTTCCCCATGGCAAGAAACCTTGTGGTTGGCATGTTGTCCAACGTTCAGAGTAGTTGAAACCAGTGTGGCCCATGAGGTCCCGCCCATGTTTGAGGGCCGTGTTGCTCACAAACACGCATTGTGACCCTCAGCGTGAGCCCAGTCCTCAAGTAAGGCCTCTTAGTGGCTGGATCAAGAGACGGCATATTGGGCTTGCCATGTGGCTAGTCCCCAATTTTTAACCAGATTTCGGGTTGTCCATTCGCCCCTCCCCAGAGCTCTGCTTTGAAATCCCTCTTTTTGTGGGACACCTGAGGTTAAAAAAAAAAAAAAAAACTGAAAGGACTCCTCCCTTCCCACAGATTGACCCAAAACAATTGGGATCGGGCCAAATCCATAGAGAGGAAGACTCGTCCATGGCCCATGAGGCCTCCCCGACATTCCACGGCCATCGTTGACACAAAATCCAGAGACAAAAGCCTGAACAAGTGCCGCACACTCGCTTTCTTCATATCCCGAAGAGTTCTCCTCATGGTCTGTAGATCGGGCCTGCCATACCTTCGTTCCCATACCTAAGCTGAGTTTGTGTTTTCAGACTTCTGTCCCCACAGTCCTGGCCCACACACCCTCCAGGCTGGGGCCCCTGGAGCCACACATCAGGACTGTGCCTGCCCACTCCACGGGAATTCTGCCCATTCCATTGTCCACAATCATACAAATTAGGAGAAGCCTCCAAACTCCCCTAGGCCATCCCAGTAGTTTAGGCTGCCCAGGACAAACAAGGGCGGTCTGACACCTGCTGATACCAAAGATGATGTCCCCAAGGAAGAAGATTGAACCAGACAGACCCCTAGGCCCTAATCGGGATCCAATATTTTGGTTTCCAGGTATCTCTCCTCAGAGGCCTGGTTTCCAATATCAGCATATGGGAGTTTCCTGAAGATTGGTTGCTTTAGTGCCGCCAGGGCAAAAACACGCATTGGGACTCTCAGCGTGAGGTCTGTCCTCAAGTAAGGCCTTTTAGAGGCTGGACCAAGGGATGGCATATTGGACTTGCCATCCCGCTAGGCCACAATCTTTAACTAGAGGTCGGGCTGTCCAGTCTCCCCTCACCAGGGCTCTGCTCAGGAATCCCTCTTTTGGTGGGACACCTGGGATAACAAGACAGAAATGACTCAACGCATCCTACCCATTGACCAAAAACTCTTGGGAACGTGCCAAATACATAGAGAGGGACTCATCCATGGACTTTGAAACCTCCCCGATATTCCATGGCCATTGCTGACACAAAATCCAGAGACAAAAGCCTGAGCCAGCGCCACACACTCGCTATTTGTTCATATCCCAAGCAGTTCTCCTCATGGTCTGTAGATCGGCTTGCCATACCTACATCCACAAACCTAAGCCGAGTTTGTGTTTTCAGACTTCTGTCCTCACATCCCTGACCCACAAACTCTCCATTCTTGGGCCCTTGGATCCACACCTCAAAACTGTGCCTTCCCTTTCCAAAAGAATTCTGCCCATTCCGGAGGGAGGAGTCAAGATGGCGGAGAAGTAGCAGGCTGAGACTACTTCAGCTAGCAGGAGATCAGCTAGAGAGCTTATCTAAAGATTGCAAACACCTGCAAATCCATCGGCAGATGGAAGAGAAGAAGAACAGCAATTCTAGAAACAGAAAAACAACCACTTTCTAAAAGGTAGGACTGGCGGAGAAGTGAATCCAAAGCTACGGGAAGATAGACCCCGGGGGGAGGGGCCGGCTCCCAGCAAGCGGCGGAGCAACGGAGCACAAAATCAGGACTTTTAAAAGTCTGTTCCGCTGAGGGGCATCGCTCCAGAGGCTAAACCAGGGCAAAGCCCACGCGAGGTTGGCATGGCCGCAGGTCTCGCAGGGTCACAGAAGGATCAGGGGTGTCTGAGTGTTGCAGAGCTTGCGGATATTGGAATGGGAACGCCGGCTACAGAGACAGTAAGCTCACAACTCGGTGTTGCCTTGAACCGGTCACAGGCTCGGTGAGCTCCGAGCGCGGCCGGAGGTTAGGCAGACGGGAGTTATTAGGAGCTGTTTGCTGAGGGCGCACTGGGGAGCGGGGCCCCGGTCTCTCGGCTCCTCCGGGCCGGAGACCAGTAGGCCGCCATTTGTATTCCCGTCCTCTGGAACTCTACGGAAAACGCTCAGGGAACAAAAGCTCCTGAAAGCAAAGCCCAGCAGATCACTCATCCTGGCCCCTGGAAAGGGCGGTGCAATTCCGCCTAGAGCAAAGACACATGAAAATCACTACAACAGGCCCCTCACCCAGAAGATCAACAAGAAATCCAGCAAGACCAAGTTCACCTACCAAGGAGTGCAGTTTCAATATGAAGGAGAGCAGCAGAATTCCAGAGGAGGAGAAAACAAACCACAGAAATCATGGCCTTCTACATGTGATTCTTTAGTCTTGCAGTTAATTTAATTTTTTTCTTTTTCATTTTTTTCTATTCTTCTGCTACAATTTTTTTTAACTTTTACCCTTTTCTTTTTTAACGTTTTTTAACTAGTTTATCTAATATATATATATATATATTTTTTTTTTCTTTTTTATACTTTTCTTTATTCGTTTCTTTTTTTTAATTCTTTTTTTTTCTTTTTTTTTTTCGTTCTTTCTTTTTGAACCTCTTTTTATCCCCAAATAAGAAGAGATCCCAATCAGAAGAGATTGGGAGATCCCAATCAAAGAGTTCCCAATCAGAGGAGATCCCTCACCCAATCGTGAGGGGGGAGATCCCCCCTCACGATTTGGGATCTCTTCTGATTTGGTTAAAGCATATATTCCTGGGATTGTTGCCACCCTTTTAGTATTTTACTTGCTCCTTCATATACTCTTAGCTGGACAAAATGACAAGGCGGAAAAATTAACAACAAAAAAAAGAACAAGAGGCAGTACCAAAGGCTAGGGAAATAATCAATGCGGACATTGGTAATATGTCAGATCTAGAGTTCAAAATAACAATTCTCAAGGTTATAGCCGGGCTTGAAAAAGGCATGGAAGATATTAGAGAAACCCTCTCCAAGGATATAAAAGCCCTTTCTGGAGAAATAAAAGAACTAAAATCCAACCAAGTTGAAATCAAAAAAGCTATTAATGAGGTTCAATAAAAAATGGAGGCTCTCACTGCTAGGATAAATGAGGCAGAAGAAAGAATTAGCGATATAGAAGACCAAATGACAGAGAATAAAGAAGCTGAGCAAAAGAGGGAAAAACAGCTACTGGACCATGAGGGGAGAATTCGAGAGATAAGTGACACCGTAAGACGAAACAACATTAAAATAATTGGGATTCCAGAAGAAGAAAGAGAGAGGGGAGCAGAAGGTATATTGGAGAGAATTTTGGGGAGAATTTCCCCAATATGGCAAAGGGAACGAGCATCAAAATTCAGGAGGTTCAGAGAACGCCCCTCAAAATCAATAAGAATAGGCCCACACCCCGTCACCTAATAGTAAAATTTACAAGCCTTAGTGACAAAGAGAAAATCCTGAAAGCAGCCCGGGAAAAGAAGTCTGTAACATACAATGGTAAAAGTATTAGATTGGCAGCTGACTTATCCACAGAGACCTGGCAGGCCAGAAAGAGCTGGCATGATATTTTCAGAGCACTAAACGAGAAAAACATGCAGCCAGGAATACTATATCCAGCTAGGATATCATTGAAAATAGAAGGAGAGATTAAAAGCTTCCAGGACAAACAAAAACTGAAAGAATTTGCAAACACCAAACCAGCTCTACAGGAAATACTGAAAGGTGTCCTCTAAGCAAAGAGAGAGCCTACAAGTGGTAGATCAGAAAGGAACAGAGACAATATACAGTAACACTCACCTTACAGGCAATACAGTGGCACTAAAATCTTATCTCTCAATAGTTACCCTGAATGTTAATGGCCTAAATGCCCCAATCAAAAGACACAGGGTATCAGAATGGATAAAAAAACAAAACCCATCTATATGTTGCCTCCAAAAAACTCATTTTAAACCCGAAGACACTTCCAGACTTAAAGTGAGGGGGTGGAAAAGAATTTACCATGCTAATGGACATCAGAAAAAAGCAGGAGTGGCAATCCTTATATCAGATCAATTAGATTTTAAGCCAAAGACTATAATAAGAGATGAGGAAGGACACTATATCATACTCAAAGGGTCTGTCCAACAAGAAGATCTAACAATTTTAAATATCTATGCCCCCAACGTGGGCGCAGCCAACTATATAAACCAATTAATAACAAAATCAAAGAAACACATCAACAATAATACAATAATAGTAGGGGACTTTAACACTCCCCTCACTGAAATGGACAAATCATCCAAGCAAAAGATCAACAGGGAAATAAAGGCCTTAAATGATACACTGGATGAGATGGACATCACAGATATATTCAGAACATTTCATCCCAAAGCAACAGAATACACATTCTTCTCTAGTGCACATGGAACATTGTCCAGAATAGATCACATCCTCGGTCCTAAATCAGGACTCAACCGGTATCAAATATTTGGAATCATTCCTTGCATATTTTCAGACCACAATGCTCTGAAGCTAGAACTCAACCACAAGAGGAAGTTTGGAAAGAACACAAATACATGGAGACTAAACAGCATCCTTCTAAAGAATGAATGGGTCAACCGGGAAATTAAAGAAGAATTGAAAAAAATCATGGAAACAAATGATAATGAAAATACAACGGTTCATAATCTGTGGGAAACAACAAAGGCAGTCCTGAGAGGAAAATATATAGCGGTACAAGCTTTTCTCAAGAAACAAGAAAGGTCTCAGGTACACAACCTAACCCTACACCTAAAGGAGCTGGAGAA
Source organism: Neogale vison (assembly GCF_020171115.1). NCBI lineage: Eukaryota > Metazoa > Chordata > Mammalia > Carnivora > Mustelidae > Neogale > Neogale vison. Next base: position 121,917,627 of record NC_058092.1, on the reverse strand, counting down.
AGAACAAGAAAGAAACCCTAAGCCCAGCAGGAGAAGAGAAATCATAAAGATCAGAGCAGAAATCAATGAAATAGAAACCAAAAAAACAATAGAACAAATCAACCAAACTAGGAGCTGGTTCTTTGAAAGAATTAATAAAATTGATAAACCCTTGGCCAGACTTATCAAAAAGAAAAGAGAAAGGACCCAAATAAATAAAATCATGAATGAAAGAGGAGAGATCACAACTAACACCAAAGAAATACAAACTATTATAAGAACATACCATGAGCAACTCTACGCCAAAAAATTTGACAATCTGGAAGAAATGGATGCATTCCTAGAAACATATAAACTACCAAAATTGAACCAGGAAGAAATAGAAAGCCTGAACAGACCCATAACGAGTAAGGATATTGAAACAGTCATTAAAAATCTCCAAACAAACAAAAGCCCAGGGCCAGATGGCTTCCCGGGGAATTCTACCAAACATTTAATGAAGAACTAATTCCTATTCTCCTGAAACTGTTCCAAAAAATAGAAATGGAAGGAAAACTCCCAAACTCATTTTATGAGGCCAGCATCACCTTGATCGCAAAAACAGACAAGGATCCCAGCAAAAAAGAGAGCTATAGACCAATATCCTTGATGAACACAGATGAAAAAATTCTCACCAAAATACTAGCCAATAGGATTCAACAATACATTAAAAGGATTATTCACCACGACCAAGTGGGATTTATCCCAGGGCTACAAGGTAGGTTCAACATCCGCAAATCAGTCAATGTGATACAACACATCAATAAAAGAAAGAACAAGAACCATATGATACTCTCAATAGATGCTGAGAAAGCATTTGACATAGTACAGCATCCCTTCCTGATCAAAACTCTTCAAAGTGTAGGGATAGAGGGCACATACCTCAATATCATCAAAGCCATCTATGAAAACCCACCGCAAATATCATTCTCAATGGAGAAAAACTGAAAGCTTTTCCACTAAGGTCAGGAACACGGCAGGGATGTCCATTATCACCACTGCTATTCAACATAGTAGTAGAAGTCCTAGCCTCAGCAATCAGACAACAAAAGGAAATTAAAGGCATCCAAATCGGCAAAGAAGAAGTCAAATTATCACTCTTCGCAGATGATATGATACTCTATGTGGAAAACCCAAAAGACTCCACTCCAAAACTGCTAGAACTTATACAGGAATTCAGTAAAGTGTCAGGATATAAGATCAATGCACAGAAATCAGTTGCATTTCTCTACACCAACAACAAGACAGAAGAAAGAGAAATTAAGGAGTCAATCCCATTTACAATTGCACCCCAAACCATAAGATACCTAGGAATAAACCTATCCAAAGAGGCTAAGAATCTATACTCAGAAAACTATAAAGTACTCATGAAAGGAATTGAGGAAGACACAAAGAAATGGAAAAATGTTCCATTCTCCTGGATTGGAAGAATAAATATTGTGAAAATGTCTATGCTACCTAAAGCAATCTACACATTTAATGCAATTCCTATCAAAGTACCATCTATCTTTTTCAAAGAAATGGAACAAATAATTTTAAAATTAATATGGAACCAGAAAAGACCTCGAATAGCCAAAGGGATATTGAAAAAGAAAGCCAAAGTTGGTGGCATCACAATTCTGGACTTCAAGCTCTATTACAAAGCTGTCATCATCAAGACAGCATGGTACTGGCACAAAAACAGACACATAGACCAATGGAACAGAATAGAGAGCCCAGAAATAGACCCTCAACTCTATGGTCAACTAATCTTCGACAAAGCAGGGAAGAATGTCCAATGGAAAAAAGACAGCCTCTTCAATAAATGGTGTTGGGAAAATTGGACAGCCACGTGCAGAAAAATGAAATTGGACCATTTCCTTACACCACACACAAAAATAGATTCAAAATGGATTAAGGTCCTCAATGTGAGAAAGGAATCCTTCAAAATCCTTGAGGAGAACACAGGCAGCAACCTCTTCGACCTCAGCCGCAGCAACATCTTCCTAGGAACATCGCCAAAGGCAAGGGAAGCAAAGGCAAAAAATGAACTTTTGGGATTTCATCAAAATCAAAAGCTTTTGCACAGCAAAGGAAACAGTTAACAAAACCAAAGGACAACTGACAGAATGGGAGAAGATATTTGCAAACGACATATCAAATAAAGGACTAGTGTCCAAAATCTATAAAGAACTTAACAAACTCAACACCCAAAGAACAAATAATCCAATCAAGAAATGGGCAGAGGACATGAACAGACGTTTCTGCAAAGAAGACATCCAGATGGCCAACAGACACATGAAAAATTGCTCCATATCACTCGGCATCAGGGAAATACAAATCAAAACCACAATGAGATATCACCTCACACCAGTCAGAATAGCTAAAATCAACAAGTCAGGAAATGACAGATGCTGGCGAGGATGCGGAGAAAGGGGAACCCTCCTACACTGTTGGTGGGAATGCAAGCTGGTGCAACCACTCTGGAAAACAGCATGGAGGTTCCTCAAAATGTTGAAAATTCAACTTCCCTATGACCCAGCAATTGCACTACTGGGAATTTACCCTAAAGATACAAACGTAGTGATCCAAAGGGGCACGTGCACCCGAATGTTTATAGCAGCAATGTCCACAATAGCCAAACTATGGAAAGAACCTAGATGTCCATCAACAGATGAATGGATCAAGAAGATTTGGTATATATACACAATGGAATACTATGCAGCCATCAAAAGAAACGAAATCATGCCATTTGCGACAACATGGATGGAACTAGAGCGTATCATGCTTAGCGAAATAAGTCAAGCGGAGAAAGACAAATATCATATGATCTCCCTGATATGAGGAAGTGGTGATGCAACATGGGGGCTTAAGTGGGTAGGAGAAGAATCCATGAAACAAGATGGGATAGGGATGGAGACAAACCATAAGTGACTCTTAATCTCACGAAACAAACTGTGGGTTGCTGGGGGGAGGGGGTTTGGGAGAAGTGGCGTAGGGTTATGGACATAGGGGAGGGTATGTGCTTTTGGGTAAATTGGAAGGGGAGATGAACCATGAGAGACTATGGACTCTGAAAAACAATTTGAGGGGTTTGAAGTGGCGGGGGGGGTGGGAGGTTGGGGTACCAGGTCGTGGGTATTATAGAGGACACAGCTTGCATGGAGCACTGGGTGTGGTGAAAAAATAATGAATACTGTTTTTCTGAAAATAAATAAATTGGAAAAAAAAAGCCTGAGCGACTACCTTCCACTCGCCCTTTTTTCATATCCAGAGGAGCTCCCTTCACGGACTGGAGATCAGACCTGCCATAACCTTGGCCCCAAACCTGAGCCAAGTTTGTGTCTTCGGAGATCTGTCTCTACAGCCCTGGCACACATAGCTTCCAGGAGGGGTGCTCTGGAACCATATCACAGGACTGTGCCTGCTCTCTCCTAGGACACTGTGCCCATTCCATTGGCCACAATCATACAGAATAGGAGATACCACAAGGGCCCCAAGGACATCCAACTACTGTATGCTGCCCCTGGACGAATAGGGGCATTATGACACAAGATGAGCAACTACCTCCATGCAGGCATACAGACAGGTGTCCACAGAGACAGAAGATTGAACCGCTCAGGCCCCAAGGCCCTAATCTGAACTCTTGCTTTGGTTTCCAGGTGTCACTCCTCAGAGGCCTGGGTTCGAAGACCTGCATATGGGATTTTCCTGAGGCATCAAACAGAACACCTCTCCTCTCCACATGGGAAGCTTCCTTGTTGGAGCTGTGTCAAACCCTTCAGGTTGGAGAATCCTGCAAAGACCCTGAGCTACCACCACATTCCAAGGTCTCCATTGCCATCAACACACATTATGACCCATCCTCAGGAGAAGCCATTTCAACTCAGCCCTTTGGGTAGCTCGCCCAAGAGCCCGCAGATTTAGCCTGCCTTGTCCCTACAAAACAGTGGGAATATGAGGTGGCATTTCCAGGCATGCATGCTTAGACCCCTGCTCTCGAGTCTTTCCATACGGGGCATACTGGAACCATCAAATAGGACTCGACTGTCCTGCAGAAGGAAACCTTGAGATTTAGAGTAGCTCACAACTCCCATCCTAGGGAAACCTCCCTGGCCTCATGAAGCCCCAACCCCCATCAGGAATGGGCCCTCATGGACACAAACTCTAACCTCAGGCAACATCTCATACTCGCCCTGACCTCAGATGCAGGAGATCTCGATTCAGCCTCTGTAGATTGGGCCTGCCATGCCCTCAGCCCCAAACCTAATATTAGCTTGTGTTTTCAGACTTCCTTCCTCACACTCCTGGCAAACAATCCCTCCAGACTGGGAATTCTGGAAGCACAATGCAGCCCTCTGGATGCACACCAGAAGAAAAACAGTGCCCTACGGGACTCTCCAGAAACCCCAAATGAGGATCGACCTACTTGGGCCTTGACCACACCCCAATTGGATAGGCTCCCCTGGCACTAATGCTCTGTCTGACACAGCCTGAGGCCAGATGTCTCGACAGACAAGGAGACATCTGGCCCCACACCCAGCACATCGGACACGCCATGGCCTTAGGCTGTCATCTATTCTCAACCTGGCTTTTCAGACATCTGAACGTAGACATTATATCAAATCCCCACACAGTTGGGTACCTGAAGCATAAATTATAACTCCTCCTTCCCCATGGCTGTAAAGCTTTCTATTGGCATGGAGTCACACCAGGGTAGGAGAAACCTTCATGGCCCCTGATGCCACACCCAAACTTGAGTGCCGCCTTGGGCACAAACTCCCATTGTGACCCTCAGCGTGAGCCCCATGTCCAAGTAAGGCCTCTCAGTGCCTGGAACAAGAGCCCACATATGGGGCTCGCCAAGCCACCGAGCTCCCAGTTTTCACCAGTGTCCGAGTTTTCCAGTCGCTAGTTCATGGGGCTCTGCTTGGAATCCCTCTCTTGGGAAGACACCTGAGCCAGACAACAGTACTCCACCCTTCCCACAAAATGACCCCAAACTCTTGGGAACTGGGCCAAATCCCCAGAGAGGGATACTCGTCCATAGACGCAGAGGCCACCCCTACAATCCACGGCTATCCTGGACGCAACATCCAGAGACAAAAGCCTGAAGGAACGCCTCCCACTCGCCCTTTTTTCATAAGCGAAGGAGCTCCCCTCTCGGTCTGCAGATACGGCCTGCCATACCCTCGGTGCCACACCTAAGCTGAGGTTGTGTTTTCAGACTTCTGTGCCCACAGCCTGGACCCACACACCCTCCAGGCTAGGGCCTATGGAGCCACACCAAAAACTGTGCCTGTCCTCTCCAAGGAAACTGTGCCCAATCCATTGACCACAACCCTACTGGTTAGGAAAAACCTCCAAGGCCCCTGAGGCCATCCCAATAGTGTAGGCTGCCCTGGACTAGGAGGGGCACTCTGACACCATCTGAGCAACTATCTCCAGTTAGACACTCAGACAGTGTCCCCAGAGACAGAAGATTGAAACGGACAGGCCCCTAGGCCCTAATCTGAACCCTAGCTTTGGTTTCCAGATATCGCTGCTCAGAGGACTGGTTTTGAAGACCAGCATATGGGGCTTATCTGAGGCACCAAACCGAAACTCTCTTGTCTCCACATGGGGAGCTTTCTTATGGAAGCTGTATCAAACCCTTCAGGTAGGCAAATTCTGCAGGGCCCCTGAACCACCAGCACATTCCTAGGTCTCCATGGACACAAACCCACTTTATGACACATCCTCATGAGTGTCCATTTCAACTCAGCCCCCTGGGTAGCTTAACCCTGAGCCAGCAGATCAAACATGTCTTGTCGCTAATGGCCAATGGGAATGCGAGGCATGCTATACAAGGATCCATCCTTCGAACCCTGCTCTCCAGTCCTTCCATATGGGACGTCCTGGTGCCATCCAACAGGACTCAACTGTCACGCAGAAGGAAACCTTGTGGTTTGGAGCAACCTCCAAACTCAGCATGGGAAAACTTCCTTGGCCTCATGAGGCCCCTGCTTCATGAAGGTGCCCTCATGGACACAAACTCCAGCCTCAGCCAACGTCTGATCCTCACCCTGACTTCAAATGCAGGAAATTTCGATTCAGCCTCTGCAGAGTGGGCCTGCCGTGCCCTTGGCTCCAAACCTCACCCTACCTTTTGTTTTCAGCATTCTGTCCTCACAATTCTGGCCCACAAGCCCTCCCGATTGGGAGTTCTGGGGCCACAAAGAAGCACTCTGCCTGCCCCCCAGAAAACAAACAAACAAACAAACAAAAAACATTGTCTATGGCATTCCCCAGAAACCCAAAATAAAATCAACCTGCTCGGCCCTCAGCAACACCTCAATTGCATAGGCTACCCTAAGCACTAATGCTCTGTCTTACATAGCCTGAGCCCAGACCTTCTGATAGACACCGAGACAGCTGGCCACACACCCAGCACATCGGACCTGCCATGGTCTGAGGCCATTCATCCCTTCTCATTGACCTGTGTGTCTTCCTGGAGGTATGTTCTGAGGCTATGTCAGACTGTGCATTTTTTCCAGAGCGGCCTAGGAAATTGGGGTGGTCTTAGGAACCTTGGAGGTTTCTCCTAAGCTGGTGGGTTTGGGAAACTGAGATGGCCTGAGATTCCTCAGGAGAGCAGGCCCAGTGGTGTGGTGTGGTCCTGGAGGCCCCATCCTAGAGAGCATATGGGTCAGGAATTTGGGTCCAAAGTCTTCAGACACAAACTCGGGTAAGAGTTAGGGGCGAGGTGATTGCAGACCCGATCTGCAGATCCTGAGGGCATCACCTCAGGATTTGAAATTCGGACGGCTGGGAGGCAGGAGCACAGGCTTTTCTGTCTGACTTTTTTGTCTAAGATGGCCACAAAATGGAGAGGTGGCCTCTTGGGTCCATGTGATATTCTACTTCTCTGGGAATTCTGCCCAGCACCCATGAGTTTGGTGTCTTTCTGGGGGATGGGGGGAGCTCGGTTTTCGTGTCAGGGGTCCCATTCAAACAGGTATTCCAGGGATGGGTTCTGTGTCCAGGAGCCTGGATCACCCCAACAAGGCTTAGGATTTGGGCCTAGGGGCATGACAGGCCCGCTCTATGTTCACCTGGTATAGCTCCCGAGGGGGCTTGTTGGAAATGGGTCTCAAGCTGAGGGTCAGAATGCCTGTTTGTGCCCAGATGCTAATGCTGAGTGGGCGTGGTCTCACGGGCCATGCACTTGGCTCCCACTCTGAGGGTTGGACAGCCATCTCAACATTCAGTTTTTCTGCCATGGGGAAGGAGGTGTATTTGTTTTGTGCTTCAGGGTCCGCCATGGGCAGGAATTTGAGCTAAGTTCTGGGACAGGTACCTGAATACCCAGTTGCTTCGAGATGAAGTCTTCAGGCTAAGGCAGGGCCCACCTACCGGATATGGGGCCTGCTGTCTGGGTGGCTGACAGGAGGTCGGGCTCGAGGTGTGTGAGACAGAGAATTCGTACAGAGGGTGGCCTATGATATTGGGGTGCCATTGAGAGCTGTGCAACTGGATCCTCATGTGGGGTTTCTGTGAAGACCCTTAGGGCACTTCTTTCTGGTGAGCAGGCAGATTGCTGCATTATGGCTCCAGAATACCCAAGATGGAGGACTTGCAGGCGAAGAGTGTGAGGACAGAAGTCTGAAAACACAAGCTACGGTTAAGCTCAGTGCCGAGCACATGTCCGTCCCAATGGACAGCAGTTGTTTCGAGATCTCCAGCATCTGGGCGCAGGTCAGATGTCTGCTCATGCTGGAGTTTGTATCCCTGATGGCCAACAAATGGTGGGGTGGCCTCAAGAATTCTTGGAGGTTTTTCCAATCTGGATCTTGTGAGCTGTTCCAAAAATCAAGGTGTCCTATTGCGGGACAGGAGAAGTCTGCTTACAGGTCTCCAGGGTCCCCCATATGGAAGATTCGATAGCAGAGCTCTCTGAATGGAGGCCTGGGAATCCAATCTCGCGTAACCATTGCAGCTGAGGAACAGGGCAGGCTTGATCCAATGACACTGATTCCAAGTTCTAAGTGATCTGCGTTGACGGAAGTTCTCAGTCTAATGGGTCCCAATGCTGCTTGGTGTCCTGGGAGACCTTAGAATGTGGTGGCAGCTCTCCATTCTCACATGGCCACCTGCATGTGGGCCATGCAGGATTCTCTATCCTGAGGATTAGACCCAGTACGCAGGAGCCAGGTTCTCTTCTCGGGACTGAAGGTGTTCTTTTCTATGGCTCACGGACCACAGGTAGGACTATATGTTGAATTTCCAGAATAGGCCTCTGGGGAGAAAGGCCTCAAAACCTAAGCTAGGATTATGATGAGGCTTTAGGGGCAAGGCAGGTTCAATATTTGGACTCAGTGCCATTGACCTGAGAGTCATCCTGGAGGTAGGTGATGAGGCTGTGTCAGGCTGTGCATTTTTTCCAGAGCGGCCTATAAAATTGGGGTGGACTCAGGAGCCTTGCAGTTTTCTCCTAATCTGGACGTTTTTGGAAACTGAAATGGGCAGAGTTTCCTCAGGAGACATGCCCAGTGATGTTGTGTGGTTCTCGAGGTCCCATCCTGGAAGGCATGTTGGTCAGGACTTTGGGACAAAAGACTTGAGACACAAACTCGGGTAAGAGTTAGGAGCGAGGTGATGGCAGTCCCGATCTGCAGACCCTGAGGAAAGCTCCTCGGGATTTGAAATTCAGGTGGCTGAGAGGGAGGATCACAGGCTTTTCTGTCTGGATTGTGTGTCTAGGATGGCCACAAAATGGAGGGGTGACCTCATGGGTCCATGAGATATTCTTCCACTCTGGGGATTCTGCTTGGAACCCAAGAGTATGATGTGTTTCTGAGGAAAAGGACAACACTGTTTTCCATCTCAGGGGTCCTGATCAAACAGGGATTCCAGAGATGGGTTCTGGGTCCAGGCACCTCGAAAACCCAACCAAGGCTTCGGTTTTGGGCTTACGGGCATGACAGGCCCGCTCTGTTGGATCCTGGTCCAGCTCCCAAGGGGACCATTTGAAAAGGGGTCTCATTCTGAGGGTCACAGCTGCCTAGCTTCATATCCTGTGTGGGCGTGGTCTCATGGGCCATGCACTTGGCTCTCACTCTGAGGGTTGGACAGCCATGTCAACATTCAGTTTTCTGGCCATGGGGAAGGAGGATTACTCTTTTGTGCTTCAAGATCCCCTATGGGCAGGAATTTGAGTTGGGTCTGGGACAGATAACTGAATACTCAGGATGGTTCGATATGATGACCTCGGGCCAAGGCTGGACCCACCTGCAGGATATGGGGCCCACTATCTGGGTGGCTGACAGGAGGTCAGGGATTGGGCTGTGTCAGACAGAGCATTTGTGCAGAGTTCGGCCTATTATATTGGGGTGCCATTGAGGGCCGTGCAGGAGGATCCTCATGTTGGTTTCTGCAAAGAGCCATAGGGCACTTCTTCTTTCTGGTGGGCAGGCAGAAGGCTGCATTGTGGCTCCAGAATTCCCAATATGGAGGGCTTGCAGGCGAGGAGTGTGAGGACAGAAGTCTGGAAACACAAGCCACGGATAAGCTCAGTGCCCAGCACATGGCCATTCCAATGAGCAGTGGTTGTTTCGAGATCCCAGAGCGCTTAACCACATGTCCTCCAGGATGGGTCCTGAGTATGGGCACCTGAGTATGGGCGAGGGTCAGATGTTTGCTCACACTGGAGTTTGTATCCATGATGGTCAACGAACTGTGGCATGGCCTCAAGAATTCTTGGAGGTTTTCCCAAGCAGGACCTTGTGAGCTGCTCCAAACAGCAAAGTGTCCTACTGTGGGACAGGGGAAGTCCGCTTAGAGGGCTCCAGGATTCCCCACATGGAAAGATTCGAGAACAGAGCTCTCTGAATGGAGGCATGGGAAGCCTTCCTTGCATTACCATTGCAGCCGATGAACAGGGCAGGCTTGCTCCGCTGGTTCTGGTTCCAATTTCCAAGTGATCTAAGTTGAATGATGTTCTCAGTCTAACGAGTCACAATGCTGCTTGTTGTCCAGGCACCTCGAAAACCCAACCAAGGCTTCGGTTTTGGGCTTACGGGCATGACAGGTTGTCCAGGGAGACCTTAAAATGTGGTGGTGGGTCTGCGGCCATGCAGGATTCTCCTACCTGAGGGCTAGACCCCGTTTCCAGGAGCCAGGTTTCCTTCTTGGGACAGGAGGGGTTCTCTTGTATGGCTCAAAGACAATGCGTTAGATCATATGTTGTATTTCCAGAACAGGCCTCTGGGCACAGAGGCCTGAATACCTAGGCTAGGGTTCTGATGAGGTTGTAGGGGCGTGTCATGTTCAACCTTCGGACTCAGGGCCATTGACCTGCGTGTCTTCCTGGAGGTAGGTGCTGAGGCTGTGTCAGACTGTGCATTTTTTCCAGAGTGGCCTATGAAATTGGGGTGGGCTCAGGGGCCTTGCAGGTTTCTCCTAATGTGAAGGGTTTGGGCAACTGAGACGGGCAGGGTTCCTCCAGAGAGCAGGCCCAGTGAGGTAGTGTGGTTCTGGTGGACCCATCCTGGAGGACATGTGGTTAAGCGCTCTGGGACTAAAAAGTCTTCTGACACAAAATTGGGTTAAGAGTTAACGGCGAGTTGATGGCAGGCCCAATCTGCAGACCCTGGGGGCAGGTGCACGGGATTTGAAATTCGTGCGGCTAGGAGGCGGAAGCAAAGGATTTTCTGTCTGGATTGTGTCTAGGATGGCCTTGGAATAGTGGGGTGTCCTCATGTGTCCATGTGATATTCTACCTCTTTGGGGTTTTTGACCGGCACCCAAGAGTCTCGTGTCTTACTGGGGGAAGGAGAGAGCGCGGGTTACCGTGTCAGGTTTCCTGTCAAAACTGGGATTCCAGAGATGGTTCTGGGTCCTCGTACCTGGATAACCTCACAAAGGCTTAGGATTTGGGCCTAGGGATGACAGGCCCGCTTTGTGGGGCCCTGGTCAAGCTTCCACAGGGACTTGTTGGAAATGGGTCTCAGGGTGAGGGTCACAATGCCTGTTTGTGGCCAGCTGCCCAGCGTTGTCTCTTGTTCCATGCACCTGGATCCCAATCTGAGGGTTGGACCACCATCTCAACATTTAGTTTTCCTGCCATGGGGAAGGAGAAGTACTCTTTTGTGATTCAGGTTCCCCCATGCACAGGAATTTGAGCTATGTTCAGGGCAGGTACGTGAATACAAAGGTTGGTTCAAGATGAAGGACTCAGGTCAAGGCAAGTCACAACTGTAAAATATGGGGCCTGCTATCTGGGTGGCTGCCAGGAGGTCGGGGCTCGGGCTGTGTCAGACAGAGCATTAGTGCACAGGGTATCCTATGATATTGGGGTGCCATAGAGGCCGTGCAGGTGGATCCTCATGTGGGGTTTCACACAGACCCATAGGGTACTTCTTTTTCTGGTGGGCAAACAGAAGGCTGCATTGTGACTCCAAAATTCCCAATATGGAGGGCTTGAAGGCGAGGAGTGTGAGAACAGAAGGCTGAAAACACAAGCTACGGATAAGCTCAGTGCCGAGCACATGGCCGTTCCAATGTGCAGTGTTTGTTTAGAGATCTACAGCACCTAAGTATGGGAAAGGGTCAGATGTCTGCTCACAATGGAGTTTGTATCTTTGATGGTCAACAAACAAAATATCCAGCACCTGAGTAAGGGTGAATATCAGATGTTTGCTCACACTGGGGTTTGTGTCAATGATGACTGAGAAATGGAGGAGTGGCATCAAGAGGCCATGGAGGATTCCCCACACTGATGCATGTGAGATCCTCCAAACAGCAAGGTTGCTTTTTCTCCTGGACAGGTGGAGTCTGGTTTGTTTGATCCAGGGTCCCCCATGTGAAAAGTATATGTAGCAGAGCTCTTCCGCATGGATGCCTGGAAAGCACACCTCCATTGACCAATGCAGCTGACGAACATGGCAGGTTCATTAAGTTGGCTCTGGGGCGAAGTACCAAGACCTTGAGTTGACATGGAATCTCTTGCAAATGGGTCACAATGCTGGTTTGTTACCAGGTAGATCTTAGAATGTGTTGGTGGTTAAGGTGCCATGCAGGATTCTCCTACCCTCGAGGGTTTAACACAGGTCGAAGAGCACAGTTTTCTTCTGGGGACAGGAGATGTAGTGTTGTGTTGGCTGAGGGACCACATGTTGTATCATAAATTCACATTCAAGAACAGGCCTCAGAAGATAGATGCCTGACAACCTCATCTAGGGTTCCTATGAGGTCCCAGAGACATGAGAGTTTCAATCTTCAGACTCAGAACAGTTGACTTAGGTGTCTGCCTGGATGTAAGTGATCAGGGTGTTTCAGACTGCGCACTTGTGTCCAGAGTAGTCTCCAATATTGGGGTGGCCTCAGGGGCCTTACATGTTTCAACCTACTCTGGAGGGTTTGAATAACTGGGACAGGCACAATTTCCATGGGGATAGCAGGCACAGTCCTGTGGTGTGGCTCCAGAGACCCGATCCTTGAGGTCATGTGATCCATGGTTTTTGGGGAGAAATCTGCAAACACAATTTCAGGTTAGGGTTAGTGGCGTGGTGGTCGCAGGCCTAAATACATATACCTGGACTGCAGCTCATCAGGAACTGTAATTGAAGTGACGGGGAATGCGGTAGCACAGACTTTCCTATCAGGATTGTGTGTCCAGGATGGCCTTGGAATGCAGGTGTGTTCTCATGGGTCCATGGGACACTTTTCCTCTCTAAGGATCCTGGCGGCTCCCCATAGTTTGATGGCATTTTCGGGGAAGGGAAGAATGCAGTTTTCTATCTTAGGAGTGCCCCAAAACAGGGATTCCAGAGCGCCCTCATAGGGCGCCTGGAAATGCCCACCAAGTGTTAGGATTTGGGCCTAGGGGCGTATTGGAACTGCAATGCAGGATTTTGGTGGTGTAACTGAGAGGGCGTTTTTGAAAGCATGAAGAAGGGCCTGGTGAGTCTGCCCAGAAACTCCCCATGAAGAACAATCTACTCGGCTCTCGAGGGAACCCAGATTTATACTTTGCCCTGGCTACCAGTGCAGTGTCTGACAGTGCCTGAGCCTTAACTTTGTGTCAGCGACCCAGAGTGCAGGGTCCATATCCAGCATATGAGATCAGCCACGGCCCAGGGCCGTCATCTCTACCCATCCGAGGTATTCATGCAACTGCCCCAGACCTTTGCTGAAATCTCTACCAATGGGGGAACCTGAAGCACAATAGAGAACTCCTCGTTCCATATGGCAGGAACACTGACTGTTGGAATAGGTGTCAAACCCTCAGAATGGGAACCAGTTGCATGGCTGAGGAGACCAGGCCCACTCCTGAGGGCCACATTGAACACAAGCAGGCATTGTGACCCTCAGTCTGAGCATGGTTTCAAACAAATGCTCTCAGTTGCAACTCAAGGTCCCGCATTGCATGACTGGTTCGCACCTAGGCCCGATTTTCCATGCACCCATTCCCAGAGTCCGTCACTGGAATTCCTGTTTTGGGGCACCCCAAAGATGGAAAACAGCACTCTTTGCTTCCCTTAGAAAGCAACCAAACTATTGGGAGCCTCTGGGATCCTTCAGAGAAAAAATCTCCCATGGACCCATGAGATAACACTTGCATTCCGAGGCCATCATAGATACAAAATCCAGATACAATAGCCTGTGCTACAGCTTTCAAGTCACCTGATTTACAGTTCATGACGTGCTGCCCTCCAGGTCTAAGCATTGGGTCTGCGATCACATTACCACTAACACTAACCTGAGTATTTGTTTGCAGACTTCTCTCCCAAAACCATGGTTCACATGCCCTTCAGGTTGGGGTCTCTGGAGTCACACCGCAGTACTGTTCCCGCCATCCCCACGGAAACTGTGCCCGTCACAGTTGCCCAAACCATCCAGATTAGGAGAAACCTACAAGGCCCCTGAGCCCACCCCAATATTGGAGGCCGCTCTGGATGCGAATGTGCAGTCTGAAACATCCTGATCACCTCCATCCAGGCAGACACCCAAGTCAATGGTCCTTAGTCAGATGATTGTACCTGACATGCACCTAGATTAGCTTTTCAGGCTTCTGTCCACAGAAGCCTCTTCTGGAATATCAATTTATGATACAACATATGGACCCTAAGCCCCATAACAGAACATCTCCTGTCCCCAGATGAAAGCCGCGCTTAGGACCTTTGTCAAACCCTCAAGGTATATGAATCCTGCACAGCCCCTTAGCCACCAGAACATTCTAAGATCTCCCTGGTAACAAACCAGCATTGTAACACATCTTCATGAGACTCCATGTCAACCCATGGCCTTGGTACTTCGACCCAGAGCCACAAGAACGAACCTGCCATGTTCCTCAGATGCAATGGTCAATGCAGGTGTGCTTTCCAAGCATCCATGCTGAATAGTTCTGCTATCCAGACTTTCCACATGGGGAAACCTCGAGCAAAAAAACCAGACTCCACCTGTCCAGTAGAAGGACACCTTACTGTTTGGAGCATCTCACAATCCTCATGGGGGGAAATCCTCCATGGCCTCTGATGTGACCCCTCCATTTGTCGGTCATTATAGACACAAACTCCAGCATGAGCAAACATCTGACATCTGCCCTTACTCAGGTGCTGGATATCTCGAATAATGCTCTGCACATTGGAACTGCCTTCCGCTTGAGCCTGAATTGAACCATAGCTTGTGTTTAAAATGCCATCCTCACCCTACTGGTCCACAAGCCCTCTTGATAGGGAATTCTGGAGCCACAAGCAACACTGTGCCTTACGAATAGAAAGAATAAGGGTCTGGTGGGTCTATCCCAGAATCTCCACATGAGGATGGATCTGCTCAGCCCTCAAGGGAACCCCGATTTATACACTGCCTTGGTCACTAATGCTGTGTGGTGGAGCCTGAGCCCTCACTTCGTGTCAGCCACCCAGGGGGCGGGGCCCATATCCAGCATGTGAGCCTGGCCATGGACCAGGGCCATCATCTATACCAATCCTTGGTATTCAGGCATATGTCCCCAGACCTTTTGTGGAATCCCTACTAAGGGGGGAACCTAAAGCACAATAGGGAACTCCTCCTTCCCCATGGCAGGATTCCTGGAAGTTGGGATGGGTGTCCAACCCTCAGAGTGGGAGCCAGCTGCATGTCTAAAGAGACCACGCCCACTCATGAGGGCCACCCTGGGCACATGCAGGTATTGTGACCCTCAGCCTGAACATGCTTTCAAACAAACGCTCTAATTTGCACGACCAGGATCCCGCATTGCTGGCCTGGTACACACCTAGGCCCAAATCCTAAACCTTGGTGGGATTTTCCAGGGGCCCAGACACAGAGCCCGTCTCTGGAATCCTTACATGGAAAACAGCACTATTCCCTTCCCCGAGAAAACCACCAAACTATTGAGAGCCACCAGGATCCTTGAGAGGAAAAATCTGCCATGGACCCATGAAATCACAACTGCATTCTGAGGCCATCCTCAACATAGAATCCAGATACAAATTGTGTGCTTCCACCTTCGAGTCATCCGATTTACAGTTCCTGACGAGCTGCCGTCCAGGTCTATGCATTGGGCCTGCAATCACCTCTCCAATAACCCTATCCCGAGTTTGTGTTTGCAGACTTCCCTCCTAAAACCATGGCTCACATGACCTTCAGGTTCTGGTATCTGAAACCACACCACAGGACTGTGCCTGCGATCCTCAAGGGAACTGTGCCCATAACTTTTGCCCAATACCTCTAGATTAGGAGAAACCTGCAAGGCCCCTGAGCCCGGCCCAATAATGGAGGCCACTCTGGAAGCAAATGCACAGTCTGAAACACCCTGATCACCTACATCCAGACAGACATCCAAGTCAATGGTCCTGAGTCAGCAGATTAAACCTGACATGCTCCGAGGACTTCATTGGCACACTAGATTAGGTTTTCAGGTATCTGTCCTCAGAGGCCTGTTCTGGAATAGCAACTTATGATACAACATTTGGTCCCTGAGCCACAGAACAGAACATCCCCTCCCCGAGAAGAAAGCTGTGCTCATGGACCGGTGTCAAACCCTCAGGGTAGTTGAATCCTGCATGGCCCCTTAGCAGCCAGCACATTCTATGATCTCCCTTGTAACAAACCAGCATTGTGACCCAACTTCATGAGACTCCATGTCAACTCAAGGCCTCGATATATCGTCCCAGAGCCACCAGAACACACCTGCCATGTTCCTTTCTGCAATGTTCAATGGAGGGGTGCTTTCCAGGCATCCATGCGGGGTGCTCTGCTACACAAACTTTCCACATGGAGAAACCGGAGAAAACAAACCAGACTCCCCCTGTCCGTTAGAAAGAAACTTTGCTATTTTGAGCATCTTACAAGCCCCAGCATGGGAAATCCTCCATGGTCTCTTGATGCCACCCCTCCATGTCTGGGTCATCATAGACACAAACTCCAGCGTGAGCAAACACCTGACATCTGCCCTTACACAGGTGCTGGATATTCGAAACAGCAGCTGCACACAGAAACTGCCTTTCACTTCGCACTGAATTTAACTATAGCTTTGTATTACTAGTCCATCCTCACCCTACTGGTCCGCAATATCTATTGATAAGGAATTCTGGAGCCACAATGCAGTATTCTGCCTTCCACATAGAAAGAAGAAGGACGAGTACCCAACGTTTGTAGCAACAGGGACGGGACTGGAAGAAATTATGCTGAGTGAAATAAGTCAAGCAGAGAGAGTCAATTATCATATGGTTTCACTTATTTGTGGAGCATAACAAATATCATGGAGGACAAGGGGTGTTAGAGAGGGGAAGGGAGCTGGGGTAAATTGGAAGGGGAGGTGAATCAAGAGAGACTATGGACTCTGAAAAACAATCTGAGGGGTTGAAGTGGTGGGGGTGTGGGAGGTTGGGGTACCAGGTGGTGGGTATTATAGAGGGCACGGATTGCATGGAGCACTGAGTGTGGTGAAAAATTAATGAATACTGTTTTTCTGAAAATAAATAAATTAAAAAGAAAAAAAAAAGAAAGAAGAAGGACTTGTTGAGTCTGTCCAGAAACTGCACATGAAGATCAATCTACTCAGCCGACAAGGCAACCCCAATTAATAGTTTTCCCTGGCCACTAGTGCTGTGTCAGACAGAGCCTGAGCCCCGACCTCTTGTCAGCCACCCAGAGGCTGGGGCCCATATGCAGCATGAGAGATCGGCCATGGTCCTGGGCCATCATCTCTACCCATCCTTGGTATCCAGGCATCTGTACCCCCACCTTTCCTGGAAGCCCTACCAATGGGGGAACCTGAAGCACAATAGAGAACTCCTCCTTCCCCATGGCAGGAATCCTGACTGTTGGGATGGTTGTTCAACCTCAGCGTGAGAGTCAGCTGCATGGCCAATGAGACTATGCCCACTCCTGAGGACCGACTTGGGCACAAGCAGGCATGGTGTTCCTCAGCCTGAGCATGCATTCAAACAAACGTTCTCAGTTGATTCTCCAGTACCCTCATTGCAGGCCTGGTATGCCCCTAGGCCCAATCCTAACACTTGGTGGGATTTTCCAGGTGCCCAGACCGAAAGCCCGTCTTGGAATCCCTGTTTGGGGCACCTGTAAGATGGAAAACAGCACTCGTCCCTTCCCTGAGAAAGGCACCAAACTATTGTGAGTTGCCAGGATCCTTAGAGAGGAATAATCTCTCATGGACCCATGAGAAAAAACCTGCATTCCGAGTCCATCCTGGACACACAAGCCAGATACAAACGCCTGCGCTACCGCCTTCGAGTCACCCTATTTACATTTCCTGATGAGCTGCCCTCCATGTCTATGCATTGAGCCTGTGATCATTTTGCCACTAACCCTAACCTCATTTTGTGTTTACAGACTTCTCTCCCAAAACCATGGCTCACATGCCCACCAGTATATGGTCTGTGGAGCCACAGGAAAGTGCCTGTCATCCCCAAGAAAACTGTGCTCGTCACAGCAGCTGCACACAGGAACTGTGGAGCCACAGGAAAGTGCCTGTCATCCCCAAGAAAACTGTGCTCGTCACAGCAGCTGCACACAGGAACTGCCTTTCTCTTCGCACTTCCAAAACGTCCAGATTAGGAGAAACCTGCCAGACCCCTGAGCCCACCCCAATATTGGAGACCACTCTGAACACAAACGTGCAGTCTGAAACACCCTGAGCACATCCATCGAGGCAGACAGCAAAGTCAATGGTTCTGAGTCAGATGGTTGAACCTGACATGCCCCTAGGACTTCAGTGGAACCCTAGATTGGGTCTTCAGACATCTGTTCTCAGAGTCCTGTTTTGGAATACCAAGTTATGATCCAACATGTGGTCCCTGATCCCAACAACAGAACATCTCCTGTCCCCAGAATGAAACAGTGCTCTTGGACCTGTGTCTAACTTTCAGGTTAGATGAATTCTGCATGGCCCATAAGCCCCAGCACAATCTATGATCTCCCTGGTAACAAACCAGCATTGTGACCCATCTTCATGGGTCTGACTCCATGTCAACTCAAGGTGTTGGTACTTTGCCCAAGAGCCACGAAACGAACCTACCTTGTTCCTCAGCTGCAATAGTCAATGGATGTGTGCTTTCCTGGCATCCATGAGGTAGTTCTCTGCTACCCAAAAATTCCACATGGGGCACCCTAGAGCAAACAAACAAGACTGCCCCTGTCAGGTAGAAGGAAAGCTTGCTGTTTGGAGCATCTCACAAGACCCAGCCTGGGAAGTCCTCCATATTCTCTTGACGCCACCCCTCCATTTGTCTGTCATCATAGACACAAATTCCAGAATGAGCATACATCTGACGTCTGCCCTTACTCAGGTGATGGATATTCGAATCAGTTGCTGCACATTGGAAATGCCTTTCACTTGACACTGTATTCATGTCTACTTTTGGTTTACAATTCCATTCTCACTCTACTGGTCCGCAAGCCCTCTTTATAGGAAATTCTGGAGCCAAAACACAACATTCTGCCTTCCCCATAGAAAGAAGAAGGACCTTGTGAGTCTGCCCAGAAACTCCCCATGAAGATCAATCTACTTGGCCCTCGAGGGATCCCCGATTTATGCTTTGCCCTGGCCACTAGCACTGTGTCTGACAGAGCCTGAGCCCCGACCTCGTGTCAGCCACCCAGAGTGTGGGGCCCTTATCCAGAGTGTGAGACCGGCCATGACCCATGTCCATCATCTCTACCCATTCTTTGTATTCAGGCAACTATCCCAGACTTTTGCTGTAATCCCTTCCAATGGGGGAACCTGAAGCACAATAGAGAGCTCCTCCTTCCCCATGACAGGAATCCTGGGTCTTGGGATGGGTGTTCAACCTCAAAGTGGGCGCTGGTGCATGGTCAAGGAGATTACGCCCACTCATGAGGGCTGCCGCAGGCACAAGCAGGCAATGTGAACTTCAGCCTGAGCATGCTTTCAAACAAGCCCTCTCAGTTGACCCAAAAGTATCCCGCATTGCAGGCCAGGTATGCCCCTTGGCCCAAATCCTAACACTTAGTGGGATTATCCAGGGGCCCAGACCCAGATCCAGTCTCTGGAATTCCCTATTTTGGGGAACCTCCAAGATGGAAAACAGCACTCTTCCCTTCCCCGAGAAAGCCACCAAACTATTGGGAGCCACCAGGTAAGTTAGAGAGGAAAACCTCCATGGACCCATTAGACCACACCTGCATTCCATGGCCATCCTGGATTCCTGGATACTCAATGCAGATACAAAAGCCTGTGCTGCCCCCGTCGAGACATCTAATTTACAATTCCTGATGAGTTGCTTTCCAAGTCTATGCATTGGGCCTGCAATCACCCTGCCACTAACACTATCCCTAGTTTGAGTTTGCAGACTTCACTCCCAAAACCATGGTCACATGCCCTCCAGGTTGTGGTATCTGAAGCCACACCTAAGGACTATGCCTGCCTTCCTTAAGGAAACTGTGCCCGTTATTGTTGCCCAAAATCTCCAGATTAGGAGAAACTTGAAAGGCCCCTGAACCCACCTCAATATTGGAGGCCACTCTGGACTCAAATTCGCAGTCTGAAAATCACTGATCACCTCCATCCATGCAGACACCCAAGTCAATGATCCTGAGTCAGAAGATTGAACCTGACATGCCCCGAGGACTTCACTGGTATACTAGATTAGGTTTTCAGGTATCTGTCCTCAGAGGCCTGTTCTGGAGTACCAACTAATGATACAACATGTGGTCCATGGGCCACAGAACAGAACATCTCCTGGACCCAGAAGGAAGCAGTGCTTGTGGACCTGTGTCAAACTCTCAGGTTAGATGAATCCTACATGGCCCCTTAGCAACCAGCACAATCTATTATCTCCCTAGTAACAAACCAGCATTGTGACCCTTCTTCATGAGACTGCATGTCAACTCAAGGCCTTGATACTTTGCCCCAGAGCCACCAGAATGAACCTGCCATGCTCCTCAGCTGCAATGGTCAATGGAGTTGTGCTTTCTAGGCATCCATGCAGGAGTGCTCTACTACACAAACTTTCCACATGGAGAGACCTGAGCAAACAAACCAGACTCCTCCTGTCCGGTAGAAAGAAACTTTGATGTTTGGAGCATCTCACAAACCCCAGGGTGGGAAATCCTCCATGGCCTCTTGACGCCACCTCTCCATTTGTCCGTCATCACAGACACAAACTCCAGCCTGAGCAAACATCTGACATCCGCCCATACTCAGGTGTCGATATTGGAATCAGCCACTGCACACTGGAAATGCCTTTCAATTGGCACTGAATTTAACCCTAGCTTCTGATTACAAATCTATCCTCACCTTACTTGTCTGGAAGCCCTCTTGATAGGGAATTCTGGAGTCACAAAACAACATTCTGCCTTCCAAATAGAAAGAAGAAGGACCAGGTGAGAATGCCCAGAAACTGCATATGAGGATCAATCCACTCGCCCACGAGGGAACCCTGATTTATAGTTTGCCCTGGCTACTAGTGCTGTGGCTGACAGAGCCTGAGCCCCTCACCTCGTATTAGCCACCCAGAGGGCGGGTCCCATCTCCAGAATGTGAGCCCGGCCATGGCCCAGAGCTGTCACCTCTACCCATTCTTGGTTCAGGCATCTGTCCCCAGACCTTTGCTGGAATACCTGTCAATGGGGGAACCTGAAGCACAATAGAGAACACCTCCATCCCCATGGCAGGAATCCTGGCTGTTGGGATGGGTGTCCAAACCTCAGAGTGGTAGTCAGCTAAATGGCCGAGGAGACCCCGCTCACTCATGAGGGCCACCCTGGACACTAGCAGGCATTGTGACCCTCAACCTGAGCATACTTTCAAACAAATGCTCTCAGTTGCATCTCCAGGATCCGGCATTGCAAGCCTGGTATGCCGCTATGCCCAAATCCTAACCCCTGGTGGAATTTTTCAGACGCCCAGAACCACAGCCCATCTCTGGAATCCCTGTTTTGGGGCATCCCTGAGATGGAAAATAGCACTCTTCCCTTCGCCGAGAAAGCAACCATAGTATAGGGAGCCGCCAGGATCTTTGAGAGGAAAAATCTACCATGGACCCATGAGACCATACCTGCATTCTGAGGCCATCCTGGACACACAAGCCAGATACAAAAGCCTGCGCTACTGCCTTCGAAGCACCTGATTGGCAGTTCCTGACGAGCTGCCCTCCAGGTCTATGCATTGGGCCTGTGATCACCTCACTGCTATCCTTAACCTGAGTTTGTGTTTGCAGACTTCTCTCCCAAAATCATGGCTCATATGTCCTCCAGGTGGGGTCTCTGGAGCCACACCAAAGGACTGTGCCTGCCAACCCCAAGGAAAATGTGTCCATCACGGTTGCCCAAAACCTCGAGAAAGAGGAACCTGCAAGGCCCTTGAGCCCACCCCAATCTTGGAGGCCACTCTGGACACAAATGCACAGTCTGAAACACCCCGATCACCTGAATCCAGGCAGACAGCCAAGTCAATGGTCCTGAGTCAGAAGATTGAAACTAACATGCCCCTATGACCTCATTGTAGCCATAGACTAGGTTTTCAGGCATCTGTCCTCAGAGACCTGTTCTGGACTACCAAATTATGATAAAACGTATGGTCCCTGAGCCCCACAACAGAACATATCCTTTCCCCAGATGGAAGCCGTGCTCTTGGACCTGTGTCATACCCTCAGGGTAGATGAATTCTACTCGTCCTGTAGCCATCAGCAGATTCTAAGATCTCACTGGTACAAGCCAGCATTGTGACCCATCTTCATTAGATTCCATGTCAACTCAAGGTCTTGGTATGTCGCCCCAGAACCTCAAGAATGAACCTGCCATATTGCTCAGCTGCAATGTTCAATGGAGGTGTGTTTTCCAGGCATCCAGGTGGGAGTGCTCTGCTGCCCAAACTTTCCACATGGGGGAATATCGAGCAAACAAACCAGAATGCCCATATCTGGTAGAAGGAAACCTTGCTGTTTGGAGCATCTCACAAACCCAAGCGTGGGAAATCCTCCATGGCCTCTTGTCACCCCCCCCTCCATTTGTCGGTTATCATAGACAAAAACTCCAGCATGAGCAAACATCTGACGTCTGCCTTTACTCCGGTGCTGGATATTCAAATCAGCCAATGCACACTGGAAATGCCATTCGCTTGTCACTGAATTTATCTGTAGCTTGGGTTTACAATTCCATCCTCACCCTACTGGTCCGCAAGCCCTCATGATAGGGAATTCTGGAGCCACAAAGCAGCATTCTGCCTCCCCATAGAAAGAAGAAGGGCCTGGTGAGTCTGCCCAGAAACTCCACATGAGAATCAATCTTCTCGACCCTAGAGGGAACCCTGAGTTATAGACAGCCCTGGCCCCTAGTGCTGTGTCTGACAGAACCTGAGCCCCGACCTGGTGTCAGCCACCCAGAGGGCGGGACCCATATCCAGCATGTAAGACAGGCCAAGGACCAGGGACGTCATCTCTACCCATCCTTGGTATTCAGGCATCTGTCTCCAGACCTTTCCTGAAATCCCTACCAATGGGGGAACATGAATCACAATACAGAAATTCTCTTCCCCATGGTAGGATTCCTGGAAGTTGGAAAGGGTGTCCAACACTCAGAGTGGTAGCCTCCTGCATGGCCATTGAGACCACACCCACTCCTGAGGGCCATCCTGGGCAAAAGCTGGCATAGGGACCATCAGCCTGAGCATGCTTTCAAACAAGCGTTCTCAGTTGTACCTCCAGGACTTGCATTGGAGGCCTCGTAAGACCGTAGGCCCAAATCATAACCCTTGGTAGGTATCTCCAGGTGCCAAGAGCCAGAGCACATCTCTGCAATCCCTGTTATGGGACACCCTTAATATGGAAAACAGAATTCTTCCCTCTCTGAGAAAGCCACCAAACTATAGGGATCCACCAGGATACTTGAGAGGAAAAATCACTCATGGACCCCTGACACCACACCTGCATTCCTAGTCCATACTGGACACACAATCCAGATACAAAAGCCTGTGCTACCGCCTTCAAGGCACTAGCTGCCCTCCATATCTATGCATTGGGCATGCGATCACCTTGCCACTAAACCTAACCCGTGTTTGTGTTTGCAGACTTCCCTCCCAAAATCAAGGCTCACATGCCTTCCTGGATAGGGTCTCTGGAGCCACACCACAGGACTGTGCCCACCATTGCCAAGGAAACTGTGACCATCAAAGTTGCCCAATCCTTCCACATTAGGAGAAACCTGCAAGGCCGCTGAGCCCACCCAGATACTGGTTGCCACTCTGTACACAAATGCAGTCTGGAACACCCTGATCGCCTACATCTAGGCAAACATAGAAGTCAATGGTCCAAGTCAGAGTATTGAACCTGACATTGCCCTAGGATTTCAATGGAACCCTAGATTAAATTTTCAGGCATCTGTCCTCAGAGACCTGTTCTGGAATACCAAGTTATGATACAACATGTGGTGCATGAGCCCCACACCAGAACATCTCCGGTCCTAGAAGGAAACCGTGCTCTTCGACAGGTGTCAAACCCTCAGGGTACATGAATCCTACATGGTCTCTTAGCCACCATCACATTGTAAGATCTCCCTGATAACAAACCAGCATTGTGACCCATCTTCATGAGAATCGATGTCAACTCCAGGCCTTGGTACTTCGCCCCAGAGCCACGAGAATGAACCGGTCGTGCTCCTCAGCTGCAATGGTAAATGGAGGTGTGCTATCCAGACATCCACGTGGGAATGCTATGCTACACAAACTTTTCACATGGGGCAACCTGGCATAAACAAACCAGACTCCCACTCTCCGGTTGAAGGAAACCTTGCTGTTTGAAGCATCTCACAAGCCCCAGCGTGAGAAATCCTCCATGGCCTCTGGACTCCACTCCTCCATTTGTCGGTTATCATAGACACAAAATCTAGTGTGAGCAAACATCTGACATTCACCCTTATTCTGGTGCTGGATGTCTCAAATAAACTGCTCTACATTGGAACTGCCTTCCACTTGGCAATAAATTGAACCGTAGCTTGTATTTACAATTTAATCCTCACCCGACTGGTCCCCAAGCCCTCTTGATAGGGAAATATGGAGTCACAACTCAGCATTCTGTCTTCCCATCAAATGAAGCAGTGCCTGGTGATTCTGCGCAGAAACCCCACCTGAGGATCAATCTGCTCGGCCCTCGAGTCAACCCCGATTTATAGGCTTCCATGGCCACTAGTGCTGTGTTTGACAGAGTCTGAGCCCCGACCGAGTTTCAGCCAGCAGAGAGCGGGCCCGTATCTATCATTTGGGATTGTCATGGCCCAAGTACGTCATCTTTACTCATCCTTGGTAATCAGGCACCTGTCCACAGATCTTGACTGGAATCCCTGCCAATGGGGGAGCCAGAAGCCCAATAGAGATCTCGTCTTTCCCCACGGCAATAAACCTGGTAGTTGGGATGGGAGTCCAACCCTCAAAGTGGGAGCCAGCTACAGGACCAATGAGACCACTCCCATTCCTGAGGGCTTCCATGGGCACAAACAGGCATTGTTACCTTCAGCCTGAGCATGCCTTCAAACAATCCCTCTCAGTTGCACCACCATGATCCCACACTGAAGGCCTGGCACACCTATAGGCACAAATCCTAAAACTTGGCAGTATTTTCCAAGTGCCCAGACCCAGAGCCCGTCTCTGGAACCCCTGTTTTGGGGCACCCTTAAGATGAAAAAAAAGCACTCTTCCCTTCCCCCAAAAAACCACCAAACAATGGGGAGCCACCAGGATCCATAGAGAGGAAAAGTCCCCCATGGACCCATGAGAACACACCTGCATTCCGAAGCCATTCTGGACACACAATCCAGAGATAAAAGCCTGTGCTACCGCCATCCAGTTACCCTAAGTACAGTTCCAGACAAGCTGCCCTCCAGGTCTACGCATTGGGCCTGCGATCACCTCGACACTCACCCTAATCCGAATTTGTGTTTGTAGACTTCACTACCAAAACAATGGCGCACATGACCTGAGGTTGGGGTCTCCGGATCCAGACCAAAGGACTGTCACTGCCATACTCAAGGAAACTGTGCCCGTCAGAGATGCCCAAAGCTTCTAGATTAGAAGAAACCTGCAAGGACCTTGAGCCTACCCCAATACTGGCGGCCACTGTGAACACAAATGCGCAGTCTGAAACACGCTGATCACCTACATTAAGGCAGACAGCCAAATCAATGGTCCTGAGTCAGAATAGAGAACCTAATATGCCCCTAGGACAACATTGGAACCCTAGATTCGGTTTCAGCATCTGTACTCAGAGGCCTATTCTGGAATGCGAACGTATGATACAACATATGGTCCCAGGGCCACACAACAGAACATCTCCTGTCCCCAGAAGGAAATCATGCCCTTCCATCTGTGCCAAAGCCTAGGGTAGGAGAATTCTGCACAGCACCTTAGCCACCAGCACATTCTAAGATCTAGCTGGTAACAAACCAGCATTGTGGCCCATGTGCAAGACATCCCATGTCAACTCAAGGACTTGGTACTTCTCTCCAGAGACAGCAGAATGATTCTGCCATGTTTCTCAGCTGCAATGGTCAATGGAGTTGAGCTTTCCAGGCATCCATGCTGTAGGGCTCTGCTACCCAAACTTTCCACATGAGGGACACAGGAGCAAATATAACATAATCCACCTGTCCAGTAGAACAAAACCTTCCTGTTTGGAGAGCTCATAAGCCTCAATGTGAAAACCCCTCCATGGACTATTGAGGCCACCCCTCCATTTGTCAGTTATCATAGACGCAAACTCCAGTGTGAGCAAATATCTGACATCCTCCCTTACTCAGGTGCTGGATATCTTGAATAAACCCCTGCACATAGAAACTGCCTTGTGCTTGGCACTGAATTGAACCGTAGCTTGTGTTTACAATTTCATCTTCACCCGACTGGTCCTCAAGTCCTCTTGATAGGGAATTCTAGAGCCACAATGCAGCATTCTGCCTTCCCAATAGGAAGAAGTGCCTGGTGAGTCACGCCAGAAACCCCAGATGAGGATCAATCTGCTCGGCCCTCGAGGGAACCCCAAATTATAGGTTGCCCTCGCCACGAGTGCTGTGTCTGACAGAGCCTGAGCCCCGACCTAGTGTCAGTCACTAGAGAGTGGGCCCCACATCTAGCATTTGGGATTGCCATGGCCCATGTATGTCATTTATACCCATCCTTGGTTTTCAGGCACCTTTCTCCAGACCTTTGTTGGAATCCCTGCCAATGGAGGAACCTGAAGCACAATAGAGTACTCCTCCTTCCTCATGGCCAGAAACTTGGCTGTTGGGATGGGTGTCCAACCCTCAATGGGAGGAGCTAGTTACAAGACCAATGAGACCCTGCCCACTCTTGAGGGCCACCCTGGGCGCAAACAGGCATTGTGACCCTCAGCCTGAGCATGCTTTCAAACAATCCCTCTCAGTTGCACCATCATGATCCCACATTGCAGGCCTCGTATGCCCCTAGGCCCAAATTCTCACCCTTGGTGGGAGGTCCCAGATGCCCAGAACCAGAGCCAGTCTCTGGAATCTGTGTTTTGAGGCACCCCTATGATGGAAAACAACACTCTTCCCTACCCCCAAAAAAGCCTCCAAACTCTGGAGACCCGCCAGGATTCATAGAGAGGAAAAGTGTACCAAGGACCCATGAGACCACACCTGCATTCCGAGGCCATCCTGGACACACAATCCAGAGAGAAAAGCCTGTGCTACTGCCTTCAAGTCACCCTAATTAAAGTTCCTGACGAGCTGCCCTCCAGGTCTACTCACTGGGCCTGCGATCACATCACCACAAAGTTGCTAAAACATATTTGTGTTTCCAGACTTCTCTCCCAAAACCATGGCTCACATACCCACCAGAATGGGATCTCTGAAGCCACAACACAGGACTCTGGCTTCCATCGCCAAGGACACTGTGCATATCAGATTTTCCCAAACCTTCCAGGTTAGGAGAATCCTGGAAAGCCCCTGAGCCCACCCCAATATTGCCAAACACTCTGGACGCAAATGCGCAATCTGAAACACCCTGATCATATACATCCAGGGAGACAGCCAAGTAAATGATTATGAGTTAGAAGATTGAACCTGATATGCCCTTAGGCCATCAATGGAACCACGTTATGTTTTCAGGCATCTGTCCTCAGGGGCCCCAACCGAGTTTCAGCCACCAGAGAGTGGGCCCCATATCTAGCATTTGTGATGGTCATGGCCTAAGTACATCATCTCTACCCCTCCTTGGTATTCAGGCACCTGTCCCCAGTCCTTGGCTGGAATCCCAGCCAATGGGGGAACCTGAAGAACAATAGAGATCTGCTCCTTCCTTATGGCAGGAAACTGGGCTCTTGGAATAGGTGTCCAACCCTCAAAGGGGGAGCCAGTGACAAGACCAATGAGACCACGCCCACTCCTGAGGGCCGCCTTAGGCGCAAACAGGCATTGTGACCCTCAGCCTAATCATGCTTTCAAACAATTCCTCTCAGTTTCACCACCATGATTCCGCATTGCAGGCCTTGTACACACCTAAGCCCAGATCCTAACCCTTGGTGGGACGTCCCAGATGCCCAGAATCAGAGCCCATCTCTGGAATCCCTATTTTGGGTCACCCCTAAGAAGGAAAATTGCACTCTTCCATTCCCGAAAATGCCACCAAACTATGGAGAGCCACCAGGATCTATAGAGAGGAAAAGACTCCCATGGACACATGAGAACACACCTGCATCCCAAGGACATCCTGGACACACAATCCAGAGAGAAAAGCCTTTGCTACTGCCCTCCACTCACCTTAATTACAGTTCCAGATGAGCTGCCCTCCATGTCTATGCATTGGGCCTGCGATCACCTTGCCAATCACCCTTATCCGAATATGTGTTTGCAGACTTCACTACCTAAATCCTGGCACACATGCCCTCCAGGAAGGGGTCTCTGGATCCACATGACAGGACTGTCCTGCCATCCCCAAGGAAACTGTGCCTGTCACAGTTGCCAAACTGTCTAGTTTATGAGAATCCTGCAAGGCCACTGAACCTACCCCAATATTGGCGACCACTCTGAATGCAATTGTGCAGTCTGAAACACCCTGATCACCTACATACAGGCAGACAGCCTAATCAATGCTCCTGAGACAGAATAGTAAACCTAATATGCCCCTAGGACGTCATTGGAACCCTAGATTCAGTTTTTAGACATCTCTCCTCAGAGGCCTGTTCTGGAATGCAAACTTATGATACAACATTTGGTCTCTGGCCCAACAACAGAACATCGCCTGTGCAGAAACGTCTGTTCATGTCCTCTGCCCATTTCTTGATTGGATTATTTGTTCTTTGGGTGTTGAGTTTGTTAAGTTCTTTATAGATTTTGGACACTAGTCCTTTATCTGATATGTCGTTTGCAAATATCTTCTCCCATTCTGTCAGTTGTCTTTTGGTTTTGTTAACTGTTTCCTTTGCTGTGCAAAAGCTTTTGATTTTGATGAAATCCCAAAAGTTCATTTTTGCCTTTGCTTCCCTTGTCTTTGGCGATGTTCCTAGGAAGATGTTGCTGCGGCTGAGGTCGAAGAGGTTGCTGCCTGTGTTCTCCTCAAGGATTTTGATAGATTCCTTTCTCACATTGAGGACCTTAATCCATTTTGAATCTATTTTTGTGTGTGGTGTAAGGAAATGGTCCAATTTCATTTTTCTGCACGTGGCTGTCCAATTTTCCCAACACCATTTATTGAAGAGGCTGTCTTTTTTCCATTGGACATTCTTTCCTGCTTTGTCGAAGATTAGTTGACCATAGAGTTGAGGGTCTATTTCTGGGCTCTCTATTCTGTTCCATTGGTCTATGTGTCTGTTTTTGTGCCAGTACCATGCTGTCTTGATGATGACAGCTTTGTAATAGAGCTTGAAGTCCAGAATTGTGATGCCACCAACTTTGGCTTTCTTTTTCAATATCCCTTTGGCTATTCGAGGTCTTTTCTGGTTCCAAATTAATTTTAAAATTATTTGTTCCATTTCTTTGAAAAAGATAGATGGTACTTTGATAGGAATTGCATTAAATGTGTAGAATGCTTTAGGTAGTATAGACATTTTCACAATATTTATTCTTCCAATCCAGGAGCATGGAACATTTTTCCATTTCTTTGTGTCTTCCTCAATTTCTTTCAAGAGTACTTTATAGTTTTCTGAGTATAGATTCTGTGCCTCTTTGGTTAGGTTTATTCCTAGGTATCTTATGGTTTGGGGTGCAATTGTAAATGGGATTGACTCCTTAATTTCTCTTTCTTCTGTCTTGTTGTTGGTGTAGAGAAATGCAACTGATTTCTGTGCATTGATCTTATATCCTGACACTTTACTGAATTCCTGTATAAGTTCTAGCAGTTTTGGAGTGGAGTCTTTTGGGTTTTCCACATAGAGTATCATATCATCTGCGAAGAGTGATAATTTGACTTCTTCTTTGCCGATTCGGATGCCTTTAATTTCCTTTTGTTGTCTGATTGCTGACGCTAGGACTTCTAGTACTATGTTGAATAGCAGTGGTGATAATGGACATCCCTGCCGTGTTCCTGACCTTAGTGGAAAAGCTTTCAGTTTTTCTCCATTGAGAATGATATTTGCAGTGGGTTTTTCATAGATGGCTTTGATGATATTGAGGTATGTGCCCTCTATCCCTACACTTTGAAGGGTTTTGATCAGGAAGGGATGCTGTACTTTGTCAAATGCTTTTTCAGCATCTATTGAGAGTATCATATGGTTCTTGTTCTTTCTTTTATTGATGTGTTGTATCACATTGACTGATTTGCGGATGTTGAACCAACCTTGTAGCCCTGGGATAAATCCCACTTGGTCGTGGTGAATAATCCTTTTAATGTATTGTTGAATCCTATTGGCTAGTATTTTGGTGAGAATTTTTGCATCTGTGTTCATCAAGGATATTGGTCTATAGCTCTCTTTTTTGATGGGATCCTTTTCTGGTTTTGGGATCAATACTATGCAGCCATCAAAAGAAATGAAATCTTGCCATTTGCGACAACATGGATGGAACTAGAGCGTATCATGCTTAGCGAAATAAGTCAAGCGGAGAAAGACAAATATCATATGATCTCCCTGATATGAGGAAGTGGTGATGCAACTTGGGGGCTTAAGTGGGTAGGAGAAGAATCCATGAAACAAGATGGGATTGGGAGGGAGACAAACCATAAGTGACTCTTAATCTCAAGAAACAAACTGTGGGTTGCTGGGGGGAGGGGGGTTGGGAGAAGGAGGGTAGGGTTATGGACATTGGGGAGGGTATGTGCTTTTGGGTAAATTGGAAGGGGAGATGAACCATGAGAGACTATGGACTCTGAAAAACAATCTGAGGGGTTTGAAGTGGCAGGGGGGGTGGGAGGTTGGGGTACCAGGTGGTGGGTATTATAGAGGGCACAGCTTGCATGGAGCACTGGGTGTGGTGAAAAAATAATGAATACTGTTTTTCTGAAAATAAATAAATTGGAAAAAAAAAAAGAACATCTCCTGTCCCCAGAAGGATACCGTGCCCTTCCATCTTTGCCAAAGCCCAGGGGTCGAATCCTGCACAGCACCTTAGCCACCAGCACATTCTAAGATCTCCCTGGTAACAAAGCAGCATTGTGGCCCATCTTCAAGAGATTCCATGCCAACTCAAGGATTTGGTACTTCGCTCCAAAGACACCAGAATCAACCTGCCATGTTCCTCAGCTGCAATGGTCAATGGAGTAGAGCTTTCCAAGCATCCATACGGTAGAGCTCTGCTACCCAAACTTTCCACATGGGGGAACTGGAGCAAATAAACCAGACTCCACTTGTCCAGTAGAATGAAACCTTGTTGCTTGGAGCAGCTCATAAGGTTCAACGTGAAAACCCTCTATGGCCTCTTGACGCCATCCCTCCATTTTCGGTCATGATAGACACAAACATGGGGAAAGTCTCCCATGGACCCATGAGAACACACCTGCATTCCGAGGTCATCCTGGACACACAATACAGAGAGAAAATCCTGTACTACTGCCTTCCAGTCACCCTAATTAAAGTTCCTGACAAGCTGCCCTCCAAGTCTACGCATTGGGCCAGCGATCACCTCGTCACTCATATTATCCGAATAAATGTTTGCAGACTTCTCTTTTAAAACAATGGCAAACATGCCATCCAGGATGGGGTCTCTGGATCCACTCCACAGGACTGTACCTTCCATGCCAAGGAAACTGTACCCGTCACAGTTGCCCCAACCTTCTTGCTTAAGAGAAACCTGCAAGGCCCCTGATCCTACCCCAATACTGGCGGCCACTCTGAACACAAATGTGCAGTCTGAAACACGCTGATTACCTACATCCAGGCAGACAGCTAAATCAATGGCCCTGAGTCAGAATAGTGAACCTAACATGCCCCTAGGTCGTCATTGGAACCCTAGATTCGGTTTTCAGACATCTGTCTTCAGAGGCCTGATCCCGGGATGCGAACTTATGTTATAACATGTGGGCCCTGGGCCACACAACAGAACATCCTATCCCCAGAAAATAACCTTGCCCTTCCATCTGTGCCAAAGCCCAGGGTAGTCGAATCCTGCACAGCACCTTAGCCACCAGCACATTCTAAGATCTCCCTGGTAACAAACCAGCATTTTGGCCCATCTGCAAGAGATTTCATGTCAACTCAAGGACTTGGTTCTTCGGTCCAGAGACAGCAGAAAAAACCTGCCATGTTCCTCAGTTGCAAAGGAACTGAGGAGTGAAAGGAGTTCAACTTTGCAGGCATCCATGCGGTAGAGCTCTGCTACCAAAACCTTCCACATTGGGGATCCTGGAGCAAATAAGCCAGACTCCACCTGTCCAGTAGAATGAAACCTTGCTGTTGGGAGCAGCTCATAAGCCTCAACGTGAAAACCCCTCCATGACCTCTTGACGCCACCCCTCAATTTGTCACTCATCAAAGACAAAAACTCCACTGTGAGCAAATATCTGACTTCCTCCCTTACTCAGGTGCTGGATATCTTGAATAAGCTGCTGCACATAGAAACTGCCTTCTGCTTGGCATTGAATTGAACCGTAGCTTGTGTTTACAATTCCATCCTCACCCGACTGGTCCCCAAGCCCTCATGATAGGGAATTCTGGAGCCACAATCCAGCATTCTGCCTTCCCTATAGAAAGAAGTGCCTGGTGAGTCTTGCCAGAAATCCCATATGAGGATCAATCTGCTCGGCCCTCGAGGGAACCCCAATTTATAAGTTGCCCTCGCCACTAGTGCTGTGTCTGACAGAGCCTGAGCCACAACCTAGAGTCAGTCACCAGAGAGTGGGACCCACATTTAGCATTTGGGATTGCCATGGCCCAATTACGTCATCTCTACACATCCTTGGGATTCAGGCAACTGTCCCCAGACCTTTGCTAGAATCTCCGCCAATGGGGGGAACTGAAGCACAATAGAGAACTCCTCTTTCCCCATGGCAATAAACCTGGCAGTTTGGATGGGTGTCCAACCCTCAAAGGGGGAGCCAGTTACAATACGAATGAGACAATGCCCACTCCTTATGGTCTCTCTGGGCACAAAGAGGCATTGTGACCCCCAGCCTGAGCATGCTTTCAAAAGATGCCTCTAAGTCGCACAAACATGATCAAGCATTGAAGGCCTGGTAGACTCCTGGAACAAATCCAAACACTTGGTGGGATGTCCCAGACACCCAGAACCAAAGCTGGTCTCTGGAATTCCTGTTTTGGAGCACCCCTAAGATGGAAAACAACACTCTTCCCTTCACCGAAAAAGCAACCAATCTATGGAGATCCGTGAGGATCAATAGAGAGGAAAAGTCTCCCATGGACCCATGAGAACACACCTGCATTCCGAAGCCATACTGGACAAAAAATCCAGAAGGAAAAGCCTGTTCTACTGCCTTCCAGTCACCCTAATTAAAGTTCCTGACAAGATGCCCTCCAGGTCTATGCATTGGGCCTGTGATCACATGGCCACAAAGTCGCTAATCCGAACTTGTGTTTCCAGACTTCTCTCCCAAAACCATGGCTCACATGCCCACCAGAATGGGATCTCTGGAGTCACACCACAGAACTCTGGCCGCCATTCCCAAGGAAATTCTGCATAAAAGAGTTGTCCAAACCTTCCAGATTAGGAGAAACCTGTAAGGACCCTGAGCCCACCCCAATATTGCCAGCCACTCTGGACGCAAATGCGCAGTCTGAAACACCCTGATCAACACATCCAGGGAGACAGCCAAGTCAATGGTCGTGATTTAGAAGATTGAACCTGAAATGCCCCTAGGCCCTCAATGGAACCCCATTAGGTTTGAAGGCATCTGTCCTCAGGCCTGTTCTGGAATACTAATATATGACACATCGTGTGGTCCCTGAGCCACACGACAGGATGTCTCCTGTCCCCAGGATAACGTGCTCTTCGACCTGTGCCAAGACTCAGGGTAGGAGAATGTTGCATGGCACCTTAGGAACCAGCACATTCTAAGATCTCCTTGGTAACAAACCAGAATTGTGGCCCATATGCAGGAGATTCCATGTCAACTCAAGGCCTTGTACTTTGCCCCAGAGCCAGCAGAACGAACCTGCCTTGTTCCTCAGCTGCAATGGTCAATGGAGGTGTGCTTTCCAGGCATCCAGGCCAGAGAGCTCTGCTTCACAAACTTTCCACATGGGGAAATCCAGAGCAAACAAACCAGACTTCAACTGCCCAATAGAAGGAAACCTTCCTGTTTGGAGTAGCTCACAGGCCTCAGCGTGTGAACTCATCCATGACTTCTTGACGCCACCCCTCCATTGGTCGGTCTGTCATACAAACAAACTCAAGTGTGAGCAAACATCTGGTATCCACCTTATTCCCGTGCTGGATGTCTCGAATAAACCACTGCACATTGGAACTGCCTTCCTCTTGGCACTGAATTGAACCATAGCTTGTGTTTAAGATTCTATCCTCACCCAACTGTTCCGCCAAGTCCACTTAATAGGGAAATCTGGAGCCACAATGCAGCATTCTGACTTCCCCATCGAATGAAGAAGTGCCTTGAGAGTCTGCCCTGAAACCGCACATGAGGATCAATCTGCTCGGCTCTCGAGTCAACCCCGATATATAGGTTGCCATTGCACTAGTGCTGTGTTTGACAGAGTCTGAGCCCCGACCGAGTTTCAGCCACCAGAGAGGGGGCCCCATATCTAGCATTTGGGATGGTCATGGCGCAAGTACGTCATCTCTGTAAATCCTTGTTATTCAAGCACCTGTCCCCAGACCTTGGCTGGAATCCCTTCCAATGGGGGAACCTGGAGCACAGTCGAGAACTCCTCTTTCTCCATGGCAATAAACCTGGTCGTTGGGAAGGGTGTCCAACCCTCATAGGGGGAGGCAGTTACAAGAACAATGAGACCACGCCCACCCCTGAGGGCTGCCCTGGGCACAACAGGCATTGTTACCCTCAGCCTGAGCATGCTTTCAAATAATCTCTCTCAGGTGCAACACCATGATCCCTCACTGCAGGCCTGGTACGACTCCACGCACAAATCTTAAAACTTGGTGGGATTTTCCAGGTGTCGAGACCCAGAGCCCGTCTCTGGAATCCCTGTTTTGAGGCACTGCTAAGATGAAAAACAGCACTTTTCCCTTCCCCGAAAATGCCACCAATCTATGGGGAGCCACCAGGATCCACAGAGAGGAAAAGTCTCCCATGGACCCAGGAGAACACACCTGCATTCCGAGGCCATCCTGGACACACAATCCAGAGAGAAAAGCCTGTGCTACCGCCTCCCAGTCACCCTAATTACAGTTCCAGTCGAGCTGCCCTCCAGGTCCACGCATTGGGCCTGTGATAACATTGCCACAAAATCGCTAACCCAAATTTGTGTTTCCAGACTTCTCTCCCATAACCATGGTTCACATGCCCACCAGAATGGGATCTCTGGAACCACACCACAGAACTATGGCTGCCATCCCCAAGGACACTGTGCATATCGGAGTTGCCCAAAACATCCCGATTAGGAGAAACCTGTGTGGCCCCTGTGACCACCCCAATATTGCTGGCCACTCTGGACACCAATGTGCAGTCTGAAACACCCTGATTACCTACATCCAGGGAGAGAGCCAAGTCAACAATCGTAAGAAGATTGAACCTAAAAAGCCCCTAGGCTCTCAATGGAACCCCATTAGGTTTGAAGGCATCTGTCCTCAGGGGCCTGTTCTGGAATACAAATTCAGGACACATCATGTGGTACCTGAGACACAGAACAGAACATCTCCTGTCCCCAGAAGAATACCGTGTTCTTCGACCTGTGCCAAAACCTCAGGGTAGGAGAATCCTGCATGGCACCTTAGCGACCAGCACACTCTAAGTTCTCCCTGGTAACAAACCAGCATTGTGGCCCATCTGCAAGAGATCCCATGTCAACTCAAGGCCTTGGTACTTCGCCACAGAGCCACCAGAACGAACCTGCCTTGTTCCTCAGCTGCAATGGTCAATGGAGGTGTGCTTTCCAGGCGTCCATGCCGGAGAGCTCTTCTTCACAAATTTTCCACATGGGGGAACCTAGAGCAAACAAACCGGACTTCACCTGCCCAGTACAAGGAAACATTACATTTTGCAGCAGTTCACAGTCCTCAGCTTGTGAACTCCTCCATGGCCTCTTAACTCCACCCCTCCATTGGTCAGTCCTCATAGACACAAATTCTAGTGTCAGCAAACATCTGACATCCACCCTTATTCTGGTGCAGGATGTCTCGAATGAACAGCTGCACATTGTAACTGTCTTCCGCTTGTCACTGAATTGAACCGTGGCGTGTGTTTACAATTCCATCCTCACCCAACTGGTCCCCAGGCCCTCTTGATAGGGAAATGTGGAACCACAACGCAGCATTCTGCCTTCCCCATCGAATGAAAAAATGCCTTGGAGTCTGCCCAGAACCGCACATGAGGATCAATCTGCTCAGGCTTCAAGTCAACCTCGATTTATAGGCTGCCACGGTCACTAGTGCTGTGTCTGATAGAGCCTGATCCCCGATCGAGTTTCAGCCACCAGAGAGCAGACCTTATATCTCGCATTTGGGATTGCCATGGCCCAAGTACGTCATCTCTACCCATCCTTGGTATTTGGGCACCTATCCCCGGACCTTTGCTGGAATCCCTGCCAATGGGGCAACCTGAAGCACAATAGAGAATCCACCTTCCTCATGGCAGGACATTTGGCTGTTGGGATGGGTGTCCAACCCTCTCAGGTGGAGCCAGTTACAAGACCAATGAGACCACGCCCACTCCTGAGGGCCGCCTTGGGCGCAAACTGGCATGGTGACCCTCAGCCTGAGCATGCTTTCAAGCAATCCCTCTCAGTTGCACCATCATGATCCCGCATTGCAGGCCTCGTACACCCCTAGGCCCAAATCCTAACCCTTGGTGGGAGGTCCCAGAAGCCCAGAACCAGAGTCCGTCTCTGGAATCCCTCTTTTGGGGCACCCCTAAGATGGAAAACAGCACTCTTCCCTTCCCCTAAAAGGCCACCAAAGTATGGAGAGCCGCCAGGATCCACAGGGAAGAAAAGTCTCCCATGGACCCATGAGACCACACCTGCATTCCGAGGCCATCCTGGAAACACAATCTAGAGCGTAAAACCTGTGCTACTGCCTTCCAGTCACCCTAATTAAAGTTCATGACGAGCTGCCCTCCAGGTGTACACATTGGGCCTGCGGTCACATCGCCACAAAGTTGCTAAACCGTATTTGTGTTTCCAGACTTCTCTCCTAAAACCATGGCTCACATGCCCACCAGAATGGGATCTCTGGAGTCACACCACAAAACTCTGGCCGCCATCCCCAAGAACACTGTGCATATCAGAGTTGCCCAAATCTTCCAGATTAGGAGAAACTTGTGTGACCCCTAAGCCCACCCCAATATTGCCGGCCACTCAGGACGCAAATGCACAGTCTGAAACACCCTGATCGGGACGCCTGGGTGGCGCAGTTGGTTGGACGACAGCCTCCGGCTCAGGGCGTGATCCTGGAGTCCCGGGATCGAGTCCCGCATCAGGCTCCCAGCTCCATGGGGAGTCTGCTTCGCTCTCTGACCTTCTCCTCGCTCGTGCTCTCTCTCACTGTCTCTCTCTCTCAAATAAATAAATAAAAATCTTTAAAAAAAATATCTTGAAACACCCTGATCACCTACATCCAGGGAGAGAGCCAAGTCAATGATCGTGAGTTAGGAGATTGAACCTGAAATGCCTCTAGGCCCTCAATGGAACCCCATTAGGTTTTCAGTCATCTGTCCTCAGGGGCCTGTTCTCGAAAACAATTTATGACACATCATGTGGTCCCTGAGCCACAGGCAGAACGTCTTCTCTCCCCAGAATATACAGTGCTCTTCGACCTGTGCCAAAGCCTCAAGATAAGATAGTCCTGCAGGGCACCTTAGCAACCAGCACATTATAAGATCTCCTTGGTAACAAACCAGCATTGTGGCCCATCTGCAAGAGGTCCCTGTCAACGCAAGGCCTTTGTACTTCACCCTAAAGCCACCAGAACGAAACTGCCATATTCCTCAGCTCAATGGACAATAGATGTGTGCTTTCCAGGCATCCATGAGGAGACCTCCGCTTCACTAACTTTCCACATGGGGGAACCTAGAACAAACAAATCAGAATTCACCTGCCCAGTAGAAGGAAACCTTACTGTTTGGAGCGGATCACGAGCTTCAGTGTGTGAACTCATCCATGGCCTTTTGACACAACCCCTCCATTGGTCGGTCATCATAGACACAAACTCTAGTGTGATCAAACATCTCACATCCACCCTTACTCTGGTGCTGGATGTCTTGATTAAACCGCTGCACATTGGAACTGCATTCCGCTTGTCACTGAATCGAACCGTAGCTTGTGATTTCAATTTCATCCTCACGTGATTGATCCCCAGGCCCTCCTGATAGGATATTCTGGAGTCACAATGCAGCATTCTTCTTTCCCTATAGAAAGAAGTGCCTGGTAAAAGAAGTGGCCAGAAACCCCACATGAAAATCAATCTGCTTGGCCCTCGAGGGAACCCCAATTTATAGGCTGCCCTGGCCACAAGTGCTGTGTCTGACAGA
The DNA here is from genome assembly GCF_020171115.1 of Neogale vison. Classification (NCBI taxonomy): domain Eukaryota; kingdom Metazoa; phylum Chordata; class Mammalia; order Carnivora; family Mustelidae; genus Neogale; species Neogale vison. Next base: position 121,879,115 of record NC_058092.1, on the reverse strand, counting down.
GCCTGAGTCCCAACCTAGTGTCAGTCACCAGTGAGTGGGCCCCACATCTAGCATTTGGGATTGCCATGCCCCAAGTACGTCATCTCTACCTATCCTTTGTATTCAGGCACCTGTCTCCAGACCTTTGCTGGAATCCTGGCCTATGGGGGAACCTGAAGCACAATAGGGAACTCCTCCTTCCCCATGGCAGCAGACCTGGTTGTTGGGATGGGTGTCCAACCCCCAAAGTGGGAGCTAGCTACATGGCCAATGAGACCATGGCCACACCTGGGCACCACCCTGTGTACAAACAGGCATTGTGACCCTCAGCCTGAGCATGATTTCATGATTTCAAACAAGCCCTCTCAGTTGCACCGACATGCATTGCAGGCCTGGTATGCCCTTAAGCCCATATCCTAAAACTTGGTGGGATTTTCCAGGGAACCAGATCCAGATCTTGTCTCAGGAATCTCTGTTTTGGGGCACCCCTAAGATGGAAAACAACACTCTTCCCTTCCCCAAAAAAGCCACCAAACTATGGAGAGTCACCAGGATCCTAAGTGAGGTAACATCTCTTATGGACCCAAGAGACCACACCTTCATTCAGAGTCCATCCTGGACACAAAGTCCAGAGGGAAAAGCCTGTTCTACTGCCTTCCAGTCACCCAATTTACAGCTCCTGATGAGCTGCAATGCAGGTCTACACATTGGGTCTGTGATCACCTTTCCACTAACCCTAACCCGCATTTGTGTTTGCAGAATTCTCTCCCAAAACCATGGCTCATATGCCTTCCAGGATAGGGTCTCTGGATCCACACCACAGGACTGTGCCTGCCATCCCCAAGGAAACTGCACCTGTCAAAGCTGCCCAAACCTTCCAGTTTTGGATAAACATGCAAGGCCCCTGAGCCCACCCCAATATTGTTGGCAGCACTGGACGCAAATGACAGTCTGAAATACCCTGATCACCTACATCCAAGCAGACAGCCAAGTTAATGTTCCTCGGTCAGAAGATTGAACCTGTCATGCCCCTAGGACCTCATTGGAAACCTAGATTAGGTTTTCAGGAATCTGTCTTCAGGGTCCTGTTCTGGCATACCAACTTAGGTTAAAGCATGTGGTCCCTGAGCCACACAACACAACATCTCCTGTCCCCAGAAGGAAACCGTGCCTTTTAACCTGTGAAAAACCCTCAGGGTTGGAGAATCCTTTCACAGCACCTTAGACACCAGCACATATGCTAGTTTGTGTGTTGCTCCAAACCACAAGGTTTCATCAGCAGGAAAGTCGAGTCTGTTGAATGGCTCCAGGACGTCCCATATGGAAGGACTGGAAAGCAGGGTTCGAAGGATGGATGCCTGTACAGCATACCTCGCATTCCCTTGGCTCTTTGCAACAAGACATGTTTGAACTACTAGCTTTGCGGCGAGCTAACCAGGGGGCTGAGTTGAAATGGGCTCTCCTGAGGATGGGTCATAATGTGGGTTTCTGTCCATGGAGACCTTGGAATATGCTGGTGGCTGAGGAGACTTGAAGAATTCACCTAACTGAAGGGTTTGATACAGCTCCAATAAAAATGCTCCCCATGTGGAGATGAGAGAGGTTCTGTTTGGAGCCTCAGAAAAGCCCCAGATGCTGGACTTCAAACCAGTTCTCTGAGGAGAGACACCTGGAAAACAAAGCTAGGGTTCAGATTAGGGCTTAGGTTCCTGTCCGTTCCAATCTTCTGTCTCTGGGGACATGTCTGAGTGTCTAAGTGGAGATAGTTGCTCAGCTGGTGTCAGAGTGCCCCTCTTAGTCCAGGTCAGCCTACACTATTGGCATGGCCTCGGAGGCCTTAGAGGATTCTCCTAATCTGTAGGGTTGTGGCCAATGGATTGGGCACAGTTTTCTTGGAGAGGACAGGCAGTCTTTCTGTCTGTTTCCATAGGCCCTAGCCTGGAGGGTGTATGGGTCCGGGCTCTGGGCACAGAAGTCTGAAAACTCGGCTTAGGTGTGGCACCAGGTTATGGCAGAACGGATCCACAGACTGTGAGGGGAGCTCCTCGGCTTATGAAAGAAGGGCTAATGGGAGGCAGTCACCCAAGCTTTTCTCTCTGGATATTGTATCCCCCATAGCCGTGGAATGTAGGGTTGGCCTCAGGGACTATGGAAGAGTCTCCCTTTCTGAGGAGTTGGGTCATCTCCCAAGATTTTGGGGTCATTTTGTGGGAAGTGTGGAGTCCTATAACCTGGCTCAGGTGTTCTTCCAAGAGACGGACTCCAGATCACAGTCCTGGGTACGAGCAAATGGAAAATTCGAAATCTGGTGAGGATTGTGAGCACAGGGGCTTGGCAAGCCCCAAATGCAGGCTCTTGGTCCAGGATCTGAGATGCTTTACTTCAACATGGGGCTCACGCTGATGGTCACAATGCGAGTTTGTGCACAAGGAGGCACTCAAGTTTGGTCTTGGCCTCAGGGACCATGAAGGTTTCTCCTACCCTGAAGGTGTGACTCCATGCCAACAGCAAGCTTTACAGCCATGGGGAAGGAGGAGTTCTTATTTGTGCTTCAGGTACCCACGTGTGCTGGGATTTGATATAATGTCTATGTTCACATGTCTAAAAACCAAGGTTGGGAAGAGATGACGGTGTAAGGCCATGGCCTGCCAGATGTGCTGGGTGTGAGGCCAGCTATCTCCTTGTCTGTCAGGACGTCTGGCCTCAGGCTGTGTCAGACAGAGCATTAGTGCCCAGGGCAGCCTATCCAATTGGGGTGCGGTAGAGGCCCGAGCAGTTTGATCCTCATTTGGGGTTTCTGGAGAGCCCCATAGGGCAACGTTTTTCTTCTGGTGGGCAGGCAGAGGCCTGCATTGTGGTTCCGGAATTCTCAGTCTGGAGGGATTGTTGGCAGGAGTGTGAGGAAGGAAGTCTGAAAACACAAGCTAGCGTTAGGTTTGGGTCTGAGGGCATGGCCAGCCACTTTGCAGAGGCTGAATCGAGATCTCCTGCATCTGAGGTCAGGGCGAGTATCAGACTTTGCCTCAGGCTGGAGTTTGTATCCATGATGGCCCCTTCCTGAAGGGGGTCGGGGCATCATGAGGCCAGGTAGGTTTCTCTACAATGGGAGTTGTAAGTTGCTCCAAACCTCAAGGTTTCCTTCTGCAGGACAGTTGAGTCCTATTGGATGGTTCTAGAATGCCCCATATGGAAAGACTCGAGAGAAGGGGTCTAAGCATGGATACCTGGAAACGCCACCTCACATTCCCACTGGCTGCTCAGGGCAAAGCAGGCTCAATCTGTGGGCTCTTGGGCGAGCTACCCAGAGGGCTGAGGTGAAATGGACTCTCCTGAGGATGAGTCATTATATGGGTTGGTGGCCATGGAGACCTTGGAATGTGACAGTGGCTCAGGGACTCTGCAAGGTTCTCCAACCCAAAGGGTTTGACACAGCTCCAACAAGGAAGCTTCCCATGTGGAGACGAGAGGTGTTCTGTTTGGTACCTCAAGAAAGCCCCATATGCTGGTCTTCCAACCCAGGCCTCTGAGGAGTGACACCTGAAAACCAAAGCAAGAGTTCATATTAGGGCCTAGGGGCCTGTCCGGTTCAATCTTCTGTCTCTGCAGACATCTGTCTGCATGTCTGTTTGGAGGTAGTTGCTCAGCCTGTGTCAGGATGCCCCTGTTTGTCCAGGGTGGCGTAAGTAGTGGAATGTCCTCGGAGGCCTTGAGGTTTCACCTATTCTGTGGGGTTGTGGCCAATGGAATAGGCACAGTCTCCTAGGAGAGAGCAGGATAGTCCTGTGGTGTGGCTCCAGAGGCCCCAGCCTGGAGGGTGTGTGAGTAGGACTGTGGGGACAGACGTCCAAAACACAAACTCGGCTGAGGTTTGGAGCCGAGGTTATGGCAGGAGTGATAAACAGTCTGTGAGGGGAGCTCTTCACGATTAGAAAGTAGGGAGAGTGAGAGGCGGTCGTTCAGGTTTATGTCTCTGGATGTTGTATTCACGATGGTCGTTTAATGTAGCGTTGGCCTCATGGGCCTTGGAAGAGTCTCCCTCTCTGGTGATTCGCCTTGCTCCCAAGCAATTGGGGTCATTCTGTGGGAAGGGAGGAGTCCAGATTTCTGCCTCATGTGTCCCCCCAATAGAGTGATTCTAGAGCAGAACACTTGGTATACCTGCCCTCTGGTTAGGTCTGGGGTCCTAGGGGCATGGCAAGCCCCATATGTGGGCTCTTGGTCCAGTCACTGAGAGGCGTTACTTGAATAGTGGACTCACGTGAGGGTTACAATGCTTGTTTGTGCCCAAGGCGGCCCTCAATCATGGGAGGGGCCTCACTGAGCATACAGGTTTCTCCTACACTGAACCTTGGACATTCCTACCTCAAGGTTTCTTGCCATGGGGAAGCAGGAGTTCTGATTTTTGAATCACGTTCACCTCTGGGCAGTGATTGGAGATCAGGTTTAGGTTCTGAAGCCTGAAAACCGAGGTTGGGAAGAGATGATTACCTAAGGCCATGGCAGGTCCGATGTGTTCAGTTTGGGGCCAGATTTTTAGGTGTCGTTCAGGAAGTCTGTGCTCAGGCTGTGCAAGACAGGGCATTCGTGTCCAGATAGGCTGTATAATAGGGTTACAGTCGAGTGGCATGCAGAAGGTAATCACTTGGGGTTTCTTGGTAGCCCCATAAGGCAAAGTTTTTCTTCTGGAAGGCAGGCAGAGTGCTGCATTCTAGCTCCAGAATTGCCAAACTGGAGAGCTTTGGGGCCAGGAGTGTGAGGACCTAAGTCTGAGAACACAAGCTTGGCTTTGGTTTCAGGGCGAGGACACGGTAGGCACACTCTGCAGAGCTGAATCGAGATTTCGTGCATCTGAAGTCAGGGTGAGGTTCAGATGTGATCTCAGGTTGGAGTTTCTGTCCATGATGGACCCTTAATGAAGGGCGGTCATCACGAGGCCATAGGGGTTTTCCCAAGGTGGGAGTAGTGAGATGCTCCAAACCACAAGGATTTTCTGTGGGTCAATTAAAACCTGTTGGATGGCTCCAGGACATCCCATATGGAATGACTCCAGAGCAGGGTTCTAAGGTTTGATGCCTGGCCAGCCCACCTCGCATTCTAATTGTCTCCTAGCGACAGGACATGTTTGATCTGCTGGCTCTGGTGTAGCAACTGATGGGGCTGAGTTGAAATGGACTCTCCTGTTGATGGGTCCTCATGTGGGTTTGTGTCCATGGAGACCTTGGAATGGGGCGCTGGCACACGGGCCCTGAAGGATTCTACTAACCGGAGGTTTTGAGACATCTCCAAAGGACAAGTTTCCCATTTGGAGACAAGATTTGTTCTGATTGGTGCTCATGAAACCCCCATATGCTGATATTGGAAACCAGGCCTCTGAGGAGAGATACCTGGAAACCAAAGCAATTGAACCGATTAGGGCCTAGGGGCCTGTCCAATTTAATCTTCTTCTTTGGGACATCCATCTAAGGTATGAGCGGAGGTAAATGCTCAGCTTGTGTCAGACGGCCCTTGTTTGTTCCGGGCGGCTTACACTATTGGGATGGCCTCGGGGACTTTGGAGGTTTCTCCTAATTTTTGCTATTGTGGACAATGGAATGGGCAGAATTCCCATGGACTGGGCAGGTACAGTCCTGATGTGTGGCTCCCATGGCCCCAACCTGGAGGTTGGGTGTGCCAGGACTGTGGGGACAGAAGTCTGACAACACAAACTCGGCTTAAGTTTGGGGATGTAGGCCTGATCTATAGACCGTGAGAAGAACTCTTTGGGATTTGAAGAAAGAGCGAGTGTGAGGCGCTTGCTCAGGATTTTGTCTCTGGATTTTGTGTCAAAGATGACCGTGGAATGTCAGAGAGGCCTCATGGGCCATGGACAAGTCTTCCTCTCTGTGTATTTGGACCGATCCCAATTGTTTTGGTTCAATCTGTGGAGTGGGAGGAGTCCTTTCAGTTTTGTTACCTCAGGAATCCCCAATGAGGGATTCCAAAGCAGAGTCTTGGGGAAGGGCGAATGGACAACCCGAACTATGGTTAAAAATTGGGGCTTAGCGGCATGGCAAGCCCAATATGCCGTCTATTGGTCCAGCCACTAAGAGGCCTTACTTGAGGACTGGGCTCACACTGAAGGTCACAATGCATGTTTGTGTCCAACGCGTCCCTCAAGCATGGGTGGGGCCTCATGGGCCAAACTGGTTTTAACTACACTGAATGTTGGACAACATGCCAACCACAAGGTTTCTTGACATGGGGAAGGAGTTCTGATTTCTGCATCATGTTCAACCATGGGCAGTGATTGGACGTAAGGTTAGGTTCTGAACCCTGAAAACCGAGGTTGGGAAGAGATGACGACCTAAGGCCATTGAAGGTCCGATGTGCACAGTGTGCGGACAGCTGGCTGGGTGTGAGCTGAGAGGTGAGGGCTCAGGCTGTGTCAGAAATGGCATTAGTGCACAGGGCAGCCTGTATAATTGGGGTACGGTCAAGTGACATGCAGGCTGATCCTCATATGGGGTTTCTGGGTAGCCCAGAGGGCAATGTTTTTTCTTCTGGAGGGCAGGCAGAGTGCTGCATTGTAGTTCTGGAAATGCCAAACGGGAGAGCTTGTGGGCCAGGAGTGTGAGGTCAGAAGTCTGAGAACACAAGTTAGACTTACATATCTGGTCGAGGGCACTGCAGGCAAACTCTGCAGAGCTGAATCGATATCTCATGCATCTGATGTCAGGGCGAGGATCAGATGATTGCTCAGGTTGGAGTTTCTGTCCCTGATGTCCCCTTCATGAAGGGTGGGGGATCACTAGACCAGGGAGGTTTTCCCACCATGGGAGTTGGGAGATGCTCCAAACCACAACGATTCTTCCGTGGCAACATTGAGACCTGTTGGTTTGCTCCAGGACTTCCAATGCAGAACGATTCAGAGCAGGGTTCTAAGGATGGATGGATGGGCAGCCACCCTCTCATTACAGTTTTCTCCTAGCGACAAGACAAGTTAGATCTATTGGATCTGGGGTAGCAACCAAGGGAGCTGAGTTGAAATGGACTCTCCTGCAAATGGGTCCTAATGTAGATTTGTGTCCACGGAGATCTTGGAATGAGGCGGTGGCACCGGGGCTCTGAAGGGTTTCCCTAATCAGAAGCTTTGACACAGCTCCAACGTGCAAGTTTCCCATGTGGAGATGGGATTTGTTCTGATGGGTGCCTCAAGAAACAGCCATATGCTGGTATTGGAATCCAGGCCTCTGAGGAGAGATGCCTGGAAACCAAAGCAATGGATCCGATTAGGGCCTAGGAGCCTGTTCATTCTAATTTACCTCTAGGGAAATCTGTCTATGGGTCTGAGTGCAGGTGGTGGCTCAGATAGCCTCAGATTGCCCCGGTTTGTGTTGGGCAGCCAACACTATTGGGATGGCCTCAGGGACGTTGGAGCTTTATCCTATTTGTAGGGTTTTGGTCAATGGAATGGGAAGAATTCTTTTTTAGAGGGCAGGTGCAGTCCTCAGATTTGGCTCCAGAGGCCTGAGCCTGTAGGGTGTGTGGGCCAGGGCTGTGGGGACAGTTGTCTGAAAACACAAACTTGGCTTAGGTTTCGGGTCGTCGGTATGGCAGGACTGATCTACAGACCATGAGGAGAACTCTTCAGGAAATGTACAAGGAAGAGTGTGAGGCGCTTGCTCAAGCTTTTGTCTCTGGATATTGTGTCACCGATGGCCATGGAATGTCCGGGTGGTCTTATATGAAATAGGCGAGTCTTCCTCTCTGGGGATTTGGCCTGATCCCAAGAGTTTGGTGTCATTCTGTGGGATGGGAGGAGACTGTTTTGTTTTTTTACCTCAGGTGTCCCACCAAAAGAGGGATTCCAGAGCAGAGCCCTGGGGAGGGGAGACTGGACAACCAGAAATGTGGTTAAAAATTGGGGCCTAGGTGCATGGCAAGCCCAATATGCCTTCTAATGGTCCAATCACTGAGAGGCCTTCCTTGAGGACAGAACTCACGCTGAGGGTCTCAAGGCGTGTTTATGCCCTCGTGGTGCTCAAGCATGGGTGGGGACTCATGGTGCATGCTGGTTTCTTCTACACTGAACGTTGGACAACATGCCAACCCATGTATTCTTGCCATGGGTAAGTAGTAGTTCTGATTTCTGCATCTCATTCACCCCTGGGCAGTGATTGGAGATAAGGTATAGGTTGCGAAGTTTGTAAACCGAGGTTGGGAAGAGATGATGACCTAAGGCCATGTTGGGTCCGATGTGCTCAGTGTGCTCAACAATGGGCATGGATTGTCGGGGAGGCCTCATGGTCCATGGACGTGGCTACCTCTCTGTGGATTTCACCCCTTTCCAAGAGTATGGGACAATCTGTGGGATGGGAAAGTCATTTCTCTTTTGTTACCTCAGGTGTCCCTCCAAAAGAGGGATTCCAGAGCAGAGCCCTGGTGAGGTGCAAATGGAAAACCTGACCTCCGGTTAAAGATTGGGGCCTACGGGGATGGCAAGTTCAATATGCCATCTCTTGGTCCAGCCACTGAAATGCCTTACTTGGGGACAGGTCTCACGCTGAGTGACCCAATGCATGTTTGTGCCCTTGCAGCACTCAAGCATGGATGGGTCCTCATGGGCCATGCTGGTTTCTCCTACACAGAATAGTGGACAACATGCCAACCACAAGGATTCTTGCAATGGGGAAGAATGATTTCTGATTTCTGCACCACGTTCACCCCTGCACCTTGATTGGAGTTAATGTCTAGGTTCTGAAACCTGAAGGCTAGTTTGGGAAGAGATGATGATCTAACGTCTTGGCGGGTCTGATGTGTTCAGTGTGTGACCATCTCTCTGGTTGTCGGCTGGGAGTGTCAGGCTCAGGATGTGTCAGACAGGGCACTAGTGCCCAAGGTAGGCTGTATAAATGGGGTACAGTCGAGTGGTGTGCAGGTTAATAATCATTTGGGGATTCTGGGTAGCCCCATAGGGCAACAGTTTTCTCCTGGAGGGCAGGCAGAGTGCTGCACTGTGGCTCTGGAATGCCCAAACTGGAGGGCTTGTGGGCCAGGAGTGTGAGGATGGAAGTCTGAGAACACAAGAGAGGCTTAGGTTTCAGGGCGAGAGCACAGCAGGCACACTCTGCAGAACTGAATCGAGATCCCATGCATCTGAAGCCAGGGCGAGGATCAGATGTTGGCTCAGTTTGGTGTTTCTGTCCATGATGGCCCCTTCATGAAGAGAGGGGAAATCATGAGGCCATGGAATTTTTCCCACGATGGAACCTGTGAGATGCTCCAAACCGCAAGGATTCCTTCTGCAGGACAACTGAGACCTGCTGGAATGCTCCAGGACATCCCATACGGAAGGACTCCAGAACCCGGTTCTAAGGATGGGTGCCTGGGCAGCCCGCCTTGCATTCCAATTGTCTCCTAGTGACAAGACAGGTTCGATCTGCTGGCTCACGGGGAGCAACAGATGGAGCTGAGTTGAAATGGACTCTCTTGCGGATGGGTCCTAATGTGGGTTTGGGTCCATGGAGACATTGGAATGGGGAGAATTTCCTTCTAGGGACAGGAGATGTTCTCTTGTGTGACTCAGGGAACAGATGTTGTATCATAAGTTGGTTTTAGAGAACAGCCATCTGAGGCAGATGCCTGAAAACCTATTCTTGAGTTCCAATGATGTCCTAGGGGCATGTCGGGTTCAATTTTCTGACTCAGGATCATTGACTTTGGTGTCAGCCTGGGTGTAGGTGATCAGGCTGTTTCAGACTGTGCATTTGCATCCAGAGCCGCTCCTAATATTGCAGTGGGATCAGGGGCCTTGAAGGTTTCTCCTAATATGCAGGGTTTGGGCAAATGTGATGGGCAAAGTTTCCTTGGTGATGGCAGGCACAGTCCTATGGTGTGGCTACAGAGACCCCATCCTGGAGGACATGTGAGGCATGATTTTGGGAGAGAAGTCTGAAAACAAAAACTAGGTTTAGGCCTAGTGGCACGATGATTGCAGCCCAATGTGTTGACCTGGAGGGCAGCTCGTCAGGAACTGTAACTAGTGTGACTCGATGATGGTAGCACAGCCTTTTCTATCAGCATTGTGTGTCCAGGGTGACCTCGGAATGCAGGTGTGGTCTCAATGGTCCATGGGAGATTTTTCCTCTCTAAGGATCCTGGTGGCTCCCAATTGTTTGGTGGCTTTTTCAGGGAAGGGAAGAGTGCTGTTTTCCATCTTGGGGTGCCACAAAAACAGGGATTCCAGAGACGGGCTCGGGGTTTGGGCACCAAGAAATTCCCACCTAGGGTTAGGATTTGGACCTAGCAGCGTAAAAGGCCTGCAATGTGGGGTCCTGGTGGTGCAATAGAGAAGGCTTGTTTGAAAGCATGCTCAGGATGAGGGTAATAATGCCTGTTTGTTCTTAGGGCGCCCCTCAGGGATAGGCATGGTCTCATTGCCCATGCCGCTGGCTCCCTCTATGAGGGTTGGACAACCATCCCAACAGCTAGGTTTCCTGAAATGGGGAAGGAGCAGTTCTCTATTGGACTTCAGTTTCCCCCATTGGAAGGGATTCCAGCAAAGGTCTGGAGACAGATACCCGAATACCAAGGATGCGAAGAGAGGATGGATTAGGTCATGACCAGTTTCACATGCTGGATATGGGCCCTGCTTTCTGGGTCGCTGACACGAGATTGGGTGTCAGGCTCTGTCAGACACAGCACTAGTGGCCAGGACAGCATATAAATCGGGGATCCTCGAGGGCCGAGCAGATGATCCTCATGTGCGGTTTTAGGACAGTCTCATCAGGCTGGGGAAGGCAGAATGCTGCATTGTGGCTCTAGAATTCCCTATCAAGAGGGCTTGGGGACGAGTAGGGTGAGGATGGAATTGTAAACACCAGTTACGGTTAAATTCAGTGCCAAACAGAAGGCAGTTCCAATGTGCAGCAGCTTATTCGAGATATCCAGCACCTGAATAAGGGCAGATGTCAGATGTTTGCTCACATTGGAGTTGTGTCTATGATGGCTGACAAATGGAGGGGTGGCTTCAAGAGGCCATGGAGGATTACCCATGCTTAGGATTGTGAGATGCTCCAAATAACAAGGTTTCCTTCTACTGGACAGGTGGAGTCTGGTTTGTTTGCTCTGGGGTCCCCCATGTGGAATGTTTGGTTAGCAGAGCTCTCCCACATGGATGCCTGTAAAGCAAACGTCCAACGAACATTGCAGCTGACGTACATGACAGGTTAGTTCTGGTAGCTCTGGGGTCAAGTGCCAAGGCCTTGAGTTGATATGGAATCTCTTACAGATGCGTCCCAATGCTGGTTTGCTACCATGGAGATCTTAGAATGTGCTGGTGGCTAAGATTCCATGCAGGATACTCCTACCCTGAGGGTTTGGCACAGGTCGAAGAGCACAGTTTCCTTCTTGGAATAATACATCTAATGTTGTGTGGGTCAGGGTCCACATGTTGTATCCTTATCTGGTCTTCCAGAATAGGCCTCTGAGGACAGATGCCTGAAGCCTAATCTAGGGTTCCAAGTATGTCCTAGGGGCATGTCAGGTTCAATTTTCTGACTCAGGATCATTGACTTGGGTGTCTGCCTGGATGTAGGTGATCAGTGTGTTTCAGTCTTTGTGTTTGCACCCAGAGCGGCTTCTTATATTGGGGTGGGATCAGGGGCTTTTTAGGTTTCTCCTAATCTGGAGGGTTTGGGAAAATGTAATGGGAAAAGTTTCCTTGGGGATGTCAGGCACAGTCCTGTTGTGTGGCTCCAGAGACCCCATCCTGGAGGACATGTGAGGCATGGTTTTGGGAGAGAAGTCTGCAAACGAAAACTAGGTTTAGGCTTAGTGCCGTGGTGATCACAGTCCAATGAGTCAACTTGGAGGGCAGCTCGTCAGGAACTGTAATTAGGGTGACTCAATGGCGGTAGCATAGCTTTTTATATTGGCATTGTGTGTCTAGGATGGCCTCGGAATGCAGGTGTGGTCTCATTGGTCCATGGGAGACTTTTCCTCTTTAAGGATCCTGGCGGATCCCCATAGTTTGGTGAGTTTTTCGGGGAAAGGAAGAGTGCTGTTTTTCATCTTAAGGGTGCCCAAAAACAGGGATACCAGAGACGGGCTATGGGTCTGGGCACCAAGAAATTCCCACCAAGGGTTAGGATTTGTCCCTTGGGGCATTCCAGGTCTGCAATGAAAGATGCTGGTGGTGCAACTGAGAGGGCTTGTTTGAAAGCATGCTCAGGATGAGGGTCACAATGCCTGTTTGTTCCCAGGACACCCTTCAGGACTGGGAATGGTCTCATTGCCCATGCAGCTGTGTCCTTCTCAGAAGATTGGACACCCATCTCAACTGCTAGGTTTCCTGCCATGGGGAAGGAACAGTTCTCTCTTGGACTTCAGGTTCCCCCACTGGCAGGGATTCCAATAAAGGTCTGGAGACAGATGCCCGAATACCAAGTATGGGTATTGAGGATGGATGGGGCCATGGTCAGTCTCACATGCTGGATATGGGTCCTGCTCTCTGCGTGGCTGACACGAGGTCGGGGCTCAGGCTCTGTCAGACACAGCATTAGTGGCCAGAGCAGCCTATAAATCAGGGATCTATGAGGGCCGAGAAGATGATACTCATGTGGGTTTTTTGGTCAGTCTTACCAGGCACTTCTACTATATATGGGAAAGGCAGAATGCTGCGTTGTGGCGCCAGAATTCCCTATCAAGAGGACTTTGGGACCAATAGGGTGAGGATGGAATTGTAAGCACAAGCTAGGGTTAAATTCAGTTCAACGCAGAAGACAGTTCAAATGTGCAACAACTCATTCGAGACATCCAGCACCTGAATAAGGGCAAATGAACGATGTTTGCTCACTGGATTTTTTGTCTATGATGACCGACATATGGAGAGGTGGCGTCTAGAGGCCATGGAGGATTTCCCATTCTGAGGCTTGTGAGTTGCTCCAAATAGCAAGGTTTCCTTATACTGGACAGGTGGAGTCTGGTTTGTTTGCTCTGGGATCCCCCATGTGGAATTTTTTGGTAGCAGAGTCCTTCCACATGGATGCCTGGAATGCACAAGTGCAATGACCATTGCAGCTGACGAACATGACAGATTCGTATTGGTGGCTATTGGACAAATTGCCAATGCCTTGCCTTGACATGGAATCTTTTCCAGATGGTTCGCAATACTGGTTTGTTACCCGGTAGGTCTTAGAATGTGCTGGTGGCTAAGGGATCATGAGGGATTCTCCTATTCTATGGGTTTGACACAGATCGAAGTGCACAGTTTTTTTCTTGGGACAGGAGATGTTCTGTTGTCTGGCTCAGGGTCCACATGTTGTATCCTAACTTGGTATTCCAGAAGAGGCCTCTGAGGTCAGATACCGGAAATGTAATCTAGGGTTCCTATGTTGTCCTAGGTTCACGTCAGGTTCAATTTTCTGACTCAGGAGCATTGACCTGGGTATCTGCCTGGGTGTAGGTAATCATGGTGTATCAGACTGTGCATTTGCGTCCAGAGCAGCATCCAATATTGTGGTGGGATCAGGGGCCTTGGAGGTTTCTCCTAATCAGGAGGGTTTGGGAAAATGTGATGGGTAAAATTTCCTTGGGGATTGCAGGCACAGTCCTGTGGTGTGGCTCCAGAGACCCCATCCTGGAGGGCATGTGAGCCATGGTTTTGGGAGAGATGTCTGCAAAAAAAATTCGGGTTAGTTTTAGTTGCAAGGTGGTCGCAGGCCCAATCCATGGACGTTGAGAGCAGCTCTTCAGGAACTGTAATTAGGGTGGTTGGAAGTCTGTAGCACAGGTTTTTCTATCTGGATTGTGTGTCCAGGATGGGCTCGGAATTTAGGTGTGGTTTCACGGGTCCATGGGAGACTTTTCCTCTCTAAGGAACCTGTCAGCTCCCCATAGTTTGGTTGCTTTTTCGGGGAACTGAAGAGTGCTGTTTTCCATCTTAGGGGTGCTCAAAACAGGGATTCCAGGGAGGGCTCTGAGTCTGGGTGTCTGGGAAATCCCACCAAAGTTTAGGAGCATACCAGGCCTGCAATGCGGGATCCTGGTGGTGCCACTGAGAGGGCTTGTTTGAAAGCATGTTCAAGCTGAGGTTCACAATGCCTGTTTGTGCCCAGGGTGGCCCCTACGAGAGGGCATTGGCTCATTGTCCATGGAGCTGGCTCCCACGTTGAGGATTGGACACCCATCCCAACAGCCAGGTTTCCTGCCATGGGAAGGAGGAGTTCTCTATTGTGCTTCATGTTCCCCCAATGGCAGGGATTCCAGGAAAGGTCTGGGGACAGGTGCTTGATTACCAAGGATTTGTAGAGATGATGGAGAAGGGCCATGGTCGGCCCCACCTCCTAGATATAGGTCCAGCTCTCTGGGTGGCTGGCATTAGGTCGGGACTCAGCCTCTGTCAGACAGAGCACTAGTGGCCAGGACAGCCTATAAATCGTGGTTCCCTTGAGGGCCGAGCAAATTGATCCTCATGTGGTTTTCCTGGGCAGACTCACCAGGCACCTCTTATTTCTATGGGGAATGCAGAATACTGTGTTTATGCTCTAGAATTCCTTATCAAGAGACCTTGGGGACCAGTCAGGTGAGGATGGAATTGTAAACACTAGCTAGGATTCAATTCAGTGCCAAGCAAAAGGCAGTTCCAGTGTGCAGCGGCTGATTCGAATATCGAGCACCTGAAAAAGGGAGGATATCTGATATTTGCTCACACTGGAGTTTGTGTCTATTATGACCAACAAATGTAGGGGTGGCATCAAGAGGCCATGGAGGATTTTCCACCCTGAGGCTTGTGAGATGCTCCAAACAACAAGGTTTCCTACCACTGGACAGGTGGAGTCCAGTTTGTTTGCTCAAGTGTTCCCCCATGTGGAAAGTTTAGGATACAGAGCTCTCCCACATGAATGCCTGGAAAGCACACCTCAGTTGACGATTGCAGCTGAGGGACATGGCAGGTTTTTCTGGTGGCTGTGGAGCGAAGTACAAAGGCCTTGATTTGACATTGAATGTCTTGCAGATGGGCCACAATGCTTGTTTGTTTCCAGGGATATCTTAGAATGTGATGGTGCAAGATTCTCCTCCACTGAGGGTTTGGCACAGGTCGAAGAGCACGGTTTCCTTCTGGGGACAGGAGATTTTCTGTTCTGTGGCTCAGGGACCACATGTTGCATCATAAGTAGGTATTCAGAACAGGTCCCTGAGGGTAGGTGCCTGAAAACCCAATCTAGGGTTCCAATGAGGTCCTAGGGGCATGTCAGGTTAAATCTTCTGACTCAGGACCATTGACTTGGCTGTCTGCCTGGATGGAGCACTTCAGGTTGTTTCAGACATCACATTTGCATCCAGAGCAGCTGCCAATATTGGGGTAGGATCAGGTGCCTTTCAGTTTTCTCTTAATCTGTAAGGTTTGGGAAACTGTGATGGGTACATTTTCCTTGGGGATGGCAGGCACAGTTCTGTGGTGTGCCTCGAGAGACTCCATCCTGGAGGGCATGTAAGCCATGGTTTGGGGAGAGAAGTCTGAAAACACAAATTCGGGTTTGGGTTAGTCGCAAGGCGATCACAGGCCCAGTGCATAGACCTGGAGGGTAGCACATCAGGAACTGTAATTAGGGTGACTGGAAGGTGGTAGCATATGCTTTTCTATCTGGATTGTGTGTCCAGAATGGCATCGGAAGGCAGGTGTAGACTCATGGGTCCATGGGAGACTTTTCCTCTCTAAGGACCCTGGTGGCTCCCCATAGTTTGGTAGGTTTTTCGGGGAAGGTAAGATTGCTGTTTTCCATCTTAGAGGTGCCCCAAAACAAGGATTCCAGAGATGGGTCTGGGTCTGTGTGCCTGTAAAATCCAAACGAGGTTTAGATTTTGGGCCTAAGGGCGTACCAGACCTGCAATGCGGGAATCTTGTGTTGGAACTGAGAGGACTTGTTTTAAAGCATACTCAGGCTGTGAGTCACAATGCCTGCTTGTGCCCAGCGCAGCCCTCATGAGTGGGTGTGGTCACATTGGCCATGCTCCTGGCTTCCACTTTGAGGGTTGGACACGCATCTCAACAGCCAGGTTTCTTGCCTTGGGGAAGTAGTATTCTATTGTGCTTCACGTTCCCCCATTGGAAGGATTCCAGCAATATCTGGGGAAAGAAGCCAGAATACCAAGGATGGGTAGAGATGATGGACTTGGGCCATGGCCAGTCCCACATTATAGATATGGGACCCACTCTCTGGGTGGCTGACACGAGGTTTGGGCTCAGGCTCTGTTGGAAACAGCACTAGTGGCCAGAGCAGCCTACAGATCGGGGTTCCCTTGAGAGCCGAGCCGATTGATCCTCTTGTGGGGATTCTGGGAAGACTCAGCAGGCACTTCTTCTTTCTATTGGAAAGGTAGAATTCTGCATTGTGGCTCCAGAATTCAATATCAAGAGTCCTTGGGGACAAGTGCGGTGAGGATGGAATTGTAAACACAAGCTACTGTACAATTCAGTGCCAAGCATAAGGCAATTTAAAAGTGAAGCATCTTTTTCGAGATATCCAGCACCTTAGTAATGGCGGATGTCAGATGTTTGCTCACACAGAGTTTATGTCTTGATGACCGACCAAATGGAGGGGTGGTATCAAGAGGCCATGGGGATTTCCCACATTGAGGTTTGTGAGATGCTCCAAATAGCAAGGTTTCCCTCTAATGGAATGGTGGAATCTGGATTGTTTGCTTCCAGGGTCCTCCATGTGGAAAGTTTGGGTAGTAGAGCTCTCCCGTATGGATGCCTGGACAGCACACCTCCATTGAGCATTGCAGCTGAGGAACAAGGCAGGTTTTTTCTGGTGCCTCTGCGGCGAAGGACCAAGGCCTTGAGTTGACATGGAATCTCTTGCAGATGGGCCACAATGCTGGTTTGTTACCAGGCAGATCTTAGAATGTGCTGGTAGCTAAGGTGCCATACAGGATTCTCCAACGCTGAGGATTTGGCACACGTCGAAGAACACGGTTTCCTTCTCAGGACAGGAGATGTTCTGTTGTGAGGCTTTGGGTCCACATGTATAATAATATGTTGGTATTCCAGAACAGGGCCTTGAGGACAGATGTCTGAAAACCTAATCTAGGGTTCCAATGAGGTCATACGGGCAGGATAGGTTCAATCTTCTGACTCAGGACCTTTGACATGACTGTCTGACTGAATGTAGGTGATCAGGGTGTTTCAGACTGCAAGTTTGCACCACAGCAACTGCCAATATAGAGGTGAGCTCACGGGATTTGCAGGTTTCTCCTAATCTTGAAGGTTTGGACAACTGTAATGGGCACAGTTTCTTGGGAATGGCAGGCACAGTCCTGTGTTGTGGCTCCAAAGGCCCCATCCTTGGTGGCATGAGAGCCATGGTTTTGGGAGAGAATTCTGAAAACTGAAATTCGGGGTAGGGTTAGTGGGGAGGAGAATAGTCCCAATGCATAGACTTAGAGGGCAGCACATCAAAAACTGTAAATAGGGTGAATAGAAAGCAGTAGCACAGGCTTTTTTCTCTGGATTGTGTGTCCAAGATGGCCTCGGAATGCAGGTGTGGTCTCATGGGTTCATGATAGAATTTTCCTCTCTAAGGACATTGGCGGCTCTCCATAGTTTGGTTCCTTTTTCAGGGAAAGAAAGAGTGCTGCTTTACATCTTAGGGGTGCCCCAATACAGGGATTCCAGAGATGGGCTCTGGGTCTGGGCGCCTGGAAAATCCCACCAAAGGTTAAGATTTGGGCCTAGGGTCATATCTGGCATGCATGCGGGATCCTGGTGGTGCCACTGTTAGGGCTTGTTTGAAAGCATGCTCAGGCTGTGGGTCACAATGCCTGTTTGTGCCCAGGGCAGATCTCAGGAGTGGGCGTGGTCTCATTGACCACACAGCTGGTTCCCTCTTTGAGGGCTGGACACCCACCCCAACAGCCAGGTTTCCTGCCATAGGGAAGAAGGAGTTCTCTATTGTGCTTCAGGTTCCCCCATTGTCAGAGATTGTAGCAATGTCTGGGGACATGTGCCTGAATACCAAGGATGGGTCGAGATGACAGACTTGGGCCATGGCTGGTCTCACATGCTGGTTATGGGGCCCACTTTCTGGAGGGTTGAAACCAAGTCTGGTCTCAGGCTCTGTCAGACACAGAAATAGTAGCCAGGGCAGCCTATACATCGGGATTCCCTCGAGGACTGAGCAGATTGATCCTCATGTGTGATTGCTGGGCAGACTCAAAGGCACTTCTTCTTTCTAAGGGGAAGGCAGGATGCTGCGTTGTGGCTCCAGAATTCCCTATCAAGAGGCCTTGGGAGCCAGTAGATTGAGGATGGAATTGTAAACACAAGCTACGGTTCAATTCAGTGCCAAGCAAAAGGCAGTTCCAATGTGCAGTGTCGGATTCAAGATATCCAGCACCTGAGGAAGGGTGGATGTCAGATGTTTGCTCACACTGGAGTTTGTGTCTATGATGGCCAACAAGAGGAAGGGTTGCATCAAGAAGGCTTGGAGGATTTCCAATGCTGAAGTTTGTAAGATGCTCCAAATTGCAAGATTTCCTTCTATCAGACAGGGGTGTCTGGTTTGTTTGCTCCAGCGTCCCCCATGTGGAAAGTTTGGGTAGCAAAGAATGCATGAATGCCTGGAAAGCACACGTCCATTAACCATTGCAGCTGAGGAACATGGTAGGCTCATTCTGGTGGTTCTAAGCCTTAAGTTGACAGGGAATCTCTTACAGATGGGCCACAATGCTGGTTTGTTACCAGGGAGCTCTTAGAATGTACTGGTGTGTAAGGTGCTGTGCAGGATTCTCCTACCCTGAGGGTTTGGCACAGGTCTAATGCATGGTTTTATTCTGGGTAAAGGACAAGTTATGTTGTGTGGATCAGGGACCAAATGTTGTATTATAAGGTGGTATTCCAGAATAGGCCTTGGAGGAGATGCCTGAAAACCTATTCTAGGGCTCCAGTGAGGTCCTAGGGGCATGTCTGGCAATATCTTCTGCTTCAGGCCCATTGATTTTGTTGTTTTCCTGCATTTAGGTGATCAGGGTGTTTCAGACTGCATTTGCTTCCAGTATGGCCTCCAATATTGGAGGTGGCTCAGGGTCCTTGCAGATTTCTCCTAATCTGGTGGGTTTGTGCAACTGTGACTGGAAAAGATTTCTTGGGGATGGCAGACCCAGTCCTGTGGTGTGGCTCCAGAGACCCCATCCTGGAGGGCATGTGAGCCATGGTTTTGGGAGAGAAGTCTGCAAACACAAACTCGGGTTAGGGTTAGTGGCGAGGTGATCTCAGGCCCAATGCTTAGACCTGGAGGGCAGCTAGTCAGGAACTGTAATTAAGGTGAATGGAACTAGGTAGCACAGGCTTTTTTATCTGTATTGTGTGACCAGGATGGACTCAGAATGCAGGCGTGGTCTCATGGGTCCAAAGGAGATTTTTCATCTCTAAGGATCCCCTCATCTCCCAATAGTTTGGTGGGTTTTTCGGGGAAGGGAATAGTGCTGTTTTCCATCTTAGTCATGCCCCAAAACAGGGATTCCAGAGACGGGGTCTGGGTCTGCCTGCCTGGAAAATCCCACAGTTAGGATTCGGGCCTAGGGGCATCCCAGGCCTGCAATGCAGGAAACTGGTGGTGCAACTGAGAGGGCTTGTTTGAAAGCATACTCTGGCTGAGGGTCAAAATGCCTGTTTGTTCCCATGGCGACCCATAGGAATGGGCGTGGTCTCATTGGCCATGTAGCTGTCTCTGAATTTGAGGGTTGGATACCCATCCCAACAGCCAGGTTTCCTACAATTGGGAAGGAGGAGCTCTCTATTGTGCTTCAAGTTCCCCCATTGGCAGTGATTCCAGTAAAGTCCTGGGGACAGATGCCTGAATACCAAGGATGGGTAGATTTGATGGACTTGGGACATGGCCGGTCCCACATGCTGGATATGGTGCCCTTTCTCCAGGTGGTTGACACGAGTTCGGGGCTCAGGCTCTGTCAGCCACACCACTAGTGTCCAAGGTAACCTGTAAATCGAGGCAGCCTA
The DNA here is from genome assembly GCF_020171115.1 of Neogale vison. Lineage (NCBI taxonomy): Eukaryota > Metazoa > Chordata > Mammalia > Carnivora > Mustelidae > Neogale > Neogale vison. The sequence goes on along the minus strand of NC_058092.1, from coordinate 121,859,137 downwards.
TAAATCCCTCGATGGCTGAGCAGATTGATCCATATTTGCCGTTTCTGGGCAGACTCAGCAGGCACTTCTTCTCTCTATGGGGAAGGCAGAATGTTGCAATGTGGCTTGAGATTTCCCTACCAAAGGAATTTGGGTCCATTGAGGTGAGGATGGAATTGTAAACCCAAGCTACAGTTAAATTCAGTGCCACGCAGAAGGCAGTTCTGTTGTGAAGTGGCTTATTCGAGATATTCATCACCTGAGTAAGGACGATGTCAGAGGTTTGCCCACACTGGAGTTTGTTTCTATGATGACCAACAAATATCGGGGTGGCGTCAAGAGGCCATGGAAGATTTTGCTCGCTGGGGTTTCAGAGATGCTCCAAACAGTAAGGTTTCATTCTACTGAACAGGTGGAGTCTGGTTTGTTTTCTCCAGTGTCCTCCATATGTAAAGTTTTTGTAGCAGAGCACTTCCACAAGGAAGTGTGGAAAGCACACCTCCAATGACCATTGCAGCTGAGGAACATGGCAGTTTTGTTCTGGTGGCTATGGGGCGAAGTATCAAGGCCTTGAGTTGACATGGAATCTCTTGCTGATTGGTCTCAATGCTAATTTGTCACCAATGTGCTGGTCGCTAAGTGGCCATGCAGGATTCTACCACCCTGAGTGTTTGGCACAGGTCCAAGAGCATGGTTTCCTTCTCTGGACAGGAGAAATTCTGTTGTTTGGCTCAGGGAACACATGTTGTATTATAAGTTGGTTTTCCAGAACAGGCCTCTGAGGACAGATCCTGAAAACCTAATCTAGGGTTCCAATGAGGTCCTAGGGGCATGTCAGTTTCAGTCTTCTAACTCAGGACCATTGATTTGTGTGTCTGCCAGGATGGAGGTGATCAGGGTGCTTCAGACTGGCTTTTGCATCCAGAACTGCCTCCCATATAGGGGTAAGCTCAGGGGCCCTTCAGGTTTATCCTAATCTAGAGAGTTTGGGCAACTGTGACGGGAACAGTTTCCTTGGGGATGGCAGGCACAGTCCTGTGCTGTGACTCCAGAGGCCCCATCATGGAGGACATGTGAGCCATGGTTTTGGGAAAGAAGTCTGCAAACCCAAATTGGGTTATGGTTAGTGACGAGGTGATCGCAGGCCCAATGTGTAAACCTGAAGGGCCGCTCATCAGGAAATGTAATTATGGTGACTGGAAGGTGGTACAACAGACTTTTCTATTGGGATTATGTGTCTAGGATGGCCTCAGAATGCATGTGTGGTCTCATGGGTCCATGGGAGATTTTTTCCTCTCTAAGGATCCTGGCGGTTCCCCATAGTTTGGTGGCTTTTTCAGGGAAGGGAAGAGTGCTGTTTTCCATCTAAGGCGTGCGCCAAAACACCCATTCCAGAGCCAGGCTCTGGGTCTGGGCGCCTGGAAAATCCCATGAAGTGTTATGAATTGGGCCTAGGGGCATACCAGGCCTGAAATGCAGGATCCTGGTGGTGCAATTGAGAGGGCTTGTTTGAAAGCATGCTCATGCTGAGTGTCACAATGCCTATTTGTGCCCAGGGCTTCCCTCAGGATTGGGTGTGGTCTCTTTGGCCATTCAGCTGGCTTTCTCTCTGAGTGCTGGACACCAATCTCAACAGACAGGTTCCTGCCATCTGGAAGAAGGAGTTCTCCATGGTGCTTAAGTCTCCCCTGTAAGGGTCTGCTTGGCCAGAGGGAGTCATTTTGTGTTTATTTAGTGAACTTAGATTGACCCTATGCAGTAAACTTAGATTGACCCCACCCTTCCCAGAGGAATTTACTTGCAAAGCCTAGATACAAGGGTGGTTCAGGCCAGGAGAAGACATCCAATCAGTGGGGCATGCATATATCTACTAGGGTAAATTGAAATAAAATTTTGCACTTGTGTGTTACCTAGCATTTATTTTTTTCTGTGTCTGGTGATTTAGCATGACTGTGCAGTGTTCTCTGTGTATTACAATCTCATTGGCCACGTGTGTATAGCCAGGCTAAATACCTCTATAAGAGTTAGTTGGTGAGGATGCAAGGGGTCGCCTCTTTGCAAGAGACGGCCCTGACCAGTCAGTTTGATTCTCAATGCTGGCATGAAATAAAGCTTTGCTTGACCTTCATTTTGTATCAGTATCACTCCTTTGATTATGGACCCTAACATTGGAGGGGTCACCCGAATTCAAACGACGAGAACTGAGCCAGCATCGGAATTTTTGGGAGAAGCCTCCAGAAGTAAGATCATGGGATCCTATCTGTCTGTCTGGTTAGAGCTCCAGGGTATGGCCCACCAGGGAGAAGATGGATAAAGCCATGCCCCAGGGATGGAGTGGATGCGGGGATGCCCCATCCCTCTGCTGGTAGATTGACAGGGGGATTCGAGTCCCCCGGGTGGTTGGGGGTTTTGAGTCCACCTAGGCTGTCGCCTGGGTGTTTGAGTCCCCCAGTCAGTCAGGGGTCTGACGGGGGGTTCGAGTCCCCCTAGACGGCCAGGGGGTTCGAGTCCCCCTAGATAGTCTGGGGGTTCAAGTCCCCCTTGGTGGTTGGGGGATTTGAGTCCCCCTAGATGGCCAGGGGGTTCAAGTCCCCTTAGACAGTCAAATGGTTTGAGCCCCCGTGGGCGGTCAGGGGGCTTGAGTCCCCCTAGACAGTCGGGGGGTTCGAGTCCCCCTGGGCAGTTGGGGATTAGAGTTCCCCTGTGTGGTTGGGGGGTTCAAATCCCCATGCGTGGTTGAGGAGTTCGAGTCCCCCTAGGTGGTTGGGGTATAAAGTCCCCACCAGTGGCAGGTTTTGGGTAAGAATCCTTGGGCCTGCTATTGTCCTTCCCTGGTCCTTTTGTTGTCTGTTGTGTTGTTTGTTATGATTAAAGGAATGGGGCAAGCAGAGAGTAAGGGGACTCTGACCTCATCTCTCTTTTCTTCATAATATTTTTTCCAATTTATTTATTTTCAGAAAAACAGTATTCATTATTTTTTCACCACACTCAGTGCTCCATGCAAGCTGTGCCCTCTATAATACCCACCACCTGGTACCCCAACCTCCCACCCCCCCGCCACTTCAAACCCCTCAGATTGTTTTTCAGAGTCCATAGTCTCTCATGGTTCATCTCCCCTTCCAATTTACCCAAAAGTTTTCTTCATAATAGATGTAAGGCTTCTAGCTCACTCATTGTGTGTGTTAAGGGCTAAGACTGGAGTCAACTGGGGTTGGTCGAATGCTGGGTTAAAGGGCCCAATGCTGGCTCGTTGGAGCCAGGCGTTGGAATATAGTGCTTAGTGGGCCACTTTTGGAAAGCAGAACTGGCACTGCGGGATGAACCAACCTCGAGACAGAGACTTTAAGGAATATTCCCAGCAGCTGCTAAAACTACCTTTGGGGGAATTCCTTGCCTTTTCTGGCCCAACGTGGACTGCATAGCCCCTCCCCCTTGCTGGCGGGAAAGCATGGCATCTGACGTGGAGATGGTTATTTGTCTGTCTCAAGGTTTTAATGGGTAATTGTTTAACAGGCTCCTGATGTCTTTGGTAACCTGAAACTCTGAAGGGTTGCTTGAATGACAAATGGAATTGCATTTGTTGGACATGTAGGTCTTAATCAAATAGGATAAAATGCCAGAGCACTGACTGCTGGAACTGGGTTTGTGCTTTTGAAATCTGCTGGTGAACATGTTCTGTGCTTAACTGATTGATAAACTTGCCATCTAAAGAATTCTGTTGTACTAACTCACAATTGGCTCATATTTAGTCTTCAGTAGGGTTTCAGGTATTTCTAAGAGTACAAAATTCTGTTAATGTAATTAAGACTGAAGGAAATGAGAAAAGCAACTCTGTATGTAAAAAAGTAGGAGATATGTAAAAGTTTGAATTTGAAAAGTGCCTGACTGCGTGAATGTGTCTGTATGGCTCCACTTTTGCTACGGAGTCTGAGTGGGCTGTTTATACGGACAGACCTTAGCTAAGAAGATCCTAAGTTCCTGCAAGGGACGCGAGCAGGACAGCATCTGAAAGATCCCCCTCCCTTGGTCTGCAACATCATTCACGATGGGAGGGAAACCTAGTAATCTCATTATCTGCTTACTTTAAAAAAAAAAGACACTGGTATAGAAAAGCTGGTTTTCTCTCAGTTTAAAAAGACAAAGTTTTCTTAAGTTAATTGATCTCTTATGGTTTTCTCTTTCCCTGCCCAGAAAATTCAGTTCCTATGTTTTGTTTTATCAGGTGTTTAACATCCCTAATTAAATTTAGGCATGTATTTTAAAACTTTCTAAGGTTTTAGCAATTGTTGACAGGATTTAAATCAATAATAAACCTGGGTTGCATTTGGGAAAATGCCATGCATTTCCTAAAGTTTTAATACATTGATAGATCACTACTTGATATTGAGATTATGGAAATGTTACGTGTCACAGAAGTAACCTGATTTTCTTACCAGTTACATTGTAAATTCTCATCTCACCCAGCTCTTTACCATATCTGTTCTGAGTTTTTGTCATTTGTAATTGTTTTAATTCTCTTGCAAGATAAATTCCGTCTCAAAGAAAATTCATATGGGAGACTTTCAGGAAAAAATACAGGTCTTCGATATGTTGAAATTCTGGAACTGAAATGGGTAAGAATTTACAGAAGTAAAAGCCACATTCGGAATAAACCAGAATTATTAACATGGGACTAGGTGAACTGAAAGACTGTAATGTTGTATCTCTTGATGTTTTGTCTTATGTTTGCTCTTCCAGAGTACGGAAACTTATTCTTAAGTTATCTGTAACTTACAGAGATAAAATGTAGTCATTTGTAACCTAATCAAGGTATTCAACTCTTTCTCTCTATCTGAACCCCCTAAAATCAAAAGGACTCAGCAGGCATTCTCTCTTCCATGGCCATCAGTAATTTGCATAAGTTCAATAAGAATCTGTTCTCCTTGTAACAGGACATCATTGGAAACATTGGTTATTTTATTTTCCCATGGCTTTGATTGGAATGCCATTTAGAAAAGACTCAGATATGATTAGACAGACTAAAGGAACTTAGGTTGTCTCTATAAAACCTGGAACCGTAAAGACTTTTGGAACTGTTGACCTGATACCTTCCTTACAGAGTTCCCAGCAGCCTCATCAGGTGAGTAAAGGATGTTACTTCCTGGCAGGTGCAGGAACCTCAGGATTCTTTGGGGGCCTCAGGAAGAGGAATTCACCCAAATCAACAGGTATGGCAGGCACGTTTGATGGCAAGTATGTAGCTTGTCTTCTGGCCTGGAGAGGCTATCATAAGTTCAAACTAGAGATTTCTTATGAGAAGTTCCAGCAGAGCATATTCTAAAAGATTTATATGATCCCTTACTGTTCTTGCTGAGCTTATGTAAAAAATTAGGCCAAGCTTGTTAAAATTGGACTTGTTTTTCAAATAAATTAGTCCTGATTTGGCTATCTCTGAAAACGAGGGTTATTTTAGAGAGAAAAATTGTGTTTTTATAAAACACCTTTATGGATGTTAAATTTTAGATTTGGTTGTCTTTAAATGTTTGTTTACTTAAGCTAGACAACTTGAGGTAAAGTTCAGGGAAGTTAATCGATAGCTCACTTAGACGATCTTGCTTTGTCAGTCAGTCATCCCAGATATAGGGAACTTCAGAACATTGAAGGATTTGAAGGAAGAATCTGCCTGAGTTAGTGGGAATAGCAGAAAAGTTGTTTAACAACAGGGATGCACAGGAGGATGAAAAACAGACAAAAAAACTGGTTAAGGTTTTGGCATTACATGAGGCAGAGAGGAGATGGGTAGGGGATAGTAAATGGAAGGAAAAGCCTAAGCACAGAGAAGGCAGACGGGAAGACTTAGATTCAGATCAGAGTGCTTACTGTTAGGAAAGAGGACATTGGGCCATGGAGTGCCCCAAAAGGAAGACAACAATGCTTGCCACCAGAGATTGAAGGGGTTATGGTTTGGAGCCCCTCCCTGAACCTCAGGTAAAAATTGAAGTGGAAGGAAATCAGTTTATTTTTTGCTGGACATGGAAGCCCAATTTTCATCATTACTTAAACCTATTGGACCACTAATTGGAGAGGAAGTCTGGGTACAAGGAGCACAGAGACATAAATGGGCAACAGAAAGGACTTTAAATTTGGCCTCGGGAATAGTTAAACATCAATTATTGGTCCTCCCTAATGCCCCAAATAACTTGATGGGAAGCGATCTCCTCCACAAGTTAAGAGCTGGCATTCAGTTCTCAGAAGGAGGCATGACTGTAATCTTGAGACAACCCACTGCACAAGTGCTTATGGCACCAGTAGATGAATACCTCCTTTACGAGCCAGTCTCAAAACCAGAAGAAACAAAGTTGGGGAAGCCTTCTCCAAATCCTACAGGAGGAGTTTCCCGAGGTCTGGGAAGAAGGGAAGCCCTCTGGCTTGGTCAAGGAACAACCTCCAGTGGTGGTACAATTAAAGGCGACAGCTATGGCTGTTCACCTTCTCCAGCACCCACCTTCCCCATGAAGCAAAGGAAGGGATCAGAAAACACATTAACTACCTCCAAGGAGAGGGTATCCTAGTTCCTTACAAATCTCCATGGAACACACCTTTGTTGCCCGTGAAAAAGGCCGAGGCTGTGGAGTACCGACCCGTCCAGGACTTACGGGAAGTTAATAAATGTGTTGAAGATATACACCCGATGGTGCCTAACCCCTATACCCTACTCTCCCTCCTAGGCCCCACAAGAACTCTGTATACCATCTTAGAGCTCAAAAGTGCATTTATTCTGCATGTCTTTAGCAAAGGAATTCTCAGCACCTTTTTGCTTTTGAGTGGTATGACCCACAGGAAGAATTCCAAGGCCAGCTCACCTGGACAAGACTTCCCCAAGGATTCAAGAATTTGCCCACTATCTTTGACGAGGCCCTACATGAGGATTTGCATGAGTACAGAACCTCCTACACAGGACTCACTCTGTTACAGTACGTTGATGACTTGCTAGTAGCCACTGAGAATTATGAGTCATGTTTGCGGGGGACAGGGTGTCAGCAAAGAAAGCATATCTCTGTCAGAGCCATTTCACTTAAAGGTTTTGATCTCCACGAGTGAGTGCATTCACTGTCTGAGTCCTGGAAACAGGTGATCACCCAATACGCCTGCCCCACCACATCCCGACAAGTGAGGGAGTTTCTTGGGACAGTGTGCTACTGTAGGCTGTGGATACCACGGTTTGCAGAGATTGTCTGACCTCTCTACGAACTGTCAAAAGGAAGGATCACTATGATAGAGTGGACAGCTGAGGCAGAAGGAACATTTCAGGAATTGCAAACAGCCTTACTGAGTGCCCCAGCTTTGACCATCCCAGATGTTACCAAGCCCTTCCACATTGCCCAGGACACCAAAAGGGGACTGATATGATTTCAAAAGGAAACCACTTAGTAGATCAAGCTGCAAAGCAAGCATTCTGAGGAACAGTGCTAGAGCTGGTTACACTCCCAGCTCTAGCCCTACCAGTAAAACCGGACCATTCAGAGGAAGATTTAAACTATTTACCAAAATGGAATAAATTAGACTATGAAGGAGACTGGGTTAAGCCTAATAGATGAAATTTAATTCTTCTTCGAAGACTAGGTAAGAAGTTAGTAGACCAGATACATTAAAGTACTTATTTGGGGATACACAAACCCAAGGACCTTACAGGCAAGCAATTCCAGTTTTCTAAATTAGGGCATATGGTTCAGGATGTAGTTGATAGATGTGCTCAATGGCAGGCAGTTGAGGTGGGAGGGACTAAAATTGGAAGAGGGAAAAGAAAAAGAGTTAAGGAACCAGGAATTTATTGGGAAACTAATTTTACAGAAATGAAAACTCTAAAATATGGACACAAGTATATGTTAGTTTTCGTAGATACCTTTTCAGGCTGGGTAGAGGCTTTTTCCACCAAATGTGAGACAGCAGGAGTGGTAGGCAAAAAAAGGTTACTAGAAGAAATAATTCCTAGGTTTGGGCTGCCTCTCACGATTGGGTCAGACAATGGTCCTGCATTTGTGAGTTCAGTCTCACAGACATTGGCCAAGGCTGTGGGCACAAATTGGTAACTACATTGTGCCTATGAGCCCCACAGTTCCGGGCAAGTAGAGAGAATGAACTGGACTCTTAAGGAGACCTTGACAAAACTAATTCTGGAGACTGGCGATGGATGGGTGGATCTCCTTCCTTCGCCCTCCTCAGGGAATGATGTACACCCTATTCAAACAAGGTGACCCCATTTGAAATAATGTTTGGGAGACCCCCCCCGCTCTGTCCTCGGCTACAAGTGGTTGCCCTAGCAGAAATTACTGGTCCTTCTATACTCCAGCCACTGCAGGCATTACAGTCTGTCTTAATAAAAAGCCCATGCCTGGATCCAGACTGCCCACACTGGGATGGAGACGGAGGTGGAACCACATCCTTACCAACCTAAGGATTTGGATTGGATACGTTGCTCTCAAGTGGAGAACTTGGAGCTTTGCTGAAAGGGACCATTTACTGTTATCCTGACCACTGCCACAGCAATAAAAGCAGAAGTCATCGGGGCCTGGATTCATGAGGGACCCGTCAAGTAAGCTGAGGATGAAGATGCTCCCAGAGGTAGAAACCTCAGCCAATGGAACCCGCTGGCCAGGGACTAAAGCTAAGACTCAAAAGACTATGAGTTTATTGTTGCTCTTATTGTGACCTGCTTATGTAAAGTATAGGTAGGAAATTAGGTGAAGCGGTAAATGGCTAATTCATCAACCAACTGTGCACTAGTGTCATTTGTACAAAAGAAAACTAGAGCAATAAAAATGCTAGACTTACATGCTCAATATTACCCCTTACAACCAGAGAACATAGAACTGGCTGAAAAGTCAAGGATTTGACTAATCTCCAAAGAAAAGAGGGAATGTAAGGGCCTGGTTGGCCAGAGGGCGTCATTTTGTGTTTATGTAGTGAACTTAGATTGACCCTATGCACTAAACTTAGATTGGCCCTGCCCCTCCCAAAGGAACTTAATTGCAGAGCCTAGATACAAGGGTGGGTCAGGCCAGATGAAGACATCCAATCAGTGGGGCACACATATATCTCCTAGGGTAAATTGAAATTCAGTTGGGCACACATGTGTTACTTAGCATTTTTTTTTTCTGTGTGAGGCAGACATACAATGCATGTGCAATATTCTCTGTGTACTGCAAACTCATTGGCCACCTGTGTATAGCCTGGCTAAACTACCTCTATAAAAGTTAGTCTGCAAGGCTGGGAGGGGTCACCTCTTTGCAAGAGACGACTGTGGCCGGTCAGTTTGATTCTTGATGCTTGGCACGAAATAAAGCTTTGCTTGACCTTCGCTTTGTATCAGTCCTGCTTCTTTGATTATGGACCCTAACACCCCAATTTGCAGGGATTCCAGGAAAGGACTGGGGAGAGATGCCTGAATAACAAGGATGGATAGAGATAATGGACTTGAGCCATGACTGGGTATGGGCCCCGCTCTCTGGGAAGAGGGAACTAGGTCAGGGCTCAGGCTCTGTCAGACAAAGAACTAGTGGCCAAAGCAGCCTATAATTCGGGGTTCCTTCGAGGGCCGAGCAGATTGATCCTCAAGTGGGGTTTCGGGACAGACTCCAGGTACTTCTTCTTTCTATGGGGATGGCAGAATGCTATGATGTGGCTGGAGAATTCACTTGACTTCACATGGAATTTCTTGCTGATGGGTCTCAATGCTAGTTTGTTACCAGAGAGATCTTAGAATGTGCTGGTGGCTAAGGGGCCATGCAGGATTCTCGCACCTTGAAGTTGAAGGGCACAGTTTCCTTCTAGGGACAGGAGATGCTCTGTTGTGTGGCTCAGGTAACACATGTTGTATCCTAAGTTGGCATTCCAGAACAGGCCTCTGAGAATAGATGCCTGAAAACCTAATCTAGGGTTCCAATAAGGTCCTAGGGGCATGTCAGGTTCAATTTTCTGACTCAGGACAATTGACTTGGGTGTCTGCCTCGATGTAGGTGATCAGGTGCTTCAGACGCACATTTGTGTCCAAACTGGCCTCCAATATTAGGATGGGCTCAGGGGCCTTTCAGGTTTCTCATAAACTGGAGGGTTTGGGCATATGTGACACCCACAGTTCCCTTGGAGATGGCTGGCATAACCCCTGGTGTGGCTGCAGAGACCCCATCCTGGAGGCATGTGAGCCATGGTTTTGGGAGAGAAGTCTGCAAATAAGAACTCAGGTTAGGGTTCGTGGCGAGGTGATTGCAGGCCCAATGCATAGAACTGGAGGACATCTGATCAGGAACTGTAATTAGGGTGACTCGAAAGTGGTAGTACAGATTTAATATCTGGATTGTGTGTCCAGGATGGCCTTGGAATGCAGGTGTGGTTTCATGGGTCCATGAGATTTTTCCTCTCTAAGGATCCCAGTGGCTCCCAATACTTTGGTGGCTTTTTTATGGAAGGAAAAAGTGATGGTTTCCAACGTAGGGGTTCCCCAAAACAGGGATTCCAGAGATTGGCTCTGGGTCTAGACGCTTGGAAAATCCCATCAAGGGTAAGTATTTGGTCCTAGGGGCGTACCAGGCTTTAAATGCCCGATCCTGGTGGTGCAACTGAGAAGCTGGCTTGAAATCATGCTCATGCTGTGTGACACAATGCCTGTTTGTACCCATGGCAGCCCTCATGAGTGGGAGTGGGCTCATTGGCCATGCAGCTGTCTCCCCCTCTGAGGGTTAGAAAACCTTCCAAAATGCCACATTTCCTGCCTTGGGAATACAGTAGTTCTCTATTGTGCTTCAGGTTTCCCCATTAGCAAGGATTCCAGCAAAGGTCTGGGGACAAATGCCTGAATCCTAAGGATGGGTAGAGATGATGATCTTGGGACATGGCTGGGATAACATGCTGGATATGGGCCCGGCTCTAAGGGTGGCTGACAAGAGGTCGGGGCTCAGGCTCTATCAGACACAGAACTAATGGCCAGGGTAGCCTATAAATCGAGGCAGCCTATAAATCCCTCAAGGGCCAGGCAGATTAAACTTCATGTGGGATTTCCCGGCAATCTCACCAGGCACTACTTCTTTCAGTGGGGAAGGCAGAATGCTGCGTTGTGGCTCCAGAATTCCCTATCAAGGGGGCTTGGCGACCAGTAGGGTGAGGGTGTAATTGTAAACACAACCTACGGTTAATTCAATGCCAAAGAGAAGACAGGTCCAATGTGCAACAGCTGATTCGAGATATCCAGTACCTGAGTAAGGGCGGATGTCAGATGTTTGCTCACACTGGAGTTTGTGTCTATGATGACCAACAAATGGAGGGGTGGTGTCAAATGGCCATGGAGGGTTTCCCATGCTGAGGATTGTGAGATGCTCCAAACAGCAAGGTTTTCTTCTACTGGACAAGTGGAGACTGGTTTGTTTGCTCCACGGTCCTCCATGTGAAAAGTTTGGGTAGCAGAGCTCTACCGCATGGATGCCTGGAATGCACACCTCCATAAACATTGCAGCTGAGGAACATGGCAGGTTCGTTCTGATGGCTCTAAGGCGAGTACCAAGGCCTTGAGTTGAGAGGTAATCACTTGCAGATGGGTGAAAATGCTGGTTTGTTACCAGAGAGATCTTAGCAAGTGCTGGTGGCTAAGGTGCAGTGCAGGATTCTCCATACCTGAGGGTTTGACACAGGTCTAAGAGCATGGTTTCCTTATGGGGATAGGAAATGTTCTGTTGTGTGGCTCAGGGACCACATGTTGTATCATATGTTGGTATTCCAGAATAGGCCTCTGAGGACAGAGGACTGAAAACCTAATCTAGGGTTCCAATGAGGTCCTAGGTGCATGTCAGGTTCAATCTTCTGACTCAGGAAGATTGACTTGGATGTCTGCCTGGATGTAGGTGATCAGGGTGTTACCGACTTTGCATTTGAATCCTGAGCGGCCTCCAATACTGGGGTGGGCTCAGGGGCCTTGCAGGTTTCTCCTAATCTGGAGGGTTTGGGCAACTGTGATGGGCACATTTTCCTTGGGAATGGCAGGCACCGTCCTGTGGTGTGGATCCAGAGACCCCATCCTGGAGGGCCTGTGAGGCATGGTTTTGGGTGGCAAGTCTGCAAACACAAACTCGGGTTAGGGTTATTGGTGAAGTGATAGCATGCCTAATGTATAGTCCTGGAGGGAAGTCCCTCAGGAACTGTAATTACGGTGACTCGAAGGTGGTAGCATAGGCTTTTCTATCTTGATTGTGTGTCCAGAATGGCTCGGAATACAGGTGTGGTCTCATGGATCCATGGGAGATTTTTCCTCTAATGGATCTCAGTGGTTCCCAATATGTTCTTGGCTTTTTCAGTGAAGGGAAGAGTGCTGTTTTCCATCTTAGTGGTGTCCCAAAACAGGGATTCCAGAGACGGACTCTGAATTGGGCACATGGAAAATCCCACCAAGGGTTAGGATTTGGGCCTAGGGGCATACCAGGCTTTCAAAGCTAGATCATGGTGGTGCAGCTAAGAGGGCTGGCTTGAAAGCATGCTCAGGCTGAGCGTCTACATGCCTGTTTGTGCCCAGGGCGGCCCTCATGAGTGGGCGTGTTCTCATTGGCCATGCAGCTGGCTCCTATGTTGAGGGTTGGAAATCCATCCCAAAAGCCACGTTTCCTGCCTTGGGGAAATTGGAGTTCTCTACTGTGCTCAAGGTTCCCCATTGGCAGTGATTCCAGCACAGGTCTGGGTACAGATGCCTGAATACCAAGGATGAGTAGAGAGGACGGACGTTGGCCATGGCCGGTGTTATATGCTGGATATGGGCCAGACTCTCTGGGAGGCTGAAACGAGGTCGGGGCTCAGGCTCTGTCAGACGCAGCACTAGTGGTCAGTGAAACTATAAATCGGGGCTCCCTCAAGGCCCAGCAGACAGATCCTCATGTGGGATTTCCTGGCAGTCTCTCAGGAACTTCTTTCTATGGGGAAGGCAAAATGCTGCTTAGTGGCTCCAGATTTCCCATCAAGAGGGCATGGTGAAGAGTAGGGTGAGAATGGTATTGTATACCAAAGACACGGTTAAATTCAGTGCCAGGCCGAAGACAGTTCTAACATTCAGCACGTGAGTGAGAAAGGGCGGATGTCACATGTTTGCCCACACTGGAGTTTGTCTCTATAATGAGCAACAAATGGAAAGGTAGCGTAAAGAGGCCCTGGAGGATTTCCCACACTGAGGCTTGTGAGATGCTCCAAACAGCAAGGTTTCCCCCTACTGGACGGGTGGAGTCTGATTTGATTGCTCCAGGGTCCCCCATGTGGAAAGTTTGGGTAGCAGAGCTCTCCCACATGGATGCCTGGAAAGAACATTTCCATGGACCATGAAGCTTAGGAGCATGGCAGGTTCACTCTCGTGGCTCTGTGACGAAGTACCAAGGCCTTGGGTTGACATGGTACTTGAATCTCTAACAAAGGGGTCACCATGCTGGTTTGTTAAAAGGGAGATCTTAGAATGTGTGTTGGCTAAGGTGCCAAGCAAGATTCTCCTAGCCTGAGGGTTTGCCACAGGTTCAAGAGCATGGTTTCCTTCTAGGGGCAGGAGTTTTTCTGTTGTGTGGCTCAGGGGCCACATGTTGTATTATAAGTTGTTATTCCAGAACAAGCCTCTGAGGACAGATGCCTGAAAACTTAATTGTAGTTCCAATGCGGTACTAGGGGCGTGTCAGGTTCAATCTTCAGATTCAGAACCATTGACTTGGATTTCTGCCTGGATGTAGGGAATCAGGGTGTTTCAGACTGTACATTCACGTCCAGAGCGGCCTCCTATATTGGGGTGGACTCACGGGCTTTGCAGGTTTCTCCTAATCTGGAGGGTTTGGGCAACTGTGATGGCCAAAGTTTCCTTGGGTATGGAGACACAGTCCTGTGGCGTGGCTCCAGAGACCAGATCCTGGAGGGCATGTGAGCCATGGTTTTGAGAGAGAAGTCTGCCAACACAAACTTGGGTTAGGTTTAGTGGCGATGGGATCGCAAGCCCAGTGCGTAGACCTGGAGCACAGATTGTCAGGAATTGTAATTCGGGTGACTCTAGGTGGTAGCACAGGCTTTTATATCTGGATTGTGTGTCCAGAATGGCCTCGGAATACAGGTGTTGTGTCATGAATCTATGAGAGATTTTTCCTCTCAAAGGATCCTGGCAGTTCCAAATAGTTTGGTGGCTTTTTCGGGGAAGGGAAGAGTGTTGATATCCATCTTAGGGGTGTCCCAAAACAGGGATTCCAGAGATGGGCTCTGTGTCTGGGCGCCTGGATAATCAAACCAACGGTTAGTATTTGGTCCTAGGGGCGCCCCAGGCCTGCAATGTGGTATCCTGGTGGTGTAACTGAGAGGGATTATTTGAAAGCATGCTCAGGCTGAGGGTCACAATGCCGGTTTGTGCCAAGGGCGGCCGTCAGCAGTGGGCGTGACTTGGCCATGCACCTGGCTCCAACTTTGAGGGTTGAACACCATACCAACAGCCAGGTTTCCTGCCATGGGAAGGAGGAGTTCTCCATTGTGATTCAGGTTCCCCCATTGGCAGGGATTCCAGCAAAGGTCTGGGGACAGATGCCTGAATACCAAGGATGGGTAGAGATGATGGCCTTGGGCCAAGGACGGTCTTACATGCTGGATTCGGGCCCCGCTTTCTGGAAGGCTGACATGAGGTCGGGGCTCAGGCTCTCTTAGACACAGCACTAGTGGCCAGGACACTCTATAAATCAGGGTTCCCTCAAGGCAGGAGTAGATTGATCCTCATGTGGGGTTCCTGGGCAGACTCACCAGGCACTTCTTTTTATGGGGAAGGAAGAATGCTGCATTGTGGCTCCAGAAATCCCTATCACTTAGGCTTGGGGACCAGTACAGTGAGGATGGAATTTTAAACACAAGCTATGGCTCAATCCAGTGCCATGTGGAAGGCAATCCCAATGGGCTGCTTCTTATGCGAGATATCCAGCATGTGAGTAAGGGTGGATGTCAGATGTTTGATCACACTGGAGTTTGTGTCAATGATGACTGACAAATGGAGGGTTGGCATCCAGAGGCCATGAAGGATTTTCCACGCTGAGGCTTGTGAGATGCTCCAAACAGCAAGGTTTCCTTCTACTGGACAGTTGAAGTTTGGTGTGTTAGTTCCAGGGTCCCCCATTTGGAAATTTGGGGTAACAGAGCTCTACCGCATGGATGGCTGGAGAGCCTATCTCAATAGACCACGCAGCTGAGGAACATGACGCTTTCGTTCTGGAGGCTCTGGGGTGAAGTACGAAGGCTTTGAGTTGACATGGAATGTCTTGCACAGGGGTTACAATGCTGGTTTGTTACCAGGGAGATCTTAGACTGTGTTGGTGGCTAAAATGCCATTCAGGAGTATCCTACCTTGAGAGTTTGACACAGGTCCAAGAACACGTATTCCTTCTGGGGACAGGAATTTTTCTGCTGTGTAGCTTAGGGACCACATGTTGTATCATAAGTTGGTATTCCAGAACAGGCCTCTGAGGACAGATGCATGAAAACCTAATTGGGGTTACATTGAGGTCCTAGGGGCATGTGTGTTTCAATCTTCAGACTCTGGACCATTGACTTGATTGTCTACCTATATGTAAAGACTTAGGGTGTTTCAGACTGTGCATTTGCATCTAGATCAGCCTCCAATATTGGGGTGGGCTCAAGGTCCTTGCAGGTTTTTCTAATATGGAGAGTTTTGGCAAGTGGTTTGGGCAAAGTTTTCTTGGGTATGGCATGCAAAGTCCTGTGGTGTGGCTCCAGAGACACCATCCTGGAGGGAATGCGATCCATGGTTTGAGAGAGAAGTCTACAAACACAAACTAGGGTTAGGTTTAGTGGCGAAGTGATCGTAGGCCCAGTGCATAGACCTGGAGGGAAGTTCATCAGGAACTGTAAATAGGGTGATGCAAGGCAATAGCACAAGCTTTTATATCTGGACTCTTGTCCCGGTTGGCCTTGGAATGCAGTGTTGTCTCATGGATACATGGGAAATTTTTCCTCTCTTAGGATCCTAGTGGCTCCCAATAGTTTGGTGGCTTTTTGGGGAAGTGAAGAGTGCTGTTTTCCATCTTAGGGGTGACCCAAATCAGGGATTCCAGAAACAGGCTCTGGTTCTGGGCCCCTGGAATATCCCAACAAGGGATAGTATTTGGGAAGAGGGGCATACCAGGCCTTCAATGCAGGATCCTGGTGGTGAAACTGAGAGGGCCTATTTGAAAGCATGCTCAGGCTGAGGGTCACAATGCCTCTTTGTGCCCAGGGCGGTTCCCATGAGTGACTGTGGCCTCCTGGGCCAAGCATCTGGTTCCCACTCTGAGGGCTGAACACCCATCCCAACAGCCAGGTTTCCTGCCATCGGGAAGGAGGAGTACTCCTGGGCTTCAGTTTCCCCAATAGGCAAGGATTTGAGTTATAGTCTGGGGAGTTATGCCTGAATATCCAGGATGAGTAGATTTGATGGCTTCGGGCCATCAGGCTTCAGGCCAACAGGTCTCACCTGCAGAATATGGGGCCCACTGTCTGTGTGGCTGAATGGAGGTCGTAGCTCAGGCTGTGTCAGACAGAGCCTGAGTGCCCATGACGGCTATGATATTAGGGTTCCATCAAGGGTCATGCAGGTGGATCCTCATCTGGGTTTTCTTGGCCGACTCACCAGGCACTTTTTTCTGTGTGACAAGCAGAATGCTGCATCGTGGCTCCAGAATTCCCTATCAAGAGGCCTTGGGGACCAGGAGGGTGAGGATGGAATGTTAAACACAAACTACAGTTCAATCCAGTGCCAATCAGAGGCTGATTTGAGCTATCCAGCACCTGAGTAATGGCGGATGTCAGATGTTTGCTCACACTGTAATTTGTGTCTATGATGACCGACAAATGGAGGGGTGGCACAAAAGGCCATGGTGGATTGCCCATGCTTTGACTTGTGAGATGCTCCAAACAGCAAGTTTTCCTTTTACTGGACAGGGGGATTTTGGTTTGTTTGCTCCAGGGTCCCCCATATGGAAAGTTTGGTTAGCAGAGCTTTCCCGTGTCGATGCCTAGAAAGCACACCTCCATGGTCCACTGCAAGTGAGGAAATGAAAGGTTCGATCTGCTGGCTTTGGGACTAAGTTCAAAGCAGCCTGAGTTGACATGGAGTTTCATGCTGTTGGATCACAATGCTTGTTGTGATCTGTAGAGAAATTAGAATGTTGGTGTGGTCAGAGGGCCATGCAGGATTCTCCTACATTGTGACTTGGACACAGCTACCAAAAGCAAGGTATACTTCTGGGGACAGGAGGGGTTCTATAGTGTGACCCAGGGACCACATGTTGGAATATAAGTTGGTATTGGGTAAAAGGCCCCTGGGGATAGGCCTGAAAATCTAAGCTCTGGTATCTATGAAGTCCTAGAGGCATGCCTGGTTCAATCTGCTGAATCAGGGCCTTTGACTTGGATGTCTGCCTGAATGCAGGATATCATTGTGTGTCAGAATGTGCGTTCGGGTCCAGAGCATTCTTCAAAATCGAGGTGTGCTCAGGTGCTTTTTACTTTTTATTTTTTACTTTTTACTTTGCTCCTAATCTTCAGGGTTTTGGCAAAAGTGAGAATAGAGTTTCCTTCAGGAGGGTAGGCACAGTCGTCTGGTGTGGCTCCAGAGGCCCCGTACTGAAGGCATGTGGGCCGGGGCTCCGGGGACAGAAATCTGCAAACGTGAACTAGGGTTAGGGTGAAGGCCGAGGTGATCACGGGCCCGATCTGCAGGCCCTGAGTGCAGCTCATAGTGTACTGAAATTAAGGTGTCATAGAGGCGGTAGCACAGGCTTTTCTATCTGGATTGTGTGTCCAGGACGGTCGCAAATGTTGGAGTGTTTCATGGTGCCACGGGAGATTTCTCGTCTCTGGGGATTCTGCCTAACTCCCAAGAGATTGGTGTCTCTGGGGGAAGGGAAGACTGCTGTTTTCCGTCTCAGGGGACACCCACAAGAGGCATTTCAGAGACAGATCTTGTTCTGGGCACCTGGAAAACATGAATGAAGGTAAGGATTTGGACCTAGGAACCTGCCAGGCCTGATCTGCGGGCTCCTGGTCCAGCTACCGAGGGAGTTTGTTTGAAAGTAGACTCACGCTGAGAGTCACAATGCTTTTTTGTGCCCAAGGCGGCTCCCATGAGTGGCCATGGTCTCATGGTCCATGTAGCTGGTTCCCACTCTGAGGGTTGGACACCCATCTCAACAGCCAGGTTCCCTCCATCAGGAAGGAGGAGTACTCTTGTGCTTAAGGTTCCGCTTTAGGCAGGGATTTGAGCTACAGTCTGGGAAAGGACGCCTGAATACATTGAGTAGAGATGACGGCTTCAGGCCACGGCATTTCCCATCTGCAGAATACGGGGACCACTGTCTGCATGGCTGTCTGAAGGTTGTGGTTCAGGATGTGTCAGACAGATCCTGAGTGCTCATTGCAGCCTATGATATTAGTGTGTTGTCGAGGGCCATGCAGGTGGATTCTCATGTGGGGTTTCTGGGCAGAATCACCAGGAAGGACTTCTTTCTGTGTGGTAGGCAGAATACTGCGTTGTGGCTCCAGAATTCCCTATCAAGTGGGTTTGTGAACCAGGAGGTTGAGGATGGAATTGTAAACACAAACTACGGTTAAATTCAGTGTCAAGCGGTAGGCAACTCTAGTGTGCAGTGGATGATTTGAGATATCCAGCACCTCACTAAGGGTAGATGTCAGATGCTTGCTCACACTGGAGTTTGTGTCTATGATGACTGACAAATGGTGGGGTGGCATCCCGAGGCCATGGAAGATTTCCCACGCTGGGGCTTGTGAGATGCTCCAAACAGCAAGGTTTCCTTCTACTGGACAGGGAGAGTCTGGTTTCTTTGCTCCAGGGTCACACATATGGAAAGTTTGGGTAGCAGAACAATCTCGCATGGATGCCAGGAAAGCACAACTCCACTGACCTTTGCAGCTGAGAAACATGGCAAGTTCCTTCTGGTGCCTCTGGGGCGAAGTTCCAAGAGGCCTGTGTTGACATGGGATTTCCTTCGGGAACGTACGCACACTTGTCCGGGGCGCCAGAGACCCCATCCTGGAAGGCATGTAGGCCTGGGCTTTGGGGACAGAAATCTGCAAACGCGAACTAGGGTTAGTTTGAGGGCCGAGGTGATCACAGGTCTGATCCGCAGGCCCTGAGGGCAGCTCGTAGTGTACTGAAATTAGGGAGTCATGGAGGTGGTAGCATAGGCTTTTCTGTCTGGATAGTGTGTCCAGGACGGTCTCAAAATGTATGGGAGTCTTCATGGGGCCATGGGACATTCTTTATTCTGGGGATTCTACCAATCTCCCAAGAGTTTTGTGTCTCTGGGGGAAGTGAAGATCGCTATTTTCTGTCTCAGGGGACTGCCAAAAGAGGGATTCCAGAGACAGTTTCTGGGTCTGGGCATCTGGAAAACATGAACGAGTGTGAGGCCTTGGCCCTAGGGACCTGGCAGGCCTGCTCTGCAGACTCCTGGTCCAGCTCCCGAGGGGATGTGTTTGAAAGCATGCTCATGCTGAGGGTCACAATGCCTGTTTGTGCCCAGGGCAGCTCCCATGAGTGACCGTGGTCTCATGGGCCATGCAGCTGGTTCCCACTCTGAGGGTTGGACACCCATCTCAACAGCCAGGATTCCTGCCATTGGGAAGGAAGAGTACTCCTGTGCTACAATTTCCCCCATAGGCAGGGATTTGAGGTACGGTCTGGGGAGAGAGGCCTGAATAACCAAGTTGAGTAAATGTGACAGCTTCGGGCCATGGCAGGTCCCACCTGCAGTATATGAGGTCTTCTGTCTGCATGGCTGACTGAAGGTCGTAGCTCAGGCTGTGTCAGACAGAGCCTGAGTGCCAATGGCGGCCTAAGATATTAGGGTCCCGTCGAGGGCCTTGCTGGTGGATCCCAATGTGGGTATTCTGGGAAGACTCACCAGGCACTTCTTCTTTCTGTGGGGCAGGCAGAATGCTGCGTTGTGGCTTGAGAATTCCCTATCAAGAGGGCTTGGGCAATAGGAGGGCGAAGATGGAATTGTAAACACAAGCTAAGGTTGAATGCAGTGACAAGCAGAAGTCAGTTCCAGTGTGCAGCGGATTATACGAGATATCCAGCCCCTGAGTAAAGGGTGGATATCAGATGTTTTCTCACACTGGAGTTTGTGTCTATGATGACTCCCAAATGGAAGGGTGGTGCCACGAGGCCATGAAGTATTTCCCATGCTGTGACTTGTGAGATGCTCGCTCCAAACAGCAGTATTTCCTTCTACTAGACAGGTGGTGTCTGGTTTGTTTGCTACAGGGTCCACATTATGGAACGTTTGTGTAGCAGAGCTCTCCCTCATGGATGCCTGAAAGCACAACTCCATTGACTGTTGCAGCTGAGGAACATGGCAGATGTGATCAGGTGCCTCTGAGGTGAAGTTCCAAGAGGCCTGATTTGACATGGAGTTATATGCTGTTGAGTCACAATGCTGGTTGTTATCCAGGGAGATGTTAGAATGTTGGGGTTGTCACAGGGCCATGCAGGATTCTCCTGCACTGAGTTTTGGACACAGCTACCAAGAGCAAGTTATCCTTCTGGGGACAGGAGGGGTTCTGTTGTGTGGCTGAGGGACCACATGTTGAAATATAAGTTGGTATTGGAGAACAGGCCTCTGGGTACAAGAGCCTAAAAACCTAAGCTAGGGTATCAATGAAGTTCTAGAGGCATGTCAGTTTCAATCTTCTGACTCAGGGCCTTTGACTTAGATGTCTCTCTGGAGGCAGGTGCTCATTGTGTATCAGAATATGCACTTGGATCCAGAGCGGTCTTTGAAATTGAGCTGAGCTCAGGTGCTTTGTACTTTGCTCCTAAGATTCATGGTTTTTGCAAAGGTGAAGGGCAGAGTTTACTTCGGGAGTGTAAGCACACTCGTCCAGTGTGCGACCATATGCCCAATCCTGAAGGCCATTGGGCCAGGGTTTGGGGACAGTAATCTGCAAATGCAAACTATGGTTAGGATTAGGGCTGGTGTGATCACAGGCCAAATCTGCAGGGCGTGAGTGCGCCTCATAGTGTACTGAAATTAAGGTGTCATGGAGGTCGTAATGCTGGCATTTCCATCTGGACTGTGTGTCTAGGACAGTCGCAAAATGTAGGGGATTCTTCAAGGGGCCATGGGAGATTCTTCATTCTGGGGATTCTGCCCAGCTCCCAAGAGTTTGGTGTGTCTGGGGGAAGGGAAGACTGCTGTTTCCCGTCTCACACGACCCCCAAAAGAGGAATTCCAGAGACAGTTTCTGGGACTTGGCATCTGGAAAACTTCAAGGGTTAGGACTTGGCAGGCCTGCCCTGTGTGCTCCTGGTCCAGCTACCAAGGCGGTTTGTTTGAAAGCAGGCTCACACTGTGGGTCACAATGCCTGTTTGTGCCCAGGGCGACTCCCATGAGTGACCCTGGTCTCATGGGCCATGCAGCTGGTTCCCATGCTGAGGGTTGGACACCCATCTAAAGAGCCTGGGTTCCTGCCATTGGGTAGGAGGAGTATTCCTGTGCTTCAGGTTCCCCAATAGGTAGGGATTTGAGCTATGGTATGGGAAGAGATGCCTGAATATACAGGTTGAGTAGATGTGACAGCTTCAGGCCACGACAGATACCACCTGCAGGATATGGCTGTGTCTGTGTGGCTGACTAGAGGTCGTGGCTCACGCTGTGTCAGACTGAGCCTGTGTGCAAATTGCGGCCTATGATATTAGGGTGCCATTGAGGACCATGCAGGTGGATCCAAAAGTGGGGTTTCTGGGCAGACTCACCAGGCACTTCTTCTGTCTGTGGGGTAGGTAGAATGCTGCATTTTGGCTCCATAATTCCCTGTCAAGAAGGCTTGGTGACGAAGAGGGTGAAGATAAAATCGTAAACACAAGCTATGGTTAATTTCAGTGCCAAATGGAAGGCAGTTTGAGTGTGCAGTGGCTGATTCGAGATACCAGCACCTGAGTAAGGGAGGATGTAAGATGTTTGCTTACACTGGACTTTGTGTCTTTGTTGGCCACCAAATGGAGGGGTAGCATCATGAGGCCATGGAGGATTACCCACACTGGGGCTTGTGAGATGCTCCAAACAGCAAGGATTCCTTGTACTAGACAGGGTGAGTCTGGTTTGTTTGCTCCACCGTTCCCCATATGGAAAGTTTGGGTAGGATAGCTCTCCAAAATGGATGCCTGGAAAGCACACCTCCATTTACCATTGCAGCTGAGGAACATGGCAGGTTCTTTCTGGTGACTCTGGGGCAAAGTTCCAAGCGGCCTGAGTTGACATGGAGTTTCATGCTGTTGGATCATAATAATGGTTTGTATCCAGGGAGATGTTAGAATGTTGGGGTGGTCAGGGGCCATGCAGGATTCTCCTACACTGATTCTTGGACATAGCTACCTAGAGCAAGCTATCTTACTGGAGACAGGAGGGATTCTGTTGTGTGGCTCACGGACCACTTGTTGGAATTTAAGTTGTTATTGGAGAAAAGGCCTCTGGGACAGGCACCTGAACATCTAATCTAAGGAATCGATGAAGACCTAGGGGCATGTCAGGATCAATCTTCTGACTCAGGTCCTTTGACAACAATGTCTGCCTGGAGGCAGGTGCTCATGGTGTGCCAGAATGTGAATTTCTGTCCAGACTTTTCCTCGCAATTGAGGTGAGCTCAGTTACTTTGTATATTACTCCAAATCTTCAGGGTTTGGGCAACAATGAAGGGCAGATTTTCCTTTGGGAGGGTAGGCCCTGTGTTCTGGTGTGGCTCCAGAGGCCCCATCCTGGATGGCATGTTGGCCAGTGCTTTGGGAACAGAAATCTTCAAAAGCGAGCTAGGGTTAGGGTGAGAGACGAGGTGATCACAGGCTTGATATGCAGGCCCTGAGGTCAGTGCATAGTATACTGAAATTAAGGTGTCTTGGAGGCATTAGCACAGGCTTTTCTGTCGGGATTGTGTGTCCAGGCCGGACGCAAGTGGTAGGGGTGGCTTCATGAGGCCAGGAGAGATTCCTCGTCTCTGGGGATTCTGCCCAGCTCCTAAGAGTTTGGTGTCTCTGGGGGAAGGGAAGACTGCTGTTTTCAGTCTCAGGGAACACCCAAATGTGGGATTCCAGGGACAGGTTCTGTGTCTGGGCACAATGAAACACGAACTAGGGTAAGCATCTGGTATTAGGGACCTAGCAGGCACACTCAGCGGACTCCTGGTCTAGCCACCAAGGGCATTTGTTTCAAAGCAGGCTCACGCTGAGGGCCACAATGCCTGTTTGTGCTCAGGGAGGCTACCAAGAGTGGCTGTGGTCTCATGGGCCTTGCAGCTATTTCCCACGTTGAGGGTTGGACACCGATCTCAACAGCCAGGTTTCCTGCCATCTGGAATGAGGAGTACTCTTGTGAATCATGTTCCCCCATACTCAGGGATTTGAGCTACAGTCTGAGGAGAGATGCCTGAATATCCAGGTTGAGCAGATGTGACGGCTTCGGGCCAAGGCAGGTCCCAACAGCAGTTTATGGGGCCTGCTGTCCACGTGCCATACTAGAGGTCGTGGCTCAGGCTGTGTCAGACAGAGCCTGAGTGCTCTTGGTGGCCTATGATATTAGGGTGCCGTCAAGGGCCAGACATGTGGATCCTCATGTCGGGTTTCTGGGCAGTCTCACCAGGCACTTCTTCTTTCTGTGGGGAATGAAGAATGCTGTGTTGTGGTACCAGAATTCCCTATCAAAAGGGCTTGGGGTGCAGGAGGGTGAGGATGGAATTGTCAACACAAGCTACAGTTAAATTCAGTGCCAAGCAAAAGGCAGTTCCAGTGTGTAGTGACTGATTCGAGATATCCAGCACCTGAGTAAGGCAGATGTCAGATGTTTGCTCGTACTGGAGTATGTGTTTATGATGACCACTAAATGGAGGGGTGGCCATGGAGGATTTCCCATGCTGGGGTTTGTGACATGCTCCAAACAGCAAGGATTCCTTCTACTATACAGGGCGAGTCTGGATTTTTTGCTCCACCATTCTCCATATGGAAAGTTTGGGTAGCAGAGCTCTCCCGCATGGATGCCTGAAAAGCACACTTCCATTGACCACTGCAGATGAGGAAGATGGCAGGTTCGATCTGGTGGCTCTGGGGCAAAGTTCCTTCTGGCCTGAGATGACATGGAGTTTCATGCTGTTGGATCACAATGCTGGTTTGTATCCAGGGAGATGTTAGAATGTTGGGGTAGTCAGGGGCCCTTCAGGATTCTCCTACAGGAGACTTGGACAAAGCTACCAAGATCAAGGTATCCTTCTGGAGACAGGAGGGGTTCTGTAGTGTAGCTCAGGGACCACATGTTGGTATATAAGTTCGTATTGGAGAACAGACCTCTAAAGCTGGCACCTGAAAATCTAATTTTGGGTATCGATGAAGTCCTAGGGGCATGTCAGTTTCAATATTCTGACTCAGGGCCTTTGACTTGGATGTCTGCCTGGAGGCAGGTGTTCATTGTGTGTCAGAATGCGCATTTTGGTCCAGCACATCCTTCGAATTTGACATTTGCTCAGGGGCAATTACTTTGCTCTTAATCTTCAGGGTTTGGGCAACAGTGAAGTGTAGAGTCTCCTTCGGGAGGGTTGGCACAATCATCTGGTGTTGCACCAGAGTTCCCATCCTGGAGGAAACGTGTGGGCCAGGGATTTGGGGGAAAGATCTGCAAACGTGAACTAGGGTTAGGATGAGGGCTGAGGTGATCACAGGCCCAATCTGCAGGCCCTGAGGGCAGCTCATATTGTACTGAAATTAAGGTGTCATGGAGGCGGTAGAGAGAGAGATGATGGTTTCGGGCCACAGCAGGTCCCACCTGCAGGATATGGGTCCCAATGTCTAGGTGGCTGACTGGAGGTCGTGGATCATGCTATGTCAGACAGAGCTTTAGTGCCCATGGTGGCCTATGATATTAGGGCGCTGTTGAGGGCCATGCAGGTGGATCCTCATGTGGGGGATCTGGGCAGACTGACCAGGCACTTTTATTTTTTTTGGAAGTAGCCTCACGCTGAGGGTAAAAATGCAAGTTTGTTCCCAGAGTGGCTCCCATGTGTGGCCGTGGTCTCATGGGCCATGCAGCTGGTTCCCACTCTGAGAGTTGGACACCTATCTCAACAGCCAGTCTTCCTGCCTTTGGAAAGGAGGAGTACTCTTGTGCTTTAGGTTCCTCCATAGTCAGGGATTTCAGCTACAATCTGGGAAAGATGCTTGAATATCCAGGTTGAGTAGAGATGATGGCTTTGGGCCATGACAAGTCCAACCTGCAGAATATGGGAACCACTATCTGCATGGCTGACTCTAGGTCATGGCTCAGGCTGTGTCAGACAGAGTCTTAGTTCCCATCTCAACAACCAGGTTTCCTGCCATCAGGAATAAGAATGCTCTTGTGCTTCAGGCTCCCCCATACACAGGGATTTGTGCTACGGTTTGGGAGAGATGCCTGAATACCCAGGTTGAATAGAGATGATGGCTTCCGGCCATGGAAGGTCCCACCTGCAGGATATGGGGCCCACTGTCTTCATGGCTGCCTGGAGGTCGTGCCTCCGGCTGTGACAGACAGAGCCTGAGAGCCCATGGCAGCCTTAGATATTAGGGTGCCATCGGGGGCCATGTAGGTGGATCCTAATGTGGGGTTTCTGGGGAGACTCACGAGGCACTTCTTCTTTATATGGGGAAGTCAGAATGCTGCGTTGTGGCTCTAGAATTCCCTTTCAAGACGGCTTGGGGACCAGGATGGTGAGGATGGAATTATAAACACAAGCTATGGTTCAATTCAGTGACAAGTGGAAGGGGCTTTCAGCATGCAGCGGCTGATTCAAGACATCCAGTACCTGAGTAAGGGCGGATGTCAGATATTTGCTCACACTGGTGTTTGTTTCTAGGATGACGGACAAATGGTGGGTTTCTGTCAAGAGGCTATGGAGGATTTCCCACTCTGTGCCTTGTGAAATGCTCCAAACAGTAAGGTTTTCTTCTACTGGACAGGGGGAGTCTGGTTTGTTTGCTCCAGGTTTCCACATATGGAAAGGTTGGTAGCAGAGTTCTCCCTCATGGATGCCTGGAAAGCACTACTCCATTGACCTTTGCAACTCAGGAACATGGCCGGTTCGATCTGGTGGCTCTGGGGCGAAGTTCCAAGGGGGCTGAGTTGACTTGGAGTTTGACGCTATTCGATCACAATGCTGGTTTGTATCCAGGGAGACACTGCAATGTTGGGATGGTCAGAGTCAATGCAGTATTTTAATACACTGGGTCTTGGACACAGCTACCAAGAGCAAGGTATCCTTCGGGGACAGGAGGGGTCTGTTGTGTGGCTCAGAGACAACATGTTGGAATATAAGACGGTATGGGAAAACAGTCCTCTCAGGACAGGTGCCTGAAAATCTAGCTGGGCATCGATGAAGTCCTAGGAGCATGCCAGGTTCAATATTCTGACTCAGGGCCTTTGACTTGGATGTTTGCCTGGAGGCAGGTGCATACCGTGTGTCACAATGTACACTTGGGTCCAGACCATTCTTGGAAATTGAGGTGGGCTCAGGGGCTTTGTACTTTGCTCCTAAGCTTCAGGGTTTGGGCAACAGTGAAGGGCAGAGTTTCCTTCTGGAGAGTAGGCACAGTCGTCTAGTGTTGCTCCAGAGGCCCCATCCTGGAGGGCATGTGCAACAGGGTTTTGGAGACAGAAATCTGCAAACACAAACTAGCATTAGGGTGAGGTCCGATGTGATCACAGCCCTGATCTTCAGGCTCTGAGAGCAGCTCATTGTGTAGTGAAATTAAGGTGTCATCAAGGCAGTTGGGCAGACTTTTCTTTCTGGATTGTGTGTCCAGAACAGTCGCAAAATGTAGGGGTGGCTTCATGGGGCCATGAAACATTCTTCATCTTTGAGGATTCTGCCCATCTCCCAAGAATTTGCTGTCTCTGGTGGAGGGAAGACTGCTGTTTTGCATCTCAATGGACCCCCACAAGAGGGATTCCAGGGACAGTTTCTAGGTCTAGACGACTGAAAAACACCAAGGAGGGTGAGGATTTGCCCCTAGGGGACTGGATGTCCCACTCTGTGGGCTTCTGGTCCAGCTACCATTGGGGTTTGTTTGGAAGCAAATTCACGCTGATGGTCACAATGCCTGTTTGTGCCCAGGGAGGCTCCTATGTGTGGCCGTGGTCTCATGTCCATGCTGCTGGTTCCCACTCTGAGGGTTGAACACCCATCGCAAGAGCCAGATTTCCTGCCTACAGGAAGGAGGTGTACTCTTGTGCTTCAGGTACCCCATAGGCAGGGATTTGAGCTACAGACTGGTCATAGAGGCTTGATTATCCAGGTTAAGTGGAGATGACGGCTTTGGGCTACAACAAGTCCCACCTGCAGGAAATGGGGCCCACTGTCTGGGTGGCTGACTGGAGGTGGTGGCTCAGGCTCTGTCAGAGAGATCCTCAGTTCCCATGGTGGCCTAAGATATTAGGGTGTTGTCGATGGCCTTGCAGGTGGATCATCATGTGTTGTTTATGGTCAGACTCACCAGGCAATTCTTCTTTCTTGTGGCAGGCAGAATGCTGCTTGTTGCCCCAGAACTTTTTATCAAGAGGGCTTGGGGACAGGAGGGTGAAGATGGTACTGTAAATATAAGCTACGGATCAATTCAGTGCCAAGCAGAAGGCAATTCCTTTGTGCAGCAGCTTATACAGGGTATCTAGCACCTAAGGGTGGATATCAGATATTTGCTAACACTGGAGTTTGTATCTATGATGACCAACAAATGGAGGGATGGTGTCAAGAGGCCATGAAGGATTTCCCACTCTGAGGCTTGTGAGATGCTCCAAACAGTAAGGTTTCCTTCGACAGGACAGGTGGAGTCTAGTTTGTTTGCTCCAGGGTCCCCATGTGGAAAGTTTGGGTAGCAGAGTTCTCCCACATGGATGACTGGAAAGTGCACTTCCATTGATCCTTGCAGCTGAGGAACATGCAGGTCCGTCTGGTGGCTCTGGGAAGAAATATCAAGGCGTTGAGGTGACATGGAATTTCTTGAAGAGGGGTCACAATGGTGGTTTCTTATTAGGGATATCTTATAATGTGCTGTTGGTTAAGGTGCCGTGCAGGATTCTCTTACTCTGAGGGTTTGGCAGAGGTCAAGGTGCATGGTTTCCTTCTGGGTACAGGATATCTTCTGTTGTGTGGCTCAAGGACCACATGTTGTATCATAAGTTTGTACTCCAGAAAGTTCACTGAGGACAGATGCCTGAAAACCTAATCTAGGGTACCAATGAGGTCCGAGGGGCATGTCAGGTTCAATCTTCTGACTCAGGAGCATCGACTTGGCTGTCTGCCTGGATGTAGGTTATGAGAGTGTTTCAGACTGGGCATTGCGTGCAAAGGGGCTGTCAGTATTGAGTGGGCTCTGGGGTCTTGCAGGTTTCTCCAAATTTGAGATGTTTGGGCAACTGAAATGGGCATAGTTTCCTTGCGGATGACAGGCAGAGTCCTGTGCTCTGGCTCCAGAGACACCGTCCTGTAAGGCAAATGAGCTATGGTTTTGGGAAAGAAGTCTGCAAGCACAAATTCGGGTTAGGGTTAGTGGCATGGTGATTGCAGGCCCAATGCGTACACCTGGAGGGTAGCTCGTGAGGACCTGTAATTAGGGTGACTCGATGGCGGTAGCACAGTCTTTTCTATCTGGATTGTGTTTGCAAGAAGACCTCGGAATGCAGGTGTGGTCTCATGGGTCTATGGGATATTTTTCCCCTCTCAGGATCCTGGCGGCTCCACCCAAGTTTGGTGGCTTTTTCAGGGACAGAAAGTGTGCTGTTTTCCGTCATTGGGTTGCCTCAAAACAGGGATTCCAGAGACAGGCTCTCAGACTGGGTGCCTGGAAAATCGCACCAATGTTTATTATTTGAGCCTAGGGGCGTACCAGGCCTGCAATTTGGGATTCTGGCTGGGGAACTGAGAGGGCTTGTTTGAAAGCATGCTCAGGCTGAGGGTCACAATGCCTGTTTGTGCCCAGGGCGGCCCTCAGGAGTTGGCGTGATCTCATTGTCCATGAAGCTGGCTCCCACTGTGTGGTTTCCACAAACATCTTCACTGCCAGGTTTCCTGTCATGGGGAAGGTGGAGGTCTCTATTGTGCTTCATGTTCCCCTATTGGCAGGTATTCCAGCAAAAGTCAAGGAAAATGTGCCTGAATCCCATGATGGATAGAGATGACGGACTTGGGCCATGGCCAGTCTCACATGCTGGATATGGGTTCCGCTCACTGGGCGGTTGACACTAGGTCGTGGCTTAGGCTCTGTCAGACAAAGCACTAGTGGCCAGGACAGCCTATAAATCAGAATTCCTTTGAGTGCCAATCAGATAGATTCTCTTGTGGGGTTTCTGGGCAGACTGACCAGGCAATTCTTCTTTATATGTGGAAGGCAGAATGCTGTGTTGTGGCTCCAGATTCCTCATCAAGAGGGCTTGGGGACCAGCAGGTTGAGGATGGAATTATCAACACAAGTTACGGTTCAATTCAGTGCCAAGTGGAAGGGAGTTCCAATGTGTAGAGGCCAATTCGAGATATCCAGCACCAGAGTAAGGGTGGAGGTCAGATGTTTGCCCACACTAGAGTGTGTGTCTATGGTGACTGAAATGGAGTGGTGGAGTCAAGAGGCCATGGAGGATTTCCCACGCTGGGGCTTGTGAGATTCTCCAAACAGCAATGTTTCCTTTTACCGGACAGGGGGAGTGTGGTTTGCTAGCTCCAGGGCTCCGCGTGAGGAAAGATTGGCAGCAGAGCTTTTCCACATGGATGCCTCGAAAGCACACCCCCAATGACCGTTGCAGCCAGGAACATGGCAGGTTCATTCTGGTGGCTCTGGGGCAAAGTACCAAGGCCTTGAGTTGACACTGAATCTCTTGCAGATGGGTTACAATGCTGGTTTGTTACCACGGAGACCTTAGAATGTGCTGGTGGCTCAGGGGCCATGCAGGATTCTCCTACCCTGAGAGTTTGACACAGGTCCAAGAGCACAGTTTCCTTTTGGGGACAGGAGATGTAGTGTTGTGTGGATCAGGGACCACATGTTCTATCCTAAGTTGGTATTCCAGGGAAACCGTGCTCTTCGACCTGTGCCATACCCTCAGGGTAGGAGAATCCTGCTGGGTACGTTAGTCACCAGCACATTCTAAGATCTCCCTAGTAACAATTCAGCATTGTGACCCATTCCTGAGTACAGGTTCCTGGAAACCTAATCTAAGGTTTGAGGTCCTAAAGGCATGTCAGGTTCAATCGTCTGACTCAGGAACATTGACTTGGATGTCTGCCTGGATGTAGGTGATCAGATGTACATACTGCTCATTTGGGACCAGATCAGCCTCTAATAAGGGGGTGGGCTCAGGCGCCTTGCAGGTTTCTCATATTCTGGAGGGTTTGGAAAACTGTGACGGGCAAATTTTCCTTGGCAATGGCAGGCACAGTCCTGTGATGTGGCTCTAGAGAGCCCATCCAGCAGGGCATTTGAGCCATGGTTTGGGGAGAGAATTCTGCAAACACAAACTCAGGTTAGGGTTATTGGCGAGGTGATCGCATGCTCAATGCGTAGACCTGGAGGGCAGTTCGTCAGGAACTGTAATTAGGGTGACTCGAAGACAGTAGCAAAGGATTTTCTATCTGGATTGTGTGTCCAGGAAGGCTTCGGAATGTCGTTATGTTCTCATGGGTCCATGGGAGACTTTACCTCTCTAAGGATCCTGGCAGCTCCAAATAGTTTAGTGGCTTTTTCGGGGAAGGGAAGAGTGCTGTTTTCCATTTTAGGGATGGCCCCAAACAGAAATTACATAGACGGGCACTGGGTCAGGGCGCCTGGAAAATCCCACCAAGGGTTAGGATTTGGGCCTAGGGGCATTCCAGGCCTACAATGTGGGATCCTGGTGGTGAAAGTGAGAGGGCTTGTTTAAAAGCATGCTCAGGCTGAGGGTCACAATGCCTGTTTGATCCCAGGGCGGCCCTAAGTAGTGGGTGTGGTCTCATTGGAGATACCGCTGGCTCCCACTTTGAGGGTTGCATGCCCATCCCAACGGACAGGTTTCCTGCCATTGGGAAGGAGAAATTCTCTATTGTGCTTCAGGTTCCTCCATTGATAGGGATTCCAGCAAAGGTCTAGGGACAGATGCCTGAATACCAAGGATGGGTAAAGATAACGGACTTGAGCCATGGCTGGTCTCACATGCTGGATATTGTCCCCCATCTCTTGGTGGCTGACACGATTTCGGGGCTCAAGCTCTGTCAGACACAGCACTAGTGGCCAGGGCATTCTACAAATTGGGGTTCCCTCGAGGTTCGAGCAGATTGATCCTCATGTGGGCTTTCTTGGAAGACTGACTGGCAATTCTTCCTTCTATGAGGAAGGCAGAATGCTCTGATGTGGCTCAAGAATTACCTATTAAGAGGCCATGGAGACCTTGAGGGTGAGGATAGAATTGTAAACACAAGCTACGGTTAAATTCAGTGCCAAGCAAAAGGCAGCTCCAGTGTGCAGCAGCTGATTTGAGATATCCAGCACCTGACTAAGCATGGATGTCAGATGTCTGCTCACACTGAAGTTTGTATCTATTATGACCGACTAAAGGAAGGTTGGCGTCAAAAAGCCATGGAGGATGTCCCAAGCTGGTGCTTGTGAGATTCTCCAAACAGCAAGGCTTTCTTCTACTGGAGTTGGGGAGTTTTGTTTGTTTGCTCCAGTGACCTCCATGTGGATAGTTTGGGTAGTACAGCTCTCCTGCATGGCTGCCTTGAAAGCCCACCTCCATTGTCCATTGCAGCTGAGGAATATGGAAGGTTTGTTCTGGTGGCTCTGGTGTGAAATGCCAAGGGCGATGAATTAACATGGAATCTCTTTCACATGGGTCACAATGCTGGTTTTTTACCAAGGAAATCTTAGAATGTCCTGGTGGCTAAGGGGCCATGGAGGATTCTCCCACCCAGAGGGTTTGATGCAGGTTGAAGGGCATGGTTTCATTCTGGGGACAGGAGATGTTCTGTTCTGTGACTCAGGAACCACATGTTGTATTATAAGTTGGTATTCCAGAAGAGGCCTCGGAGGACAAATGCCTGAACACCTAATCTAGGGTTCCAGTGAGGTCCTAGGGGCATGTCAGTTTCAATCTTCTATCTCAGGACCATTGACGTGAGTGTCTGCCGGATGTACGTGATCAGGGTGTTTCATAGTACACAATTACTTCCAGAGCGGGCTCCAATATTGTGGTGGGCTCAGGGGCCTTGCAGGTTTCTCCTAATGTGGATGGTTTGAGAAACTGTGACGGGCAAATTTTCCTTGAGGATGACAGGCACAGTCCTGTGGTTTGATTCCAGAGACCCCACCCTGGAGGCCATTTGAGCCATGGTATTGGGAGAGAAATCTGCACATATAAACTCGGGTTAGGGTTAGTGGTGAGGTAATCACAGGCCCAGTGCATAGACCTGGATGGCAGCTCGTCAGGAACTGTACTTAGGGTAATTTGACCACGGTAGCACAAGCTTTTCTATCTGCATTGTGTGTCCAGGATGGCCTCAGATTGCAGGTGTGGTCTCATGGGTCCATGGGATAATTTTCCTCTCTAAGGATCCTGACAGCTCCCAATACTTTGGTGGCTTTTTTGGGGAAGAGTGCTGTTTTCCATCAAAGGGATGCCCCAAAAGAGTAATTCCAGAGATAGGAACTGGGTATGGGCACCTGGAACATCTCACCAAGGGTTAGGATTTGGACCTAGGGGTGTACCAGGCTGGAAAAGCAGGATCCTCATGGTGAAACTGAGAGTGCTTGTCTGAAAGCATGCTCAGGCTGAGGTTCACAATGCCCCTTTGATCCAATGGAAGCCCTCAGGAGTGGGTGTGGTCTTATTGACAATGCAACTTGCTCCCACACTGATGGTTGGACACCCATCCCAAAAGCCAGGTTTCCTGCCCTGGGGAAGGAGGAGTTCTCTATTGTGCTTCAGGTTCCCCCATTGGCAGGTTCTCCAACAAAAGACTGGGGACAGATGCCTGAATATCAAGGATGGGTAGATATGACAGACTTGAATCATGGCCGGTCTGCATGCTGGATATGGGCCCCGCCCTCTGGGTGGATGACACGAAATCGGGGCTCAGGCTCTGTCAGACACAGCACTAGTGGCCAGGGCAGCCTATAAATCAGGGTCCCCTTGAGGGCTGAGCAGACTGACCCTCATGTGCGGTTTCTGGGCAGACTCACCAGGCACTTCTTCTTTCTATAGGGAAGGCAGAATACTGCGTTGTGGCTCCCTCTCATCAAGCTTGGAGACAGTAGGGTGAGGATGGAATTGTAAAACCAAGCTATGGTTCAATTCAGTGCCAAGCAGAAGGCAGTTCCAATATGTAGCACCTTATTTGAGAAACTAGCACCTAAATAATGGCGGTTTTCAGATGTTTGCTCACACTGGAGATTGTATCTATGATGATCGACCAATGGAGGGGTGGCGTCAAGAAGCCATGGAGGATTTCCCACGCTGAGGCTTGTGAGAGGCTCCAAACAGCAAGGTTTCCTTCTACTAGACATGTGGAGTCTGGTTTGTGTGTTCTAGGTTCACCCATGTGGAAAATTTGGGTAGCAGAGCACGACTGCATGGATACCTGGATTGCAAACCTCCATTCTCCATTGCAGCTGAGGAACATGGCAGGTTTGTTCTGGTGGCTCTGGTGCGAGGTACCAAGGGCGATGAGTTAACATGGGATCTCTTTCAGATGGGTTACACTGTTGGTTTTTTACCAAGGAACACTTAGAATGTCCTGGTACTAAGGGGCCAAGCAGGATTCTACTACCCGGAGGGTTTGACAGAGGTCGAAGAGAATGGTTTCTTTCTGGGGACAGGAGATGTTTTGTTATATCATGTTATATCATAAGTTGGTATTCCAGAACAAGCCTCTGAGGACAAGACCTATAAACCTACTCTAGGATTCCGGTGAGGTCATAGGGGCATGTCAGGTTCAATCTTCTGACTCAGGACCATTGACTTTGGCATATGCTGGATGTAGGTAATCAGGGTGATTCAGACTGTGATTTGCGTACAGAGCAGCGTCGATTATGGCGGTGGACACAGGCGCCTTTGAGGTTTCCCCTAATCTAGACAGTTTGGGAAACTGGGACGGGCAAATTTTCCTTGGGGATAGCAGGCACAGTCCTGTAGTGTGTCTCCAAAAACCCCATCCTGGAGGATATATGAGCCATGGTTTTGGGAGAGTAGACTGCAAACTCAAACTCGGGATAGGCTTAGTGTTGAGGTGATTACAGGCCCAATGCGTAGACCTGGAGGAGAGCTCGTCAGGAATTGTAATTAGGTGACTGGAAGGCAGTAGCCCAGGCTTTCCTATCTGGATTGTGTGCTTGGATGGCCTCAGAATGCAAGTGTGGTCTCATGGGTCGATGGGAGATTTTTCTTCCTTAAGGATCCTGGCAGCTCACAATAGTTTGGTGGCTTTCTCGGAGAAGGGGAGACTGCTGTTTTCCAAATTGTGGGTGCTGCAAAATAGGGATTCCAGAGTCAGGCTCTGCATCTGGGCCACTGGAAAATACCACCAATTGTTAGGATTTGGTCCTAGGGGCTTGCCATGCCTGCAATGCAAGAACCTCAGGGTTCTGTTCAGGAATACCAACTTATGATACAACATGTGGTCCCTGAGTCACAGAATAGAACATGTCCTCTCCTCAGAAAAAACCTTACCCACCACGGAACCTTGCCCACCAGCACATTCTAAGATCTCCCTTGTAACAATGCAGCACTATGGCCCATCTTCAAGAGACTCCATGTCAACTCAAGGCCTTGGTCCTTCGCCCCAGAGCCACCAGAACGAACCTGCCATGTTCCTCAGCTGCAGTGGTCAATGGAGGTGTGCTTTCCAGGCATACATGCCATAGAGTTCTGATATCCAGACGTTCGACAAGGGGGACTCTCGAGCAAACAAACCAGACTCCACCTGTCCAGTAGAAGGACACCTTACTGTTTGGAACATCTCACAAGCCTCATCGGGGGATATCCTCCATGGCATCTTGACGCCACCCCTCCACTTGTGGGTCATCAAAATAGAAACTCTAGGGCGCCTGGGTGGCTCAGTGGGTTAAGCCGCTGCCTTCGGCTCAGGTCATGATCTCAGGGTCCTGGGATCGAGTCCCATATCGGGCTCTCTGCTCAGCAGGGAGCCTGCTTCCCTCTCTTCTCTCTGCCTGCCTCTCCATCTACTTGTGATTTCTCTCTGTCAAATAAATAAATAAAATCTTTAAAAAAAAAAAAAAGAAACTCTAGTGTGAGCAAACATCTGACAACGGCCTTACTCAGGTGCTGGATATGGTGGAAAAGACGCTACACATTGGCACTGCGTTCCACTTGGCACTGAATTGAACCATAGCTTGGGTTTACAATTACATCCTCAACCTACTGCTCCCCAAAACCTCTTGATATTGAATTCTGGAGCCGCAACGCAGCATTCTGCCATGCCCATAGAAAGATGAAGTGCCTGCTGAGTCTGTCCAGAATCCCCACATGAGTATCAATCTACTCAGCCCTGGAGGGAACCCCGATTTATAGGCTGCTCTTGCCACTAGCATTGTATCCGACAGAGCTTTAGTCCCGAACCAGTGTCGGCCACCCAGAGAGTGGGTCCCTAATCCAGCATGTGAGATTGGCCATGGCCCAAGTCCGTCCTCTCTACCCATCCTCGGTATTCTGGCACCTCCCATTGACGCAGGAGACCACACCTACATTCTGAGGCCATCCTGGACACACAATCCAGATAAAAAAGCCTGTACTACCGCCTTCCAGTCACCTTTACATTTCCTGACAAGCTGCAATCCATGTCTACTCATTGGCCCTGTGATCACATTGCCAATAATCCTAACCCGAATTTGTGTTTGCAGACTTCTCTCCCAAAAATGTGCGTCACATGTCCTCCAGGATGGGCTCTCTGTGGCCAAACGACAGGACTGTGCCTCCCATCCCCAAGGAAACTGTGCCCATCACAGTTGCCCATAGCTTACAGATTAAGAGAAACCTGCAAGGCCCCTGAGCCCACCCAAATATAGGGGTCTGCTCTGGACGCAAAGGTGCATCTGAAAAACCATCGTCACCTACATCTAGGCAAACAGCCAAGTCAAGAGTGTTGAGTCAGAAGATTGAAACTGTCATGCCCGTAGGACTTCATTGGAACCCTAGATTAGGTTTTCAGTCATCTGTCCTCGGGGGCCTGTTCTGGAATACCAACTTATGATACAACAGGTGGTCCCTGAAACTCACAAAAGAACATCTCCTGTCCCCTGATGGAAACCGTGCTCTTCGACCTGTGCCAAGTGCTCAGTATAAGAGAATACTGCACAGCACCTTGGCCTCCAGCACATTCTAAGATCTTCTTGGTAACAAACCAGCATTGTGGCCCATCTGCAAGAGATTCCATGTCAACTCAAAGCCTTGGTCCTTCGCCCCAGAGCCACCAGAATGAACCTGCCATGCTCCTCAGCTGCAATGGAGAATGGAGGTATGCTTTGCAGGCATCCATGCTGAAGAGCTCTGCTACCCAACTTTCCAAATGGGGTACCATGGAGCAAACAAACCAGACTCCATCTGTCCAGTAGCAGGAAATCTTGCTGTTTGGAACATCTCACAAGCCTCAGAGGGGGAAATCCTCCATGGGCTTTTGATGTCACCCCTCCACTTGTTGATCATTAAGACACAAAGTCTACTGTGAGCAAACATCTGACATCCGCCCTTACTCAGGTGCTGGATATCTAAAAAAAAAAACAAAAAACAAAAAACAAAACAAAACAAAAAACAAACAAACAACAACAACAACAAAACGATTCACATTGGAACTGTGTTCCGCTGGCACTGAATTGTATAGAAGCCTGTGTTTACAATATTCCATCCTCACCCTACTGCTCCACAAGGCCTCTTGATATTGAATTCTGGAGCCGGAGTGCAGCATTCTGTCTCCTCCATAGAAAGAAGAAGTGCCTGCTGAGTTTGTCCAGAATCCCTACATGAGGATCAGTCTCTTCGGATCTCGAGGAAACCCCGATATATGGACTGCCCTCGCCACTAGTGTTGGGTCTGACAGAGTCTGAGCCCCGACCTAGTGTCAGTCATCCAGAAAGTGGGCCCCATATCTAGCATGTGGGACTGGCCATGGCCCAAGTCCATCATATCTACTCAACCTGGTATTCTGGCACCTTTCCCCAGACTTTGCTGGAATGCTTCCAGTGGAATGCTTCCTGAAGCATAATTGAGTACTACTCCTTCTCCATGGAAGGACATCTGCCTGTTGGGATGGGTGTCCAGCCCTCAAAGTGGGATCAAGGTGCATGGCCAATGTGACCACACCAACTCCTGTGGGCTGCCCAGGGCACAAACAGGCATTGTAACCCTCACCTGAGTATGCTTTCAAACAAACACTCTCAGTTCCACCACAAGGTACACACACTGCAGGCCTGGTATGCCCCTAGGCCCAAATCCTAAACCTTGGTGTGATTTTCCAGGTGCCCAGACCCAGAACCTGTCTCTGGAATGCCTGCTTTCGGGCACCTCTAAGATGGAAAGGAGCACTCTTCTCTTCCCCGAAAAAGCCACCAAACTATGTGGAGCCGCCAGAATCCTTGGAGGGGAAAAGTCTCCCATGGACCCATGAGACCTCACCTGCATTCGGAGGCCATTCTGGACACACAATCCAGATAGAGAACTCTGTGCTACCATCTTCCAGTCACCCTAATCTCAGTTCCTATAGAGCTGACCCCAGGTCTATGAATTGGGTCTGCGATCGCCTCTCGACTAACCTGAACCAGAATTTGTGTTTCCAGACGTATCTCCCAAAACCATGGCTCACATGCCCTTCAGGATAGGGTCACTCGAGGTGCACCACAGGTCTGTGGCTGCTATCCCCAAGGAAACCGTGCCCATCACAGTTGCCTAAGCCATACAGATTAAGAGAAACCTGCAAGGCCCCTGAGCCCACCCCAATATTGGCGGCCATTCTGGACGCAAATGCGCAGTCTGAAACAACCTGATCCCCTCCATCCAGGCAGACAGCAACGTCAATGGTCGTGAGTCAGAACATTGAACCTGACATGCCCTTTGACCTCATTAAAACACTTGATTAGGTTGTCAGGCATCTGTCCTCTGGAGCTATTCTGGAATAACAACTTATGATACAACATGTGGTCCCTGAGCCACACAACAGAATATCTCCTGTCCCCAGAAGAAAACCATGCTCTTTGACCTGTGTCAAACCCTCAGGATAAGAGAATCCTACATGGCAAGTTAGCCACCAGCACATTCTAAGATCTGCCTGGTAAAAAACAAGCATTGTGACGCATCTGAAGGAGATTCTATGCTAACTCATCACCCTTGGTACTTTGCCCCAGAGCCAACGAAATGAATCTGCCATGTTGCTCAGCCTCAATGGTCAATGGAGATGTGCTCTCCAGGCAACCATGTCGGAGAGTTCTGCTATCTAGAATTTCAACATGGGGGACCCTGGAGCAACAAACCAGATTCCACCTGTCCAGTCAAAGGAAACCTTGCTTTTTAGAGCATGTCACAAGTCTCAACGTGGAGAATCCTCCATGGCAATTGATGCCACCCCTCCATTTGTTGGTCATCATAGACACTAACGCCAGTGTGAGCAAACATGTGACATCCACCCTTACTCAGGTGCTGGATATCTCGAATAAGCCCCTGCACATTGGAACTGCCTTCCCCTTGGCACTGAATTTAACCATAGTTGTGTTTACAATTCCATCCTCACCCTCCTGGTCCCCAAGCCCTCTTGATCGGGCATTCTGGAGCCACAACACAGCATTTTGCCTATCCCACAGAAAGAAGAAGTGCCTGGTGAGTCTGCCCAGATCCCCCACATTAGGATCCACCTGCATGGCCCTCAACAATGCCCTAATATCATAGGCCACCATGGGCACTAAAGCTCTGTCTGACATAGCATGATCCACAACCTCCTGTCAGCCACCTAGACATTGGGCCCCACATCCTGCAAGTGGGACCTGGTGTGGCCCAAACCTGTCATCTGTGGTCAACCTGGTTATTCAGGCTTTGGTCCCCAGAACTTAGCTCAAATCCCTGCTTATGGGGGAACCTGAAGCACAAGAGTACGCCTCCTTCCCAATGGTAGTAAATCTGGCCTGTGAAATGGGTGTCCATCCCTCAGAGTGGGAACCAGCTGCATGGCCATTGAGACCACGGTCACTCATGAGAGAAGGCCTGGGCACAGAAAGGCATTGGGCCCTCAGTGTGAGCCTGCTTTCAAAAAAAATACCCCTCGGTAGCTGCACCAGGAGTCTGCAGAGCAGGCCTACCAGGTTGCTACGGCCAAATCCTCTCCCTCGTTGGTTTTTTTCAGGCACCCAGACCCAGGGACTGTCTCCAGAATCTCTCTTTTCCGGTTCCCCTGAGACTTAAAACAGCAGTCTTCTCTTCCCCCAGAGACACCAAACCCTTGGGTGCTAGGCAGAATATCCAGAGACGAAGAATCTCCCATGGCCCCATAAAGCCACCCCTATATTTTGCGACTGTCCTGGACAAAGAATCCAGACAAAATAGCCTTCACTACTGCCTCCATTACACCTTAATTTCAGTACAATATGAGCTGCCTTCAGGGCCTTCAGATCGGGCCTGTGATCACCTCAGGCCTCACACTAACCCTAGTTTGTGTTTGCAGATTTCTGTCCCTAAAGCGCTGGCCCACATGACCTCCAGGATGGGGCCTCTGGTACAACACCAGATGATTGTCCCAACCCTCCTAAAGGAGTCTCTGCACTTCACTGTTGCCCAAACCCTGAAGATTAAGGGCAAAGTAAAAGCCCCTGAACCCATGTCAATTTGAAAGGACGCTCTGGACCGAAATGCCTATTCTGACAGACAATGAGCACCTGCCTCCAGACAGACATCCAAGTCAAAGGCCCTGAGTCAGAAGATTGAACCTGACATGCCCCTAGGACTTCCTCGATACCCTATCTTAGATTTTCAGGTGCCAGTCCACAGGGGCCTGTTCCCCAATACCAATTTATATTCCAATATGTGGTCCCTGAGCCACACTACAGAACCCCTCTAGTCCCCAGAAGGTTACCTTGCTCTTGGTAGCTTTGTCCAAGACTCAGTGTAGGATAATCCTGCATAGTCCCTGAGCACCCCAAAATTCTAAC
The DNA here is from genome assembly GCF_020171115.1 of Neogale vison. Lineage (NCBI taxonomy): Eukaryota > Metazoa > Chordata > Mammalia > Carnivora > Mustelidae > Neogale > Neogale vison. Next base: position 121,818,950 of record NC_058092.1, on the reverse strand, counting down.
ATCTGCCTGGATAAATACCAGCTTCATGATCCAACAGCATGAAACTCCATGTCAATTCAAGCCAGAAGGAACTTTTCCCCAGAGCCACCAGATCGAACCTGCCATGTTCCTCAGCTGCAATGGACCATGGAAGTTTGCTTTCCAGGCATCCATCTGGGCAAATTCTACTTCCTAACTTATCACATGGGGGACCCTGGAGCAAACAAATCAGACTTTGCCTGTCCAGTAGAAGGAAACCTTTCTGTTTGGAGTATCTCACAAGCCCCAGCGTTGGAAATCCTCCATGGCCTCTTGACGCCACCTCTCCATTTGTTGGTCATCATAGACACAGACTCAAGTGTGAGCAAACATTTGACATCCTCCCTTACTCAGGTGCTGGATATCTCACAGAATCCACTGAAGATGGGGGCAGCCTTGCACTTGGCATTGAATTTAACTGTAGCTTATGTTTACAATTCCATTCTCACCCTACTGGTCCCCAAGCCCTCTGGATATGGAATTCCAGAGTCACAACACAGTATTCTGCCTTCCCCATAGAAAGAAGTGCCTGGTGAGTCTTTCCAGAAAGCCCACATGAGGATCAATCTGCGAGGCCCTTGAGGGAACCCCAGTTTATATGCAGCCCTGGCCTCTCCTATGGTGTCTGTCAGAGCCTGAGCCCCAACCTAGTGTCAGCTGCCCAGAGAGCAGGACCCATATCTAGCATGTGGGACTGAACATGATCTTACTCCATCATCTCTACTCATCCTTGGTATTCAGGCATCTGTCCTAAGTCCTTTACCATAATTTTTGCCAATGGGGGAACCTGAAGCACAACAGAGAACTCCACCTTTTCCATGGGAAGAATCCTAACTGTTGGGATGGGTCTCCAACTCTCAGAGTTAGAGCCAGCTACATGGCCAATGAGACCACAACCACACATGAGGGCTGCCTAGGACCCAAACAGGCATTGTGACCCTCAGCCTGAACATGCTTTCAAACAAGTACTTTCAGTTGCACCACCAGGATCCTGCTTTGTAGGCCAGGGACTCCCATAGGCCCATATCCTAACTCTTGATGGGATATTCCAAGCATTCAGACCCAGAGCCCGTCCCTGGAATCCCTGTTTTGGGGCACACTAAGATGGAAAGCAGCACTCTTCCCTTCCCTGGAAAACCCACCAAACTATTGGGAGAGGCCAGGATCCTTAGAGAGTAAAATCTCCCATGGACTCATGGGACCACACCTGCATTCCGAGGCCATCCTGGATACAGAATCCAGATATAAAAGCCTGTGATAGAGCCTTCACATCGCCCTAATTACAGTTCCTGATGAGCTGCCCTCCAGGTCTACACATTGGGACTGGGATCACCTCGCCATTATCCCTAACCCGAGTTTGTGTTTGCAGACTTCTCTCCATAACCATGGCTCACATGCCCTCCAGGGTGGGGTCTTGGAATCACACCACAGCACTGTGTGTGTCATCCCCTAGGAAACTGTACACGTCACAGTTTCCCAAACCTCCAGATTAGGAGAAACCTGCAAATCCCCTGAGCACACCGCAATATTGGAGGCCGCTCGGGAAACAAATGCACAGTCTGAAACACTCTGATCACCAGGATCTAGGCAGACACCCAAGTCAACTGTCCTGAGTCAGAATATTGAAACTTACATGCCCCTAGGACTTCATTGGAACTCTAGATTAGTTTTTCAGGTATCTGTCTTCAGAGGCCTTTTCTGGAATATTAACTTATGATACAACATGTGGTCCCTGAGCCACACAACACTACATCTCCTATCCCCAGAAGGGGACACAGCTCTTCGACCTGTGTTAAACCATCAAGGTAGGAGAATCCTGCATGGCACCTTAGCTACCAGCACATTCTAAGATCTCCCTGGTAACAAACCAGCATTGTGACCCATCTGCAAGAGATTCAGTGTGAACTCAAGGCCTTGGTACTTCGCCCCAGAGCCACCAGAAGGAACCTGCCATGTTCCTCAGCTGTAATGGTCATTCGGGGTGTGCTTTCCAGGCATCCATGCGGAAGAGCTCTGCTCTCCATACTTTCCACGTGAGGGACTCTTGAGTAAACTAACCAGACTTCACGTGTCAGTAGAAAAAACAACCTTGCTTTTTGGAGCATCTTACAAGCATCAGCGTGGGGAATCCTCCATGGCCTCTTGAAGCCACCTCTCAATTTGTAGGTCATCATAGACACAACCTCCAGTGTGAGCAAATATCATTTATCTGCCCTTATTCTGGTGCTGGATATCTCATTCGTTGGCCATCATAGATACAAACTCCAGCGTGAGCAGACATCTGACCTCACCCATACTCAGGTGCTAGAGATCTTGAAAAACCACTGAACACTGGAACAGCATTGTGCTCGTCACTGAGCTTAAATGTAGCTTGTCTATTCAGACTTATGTCTTCACACTCCTCGCCTGTAAGCCTTCCATATTGGGAATTTGGGAGCCACAATGCAGCCTTCTGCCTGCCCACCAGAATGAAGAAGTGCCCTATGGGTCTGCGCAGAAAGTCCACATGAGGATCCACCTGCACGGCCCTCTATGGCACCCCAATATAATAGGCCACCCTGTGCACTAATGCTCTGTCTGACACAGCCGACGCCCAACCAACTGGTGGCCACACAGATAGTGGGCCCCATATCCTACAGGTGTGAGCTTCCTTGACCTGAGTCTTTTATCTCGAACCAACCTGGGTATTCAGGTACCTGTTCCAGAACATAGCTCAAATTCCTGCCCATGGTGGATCCTGAAGCACAAAAGAGTACTCCTCCTTCCCATGGAAGGAAAACTAAATGTTGAGATGGTTGTCCAACCCTCTTATTGGTTCCAGGTGCATGGAACAAGAAACAGCACCCTCTCAGGATGGGGAGCTGGGCACAAATAGGTATTGTGACCCTCACCCTGAGACCCATTTCCAACAAGCCCCCACGTGAGCTGGACCAGGACACTACAGAGCGGGCCTGTCAGGCCCCCAGGCCCAAATCCTAAGCCTTGGTGGGGTTACCCAGGCACCAGGACCCAGAACCCATCTCTGGAATCCATGTTTTGACAGGAACCCTGACACTGTAAAATGTGGTCTCCCTTTTCCCAGTAAGACACCAAACGCTTGGGTGCCGGGTAGAATCCTCAGATAGGAAGAACTTCCATGGGCACATGAGGACACCTATCCATTCCGTTGCCATCCTACACACAATCCAGACAGAAAAGCCTGTGTTCCTGCCTCCCAGACACCCGAATTTCAAATCCGAGGAGCTGCCTTCAGTGTCTGCAGATCGGGCCTGCCATCACCTTGCCCCTAACTCGTACCCGATTTTGTGTCTGAAGATTTTGGTCCCAAAGCCCTGAACCACATGCCTTCCAGGATGGGGCCTCCAGAACCACTGCATATCACTGGGCCTGCTCCCCGTAGGAAACTCTGCCTGTCTCAGTTGCCCAAATTGTCCACATTAGGAGAAACCTGCAAGGCCCCTGAGCTCACCCCAATTCCATAGGCTGCTGTGGAAAAAATGCACTGTCAGACAGAGCCTCAGCACCTACCTCCAGGAAGAAACACAGGTCATTGGCGCTGAGTCCGAAGATTGAATCTGCCATGCCCCTAGGACCTCATCAGAACCCTAGCTTAGTATTTCAGGCCTCTGTTCCTAGAGGCATGTTCTGGAAAACCAGTATATGGTCCAACCTGTGATCTGTGAGCCATACAAGAGAACCCCTCCTGTCCCGAGAAGGAAACCTTTCTCCCGGGAACTGGGTCTAACCCTTAGGATAGGAGAATCCAGTATGGGCCCAGGGCCTCCGCCACATTCTAAGGTCTCCCTGGACATGAAGCAGCATTGGGAACCATTAGACTGAGAACTTCCATCAACTCAGATCCCTTGGAACTTGGAACCAGAGACAGCGGATCAAGCTTGCCCTGTTCCTCAGCTGTAATGGTAATGCGAGGAGGGCTTCCCAGGCCTCCATTCAGAGACCTGTGCTATCGAATCTTCCATATGGGGGAACCTGGAGCCCTCTAAGTGGACTTCCCCTGTCCCGCAGTAGGACACTTTGCTGTTTGGAGCAGCTCACAAGCTCCAGCTTGGGAAAACCTCCAAGGCTTCTTGAGAATACCCCACCATTCATTGGCCATCGTGGATACAAACTCCAGCGTGAGCAGACATCTCACCCTCGACCATACTCAGGTGCTGGAGATCTCAAAACAACCAATGTACATTGGAATGGCCATGTGCTCGGTACTGAGCTTAACCATAGTTTGTGTTTTCAGGCTTCTGTCCTCACAGTCCTCGCCTGCAAGCCCTCCATATTGAGAATTCTGGAGACACAACGCAGCCTACTGCCTGCCCACCAGAAAGAAGAAGTGCCCTATCGGTCTGCGCAGAAACCCCACATAAGGATCCAGTTGCACAGCTCTAACGGCACCCCAATATCATATGTTGTCCTCTGCCCGAATGCTCTGTCTGACACAGCTCGAGCTCCGACCTCTGGTAGCCACCCAGTCAGTGGGCCCCATATCTGGCCGGGGGTCCTGCCTTGTCCTGAGGCCGTCATTTGAAGCAACCTGGGTAATCAGGTACTTGTCACAGAACTTAGCTCAAATTCCTGCCCATGGGGGTCCCTGAAGCAGAAATGAGTACCACTCTTGCCCCATGGCAGGGAAACTGAATGTTGAGATGACAGTCCAACCCTCAGAGTGGGAGCCAGGTTCATGTCCCATGAGACCATGCCAACTCAGGATGGACAGCTGGAAACAGGCATTGTGACCCTCACCCTAAGACCCTTTCCAACAAGCACTCTTGCGAGCTGGACCAGGAGCCCACTGAGCGGCCCTGTCATGCTCCTAGGCCCAAATCCTAAGCCTTGGTGGGGTTATCCAGGTGCCCGGACCAGAACCAATCTCTGGAATGCCTGTTTGGATGGGACTCCTGAGATGGAAAACCACACTCTCCCCTTCCCCCAGAAAGATACCAAAATCTGGGATGCCTGTCAGAATCCCCAGAGAGGTAGAATCTCCCATGGACCCATGAGGCCACCACCCCATTCCATGACCATCCTAGACACACAATCCAGACAGAAAAGCCCGTGATCCTGCCTCCCAGCCATTCGAATTTCCAATCCCGAGCTGCCACTCTCAGGGTCTGCAGATAGGGCTTGCCACCAACACCCCCCAACTCTTACCCGAGTTTGTCTCTGAAGACTTTGGTTCCAAAGACCTGACCCACATGCACTCCAGGATGGGACCTCCAGAACCACATCACATCCCAGTGCCTGCTCTACCAAGGAAACTCTGCCTGTCTCAGTTTGACAAGCCCTCCAGAATAGCTTAAACTTGCAAGGCCCCTAAGCCCACCTCAATTCCATAGGCCACTCTGGAAAAATGCACAGTCTGACACAGCCTCAGAACATACCTCCAGGAAAACATGCAGGCCAATAGGAAGGGATGAATGCCCTAAGACCATGGTGGGTCCAAGGTGCTGGGTGTGCTGCCCGCTGTCTCGGTGTCTGTCGGAAGGTCTGGTCTCAGGCTAGGTAAAACAGAGCTTTAGTGCTAAGGGTATCCTATGCAATAGGGGTGTTGCAGAGGGCCAAGCAGGTTTATCCTCCTTTTGGGTTTCTGGGCAACGCCACAGACAATGTATTTCTTTCAGTGGGCAGGCAGAGTGCTTCGTTTTGATCCCAGTATTCCCAATCAGGAGTGCATGTGGGCCAGGAGTGTGAGGACAGAAGTCTGAAAACACAAGGTAGGGTAGTTTGGGGGCAAGGTCATGGTAGGCACACTCTGCAGCAGCTGAATTGAGATCTCCTCCATCTGAAGCCAGGATTATTATCAATCGTTGGCTGAGGCTGGAGTTTGTGTCCACGATGGCCCATTCATGAAGCGCGGGCCTCATGAGGCTAAGGAGGTTTTCCCACGCTGAGTTTGTGAGTTGCTCCAAACCACAAGGTTTCCTTCTGCAGGACAGTCGAATCCTGTTGGAAGGCTCCAGGTTGTCCCATACGGAAGGACTGGAGATCAGGGTTTGAAGAATGGATATCTGTACAGCATAACTCACATTCCCATTGGCTATTTGCAACAAGACATGTTTGAACTGCTGGCTCTGTGGCGAGCTACCCAGGGGACTGAGTTGAAACGGACTCTCCTGAGGATGGGTCATAATGTGGGATTGTGTCCATGGAGACCTTGGAATGTGCTGGTGGCTCCGGGGCCCTGCAGAAATCGCCTACCTGAAGGGTTTGATATAGCTCCAATAAGAAATATCCCTAACAATGGAATACTATGCAGCCATCAAAAGAAACGAAATCTTGCCATTTGCGACAACATGGATGGAACTAGAGCGTATCATGCTTAGCGAAATAAGTCAAGCGGAGAAAGACAACTATCATATGATCTCCCTGATATGAGAAAGTAGTGATGCAACTTGGGGGCTTAAGTGGGTAGGAGAAGAATAAATGAAACAAGATGGGATAGGGAGGGAGACAAACCACAAGTGACTCTTAATCTCACAAAACAAACTGTGGATTGCTGGGGGGAGGGGGGTTGGGAGAAGGGGGTTAGGGTTATGGACATTGGGGAGGGTATGTGCTTTTGGGTAAATTGGAAGGGGTGGTGAACCATGAGAGACTATGGACTCTGAAAAACAATCTGAAGGACTGGAAGAGATTATGCTGAGTGAAATCAGTCAAGCAGAGAGAGTCAATTATCATATGGTTTCACTCATTTGTGGAGCATAACCAATAGCATGGAGGACAAGGGGCGTTAGAGAGTAGTAGGGAATTTGGGTAAATTGGAAGGGGAGGTGAACCATGAGAGACTATGGACTCTGAAAAACAGTCTGAGGGGTTTGAAGTGGCGGGGGGGGGTGGGAGGTTGGGGTACCAGGTGGTGGGTATTATAGAGGGCACAGCTTGCATGGAGCACTGGGTGTGGTGAAAAAATAATGAATACTGTTTTTCTGAAAATAAATAAATTGGGGAAAAAAAAACAATCTGAGGGGTTTGAAGTGGCAGAGGGGTGGGAGGGGTTGGGGTACCAGGTGGTGGGTATTATAGAGGGCACGGCTTGCATGGAGCACTGGGTGTGGTGAAAAAATAATGAATACTGTTTTTCTGAAAATAAATAAATTGGAAAAAAAAGAAATTCACAAAAACAAACAAACAAAAAAAAAATAAAGAAAGATCCCTATGTGGAAATGAGAGAGGTTCTGTTTGGTGCCTCAGAAAAGCCCCAGATGCTGGTCTTCGAAACCAGTCCTCTGAGAAGAGACACCTGGAAACCAAAGCTAGGGTTCAGATTAGGGGCCAGGGGCCTGTTTGTTTCAATCTTCTGTCTCTGGGGACACTGTCTCAGTGTGTAAGTGGAGATAGTTGCTCAGCTGGTGTCAGAGTGCACCTCTTAGTCCAGGGCAGCCTACACTATCAGAATGTCCTCGGGGCACAGGAGATTTCTCTTAATCTGTAGGGTTGTGGCCAGTAGATTGGGCATAGATTCTTTGGAGTGGACAGGCACAGTCCTTCGGTGTGGCTCCATAGGACCTAGCCTGGAAGGTGTGTGGGTCCGTGCTGTGAGCACAGAAGTCTGTAAACAGAAACTCGGGTTAGGTGTGGCACCAAGGGTATGGCAGGCAGGATCTACAGACCATGAGGGGAGCTTCTCAGCTATTGAAAGAAGGGTGAGTGGAAGGCAGTCCCTCAGGTTTTGTCTCTGGATTTTGTGTCCAGGATAGCCATGGATTGTAGGGTGGCCTCAGGGGCTATGGACGAGTCTCCCTCTCTGGGGATTTGGACCAGCTCCCAAGAGTTTGGGGTCATTTTGTGGGAAGGGTGGAGTCCTGTTGTCTGGCTCAGGTGTCTCTCTAAGAGAGGGAATTCAGAGTAGAGCCCCAGGTACAGGCAACTGGAGAACTCGAACTCTGGTGAGGATTGGGAACATAGGGGCTTGGCAAACCCCATATGTGGGTTCTTGGTCCAGGCTCTGGGAGGCTTTGCTTCGACATGGAGCTCACGCTGATGGTCACAATGTGAGTTTGTGCCCAAGTCGGCATTCAAGTTTGGGCGTGGCCTCAGGAGCTATAAAGGTTTCTCCTACCCTGAAGGTGTAACTCCATGCCAACAGCAAGCTTTACAGCCATGAGGAAGGAGGAGTCCTGATTTGTGCTTCAGGTACCCACCTTTACGGGGATTTGATATAATGTCTAGGATCAGATGTCTGAAAACACAGGTTGGGAAGAGATGACAGCCTAAGGCCATGGCGTGTCTGATGTGCTGGGTGTGAGGCCAGCTATCTCCTTGTCTGCCGGGACATCTGGCCTCAGGCTGTGTCAGACAGAGCATTAGTGCCCAGGCCAGCCTATCTAATTGAGGTGCGGTCGAGGCCCGAGCAGGTTGATCCTCATTTGGGGTTTCTGGAGAGCCCCATAGGGCAATGTTTTCCTCTGGTGGGCAGCCAGAGGGCTGTGTTGTGGTTCCAGAATTTCCAGTCCGGAAGGATTTTTGGCCAGGAGTGTGAGGAAGAAGTCTGAAAACACAAGCTAGCATGTGGTTTAGGGCCGAGGGCATGGCAGACCCACTCTGCAGAGGCTGAATCGAGGTCTCCTGCATCTGAGTTCAGGGCGAGTATCAGACGTAGCCAAAGGCTGGAGTTTGTGTCCATGATGGCCCCTTCCTGAAGGGGATGGGGCCGTCTTGAGGCCAGAGACATTTCCCTATGCTGGGAGTTGTGAGCAGCTCCAAACCTCAAGGTTTCCTTCTGCCAGACAGTCGAGTCCTATTGAATGGTTTCAGGATGCCCTATATGGAAAGACTCGAGAGAAGGGGTCTAAGCATGGATGCCTGGAAACGCCTCCTCACATTCCCATTCACTGGTTGGGATAAGGCAGGCTAAATCTGCAGGATCTTGGGCGAGCTACCTAGAGGGCTGAGTTGTAATGGACTCTCCTAAGGATGGGTCATAATGTGGGATGGTGGCCATGGAGACCTTGGAATGTGGTGGTGGCTCAGGGTCTTTGCAGGATTCTCCAATCTGAAGGGTTTGACACAGCTCCAACAAGGAAGCTTCCCATGTGCAGACGAGAGGTGTTCTGTTTGGTGCCTCAAGAAAGCCCCATATGCTGGTCTTCCAACCCAGGCCTCTGAGGAGTGACACCTGGAAACCAAAGCAAGAGTTTATATTAGGGCCTAGGGGCCTGTCCGGTTCAATCTTCTATCTCTTTGGACATCTGTCTGTGTGTCTGTGTGGAGGTAGTTGCTCAGCTTGTGTCAGAATGCCCCTCTGTGTCCAGGGCGGCTTACAGTAATGGGATGTCCTCGGGGACCTTGAGGTTTCTCCTATTCTGTAGGGTTGTGGCCAACAGAATGGGCACAGTGTCCTAGGAGAGAGCAGGCACAGTCCTGTGGTGTGGCTGCAGAGGCCCTAGCCTGGAGGCTGTGTGTGCCAGGGCTGTGGGGACAGACATCCGAAAACACAAAGTTGGCTCTGGTTTGTGACCGAGGTTATGGCAGGCCTCATCTACAGTTCGTGAAGGGATCACCTCAGGATATGAAAGGCATGTTAGTGGGAGGCAGTCGCTCAGGCTTTTGTCTCTGGATGTTGTGTCCACGATGGCCATTTAATGTAGGGGTGGCCACATTGGCTGAGGAAGAGTAATCCCTCTCTGGTGATTTGCCCAGTCCCCTAGAGTTTGGGGTCATTTTTTGGGGAGAGAGGAGTCCTGTTTTCTGGCTCAGGTGTCCCCCACAGAGGAGGGATTCTAGAGCAGCGCAGTGGGTACTGACAACTGGAATACCAGCCATCTGGTTAGGCTTTGGGGCCTGTGGTCATGGTAAACCCCATATGCGAGCTATTGATCCAGCCACTGAGAGGCGTTACTTGAATACGGGACTCACGCTGAGGGTCACAATGTGTGTGTGTGCCCAAGGCGGACCTCAAGCATGGGCGTGGCCTCAGGGGCCATACAGGTTTCTCCTACACTGAAGGTTTGACTCCCTGCCAACAGCAGGATTTTTGCCATGGGGAAGGAGGAGTTCTGGCTCCTGCATCAGGTTCCCCCCTGTGCAGGGATTGGAGACAAGGTCTAGGTTCCGATGCCTGAAAACCCAGGTTGGGAGGGGATGATGGACTAAGGCTATGGAGGGTCAGATGTGCCGGATGTGCTGCAAGCTGTCTCGGTGTCTGTCAGAAGGTCTGGGCTCAGGCTTTGTAAGACAGAGCTTTAGTGCTTATGGTAGCCTATGTAATTGGGGTGTTGCCAAGGGCTGAGAAGGTTGATCCTCATTTGGGGTTTCTGGGCAACGCCACAGACAATTTTTTTTCTGGTGGGCAGGCAGAACGCTTTTTTGTGGCCCCAGAATTCCCAATCAGGAAGGCTTGTGTGCCAGGGTTGTGAGGACAGAAGTCTGAAAATACAAGCTAGGGTGAGGTTTGGGTCCAAGGGCATGACAGACCCATTCTGCAGAGGCTGAATTGGGATCTCCTGCATCTGAAGTCAGGGTGAGGATCAAATGTTGGCTGAGTCTGGAGTTTGTGTACATCATGGCCCCTTCATGAAGCGGGGGCCTCGTGAGGCTAAGGAGGTTTTCCCACGCTGAGTTTGTAAGTTGTTCCAAACCAGAAGGTTTCTTTCTGTGGGACAGTCGTGTCCTGTTGGATGGCTCCAGGACGTTCCATACAAATGGACTGGAGAGCAGGGTATGAAGGATGGGTGCCTGTACAGCAGACATCACATTCCCATTGGCTCTTTGCAACAAAACATGTTTCAACTGCTGGCTCTGGGGAGAGCTATCCAGGGGGCTGAGTTGAAATGGACTCTCCAGAGGATGGGTCATAATGTGGATTTGTTTCCATGGAGACCTTGGAATGTTCTGGTGGCTCAGGGTCCCTGCATAATTTGCCAAACTGAAGGGTTTGATACAGCTCCAATAAGAAAGTTCCCCATGTGTGCACGAGAGAGGTTCTGTTTGGTGCCTCAGATAAGCCCCAGATGCTGGTCTTCAAAACCAGTTTTCTGAGGAGAGACACCTGGATACCAAAGCTAGGATTCAGATTAGGGCATAGGGGCCTGTCCATTTTCAATCTTCTTTGGGGACACTGTCTGAGTGTGTAAGTGGAGATAGTTGCTCAGCTGGTCTCAGAGGGCCCCTCTTAGTCCAGGGCGGCCTACACTATTGGGATGGACTCGGGGGCCTTGTAGGTTTCTCCTTATCTTAAGCGTTGTGGTCAAAGGATTGGGCACAGTTAAATTGGATAGGACAGGCACAGTACTTCGGTGTCTCCATAGGCCCTAGCCTGGAGGGTGTGTAGGACTGGGCTGTGGGCACAGAAGTCTGAAAACACAAACGCGGCTTAGGTGTGGAGCAGAGGGTATGGCAGGCAGACAGACAGATCTACAGACTGTGAGGGGAACTCCTCGGCTATTGAAAGAATGGCGAGAGGGCGGTCCCACAGGCTTTTGTCTCTGGATGTTGTGTCCAGGATAGCCGTGGATTGTAGGGTGGCCTCAGGGTCTATGGACGAGTCTTCCTCTCTGGAGATTTGGCCCAGCTCCCAAGAGTTTGGCGTCATTTTGTGGGAGGGGTGGAGTCCTGTTGTCTGGCTCAGGTGTCTCTCCAAAAGAGGGATTCCAGAGCAGAGCCCCAGGTACAGGAGACTGGAAAACCCAAACTCTGGTAAGGATTGGGAGCACAGGGGCTGGGCAAGCCCCATATGCGGGTTCTTGGTCCAGGCCCTGAGAGGCCTTACTTCGACATGGGACTCATGCTGAGGGTCACGATGCGGGTTTGTGTCCATGGCAGCACTAAATTTTGGGCGTGGCCTCAGGGGCCATGAAGGTTTCTCCTACCCTGAAGGTGTGACTCCATCCAACAGCAAGCTTTACAGCCATGGGGAAAGGAGTTCTGATTTGTGCTTCAGGTACCGAACTGTGTAAGGATTTGATATAATGTCTAGGATCAGATGTCTGAAAACACAGGTTGGGAAGAGTTGACGGCTTAAGGTCATGGAGTGTCCGATGTGCGGGGTGTGAGGACAGCTGTCTCATTGTCTGCCGGGATGTCTGGCTTCAGGCTGTGTCAGACAGAGCATTAGTGCCCAGGGCAGACTATATAACTGGGGCGCGGTCGAGGCCCGAGCAGGTTGATCCTCATTTGGGGTTTCTGGAGAGCCCCATAGGGCAAAGTTTTTCTTCTGGTGGGCAGACAGAGGGCTGCATTGTGGTTCTGGAATTCCCAGTCTGGAGGGCTTTTTGGCCAGGAGTGTGAGGAAGGAAGTCTGAAAACACAAGCTAGCGTGTGGTTTAGGGCCAAGGGCACAGCAGGCCCACTCTGCAGAGGCTGAATCAAGATCGATCAGGGTGAATATCAGACGTAGCCAAAGGCTGGAGTTTGTGTCCATGATGGCCCCTTCCTGAAGGGGGTGGGGCCATCATGAGGGCAGAGACGTTTCCCTGCGCTGGGAGTTGTGAGATGATCCAAACCTCAAGGTTTCCTTCTGCAGGACAGTCGAGTCCTATTGGATGGTTCCAAGACGCCCCATGCAGAAAGACTTGAGAGCAGGTGCCTAGGCATGGATGCCTGGAAACGCCTCCTCACATTCCCATTCACTGGTTGGGATAAGGCAGGCTAAATATGCAGGACCTTGGGCGAGCTATCCAGAGGGCTGAGTTGTAATGGACTCTCCTAAGGATGTGTCATTATGTGGGATGGGGGCCATGGAGACCTTGGAATGTGGTGGTGGCTCAGGGTCTTTGCAGGATTCTCCAACCCGAAGGGTTTGACACAGCTCCAACAAGGAAGCTTCCCATGTGCAGACGAGAGGTGTTCTGTTTGGTGCCTCAAGAAGGCCCCATATGCTGGTCTTCCAACCCAGGCCTCTGAGGAGTGACACCTGGAAACCAAAGCAAGAGTTCATATTAGGGCCTAGGGGCCTGTCCAGTTCAATCTTCTATCTCTGTGGACATCTGTCTGTGTGTCTGTGTGGAGGTAGTTGCTCAGCTTGTGTCAGAATGCCCCTCTGTGTCCAGGGTGGCTTACAGTAATGGGATGTCCTCGGGGACCTTGAGGTTTCTCCTATTCTGTAGGGTTGTGGCCAACGGAATGGGCACAGTGTCCTAGGAGAGAGCAGGCACAGTCCTGTGGTGTGGCTGCAGAGGCCCCAGCCTGGAGGCTGTGTGTGCCAGGGCTGTGAGGACTGACATCCGAAAACACAGACTTGGCTCAGGTTTGGGGCTGAGGTTATGGTAGGCCTGATCTATAGTCCATTAGGGGATATCCTTGGCATATGAAATGAGGGCGAGTGGGAGGCGGTCACTCAGGCTTTTTTTTCTGGATGTTGTGTGCACGATGGTCATTTAATTTAGGGGTGGCCTCATGGTCTGAGGAATAGTATTCCCTCTCTGGTGATTTGCCCAGCTCCCTAGTGTTTGGGTTCATTCTGTGGGAAGGGAGAAGTCCTGTTTTCTGCCTCAGGTGTCCTCTCAAGAGGGATTTTAGAGTGGAGCAGTAATGACAACTGCCATACCTGCCCTCTGGAAAGGCCTGGGTGTCTATGTGCATGGCAAGCCCCATATGCGGGCTATTGGTCCAGCCACTGAGAGGTGTTACTTGAATACGGGACTCACACTGAGGGTCACAATGTGTGTCTGTGCCCAAGGCAGCCCTCAAGCACTGGCGTGGCCTGTCGGACCATGCAGGTTTTCCAACACTGACCGTTGGACAACATGCCAACCACAAGATTTCTGCTCTGGAAAAGGAGGAATTCTGATTTTTGCATCATGTTCACCCCTGGGCAGTGATTAGAGATAAGGTCTAGGTTCTGAAACCTGAAAACCGAGGTTGGGAAGAGATGATGACATAAGACCATGGTGGATCCGATGTGTTCAATTTGGGGCCAGCTGTCTGGGTGTCGTTTGGGATGTCTGGTCTCAGGCTGTGCCAGACAGGGCATTAGTACAGAGGGTAGGCTGTATAATTACTTTACGATCGAGTGGCATGCATTAGATAATCATTTGTGGTTTCTTATTAGCAGCATAGGGCAAAGTTTTTCTTCTGGAGGGCAGGAAGAGTGTTGCATTGTGGCTCCAGGATTCCCAAACTGGAGGGCTTATGGGCCAGTGGGTGAGGACGGAAGTCTGAGAACACAAGCTAGGCTTAGGTTTCAGGGCAAGGGCACGGCAGGCACACTCTGCAGAGCTTAATTGAGATCTCATGCATCTGAATCAGGGTGAGGATCAGATATTGGCTCAGGTTTGAGTTTCTCTCCATGTTGGCCCCTTAATGAAGTTTGGGGGGTGCAATAAAAGGCCATAAGGTTTTCCCACAATGGGAATGTGAGATGATCAGTCTAATCCCCCCTTGAATCAACCCCGATTTATAGGCTTCCATGGACACTAGTGCTGGTTCTGACAAATCCTGAGCCCCTACCTAGTGTCATTCACCAGAGAGCGGGCCCCACATCTAGCATTTAGAATTGCCGTGGCCCAAGTACGTCATCTCTACCCATCCTTGGTATTCAGCACCTGTCCCAAGACTTTTTCTGGAATCCCTGCCAATGGTGGAACCTGAAGCACATTAGAGAACTCCTCCTTCCTCATGGCAGAAAACTTGGCTCCTGGGACGGGTGTTCAAGCCTCAAATGGGGAGTCAGTGACAAGACCAACAAGACCACGCCGACTCCTGAGGGTCGCCCTGGGCGCAAACAGGCATTGTTACCCTAAGCCTGAGCGTGCTTTCAAATAATCCCTGTCAGTTGCACCACCATGACCCCGCATTGCAGGCCTCGTACACCCCTAGGCCCAAATCCTAACCCTTAATGGGATGTCCCAGATTCCCAGAACCAGAGTGCATCTCTGGAATCCCTTTTTTGAGACACCCATAAGATGGAAAACAGCACTCTTCTCTTCCCCGAAAAAAAACCACCAAACTATGGAGAGCAGCCAGGATCCATAGAGAGGAAAAGTATCCATGGACACATGAGACTACACCTACATTCCGAGGCCATCCTGGTCACACAATCCAGAGAGAAATGTCTGTGCTACAGCCTTCCAGGCACGCTAATTAAAGTTCCTAACGAGCTTCCCTCCATGTCCATGCATTGGACCTGCGATCAAATCACCACAAAGTCGCTAACCCAAATTTGTGTTTCCAGACTTCTCTCCCAAACCATGACTCACATGCCCAACAGAAAATGGGATCTCTGGAGCCAAACCACCAAACTCTGGCTACCTTCCCCAAGGACATTGTGTAAATCAGAGTTGCCCAAACCTTCCAGATTAGGAGAAACCTATAAGGCCCCTGAGCTCACCTCAGTATTGCCAGCTACTCTGGACCTACATCCAGGGAGACAGCCAAGTCAATGACCGTGAGTTAGAAGATTGAACCTGAAATGCCCCTAGGCCCTCAATGGAACCCCATTAGGTTTTCAGGCATCTGTCCTCAGGGCCTGTTCTGGAATAACAACTTAGGATACAACACGTTGTCCCTGAACCAAACAACAGAACATCTCCTGTCCCCAGAAGGAAAAAATACACTTTGACCTGTGCCAAACCCTCAGAGTTGGAGCATCCTGCACATAACCTTAGACACCAGCACATACGCTAGTTTGTGCGTTGCTCCAAACCACAAGGTTTCCATCTGCAGGACAGTCGAGTCCTGTTGGATGGCTTCAGGACGTCCCATACGGAAGGACTGGAGAGCAGGGTTTGAAGGATGGATGACTGTACACCATACCTCGCATTCCCATTGGCTATTAGTGACAAGACATGTTTGAGCTGCTTAATCTGGGGCAAGCTACCCGGGGACTGAGTTGAAATGGACTCTCCAGAGGATGGGTCGTAAAGTGGGTTTGTGTCCATGGAGACCTTGGAATGTGCTTGTGGCTCAGGGGCCTTGCAGAATTCTCCTGACCAAAGGGTTTGATACAGCTGCAATAAACAAGCTCTCCATGTGGAGATGAGAGAGGTTCTGTTTGGTGCCTCAGAAAAGCCCCAGATGCTGGTCTTCAAAACAGTTTTCTGAGGAGAGACACCTGGAAAACAAACCTAGGGTTCAGATTAGTTCCTAGGAGCCTGTCCATTTCAATCTTCTGTCTCTGTGGACACTGTCTGGGTGTCTAAATGGAGATAGTTGCTCAGCTGGCGTCAGAATGTCCCTCTTAGTCCAGGGCAGCCTACACTATTGGCATGTCCTCGGTGGCCTTGGAGGTTTCTCCTAATCTGTAGGGTTGTGGACAATGGATTGGGCAGTTTTCTTGGAGAGGATGGGCACAGTCCTTCGGTGTGTCTCCATAGGCCCTAGCCTGGAGTGTGTGTGGGTCTGGGCTGTGGGCAAAGAAGTCTGAAAACACAAACTCGGCTTAGGTGTGGTGGCGAGGGTATGGCAGGCCGGATCCACATACCGTGAGGGGAGCTCCTCGGCTTATGAAAGAAGGGCAAATGGGAGGCAGTCACACAAGCTTTTGTCTCGGGATGTTGTGTCCCCCAAGACGTGGAATGTAGGGTGGCCACAGGGGCTGTGGTAGAGTCTCCCTCTCTGAGGAGTTGGGCAGGCTACCAAGATTTTGAGGTCATTTTGTGGGAAGGGTGGAGTTCTGTTGTCTGGATCAGGACTTTCTCCAGGAGAGGGACTCCAGATCACAGCCCTGGGTACGAGCAACTGGAAAACTCGAACTCTGGTAAGGATTGGGGGCATAGGGGCATGGCAAGCCCCATATGCAGGCTCTTGGTCCAGGCCCTGAGAGGCCTTACTTCGACATGGGTCTCACGCTGAGGGTCACAATGCGAGTGTGTGCGCAAGGTGGCACTCAAGTTTGGGCTTGGCCTCAGGGGCCATGAAGGTTTCTCCTACCCTGAAAGTATGAATCCATGCTAAGAGCAAGCTTTACAGCCATGGGGAAGGAGGAGATCTCATTTGTACTTCAGGTACCCACCTGTGTGGAGATTTGATATAATATCTAGGTTCAGATGTCTGAAAACCCAGGTTGGGAAGAGATGACAGCCAAAGGCCATGGCGTGTCCAATGTGTTGGTTGTGAGGCCAGCTGTCTTCTTGTCTGTCGGGACGTCTGGCCTCAGGCTGTGTCAGACAGAGCATTAGTGCCCAGGGCAGCATATCCAATTGGTGTGCGGTTGAGGCCCGAGGAGATTGATCCTCCTTTGGGGTTTCTGGAGAGCCCCATAGGGCAACTTTTTTCTTCTGGTTTGCAGGCAGAGGCCTCATTGTGGTTCTGGAATTCCCAGTCTGGAGGGCTTGTTTGCCAGGAATGTGAGGAAGGAAGTCTGAAAACACAAGTTAGCATTAGGTTTGGGGCCGAGGGCAAGGCAGACCCACTCCATAGATGCTGAATCGAGATCTCCTGGATCTGAGGTGAGGGCGAGTATCAGACTTTGCCTCAGGCTAGAGTATGTGTCCATGATGGCCCCTTCCTGAAGGAGGTGGGGGCGTCATGGGGCCAGGGAGTTTTCCCTATGCTGAAAGTAGTGAGCTGCTCCAAACCTCAAGGTTTCCTTCTGCAGGACAGTAGAGTCCTATTGGTTGGTTCCAGGAACCCCCATACGGAAAGACTCAAGAGCAGGAATCTAAGCATGGAAGCCTCGAAACACCACCTCACATTACCACTGGCTGCTCGGGGCAAGGCAGGCTCAATCTGCGCATTCTTGGGCAAGCTACCCAGAGGGCTGAGTTGAAATGAATTCTCCTGAGGATGAGTCATAATATGGGTTGGTGGCCATGGAGACCTTAGAATGTGGTGGTGGCTCAGGGATTCTGCAGGATTCTCCAATCCGAAGGGTTTGACAGGGCTCCAACAAGGAAGCTTCCCATGTGGAGATGAGAGGTGTTCTGTTTGGTGCCTCAGGAAAGCCCCTTATGCTGGTCTTCAAACCCAGGCCTCTGAGGAGTGACACCTGGAAACCAAAGCAAGAGTTCATATTAGGGCCTAGGGGCCTGTCCGGTTCAGTCTTCTGTCTCTGTGGGTATCTGTCTGTATGTCTGTGTGGAGGTAGTTGCTCAACTTGTGTCAGGATGCCCCTGTTTGTCCAGGGCGGCTTACAGTAGTGGGATCTCCTCTGGGGCCTTGAGGTTTCTCCTATTCTGTGGGGTTGTGTTCAATGGAATGGGCACAGTCTCCTAGGAGAGAGCTGGACAGTCCTATGGTGTGGCTCCAGAGGCCCCAGCCTGGAGGCTGTGTGGGCCAAGGCTGTGGGGATAGACTTCCAAAAACACAAACTCGGCTGAGGTTTGGGGCTGAAGTTATGGTAGGAGCGATCTACAGTTCATGAGTGGAGCTCCTCGTGATTCCAAAGGAGGGCGAATAGGGGGCGGTTGTTCAGGTTTATGTCCCTGGATGTTGTATTCACGATGGTCATTTAATGTAAGCGTGCCCTCATGGGCCATGGAAGAGTCTACCTCTCTGGCGATTTGCCCAGCTCCCAAGAGTTTGTGGTCATTCTGTGGGAAGGGAGGAGTCCTGTTTTCTACCTCATGTGTCCCCCCAATAGAGGGATTCTAGAGCAGAACACTGGGTACAGACAACTGGAATACCCGCCCTCTGGTTAGGCCTGGGGGCCTATGGGCATGGCAAGCCCCATATGCGGCCTCTTCGTCCAGCCACTGAGAAGCTTTACTTGAATAGGGGACTCACGCTGAGTGTCACAATGCATGTTTGTGCCCAAGGAGGCCCTCGATCATGGGCTGGGCCTCATTGAGCATGCAGGTTTCTCCTACACTGAACCTTGGACATATGAGGACTGAGGCCTTGAACCTCTGGGCAGAGATTGAAGATAAGGTCTAGTTTCTAAAGCCTGAAAACCGAGGTTGGGACGATATGACCACCTAAGGCCATGGCAGGTCTGATATATTCAGTTTGGGGCTAGCTTTCTAGGTGTCGTTCAGGAGGTCTGCACTCAGGCTGTGCCAGACAGGGCATTACTGCCCGGATAGGCTGTATAATTGGGGTACAGTCGCGTGGCATGCAGAAGATAATCATTTGGGGTTTCTTGGTAGCCCCATAGGGCAAAGTTTTTCTTGTGGAGGGCAGGCAGAGTGCTGCATTCTGGCTCCGGAATTGCCAGAATGGAGGGCTTATGGGCCAGGAGTGTGAGGACATAAGTCTGAGAACACCAGCTTGGCTTTGGTTTCAGGGCAAGGGCAGGGCAGGCACACTCTGCAGAGCTTAATCAAGATTTCCTGAATCTGAAGTCAGGGCAAGGTTCAGATGTTGGCTCAGGATGGAGTTTCTGTCCATGATGGCCCCTTCAGGAAGGGGGGTCATCCCCGAGGCCATGGGGGTTTTCCCATGATGGGAGTATTGTGATGCTCCAAACCACAAGGATTTTCTGAGGGTCAATTGAAACCTGTTGGATGGCTCCAGGACACCGTATGGAATGATTCCAGAGCAGGGCTCTAATGATGGGTACCTGGGCAACCAGCCTCACATTCCAATTGCCTCCTAGTGACAGGACACATTTGATATGCTTTCTCTGGTGTAACAATCGATGGGGCAGAGTTGAAATGGATTCTCCTGAGGATGGGTCATAATGCGGGTTTGTGTCCATGGAGACCTTGGAATGGGGCAGTGGCACCGGGGCCCTGAAGGATTGTCCTAACCGGAGGTTCTGAGACAGCTCTAAAGAGCAAGTTTCCCATGGGGAGACAAAATTTGTTCTCATTGGTGCTTCAGTAACCCCCCCATATGATAGTATTGGAAACCAGGACTCTGAGGAGAGATGCCTGGAAACCAAAGCAATGGATCTGATTAGCGCCTAGGGTCCTGTCCAGTTTAATCTTCTCTCGGGTCATCTGTCTACGGGTCTGAGTGGAGGTAGTTCCTCAGCTTGTGTCAGATCGCCCCTGTTCCTCCTGGGCAGTCTACACTATCGGGATGGCCTCTGTGACTTTGGAATTTTCTCCTAATTTGCAAGTTTGTGGCCAATGAAATGGGCAGAATTCCTTTGGGGAGGTAAGGCACAGTCCTGAGGTGTGGCTCCAGGGGCCCAAGCATGGAGGGTGTGTGGGCCAGAACTGTGGGGACAGAAGTCAGAAAACAGAAACTTGGCTTATGTTTGGGGACATAACTATGGCAGGTCCAATCTACAGACCTTGAGGAGAACTCTTCAGGATATGAACAAAAGGCAAGTGTGAGGCGCTGGCTCAGGCTTTTGTCTCTGGATTTTTGTGTCACCGTTGGCTGTGGAATATCGGGGTGGCCTCATGGGCCATGGACGAGTCTCCCTCTCTGGGGATTTGGCCCGATCCCAAGAATTTGGGGTCATTCTGTGAAATGGGAGGACTATGTTCTGATTTTTTACCTCAGGTGTGCCACTAAAAGAGGGGTTCCAGAGCAGAGCCCTGGGGAGGGGCGACTGGACAACCCAAACACTGGATAAGATTGAGGGCCTAGGGGCATGGCAAACCCCATATGTGGGACCTTGGTCCAGCCACTGAGAGGTCTTACTTGAGGACAGGGCTCACACTGAGGTTCACAATGCATGTTTGTGCCCAACGGAGCCGTCAAGCATGACCGGAGCCTCATGGACCACGCTGGTATCTCCTATACTGAACTTTGGACAACATGCCAACCACAAGGTTTCTTGCCATGGGGAAGGAGGAATTCTGATTTCTGCATCAGGTTCACCCCTGGGCTTTGGTTGGAGATAAGGTCTATGTTCTGAAGTCTGAAAATCGAGGTTGGAGAGAGATGATGACCTACGGCCATGGCGGGTCCGATGTGCTCAGTGTGCAGTCAGCTGTCTGGGTGTTGGTCAGGAGGTCCAGGCTCAGGCTGTGTCAGACAATGCATTAGTGCCCGGTTAGACTATATAATTTGGGTACAGTTGAGTGCCGTGTAGGTTTATCCTTATTTAAGGTGTCTGGGAAGCTCATTAGGGCAACATTTTTCTTATGGAGGGTAGGCAGAGTGCTGCATTGTGTTTACAGGATTGCCAAACTTGAGGGCTTCGTGCCAGGAGTGTGAGGATGGATCTGAGAAAACAAGCTAGACTTAGGTTTCTGGGCGAGGGCAGGGCAGGCACCCTCTGCAGATCTGAATCGAGATCTCGTGCTTCTGAAGTCAGGGCGAGGTTCACGAGTTGGCTCAGGTTGGAGTTCCTGTCCATGATGGCCCCTTCATGAAAAGGCAGAATCTCGAGGCAATGGAGGTTTTCCCACCTTGGGAGTTCTGGGATGCTCCAAACTGCAAGGATTCCTTCTGTGGGTCAATTGAGACCTGTTGGATGGCTCCAGGACGTCCCATATGAATGACTCCAGAGCAGTGTTCTAAGGATGGATGCCTGGGAAGACTGTCTCATATTCCAATTGTCTCCTAGCAACAAGACAGGTTCGATCTGTGTCTCTGCGGGAGCAACCCGGGGCGCTGAGTTGAAATGGACTTTCCTGAGAATGGGTCCTAATGTGTGTTTGTGTCCATGAGGACCTTGGAGTTGGTGGTGGCACCGGGTCCCTGAAGGATCCTCCTAAGCTTT
Source organism: Neogale vison (assembly GCF_020171115.1). NCBI lineage: Eukaryota > Metazoa > Chordata > Mammalia > Carnivora > Mustelidae > Neogale > Neogale vison. The sequence goes on along the minus strand of NC_058092.1, from coordinate 121,797,481 downwards.
TGACACAGCTCCAATGCACAAGTTTCCATGTGGAGACGAGATTTGCTCTGATCGTGCCTCAGGAAACCACCCTATGCTGGTATTGGAAATCAGGCCTCTGTGGAGACATGCCTGGAAACCAAAGCAATAGAACGGATTATTACCTAGGGGCCTGTCTGGTTCAATCTTCTTCTCTGGGGACATCTGTCTATGGGTCTGATGGAGGTAGTTGCTCAGCTGGTGTCAGATCGCCCCTGTTGGTCCTGGGCGGTACACACTATTGGAATGGCTTCGGGGACTTTGGAGGTTTCTTTTATTTGTACAGTTATGGCCAATGGAATGGGCAGAATTCCCTTGGAGAGGGCATGCACAGTCCTGAGGTGTGGCTCCAGTGGCCCCAGTTTGTAGGGTGCATAGGCCAGTGCTATGGGGAAAGTTATCTGAAAACACAAACTTGTCTTGGATTTTGGGACGAAGGTATGGCAGACCTGATCTACAGACAATGAGGAAAACTCTTCAGGATATAAACAAAGGGCCATGTGAGGCGCATGCTTAGGCTTTGTCTCTGGGTTTTGTGTCACCAATGGCCATGAATGTCCGAGTGGCCTCAGGTGCTATGGATGAGTCTCCCTCTCTGGGGATTTGGCCCCATCCCAAGAAATTGGGGTCCTTCTGAGGGATGGGCGAAGACATTTCTGTTTTTATACCTTGGGTATGCCACGAAAAGAGGGATTCCAGAGCAAAGCAATGGGGAAGGGCAACTAGAAAACCATAACTCTGGTTACGATTGGGGGCCTAGCGACATGGCAAGCCTCATATTCGGATCTTGGTGCAGCCACTGAGAGGCCTTACTTGTAGACAGGGCTCACACTGAGGGTCACAATGCGAGTTTGTGCCCAACACAGCCCTCAAGCATGGGCAGGGCCTCATGGGCCATGCTGGTTTCTCCTACAATGAACATTGGACAACATGCCAACCACAAGATTTCTTGCCATGTGGAAGGGGGTTTCTGATTTCTGCATCATATTCATGCCTGGGCAATAATTGGAAATAAGGTCTAAGTTCTGAAGCCTGAAAACTGAGGTTGGGAAGAGATGATGACCTAAGGCCATGGCGGGTCCGATGTCCTCAGTGTGCAGTCAGCTGTCCGGGTGTTGGTCAGGAGGTCTGGGCTCAGGCTGTGTCAGACAGTGTATTAGTGCCCAGGTTAGACTATATAATTTGGGTACAGTCGAGTGCCGTGTAGGTTTATCCTCATTTAAGGTGTCTGGGAAGCTCCATAGGGCAACATTTTTCTTCCGGAGGGTAGGCAGAGTGCTGCATTGTGGCTCAGAATTTCCAAACATGAGAGCTTGGGGAACAGGAGTGTGAGGAAGGAAGTCTGAGAACACAAGCTAGACTTAGTTTTCAGGGCGAGGGCAAGGCAGGGACATTCTGCAGAGCTGAATCAAGATCTCAGGCGTCTGGAGTCTGAGCGAGGATAGGATGTAGCCTCCGCTTGGAGTTTCTCTCCATGATGGCCCCTTCAGGAAGGTGGGGGGGCATCACAAAGCCATCGAGATTTTCCAATGTTGGGAGTTGTGAGACGCTCCAAAACATAGGGATTCCTTCTGCAGGACACTTGAGACCTGTTGGATGGCTCCAGGACGTCCCATACGGAAGGACGCCAGAGCAGGCTGCCCGCCTCACATTCCAATTGACTCCTAATGACAAGACAGGTTCAATGTGCTGGCTCTGGAGGAGCAACCGAGGGGGCTGAGTTGAAATGTAATCTCCTGAAGAAGGGTCCTAATGTGGGTTTGTGTCCATGGAGACCTTGGAATGGGGCAGTGGCACCGAGCCCTGAAGGATTTTCCTAACCAGAGATTTTGAGAGAGTTCCAAAGAGCAAGATTCCCATGTGGAGACAAGATTTGTTCTAATTGGTGCCTCAGGAAACCCACATATGCTGGTATTGGAAATCAGGCGTCTGAGGAGAGATACCTGGAATCTACAGCAATGGATCCGATTAGGGCTTAGGGGCCTGTCCGGTTCAATCTTCTTCTCTGGCGAAATCTGTCTATGATATGAGTGGAGGTAGTTGCTCAGCTGGTGTCAGACCGCCCCTGTTTGTCCGGGTAGCCTACAATATTGGGATGGCATCGGGGAATTTGGAGGTTTCTCCTAATTTGTACGATTATGGACGATGAAAGTTGCAGAATTCCCGTGGAGTGGGCAGGACCAGACCTGCTGTGTGGCTCCTGATGTGTGGCTCCAGGGGTCCCAGCATGGACGGTGTGTGGGCCAGGACTGTGGGGACAGATGTTTGAAAACACAAACTCAACTTAGGTTTGGGGATGTAGATATGGAAGGCCCGGTCTACAGACCATGAGGAGAACTCTTCAGGATATGAAGAAAGAGTGAATGTGAGGCACGTGCTCAGGCTTTTGACTCTGGATTTTGTGTCAACGATGGCCGTGGAATGTCGGGGAGGCCTCATGGGCCATGGACGAGTCTTCCTCTCTGTGGATTTTGCCCGATCCCAATGTTTTGGGTCAATCTGTGGGATGGGAGGAGTCCTTTCAGTTTTGATACCTCAGGTGTCCCACCAAAAGAGGGATTCCAAAGCAGAGCCCTGGGGAGGGGCGAATGGGCAACCCAAACTATGGTTAAAAATTGGGGCCTAGGGGCATGGCAAGCCCAATATGCCATCTCTTGGTCCAGCCACTGAGAGGCCTTACTTGAGGACTGGGCTCACGCCGAGGGTCACAATGCGTGTTTGTGACCAACGCAGAACTCAAGCATGGGCAGGGCCTCATGGACCACACTGGTTTCAACTACACTGAACATTGGACAACATGTCAAACACAAGGTTTCTTGCCATGGGGACGGACTTCTGATTTCTGCATCGTGTTCAACCGTGAGCAGTGATGGGAGATAAGGTCTAGGTCCTTGAGGTCGGAAGAGATGATGAGCTAAGTCCATGGCGGGTCCGATGTGCTCAGTGTGCAGCCAGCTGGCTGGGTGTGGGTCGGGAGTTCCAGGCTCGGGCTGTGTCAAAAGGGCATTAATGCCCAGGGCAGCCTGTATAATTGGGGTACAGTCAAGTGGCGTGCAGATTGATCCTCATTTGGGGTTTCTGGGGAGCCACAGAGGGCAATGTTTCTCTTCTGGAGGGCAGGAAGAGTGCTGCATTGTAGTTCTGGTATTGCCAAACTGGAGGGCTTGTCAGCCAGGAGTGTGAAGACGGAAGTCTGAGAACACAAGCTAGGGTTAGGTTTCTGGGAAAGGGCATGGAAGGCACACTCTGCAGAGCTGAATCGAGATCTCGTGTATCTGAAGTCAGGGCGAGGTTCAGACGATTGCTCTCCTTGGAGTTTCTGTCCCTGATGGCCCCTTCATGAAGGGGGGCGGATCATGAGACCACGGAGGTTTTCCCACCATGGGAGTTGTGAGATGCTCCAAACCGCAAAGATTCTTCTGCAGGACCATTGAGACCAGTTGATTGGCTCCATGACTTCCCATACAGAACGATTCCAAGCAGGGTTCTAAGGATGGATGGCTGGGCAGCCCACCTCTCATTCCAATTATGTCCAAGCGACAAGACAGGTTAGATCTGCTGGATCTGGGGGAGCAACCGAGGGGGCTGAGTTGAAATGGACTCTCCTGCAAATGGGTCCTAATGTGGTTTTGTGTCCATGGAGACCTTGGAATGAGGTGGTGGCACTGGGGACCTGAAGAGTTCTCCTAACCAGAGGCTTTGACACAGCTCCAACACGAAAGTTTCCCATCTGGAGAAGAGATTTGTTCTGATGGGTGCCTCAAGAAACAATCCAGACCTCTGAGGATAGATGCCTGGAAACCTAAGCAATGGATCCGATTAGCGCCTATGTGCCTGTTTGTTCCAATTTGCCTCTGGGGACATCTGTCTATGGGTCTGAGTGCAGGTAGGTGCTCAGATGGGCTCAGATTGCCCCTCTTTGTCCTGGGCAGCCAACACTATTGGGATGGCCTCGGGGATTTTGGAGGTTTATCCTATTTGTAGGGTTGTGGCCAATGGAATGGGCAGAATTCCCTTGGTGAGGGCAGGTATAGTCCTCAGGTTTGGCTCCAGCGGCCTGAGCCTGGATGGTGTGTGGGCCAGTGCAGCGGGGACATTTGTCTGAAAACACCAACTGGGCTTAGGTTTCGGGTTGTAGGTATGGCAGGACTGATCTACAGACCGTGAGGGTTATTCTTCAGGATATGAACAAAGGACGAGTGTGAGGCACATGTTCAGGCTTTTGTCTCTGGATATTGTGTCACTGATGGCTGTGGAATGTCCGGGTGACCTCATAGGCAATGGATGAGTCTTCCTCTCTGGGGATTTGGCCCGATACCAAGAGTTTGGGGTCATTCTGTGGGAAGGGCAGAGTCCGTTTTGTTTTCTTTCCTCAGGTATCCCACCAAACGAGGGATTCCAGAGCAGAGCCCTGGGGAGGGGCAACTGGACAACCACAAATCTGGTTAAAAATTGGGGCTAGGTGCATGGCAAGCCCATTATGACGTCTAATGGTCCAGTCACTGAGAGGACTTACTAGAGGATAGGACTCACGCTGAGGGTCACAATGCGTGTTTATGCCCTCGCAGCACTCAAGCATGGGCGGGGCCTCATGGTGAATGCTGGTTTCTCCTACACTGAACATTGGACAACATGCCAACCTCAAGGTTTCCTGCCATGGGGAAGGAGGAGTTCTGATTTCTGCATCACTTCACCCCTTGGCAGTGTTTGGAGTTAAGGTCTAAGTTCTGAGTCCTGAATAGCTAGGTTGGGAAGAGATGACGAGCTAAGGCCATGGCGGGTCCAATGTGCTCAGTGTGCGGTCAGCTGTCTGGGTGTTGTACAGGAGGTCTGGGCTCGGGCTTAGTCAGACAGTGTATTACTGCCCATGTAAGACTATATAATTTGGGTACAGTAAAGTGCCGTGTAGGTCTGTCCTTATTTGGGGTGTGTGGGAATCTCCATAGGCAACATTTTTCTTCTGGATAGCAGGCAGAGTGCTGCATTGTGGGTCCGGAATTGCCAAAGTTGACGGCTTGGGGGCCAGGAGTGTGAGGACAGAAGTCTGAGAACACAAACTAGATATAGGTTTCAGAGCGAGGGCAAGGACGGCAATCTCTGCAGAGCTGAATCGAGATCTCGTGTATCTGAAGTCAGGGCAAGGATCAGACGATGGCTAGGTTGGAGTTCCTGTCCATGATTTCCCCTTCATAAAGGGAGGGGGGCATCGCAAAGCTATCGAGGTTTCCCCAAGCTGGGAGTTGTGAGATGCTCCAAAACGCAAGGAATCATTCTGCAGGACATTTGAGACCTGTTGGTTGGCTCCTGGACATCTCATATGGAACAATGACAGAGCAGGGTTCTGAGGATGGATGCCTGGGCAGCCCGACTTGCATTCCAATTGTCTCCTAGTGACAAGACAGGTTCGATCTGCTGGCTCTGAGGGAGCAACCAAGGGGGTGGAGTTGAAATGGAATCTCCTGCGGATGGGTCCTAATGTGGGTTTGTGTCCATGGAGGCCTTGGAATGGGACGGTTACACCGGGGCCCTGAAGGATTCTCCTAACCGGAGATTTTGAGAAAGCTCCAATGGTAAGTTTCCCACGTGGAGGCAAGATTTGTTCTAATTGCTGCCTCAGGAGACTCCGATATACTGGTATTGGAAACCAGGCCTTTGAGGAGAGATACCTGGAAACCAAAGAAATGGATCAGATTAGGGCCTAGGAGCCTGTCCAGTTCAATCTTCTTCTCTGGCGACATCTGTCTATGGTATGAGTGGAGGTAGTTGCTCAGCTGGTGTCAGACCACCCCTGTTTGTCCGGGCGGGCCTACAATATTGGGATGGCATCGGGGACTTTGGAGGTTTCTCCTAATTTGTACGATTATGGACAATGAAAGGTGCAGAATTCCTGTGGAGTGACAGGCACAGACATGTGTGGCTCCAGGGGCCCCATCATGGAGGGTGTGTGGGCCAGGACTGTGGGGACAGATGTCTGAAAACAGAAACTCAGCTTAGGTTTGGGGACGTAGTTATGGCAGTCCCGATCTACAGACCGTGAGGAGAACTCTTCGGGATTTGAAGAAAGAGCGAGTGTGAGGCACTTGCTCAGGATTTTGTCTCTGGATTTTGTGTCCATGATGGCCGTGGAATGTCGGGGAGGCCTCAGGGACCATGGAGGAGTCTTCCTCTCTGTGGATTTGGACGGATCCCAATTGTTTTGGGTCAATCTGTGGGATGGGATGAGTCCTTTCAGTTTTGTTACCTCAGGTGTCCCACCAAAAGAGGGATTCCAGAGCAGAGTCCTGGGGAGGGGCAACTGGACAACCAGAAATCTGGTTAAAAATTGGGGCCTAGGGGCATGGCAAGTCTAATATGATGTCTAATGGTCACGCCACTGAGAGGACTTACTACAGGACAGGCCTCATACCGAGGGTCACAGTGTGTGTTTATGGCCTCGCAGCACTCATGCATGGGTGGGCCCTCATGGTGAATGCTGCTTCTCCCACATTGAACGTTGGACAACATGCCAACCACATGTATTCTTGCCATGGGGAAATAGTAGTTCTAATGTCTGCATCTCATTCACCCCTGGGCAGTGATAGGAGTTAAGGTCTAGGGTGTGAAGTCTGAAAACCGAAGTTGGGAAGAGATGACGATCTAAGGCCATGTTGGGTCCGATGTCTCAGATTGGAGCCAGCTGTCTGGGTGTTGGTCAGAGTTTCAGGCTCAGGCTGTGTCAGACAGGGCATTAGTGCCCAGGGTAGATTGTATAATTGGAGTACAGTCCAGTGCCGTGCAGGTTGATCCTCATTTGGCGTTTCTGGGTAGCCCCAAGGGCAAAGATTTTCTTCTGGAGGGCGGGAAGACTGCTGCACTGTGGCTCCGGAATTCCCAAACTGGATGCCTTTTGGACGAGGAGTGTGAGGACGGAAATCTGAGAACACATGTTAGGCATAAGTTTCAGGGTGAGGACACGACAGGCACCCTCTGCATATCTGAATCAAGATTTCATGCATCTGAAGTCAGGGCGAGGTTCAGACCTAGGCTCAGGTTGGAGTTTCTGTCCATTATGGCCCCTTTCATGAAGGGGGCATCGCAAGGCCATGGAGGTTTACCCACGATGGGAGTTGTGAGACGCTCCAACCTGCAAGGATTCCTTCTGATCGACAATTGAGACATGTTGGATTGCTCCAGGACGTCCCATACAGAACGACGCCAGAGCAGGGATCTAAGATGGATGCCTGGGCAGCCCACCTCACATTCCATTTGTCTCCTAGAGAATAGACAGGTTTAATATGCAGGCTCTGGGGGAGCAACCAAGGGGCTGAGTTGAAATGGAATCTCCTGCGAATGGATCCTAATGTGGACTTGTGTACATGGAGACCATGGAATGGGGCAATGGCACACGGGCCCTGTAGAATTCACCTAACTGGAGGTTTTGGGACATCTCCAAAGGACAAGTTTCCCATGTGGAAATGAGATTTTTTCTGATTGGTGCCTCAGGAAACCCCCATATGGTGATATTGGAAACCAGGCCTCTGTGGAGAGATACCAGGAAACCAAAACAATGGATCTGATTAGGCCCTAGGGGCCTGTCTGGTTCAATCTTCTTCTATGGGGATATTCATCTATGGTATGAGTGGAGGTAGATGCTCAGTTAATATAAGACAGCCCTTGTTTGTCTCAGGTGACCTACACTATTGTGATGATGTCGGGGAATTTGGAGGTATCTCCTAATTTGTATGATTATGGACAATGGAATGGGCAGAATTCCCATGTAGTAGGCTGACACAGTCTTGATGTGTGGCTCCAGGGGCCCCAGCCTGGAGGGTGTGTTGTCCAGGACTGTGGGGACAGAAGTCTGAAAACACAAACTCGGCTTAGGTTGGGGACGTAGGTATGGCAGGCCCGATCTACAGATCGTGAGAACTCTTAGGGATATGAAGAAAGAACGAGTGTGAGGTGCTTATTCAGGCTCTTGTCTCTGGATTTTGTGTCAACGGTGGCCGCGGAAAGTCAGTGAGTCCTCATGGGACATGGACAAGTCTTCCTCTCTGTGGGTTTGGCCCGATCCCAATTGTTTTGGGTCAATCTGTGTGAAGGGAGGAGTCCTTTCAGTTTTGATACCTCAGATGTCCCACCAAAAGAGGGATTCCAAAAAATAGCCCTGGGGAGGGGCGAATGGAAAACCCGAAATATGGTTAAAAATTGGGACATGTGGCATGGTAAACCCAATATGCCATCTCTTGGTCCAGCCACTGAGAGGCCTTACTTGAGGACTGGGCTCACGCTGAGGGTCACAATGCGTGTTTGTGAGCAACGTGGAACTCAAGCATGGGCGGGGCCTCATGGGCCACACTGTTTTCAACTACACTGAACGTTGGACAACATGCCAAACACATGGTTTCTTGCCATGGGGAAGGAGTTCTGATTTCTACATCATGTTCAACAAGAAATCCAGGCAAGACCAAGATCACCTACCAAGGAGTGCAGTTTCAATACCAAGGAGAGCAGCAGAATTCCAGAAGAGGAGAAAACAAACCACGGAACTCATGGCTTTCTCCCTGTGATTTTTTAGTCTTGCAGTTAATTTAATTTTTTTCTTTTTCATTTTTTTTCTCTTCTTATGCTAATTTTTTTTAACTTTTACCCTTTTCCTTTTTAACGTTTTTTAACTAGTTTATCTAATATATATATATATATATATATATATACATATATATATACATATATATATATTCTTTTTCTTTTTTATACTTTTCTTTATTTGTTTTCTTTTTTTTTAATTCTTTTCTTTCCTTTCTTTATTTTTGAACCTATTTTATCCAAAATCAGAAGAGATCACAATCTCTTCAATCTTTTTTTAATACTTTTTTAAATTCTTATTGAATTTTTAATTCAATCTCTTTTTTAAATTCTTTTTCTTTTCATTTTTTTCTCTCTTTCTTTTTAAACCTCTTTTTATCCCCAAATCAGAAGAGATCCCAATCAGAAGAGATTGGGAGATCCCAATCAGAGGAGATCCCAATCAGAGGAGATCCCTCACCCAATCGTGCTGAAAGCAGCCCGAGAAAAGAAGTCTGTAACATACAATGGTAAAAGTATTAGATTGGCAGCTGACTTATCCACAGAGACCTGTCAGGCCAGAAAGAGCTGGCATGATATTTTCAGAGCACTAAACGAGAAAAACAGGCAGCCAAGAATACTATATCCAGCTAGGCTATCATTGAAAATAGAAGGAGAGATTAAAAGCTTCCAGGACAAACAAAAACTGAAAGAATTTGCAAACACCAAACACGCTCTACAGGAAATACTGAAAGGGGTCCTCTAAGCAAAGAGAGAGCCTACAAGTGGTAGATCAGAAAGGCACAGAGACAATATACAATAACAGTCACCTTACAGGCAATACAATGGCAGTAAAATCATATCTCTCAATAGTTACCCTGAATGTTAATGGCCTAAATGCCCCAATCAAAAGACACAGGGTATCAGAATGGATAAAAAAACAAAACCCATCTATATGTTGCCTCCAAGAAACTCATTTTAAACCGGAAGACACCTCCAGACTTAAAGTGAGGGGGTGGAAAAGAATTTACCATTCTAATGGACATCAGAAAAAAGCAGGAGTGGCAATCCTTATATCAGATCAATTAGATTTTAAGCCAAAGACTATAATAAGAGATGAGGAAGGACACTATATCATACTCAAAGGGTCTGTCCAACAAGAAGATCTAACAATTTTAAATATCTATGCCCCCAACGTGGGAGCAGCAAACTATATAAACCAATTAATAACAAAATCAAAGAAACACATCAACAATAATAAAATAATAGTAGGGGGCTTTAACACTCCCCTCACTGAAATGGACAGATCATCCAAGCAAAGGATCAACAGGGAAATCAAGGCCTTAAATGATACACTGGATGAGATGGACATCACAGATATATTCAGAACATTTCATCCCAAAGCAACAGAATACACATTCTTCTCTAGTGCACATGGAACATTGTCCAGAATAGATCACATCCTTGGTCCTAAATCAGGACTCAACCGGTATCAAAAGATTGGGATCATTCCCTGCATATTTTCTGACCACAATGCTCTGAAGCTAGAACTCAACCACAAGAGGAAGTTTGGAAAGAACTCAAATACGTGGAGACTAAACAGCATCCTTCTAAAGAATGAATGGGTCAACCGGGAAATTAAAGAAGAATTGAAAAAAATCATGGAAACAAATGATAATGAAAATACAACGGTTCAAAATCTGTGGGACACAACAAAGGCGGTCCTGAGAGGAAAATATATAGCGGTACAAGCTTTTCTCAAGAAACAAGAAAGGTCTCAGGTACACAACCTAACCCTACACCCAAAGGAGCTGGAGAAAGAACAAGAAAGAAACCCTAAGCCCAGCAGGAGAAGAGAAATCATAAAGATCAGAGCAGAAATCAATGAAATAGAAACCAAAAAAACAATAGAACAAATCAACGAAACTAGGAGCTGGTTCTTTGAAAGAATTAATAAAATTGATAAACCCCTGGCCAGACTCATCAAAAAGAAAAGAGAAAGGACCCAAATAAATAAAATCATGAATGAAAGAGGAGAGATCACAACTAACACCAAAGAAATACAAACTATTATAAGAACATACTATGAGCAACTCTACGCCAACAAATTTGACAAACTGGAAGAAATGGATGCATTCCTAGAAACATATAGACTACCAAAATTGAACCAGGAAGAAATAGAAAGCCTGAACAGACCCATAACGAGTAAGGAGATTGAAACAGTCATTAAAAATCTCCAAACAAACAAAAGCCCAGGTCCAGACGGCTTCCCGGGGGAATTCTACCAAACATTTAAAGAAGAACTAATCCCTATTCTCCTGAAACTGTTCCAAAAAATAGAAATGGAAGGAAAACTCCCAAACTCATTTTATGAGGCCAGCATCACCTTGATCCCAAAACCAGACAAGGATCCCATCAAAAAAGAGAGCTATAGACCAATATCCTTGATGAACACAGAAGCAAAAATTCTCACCAAAATACTAGCCAATAGGATTCAACGGTACATTAAAAGGATTATTCACCACGACCAAGTGGGATTTATCCCAGGGCTGCAAGGTTGGTTCAACATCCGCAAATCAGTCAATGTGATACAACACATCAATAAAAGAAAGAACAAGAACCATATGATACTCTCAATAGATGCTGAAAAAGCATTTGACAAAGTACAGCATCCCTTCCTGATCAAAACCCTTCAAAGTGTAGGGATAGAGGGCACATACCTCAATATCATCAAAGCCATCTATGAAAAACCCACTGCAAATAACATTCTCAATGGAGAAAAACTGAAAGCTTTTCCACTAAGGTCAGGAACACGGCAGGGATGTCCATTATCACCACTGCTATTCAACATAGTACTAGAAGTCCTAGCCTCAGCAATCAGACAACAAAAGGAAATTAAAGGCATCCAAATCAGCAAAGAAGAAGTCAAATTATCACTCTTCACAGATGATATGATACTCTATGTGGAAAACCCAAAAGACTCCACTCCAAAACTGCTAGAACTTATACAGGAATTCAGTAAAGTGTCAGGATATAAAATCAATGCACAGAAATCAGTTGCATTTCTCTACACCAACAACAAGACAGAAGAAAGAGAAATTAAGGAGTCAATCCCATTTACAATTGCACCCCAAACCATAAGATACCTAGGAATAAACCTAACCAAAGAGGCACAGAATCTATACTCAGAAAACTATAAAGTACTCATGAAAGAAATTGAGGAAGACACAAAGAAATGGAAAAATGTTCCATGCTCCTGGATTGGAAGAGTAAATATTGTGAACATGTCTATGCTTCCTAAAGCAATCTACACATTTAATGCAATTCCTATCAAAGTACCATCCATCTTTTTCAAAGAAATGGAACAAATAATTTTAAAATTTATATGGAACCAGAAAAGACCTCGAATAGCCAAAGGGATATTGAAAAACAAAGCCAAAGTTGGTGGCATCACAATTCCGGACTTCAAGGTTTATTACAAAGCTGTCATCATCAAGAAAGCATGGTACTGGCACAAAAACAGACACATAGACCAATGGATCAGAATAGAGAGCCCCGATATAGACCCTCAACTCTATGGTCAACGAATCTTTGACAAAGCAGGAAAGAATGTCCAATGGAAAAAAGACAGCCTCTTCAATAAATGGTGTTGGGAAAATTGGACAGCCACGTGCAGAAAAATGAAATTGGACCATTTCCTTACACCACACACAAAAATAGATTCAAAATGGATTAAGGACCTCAACGTGAAAAAGGAATACATCAAAATCCTTGAGGAGAACACAGGCAGCAACCTCTTTGACCTCAGCCGCAGCAACATCTTCCTAGGAACATCGCCAAAGGCAAGGGAAGCAAAGGCAAAAATGAACTTTTGGGATTTCATCAAAATCAAAAGCTTTTGAACAGCAAAGGAAACAGCAACAAAACCATAAGACAACTGAGAGAATGGGAGAAGATATTTGCAAATGACATATCAGATAAAGGACTAGTGTCCAAAATCTATGAAGAACTTAGAAAACTCCACACCCAAAGAACAAATAATCCAATCAAGAAATGGGCAGAGGCTATCAGACACATGAAAAAATGCTCATCATCATTAGCCCTCAGGGAGATTCAAATTAAAACCACATTGAAATATCACCTTACACCAGTTAGAATGGCCAAGATTAACAAAACAGGAAACAACATGTGTTGGAGAGGATGTGGAGAAAGGGGAACCCTCTTACACTGTCGGTGGGAATGCAAGTTGGTGCAGCCTCTTTGGAGAACAGTGTGGAGATTCCTCAAGAAATTAAAAATAGAGCTTCCCTACGACCCTGCATTTGCACTCCTGGGTATTTACCCCAAAGATACAGATGTCGTGAAAAGAAGGTCCATCTGTACCCCCAATGTTTATAGCAGCAATGGCCACAGTCGCCAAACTATGGAAAGAACCAAGATGCCCTTCAACGGATGAATGGATAAGGAAGATGTGGTCCATATACACTATGGAGTATTATGCCTCCATCAGAAAGGACGAATATCCAACTTTTTAGCAACATGGATGGGACTGGAAGAGATTATGCTGAGTGAAATCAGTCAAGCAGAGAGAGTCAATTATCATATGGTTTCACTCATTTGTGGAGCATAACCAATAGCATGGAGGACAAGGGGCGTTAGAGAGTAGTAGGGAATTTGGGTAAATTAGAAGGGGAGGTGAACCATGAGAGACTATGGACTCTGAAAAACAGTCTGAGGGGTTTGAAGTGGCGGGGTGTGGGAGGTTGGGGTACCAGGTGGTGGGTATTATAGAGGGCACAGCTTGCATGGAGCACTGGGTGTGGTGAAAAAATAATGAATACTGTTTTTCTGAAAATAAATAAATTGGGAAAAAAAAAAAAGAAATGGGCAGAGGACATGAACAGACGTTTCTGCAAAGAAGACATCCAGATGGCCAACAGACACATGAAAAAGTGCTCCATATCACTTGGCATCAGGGAAATACAAATCAAAACCACAATGAGATATCACCTCACACCAGTCAGAATGGCTAAAATCAACAAGTCAGGAAATGACAGATGCTGGCGAGGATGCGGAGAAAGGGGAACCCTCCTACACTGTTGGTGGGAATGCAAGCTGGTGCAACCACTCTGGAAAACAGCATGGAGGTTCCTCAAAATGTTGAAAATAGAACTGCCCTATGACCCAGCAATTGCACTACTGGGAATTTACCCTAAAGATACAAACGTAGTGATCCAAAGGGGCACGTGCACCCGAATGTTTATAGCAGCAATGTCCACAATATCCAGACTATGGAAAGAACCTAGATGTCCATCAACAGATGAATGGATCAAGAAGATGTGGTATATATACACAATGGAATACTATGCAGCCATCAAAAGAAACAAAATCTTGCCATTTGCGACAACATGGATGGAACTAGAGCGTATCATGCTTAGCGAAATAGTCAAGCGGAGAAAGACAACTATCATATGATCTCCCTGATATGAGGAAGTGGTGATGCAACATGGGGGCTTAAGTGGGTAGGAGAAGAATCCATGAAACAAGATGGGATAGGGATGGAGACAAACCATAAGTGACTCTTAATCTCACGAAACAAACTGTGGGTTGCTGGGGCGAGGGGGGTTGGAAGAAGGGGGGTAGGGTATGGACATTGGGGAGGGTATGTGCTTTTGGGTAAATTGGAAGGGGAGATGAACCATGAGAGACTATGGACTCTGAAAAACAATATGAGGGGTTTGAAGTGGCGGGGGGGGTGGGAGGTTGGGGTACCAGGTGGTGGGTATTATAGAGGGCACAGCTTGCATGGAGCACTGGGTGTGGTGAAAAAATAATGAATACTGTTTTTCTGAAAATAAATTGGAAAAAAAAAAAACAAAAAACACCTGCTGCACATTGGAACAGCAATGTGCTCCACACTGAGCTTAAATGTAGCTTGTCTATTCAGACTTCTGTACTGACATTCCTCGCCTGTAAGCCCTCCTTATTGGGAATTTGGGAACCACAGTGCAGCCTTCTGCCTGCCCACCAGAAAGAAGAAGTGCCCTATGGGTCTGCGCAGAAAATGCCCATGACGATCCATCTGCACGGCTCTCTATGTTACCCCAATATGATAGGCCAACCTGTGCACTAATGCTCTGTCTGATACAGCCCGAGCCCCGACCACCTGGCAGCCACAAAGATAGTGGGCCCCATATCCTACAGGTGTGACCTGCCTTGACCTGAGTCTTTCATCCTGAACCAACCTGTATATTTAGGTACATGTTCCAGAACATAGTTCAAATTCCTGCCCATGTGGGACCCTGAAGCAAAAAAGAGTACTCCTCCTTCCCCATGGAAGGAAAACTAAATGTTGAGATGGTTGTCCAACCCTCAGATTGGGATCCAGGTGCATGGAACAAGAAACAGCGCCCACTCAGGATGGGGAGCTGGGCACAAACAGGCATTGTGATCCTCACCCTGAGAACCATTTCCAACAAGCCCCCACGTGAGCTGGACCAGGACACCACAGAGCGGGCCTAGGCCCTAGGCCCAAATCTTAAGCCTTGGTGGGGTTACCCAGGCACCAGGACCCATAACCCATCTCTGGAATCCATGTATTGACAGGAACCCTGACTCGGTAAAACATGGTCTCCCCTTCCCCCAGTAAGACACCAAACTCTTGGGTGCCGGACAGAATCCCCAGATAGGAAGAAACTCCCATGGGCACATGAGGACACCCATCCATTCCGTGGCCATCCTAGACACAATCCAGACAGAAAAGCCTGTGTCCCTGCCTCCCAACTGTTCGAATTTCAAAGCCGAGGAGCTGCCCTCAGGGTCTGCACATCAGGCCTGCTATCACCCCACCTCTAACTCGTACCCAATTTTGTTTCTGAGGATTTTTGTCCCAGAGACCTGAACCATATGCCCTCCAGGATAGGGCCTCCAGAATCACAGCACATCACTGGGCCTGCTCTCTGGAAGAAACTCTGCCCGTCTCAGTTGCCCAAACCCTCCATATTAGGAAAAAAGTGAAAGGCCCCTGAGCTCACCCCAATTTCATAGGCCACTCTGGGAAAAATGCACTGTCAGACACATCCTCAGCCCCTACCTCCAGAAAGACACGCTGGTCAAAGGCGCTGAGTCTGAAGATTGAATCTGTCATGCCCCTAGGAGCTCATCAGAATCCTAGCTTAGGGGGCGCCTGGGTGGCTCGGTGGGTTGGGGCCTTTGCCTTCGGCTCGGGTCGTGGTCTCGGGGTCCTGGGATCGAGCTCCACGTCGTCGGCCTCTCTGCTCGGTGGGGAGACTTCTTCCTCCTCTCTCTCTCTCTCTCTCTGCCTGATTCTTTGCCTACTTGTGATCTCTGTCTGTCAAGTAAATAAATGAAATCTTTAAAAAAAAAAATAACCCTAACTTAGGTTTTCAGGCCTCTATCCCCAGAGGCCTGTTCTGGAAAACCAATATATGGTCTAACCTGTGGCCCGTGAGCCATACAAGAGAACCCCTCCTGGCGAGAAGGAAACCTGTCTCCTGGGAACTGGGTCTAACCCTTAGAATAGGAGAATCCAGCATGGCCCCAGGGCCTCTGTTACATTCCAAGGTCTCCCTGGACCCTGGACATGAAGCAGTTTTGGGACCCATTAGACTGAGAACTTCTGTCACCTCAGATCGCTTGGAACTTGGAACCAGAACATCGAATCAAGTCTGCTCTGTTGCTCGGCTGTAATGGAAACGCGACGTGGGCTTCCCAGACCTCCATTCAGAGAACTGAGCTATCTAATCTTCCATATGGGGAGCCTGGAGCCCTCTAAGCGGACTTCCCCTGTCTCGCATTAGGACACCTTGATGTTTGGAGCAGCTCACAAGCTCCAGCTTGGGAAAACCTCCAAGGCTTCTTGAGAAAACCCCACCATTCATTGGCAATCATGGATACAAACTCCAGCAGACATCTGACCCTCGCCCATACTCAGATTTTGGGGATCTCAAAACAACCACTGTACATTGGAACGGTCATGTGCTCTGCACTGAGCTTAACCGTAGCTTGTGTTTTCAGGCTTCTGTCCTCACAGTCCTCGCCTGCAAGCCCTCCATATTGGGAATTCTGGAGCCACAACGCAGCCTACTGCCTGCCCACCATAAAGAAGAAGTGCACTATGATCTGTGCAGAAACTCCACATGAGCATCCAGTTGCACAGCTCTCAACAGCACCGAATATCATAGGCTGCCCTCTGCCCAAATGCTCTGTCTGACACAGCTCTAGCCCGGACCTCCAGTCAGCCACCGAGACAGTGGGCCCCATATCCGGCAGGTGGGTCCTGCCTTGGCCCAAGGCCGTCGTCTTGAAGCAACCTGGGTAATCAGGTACCTGTCCCAGAACTTAGCTTAAATTCCCGCCCATGGGGGACCCTGAAGCAGAAATGTTTACTACTCCTTCCCCATGGCAGGAAAACTGAATGTTTAGATGACAGTCCAATCCTCAGAGTGGGAACCAGGTGCATCGTCCATGAGACTATGCTGAATCAGGATGGGCAGCTGGGCACAAACAGGCATTGTGACCATCACCCTAAGACCCTTTCCAATAAGACCCCACGTGAGCAGGACCAGGAGCCCACAGAGTGGGCCTGTCATGCTCCTAGGCCCAAATCCTAAGCCTTGGTGGGGTTATCCAGGTTCCTGGACCCAGAAGCAATCTCTTGAATGCCTGTTTGGAAGGGACCCCTGAGATGGAAAATGGCGCTTTCCCCTTCCCCCAGAAAGACACCAAAATCTGGGGTGCCAGGCAGAATCCCCAGAGAGTTAGAATCTCCCAAGGATCCATGAGGCCACCCCTCCATTCCATGGCCATCCTAGACACACTATCCAGACAGAAAAGCCTGTGCTCCTTCCTCCAGCTGTCCAAATTTCAAATCCCGATCAACTGCCCTCAGGGTCTACAGATAAGGCCTGAGATCACCTTCCCCCTAACTCTAACCCGAGTTTGTGTCTGAAGACTTTGGACCCAAAGTCCTGACCCGCATGCACTCCAGGATGGAACCTCCAGAACGACATCACATCACTGGACCTTCCCTTCTGAGTAAAATATGCCCATCTCAGCATCCCAAGCCCTCTAGGTTAGCAGAAACCTGCAAGACACCTAAGCCCACCCCAAATCCATAGTCCACTCTGGAAAAATGCACAGTCTGACACAGCCTCAGATCATACTTCCAGGAAGACATGCAGGTTAGTGGGAAGGGATGAATGCCCTAAGACAATGGTGGGTCCAAGGTGCTGGGTGTGCGGTCAGCTGTCTAAGTTTCAGTCAGAAGGTGTGGGCTCAGGCTATGTAAGGCAGAGCATTAGTGCCTAGGGTAGCCTATGCAATTGGGGTGTTGCTGAAATCCAATCAGGTTGATCCTCCTTTTGGGTTTCTGGGCAACGCCATAGACAATATATTTCTTCCAGTGGGAAATCAGAGTGCTTTGTTTTGGCCCCATTATTCCCAATCAGGAGGGCTTGTGGACCAGGAGTGTGAGGATGGAAGTCTGAAAACACAAGCTAAAGTGAGGTTTGGGGTCAAGGGCACAGCAGGTGCTCTCTGCAGAGGCTGAATTGAGATGTCCTTCATCTGACGTCAGGGTTAGGATCAAACGTTGGCTGAGGCTGGAGTTTGTGTCCATGATGGCCCCTTCATGAAGTGGGGGCCTCATGAGGCTAAAGAGGTTTTTCCAGCTGAGTTTGTGAGTTGCTCCAAACACAAGGTTTCCTTCTGCGGGACAGTCGAGTCCTGTGGATGGCTCCAGGACATCCCATACAGAAGGACTGGAGAGCAGGGTTCAAAGGATGGATGCCTATACAACATACCTCACACTCCCATTGGCTCTGCGACAAGACATTTTTGAACTGCTGGCTCTGGGGCTAGTAACCCAGGGGACTGCGTTGAAACGGAATCTCCTGAGGATGGGTCATAATGTGGATTTGTTTCCATGGAGACCTTGGAATGTGCTGGTGGTTCAGCAGTCCTGCAGAATTCGTCTGCCTGAAGGGTTTGCTACAGCTCCATTAAGAAAGCTCCCCATGTGCGCATGAGAGAGGTTCTATTTGGTGCCTCAGAAAAGCCCCAGATGCTGGTCTTTGAAACCAGTCCTCAAGGAGAGACACATGGAAACCAAAGCTAGGGTTCAGATTAGGGCCTAGGGGCCTGTCCATTTCAATCTTCTGTCTCTGGGGACACTGTCTAAGTGTCTGAGTGGAGATAGTTTCTCAGCTGGTGTCAGAGTACCCTCTTAGTCCAGGGAAGCCTACACTATCAGAATGGCCTCGGGGTCCTTGAAGATTTCTCCTTATCTTTAGAGTTGTGGTAAAAGGATTGGGCACATATAACTTGGATAGGACAGGCGCAGTCCTTTGGTGTGCCTCCATAGGCCCTAGCCTGGAAGGTGTGTGGGTCCGTGCTGTGAGCACAGAAGTCTGAAAACAGAAACTCGGGTTAGGTGTGGCACCGAGGGTATGGCAGGCCGGATCTACAGACCGTGAGGGGAGCTCCTCTGCTATTGAAAGAAGGGCGAGTGGAAGGAGGTCCCTCAGGCTTTTGTCTCTGGATGCTGTGTCCAGGATAGCCGTGGATTGTATCGTGGACTCAGGGGCTATGGACGAGTCTCCCTCTCTGGGGATTTGGCCCAGCTCCCAAGAGTTTGGGGTCATTTTGTGGGAAGGGTGGAGTCCTGTTGTCTGGCTCAGGTGTCTCTCCAATAGACGGATTCCAGAGCAGAGCCCCATGTATAGGCAACTAGAAAACTCAAACACTGGTGAGGATTGGGAACATAGGGTCTTGGCAAGCCCCATATGTGGGCTCTTCGTCCAGGCCCTGAGAGGCCTTTTTTCGACATGGGGCTCACGATGAGGGTCACAATGTGAGTTTGTGCCCACGTCGGCATTCAAGTTTGGGCGTGGCCTCAGGAGCTATGAATGTTTCTCCTACCTTAAAGGTGTGACTCCATGCCAACAACAAGATTTACAGCCACGGGGAAGGAGGAGTTCTGATTTGTGCTTCAGGTACCCACCTGTGCGGGAAATTGATATAATGTCTAGGTTCAGATGTCTGAAAACCCAGGTTGGGAAGAGATGACAGCATAAGGCCATGGCATGTCCAATGGGCTGGGTGTGCGGCCAGCTGTCTCCTTGTCTGTTGGGATGTCTGGTCTCAGGCTGTGTCAGACAGAGCATTAGGCCCAGGGCAGCCTATCCAATTTGGGTGCAGTCGACGCCCGAGCAGGTTGATTTTTATTTAGGGTTTCTGGACAGCCCTATAGGGCAACGTTTTTCTTCTGGTGGGCATGCAGAGGGCTGCATAGTGCTTCCAGAATTCCCAGTCTGGAGGGCTTGTTTGCCAAGAGTGTGAGGAAGGAAGTCTGAAAACAAAAGCTAGAATTAGGGTTGGGGCCGAGGGCCCAGAAGGCCCACTCTGCAGAGGCTGAATCGAAATCTCATGCATCTGAGGTCAGGGCGAGTATCAGACGTTGCCTCAGGCTGGAGTTTGTGTCCATGATGGCCCCTTCCTGAAGGGGGTAGTGCCGTCCAGAGAACAGAGACGTTTCCCTATGCTGGGAGTTGTGAGCTGCTCCAAACCTCAAGGTTTCCTTCTGCAGGCCAGTCGAGTCCTAATGGGTGCTTCCATGATGCCCCATATGGAAGGACTTGAGAGCAGGTGTCTAAGCATGGATGCGTGGAAATGCCACCTCACATTCCCACTGATTGGTTGGGATAAGGCAGGCTCAATCTGTGGGACCTTTGGCGAGATACCCAGAGGGCTGAGTTGTAATGGACTCTCCTAAGGATGGGTCATAATGTGGGTTGGTGGCTATGGAGACCTTTGAATGTAGGGGTGGCTCAGGGTCTTTGCAGGATTCTCCAATCATTAGTGTTGTCACAGCTCCAACAAGGAAGCTTCCCATGTGCAGACGAGAGGTGTTCTGTTTGGTGCCTCAAGAAAGCCCCATATGCTGGACTTCGAACCCACGTCTCTGAGAAGTGACACTTGGAAACCAAATCAAGAGTTCAGATTAGGGCCTAGGGTCCTGTCCGGTTCAATCTTCTGTTTCTGTGGACATCTGTCTGCCTGTCTGCATGGAGGTAGCTGCTCAGCTTATGTCAAATTGCCCCAGTATGTCCAGGGCGCCTTACAGTAGAGGGATGTCCTCGGGGGCATTGAGGTTTCCCTTATTCTGTAGGGTTGTGGCCAATGGAATGGGCACAGTGTCCTAGGAGAGAGCAGGCACAGTCTTGTGGTGTGGCTGCAGAGGCCCGAGCCTGGAGGCTGTGTGTGCCAGGGCTGTGGGGACAGACGTCCAAAAACACAAACTCGGCTCAGGTTTGGGGCCCACGGTTATGGTATGCCTGATGTACAGTCCGTTAGGGGATATCCTTGGCATATGAAATGAGGGCACGTGGGAGATGGTCACTCAGGCTTTTGTCTCTGGATGTTGTGTCCACGATGGCCATATAATATAGGGGTGACCTCATGGTCTGAGGAAGAGTATTCCCTCTCTGGTGATTTGCCCAGCTCCTTAGAGTTTGGGGTCATTCTGTGGGAAGGGAGGAGTCCCATATTCTGCCTTAGGTGTCCCCCCAATAGAGGGATTTTAGAGCTGAACAGTGGGTACTGACAACTGCAATACCTGCCGTCTGGTAAGGCCTGGGGGCCTATGTGCATGGCAAGCCCCATATGCGGGCTCTTGGTCCAGCCACTGATAGAAGTTATTGAATATGAGACTCACGTTGATGGTCACAATGCATGTCTGTGCCCAAGGCGGCCCTCACACACTGGCGTGGCCTCTCGGATCATGCAGGTTTTCCTACACTGAGCATTGTACAACATGCCAACCACAAGGTTTCTTGCCATGGAGAAGGAGGAATTCTGATTTTGTATCAAGTTCAACCCTGGGCAGTGATTGGAGATAAGGTCTAGGTTCTGAAGCCTGAAAACCGAGGTTGGGAAGAGATGACGACCTAAGGCCATTGGGTTTGATGTGTTCAGTTTGGGGCCAGCTGTCTGGGCGTCATTTAGGATTCTGGTCACAGGCTGTACCAGACAGGGCATTAGTACACAGGCTTGGCTGTATAATTGTAGTACAGTCGAGTGGATTGCATTAGATAAACATTTGGGTTTTTTTTTTTTTTTTTTAGAAGCATAGGGCAAAGCTTTTCTTCTGGAGGGCAGGCAGAGTGATGCATTGTGGCTCTGGAATTCCCAAACTAGAGAGATTGTGGCCAGGAGCATGAGGACGGAAGTCTGAGAACACAAGCTAGGCTTAGGTTTCGGGGCGAGGGCACGGCAGGCACACTCTGCAGAGCTGAATCGAGATCTCATGCATCTGAAGTCAGGGCAAGGATCACACGTTGATCACATGTTGGCGCAGGTTGGAGTTTCTGTCCATGTTGGCCCCTTCATGAAGTAGGGGGTGCATTACGAGGCCATGGAGTTTTTCCCACGCTGGGGTTGTGAGATGCAAGGATTCCTTCTGTGAGACAATTAAGACCAGTTGGATGATTCCAGGACGTCCCATAAGGAAGTTTTCCCAGAGCAGGGTTCTAAGGATGGATGCCTGGGCAGCTGGCCTCACATTCCAATTGTCTCCTAGCGACAAGACACATTTGATCTGCTGGCTCTGAGTTAGCAACTGAGGGTGCTGAGTTGAAATGGACTCTCCTGAGGATGGGTCATAATGTGGGTTTGAGTCCATGGAGACCTTGGAATGGGGCAGTGACACGAGGGCCCTGAAAAATCTCCTAACCAGAGGTTTTGTCACAGCTCCAGCGAGCAAGTTTTCCATGGGGAGATGAGGTTTGTTCTTTTTTTGTGCCTCAGGAAACCACCATATGCTGGTATTGGAAACCAGGCCTCTGAGGAGAGATGCCTGGAAACCAAAGCAATGGATCCGATTAGGGCCTAGGGACCTGTCCGGTTCAATCTTCTTCTCTGGGGACATCTGTCGACAGGTCTGAGTGGAGGTAGCTGCTCAGCTGGTGTTCAGATCATTCCTGTTTGTCCTGGGCAGTCTACACTATTGGGATGGCCTCGGTGACTTTGGAGGTTTCTCCTAATTTGCAAGGTTTTGTCCAATGGAATGGGAAGAATTCCCTTGGAGAGGGAAGGCACAGTCCTGAGGTGTCCTTCAGGGACCCAATCTTGGAGGGTGTGCTTGCCAGGGCTGTCAGGACAGAAGTCTGAAAACACAAACTCAGCTTAAGTTTGGGGACGTAGGTATGGCAGGCCCGATTTATAGACTGTGAGGAGAACTCTTAGGGATTTGAAGAAAGGGGAGTGTGAGGCACTTGCTCAGACTTTTGTCTCTGGATTTTGTGCCAACGATTTGGCCGTGGAATGTCAGGGTGGCTTCATGGGTCATGGACGATTCTCCCTCTCTGGGGATTTGGCACAATCCCAAGAGTTTTGGGTCATTTTGTGGGAAGCGAGGAGGCCTTTCTGTTTTTTACCTCAGGTATACCACCAAAAGAGGGATTCCAGATCAGAGTCTTGGGAGGAGTGACCGGACAACCCAACCTCTGGTTAACACTGGCGACCCTGGGGCATGGAAAGTCCCATATGCGGGCTCTTGGTCTAGACATTGAGAGGCCTTCCTTGAGAGCTCACCCTGAGGTTCACAATGCATATTTTTGACTAATGAGCCCCTCAAGCCTGGGCGGGGCCTAATGTACTATGCTGGTTTCTCCTACACTGAATGTTGCACAGTATGCCAACCACAAGGTTTCTGGCCACGGGGAAGGAGGAGTTCTGTTTTCTGCAACACATTCACCCCGGATAGTGATTGGAGTTAAGGTCTAGCTTCTGAAGCCTGAAAACCGAGGTTGGGAAGAGATGCAGACCTAAGGGAATGGCGTGTCTGATGTTCTCAGTGTTCGGCCAGCTGTTGAGTGTGGGACGGGAGGTGAGGGCTCATGTTGTGGCAGACAGGGTATTAGTGCCCAGGCTAGACTGTATCACTGGGGTGCAGTCGTCTTTCATGCAAGTTGATACTCATTTGTGGTTACTGGGTAGCCCCAGAGGTCAATGTTTTTCTTCTGGAGGGCAGGCACAGTGCCGCATTGTGACTCCGGAATTCCCAAACTGGAGGGCTTGTGCGCCAGGAGTGTGAGGACGAATTCTGAGAACACAAGCGAGACTCAGGTTTTTGGGGCAAGGGCACGGCAGGCACCCTCTGCAGAGATGATTTGAGATCTCGTGCACCTGGAAGTCAGATCTAGGATCAGACGTCATCTCAGGTTGGAGTTTCTGTCCATAATGGCCCCTTCATGAAGGGGAGGGTCTACGAGGCCATGGAGGTTCAATGGGAGTTGTGAGATGCTCCAAACAGCAACAATTCCTTCTGTGGACAGTCCAAGACCTGTTGGATGGCTCCAGGACGTCCCATAAGGAAGTTCTCCAGAGCAGCGTTCTACAGATGGATGCCTGGGCAGCCCACCTCCCATTCCAGTTGTCTCCTAGCGACAAGGCAAGTTTGATCTGCTGGCTCTGGGTGAGCAACCGAGGGGGGTGAGTTGAAATGGACTCTCCTGATGATGGGTAATACTGTGTGTTTGTTTCCATGGAGATCTTGGAATGGGGCGGGAGATCCGGGGCCCTGTAGGATGTTCATAACCGGAGGTTTTGATGGAGCTCCAAGGAGTACATTTCCTATATGGAGATGGGATTGTTTTGATGAGTGCCTATGGAATCTGACATATGCTGGTATTGGAAACCAGGCCTCTGAGAAGAGATGCCTGGAAACAAAAGCAATGGATCTCATTAGGGCCTAGGTGCCTGTCTGGTTCAATCTTCTTTCTTCTCTGGGGATATCCGGCTACGGGTCTGAGGGGAAGTAGTTGCTCAGCTTGTGTCAGATCGCTCCTGCTTGTCCTGTGTGGCCTATAATATTGGGATGGCCTCGGGACTTTGGAGTTTCCTCCTAATCTGTAGGGTTGTGGCCAATGGAATGGGTAGAATTCCCCTGGTGAGGGCAGGCACAGTCCTGAGGTGTGGCTCTAGGGGGCCCGGTCTGGATGGTGTGTGGCCAGGCCTGTGGGAACAGAAATCTGAAAACACAAACTCCACTTAGGATTTGGGATGGAGGTATGGCACGCCCGATCTACAGACCGTGAGGAGAACTTCGGGATATGAAAAAGGGTGAGTTGGAGGTGCTTGCTCAGGTTTTGTCTCTGGATTTGTGTCAACAATGTGGGTGGAATGTTGGCGTGGCCTCATGGGCCATAGACATTTTTCCTTCTCTGAGGATTTGGCCAGATCCCAAGAGTTTGGGTACATTCTGTGGGATGGGAGGAGTCCTTTCTGTTTTTGTTTTTCTTTTTGTTTTTGTTTTTGTATTTACCTCTTGTGTTCCACCAAAAAAGGGATTCCAGATCAGAGCCCTTGGGAGGGACAACTGGACAACCCCTCCTCTGGTTAAGTTTGAGGGCCTAGGGGCATGGCAAGTCCCATATGCGGGCTCTTTGTCCAGAAACTGAGAGGCCTTCCTTGAGGACAGGGCTCACGCTCAGGGTCACAATGCCTATTTGTTCCCAAAAAGGACCTCTAGCATGGGTGGGGCCTCATGGGCCTTGCTGGTTTCTCCTACACTTAATGTTGGATAACAGGCCAACCACAAGTTTTCTGGCCATGGAGAAGGAGGAGTTCTGATTTCTGCATCACATTCACTCCTGGACAGTGACTGGAGTTTAAGTCTAGGTTCTGAAGCCTGAAAACTGAGGTTGGGAAGAGATGAAGACCAAAGCACCTGGTGCCTCCGATGAGCTCAGTGTGCAGCCAGCTGTTGAGTGTAGGTCCGGAAGTGCTGGCTCAGGCTGTGTCTGACAGGATATTAGACACGGTAGACTGTATAACTGGGGTGTAGTCGAGTGGTGTTCAGGTTGATCCTCATTTGGGGTTTCTGGGTAGCTCCATAGGTCAACATTTTTCTTCTGGAGGGCAGGGAGAGTGCGGCATTGTGTCTCCAGAATTCCCAAACTGGAGGGCTTGTGGGCCAGGAGTGTGAGGACGGAAGTCTGAGAACACAAGCTAGGCTTAGGTTTCAGGGCGAGGGCATGGCAGGCACACTCTACAGAGCTGAATCGAGATCTCATATCAGCCATTTTCTCAGATTGGAGTTTCTGGCCATGACGGCCCCTTTATAAAGTGGAGCGTCTCACGAGACCATGGACATTTTCCCATGATGGGAGTTGTGAGATGCTCCAAACTGCAAAGATTCCTTCTGTGGGACACTCGAGACCTGTTGGATTGCTCCAGGATTTCCCATATGGAAAGACTCCAGAGCAGGATTCTAAGGATGGATGCCTGTGCAGCCTGCCTTGCATTCCAGTTGTCTCCTAGCAACAAGGCAGGTTCGATCTTCTGGCTCTGGAGGAGAAACCAAGGGGGTTAAGTTAAAGTGGACTCTCCTGAGGATGGGTCATAATGTGCGTTTAAGTCCATGGGGACCTTGGAATGGTGTGCTTGATCCGGGGCCCTGGAATATTCTCCTAACTGGAGGTTTTGACAGAGCTCCAAAGAGTACATTTCCTATGTGGAGGCAAGATTTTTCTGATGACTGCCTCAGTAATCCCCCATATGCTGGTATTGGAAACCAGGCCTCTGAGGTCAGATGCCTGGAAACAAAAGCAATGAATCCGATTAGGGCCTAGGTGCCTGCCCGGTTCAATCTTCTTCTATGGGGATATCTCTCTCTGGGTCTGAGTGGAGGTAGATCACCCCTGTTTGTCCTGGGCGGCCAACACTATTGGGATAGCCTTGGGGAGTTTGGAAGTTTCTCCTAATCTGTAGGATTGTGGCCAATGGAATGGTCAGAATTCCCCTGGAGGGAATTCTCAGGTTGGAGTTTCTGAGGTGTGGCTCACCACACCTGAGGTGTGGCTCCAGCAGCCCAAGCTTGGAGGGTGTGTGGGCCAGGACTGTGGGGACAGAAGTCTGAAAACACAAACTCAGCTTAGGTTTGGGGACGTATGTAAGAAAGGACCGATCTACAGACCGTGAGGAGAATTTTTTGGGCTATGAACAAAGGGCAGGTGTAAGGCACTTGCTCAAGATTCTGTCTCTGGATTTTGTGTCAAGCGTGGCCGTGGAATGCCGGGGTGGCCTCAAGGGCCATGAACAAGTCTTTCTCTCTGGGGATTTGGCCCGATCCCAAGTGGTTGGGGTCCTTCTGAAGAATGGGAGGAGATGGGAGGAGTCCTGTATTTTTTTTTTTTTTTACCTCAGGTATCCCACCAAAGAGGGATTCCAGAGCAGACCCCTGAGTAGGGGTGACTAGACATCTTAAAATCTGGTTGAGTTTGGGGGAATAGGGGCTTGGCAAGCTCCATATGATGGCTCTTGTTCCAGTCATTGACAGGCCTTACTTGAGGATAGGGCTCACTCTGAGGGTCACAATGTGTGTTTGTACACATTGCGGTCCTCAGGGATAGGCGGGACCTCATGGGCCATGCTGCTTTCTCCTACAATGTACGTTGGACAACATGCCAACCACAAGGTTTCTGGCCATGGGGAGGGAGGAGTTCTGATTGCTGCATCACGTTCACTCCTGGGCATTCAGTGGAGATAAGGTCTAGGTTCTGAAGTCTGAAAACCGAGGTTGGGTAGAGATGATGACCTAAAGCCATTGTGCATGCGATGGGCTCAGTGTACAGCCAGCTGTCTGGGTGTCAGACGGGAGGTCTGTGTTCAGGCTGTGTCAGACAGGGCTTTAGTGCACAGGCTAGACTGTATAATTGGGGTACGGTCGAGTGGCATGCAGGTTGTTCCTCATTTGGCGTTTCTGGTTAGCCCTATAGGGCAAAGTTTTTCTTCCGGAGGGCAGGCAGAGTACTGCATTGTGTCTCCAGAATTACCAGACTAGAGGGCTTGTGGTCAGGATTGTGAGGACGGATCTGAGAACACAAGTTAGGCTTAGGTTTCGGGGCAAGGACATGGCCGGCACACTCTGCAGAACTGAATCGAGATCTTGTACTTCTGTAGTCAGGGAGAGGATCAGACTTTGGCTGAGGATGGAGTTTCTGTCCATGATGGCCCGTTCATGAAGGTGGGGGGCATCATGAGGGAATGGAGGTTTTCCCAAGGTGGGATTGTGTGATACTCCAAACCGCAAGGATTCATACTGCGGGATAGTTGTGACCTGTTGGATGGATCCAGGACGTCCCATAAGGAAGTTCTCCAGAGCAGGGTTCTAAGGATGAATGCCTGGGCAGCCCACCTCACATTCCAAATGTCTTCTAGCGACCAGGCAGGTTTGATATGCTGGCTCTGGGGGAGCAACCGAGGGGGCTGGGATGAAATGGACTTTCCTGAGGTTTGGTCATAATGTGAGTTTTTGTTCATGGCAACCTTGGAATGGGGTGGTGGCTCCGGGGACCTGAAAGATTCTAACCGGAGGTTTTCACACAGTTCCAAAGAGCAAGATTCCCATGTGAAGACAAGATTTGTTCTGGTTGGTGCCTTAGGAATCCCCATAAGTCGGTGTTGGCAACCAGGCATCTGAGGAGAGATGCCTGGAATCCAAAGCAATAGATCTGAATCGCTCTAGGGGCCTGTCTGCTTCAATCTTCTCTGGGCACATCTGTCTATGGTTCTCAGTGGAGGGCATTTCTCAGCTTGTGTCAGATATTCCCTGTTTGTCGCGGGTGGCCTACACTACTGGGATGGTCTCAGGGACTTGGGAGGTTTCCCCTAATCTGTAGGATTGTTTCCATTGGAATAGGCAAAATTCACATGGAGAGGGCAGTCACAGTCCTGAGGAGTGGCCCTAGCTTTCTGAGTGTAGGTCAGGAGGTCCTGGCTCAGTCTGAGTCAGACAGGGCATTAGTGCCCAGGCTAGACTGTATATTTGGGGTACAGTCGAGAGGCGTGCAGGTTGATTCTCATTTGGCATTTCTGGTTAGCCCCATAGGGCAACATTTTTCTTTTGGAGGGCAGGCAGAGTGCTGCATTGTGGCCCTGGAGTTCCCAAACTGGAGGGCTTGTGGGCCAGGAGTGTAAGGACGAAAATCTGAGAACAGAAGTTAGGCTTAGGTTTTCAGGGTGAGGGCATGGCAGGCACACTCTGCAGATCTGAATGGAGATCTCGTGCATCTGAAGTCAGGACGAGGATCAGACGTTGGCTCAGTTGTAGTTTCTGTCCATGATGGCTCCTTTATGAAGGTAGGGGGGCATCTCGAAGCCATGGAGGTTTTCCCACAATGGGAGTTGTGAGATGCTCCAATCAGTAAGGACTCCTTCTGTGGGATAGTCAAGACCTGTCGAAGGGCTCCAGGACGTCCCATACGGAATGACGCCAGAGCAGGGTTCTAAGGATAGATGCCTGGAGATCCCGCCTCATATTCTAGTTGTCTCATAGGGACAAGGCAGGTTTGATATTCTGGCTCTGGGGGAGTAATCGAGTGGGCTGAATTGAAATGTACTCTCCTGTGGAATGGTCATAATGTGGTCATCATCTCCATTCCCTCATGATGCCCCCCACCTTAATGAACGGGCCATAATGTGTCCATGGAGACCTTGGAATAGGGCGGTGGCTCCGGGTACCTGAAGGTTTCTCCTAACTGGAGGTTTTTATACAGCTCCGAAGAAGAAGTTTCCCAAGTGGAGACGAGATTTGTTCTGATTGGTACCTCTGGAAACCCCCATATGCTGGCATTGGAAACGAGGCCTCTGAGGAGAGATTCCTAGAAACAAAAAGCAATGGAACTGATTATGGTCTAGGAGCCGTCCGGTTCAATCTTCTTTTCTGGGTATATCTGTCTATGGGTCTGAGTTGAGGTCGTTGCTCAGCTTGTGACAGATCGCCCCTCTTTGTCCTGGGTGTCCTACACTATTGGGATGGTCTTGGGGACTTCGGAGGTTTCTCCTAATCTGTCAGGTTGTGTCCAATGGAATGGGCAGAATTTCCTTGGAGAGGGCAGGCACAGTCCTGAGGTGTGGCTCCAGGGTCCCCAGCCTGGATGATATGTGGGCGAGGACTGTGGGGACAGAAGCCTGAAAACAGTAACTCGGCTTAGGTTTGGGGACGTAGGTATGGCAGGTCCGATCTACAGACCATAAGGAGAATTTTTCGGGCTCTGAACAAAGAGCGAGTTTGAGGCGATTACTCAGGCTTTTGTCACCGGATTTTGTGTCAACGGTAGCCGTGGAATGTTGGGCTGGCCTCATGGGCCATGGACGAGTCTTTCTCTCTGGAGATTTGGACCGATCCCAAGTGATTGGTGTCATTCTGTGGATGGGAGGAGTCCTTTCCGTATTTTTTTTTTACCTCAGGTGTCACACCAAAGAGGGATTCTTAGCAGAAGCCCTGAGTAGGGGTGACAAGACATCTCGAACTCTGGTTAAGATTGGTCGACTAGGAGCATGGCAAACCCCATTACGGGCTCTTGGTCCAGCCACTGAAAGGCATTACCTGAGGACAGGGCTCACACTGAGAGTCCCAATATGTGTTTGTGCCCATTGCGGCACTCAAGCATGACTGGGGCCTCATGGGCCACTCTGGTTTCTCCTACACTGAACGTTGGAAAACATGCCAACCACAAGCTTTCTTGCCATGGGGAAGGAGAAGTTCTGATTTCTGCATCTCGTTCACCGCTGGGCCGTGAGTGGAGATAAAGTGTAGTTCTGATGCCTGACAACCGAGGTTGGGAAGAGATGATGACCTAAGGTCATGGCGGGTCCAATGTGCTCAGTGTGCATTCAGCTGTCTGAGCATCAGTCATGAAGCTGGGCTCAGGCTGTGTCAGGCAGTGCATGACTGTCTAGGCTGGACTGTATAATTGGGGTACAGTCGCATTGCGTGCAGGTTGTTCATCATTTGTGGTTTCTAGGTAGCCCCCTTGAGGCAAACTTTTTCTTCTGGGGGGCAGGCAGAGTGCTGCATTGTGCCTCCAGAACTCCCAAACTGGAGGGCTTGTGTGCCAGAAATTTGAAAACAGAAGTCTGATAACACAACCCACACTTAGGTTTTGAGGCAAGGGCATGGCAGGCACACTCTGAAGAGCTGAATCGAGATCTCGTGCATTTGAAGTCAAGGTGAGGATCAACCATTGGCTCAGGTTGGAGTTTCTCGCAATGATCCGCCTTCATGAAGATTGGGGGCATCAAGTGCCCATAGAAGTTTTCCCACGATGTGAGTTTTGAGATGCTCCAATCCGCAGGGACTCCTTCTGCGGGACAGTCGAGAGATGTTGGATGGCACCAGGATGTCCCATAAGGAACGACACAAGAGCAGGGTTCTAAGGATGGATGCCTGAAGAGCCCGCCTTTCATTTCCATTGTCTCCAAATGACAAGGCAGGTTTGATCTGCTGGCTCTGAAGGAGCAACTGAGGGGGTTGAGTTGAAATGGACTCTCCTGAGGATGGGACATAATGTGGCATTGTGTCCATGGAGACCTTGGAATAGGGCAGTGGCTCCGGTGACCTGAAGTTTTCCCTTAACTGGAGGTTTTGACACAGCTTCATAGC
Source organism: Neogale vison (assembly GCF_020171115.1). Lineage (NCBI taxonomy): Eukaryota > Metazoa > Chordata > Mammalia > Carnivora > Mustelidae > Neogale > Neogale vison. Next base: position 121,766,451 of record NC_058092.1, on the reverse strand, counting down.
ACAAGTTTCCCATGTGGAGACAAGATTTGTTCTGATTGGTACCTCTGGAAACCCCCATATGCAGGTATTGGAATCCAGGCCTCTGAGGAGAGATGCCTAGAAACCAAAGCAATGGATCCGATTAGGGCCTAGGTGCTTGTCCTGTTCAATCTTCTTTTCTATGGATATCTGTCTACGTGTCTCAGTGGAGGTAGTGGCTCAGCTTGTTTCAGATTTCCCCTGTTTGTCCTGGACGTCCTACACTATCGGGATGGCCTCGGCGACTTTGGGGGTTTCTCCTAATCTCTAGGGTTGTGTCCAAAGGAATGAGCAGAATTTCCTTTGAGAGGGCAGGCACATTCCTGAGGTGTGGCTCCAGGGGCCCCAGCCTGGTGGGTGTGTGGGCCAGGACTGTAGATATATAAGTCTGAAAAAAAAAAAAACTCGCCTTATATTTGTGGACATAGGTATGGCAGGCCCAATCTATGGACTGTGAGGAGAATTTTTCAGGTTATGAACAAAGGGCGAGTGTGAGGCACTTGTTCAGGCTTATGTCTTTGGATTTTGTATCAAAAGTGGCTAAGGAATGTTGTGGTGGCCACATGGGCCATGGAAGAGTCTTTCTCTCTGGGGATTTGACCCAATCACAAGTGGTTGGGGTCATTCTGTGGATGGGAGGAGTCCTTTCTATATTTATTTACTTCAGGTGTCCCACCAAAGAGGGATTACAGAGCACAGCCCTGAGTAGGGGTAACTAGATAAATTGACCTCTGGTTAAGATTGGGAGACTTGTGGCATGACAAGTCCCATATGTGGGCTCTTGGTCCAGCCACTGAGAGGCTTTTCTTGAGGATAGGGATCACACAGAGGGTCCCAATGTGTGTTTGTGCCCATCGCGGTCTACAAGCATGGACAGGGCCTCATTGGCCAGCTGGTTTCTCCTACACTGAACGTTGGACAACATTCCAACCACAAGGTTCTGGCGAGGGGGAAGGAGGAGTTCTGATTTCTGCATCATGTTCACCCGTGGGAAGTGAGTAGAGAAAAGGTTTAGGTTTCTGAAGCCTGAAAACTGAGGTTGGGAAGAGATGACGACCTAAGGCCATGGCGGTTCAAATGTTCTCAGTGTCTGGCCAGCTGTCTGGGTGTCGGTCGGGAATTCAGGACTCAGGATGTGTCAGAAAGGGCATTAGTGCCCAGGCTAGAATGTAAAATTGGGGTACAGTCGAGTGACATGCAGGTTGATCCTCTTTTGGTCTTTCTGGGTAGCCCCATAGGACAACATTTCTCTTCTAGAAGGCACGCAGAGTGCTGCATTGTTTGTCCAGAATTCCCAAACTGGAGGGCCTGTGGCCCAAGAGTGTAAGGACCGAAGTCTGAGAACACAAGCTAGGCTTAGGTTTCGGGGCGAGGGCACGGCAGGCACACCCTGAAGAGCTGAATCGATATCTCGTGCATCTGAAGTCAAGGCGAGGATCAGCAGTTAGCTCAGGTTGGAGTTTCTGTTTATGATGTCCCTTACATGAAGGTTGGGGCATCACAAGACCATGGATGTTTTCCTAAGGTGGGAGTGTGTTATGCTGCAAACCACAAGGATTCCTTCTGCAGGACAGTACAGACCTGTTGGATGGATCCAGGACGTCTCATAAAAAATTTCTCCAGAGCTGGGTTCTAACGATGGACGCCTTGGTAGCCCAACTCGTATTCCAATTTTCTCCCTGCAACAAGGCAGTTTCGATCTGCTGGGTCTGGGGTAGCAGTGGAGGGGGTGAGTTGAAATGGCCTCTCCTGAGGATGGGTCATAATGTGGTCTTGTGTCCATGGTAAGGGGGCAGTGGCTCCGGGGGCCTGAAAGTTGCTCATAACTGGAAGCTTTGACACAGCTTGAAAGTGCGATTTTCCCATTGGAAACGAGATTTGTTCTGATTGGTACCTCAGGAAAAACCCATTTGCTGGTATTAGAAACCAGGCCTCTGAGGAGAGATGCCTGGAAACAAAAGCAATGGATCCTATTAGGGCCTAGGTGCCTGTCCAGGTCCATCTTCTTCTCTGGGGACATCTGTCTACGGGTCTGAGTGGAGGTCATTGCTCAGCTTGTGACAGGTCGCCCCTGTTTGTTTTGGGAAGACTACACTATTGGGATGGCCGCTGGGACTTCGGAGGTTTCTCCTTTTGTAGAGTTGTAGCCAATGAAATGGGCAGAATTCCCTTGGAGAGGGCAGGCACAGTCCTGAGGTTTGGCTCCAGGGGCCCCAGCCTGGAGGGTGTGTGGGCCAGGACTGTGGGGACTAAGCATGAAAGCACAAACTCAGCCTAGGTTTGGGGATGTATGTATGACAGGTCCAATCTACAGACTGTGAGGAGAATTTTTCGGGCTATGAACAAAGGGCGAGTGTGAGGCGCTTGCTCAGGCTTTTGTCTCTAGATTTTGTGTCAAGAGTGGCCGTGGAATGTCCCTCTGTCCTCACTGGCCATGGAAAAGTATTACTCTCTAGGGATTTGGCCCTATTCTAAATGTTTGGGGTCATTCTTTTGATGGTAGGAGTCCTTTCTCTACTTTTTTTTTCCTCATGTGTCCCACCAAAGAGGCATTCAAGGGAAGAGCTCTGAATATGGGTGACTAGAATTCTCGAGCTCTGGTTAAGGTGGGGGGACTAGGGGTATGGTAAACCACATATGTGAGCTTTTGGTCTAGCCCCTGAGAGGCTTTACTTGAGGTTAGAGCTCACGCTGAGGGTCCCAATATGTGTTTGTATCCGTCGCGGCCCCTGCATGGCCGGGGTCTCATGGGCCACACTGGTTTCTCCTACACTGAATGTTGGACAAAATGCCAACCACAAGGTTTCTTGCCATGGGGAAAGAGGAGTTCTGATTTCTGCATCATGTACACCGCTTGGCAGTGAGTGGAGATAAGGTCCAGGTTCTGAAGTTTGAAGACAGAGGTTGGGAAGAGATGACAACCTAAGGCCATGGCATATCCGATGTGCTCAGTGTGAGGCCAACTGTCTGGTGTTCGGTCAAGATGTCTGGGATCAGGCTGTGTCAGACAGTTCACTACTGCACAGGCTGAACTGTGTAATTGGGGTACAGTCGAGTGGCATGCAGGCTGATCTTCATTTGGCTTTTCTTCGTAGCCCCATAGGGCAACGTTTTTCTTCTGGAGGGCAGGCAGAGTGCTGAATTGTGTCTCCAGAATTCCCAAACTGGAGGGATTGTGAGCCAGAGGTGTGAGGACGGAGACCGGAAAACACAAGCTAGGCTTAGGTTTCGGGGCGAGGGCACGACAGGCACACTCTGCAGAGCTGAATCGAGATCTTGTGCATCTGATGTCAGGGCGAGGATCAGACATTGTCTCAGGTTGGAGTTTCTGTCCATGATGTCCCCTACATGAAGGTGGGGGCATCATGAGGCCATGGAGGTTTTCTCACGGTGCAAGTGTGTGATGCTTCGAACCACAAGGATTCCTTCTGTGGGACAATCGAGACCTGTCGGATGGATCAAGGTCGCCCCATAAGGAACTTCTCCAGAGCAGGGTTCTAACGATGGATGCCTGGGCAGACCAACTCGCATTCCAATTGTCTCCTAGCGACAAGACAAGTTCGATCTGCTGGCTCTGGGGGAGCCACCGAGGGGGCTGGGTTGAAATGGACTCTCCTGAGGATGAGTCATAATGTGACTTTGTGTTCCATGGAGACCTTGGAATGGGGCAGTGTCTCCAGCACCCTGAAGATTCTCCTAACTGGAGGTTTTGAGACAGTTCCAAAGAACAAGTTTCCCATGTGGAGATGAGATCTGTTCTGATTGTTGCCTCAGGAAACCCCATAAGCTAGTATTGGAAACCAGACATCTGAGGAGAGATGTCTGGAATCCAAAGCAATGGATCTGGTTAGGGCCTAGGGGCCCGTCCACTTCAATCTTTTTCTCTGAGAACATCAGTCTACAGTTTTGTGTGGTGGTCGTTGCTAAGCATGTGTCAGATCATTCCTGTTTCTCCCAGGAGGGCTTCACTATTGGCATGGTTTAGGGGACGTTGGAGGTTTCTCCTAATTTGTAGGTTTGTGGCAAATGGATGGGGCACAATTCTCTTGCAGAGGGTAGGACAGTCCTTTGTTGTCATCCAGCTGACTGGGTGTTGGTCAAGAGATCTGGCTCAGGCTGTGTCGGACAGGGCATTAGTGCACAGGGTAGACTGTATAATTGTGGTACAGTCGAGCGGTATGTAGGTTGGTCCGCATTTGGCATTTCTTGGTAGCCCCAGGGGCAACTTTTTTTTTTTTTCCTGGAGGGCAGGCATAGTGCTGCATTGTGGCTCTGGAATTCCCAAACTGGAGGGCTTGTGGAAGTGTGAGGACGGAAGTCTGAGAACACAAGCTAACCTTAGGTTTCGAGTCGAGGGCACTGCAGGCACACTCTGCAGAGCTAGAGCGAGATCTCATGCATCTAAATTCAGGGCGAGGATCAGACGTTGGCTCAGGTTGGCATTTCTGTCCATGATCCCCCTTCATGAAGGTGGGCAGGCATCATAAGGCCATGGAGGTTTTTCCACGATGGGAGTTGTGAGATGCTCCAATCCACAAGGATTCATTCTCCAGGACATTCAAAACCTGTTGGATGGCTCCAGGACGTACCATATGGAAAGATGCCAGGGCAGATTTCTAATGATGGAGGCCTGGAGAGCCCGCGACACATTCTAATTATCTCCTAATGATAAGGTAAGTTCGATGTGATGGCTCTGGGTGAGCAACCGAAGGTGCTGTGTTGAAATGGACTCTCCTGAGGATGGGTCATAATGTGGTTCTGTGTCCATGAAGACCTTGGAATGGAGCAGTATCTCCAGGGACCTGAAGGTTTCTCTCCAACTAGAGGTTTTGACACATCTCCAAAGAAAAGTCGCCCATGTGGACACGAGATTTGTTCTGATTGGTACCTCAGGAAACCCCCATATGATGGTATTGGAAACCAGGCCTCTGAGCAGAGATGCCTGGAAAGAAAAACTAGATCCAGTTAGGGCGCATGTGCCTGTATGGTTCTATCTTCTTCTCTGGGGCTATCTGTCTATGGGTCTGAGTGGAGGTCTTTGCTCAGCTTGTGACAGATCGCCCCTTTTTGTCCTGGGCGACCTACACTATTGGGATGGCCTCAGGGACATTGGAGGTTTTACCTAATCTGTACGGTAGTGACCAATGAAATGGGCATATTTCCTTGGGAGAGGGCAGGCACAGTACTGAGTTGTGGCTCCTGGGGACCCAGCCTGGAGGGTGTGTGGGCCAGAACTGTTGGGACAAAAGTCTGAAAACACAAACTCGGCTTAGGTTTGGGGACGTAGGTATGGCAGGCCCTATCTACAGACTGTGAGGAGAATTATTCGCACTATGAACAAATGGCAAGTGTGAGGCGCTTGCTCAGCTATTGTCTCTGGATTTTGTGTCAATGGTGGCCGTGGAACATTGGGGTGGCCTCATGGGCCATGGACGAGTCTTTCTTTCTGGGGATTTGGCCAGGTCCCAAGTGTTTGGGGTCATTCTATGGATGGGAGGAGTCCTTTCTGCCTTTTATTTGTTTGTTTTGTCTTGTTTTGTTTTGTTTTACCTCAGGTCTCCCACCAAAAAGGGATAACAGAGCAGAGACCTGAGTAGACGTGACTAGACATTTCGAGCTCTCCTTAAGATTGGGGGACGAGGGCCATGGCAAGCCCCATATGCGGGCTCTTGGTCCAGTCACTGAGATGCTTTACTTGAGGGCAGGGTTCACGCTGAGGGTCCCAATGTGTGTTTGTGCCCATTGCGGTCCTTGAGCATGGCCAGGGCCTCATGGGCCACACTGTTTTCTCCTATACTGAACGTTGGACAACATGCCAACCACAAAGTTTCTTGCCAAGGGGGAGGAGAAGTTCTGAATTCTGCATCACATACACTGCGTGGCAGTGAGTGGAGATAAGGTCTAGGTTCTGAAGCCTGAAGCGGAAGTTGGGAAGAGACGACAACCTAAGGCCATGGCGTGTCCAATGTTCTCAGTGTGTGGCCAGCTCTATGGGTGTCGGTCACGAGGTCTGGGCTCAGGCTGAGTCAGACAGGGAATTACTGCTCATGCTGGACTGTATAATTGGGGTACTGTCGAGTGGCGTGCAGGTTGATCCTCATTTGGGATTTCTGGATAGTCCCATGGAGCCCTGGTTTTCTTCTCTAAGGCAGGCAGAGTGCTGCATAGTGTCTCCAGAATTCCCAAACTGGAGGGCTTGTGACCAGGAGTGGAAGGACAGAAGTCTGAGAACACAAGCTAAGCTTAGGTTTTGGAGCAAGGGCACGGCAGGCACACTCTGCAGAGCTGAATCAAGATCATGTGCATCTGAAGTCAGGGCAAGGATCAGACATTGCCGCAGGTTGGAGTTTCTGTCCATGATGTTCCCTACATGAAGGTGGAGACATCATGAGTCCATGGAAGTTTTCACATTGCCTCAGGTTGGAATTTCTGTCCATGATGATCCCTACATGAAGGGGGAGACATCACGAGTCCATGGAAGTTTTCACATTGCCTCAGGTTGGAATTTCTGTCCATGATGATCCCTACATGAAGGTGGAGACCATCACGAGTCCATGGAATTTTTCCCATGGTGGGAGTGTGTGATGCTGCAAACCACAAGGATTCCTTCTGCGGGACAGTCGAGATCTGTCGAATGGATCAAAGACGTCTCATTAAAATTTTCTCCAGAGCGGGTTTCTAACAATGGATGCTGGGCAGCCCAACTCATATTCTAATCTTCTCCTAGCGACAACGCAGGTTCGGTCTCCTGGCTCTGGGTGAGCAATGTAGGGGAGTGAGTTGAAATGGAGTCTCCCAAGGATGGGTCATAATGTGGGTTTGTGTCCATGGAGACCTTGGAATGGGGCAGTGGCACCAGTGCCATGAAGGATTCTCCTAACCGGAGGTATTGACACAGATCCAAAGAGCAAGTTTCCCATGTGGAGACGAGATTTGTTCTGACTGGTGCCTCAAGAACTCCGATAAGCTGGTATTGGAAACCAGGCCTCTGAGTAGAGATGCCTAGAAACCAAAGCAATGGATCTGATTAGGGCCTAGGCATCTGTCTGCTTCAATCTTCTTCTCTGGGAACATCTCTCTATGGTTCTGAGAGAGGTCGTATCTCAGCTTGTGTCTAATTGCCACTGTTTCTCCCGGGAGGCCTACACTATTGGGATAGTCTCGGGGGTCTTTGGAGGTTTCTCGTAATCTGTAGGGTTGTGGCCAATGGAATGGGCAGAATTCTCTTGGAGAGGGCAGGCACAGTCCTGAGGTGTGCCCCCAGCTGTCCGGCTATCGGTCGGGAGTTCTGGGCTCAGGCTGTGTCAGACAGCACATGATTGCCCAGGGTACACTGTACAATTGGGGTACAGTCGAGTGGGGTGCAGGTTGATACTCATATGGGGTTTCTGGGTAGTCCCATAGGGCAAAGTTTTTCTTCTGGAGGGCAGGCAGATTGCTGTATTATGGCTCCAGATCCAAAACAGGGGGACTTGTGGCCCAGGCATGTGACGATGGAAGTCTAAGAACACAAGCTGGGTGAAGATTTCGGAGCGAGGGCACAGCAGGCACACTCTGCTTAGCTGAATCGAGATCTCGTGGATATGAAGTCAGGTCGAGGATCAGATTTTGGCTTATGGTGGAGTTCCCGTCCATTTCCCCCCTTCACAAAGGGGGAGGGGCATCATGAGGGCATGGTGGTTTTCCCAAGATGGGAGTAGTGAGATGCTCCAATCCCCAAGGATTCCTTCTGCGGGACAGTCAAGACCTGTCGGATGGCTCAAGATCGTCCAATACGGAATGACACCAGAGCAGGGTTCTAAGGATGGAATCCTGAGCAGCCTGCCTCCCATTTCAATTATCTACTTGCAATGAGGCAGGTTCGATCACTGGCTATGGGGGAGCAACCGAGGGGCCTGAGTTGAAATTGGCTCTCTTGAGGATGGGTCATAATGTGGGTTTGTGTCCATGGAGACCTTGGAATGGGGCAGTGGCTCCGTGTACCTGAAGGTTGCTTCTAACCGGAGGTTTTGACACAGCTCAAAAGAGCAAGTTTCACATGTGGAGATGCGATTTGTACTGACTGATTCCTCCAAGAATCCATATATGCTGGTATTGGAAAGCAGGCCTATGAGAAGAGATGCCTGGAATCAAAAGCAATGGATCCAATTAGGGCCTAGGTGCCTGTCCGGTTCAATCTTTTTCTCTGGGGATATCTGTCTACAGGTCTGAGTGGGGGTAGTTGCACAGCTTGTGACAGATCACCCCTGTTTGTCCTGGGTGGCCGACACTATTGGAATGGCCTCTGGGACTTTGGAAGTTTCTCCTAATCTGTCGTGTTGTACCCAAAGGAATGACCAGAATTCCCTTGGAGAGGGCAGGCACAGTCCTGAGGTGTGGCTCCAGGGGACTCAGCCTAGAGGATGAGTGGGCCAGGACTGTGGAGACAGAAGTCTGAAAACACAAACTCAGCTTAGGATTGGGGACGTATGTATGGTCGGCTTGATCTACAGACCTAGAGGAGAATTTTTTGGGCTGTGATCAACGAGTGAATGTGAGGCATTTTATCAGGCTTTTGAATCTGGATTTTGCATCAACCGTGGCCGTGGAAAGTCAGGCTGGCCTCATCGGCCATGGACAAGTTTTTCTTCCTGGGGATTTGGCCCAATTCCAAGTGTTTGGGGTCATTCGTTGGATGGTAGGAGTCCTATCTCAATTTTTTTTTAACCTCATGTGTCTCACCAAAGAAAGATTACAGAGAAGAGCTCTGAGTAGGGATGACCCGACTTCTCGAGCTCTGGTTAAGATTGGGGGACAAGGGGAATGGCAAGCCCCATATACGGGCTCTTGGTCCAGCCCCTGAGAAGCTTTACTGGAGGACAGGGCTCACACTGAGGGTCCCAATGTGTGTTTGTGCCCATCTCGGCCCTCAAGCATGGCTGAAGGCTCATGGGTCACACTGGTTTCTCCTACACTGAACATTGGACAACATGCCAACCACAAGGTTTCTTGCCATGGGGAAGGAGGAGTTCTGATTTCTGCATCACGTTCACAGCTCGGCAGTGTGTGGAGATAAGGTCTAGGTTCTGAAGGCTGAAAACCAAGGTTGGGAAGAGATGACGACCTAAGGCCATGGTGTATTCAATGTGCTCAGTGTGCGGCCAGCTGTCTGGGTGTCAGTCACGAGGTCCAGGCTCAGACTGTGTCAAACTGGGCATTATTGCCCAGGCTAGACTGTATAATTGGGGTACAGTCGAGTGTACTGTATTGGAGGAGGTTGATCCTCATTTGGCGTTTCTGCGTAGCCCCATAGGGCAACGTTTTTCTTCTGGAGGGCAGGCAGAGTGCTGCATTGTGGCTCCAGAATTCCCAGCTTGTGGGCTTGTGGACCAGGAGTTTGAGGATGGAATTCTGAGAACACAAGTTAGGCTTAGGTTTCGGAGCAAGGGCACAGCAGACACACTCTGCAGAACTGAATCGAGATCTTATACTTCTGAAGTCAGGGCGAGGATCAGTCTTTGGCTGAGGATGGAGTTTCTGTCCATGATGGCCCGTTCATGAAGGTGGGGAGGCATCGTGAGGCAATGGAGGTTTTCCCAAGGTGGGGTTGTGTAATACTCCAAACCACAAGGTTTCATTTTGCAGGACAGTCGAGACCTGTTGGATAGATCCAGGACATCCCATAAGGATGTTCTCCAGAGCAGGACTATAAGGATGGATGCCTGGGAAGCCCACCTTGCAATCCAATTATCTCCTAGTGACCAGGTAGGTTTGATCTGCTAGCTCTGGGGAAGTAACCGAGGGGGCTGAGTTGAAATGGACTTTCCTAAGGATTGGTCATAATGTCGGTTTGTGTCCATGGAGACCTTGGAATGGGTCAGTGGCTCCGGTGCCCTGAAGGATTCTCCTAACCTGAGATTTTGAGACAGCTCCAAAGAGCAAGTTTCCATGTGGAGATGAAATTTGTTCTGATTGGTGCCTCAGGAACCTCCATAAAACGGTAATGGAAACCAGGCCTCTGAGGAGAGATGCCTGGAATCCAAACCAATGGATACAATTAGGGCCTAGGGTCCTGTCCACTTCAATATTCTCCTCTGAGAACATCTGTCTATGGTTCAGAGTGGATGTCACTGCTCAGCTTGAGTCAGATCGCCCGTGTTGTCCCAGGAGGCCAACACTACTTGGTTGGTCTCAGGGACTTTGGAGATTTCTCCTAATCTTTAGGGTTGTGGCAAATGAAATGGGGAGAATTCCCTTGGAGAGGGCAGGCACAGTCCTGAGTTATGGCCCCAGCTGTCTGGATATCAGTCGGGAGGTCCGGTCTCAGGCTGTGTCAGACAGGGCATTAATGCCAAGGGTGGACTGTATAATTGGAGTACAGTTGAGTGGCGTGCAGGTTGATCCTCATTTGACGTTTCTAGGTAGCCCCATATGGCAACGTTTCTCTTCTGGAGGATAGGCATATTGCTGCATAGTGGCTCCGGAATTCCCAAACCGGAGGGCTTGTGGGCCAGAAGGGTGAAAAGGAAGTCTGAGAACACAAGCTAGGCTTAGGTTTCTGGGTGAGGGCACGACAGGCACACTCTGCAAAGCTAAATCAAGATCTCGTGCATCCCAAGTCAGGGCGAGGATCAGGCTTTGGCTTAGGGTAAAATTTCTGTTCAGGATGGGCCCTTCATGAAGGTGGGGGGCATCATGGGGCCATGGAGGTTTTCCCACGATGGGATTTGTGAGATGCTCCAATCGGCAAGTATTCCTTCTGTGCTACAGTCGAGACCTGTCAGATGGCTCCAGGATGTCCCATACGGAATGATGCCAGAGCAGGGTTTTAAGGATGGATGCTTGGAAATCCTGCCTCGCATTCCTATTGTTTCCTTGCAAAAAGGCTGGTTCGATCTGCTGGCTCTGGGGGAGCTACCAAGGAGGCTCTGTTGAAATAGACTCTTTTGAGGATGTGTCATAATGTGCATTTGTGTCCATGGAGACCTTTGAATGGGGCGGTAGCACCGGGGACCTGAAGGTTTCTCTTAACTGGAGGTTGTGACAAAGGTCCAAAGAACAGGTTTCCCGTGTGGACATGAGATTTGTTCTGATTGGTACCTCTGGAAGAACCTATATGCTGGTATTAGAAACAAGGACTCTGAGGAGAGATGCCTGGAAACAAAAGCAATGGATCTGATTAGGGCCTAGGTACCTGTCTGGTTCAATCTTCTTCTCTGGGGATATCTGTCTACAGGATGTTATTGCTCAGCTTCTGACACATTGCCCCTGTTTGTCATGGGCAGCCTACAGTACTGGGATGGCTTTGGGGATCCCTTAGTTTTCTCCTAATCTGTAGGGTTGTGGCTAATGGATTGGGCAGAATTCCCCTGGAGAGGGCAGGCAGTCCTGAAGTGTGGCTCAAGGGGCCCCAGCCTGGAGGGTTTGTGGGCCAAGACGGTGGGGACAGCAGTTTGAAAACACAACCTCAGCTTGGGTTTGGTGACTATGTATGACCGGCCTGATCTACAATCCGAGAGGAGAATTTTTTGGGCTACGAACAAAGGGCGAGTGTGAGGCACTTATTCATGCTTTTGTCTCTGGAGTTTGTGTCAATGGTGGCCATGGAATGTCGGGCAGGCCTCATGGGCCATGGAAGAGTCTTTCTCTAGGGGATTTCGCCAGATCCCAAGTGTTTGTGGTCAGTCTGGGATGAGAGTAGTCCTTTCTCTGTGTTTTGTTTGTTTGTTTGTTTGTTTTCGTTTGTTTGTTTGTTTTCTTTTTCTTTTTCTTTTTTTAAACTCAGGTGTTTCACTGAAGAGGGATTCCAGAGCAGAGTCCTGAGTAGCGGTGACAAGACATTTAAAGCTCGGGTTAAGATGGGGGGACTAGGGACATGGCAAGCCCCATATCCGAGCTATAGGTCCAGTCACTGAGAGGCTTTACTTGAGGTTAGGGCTGGCAGTGAGGGTCAAAATGTGTCTTTGTGCCAATGGCGGCCCTCAAGCATGGGCGGGTGCTAATGGGTCATGCTGTTTTCTCCTAAACTGAACATTGGACAACATGCCAACCACAAGGTTTCTGGCCATGGGGAACAAGGAGTTCTGATATTTGCATCACGTTCAACGCTGGGCAGTGATTGGAGATAAGGTCTAGGTTCTGAAGCCTGGGAACCGAATTTGGGAAGAGATGATGACCTAAGGCCATGGTGGGTCCGATGTGTACAGTGTGCGGACAGCTGTCTGGGTGTAGGTCACGAATCTAGGCTCAGGCTGTGTCAGCCAGGGCATTAGTACCCGGACAAGACTGTATAATTGGGGTATAGTTGAGTGGCGTGCAGTTTGATCCTCATTTGGGGTTTCTGGGTAGCCCCATAGGACAACGTTTTTCTTCTGGACGGCAGGCAGAGTGCTGCATTGTGGCTCTGGAATGCCAAACTGGAGGGCTTGTGGGCCAGGAGTGTGAGGACGGAAGTCCGAGAACACAAGCTAGGCTTAGGTTTGAGGCGAGGTCACAGCAGGCACACTCTGAAGAGTTGAATCGAGATCTCATGCATCTGAAGAGAGGGTAGGATCAGATGTTGACTTAGGTTGGAGTATCTGAAAGTTGAAACTCCATGAAAGTTGGGGGTCATCACGAGGCAATGGAGGTTTTCCCATGGTGTGAAATTCTGATGATCCAAACCGCAAGGATTCCTTCTGTGGGACATTCGAGACCTGTTGGATGGATCCAGGATGTCCCATAAGGAAATTCTCAAGAGCAAGGTTCTAACGATGGATGCCTGGGAAACACAACTCGCATTCAAATTGTCTCCTGGCGATAAGGCAGATTTGATCTGCTGGTTCTGGGGAAGCAACCGAGGGGGATGAGTTGAAATGGACTCTCCTGAGTATCATTATAATGTGGGTTTCTGTCCATGGAGACCTTGGAATGGGGCAGTGGCGCTGGTGCCCTGAAGGATTCTCCTAATCGGAGGTATTGGCACAGATCCAAAGAGTAAGTTTCCCATGTGTAGACGAGGTTTGTTCTGATTGGTGCCTCAAGAACCCCGATAAGCTGGTATTGGAAACCAGGCCTCTGAGTAGAGATGCCTAGAAACCAAAGCAATGGATCTGATTAGGGCCTAGGCATCTGTCCGCTTCAATCTTCTTCTCTGGGGAACATCTCTCTATGGTTCTGAGTGGGGGTCGTTGCTCAGCTTGTGTCAGATCGCCCCTGTTTCTCCCGGGAGTCCTGCACTATTGGGATAGTCTCGGGGGTCTTTGGAGGCTTCTCGTAATCTGTAGTTGTGGCCAATGGAATGGGCAGAATTCCCTTGGAGAGGGCAGCCACACCCCTGAGGTGTGTCCGGGTGTTGGTCAGGAGGTCCGGACTCAGGCTGTGTCTAACAGCGCATTAGTGCCCAGGTTAGATTGCACAATTGGGCTACAGTCGAGTCACATGCAGATTGATCCTCATTTGGGGCTTCTGGGTAGCTCCATAGGGCAACGTTTCTCTTATGGAGGGCAGGAAGAGTGCTGCATTGTGGCTCTAGAATTCCCAAACTGGAGGACTTGTGGCCCAGGCGTGTGACGACGGAAGTTTGATAACACAAGCTAGGCGTAAGTTTTGGAGTGAGGGCACGGCAGGTACACTCTGCTGAGCTGAATCAAGATCTCGTGTATATGAAATCAGGACGAGGATCAGACTTTGGCTCAGGTTGGAGTTTCTGTCCATTTCCCCCCTTCACGAAGGTGGGGGCACATCATTAGGCCATGGTGGTTTCCCCAAGATGGGAGTAGTGAGGTGCTCCAATCCCCAAGGATTCCTTCTGCTGGACAGTCGAGACCAGTTGGATGGCTCCAGGACATCCATTACGGAACGACGCCAGACTAGGGTTCTAAGGATGGAATCCTGGGCACCCCGCCTCCCATTCCAATTATCTACTTGTGATAAGGCAGGTTCGATCGCTAGCTCTGGGGGAGTAACCAAGGGGGCTGAGTTGAAATGGACTCTCTTGAGGAGGGTTCATAATGTGGATTTGTATCCATGGAGACCTTGGAAGGGGGAAGTGGCTCCGTGTACCTGAAGGGTTCTCCTAACTGGAAGTTTTTTTTTTTCTCCGATTTATTTATTTTCAGAAAAACGGTATTCATTATTTTTTCACCACACCCAGTGCTCCATGCAAGCCGTGCCCTCTGTAATACCCACCACCTGGTACCCCAACCTCCCACCCCCCTGCCACTTCAAACCCCTCAGATTGTTTTTCAGAGTCCATGGTCTCTCATGGTTCACCTCCCCTTCCAATTTACCCAAAAGCACATACCCTCCCCAATGTCCATACCCTACCCCCCTTCTCCCAACCCCCCTCCCCCCAGCAACCCACAGTTTGTTTCATGAGATTAAGAGTCACTTATGGTGTGTCTCCCTCCCTATCCCATCTTGTTTCATGGATTCTTCTCCTACCCACTTAAGCCCCCATGTTGCATCACCATTTCCTCATATCAGGGAGATCAAATGATAGTTGTCTTTCTCTGCTTGACTTATTTCGCTAAGCATGATACGCTCTAGTTCCATATAGCAGCAATGTCCACAATAGCCAAACTATGGAAAGAACCTAGATGTCCATCAACAGATGAATGGGTAAAGAAGATGTGGTATATATACACAATGGAATACTATTCAGCCATCAAAAGAAATGAAATCTTGCCATTTGCGACAACATGGATGGAACTAACTGGAAGTTTTGACATGGCTCCAAAGAACAAGTTTCCCATGTGGAGACGAGATCTGCTCTGATTGAAACCTCCGGGAACCCACATATGCTGGTATTGGAAACCAGGCCTCTGAGGAGAGATGCCCGGAATCAAAAGCAATGGATTCGATTAGGGCCTAGGTGCCTGTCCGGTTCAATCTTCTTCTCTGGGGATATCTGTCTACAGGTCTGAGTGGAGGTAGTTGCGCAGCTTGTGACAGATCTTCCCTGTTTGTCCTGGGCACCCGACAGTGTTGGGATGGCCTTGGGAACTTAGGAAGTTTCTCTTAATCTGTCAGGGTGTGTCCAATGGAATGAGCAGAATTCCCTTGGAGAGGAAAGGCACAGTCCTGAGGTGGGGCTCCAGGGGCCCCAGCCTGGAGGGTGTGTGGCCCAGGACTGTGGGGACAGAAGTCTGAATACACAAACTAAACTTAGGCTTGGGGACGAAAGTATGGACGGGCTGAAATATAGACCAAGAGAACTCTTCGTGATATGAAGAAAGGGCGAGTGTGAGGCACTTGTTAAGGCTTTTGTCTCTGGATTTAGTGTCAAAAATCGCCGTGGAATGTCGAGGTGGCCTCATTTGCCATGGACAGGTCTCCCTCAATGGGGATTTGACCCAATCCCAAGAGATTGAGGTCATTCTGTGGGATGGGAGGAATGCTTTCTGTTTTGTTTTTTTTTTTAACCTAAGGTGTCCCACCAAAAGAGGGGTTCCAGAGCAGAGCCTTGGGGAGGGGTGACTGGAAATCTCGACCTCTGGTCAAGACTGGGGGCCTTGGGGCATGGCAAGCCCCATAAGTGGGCTCTTGTTCCAGTCACTGAGTGGCGGTACTTGAGGACAGGGCTCACTCTTAGGGTCACAATGCATGTTTGTGCCCAACGCGGCCCTCAAGCATGGACGGGTGCTCATGGTCCATGCTGTTTTCTCCTACACTGAACCAACCAAAAGGTTTCTTGCCATGGGGAAGGAGGAGTTCAGATTTCTGCATCACGTTCACCACTTGGAGTGATTTAGGTTCTGAAGCCTGAAAACCGAGGTTGGGAAGAGATGACGACCTAAGGACATGGCGGGTGCAATGTATTCAGTGTGTGGCCAGATGTCTGGGTGTTGGTCGGGAGGTCTGGGCTCAGGCTGTGTCAGACAGGGCATTAGTGTCCAGGGTAGGCTGTATAATTGGGGTATAGTTGAGTGGCCTACAGGTTGATCCTCATTTGAGTTTTCTGGGTAGCCCCATGAGGCAACATTTTTCTTCTGGAGGTCAGGCAGAGTGCTGCATTGTGTCCTCAGAATTCCCAAGGTGGAGAGCATTTTGGCCAGAAGTGTGAGGACGAAAATCTGAGAGCACAAGCTAGTCTTAGGTTTCAGGGTGAGGGCAGGGCAGGCACACTCTTTAGAGCTGAATCGAGATCTCATGCATCTGAAGTCAGGGTGAGGATCAGACGTTGGCTCACGTTAGAGTTTCTGTCCATGATGGCCCCTTCATGGAGAGGGGGCCATCAGGAGGCCATTGAGGTTTTCCCATGATGGGTATTGTGCAATGTTCAAAACAGCAAAGATTCCTTTTGTGGTACAATTGAGAACTATTGGATGGCTCCAGGACGTCCCATAGGAAACGACTCCAAAGCAGTGTTCTAAGGATGGATGGGTGGGCAGAACGCATCACATTCCAGTTGTCTCCTAGCAAAAAGATATTTTCTATCTGCTTCATCTGGGGTAGCAAGTGAGGGGGCCGAGTCAAAATGGACTCTCCTGCGGATGGGTCATAATGTGGGTTTGTGTCAATGGGGACCTTGGAATGGGGTGGCGTCACTGGGGCCCTGAAGGATTCTCCTAACTGGAGGTTTTGACACAGCTCCAAAGAGCACGTTTAATTTGTGCAGATGAGATTTGTTCTGATCTGTGACTCAGGAAACCCCAAATGCTGGTATTGGAAACCAGGCCTCTGGGGAGGGATGACTGGAAATCAAACAAAGGATCTGATTGGGGCCTAGGGGCATGTCGGGTTCAATGTTTTTCTCTGGGGATATCTGCCTACGGATCTGAGTGGAGGTAGTTGTTCAGCTGTTGTCAGATCGCCCCTGTTTGTCCCGGGCAACCTACACCATTGGGATAACTTTGGGGATTTTGGAAGTTCCTCTAATTTGTACGGTTGTGGCCAATGGAATGGGCAGAATTCCCTTGGAGTGGGCAGGTACAGTCCTAAGTTGTGGCTCCAGAGACCCCAGCCTGTAGGGTGTGTGGGCCAGGGCTGTGATTACAGAAGAAGCCTGAAAACACTAACTCCGATTAGGTTTGGGGATGGAGGTGTGGCAGGTCCGATCTACAGACCTTGAGGAGAACTATTCAGGATATGAACAAAGAGCGAGTATGAGGCGCTTGCTGAGGTTTTGTCTGGATTTTGTATCAAAGATAACCGTTGAATGTCGAGGTGGCTTCATTGACCATGGACGTGTATCCCTCTCTGGCGATTTGGCCCGATCCGAGGAGTTAGGGGTCCTTTAGGATGGGAGGAGTCCTTTCTGTTTTTTTACCTCAAGTGTCCCAACAAAAGACAGATTCCAGAGGAGAACCCTGGGGAGGGGCGACTGAACAACCCGACCTCTGGTTTAGAATGGGGGCCTAGGGACATGGCAAGCCCGATATGCTGGGTCCTGGTTCAGCCACTGAGAGGCCTTACTTGAGGTCAGGGCTCACGCTGAGTATCACAATGCGAGTTGGTGCCCAATCTGACCCTCAAACATGGGTGGGGATTCATAGGCCACGCTGGTTTCTCCTATTCTGAACGTTCAACAACATGCCAACCACATGATTTCTTGCCATGCAGAAGGAAGAGTTCTGATTTCTGCATCATGTTCAACCCTGGCCAGTGATTGGAGTTAAGATCTAGGTTCTGAATCCTGAAAACCGAGTTTGGGAAGAGATGACGAAAAAAGGCCATGGTGAGTCCGATGTGCTCAGTGTGTGGCCAGCTGTCTGGGGGTCGGTCAGGAGGTCCGGACTCAGGTTGTGTCAGACATGGCATTAGTGCCAAGCGTAGACTGTATAATTGGGGTACAGTCCAGTGGCATGAAGGTTGATCCTCATTTCGGGTTTCTGGGTAGCCCCATAAGGCAACGTTTTTCTTCTGGGGGGCAGACAGAGTGCTGCATTGTGGCTCTGGTATTCCCAAACTGGAAGGCTTGGGGGCCAGGAGTGTGAGGACGGAAGTCTGAGAACACAAGTTAGGCTTAGGTTTCGGGCCAAAGGCATGGCAGGCACACTCTGCAGAACTTAATCAAGATCTCGTGCATCTGAACTCAGGGCGTGGATCAGTCTTTGGCTCAGGTTGGAGTTCCTGTCCGTGATGGCCTCTTCATGAAGGCAGAGGTTCTCAAGAGGCCATGTAGGTATTCCCATGATGGGAATTGTGAGATGCTCCAAACCACAAGGATTCCTTCTGTAGGACCCTTGAGAATGGTTGAATGGCTTCTGGAGGTCCCATACAGAATGACTCCAGAGTACGATTCTAAGGATGGATGCATGTTGTGCCCGTCTCACATTCCAATTATTTCCTAGGGACAAGGCAGGTTCGATCTGCTGGCACTGGGGGAGCATGCGAGGGGGCTGAGTTAAAATGGACTCTCCTTAGGATGACTCATATTGTACGTTTGTGTCCATGGAAACCTTGGAATGAGGAGGTGAATCCAGGGCCCTGAAGGATTCTACCAACTGGATGTTTTGACAGAGCTCCAAAGATTACGTTTCCAATATGGAGTCGAGATTTGTTCTGATGAGTGCCTCAGGAATCCCCCATATGATGGTATTGGAAACCAGGCCTCTGAGGATAGATGTCTGGAAACCAAAGTGATGGATCCAATTAGGGCCTAGGGGCCTATCCGGTTCAATCTGATTCTCTGGGGCCATCAGTCTACAGGTCATATTGGAGGTAGTTGCTCAGCGTGTTTCACATGGCCACTCTTTGTCAGATTGCCCGTGTTTGTCCCGGGCTGCCTACACTATTGGGGTGAACTCAGGGTCTTTGGAGGTTTCTCCTAATCTGTATGGTTGTGGCCAATGGAATGGGCAGAATTCCCTTGGAGAAAGTAGGCACAGTCCTTAGGTGTGGCTCCAGGGGCCCCAACCTGAAGGGTGCGTTGTCCAGGGATGTGGGGACAGAAGACTGAAAACACAAATTTGGCTTAGGTCTGGGGTCGTAGTAATGGCAGGCATGGTATATAGACCTTGAGAAGAACTCTTGGGGATATGAACAAAGGGAGAGTATGAGGCGCTTGCTCAGGCATTTGTCACTGGATTTTGTGTCAAAGATGGCTGTGGAATGTCGGGTGGCACCAATCAGAACAAATTAGGAAAAACCTCCAACGTCCCAAGTCTATCCTAACTGTGTAGGCCACTGGGACAAACAGGGGCTATCTGCCACCGGTTGAGCTACTACCTCCACTCAGACCTGGAGACAGATGTCCACAAAGAAGAATATTGAACTGGACAGGCCCCTAGGACCTCATCAGATCCATTGGTTTGGTTTCCAGCCACCTCTCCTCAGAGGCCTGGTTTCCAATAGCAGCACATGGGGCTTTCCTGAGGCACCCATCAGAACAAATCTCGTCTCCATATGGGAAAATTGCACGTGGGAACTGTGTCAAAATCTGTGGTTAGTAGAAACCTTCAGGACCCTGGTGCCACTGCCCCATTTCAAGGTCCCCATGGACACAAACCCACATTAAGAACCATGCTCAGGAGAGTCCATTTCAGCTCAGTACCCAAGGTTGCTCCCCCAGAAAGCACAGGTCGATTCTGTCTTATCGCAAGGAGACAATTGGAATGCGAGGCAGACAGCCCAGGCATCCATCCTTAGAACCCTGATCTGGAGTCGTCCCTATGGGATATCATCAGCCATCCAACAGGTCTTAATTGTCCCAAAGAAGGAATCCTTGCGGTTTGGAGAATCTCAGAACTCCTATCATGGGAAAACCTCCATAGCATTATGATGTCCCCCCCCTGCTTCATGAAGGGGCCAACATGGACAGAAACTAAACCTGAGCCATTGTCTGATCCTCACCCCGACTTCAGATGCACGAGATCTCGATTCAGCTCTGCTGAGTGTGCCTGCAGAGCCCTCACCCCAAAACCTATGCCTAGCTTGTGTTCTCAGACTTCCGTTCTCACACTCTTGGCCCACAAGTGCTCAGGTAGGCAATTCTGGAGCCACAATGCAGCACTCTGCCTGCACTCCAGAAGAAAATCGTTGCCCTATTGGGCTACTCAGAAACCCCAAATGAGGATCAACCTGCACGCAACTCGACTGTATCCCAATTATACAGTCTACGCTGGACACTAATGCCCTGTCTGACACAGCCTGAGCCCGGACCTCCCGACCAACACCCAGATATCTGGCCGCACACTGAGAACATCGAACCCACCATGGACTTAGGTGATCATCTCTTCCCAACCTTGTTTTTCAGGCTTTAGAACCTAGACTTTAACTCCAATCACTGCTCAGCGGTGAACGTGATGCAGAAATAAGAACTCCTCCTTCCCCATGGCAAAAATCCTTGTGGTTGGCATGTTTTCCAACATTCAGAGTAGGAGAAACCAGCATGGCCCTTGAGGCCCCGCCCATGCTTGAGAGCTGCATTAGGCACAAACACGCATTGTGATCCTCAGTGTGAGTCCTGTCCTCAAGTAAGGCCTGTCAGTGGCTGTACCCAAAGCCCACATATGGGGCTTTCCCTACCCCTATGCCCCCATTCTTAATCAGAGTTCGGTTTGTCCATTCTCCCCTCCCCAGGGCTATGCTCTTTTGGTGGGACACCTGAGGTAAAAAAACAGAACGGACTCCTCCCATCCCACAAAATCTCCCCAAACTCCTGTGATCGGAACAAATCTCCAGAGAAGGAGACTCCTCCATATCCCTTGAGGCCACCTCGACATTCCTCAGCCATTAGTGACACAAAATCCAGAGACAAAAGCCTGATAAAGCGCCTCACACTCGCCCTTTGTTCATATCCCAAAGAGTTCTTCTCACGGTCTTTAGATTCGGCCTGCCATACCTATGTCCCCAAACCTACGCCAAGTTTGTGTTTTCAGACTTCTGTCCCAACAGCCATGGCCCACACACCCTCCTGGCTGGGGTCCCTGGAGTGACACCTCAGGACTGTTCATGCCTTCTTCAAGGGTATTCTGCCCATTCCATTGGCTTAAAACGTACAAATTAGGAGAAACCTCCAAAGTGCCTGAGGCTATCCCAATAGTGTCGGCACCCCAGTACAAACAGTGTTGAACTGACACTAGCTGAGGAACTACCTCCACTCAGACCCGTAGACAGATGTCCCCTGTGAAGAAGATTGAACCTGATAGGCCCCTAGGCCTAATCGGATCCATTGCTTTGGTTTCCAGACATCTCCACAGAGGACTGGTTTCCAATACCAGCATGCGGGGGATTCCTGAGGCAACGATCAGAACACATCTCGTCTCCACATGGAAAACTTCCTCGTTGGGGCTGTGTCAAATCCTTAGATTAGGAGAATCGTTCAGGGCTCCAGTGCCACCGCCCCATTCCAAGGTCTCCATGGACACAAACCCATATTATGACCTATCCGCGGGAGAGTCCATTTCAACATATCCCCCTCAGTTGCTCCCCCAGAGCTAGCAGATTGAACTTCTCTTATCCCAAGGAGACAATTGGCATATGAAGAGGGCTGCCTAGGCATCAAATTTTAGAACACTGTTCTGGAGTTGTTCCATATGGGACGTCCTTAAGCAATCCAACATGTCTGAATTGTTCCGCAGAAGGAATTCTAGCAGTTTGGAGCATCTCAAAACTCCCATCAAGGGAAAAACTCCATGGCCTCATGTTGCCCCACTCCCCCTTCCGGAAGGGGCCATCATGGACAGAAACTCCAACCTTCCAACATCTGATCCTCGCCCTGACTTCAGATGCATGGGATCTCAATTCACCTCTGTAGAGTGTGCCTTCAGTGCCCCCACCCCAAACCTATGCCTAGCTTGTGTTCCCAGACTTCAGTCCTCACACTCCGGGCCCACAAGCCTTCAAGTTTGGCAATTCTGGAGCCATTATGCAGCACTCTGCCTGCCCTCCAGAAGAAAAACATTGCCCTCTGGGGCTACCCGGAGACCCCGAATGAGGATCAAAATACACACCACTCGACTGTACCCCAATTACAGAGTCCACCCTGGGCACTAATGCCCTGCCAGACACAGCTTGACCCCGGACCTGAAGACCGACACCCAGACAGCTGGCTGCACACTGAGCACATTGGACCTGCCATGGCCTTTTGTTGTCATCTCTTCCCAACCTCAGTTTTCAGGCTTCAGAACCTATATCTTATCTCCAATCAATGCCCAGGGTTGAACATGATGCAGAAATCAGAACTCCTCCTTCCTCATGGCAAGAAAACTTGTGTTTGTTTGTTGTCCAATGTTCAGTGTAGGAGAAACCAGCCCTTGAGGCTTCGCCCATGGTAGAAGGCAGCGTTAGGAACAAACACGCATTGTGGCTATCAACGTGAGCCCAGTCCTCAAGGAAGGACTCTCAGTGGCTGGACTAATAGCCCCCATATGGGGCTTGCCATGTCCCTAGCCCCCCAATCTTAACTATAGGTTGGGTTGTCCAGTCGCCCCACTCAGGGCTCTGCTCTGGAATTCCTCTTTTGGTGGGACACCTGTGGGGAAAAAAAAAAAGAAGAAGAAACAGAACAGACTCCTCCTATCCAACAGAATTACCCCAAACTCTTGGGATCGGGTTAAATCCCAAGAAAGGGAGACACGTCCATGTCCCATGAGGCCACCTCGACATTCCACCACTATCATTGACACAAAATCCAGAGACAAAAGCCTGACCAAGCACCTCACACTTGCCCTTTGTTCATATCCCAAAGAGATCTCTGGACGGTCTGTAGATCGGGCCTGCCATACCTACGTCCTTCTGTCCCCATGCCCTGAACCACACACCTTCCAGGCTGGGAACCCTGGAGTAACACCACAGGACTGTGCCTGCCCGCTCAAAGGGAATTCTGCACATTCCATTGGCCACAACCATATAAATTAGGAGAAACCTCCAAAGTCCCCAAGTACAGCCCATAGTGTAGGCTGCCCAGGACAAACAGGGGCGATCTGACACCAGCTGAGGAACTACCTCCACTCAGACCCGTAGATAGATGTCCCCAGAGAAGATGATTAAAAAGCACAGGCTCCTAGGGCCTAATCAGATCTATTGCTTTGGTTTCCAGGTATCTCTCTTCAGAGTTCTGGTTTCCAACACCAGAATATGGGGGGTTACTGAAGCATCAATGAGAACAAATCTCGTCTCCCTATGGGAAACTTGCTCATTGGAGTTGTGTCAAAACCTCCGGTTAGGAGAATCCTTCTGGGCCCCGGTGCCACCGCCCCATTCCAGGATCTCCATGGACACAAACCGACATTATGACCCATCATCAGGAGAGTCCATTTCAACACAACCCCATTGGTTACTATGCCCAAGGCAACAGATCAAACGTGTCCTGTCGCTAGGAGACAATTAGAATGTGAGGCGGGCTGCCCAGGCATCCATCCTTAGAACCCTGCTCTGAAGTCGTTCAGTATGGGACGTCCTGGAGACATCCAACAGGTTTCAATTGACCAGCAGAAAATCCTTCTGGTTTGGAGCATCTCACTACTCCCATCATGGGAAAACCCCCATGGCCTCGTAATGACCCCCTTCATGAAGGGGCTATTATGGACAGAAACTCCAACCTGAGCCAATGTCTGATCATCGCCCTGACTTCACATGCAAAAAATCTCGATTCAGTTCTACAGAGTGTGTCTGCCCTGCCCTCACCCCGAAACCTAAGCCTAGCTTTTGTTCACAGACTTCTGTCCTTACACTTCTGGCCCCAAAGCCCTCCAGTTGGCAATTCCGGAGCCACAATGCAGGACTCTGTCTGCCCTCCAGAATAAAATCTTTGTCATATGGGGCTACCAAGAAACCCCAAATGATTATCTTCTGCACGCCATTTGACTGTACTGGAATTATACAGCCTATTTGGGCACTAATGTATCTGGCACAGCCTGAGCACAGAATTCCTGAACGAGACATAGAAAGCTGGCCCCAAACTGAACTCATTGGACCCGTCATGGCCTTAGGTCATCATCTCTTCCCAACCTCGGTTTTCAGGCTTCAGAACCTAGACCTTATCTCCAATCAATGCCCAGAGGTGAACATGATGCAGAAATAAGAACTCTTTCTTCCCCATGGTAAGAAAACTTGTGGTTGGCATGTTGTCCAACGTTCAGTGTAGGAGAAACCTGCATGCTCAGTGAGACCCTGCCCATGATTGAGGGCTGCCTTGGGCACAAAGACGCATTGTGACCCTAAGCGTGAGTCCCCTATTCAAGTAATGCTTCTCAGTGGCTGGAACAAGAGCTCACGTATGGGGCTTGCCATGCCCATAGGCTCCCAAGCCTTACCAGAGGGCAAGTATTCCAGTGGTCTGTACCCAGTGTTCTGCTCAAGAATCGCTCAATTGGGTGGGGGGAAACATGATGCAGAGAACAGGACTCCTTCCTTCGCACAGAATGACCCCAATCTCGGGCGCCTGGATGGCTCAGTGCGTTAAGCCGCTGCCTTAGGCTCAGGTCATGATCTCAGGGTCCTGGGATCGAGTCCCGCATCGGGCTCTCTGCTCAGCAGGGAGCCTGCTTCCTCCTCTCTCTATCTGCCTGCCTCTCTGCCTACTTGTGATCTCTCTCTGTCAAATAAATAAATAAAATCTTAAAAAAAAAAAAAAAGAATGACCCCAATCTCTTGGGAGCTGGGCAAATCACCGGAGAGAGAGACTCTTCCACAGCCCATGATTCTACCCCTACATTAAACGACCATTCTGAATACAACATCCAGAGACATAAGCCTGAACAACCGCCTCCCACTCAACCTCCTTTTAAATCACGAGGAGCTCCCCTCACAGACTGTAGATCAGTCCTGCCATAACCTTGGCCCCAAACCTCATCTGGGTTTGTGTTTCTGGACGTCTGTCCCCACAGCCCTGGTCCTCTCAGCTTCAAGGCTGGGGCCTCTGGAGCCACACCACAGGACTGTCCTGATCTCTCCTAGGAGACTGTGCCCTTTCCATTGCCCACAACCCTACAGAATAGGAGAAACCTCAAGGTCCCCAAGGACATCCCACTACTGTAAGCCGCCCTGGACAAACAGTGGCATCCTGACACAAGCTGAGCAACTGCCTCCACACAGACACGTATACAGATATCCGGAGAGACAGAAGATTGAAATGGACAAGCCCCTAGGCCTTAATCTGAACTCTTGCTTTTGTTTCCCGGTGTCACTCCTCAGAGGCCAGGGTTCGAAGACCACCATATGGGGCTTTCCTGAGTCACCAAAGAGAACACCTCTCATCTCCACATGGGAAGCTTCCTTGTTTAAGCTGTGTCAAACCCTTTGGGTTGGAGAGTCCTGCAGAATCCATGAGCCACCGCCACTTCCCAAGTTCTCCATGGCCATCAACCCACATTATGACCCATCCTCAGGAAAGTCTATTTCAAGTCATCCTTCTGGGTAGCTCGCCCAAGAGCCCACAGATTGAGCCTGCCTTGCCCCGACCTGCCAGTTGGAATGTGAGGTGGCATTTCCAGGTATCCATGCTTAGATCCCTGATCTCGAGTCTTTCCTTATGGGGTATCTTGGAACCATCCAATAGGCCTCAACTGTCCTGCAGAAGGAAACCTTGAGGTTTGGAGCAGCTCACAACTCCTAGCGTAGGAGTTGTGATGCCCCACCCCCTTCAGGAAGGGGCCATCATGGACACAAACTCCAGCCTGAGGCAACGTCTGATACTCGCCCTGACCTCAGATGGGGAGATCTCGATTCAGACTCTACAGAGTGGGTCTGCCGTGCACTTGGCCACAAACATAAGGACAGCTTGTGTTTTCAGACTTCCTTCCTCAGACTCCTGGCAAACAAGCTCTCTAGACTGGGAATTCCGGAACCACAAAGCAGCCCTCTGCCTGCCCACCAGAAGAAAAACTTTGTTCTATGGGGCTGTTCAGAAAGCCCAAATGAGGATCAACCTTCTCGGGCATCGACTGCACACCATTTGGATAGGCTGCCTTGGGCACTAGTGCTCTGTCTGACATAGCCTGAGGCCAGACATCCCCACAGACAAGGGGACAGCTGGCTTCACACCCAGCACAACAGACACGCCATGGCCTTAGGCCGTCATCTCTTCCCAACCCGGGTTTTCAGACATCTGAACCTAGACATTATATCAAATCCCGGTAAAAGTGGGTACCTGAAGCACAAATCAGAACCCCTCCTTCCCCGTGGTTGTAAAGCTTGCTTTTGGCATGGAGTCACACCTTCAGGGTAGGAGAAACCTTCATGTCCCCTGAGGCCAAGCCCAAACTTGAGTGCCACCTTGGGCACAAACTCGCATTGTGACTCTCAGCATGAGCCTCATGTCGAAGTAAGGCCTCTCAGGTCCTGGAACAAGAGCCCAAATATGGGGCTTGCCAAGGCCCTATGCTCCCAAACCTCACCAGAGTTCAAGTTTTCCAGTTGCCTGTATCTGGGGCTCTGCTCTGGAATCCCTCTCTTAGAGAGACACCTGAGCCAGACAACAGGACTACACCCTTCCCACAAAATGACCTCAAACTCTTGGTAGCTGGGCCAAATCCCCAGAGAGGGAGACATGTCCACAGCCCCTGAGGCCACCTCTACATTTCTCGGCTATCCTGGACACAACATCCAGAGACAAAATCCTGAGGGACCACCTTCCACTCGCCCTTCTTTCCATAGCCAAGGAGCTCCCCTCATGGTCTGTAGATCCAGCCCGCCATACCCTCAGTGCCACACCTAACCCGAGTTTCTGTTTACAGACTTCTGTGTTCACAGCACGGACCCACACACTTTCCAGGCTAGGGTCTATGGAGCCACACTGAAGGACTGTGCCCGTCCTATCCAAGAAAACTGTGCCCAATCCAGTGGCCACAACCCTCCAGATTAGGAGATACCTCCAAGGCACCCGAGGCCATGCCAATAGTGTAGGCCGCCCTAGACTAAGAGGGGCACACCGACACCAGCTGAGCAACTATCTTCACGTAGACACTCAGACAGTGTCCCCAGAGACAGAAGATTGAAATGGACAGGCCCCAAGGCCCTAATCTGAACCCTAGCTTTGGTTTCCAGGTGTCTCTCCTCAGAGGACTGGTTTCGAAAACCAGCATCTGGGGCTCTTCTGAGGCATCAAACAGGACCTCTCTCATCTCCACATGGGGAGCTTTCTTATTGGACCTGTATCAAACCCTTCGGTTAGGCGAAATCTGCAAGGTCCCTGAGCCACCAGCACATTCCAAGGTCTCCATGGACACAAACCCACTTTACGACCCATCCTCAGGAGAGTCCATTTCAACTCAGCTCCCTGGGTAACTCTCCCCAGAGTCAGAAGTTCAAACATGTTTTGTTGCTAATAGTCAATGGGAATGTGAGGTATGGTGTACAGGCATCCATACGTTGAACCCTGCTCTCCAGTCCTTCTGTATGGGACATCCTAGAGCCATCCAACAGGACTCGACTCTCCCACAGAGGGAAACCTTGTGGTTTGGAGCAACACACAAACTCAGCGTATGTGCTGGTGTCTATCGTGCTTTGCAGGATTCACCAACCCTGAGAGTTTGGCACAGGTCGATGGGCACGGTTTCCTTCTAGCGACAGGAGATGTTCTGTTGCGTGGTTCAGGGACCACATGTTGTATCCGAAGTTGGTATTCCAGAACAGGACACTGAGGAAAGATGCCTGAAAACCTAACCTAGGGTTCCAATGAGGTCCTAGGGGCATATCAGGCTCAATCTTCTGTCTCAGAGACATTGACTTGGCTTATTGCCTGGATGTATGTGATCAGGTTGTTTCAGACTGCACATTTGCATCCAGCACTGACGACAATATTGGGGTGGGCTCGGGGGCCTTGCAAATTTCTCCTAACCTGAAAGGTTTGGGCAAATTTGACGGGCACAGTTTCCTTGGGGATGGCAGGCACAGTTCTGTGGTGTGGATCCAGAGACCCTACCCTGGAGGGCATGTGAGCCATGGTTTTGTGAGAGAAGTCTGCAAACACAATTGCTGGTTAGGGTTGGTGGCGAGGAGATCACAGGCCCAATGCATAGACCTGGAGTGCAGCTCATCAGAAACTGTAATTAAGGTGACTGGAAGTCTGTAACACAGGCTTTTCTATCTGGATTGTGTGTCCAGGATCGACTCTGAATGCAGGTGTGTTCTCCTGGATCCATGGGAGTCGTTACCTCACTTAGGATCCTGGTGGCTCTCCATAGCTTGGTGGCTTTTCCGGGGAAGGGTAGAGTGCTGTTTTCCATAATAGGGGTGCCCCCAAACAGGGATTCCTGAAACGATCTCTGTTACTGGGTGCCTGGAAAATCCCACCAAGGTTTAGAATTTGGCCCTAAGTGTGTACCAGTCCTGCAATGCAACTGAGAGGGCTTGTTTGAAAGCATGCTCAGATTGAGGGTCACAATGCCTGTTTGTGCACAGGGCAGCCCTCAGGAAGGGCCGTGGTCTCATTGGCCATGTAGTTGTCTCCCACTTTGGGGGTTGGACACCAATCCCAACAGCCAGGTATCCTGCCATGGGGAAGGAGAAGTTCTCTATTGTGTTTCAGGTTCCCCCATTGGCAGGGATTCCAGCAAAGGTCAGGAGACAGGTGCCTGAATACAAAGGATGGGTTGAGTTGACGGACTTTGGACAGGCCTGTCCCACATGCTAGATATGGGACCCGCTCTGGGTGGCTGACACTAGGTCGGATATCAGGCTCTGTCAGACAGAGCACTAGTGGCCAGGACAGCCTATAAATTGGGGTTCTCTCGAGGGCCAAGCAGATTTACCCTCATATGGGGTTTCTTGGCAGTCTCACCAGGCACTTGTTCTTTCTATGGGGGAGGTAGAATGCAGCATTATGACTCCAGAATTCCCTATCTAGTGGGCTTGGGGACCAGTAGGGTGAGGATGGAATTGTAAACACAAGCTATGGCTCAATTGAGTCCCAAGCAAAAGACAGTTGCAATGTGCAGCTGTTTTTTGAGATATCAAGCACCTGAGCAAGGGCGGAAGTCAGATATTTGCTCACACTGGAGTTGTCTCTATGAAGAGTGACAAATGGAGGGGTGGTGTCAAGAGGCTATGGAGTATTTCCCATGTTGAGGCTTTGGAGATGCTCCAAACAGCAAGGTTTCCCTCTACTGGACAGGTGGAGCCTGGTTTGTTTAATCCAGGGTCTTCCATGTGGAAAGATTGGGTAGCAGAGCTCTCCTGCATGGATGCCTGGAAAGCACACCTCCATTGACCATTGCAGCTGAGGAACATGGCAGGTTCGTTCTAGTGGCTCTGGGGCGAAGTACCAAGGCCTTGAGTTGACATGGAATCTCTTAAAGATGGGCCACAATGCTGGTTTGTTACCAGGGAGATCTTAGAATGTTCTGGTGGCTAATGTGCCGTGCAGGATTCTCCTACTTTGAGGTTAGGCACAGGTTGAAGTGCACGTTTTCCTTCTGGGGACAGGAGATATTCTGTTGTGTGGTTTAGGGCGCGCATGTTGTATCATAAGTTGGTATTCCAGGACAGGCCTCTGAGGATAGATACCTGAGAACCTAATCTAAGGTTTCAATAAGGGCCCACGGGCATGACAGGTTCAATCTTCTGACTCAGGACTTAGACTTGGTTGTGCTTGAATGTAGGTGATCAGGGTGTTTCACCTACGGAATTGCATCCAGAGCAGCCGCCAATATTGTGATTGGCTCAGGGTCCTTGCAGGGTTCTCCTAATATGGAAAGTATGGTTAACTACGACAAACACAGTTCCATGGTGATGGCAGGCACAGTCCTGTGTTGTGGCTCCAGAGACATCATCCTGGAGGGCATGTGATCCATTGTTTTGGGAGGGAAGTCTGGAAACACAAATTCGGGATAGGGTTAGGTCTGGCACAGGTGCCTGAATACCAAGGATGTGTAGAGATGACGGACTTGGGCAATTGCTGGTCTTGCATGCTGGATATGGGACCCCTCTCTGGGTGACTGAGAGGAGGCCGGGGCTCAGGCTCTGTCAGAAACAGCACTAGTGGCCAGGGCAGCCTATAAATTGGGGTTCCGTCGAAGGCCAAGCAGATTGATCCTCATGTTGGGTTTTTGGGCAGCATCACCAGGCACTTCTTCTTTCTGTGGGGAAGGTTGAATGCTGCGTTGTGGTTCCAGAATCCCCTATTAAGAGAGCTCGGAGACCACTCGGGTGAGGATGGAATTGTATACACAAGCTTGGTTAAATTCATTGTCAAGAGGAAGGCAGTTCCAAAGTGCAGTGGCTGATTCAAGACATCCAGCACCTGAGTAAGGGTGGATGTCGGATATTTGCTCACACTGGAGTTTTTGTATGATGACCTACAAATGGAGAGGTGTCATCAAGAGGCCTTGGAGGGTTTCCCACGTTGAGGATTGTGAGATGCTCCAAATAGCAATGTTTCCTTCTACGGGACTGGTGGAATCTGGTTGGTTTGCTCCGGTGTCCCCCATGTGGAAAGTTTGGGTAGCAGAGCTCTCCCTCATGGATGCCTGGAAAGCACACCTCCATGGACCATTGCAGCTGAAGAACATGGCAAGTTCATTCTGGTGGCTCTTGGGCGAAGTGCCAAGGCCTTGAGTTGACTTGGAATCTCTTGCCTGGGTCACAGTTTTGGTTTTTTTCCAGGGAGATCTAGGAATGTGATGGTGGCTAAGGGACCATGCAGGATTCTCCTACCCTGAGGGTTTGGCACAGATCGAAGAGCCCCGTTTCCTTCTGGGGATAGGAGATGTTCTGTTGTATTGCTCAGGGATTACACGTTGTATCACAAATTGGTATTCCAGAACAGGCCTCTGAGGACAGATGCCTGAAACCTAATATAGAGTTCCAATGAGGTCCAAAGGGCATGTCAGGTTCAATCTCCTGACTCAGGAGCATTGACTTGGGTGTCTGCCTGGATTAAGGTGATCAGTGTGTCCCAGACTGCGCATTTGCCTCCAGAGCAGCCTCCAATAGTGGGATGGGCTCAAGGGTCTTGCAGATTTCTCTTAATCTGAAGGGTTTGGGTAACTGTGACTGGCACAGTTTTCTTGAGGATGTCATGTCCAGGCCTGTGGTATGGCTCCAAAGACCCCATCCTGGAGCCATGTGAGCCATGGTTTTGGGTGAGCAGTCTGCAAACAGAAACGTGGTTTAGGATTAGTGGCGAGGTGATCGCAGGCGCACTGTGTAGACCTGGAGGGAAGCTCATCAGGAACTGTAATTAGGGTAACCTGACGGCGGTAGCACAGGTTTTTGTATCTGGATTGTGTACCCAGGATGGCATCAGAATGCAGGTGTGGTCTCAAGGTCCATGGGAGATTTTTCCTCTCTAAGGATGTGATCGGCTCCCAGTAGTTTGGTGCCCATTCAGTGAATGGAAGAGTGCTGTTTTCTATCTTAGTGGTTCCCCACCCAGGGATTTCAGAGACTGCCTCTGTGACCGGACACCAAGAAAGTCTACCAAGGGTTATGATTCAGGCCGAGGGGTGTACCACGGCTGCAATGCGGGATCCTGGTGGTGTAACTGAGAGGGCTTGTTTGAATGCACGCTCAAAATGAGGGTTGCAATGTCTGCTTGTGCCCAGGGCGGCCCTCATGAGTGGGCGTGGTCTCATTGGCCATGTAGCTGACTCCCACTCTGAGGTTTGGAAACCCATCACCACAGCCAGATTTCCTGCTATGGGGAAGAAGGAGTTCTCTATTGTGCTTCAGGTTCCCCCATTGGCAGGGATTCCAGAAAAGGTCTGGGGACAGATGCCTGAGTACCAAGGATGGGTAGAAAGGACGGACTTGGGCCATGGCCAAACTAACATGGTGGATATGGACCCCTAACTCTGGGTGGCTGACACGAGGTCGGTGATCAAGCTCTGTCAGACACAGCACTAGTGGAAGGGCAGACTATAAATCGGGGTACCCTCAAGGGCCAAGCAGAAAGATCCTGCAGGTGTGGTTTCAAGGGTCCATGGGAGATTTGTTCTCTCTAAGGATCTCGGCGGCTATCAATAGTTGGCTGGTTTGGGGGGAACAGATGAGTGATGTTTTCCATTTAGGAGTGTCCAAAACAGGGATTCCAGAGACATGCTCTGGGTCTAAGTGCTTGGAAAATTCCAACAAGGGTTAGGATTGGGCCTAGGGTTGTCCCAGGCCTGAAATTCAGGATCCTCGCGGTTCAACTGAGAGGGATTGTTTGAAAGCATGCACATGAGGGTCACAATGCCTCTTTGTGCCCAGGGCGGCCCTCAGGAGTGGGTCTGGTCACATTGGCGATGCACCTGTCTCCATTCTGAGGGTTGGACAA
Source organism: Neogale vison (assembly GCF_020171115.1). Classification (NCBI taxonomy): domain Eukaryota; kingdom Metazoa; phylum Chordata; class Mammalia; order Carnivora; family Mustelidae; genus Neogale; species Neogale vison. The sequence goes on along the minus strand of NC_058092.1, from coordinate 121,734,329 downwards.
CCAACCTAGCAGCCACGTTGACTGCCATGGGGAAGGAGCAGTTCTCTGTTGTGCTTCAGGTCAGGTTCCCCCATTGGCAGGGATTCCAGGAAAGGTCTGAGGACAGATACTTGAGTACCAAGGATGGATAGAGATGACGGCCTGGTCCTTGGCCTGTCTCACATGCTGGATATGGGCCCTACCCTCTGGGTGGCTGACACGAGGTCAGGGCTCAGGCTCTGTCAGACACAGAACTAGGGGCCAGGGCTGCCGATAAATCGGGGTTCCTTCGAGGGCCAAGCAGATTGATCCTCATGTGGAGTTTCTGGGCAGACTCACCAGGCTCTTCTTCTTTCTATGGTGAAGGTTGAATTCTGCATTGTGGCTCCAGAATTCCCTATTACGAGGGCTTGCGGAACTGTAGGATAAGGATGGAATTGTAAACCCGAGCTATGGATAAATTCAGTGACAAGAGAATGGCATTTCCAGTGTGCAGGGGCTGATTCAAATATCTAGCACCTGAGTAAGGGCGGATTTCAGATGTTTGCTCATGCTGGAGTTTGTGTCTATCATGACAAAAAATGGAGGGGTGGCTTCAAGACACCATGGAGGATTTTTCACGCTGGGGCTTGTGAGATGCTCCAAACATCAAAGTTGCTTTCTACCAGACAGGGGGAGTCTGGTTTGTTTGCTCCAGTTTCTCATGTGGAAAATGTGTGTAGCAGAGCACTCCCACATGGAGGCCTGGAAAGCACAACTCCTTTGACCATTGCAGCTGAGGAACATGGCAGGTTCGTTCTGGTGGCTCTGGGGTGAAGTATCAAGGCCTTGAGTTGACATGGAGTCTCATGAAGATGGGCCACAATGCTGGTTTGTTAACAAGGAGATTATAGAATGTGCTGGTTGCTAAGGGGCCGTGCAGGATTCCTCTACCCTGAGGGTTTGACACAGGTCCAAGAGCATGGCTTCCTTCTGGGGCAAGGAGATGTTCTGTTGTGTGGCTCAAGGATCACATGTTGTATCATAAGTTAGTATTCCAGAACAGGCCACTGAGGACAGATACCTGAAAACCTAATCTAGTGTTCCAGTGAAGTCCTCGGGGCATGTCAGGTTCAATGTTCTGACTCAAGACCATTGACTTGGGTGTTTGCCTGGATGGAGGTGATCAGGTTGTTTCAGAATGTGCATTTGAGTCCAGAGCGGCCACTAACATTGGGCTGGGCTCAGGGGCCTTGTAGGTTTCTCCAATCTAGAGGTTTTGGGCAACAGTGACGGGCACAGTTTCCTTGAGTATGGCAGGCACAGTCCTTTCGTATGGCTCCAGATACCACAACCTGGAGGGCATGTGAAACTTGGTTTTGGGAGGGAAGTCTGCAAACCAAACTCAGGTTACGGTTAGTGGCGAGGTGATTGCAGGCCTACTGTGCAGACCTGGAAGGCAGCTCCTCAGGAACTGTAAATCTGATGACTCGAAGGTGGTAGCACAGACTTTTGTATTTGGATTGTGTGTCCAGAAGGCCTCGGAATGCAGGTGTGGTCTCATGTGTCCATGGGAGATTTTCCCACTCTATGTTTCCTGGGGGCTCCCAATAGTTTAGTGGCTTCTCAGGGAAGAGAAGAGTGCTATTTTCCAAATTACGGGTGCCCCAAAGTAGGGATTCCAGAGATGGGCTCTGGGTCTGGGCCACTGGAAAATCCCACCAAGTGTTAGGATTTGGGCCTAGTGGCGTACCAGGTCTGCAATGCAGGATCCTGAAGCTGTATGAGAGCATTTGTTTGAAAGCATGCTCAGGCTGAATGTCACCATGCCTGCTTGTGCCCAGGTGGCACTCATGAGTGGGCGTGGTCTCCTTGGTTATGGAGCTGGCTTCCACTTTGAGGGTTGGAAACACATCCCAACAGCTAGGATTATTGCCATGGCGAAGGAGGAATTCTCTATTGTGCTTCAGGTTGCCCATTGGCATGGATTCCAGCGAATGTCTGGGGACAGATGCCTGAATACCAAGGATGGGTAGAGATGATGGACTTGGGCCATGGCCAGTCTCACATGCTGGATATGGGCCTCGATCACTTGGTGGCTACACCTGGTCACTGGCTAGGCTCTGGCAGACACAGCACTAGTGGCCATGGCAGTCTATAAATCGGGGTTCCCTCGAGCAATGAACAGATTGATCCTCATGTGGAGTTTCTGGGCAGACTCACCAGGCCCTTTTTCTTTCTACGGGGAAGGCAGAATGTTGCATTATGGCTCTAGAATTCCCTCTAAGAGGGCTTGCGGAACAGGAGGGTGAAGATGGAATTGTAAACACAAGCTATGGTTTATTCATAGTCAAGCGGAAGGCAGCTCCATTGTGTATCGCCTTATTCAAGATATCCAGCACCTGAGTAAGGGCGGATATCAGATGTTTTCTCATGCTAGGGTTTGTGTCTATGTTGACTGAAAAGTGGAGGGGTGGTGTAAAGAGGACATGGAGTATTTCCCAAGCTGGGGCTTGTGAGATATTCCAAATAGTAAGGTTTCCTTCTTTCGAACAGGGGCAGTCGGGTTTGTTTGTTCTAGGGTCCTCCATGTGGAAAGTTTGGGAGCAGAGCAGTACTTCATGGATGCCTAGAAAGCACACCTCCATTGGCCATTGCAGCTGAGGAACATGGCAGGTTCATTTTGCAGGCTTTAGGGTGAAGTACCAAGACCATGAGTTGACATGGAGTCTCATGAAGATTGGTCACAATGCTGGTTTATTACCAAGGAGATCTTAGAATGTTCTGGTGGCTAAGGTGCTGTGCAGATTTCATATACCCTGAGGGTTGGACACAGGTCTAAGAGCATGGCTTCCATCTGAGGACAGGAGATTTTCTGTTGTGGGGCTCAGGGATCATATGTTGTATCATAAGTTGGTATTCTAGAAGAAGCCTCTGAGGACAGATGCCTGAAAAGCTAATCTAGGCTTCCAATGAGGTCCTAGGGCCATGTCAATTTCAATCATCTGACTCAGGACCATTGACTTCGGTGTCTTCCTGGATAGAGGTGAACAGGGTGTTTCAGAATGTGCATTTGCATCCAGAGTGGCCTCCATAAATGGGGTGGGCTCAGGAGAATCGCAGGTTTATCCTAATCAGGAGGGTTTGGGCAACTGTGATGGGCCCAGTTTCCTTGGGGATGGCAGGCACAGTCCTGTGGTGTGACTCCAGGGGTCCCATCCTGGAGGGCATGTGAGCCATGGTTTTAGGAGAGAAATCTGCAAACACAAACTCAGGATAGGGTTAGTGGTGAGGTGTTCGCAGGCCCAATGCATAGACCTGGAGGGCAGCACATCAGGAACTGTAAATCAGGGGACTCAAAGACAGTAGCACAGTCTCTTGTATCTGGATTGTGTATCCATGATGCCCTCTGAATGCAGGTGTGGACTCAGGGGTCCATGGGAGATTTTTCCTCTCAAGGATCCTGGGTGCTCCCAATAGTTTTGTGGCTTTCTCAGGGAACAGAAGAGTGCTGTTTTCCATCTTAGGGGTGCCCCAAAACAGGGATTCCAGTGACGGGCTCTGGGAAGGGCACATGGAATATCCCACCAAGGGTTAGTATTTGGGCCTAGGGGCGTACCAGGCATGCAATGCGGGATCCTGGAGGTGCAACTGAGAGTGTTTCTTTGAAAGCATGCTCAAGCTGAGGGTCAGAATGCCTGTTTGTGCCCAGGGTGCCCCTCATGTTTGGGCGTGATCTCCTTAGCCATGCAGCTGACTCCCACTTTGAGGTTTGGACACCCATCTCAACAGCCAGGATTCCTGCCATGGGGAAGGAGGAGTTCTCTATTGTGATTCAGGCTCCCCCATTGGCAGGGATTCCAGCAAAATCTGGGGACAGATGCCTGAATACCAAGGACGGATAGAGGTGACGGACTTGGGACATTGCCGGCCTCACATGCTGGATATGGGCTCAGATCTCTGAGTGGCTGAAACTAGGTCTTGCCTCAGGCTCTATCAGACACAGCACTAGTGCCCAGGGCAGCCTATAAATCAAGGTTCCTTCAAGCACCAAACAGATTGATCCTCATGAGGAGTTTCTGGGCAGATTCACCAGGCCCTATTTCTTTCTATGGGGAAGGAAGAATGTTGCTTTGTGGCTCCAGAATTCCCTCTCAAGAGGGCTTGTGGACCAGGAGACTGAGGATGGAAATATAAACCCAAGCTATGGTTAAATTTAGTGTCAACCGAAAGGCAGTTCCAGTGTGCAACAGTGGAAATGAAAATCCAGCACTGGAGGAAGGGCGGATGTCAGATGTTTGCTCATGCTGGAGATTTTGTCTATGATGACTGACAAATGGAGGGGTTGTGTCAAGAAACAATGGAGGATTTCCCATGCTGGTGCTTCTGAGATGCTCCAAACAGAAGGTTCCCTTCTACTGGACAGGGACAATCTGATCTGTTTGCTCCAGGGTCCCCCAAGTGGAAAGACTGGGTAGCAGAGCACTCTCACATGGATGCCTGAAAAGCACACCTCCACTGACCATTGCAGCGTAGGAACATGGCAGATTCATTCTGGTGGCTCTGGGGCGAATTACCAAGGCCTTGAGTTGACATGGAGTCTCATGAAGATGGGTCACAATACTGGTCTGTTACCAGGGAGGTCATAGAATGTGCTGGTGGTAATGGGCCGTGCAGGATTTATCTACCCTGAAAGTTTGACACAGGTCCAAGAGCACCGTTTCCTTCTGGGACAGGAGATGTTCTGTTGTGTGGCTCTGGGACCACAGGTTGTATGACTGGCACAGACCTGTGCTGTGGTTCCAAAGACCCCATCCTGGAGGGCTTATGAGCCATGGTTTTGGGAGAAAATTCTTCAAACCCAAATTCGGGATAGGGTTAGTGGTGAGGTGATCACAGGTCCATTGCAGAGACCTGTAAGGCAGCTTCTCAGGAACTGTAATTAGGGTGACTGGAAGTCGGTAGCACAGTCTTTTCTATCTGGATTATGTGACCAGGATGGCCTCTGAATGCAGGTGTGGTCTTACAGGTCCGTGGGAGACATTTCCTCTCTAATGATGCTCAGCGTGGGAAATCCTCCATGGACACTTGGCTCCACCCATCCATATGCGGGTCATCATAGACTGAAAATCCAGTGTGAGCAAATATCTGATTTCTGCCCTTACTCAGGTGCTGGATATCTCAAATAAGCCGCAGCACAATGGAACTGCTTACTGCTTCGCACTGAATTTAACCGCAGCTTGTGTTTACAATTCCATCCTCACTCTACTGGTCTCCAAGGCCTCTTGAAAGGGAATTATAGAGCCACAACACAGAATTCTGTCTTCCTCATTGAAAGAAGAAGTGCCTAGTGAGGCTGCTCAGAAACCCCACATAAGGATCAATCTGCTCAGACCTTGAGGTAACACCGATTTAATGGCTGCTCTGGCCACAAGTGCTGTGTCTGACAGAGCTTGAGCCCAGACCTAGTGTCAGCCACCCAGAGAGCAGGACCCATATGTAGCATGTGGGACAGGCCATAGCCCTACTCTGTCATCTCTACGCATCCTTGGTATTCAGGCATCTGTCACCAGACTTGCTGGAATCCCTGCCAATGGTGGGACCTGAAGCACAATAGAGAACTCCTTCTTCCCCAAGGAAGGAAAACGTGGCTGTTGGGATGAGTGTCCAACCCTCGAAGTGGTAGTCAGCTGCATGGCCAATGAGACCACACCCAATCCTGAGGGCCGCCCTGGGCACAAACAGGCATTGTGACCCTACGCCTGAGCAAACTTTCAAAAGACCTCTCAGTTGCACCACCAATATCCCGCTTTGCAGGCTTGGTACGCCCCTACACCCAAATCCTAACCCTTGGTGGGGTTTTCCAGGCGCCCAGACCCAAAGCACGTTTCTGGAATTCCTGTATCGGGGCACACCTAAGATGGAAAACAGCACTCTTCCCTTCCGCAAAAAAGACACCAAAGGATAGCGAACCACCAGGATCCTTAGAGAGGAAATGTCTCCCATGGACCCGTGAGACCACATCTGCATTCCAAGGCCAACCTGGACACACAGTCCAGATAGAAAAACCTTGCTGAGGCTTTCCCGTCACCCTAATTACAGCTCTTGATATGCTGCCATCCAGGTCTACACATTGGGCCTGTGATCATCATGTCACTCAAATCCGAATTTGTGTTTACAGACTTTTCTCCCAGAACCATGGCTCACATGACCTCCAGAATAGGGTCTCTGGATCCACATCACAGGACTATGCCTGTCATCCCCAAGTGTTAGGGTCCATGATCAAAGGAACAAGACTGATACAAAGCGAAGGTCAAGCAAAGATTTATTTTGCGCCAAGCATCAAGAATCACACTGATTGGTCAGGGCTTTCTTTTACGAAAAGTTGACAACGTTGACCCTAGAAAGCCCACTCCCAAAGTGGCTGCTCTGGACGAAGCCTCTTCCCTGATAAAGCTGCTCTCACAGGGCCACTCACTGAGTAGGCCCCTTCCCTGACGAAGCCGCTCCCTGGAATGACACAGCTCCAGTGAGGCTGTGGCTCAGGATGAAAAGGTCTCTTGTGGCTTGGGGTGGTGAGATCATTCGCAGCTAGGTTGCTGGTGTCTAGGCCGTTTCCCACTGCGACGCTGCTGAGGGTCTTGGTGTGTGGGGCAAGGCCGATGGCCTCGGGACTGCTGACAGCTGGACCACTGGTGACTCGGGACCAGTGGCGTCTAGGGGCTGCAGACGTCGGAACCGCTGACAGCTGGACCGCTGGTGTCTCAGGAACACAGGCATCTAGAGCGCTGACAGCTGGACCGCTGGTGTCTCGGGACCGCAGGCATCGGGACCGCTGAGAGCTGGACCGCTGGTGTCTTGGGACCGCAGGCGTCGGGACCGCTAACAGCTGGACCACGGGTGTCTCAGGACCGCCGTCAGCGCAACTGCCAGAGGCTGTAGCTCGGGGCTGAGGCGGCTGAAGGCCACAGGTGGCTGGAGGCTGCAGGCGGCTCGGGACTGTCAGAGGCGGGGCCGCAGGCTGCTGGTGGCTGAAGGCGCTGGAGGCTGCAGGCAGCTTGGGGACGCCACACGCGGGACCACCGGAGGCGGGCCCGCAGGCGGCTGGAGGCTGCAGGCGGCAGCTCGGGGGCGCTGGAGGCAGGACCGCTGGATGTGGGGCCTCAGGCAGGCCAGAGGCTGCAGGCGGCTCGGGGCCTCCGGAGGCAGGACCAGAGGCGGGACCGGAGGCGGGACCGGAGGAAGCCTGAGGCTTCTGGTGGCTCAGGGCGCTGGGGGCGGGACTGCCGGAGGCGGTTATAGCTCTTACAAGAGCTGTTACAGCCTTTATAGCTCTTACAAGAGCTATTACAGCTCTACTATTCACCGCCGACTCCCCTGTTCTCCGTCGACTCTCCTGCTCTCTACTGACTCTCCTGTTCTTCTCCAACTCTCCAGCTCCCCAGCTTCCACATAGCCTGAGACAGCCTTGCAGAGAAACTTTTATGGGGATCGTTGAGACCCGCCCCTACACAGGCAGCCAATTGAATTCCAATTTCCCCAGTTGTTATACATACGCCTCACTGATTGGATGTCTCCACTCAGTCTGCCCCACCCCTATATCCAGGGTCCACAAGCAAGTTCCTCTGGGAGGGGCAGGCCCATAAACAAGAAAATTGTGCCCGTCACAGTGGATTAACCTTCCAGATTAGAAGAAACCTGCAAGGCCCCTGAGCCCACAGAGTATTGTCGGCCATTCTAAACGGAAATGCGCTGTCTGAAACAACCTGATCACTTATATCCAGGCAGACAGCCACGTCAATTGTCCTGAGTCAGATGATTGAAATTGACATGCCCCTAGGACCTCATTGGAACCCTAGATTAGGTTTTTGCATCTGTCCTCAGAGGCCTGTTTTGGAATACCAACTTATAATACAACAGGTGGTCCCTGAGCCACACAACAGAACATCTCCTGTCCCTAGAAGGAAAGCGTGCACTTCGACCTTTGCCAAACTCTCAGGGTAGAAGAATCCTGCATGGCACCTTAGACACCAGCACATTCTAAGATCTCCCTGGTAACAAACCACATTGTGGCCCATCTGCAAGAGATTCCATGTCAACTCAAGGTCTTGCTACTTCGCCCGAGAGCCACCAAAACGAACCTGCCATATTCCTGCCCTGCTATGGTCAATAGAGGTGTGCTTTCCAAGCATCCTTGCGGGAGAGCTTTGCTACCCAAACTTTCCACATGGGGGACCCTGGAGCAAACAAACCAGACTCCACAAGTCCAGTAGAAGGAAACCTTGCTGTTTGGAGCATCTCACAAGCCTCGGCTTGGGAAGTCATCCATGGCCTCTTGATGACACCCTCCATTTGTCGTGCATCATAGACACATAATCCATTGTGAGCAAACATCTGATTCTGCCTTACTCATGTGCTGGATATCTCGAATAAGCTGCTGCACATTAGAACTGCCTACTGCTTGGCCCTGAATTGAACTGTTGCTTGTGTTTACAATTCAATCCTTACCCTACTGGACCACAAGCCCTTTTGATAGGGAATTCTGGAGCCACAAAGAAGCATTCTGACTTCTCCATAGAAGGCAGAAGTGCCTGGTGAGTCTGCCCAGAAAACCCACATGAGGATCAATCTGCTCGGTTCCCAAGGGAATCCCAATTAATAGGCTGCCCTGACCACTAGTGCTGTGTCTGACAGACCCTGAGCCCAGACCAATGTCAAACACACTGAGGGCGGTGCCATATCCTAGTACGTCATCTCTACCCATCCTCGGTCATCAGGCACCTGTCCCCTGATTTTTGCTGGAATCCCTGCCAATGGGGAAACCTGAAGCACAATAGAGAACTCCTCCTTCCCCGTGGCAGGAAATCTGGCTGTTGGGATGGGTGTCCAACCCTCAAAGTGGGAGCCAGCTACATAGCCAATGAGACCATGCCCAATCCTGAGGGCCTCCCTGGGCACAAACTGGCATTGTGACACTCAGCCTGAGCATGTGTTCAAACAAGCTCTCTCAGTTGCACCACAAGATCCCTCATTGCAGGCCTGGTATGCATCTAGGACCAAATCCTAACACTTGGTGGGATGTTCCAGGCACGAAGACCCATAGCCTGTCTCTGGAATCCCAGTATCAGGGCACCCCTAAGATGGAAAACTGCACTCTTCCCTCACCGAATAAGCCACCAAACTATGGAGAGCCACAAGGATACTTAGAGAGAAAATGTCTAACATGGCCCCATGAGACCACACCTGCATTCCAAGGCCATCCTGGATAAACAATGCAGATAGAAAAGCTAGTGCTACGGCCTTCCCATCACCCTAATTATAGTACCTGATGAGCTGCCCTCCAGGTCTATGCATTGGGTCTGTGAGCTCCACACCACTAACCCTAACCCGAATTTGTGTTTGCAGGTTTCTCTCCAAAACCATAGCTCAAATTGCCCTCCAAGATGGGGTCTCAGGATCCACACCACAGGACTGTGCTGCTATCCCCAAGGAAAATGGGCCCCTCACAGTTTCCCTAACCTTCCAGATTAGAAGAAATCTGCAAAGCCCCTGTGTCAACCCCAATATTGTAGGCCGCTCTGGATGCAAATGCCCAGTCTGAAACACCCTGATCACCTCCATCCAGGCAGACACCAAATCAATGGTCCTGAGTCAGAAGATTGAACCTGACATGCCCCTAGGACTTCAATAAACTTAGATTAGGTTTTCAGAAATCTGTCCTCAGGGGCATGTTCTGGAATACCAACTTATGACTCAACACGTGTCCCTGAGCCACACAACAGAATATCTCCTGGCTCCAGAAGGAAACCATGCTTTTAGAACTTTGCCAAACCCTCAGGGTAGGAGAATCCTGCTTGGCACCTTTGCAACCAACACATTCTAAGATCGCCCTGGTAACAAAGCAGCATTGTGGCCCATCTTCAAGAGTTTCCATGTCGGGAGAAGTAGCAGGCTGAGACTACTTCAGGTAGCAGGAGATCAGCTAGAGAGCTTATCTAAAGATTGCAAACACCTGCAAATCCATCGGCAGATCGAAGAGAAGAACAGCAATTCTAGAAACAGAAAAACAACCACTTTCTGAAAGGTAGGACTGGCGGAGAAGTGAATCAAGAGCGACGGGAAGATAGACCCGAGGGGAGGGGCCGGCTCCAGGCAAGCGGCGGAGAAACAGAGCACAAAATCAGGACTTTTAAAAGTCTGTTCCGCTGAGGGACATCGCTCCGGGGGCTAAACCGGGGCGAAGCCCACGCGGGGTCGGTGTGACCTCAGGCCCGCAGGGTCACAGAAGGATCGGGGGTGTCTGAGTGTTGCAGAGCTTCCAGGTATTGGAGCGAGAAAGCTGGTGGCAGAGACAGAGCCGACAGTAAGCTTGCAGCTCGGTGTTGCCTTGAACCGGTCGCAGGCTCGGTGAGCTCGGAGCGCGGCCGGAGGTTAGGCAGACCCAAGTTACTAGGAGCTATTTGCTGAGGGCGCACTGGGGAGCGGGACCCCGGGCTCTCGGCTCTTCCGGGCCAGAGACCAGGAGGCCGCCATTTGTATTCCCGTCCTCCGGAACTCTACGGAAAGCGCTCAGGGAACAAAAGCTCCTGAAAGCAAAGCCTAGCACATAACTCAGCCCGGCCCCTGGTAAGGGCGGTGTAATTCCGCCTGGGGCAAAGACACTTGAGAATCACTACAACAGGCCCCTCCCCCAGAAGACCAACAAGAAATCCAGGCAAGACCAAGTTCACCTACCAAGGAGTGCAGTTTCAATACCAAGGAGAGCAGCAGAATTCCAGAGGAGGAGAAAAAAACCACGGAACTCATGGCTTTCTCCCTGTGATTTTTTAGTCTTGCAGTTGATTTAATTTTTTCTTTTTCATTTTTTTCTCTTCTTCTGCTAAATTTTTTTTAACTTTAACCCTTTTCTTTTTTAACGTTTTTTAACTAGTTTATCTAATATATATATATATATATATATATATATATATATATTTCTTTTTTATACTTTTCTTTATTCGTTTTCTTTTCCTTAATTCTTTTTTTTCTTTCTTTATTTTTGAACCTCTTTTTATCCCGAAATCAGAAGAGATCCCAATCTCTTCAATCTTTTTTTTTTAATTCTTTTTTAAATTCTTGATTGAATTTTTAATTCAATCTCTTTTTTTAATACTTTTTTTTCTTTTGTCTTTCTTTCATTTTGAACCTCTTTTTATCCCCAAATCAGAAGAGATCCCAATCAGAAGAGATTGGGAGATCCCAATCAAAGAGTTCCCAATCAGAGGAGATCCCTCACCCAATCGTGAGGGAGGAGAAATCCCCCCTCATGATTTGGGATCTCTTCTGATTTGGTTAAAGCACATTTTCCTGGGATTGTTGAAACCCTTTTAGTATTTTACTTGCTCCTTCATATACTCTTAGCTGGACAAAATGACAAGGCGGAAAATTTCACAACAAAAAAAAAGAAAAAGAGGCAGTACCAAAGGCTAGGGACCTAATCAATACAGACATTGGTAATATGTCAGATCTAGAGTTCAAAATGACAATTCTCAAGGTTCTAGCCGGCGTTGAAAAAGGAATGGAAGATAATAGAGAAACCCTCTCCAGAGATATAAAGCCCTTTCTGGAGAAATAAAAGAACTAAAATCTAACCAAGTTGAAATAAAAAAAGCTATTAATGAGGTTCAATCAAAAATGGAGGCTCTCACTGCTAGGATAAATGAGGCAGAAGAAATAATTAGCGATATAGAAGACCAAATGACAGAGAATAAGGAAGCTGAGCAAAAGAGGGACAAACAGCTACTGGACCATGAGGGGAGAATATGAGAGATAAGTGACACCATAAGACGAAACAACATTAGAATAATTGGGATTCCAGAAGAAGAAGAAAGAGAGAGGGGAGCAGAAGGTATACTGGAGAGAATTATTGGGGAGAATTTCCCCAATATGGCAAAGGGAACGAGCATTAAAATTCAGGAGGTTCAGAGAATGCCCCTCAAAATCAAAAAGAATAGGCCCACACCCGTCACCTAATAGTAAAATTTACAAGCCTTAGTGACAAAGAGAAAATCCTGAAAGCAGCCCGAGAAAAGAAGTCTGTAACATACAATGGTAAAAGTATTATATTGGCAGCTGACTTATCCACAGAGACCTGGCAGGCCAGAAAGAGCTGGCATGATATTTTCAGAGCACTAAATGAGAAAAACATGCAGCCAAGAACACTATATCCAGCTAGGTTATCATTGAAAAAAGATGGAGAGATTAAAAGCTTCCAGGACAAACAAAAACTAAAAGAATTTGCAAACACCAAACCAGCTCTACAGGAAATACTGAAAGGGGTCCTCTAAGCAAAGAGAGAGCCTACAAGTGGTATATCAGAAAGGCACAGAGACAATATACAGTAACAGTCACCTTACAGGCAATGCAATGGCATTAAAATCATATCTCTCAATAGTTACCCTGTATGTTAATGGCCTAAATGCCCCAATCAAAAGACACAGGGTATCAGAATGGATAAAAAACAAAACCCATCTATATGTTGCCTCCAAGAAACTATTTTAAGCCCGAAGACACCTCCAGATTTAAAGTGAGGGGGTGGAAAAGAATTTACAATGCTAATGGACATCAGAAAAAAGCAAGAGTGGCAATCCTTATATCATATCAATTAGACTTTAAGCCAAAGACTATAATAAGAGATGAGGAAGGACACTATATCATACTCAAAGGGTCTGTCCAACAAAGAAGATCTAACAATTTTAAATATCTATGCCCCAACGTGGGAGCAGCCAACTATATAAACCAATTAATAACAAAATCAAAGAAACACATCAACAATAATACAATAATAGTAGGGGACTTTAACACTCCCCTCACTGAAATGGACAGATCATCCAAGCAAAAGATCAACAGGGAAATAAAGGCCTTAAATGATACACTGGATGAGATGGACATCACAGATATATTCAAAACATTTCATCCCAAAGCAACAGAATACACATTCTTCTCTAGTGCACATGGAACATTCTCCAGAATAAATCACATCCTCGGTCCTAAATCAGGACTCATCCGATATCAAAAGATTGGGATCATTCCCTGGATAATTTCAGACCACAATGCTCTGAAGCTAGAACTCAACCATAAGAGGAAGTTTGGAAAGAACCCAAAAACATGGAGTCTGAACAGCATCCTTCTAAAGAATAATGGGTCAACCGGGAAATTAAAGAAGAACTGAAAAAAAACCATGGAAACAAATGATAATGAAAATACAATGGTTCAAAATCTGTGGGACACAACAAAGGCGGTCCTGAGAGGAAAATATATAGCGGTACAAGCTTTTCTCAAGAAACAAGAAAGGTCTCAGGTACACAACCTAACCCTACACCTAAAGGAGCTGGAGAAAGAACAAGAAAGAAACCCTAAGCCCAGCAGGAGAAGAGAAATCATAAAGATCAGAGCAGAAATCAATGAAATAGAAACCAAAAAAACAATAGAACAAATCAACGAAACTAGGAGCTGGTTCTTTGAAAGAATTAATAAAATTGATAAACCCCTGGCCAGACTTATCAAAAAGAAAAGAGAAAGGACCCAAATAAATAAAATCATGAATGAATGAGGAGAGATCTCAACTAACACCAAAGAAATACAAACTATTTTAAGAACATACTATGAGCAACACTACGCCAAAAAATTTGACCATCTGGAAGAAATGGATGTATTCCTAGAAACATATAAACTACCAAAGTTGAACCAGGAAGAAATAGAAAGCCTGAACAGACCCATAACCAGTAAGGAGATTGAAACAGTCATTAAAAATCTCCAAACAAACAAAAGACCAGGGCCAGACGGCTTTCCGGGGGAATTCTACCAAACATTTAAAGAAGAACTAATTCATATTCTCCTGAAACTGTTCCAAAAAATAGAAATGGAAGGAAAACTTCCAAACTCATTTTATGAGGCCAGCATCACCTTGATCCCAAAACCAGACAAGGATCCCATTAAAAAAGAGAGCTACAGACCAATATCCTTGATGAACACAGATGCAAAAATTCTCACCAAAATACTAGCCAGTAGGATTCAACAGTACATTAAAAGGATTATTCACCACGACCAAGTGGGATTTATCCCAGGGCTGCAAGCTTGGTTCAACATCCGCAAATCAGTCAATGTGATACAACACATCAATAAAAGAAAAAAACAAGAACCATATGATACTCTCAATAGATGCTGAAAAAGCATTTGACAAAGTACAGCATCTCTTCCTCATCAAAACCCTTCAAAGTGTAGGGATAGAGGGCACATACCTCAATATCATCAAAGCCATCTATGAAAAACCCACTGCAAATATCATTCTCAATGGAGAAAAACTAAAAGCGTTTCAACTAAGGTCAGGAACACGGCAGGGATGTCCATTATCACCACTGCTATTCAATATAGTACTAGAAGTTCTAGCCTCAGCAATCAGACAACAAAGGGAAATTAAAGGCATCCAAATCGGCAAAGAAGAAGTCAAATTATCACTCTTCACAGATGATATGATACTCTATGTGGAAAACCCAAAAGACTCCACTCCAAAACTGCTAGAACTTATACAGGAATTCAGTAAAGTGTCAGGATATAAAATCAATGCACAGAAATCAGTTGCATTTCTCTACACCAACAACAAGACAGAAGAATGAGAAATTAAGGAGTCAATCCCATTTACAATTGCACCCCAAACCATAAGATACCTAGGAATAAACCTAACCAAAGAGGCTAAGAATCTATACTCAGAAAACTATAAAGTACTCATGAAAGAAATTGAGGAAGACACAAAGAAATGGAAAAATGTTCCATGCCCCTGGATTGGAAGAATAAATATTGTGAAAATGTCTATGCTACCTAAAGCAATCTACACATTTAATGCAATTCCTATCAAAGTACCATCCATCTTTTTCAAAGAAATGGAACAAATAATTTTAAAATTTATATGGAACCAGAAAAGACCTCGAATAACCAAAGGGATATTGAAAAAGAAAGCCAAAGTTGGTGGCATCACAATTCTGGACTTCAAGCTCTATTACAAAGCTGTCATCATCAAGACAGCATGGTACTGGCACAAAAACAGACACATAGACCAATGGAACAGAATAGAGAGCCCAGAAATAGACCCTCAACTCTATGGTCAACTAATCTTTGACAAAACAGGAAAGAATGTCGAATGGAAAAAAGACAGCCTCTTCAATAAACGGTGTTGGGAAAATTGGACAGCCACGTGCAGAAAAATGAAATTCGACCATTTCCTCACACCACACACAAAAATAGACTCAAAATGGATGAAGGACCTCAATGTGAGAAAGGAATCCATCAAAATCCTTGAGGAGAACACAGGCAGCAACCTCTTCGACCTCAGCCGCAGCAACATCTTCCTAGGAACATCGCCAAAGGCATGGGAAGCAAAGGCAAAAATGAACTATTGGGATTTCATCAAGATCAAAAGCTTTTGCACAGCAAAGGAAACAGTTAACAAAAGCAAAAGACAACTGAAAGAATGGGAGAAGATATTTGCAAATGACATATCAGATAAAGGACTAGTGTCCAAAATCTATAAAGAACTTAGCAAACTCAACACCCAAAGAACAAATAATCCAATCAAGAAATGGGCAGAGGACATGAATAGACGTTTCTGCAAAGAAGACATCCAGATGGCCAACAGACACATGAAAAAGTGCTCCATATCACTCGGCATCAGGGAAATACAAATCAAAACCACAATGAGATATCACCTCACACCAGTCAGAATGGCTAAAATCAACAAGTCAGGAAATGACAGATGCTGGCGAGGATGCGGAGAAAGGGGAACCCTCCTACACTGTTGGTGGGAATGCAAGCTGGTGCAACCACTCTGGAAAACAGCATGGAGGTTCCTCAAAATGTTGAAAATAGAACTGCCCTATGACCCAGCAATTGCACTACTGGGAATTTACCCTAAAGATACAAACGTAGTGATCCAAAGGGGCACGTGCACCCGAATGTTTATAGCAGCAATGTCCACAATAGCCAAACTATGGAAAGAACCTAGATGTCCATCAACAGATGAATGGATCAAGAAGATGTGGTATATATACACAATGGAATACTATGCAGCTATCATAAGAAATGAAATCTTGCCATTTGCAACAACATGGATGGAACTAGAGCGTATCATGCTTAGCGAAATAAGTCAAGTGGAGAAAGACAACTATCATATGATCTCCCTGATATGAGGAAGTGGTGACGCAACATGGGGGCTTAAGTGGGTAGGAGAAGAATCCATGAAACAAGATGGGATAGGGAGGGAGACAAACCATAAGTGACTCTTAATCTCATGAAACAAACTGTGGGTTGCTGGGGGGAGGGGGTTTGGGAGAACGGGGGCAGGGTTATGGACATTGGGGAGGGTATGTGATTTTGGGTAAATTGGAAGGGTAGGTGAACCATGAGAGACTATGGACTCTGAAAAACAATCTGAGGGGTTCGAAGTGGCGGGGGGGGTGGGAGGTTGGGGTGCCAGGTGGTGGGTATTATAGAGGGCACAGCTTGCATGGAGCACTGGGTGTGGTGAAAAAATAATGAATATTTTTTTCTGAAAATAAATAATTTGGAAAAAAAAAGAGTTTCCATGTCAACTCAAGCCCTTGGGACTTCGCCCCAAGACCACCAGAATGATCCTGCCATTTTCCTCATCTGCAATGGTCAATGGAGGTGTGCTTTTTAGGCATCCATGTAGGAGAGCTCTGCTACCCAAACTTTCCACATGGGGGACCCTGGAGCAAATAAACCAGACTCCAACTGTCAAGTAGAATTAAACCTTGCTGCTTGGAGCATCTCACAAGCCTCAGCTTGGGAAATCCTCCATGACCTCTTGACGCCACCCCTCCATTTGTTGGTCATCATAGACACAAACATAGACACTCGGGATTCTGCCTTAGTCAGCTGCTGGATATCTCGAATAAGTCTCTGCACATTGGAACTGCCTTCTTGGCACTGAAGTGAACTGTAGCTCGTGTTTACAATTCCATCCTCACCAAACTGGTTCCCAAGCCCTCTTGATAAGGAATTCTGGAACCACAACGCAGCATTCTGCCTTCCTCTTAGAAATAAGAAGTGCCTGGTGAGTCTGCCCAGAAATGCGACATGAGGATCAATCTGCTCGGCTCTTGAGGGAACCCCGATTATAGGCTGCCCTGACCACTAGTGACAGACCCTGAGACCTGACCTAGTTTCAGCCACCCAGAGAGTGGGACCCATATCTAGCATGTGGGACCAGTCAGGGCCCAAGTCTGCCATCTCTACCCATCCTTGTTATTCAGGCACCAGTCCCCAGACCTTTCCTGGAATTCCTGCCAATGGGGGAATATGAAGAACAATAGAGAACTCCGCCTACCACAGGGCAAGAAACCTGGCTGTTGGGATGGACGTCCAACCCTCAAAGTGGGAGCCAGCTGCTTGGCCAATAAGACCACGCCCACTCCTGAGGACCGCCCTGGGCACAAACAGGCATTGTGACTCTCAGCCTGAGCAGGCTTTCAAAATCCCTCTCAGTTGGACCACCAGGATCTCGCATTGCAGGTCTGGTACGCCCCTAAGCCCAAATCCTAACACTGGAAGGATTTTCCAAGTGCACAGACCCAGAGCCCGTCTCTGGAATCCCTGTTTTGGGTCACCCCTAAGATGGAAAACAGCACCCTTCCCTCACCAAAAATGCTACAAAACTATGGAGAGCCACCAGGATCCTTAGAGGGGAAATGTCTCCCATGGACACAAGAAACCACACCTGAATTTCGAGGCCATCCTGGACACACAATCAAGATAGAAAAGCCTGTGCTACCGACTTTTAGTCACCCTAATTACAGTTTCTGATGAGCTTCTCTCCAGGTCTATGCATTGGGCCTTGATCAACAGGCCACTAAGCCTAATCTCAATTTGTGTTTACAGACTTCTTTCCCAAAACCATGACTCACATGCCCCCCATGATAGGTTCTCTGGAGCCACACCACAGGACTGTGCCTGCCATCCCCAAGGAAACTGTGCCCGTCACAGTTGCCCAAACCTTCCAGATTAGGAGAAACCTGCAAGGCCCCTGACCCACCCTAATATTGTCGGCAGCTCTGGATGCAAATACCCAGTCTGAAACACCCTGATGACCTACATCCATGCAGTCAGCCAAATCAATGGTACTGAGTCAGAAGATTGAATATGACATTCCCCTAGGACGAAATTGGAATCCTAGATTAGGTTTTCAGTATCTGTCCTCAGAGGCCTGTTCTGGAATACCAACATATGAAACAACATGTGGTCCCTGAGCCACACAACAGAACATCTCTTGCTACCAGAAGGAAACTGTGCTCTTTGACCTTTGCCAAACCCTCAGGGTAGGAGATTCCTGCAGGGCACCTTCAACACCAGCACATTCTAAGATCTCTCTGGCTACACACCAGCATTGGGGCCCATCTGCAAGAGATTCCATGTCAACTCAACGCTTTTGTACTTCCCCCCAAAGCCATCAGAATGATTCTGCCATGGTCCTGTACTGCAATGGTCAATGGAGGTGTGCTTTCCAGGCATCCATCCAGGTGAGCTCTGTGACCCAAACTTTCCAGATGGAGACCCTGGAGCAAACAAACCACACTCCACCTGTCCAAAAGAAGGAAATCTTGCTGTTTGGAGCATCTAACAAGCCTCTGCATGGGATATCCTACGTGGTCTATTGACGCCACCACTCCATGAGTGGGTCATCATAGACACAAACTCCAGTGTGAGAAATATCTGACATCAGACCTAACTCAGTTGTTGAATATATCAAAGCCTGTACCACCGCCTTCCAGTCACCCTAATTACAGTTCCTGATGAGTTGCCCTCCAGTTATAGGCATTGGGCTTGTGATCACCTAGCCACTAACCCTAACCCATACTTGTGTTTGCAGACTTCTCTAACAATACCATGGCTCACATGTCCTCCAGGATGAAGTCTCTGGATCCACACCACAGGACTGTGCCTGCCATCCCCAAAGGTTCTGTGCCCATCACAGTTGCCCAAACATTTCAGATTAGGAGAAGCCTGAGGACCCTGAGACCACCCCAATATTTGCGGCAGATCTGTATGCATGTGCGCAGTCTGAAACAACCTGATCACCTACGTCCAGGCAGACACCCAAGTCAATGGTTCAGACTCAGAAGACTGAACCATACATGCCCCTAGGACCACATATGAAACCTAGATTAGGTTTTCAGGCATCTGTCCTCAGAGGCCTCTTCGGGAATACAAACTTATGATACAACATGTGGTCCCTGAGCCACACAACAGAACAACTCCTGTCCCCTGAAGGAAACTGTGTGCTTCGACCTTTGCCAAACCTTCATGTTTGGAGAATCCTGCATGGAACCTTAGCCACCAACACATTCTAAGATCCCCCTGGTAACAAACCAGCATTGTGACCCATCTGCAATACATTTCAAGTCAACTCAAGGCCTTGGACCTTCGCCCCAGAACCACCAGAAGGAACCTGCCATGTTCCTCAGCTGCAATGGTCAATGGAGGTGTGCTTTCCAGGCATCCATGCAGGAGAGCTCTGCTACCAAAACTTTCCGCATGGTGGACACTGGAGTAAACAAACCAGGCTCCACCTGTTCTGTAGAAGGAAACCTTGCTGTTTGGAGCATCTCATAGACTCAGCGTGGAAAATCCTCCATGGACTCTTGACGCCACCCCTCCATTTGACGGTCATCATACACAAAAACTCCAGTGTGAGAAATATCTGACATCAGCCCTACTCAGTTGTTGAATATCTCAAATAAGCCGTTGCACATTGGAACTGCCATCTGCTTGGCACTGAATTGAACCGTAGTTTGTGTTTACAATTTCATCCTCATTCTACTGGTCCTCAAGTCCTGTTGAAAGGGAATTCTGGAGCCACAACCCACCATTCTGACTTCACCATAGTAAAATGTAGTGCCTGCTGATTCTGCCCAGGTACCCCACTTGAGTATCAATCTACTCGGCCCTCGAGGGTACCTAAATTTATAGGCTTCCCTGGGCACAGGAGCTGTGTCTGGGAGAGCCTGAGCCCTACCCTAGTGTCAGCCACGAAGAGAGTGGGCCCCTACCCAGCATATAAGACCAGCCATGACCCAAGTCCGTCAGATCTACCCATGCTTGTTATTCAGGCATCTGTCCACAGACCTTTGCTGGAATTCTTGCCAATAGGGGAACCTAAAGGAGAATAGAGAATTCCTCCTTCACCATGAGAGGAATCCTGGCAGTTGGGATAGTTGTCCAATCCTCAAAGTGGGAGAAAACTGCATAGCCAATGAGACCACGCCCACTCCTGAGGGCAGCCCTGGGCCAAAACAGGCATTGTGACCCTCAGCCTGAGCATGCTTTCAAACAAGCCCTCTCAGTTGCACCAAAAGGATCCCACATTGCAGGCCTCATACGCTCCTAGGCCCAAATCCTAACCCTTGGTGGGATTTTCCAGGCGCCCAGACCCAGAACCCCTCTCTAGACTCCCTATTTTGGGGAACCCCTAAGTTGGAAATCCTCACGCTTCCCTTCCCTGAAAAAGCCACCAAACTATGGGGAGCCACCAGGATCCTTAGACAGGATAAATCTCCCATGGATCCATGAGAACATAGCTGCATTCCGAGGCCATCTGGGACACACAATCCAGATAAAAAAGGCTGTGCTACTGCCTTCCAATCACCCTAATTACAGTTCATGACGAGCTGCCCTCCAGCACTTTGCTTTGGTCCTGCAATCACTTACCCGAATTTGTATTTGTAGACTTCTCTTCTAAAACCATGGCTCACATGCCCTCCATGATGGGGACTCTGGAGCAACACCACAGGACTGTGCCTGTCATCCCCAAGGAAACTGTGCCTGTCACAGTTGCCCAAACCTTCCAGATTAGGCGACACCTGCAAGGCCCATGAGGCCACACCCATATTGGCATCCATTCAGGATGCAAATGTGCAGTGTGAAACACTCTGATCACCTACATCCAGTCAGACAGCCAAGTAAATGGTCCTGAGTCAGAAGATTGAACCTGGCATGCCCCTAGTACCCCATTGGAACACTAGATTAGGTTTTCAGGTATCTATCCTCAGGGGCCTGTTCTGGAATACCAACTTTTGTTACAACAGGTGGTCCCTGAGCCATACAACAGAACATCTCTTGTCCCAAGAAGGAAACCATGCTCTTCGACCTGTGGCAAACCCTCAATGTAGGAGAATCCTGCCGGACTCCTTAGCCACCAGCACATTCTAAGATCTCCCTGGTAACAATCCAGCATTGTAACCCATATGCAAGAGAGTTCACGTGAACTCAAAGTCTTGGTCCTTCACCCCAGAGCCACTAGAACGAACATGCCTTTGTCCTCAGCTGCAATGTCATTGGAGGTGAGCTTTCCAGGCATCCATGCTGGTGAGTTCTGCTACTCAACTTTCCACATGGGGGACCCAGAGCACAAAAAAAAAAAAAAAAAATACCAGGCTCAACCTCTCTAGTAGAAGAAAACCATTGTGAGATGCTTTTTGGAGCATCTCACTATCCTCTGCATGGGAAATCCTCCATGGACCCTTGACGCCACCCCTCCATTAGTAGGTCATCATAGAAACAAACTCCACTGTGAGCAAACATCTGACATCCCCCCTTACTCAGGTGCTGGATATCTCGAAGTAGTCACTGCACACTGGAAATGCTTTCCGCTTGGCAGTAAATTGAACCGTAGCTTGTGTTTACAATTCCATCCTCACCCTACTGGTGCTCAAGCCCTCTTGATGAGGAATTCTGGAGCAACAACGCAGCATTGTGCCTTCCCCATCGAATGAAGAAGTGCCTGGTGAGTCTGCCAAGAAACCCCACATGAGAATCAATTTTCAGCCCCCAAGTGAACCCCGATTTATAGGCTGCCCTGACCACTAGTGCTGTGTCTGACACAGACTGAGCCCCCAACCTAGTGTCAGCCACCCAGAGAGCGGGTTCCATATGCAGCATGTGAGACCGGCCATGTCCTAAGTCCATCATCTCTACCCATCCTTGTTATTCAGCACCTGTCCATAGCACAATAGAGAACCTGAACCGGAAGCACAATAGAGAACTCCTCCTTTTCCATGGCAGGAAACCTGGGTGTTGGGATGGGTGTCCAACCCTCAAAGTCGGAGCTAGCTGAATGTCCAATGAGACCACGCCCACGACTGAGGACCCATCCTGGGCACAAACAAACATTATGACCCTCAGCCTTAGCATGCTTTCCAACATTCCCTCTCAGTTGAATGACCAGGATCCTGCACTGAAAGCCTGCTATGCCCTATGACCAAATTCTAACCCATGGTGTGATTTCCAAGGCATTCAGACCTAGAGCCCATCTCTGGAATCCCTGTTTGGGGCACCCCTCACATGGAATAAAGCATTCTTCCCTTCCCCAAAAAAGCCACCAAACTATGGGGAACCACCAGGATCCTCAGAGAGGAAAAATCTCCCATGGACCCAGGCAACCATACCTGCATTCTGATGCCATCCTGAACAATCCAGGTAGAAAATTTGTACTACAGCTTCGAGTCACCCTAATTTCAGGTCCTGATGAGCTGCCATCCATGTGTAGGCATTGGGCTTGTTATCACCTAGCCACAACCCCTAACCCGAACTTGTGTTTGCAGACTTCTCTAACAATACCATGGCTCACATGTCCTCCAGGATGGGGTCTCCAGACCACAGGACCGTGCCTGCCATCCCCAAGGAAACTGTGCCCGTCACAGTTGCCCAAATATTCCAAATTAGGAGAAATCTGAAGTCCCTGAGACCGTCCCAATATTGGCGGCCGCTCTGGATGCAAATGCCCAGTCTGAAACAACCTGATCGCCTTCATCCAGGCAGACAGCCAAATCAATGGTTCGAAGTCAGAAGATTGAACCATGCATGGCCCTAGGACCACATTAGAACCCTAGCTTAGGATTTCAGGCATCTGTCCTCAAAGTCCTGTTCTGGAATACCAACTTCTAATACAACATGTGGTTCCTGAGCCACACAAGAAAACATCTCCTGTCTCCAAAAGGAAACCGTGGTCTTCGACCTGTGCCAAACCCTCAGGATAGGAGAATCCTGCATGGCACCTTAGCCACCAGCACATTCTAAGATTTCCCTGGTAAAAATCCTGCATTTTGGCCCATCTGCAAGAGATTCCATGTCAACTCAAGGTCTTGGTACTTCGCCACAGAGCCACCAGAACTAATCTGTCATGTTTCTCATCTGAAATTGTCAATGGAGCTGTGCTTTCCAGGCATCCATGCGGGAGAGCTCTGCTACACAAATTTTCCATGGGGGGACACTGGACTTAATAAACCAGGCTCCATCTGTCCAGTACAAGAAACCTTGCTGTTTGGAGCATCTCACAACCCTCAGCGTGGGATATCATCCATGGATTCTTGACACAACCCCTACATTTTCCGGTCATCATAGACACAAACTCCAGTGTGAACAAAGATCTGACATCTGCCCTTACTCAGGTGCTAGATATCTCGAATCAGCCGCTGCATATTGGAACTGCCTTCTGCTTGGCACTGAATTCAACTCTACCTTATGTTTACAATTCCATCCTCACATTACTGGTACCCAAGCCCTCTTGATGACAAATTCTGGAGCCACAACACAGCATTCTGTCTTCCCCTTAGAAAGAAGAAGTGCCTGGTGATTCTGCCCAGAAACCTCACATGGGGATCAATCTGCTAGGTCCTCGAAGGAATACCGACTCATAGTCTGCTATGGTCACTACTGCTGTGTCTGACAGAGACTGAGACCCAACTTAGGGTCAGCCACCCAGAGAGCGGGCCCCATATCCAGCATGTGAGACCGGCCATGGCCCAATTCTGTTATCTCACCCATCCTTGTTATTCAGGCACCTGTCCCCATACCTTTTTGGGAATCCCTGCCAATGGGGGAACCTGAAGCAGAATAGAGAACTCCTCCTTCCCCATGGTAGGAAATTTGGCTATTGGGATGTGTGTCCAACCCTCAAAGTGGGAAGCATATGCATGGCCAGTGAGGCCGCGGCCACTCCTGAAGGAAACCCTGGGCATAAACAGGAATTGTGACCATCAGCCTGAGCATGCTTTCAAACCAGCACTCTCAGTGGCAACACCATAACCCCGCATTACCAGCCTGGTATGCCCATAGGCCCAAATCCTAACACTTGGTGGGATTTTCCAGGGGCTCAGACCCAGAGCCCGTCTCTGGAATCCCTGTTTTAGGGGACCCCTAAGATGGAAAACAGCACTCTTCCCTTCCTCAAAAAAAGCCACCAAACTATGGGGAGCCGCCAGGATACTTAGAGAGGAAAAATCTTCCATGGAGCCATGAGAACACCACTGCATTCTGAGGCCATCCTGGACACACAAAAAGAAAAGCCTGTGCTACCGCCTTCGAGTCACCTAATTACAGTTCCCCAATGAGCTTCTTTCCAGGTCTATGCACTGGGCCTGTGATCACCTTGCAACTAACCCTAATTCGAATTTGTGTTTTTGCAGACTTCTCTCCCAAAACCATGGCTCACATATCTTCCAGGATGGCATCTCCGGAGCCACACCACAGGACTGTGCCTGCCATTCCCAAGGTAACTGTGCCAGTAACAGTTGCCCAAACCTTCCAGATTAGGCGAAACCTACAAGGTCCCTGAGCCCACTCCCATATTGGTGTCTGTTCTGGATGCAAATGCAAAGTCTGGAACACCCTGATCACCTACATATTGGCAGACAGCCGTGTCATGGTCCTGAGACAGAAGATTAAACCTGACATGCACCTAGATCTCCATTGGAACCCTAGATTAGGTTTTCAGACATCTGTCCTCAGCGACCTGTTCTGGAATACCAACTTAGGATAAATTATGTGGTCCCTGAGCCACACAAAAGAAAATCTCCTGTCCCCAGAAGGAAACCGTGTCCTTCAACCTGTGCCAAACCTTCAAGTTTAGAGAATCCTGCACAGAACCTTAGCCCCCAGCACCATCTAAGATCTCCCTGGTATCAAACCAATATTGTGACTCATCTGCAAGTGATTCCATGTCAACTCAAGGCCTTGGTCCTTCGCCCCAGAGCCACCAGAAGGAACCTGCCATGTTCCTCAGCTGTAATTGTCAATGGAGGTGTGCTTCCCAGGGATCCATGCAGGAGAGTTCTCCTCCCCAAACGGTTCCAATGGGGGACCCTGGAGCAAACAAACCAGGCTCCACCTGTTCTGTAGAAGGAAACCTTGCTGTTTGGAGCATCTCAGAAGTCTCAGCATGGGAAATCGTCCATGGACTCTTGACGTCAGCCCTCCATTTTTCAGTCATCATAGAAACAGACTCCAGTGTGAGCAAATATCATCCATCTGCCCTTAATCAGGTGCTGGATATCTTGTTCATTGGCTATCATAGATACAAACTCCAGTGTGAGCAGACATCTGACCTCACCCATACTCAGGTGCTGGAGATATCGAAAAAACTGCTGCACATTGGAACCGCCATGTGCTCAGCACTGAGCTTAAATGTAGCTTGTCTATTCAGACTTCTGTCCTCACATTCCTCGCCTGTAAGCCCTCCGTATTGGGAATTTGGGAGCCACAATGCAGCCTTCTGCCTGCCAACCAGAAAGAAAAACTGCCCTATGGGTCTGCGCAGAAAATCCACATGAGGATATAGCTGCACTGCCCTCTATGGCACCCCAATATCATAGGCCACCCTGTGCACTAATGCTCTGTCTGACACAGCCCGAGCCCCGACCTCCTGGAAGCCACACAGATAGCAGGCCTCATATCCTACAGGTGTGACCTGCCTTGACCTGAGTCTTTCATCCTGAACCAACCTGGGTATTTAAGTACCTGTTCCATAACATAGCTCAAATTCCTGTTCATGAGTGACCCCAAAGCACAAAAGGGTACACCTCCTTCTCCATGGCAGGAAAACTAAATGTTGAGATGGTTGTCCAACCCTCATATTGGGATCCAGGTGCATGGAATAAGACACAGAGCCCACACAGGATGGGCAGCTGGGCACAAACAGGCATTGCGACCCTCACCCTGAGAACTATTTCCAACAAGCCCCTGTGGCAGCTGGACCAGGACCCCACAGAGCGGGCCTGTCAGGGCCTTAGGCCCAAATCCTAAGCCTTGGTGGGATTACCCAGGCACCAAGACCCATAACCCATCTCTGGATTCCATGTTTTGACAGGAACCCTGACACGGTAAAGCACGGTCTCCCCTTCCCCCAGTAAGACACAAAACTCTTGGGTGCGGGCAGAATCCCCAGATAGGAAGAAACTCCTATGGACACATGAGGACATCCCTCCATTCCGTGGCCATCCTAGACACAATCCAGACAGAAAAGCCTGTGCTCTGGCCTCCCAGCTGCCCAAATTTCCAATCCCGAGGAGCTGCCCTCAGGGTCTGCAGATCGGGCCTGCCATCACCACGTCCCTAACTTTTACCCAATTTTGTTTCTAAAGATTTTGTTCCCAGAGCCCTGAACCACATGCCCTCCAAATGGGGCATCCAGAACCACAGCACATTACTGGGCCTGCTCTCTGGAGGAAATTATTCCTGTCTCAGTTGCCCAAAACCTCCAGATTAGGAGAAAACTGCAAAGACCCTGAGACCACCCTAATTTCATAAGCTGCTGTTGAAAGAAATGTACAGTTTGTTACAGCATGCAGGTCAATGGCGCTGAGCCTGAAGATTGAATCTGCCATGCCCCTAGGACCTCATCAGAACCCTAGCTTAGGTTTTCAGGCTTCTTTCCCTAGAGGCCTGTTCTGGAAAACCAATATATGGTCTAACCTGTGGTCCGTGAGCCATACAAGAAAACCCCTCCTCTCCCTAGAAGGAAACCTTTCTCCTGGGAACTGGGTCTAACCCTTAGGATAGGAGAATCCTGCATGGACCCAGGGCCTCCGCCATATTCTAAAGTCTCCCTGGATATGAAGCAGCATTGAGACACGTTAGACTGAGAACTTCCATCAACTCAGATCACTTGGAACTTGGAATCAGAGGCAGCCGATCAAGCCTTTCCTGTTCCTCGACTGTAATGGTAACCCGAGGTGGGCTTCCCTGGCCTCCATTCAGAGAGCTGTGCTATCAAATCTAAGCGGACTACTTCTGTCCCACAGTAGGACTCCTTTCTTTTTGGATCAGATCACAAGCTCCAGCTTGGGAAAACCTCCAAAGCTTCTTGAGAAAACCCCACCATTTGTTGGCCTTCATGGATACAAACTCCAGCGTGAGCAGACATCTGACCCTCATGCAGACTCAGGTGCCGGAGATCTCGAAAAAACCACTGCACATTGGAATGACCATGTGCTAAGGACTGAGCTTCACCGTAGCTTGTGTTATCAGAAATCTGTCCTCACACTTCTCACCTGCAAGCCCTCCATATTGGGAATTCTGTAGCCACAAAGCAGTCTTCTGCCTGCCCATCAGATAGAAAAAGTTTCCAGGGGGAGGAGTCAAGATGGCGGAGAAGTAGCAGGCTGAGACTACTTCAGCTAGCAGGAGATCAGCTAGATAGCTTATCTAAAGAGTGCAAATACCTACAAATCCATCGGCAGATCGAAGAGAAGAAGAACAGCAATTCTAGAAACCGAAAAACAACCACTTTCTGAAAGGTAGGACTGGCGGAGAAGTGAATCCAAAGCGATGGGAAGATAGACCCCGGGGGGAGGGGCCGGCTCCCAGCAGCAGCGGAGCAACGCAGCACAAAATCAGGACTTTTAAAAGTCTGTTCCGCTGAGGGACATCTCTCCAGAGGCTAAACCGGGAAGAAGCCCACGCGGGTTCAGCGTGGTCTCAGGTCCCGCAAGGTCACAGATGGATTGGGGGTGTCTGAGTGTCGCAGAGCTTGCAGGTATTGGAGCGAGAAAGCCGGCTGCAGAGACAAAGCCGACAGTAAGCTCGCAGTTCAGGGTGACCTTGAACCAGTCGCAGGCTTGGTGAGCTCAGAGCGCAGTCGGAGGTCAGGCAGATGGGAATTACTGGGTGCTGTTCTCTGAGGGCACACTGAAGAGTGGGGCCCTGGGTACTCGGCTCCTCTGGGCCGGAGACCAGGAGGCCGCCATTTGTATTCCCGTCCTCCAGAACTCTACGGAAAGTGCTCAGGGAACAAAAGCTTCTGAAAGCAAACCCCAGCAGATAACTCAGCCAGGCCCCTGGTAAGGGCGGTGCAATTCCGCCGAGGGCAAAGACACTTGAGAATCACTACACCAGGCCCCTCCCCAGAAGATCAACAAGAAATCCAGGCAAGACCAAGTTCACCTACCAAGGAGTGCGGTTTCAATACCAAGGAGAGCAGCAGAATTCCAGAGGAGGAGAAAGCAAAGCACGGACCTCATGGCTTTCTCCCTGTGATTTTTTAGTCTTGCAGTTAAAGTAATTTTTTTCTTTTTCATTTTTTCTCTACTTTTGCTAAGTTTTTTAATTTTTTTAAATTTTTAAAATTTTTTTAAAGTTTTTAAACTTTTACCCTTTTCATTTTTAACGTTTTTTAACTAGTTTATCTAATATATATATTTTTTCCTTTTCATACTTTTCTTTCTTCGTTTTCTTTTTTCTTAATTCCTTTTATTTTCCTTTCTTATTTTTGAACCTCTTTTTATCCCTTTTCTCTCCCCTCACGATTTGGGATCTCTTCTGATTTGGTTAAAGCATATTTTCCTGGGGTTGTTGCCACCCTTTTAGTATTTTACTTGCTCCTTCATATACTCTTAGCTGGACAAAATGACAAGGCGGAAAAATTCACCACAAAAAAAGAACAAGAGGCAGTACCAAAGGCTAGGGACCTAATCAATACAGACATTGGTAATATGTCAGATCTAGAATTGAGAATGACAATTCTCAAGGTTCTAGCTGGGCTTGAAAAAGGCATGGAAGATATTAGAGAAACGCTCTCGGGAGATATAAAAGCCCTTTCTGGAGAAATAAAAGAAATAAAATCTAACCAAGTTGAAATCAAAAAAGCTATTAATGAGGTTCAATAAAAAATGGAGGCTCTCACTGCTAAGACAAATGAGGCAGAAGAAAGAATTATCGATATAGAAGACCAAATGACAGAGAATAAAGAAGCTGAGCAAAAGAGGGACAAACAGCTACTGGACCACGAGGGGAGAATTCGAGAGATAGGTGACAACGTAAGACAAAATAACATTAGAATAATTGGGATTCCAGAAGAAGAGGAAAGAGAGAGGGAGCAGAAGGTATACTGGAGAGAATTATTGGGGAGAATTTCCCCAATATGGCAAAGGGAACAAGCAACAAAATTCAGGAGGTTCAGAGAACGCCCCTCAAAATCAATAAGAATAGGCCTACACCACGTCACTTAATACTGAAATTTACAAGTCTTAGGGACAAAGAGAAAATCCTG